>NC_142866.1:6250000-7500000 GCF_061612785.1 Hesperophylax consimilis
GCAATCATAAATTTAATGGGATACCGCCTTGGACTAAGAAATCGAGGTTACACATCCCACTAAGGAATTATCTCTGTTGTTTCAGGCTGCATTCTTGAATGCACCAGAAGATGGGGATACAGTGGAGGTGTCTATGCTGGATGATCTATCTAACTCTGTCACTGTGACGGTTAAGGGAAATCAAATAGATGACACCCATAACGATGACGTTGCATCAGGCTATGATGCCACGCAGCAGTGCGAGAAAGCAGATCTGGAATATCATGAAAAAGAAACCTTTCATGGATATGAAGACTTTGCTAAAGTCCCCGAAGGTTCTTCTATCGCCAAGAGTATATCATATGATGAAAGTCTTGACATCCTCATGCAAAACCCGTGCGTGGCAAATGAGTTGAAGAACATTGAAATAAAGAATAAGTCAGTCTTGTCAATTCAACGCAAAGAATGCAGCAATGTTTGGACCAAATGTTTCGACTCCATTGATTTGCCGCCTTCAATGGGTATCACTGATCCCAGGTCACCATTCCAGCACTCCTTCCCCTTTACATCTGAAGATGAGAAGAGCAGCGTCAGCAACCTGTCAAGGAGCCTGTCTTCCCAGCACATGTCAGCCGCCCCTGTTGCCGCCATAGCTCCCCCAGAAGCCTTTGCCGGAGCCAGCAATGTAGAACTTCCACTTCCAGCCTTTTTCAAGGATCCTGGGAAACCGAATTCTGATAGATTTAACCAAATAATGAGTGCAATGATCGAGCACTTTGAACTCGAAAATGCAATTGTCAGTGTCTATCACGAACCAGACACTAATGAACAAGCCTCCATCACCACGAGGAATGAATTCCGGACTCCGGAAAACGATTGCAATCACAGTTTTGCCAATAATGGCTTATTGACTGGCTCGTGCGTAATGGACGGTGATCCTGTAACAGAGGGTTTTCATTGCAACAACATGAACTGTGTCTACATGAGGCAGTTGCTGCTGTACAGGCAGCAAATGATTTTACCTGATTGTTTCTCCAACACCTATCCACGCTGCTTCTGCCACGCCTGCTACTTGGCCGTCCCCTCCAGCAGGATTCCTCACGGTGTGTATTTTCTTATTTCAATTCACCTTTCCATGCCCTTTTACTCTGCAGCTGTGTTGTTGGACATTTTATTTATTTATTTATTGGACAATTTGTATAGCGCCGCTTTTGTGAGACATCACCTCAGGGGCGCTTTGTATGATTCCATCAATTTACTAAATATGAAAATAAATTGTCCTATGAAGTTAAGTATAAGAATTAGGTACATAAATATTAAATGTATTCTTTCTTTTCATTAAATAAGATAATCTTGTTGGAAAATGTTATTTCTGCGATCTTTTAATACAAGGGTTAGTGAAAGATTGTATAGAAAAGAACAGTTTAATTACGGCAATGCGATTATTTATTGAAACAGACTGCCAGTCTGGATGCGTATTTATTAAGTCTGATTAACCTTACAAAAAACTTTATGACTCCTGTCTGTTATGTTTGTTTATATAAACAATAGTTTAAGTGATGTCTTTTTTTTAAATTTTATTTTAACTAAACAAGAGTATGAATAAGTAGATCATTGATGAGCACGCCTATTTTAGTATAGAACCAAAACAAAAATTTTAACAATTCAAGTTTATCTTAATTACAATTTTGTTATTATTACTTAATAAACTGTTTAAATCACATAATATGATTTAAGTTTTGCTAGGTATTGCTGTGTAGCATAACTACAATTGTATATATATTGGATTTAAATATGTATGTAAAAGAATTACTATTGTAATGAATATGTTATTTTTCTCTCAGGTTGGGTGCGTTTCCCAATCCGTGGATTCGAGAACCCAAATCCAAAATGGGATAGGGGCTACTGGCACGTACCCCCCTGGGCGGCCAACCAGGCTCTCATGATGGGCAACTGCCAAGACGCTCCCTTCCGGCTGGAGAGGGTCCTGCGCTCCACTACAGAATCCAACAGTCTTAAACAGAGGTTCATATTAGCACTTTCAGTTTTGTTTCAATTTTTCTGTAAAATAAACTAATTATCAATGATAATCCCATTATTTTATTTTTGTAGGTTCAGAGCAAGCCGTGGGAGAACATACTTTTTAGGAGCTGCAATTGAAGTGGCACTTTGCCTTGGAGATAAGAATATGTACGTAAATCTGAAAATCATTTACATATGTAACAAAGAAACCATAATATGAGGACTGTTTGCAAACTAACCACCGTTTGGCTATTGGCGGAATAACTTCAGCTTTTCACTATTATTCAACAAAGTTGCCATTTAAATTCAAGTACTTGTCTAGTGAATAACCAATTTCCAAATTAATTCTGCATAAATGTCGGCCGCCTGGGAATGCTAACCTGTCATAGCATTTTGAAGATCATCATCTTCATCGAAGTGTTGGGCCCCCTTCTTCGTATGAGTGAACAGGTGGAAATCAGATAGAGCCAAGTCCGGAATATACGGGGAATGATTTCACTCAGAAGTGGTCCAGTAAAGCAAAGTAACCCCTTTTAGTTTTACCCATTAGAGTAGTGTCTCTGGCACTTATATACACATTATACCGGCAACAAACAGCTCATCATCGGATATACTGTCAACTAACCAGGTCTTGCTTATTAAGATTAGTTTGAAATTGTTGATAACATAATTACTTTTTACAGATGCAGAGGCTGTTGTCCTAAAGGGAAACACGCGTGGAATGCAGTAAATTCATACCGATTTATTGCTGTGTATCTTCACCTAATTGTGCAGCATGATGTAAATATTTTTTGATAAAAGATATTATGTATTTTACTATTAGTAAGTAATTACTAACCTTACTTACTTATTTACAGTTTGATTACTCCGACTCGGAATCTGAAGTAGATGAGAATGAAGAAGAAAATGAAGACGATGATGAAGATGAGGATGGAGATGGTTATGGAGATGAGGAAGATGACTAAAGACAAAAAGGAAGGAAACCTTGATTAAGAGTTTGAAGAAACACAAAAAAAGGAATCTCAAAATTTTATTTTGGTGTTATAATGGTCCAAAAAGGATAAATTTACTTAAGTCGGTAATATATATAAAAAGTATATCTATTTTTTTAAATTAAGTGAAACGACTGAAGAAAGAAAATTAACCCAAAGATGAAGAAAATGTAGGCATCTAAGTTTAAATAAGGCACGGTGATAAAGTCTTGATTCGTATGAATTATAATGCTGAAGGATTAGTGACATCGAGGGCTGTGAGTAGGTAGTTCTAGGAAGGCTATTAGGGAGCAAGCACAAATGACACTATGAGAAAGAGAGCTTATGCTTGTGTGAATGTGAATACTTTTTTTTTATTTTACCTTTACAATGTTGACTTTTCAACGCAATCTATCCCATCATACGGCACGTTTTGACAGAATGTAAGAGTCTTAACGGAACTTCATTACACTTCACAATATTACGCGACATTCGATTTCTGGAAATTCTCATCAATTTGGTGGAATATAAAGTAATTCGGTTTTAAATAAAAGTAAACTCTTTTTGTTGGACTGGTGGTACTTTTGTGAGACTAAAAAAGAGATAAAACTCTTAATTGATCTCTGGAATCAAATGGGAAATGCCACATAATTATTTCAGTTTTTTACAAAATTACAAACTTTCATACATAATAAAATATATGCTTTGTATTGAAATTTATATTTAATAAAAATGTTATAAATGTATGTGTATTGAATTATTAAGCTCGCAACCTTTGTGTGTATATATTTTAATGCAACATAATACAATACAACCAACCGCTAGTAACTTAGAAAAACTCTAGTGGAATTATAAACTAACCAGAAGTTGATAACATCCACATGTACAATCACACTGAATGATAATCGCATTTTTTTAAATTTATTTATCTACCAATATAAAGTTTTTTACTTGTATTTATCGACATCTGTCTCACTAGGGTACACCTGTGTCGAGATAGACGTAATTGAAACTGCATTATTTACTGACTAATAATGCACCAATAAAAATAAGCGAAAGAGTGTGTTAAACGCTAAGTCGATGAATTGGAAATACTGATTTAGCCCATCATTTTTGATTTGATCAGCTTGTTCGTTAAATGAATTAGACTAGTTTGTATTTTGATGTTGAGCCGTAAATAAGTGGAGTCGATTGGGCGAGATGAAAATTTTTTTATAGGATTTCTAAATTCCTCTTTCAAAATTAATTTGACCAAAAAAAACATTTTTTAATGACAGTGAACCTATAATGAAAAAATACTGCATATATAGATCTGCAAAAGTCATAATTCTTTGTACCATGATATAGTTGTATCTTAGGAACAACTCTGCATTCACTGATTTTCAGGATACTTGTTATTATTGGTGATTTGTTATTTTTCACAGAAAACATATTTCATTGGCCTGTCTCGGGTCTAGGAGTCGAAAGGTTTTATGTAAATTGGTGACAACTGTTTTGTTTTAAATCACTATAGATCATACGTCTACGGATCATAATAAATATGTTCAGTATTTACATCGCACAAAATAAAGCTGTATGAAAAACTATTTTTTCACTAATTATATTTGTGAATATACCGAGGGTATATTTATATGTTCAGGGGTATAATGCGCTAACTTAGGGGGGTGATTCTACATGATAGTACAAGTAAAAAAGTAAATTAACTTCGTTCGAAAGGTTTTAAGGTAGTTTTTAGGTTAAGAAGTTAAATTGTTTGTATGGGAAAATAAAGTATTTTTCTTTTTTACTTCTACCATCATGTAGAATCACCTCCCGAAGTTAGTGCACTTTACCCCCGGTCTCCCGAAAACGCATCAAACCTATTAGTCCAGTCAAGTTAAACATGAAAAGGGGGTTGTGCTTGCAAAAGGTCCAGTCATTCTGAATTTTTTATATGTTGTTAGCAGAGATGTACTTTATTTGAAATAAATCCATTTAAAATGGAAATGCAAAATGGGTATTTTCCATTTTGCATTTTAAATGCTTTTCTAAAAACCATTTTGCATTTTAAATGCTTTTCTCAATGCATTTTCCATTTTAAATGCTTTTTGCAACATTCTTCCTACAATCTCCACTTTTTTTTTCCAAGAAATAAGAGGTAATTCCAATTTTTTTTAGTTGCTGAATTCGGGAAAATTATCAGAAAAATTCCATCACGTAAGGTTTTTCCGCAAAACCCAAAATACTGTGAGATTGCCTATCTTAAGGCGCAAAACGGGGTTTGTTGCCGAAATATATATTTTTTATTATTTACAACTTATTATAAGATAATTTTAAGTTCATTTAAGTTCATTAATTTATTTCTGTTCCAACTTTCGTAACATGCGTTTCAAAAATGCTTCAAGAGGTTGTGTAAATTTTTCTGAGAGTTTTTGCTATATTTGTGGTGAATTTGTAGTGAAAAAACAACAACTAAATATTACTGATTTCATTAAAAAAGTATATTTTGGGTATTTTGGTGTGAAGATAGGGGACCAGGACAAATCTTGGGCCCCGTATGGAGTTTGTTCAGGGTGTGTTGAAGCACTTAAAATGTGGTCAAAAGGTAAAGTTAAATCTTTTCGTTTTGGTGTTTTCTTTGTGAATGGGATAGTCGTGCCAAAGCTAAACACTGGAACCAGAAAGTGTTGCCGAAAAGAACAATGAAGGTCGGAGAGAAAAACGTGCACTTTAAATCTTTGGTTGGTCCTAAAAAGGTTCTTCTACCACCGCTCCATATCAAACTTGGGATGATGAAGCAGTTTGTGAAGGCATTGCCAAAAGATGGCGAGACATTTAAATACCTTTCAAGCAAGTTTCCTGGTCTGTCTGAAGCAAAGCTGAAGGAGGGAGTTTTTGTTGGTACTGACATTTGTAAGCTGATGAAAGATAACAACTTTGAAAATGTGATGAACGATGTTGAGAGGTCAGCATGGAATTCTTTTAAAGATGTAGTTACGAAGTTTCTAGGGAATCAGAAGGATCCGGACTTTGAAAATATCGTAGAAAATATGTTGTTCAATTTTAAAAATCTGGGATGCTCAATGAGTTTAAAACTTCATTTTTTGAACTCCCGTTTGGATTACTTCCCAGAAAATGTTGGTGCAGTTAGTGAAGAGCATGGTGAGAGGTTTCACCAAGATATCAAGGAAATGGAGAGAAGGTATCGAGGTCGATGAGATACAAATATGATGGGCGACTACTGCTGGATGCTGCATAGGGAAAATATAACGTCACACAAACGAAAAAGCACAAAACGAAGCTTCCAAACTAAAAAAAGCAGATTTTATAAAGATTTATAATTGTATATAATGTAAATAACATATATTAAGACTTAAAATTAATTAAATTTGTATAATTTTATGATTTTTTTTCTTTTGAACATTCCCTACAGAAGTTGTGTAAGGCGGGTTTTCCCTATATTTTAATTTCCACTTTGCGGAAAATCCTTACGTGATGGGTCGAAATGGATGGCATTCTCGAATTTAACATACCGAAATACATATAATTCAACCATTAGCATTTAGAAAAAAAATTAAAAATGTCAATTTGCAGACCTGTGTAATTTACATTTGTCAAGTTGCTCCCTGGTAGAAGCTCTGGCAATTGAGTGATACCATTACAAAAAATACTGATTCAAATACTGAACATGGGGCCATGACGCTGTAATATTAAATGTTAGATAGCAGTTTCTATGTTTTTACGTTTGCAACATTTGTCCTGCGCAAATTTTTTGTGGTTTATAATCCGTAGTCTTGGCATTTTTTGATTTACCATCATGTAATATGTCATTTTGCATTTTGCATTTGAAATGCATTTCTAAAAACCATTTTGCATTTTGCATTTTCAAATGGAAAAGTTTTGACCCATTTCCATTTTGCATTTCAAATGGTTTTGTGTAACCATTTTGCACATCTCTGGTTGTTAGGACCTAAACCAGTATTAAAAAAAAATTTTGCAACTTCGAAAGTGCTGTGCGAGCGGCAGTGGACCTAAAAAACCAGGAAATTTTCGGATTTTTTTCAGTTTTTGCTCAATATCTCAGTAAAGGAAGGGTCTGACCGGTGTAATTGTTATGCATACTTTTAAAATAGATTAAATTTGCTATAATTTGAGACCAAAGCAAGCTATATAAAGCCATTGGTTTTCAAGATACAGTTCTTCAAAAATAGGCAATTTTTTCCAAAAAGTGAAATTTTTTCGAAATGGTTACTTATTTTGTAAAATAATTTCTAAAATACGCATCCCACGTCAAATATTATTGGAAATAAAGTTGTTGTAAATTTAATTAGCTTTCATTTAAAACTAGATTAATATCTGTAGACTTAACGGTTCTCTCAAAAATGGCAGATAACCAAAAACAGTCATAAGTGGATTTTGGGTGAAATGCAAATAAACTGTTCTCACGTCTTTTTATGGTTTTATTTATCAAACAGTTAACAGATTTTTGATGAAAAAAAGAAAAGATATTACATCTATCGGGAATTACGTCATCTTCAAACATTGTTTTATATACCTACACACCAAAATGCTTGTACAAACATCATGGTACCTACTATAAGGACAAATTACATGTACCTACACAAAAAATAAAACTAATATAAATCATGTAGGTATTGTGTCTCGGTTGCCAAATCATGTCTTTCTTTTTATCTTAGCTGGGAGGGGCGCCCAGTCTGTAGTCGGGTCATCTTCATCGTCCGAGCATTTCAGCTCCACATCCGGGACGTTAATGCAAAATTTGCCACCGCATGACTGACAGAGGACTGAGCAGTAGAGCCCAGCCTTTCTACACGAGCAGATCCCATAGCATCCTTTATTGCATTTACACGAAATTTTTCGCAAAAGGGCAGGAGGTGCGGGATCCATCGTGGTGGGGATGGGGGTGAGTCCTTGAGAAGACAGCTTCCACCCCCATTCAGTGGGATTCAAGTTGACTCCCCGACACTTCTGCACTTGGAGGTAGCACCTTGCTGCATGGTGGCCTGCAGCATCTTCCGTCGGTGGCAAACGGGCGAGGTTTATATTTGTTGAAGTGACAAACGTCTTATACCTCAGGAAATCCAAAGTATCCCTCGCGATGTCACCCCCATATAGAGCCACGAAGCACTTGATGCCTGCTTCACTCACGGCTTGTGGGGTAGAGTCTGGCCGAAGGAAGACCTCCACTTGCTCAGCAAGTGGTTCACTCTTGCTCAGAAGTGTGCTGATTTTGGTCTTTCCTTGGCCAAACGGTGCTGAGGTGGTATCGCACCCGGCAAACGCGTGGGTAAATAGTACCGTTCCTGGTAATTGTCGGGAGTCCTGGTTGTTGTAGGAGGTCGTAGAGTAGTGACAGCAACCAGCTTCACCCTTCGTGCTCTTCTGAAGATAGAAGTTTGTCTCTTCAGCGCCTAAACCATTGAGAAGAACGAGCAGGTCGACATCTTCTCCCACTATGACGACCCGGTCGGCATCTGCTCTTTTTGATAACGCCATCATGACGATCTCTCGATCAGCATCTTCTTCGGCAACAGCCACTTCTACTCCCTCCTTCTGAAAGGCGTCACAGAGAAGAGTTATAAGGCGTCTCTTATTGTTTTAATTGCCCAATACATGCTCTTGAGCAATTTGAATTACTGTGGATTCATCGAAAGTCAATTCGTAGCTGGAATGAGCTGCGTAGCGCCGGAGTCGTTCCGCTGTTTTGGTGTTTTTTTTTGGTAGCATCTTCGGGGTAGCCGTCAAAAACGATGGAGACGTTCTTCCCAAAGTGGTTTCGGACGTAGGTGGTATAACGCGCCAAAAGTGCTCGAACCGTGCTCTTCCGCTGCCACACGACCGTGTGCAAGAGGTAGCCAACATCCAAAATGACGTGAGTGCTGGCATCTATCGGCGTGTGGCTGGAAAGAGGAGTGAAGGCGGAGTAGATTTTGTGCCCTTGCGCATCCCTTGTTCATTGAACAGAGACATCGGGAACGGGGCCAACTCATACTTGAAGTCATCCTGTAAATCCTGTTCAGATTTCTTTGCAATACACACTCGGTGAAAAATTGTGAGCGGATCCACAGCCACTCTTCTGTTTTTGTCCGGCAGTTTAACGTTTGAGGTGATTGATGCCAGCGTGGTAACTTTATTTTTCCGTTTTATTACTACATTTTCGTACATTTTCCCCACAATTTTAATTAATCCTTCCGTTCCAACTCTCTGGGCTGTGTGGCAATTAATTTCAGGACCTGCCAGTAAACCACTACTGGTGGAAATTAAACTGTCAGTTTTGAGAAATGGAGGGTGGAGAGCAAACCAGTTTTTTAGTTTTTCCACATCACTTTTATCTCGGATGATTCGAGAAGGTCTCATGTCTACATGTTGCTCTCCAGTATGACATGATAAGCTGCAAAAACTTTCCAGTTCTTCACAAATGTTAAACATAAACACCATTCCTGTTGTCCACCTTGCCAGAACACTTTCGGAGATACCTCTTCCTTGGGTCAACCCACCGTAGGTTTTCATGGATCGCATCAGCTTCTGCTCAATTGTTAGGTCTGACCACAACCCAGACCAAAACTTGTCAGGCCGGCGAATGGTGAAGGATCTTATTGTGAACATGTCGTATTCACTTTTATCCATCCGATCTTGTAGAGCCATCATATCCTGAAGATAGAGGTGCGCGCTCTTAGCATACAAAAAATGTCCAGCTGCGTGGAAAAAAGGGAGCATCTTGTGGGCAGTGTACAAATGAAGGTTCCAATCACCAGCACGCTCTACCTGGATGAATAGTTTTATCAAAGTGGTCATACGAAAGTATTGGACCCACAACTGTGATGTTGGACCATTCGCTTTAATTTTCTCCAAGGCAATTTTAAATTTTGCCTTTAGTATTTGGTAGGTATCAATTTGTTCTGCTGATATAGTGAGAGACCTTTCAGTGTCTCGCAGCAATTTTTCAGTCTCGTCTCGCTCCTCAGGAGTTATGTCAACCTCATAAAAAACAATGCTGGCCAATTTTGACTGGCATATTCACGAGCTGTTTGTCAAAATGTGGGCTCAAACAGCTCGTGAATATGCGTGCCCATTCATATACCCATGGGTATAGGTACTAATGGGTACTTGAAATTTGAAATAGTCGTAATTATATTATAACCCTAGGATAAACCCACGATGATTAATGGATTTACTTCACAGCACAATAAAACCATAAAAAGACGCGAGAACAGTTTATTTGCATTTCACCCAAAACCCACTTATGACTGTTTTTGGCTATCTGCCATTTTTGAGAGAAACGTTTAGTCTACAGATATAAATCTAGTCTCAAATAAAAGCTTATTAAATTTACAACAACTTTATTTCATACAATATTTGACGTGAGGTGCGTATTTTAGAAATTATTTTACAAAATAAGTGACCATTTCGGTAAAAATTCACTTTTTGGAAGAAATTGCCTATTTTTGAAGAACTGTATCTTGAAAACCAATGGCTTTATATAGCTTGCTTTGGTCTCAAATTATAGAAAATTTAATCTACTTTAAAGGTATGTAAAACAATTACACCGGTCAGACCCTTCCTTTACTGAGATATTGATCAAAAACTGAAAAAAATCCGAAAATTTCCTGGTTTTTTTGGTCCACCGCCGCTCGCACAGCACTTTCGAAGTTGCATTTTTTTTTTTAATACTGGTTTAGGTCCTAACAACATATAAAAAATTCAGAATGACTGGACCTTTTGCAAGCACGGATGTACATCTTGACTGGACTATATGGAAATGACCCGTGATGACACCTGTCCAAAAAAACTGTATTTTGTATGGGAGTCGAGTTTTTTATTCTTAAGATTGCCTTGCTTTTAACATCGATGAAGACGAAGAAATCAGTAAAATGTTAGCATCTCGTCACTAATGACATGACCGCACCTGTTAAAAAATGCCAGTGTTTAAATACCTGCATTAAAACATTTTCATCGGTTCAAATGTGAATGTGGAGTAGAGTTGCCAATAACATACCCACAAGATATGAAGGATTTTCAAATTCCCCACAATTTCGTTTACCTCCAAAATGAAACAAAATTCTATTGAAAATAGCATTTATTTTTTATTATCCAGTCATTTTCGGATTTTCTCTTTCGTTCAGGCAGATAACGAAATATAGTGTGGTCTCGCAATAATTGTTAATATTATTTTTCATTATAGTTGGATAATCAAGAATTCCCCAGAATCCCCGCATTTTCCTCACAAAAAGGTTCTCCCCTCAAAAACCCAATACTTGAAATTCTCCACAAATTGGCAACCGTGATGTGTATGTTTTAGACCATAGATATATTACTCACGTAATATATATCACTCTTATTCATCACATCACGGTTGTGATGAATAAGCTAATTCAGACATAATAACCAAACGGTGTGTTTTAATGATATGGTGTTTAATTCGTTTTTAAATGACGATTTATAAATTATATATATAATAAAACGTAGTTTCCTGTATCAACCTCCCCTTCGCGATGTGTGGGAGGTAATAACGTATCTTTACACTTAAAAATGTGATTAGATTACAGCCAGAATAGCTTTACAATGATTTTTTTGTGATTAGCTTACGCAGCTGTCTCATTCATATGTTAAACGCCGCACTTGTAGAACGAGCTGTCGGAAATCATTTATTCTAGACCTTCAAGACCAGCCCATTCCTTATGGGTGGCGACACATTACGCAATACGCATCAATATTATATTTATATAACGCTCACCATTCAATATTATACCGTCCTGTCACACCTGACATATTATGATGTGTTATAAGTGTGGGCGTGGTAACGATGTTACGCTGTGATCTGCTAGCCAGGCGATATTTGAAAATGATGCGGTCAGATCAATTTACATGGAAAGAAATTATTTTCCGCGGCGATTCTCCAATTGACCTGACCATGACCCCCCCTCCCGAGGAAGATTACACAGTAGTGTGACACCTCAACAATATAATCTGATAGGCCACTCCCAAATAAGCGTTGATACGTATAGCGTAATGTGTCTTATGCCTAAGTCACACCTGAACATTGCCCTATTAGTTGGTGATGTAGTTCCTCTGAAAACAGGGAAAATATTGTGAAGTATGACAAACAAAAATCTGCAGAATAAATGTCAATGTCAACTTTAAATTCTCATGAGCTTGTGGCGCCTGAAAAATGTCTTTAACGTCGGCATAATGTTGTGTTTATATTATGTTCAACAGTAAGGGGAAACTTTCAAATGTGGGTATTACTTGAAATTTTAACTCTAAACTTGACTCTTATTAGGGTGTACTATCCTTTTCATATCCAATGTAGTGTGAATAATCTTCTGGAGGCGATTTTATATTATAGTGCGAGTAAAGAAAATCAATAACTTTTTCGAAATTTCATCGTTTTACTGTGGTTTCCTGGTTCAAAAGTTGAACTGTTTGTATGGAGAAAATAATATTCTTGTATATGGAAAAATATTTTTGTATGAGAAAAAATAACAACAGAGTATCGAAAAAAGTTATTTATCTTTTTTACTTAGACCTCCCGAAGTTTGTGCACTTCACCCCCCCGGACACCCTTTATATTTAGTTCGAATAAGACAATATTTTGTTCTATTCCTTATTCGTTCTGTTTCTTCTTTTATTTTTGCTTTCTTATGTTTAACATTTTTCTGACTAACAAGAGTCCAGTCTTGTTTCTGTGTATAATATGAACATTATTTGCTTTTTGGGTTAGCAACCTTGTTATTATACAATTAATTATATATCTTAGAAATGTCTACATGAAAAAAGTATTGCATGTAACATTTTTTTAATTTATCAAATCCGGATAAATCGGGTAGTAATATTATCCGTATTTTTTTCCATGAATTTTGGTTGAAAAAAATTCTAACATTCGTATTTTTCGCAATTCGGATAATTCGGATTGCAATCTCTTGTACTAACTAGGACGTTGCTACAATATTAATAAAATATTTAAAAAAACAGTTAGGTTAGGTACCTACATTGTCCTACATACAATATGAAAGTTAAAAAAGTTAGTTTTAAATATTTAATTAATGTTATTTTAATATCAACTCTTAAGGCCCCGAGGGAAATAATTCTCCCTATATAATACGCTGTGTGGAGGGTGAGTTGGTAACATATTAATATACCCTTGTCATCGTTCAATCACTATTATACTACCCGAAAGCAGCCTTTAGTAAAAAAAATAATATAAAATGGTATCTACCAACCTAATAATAAAAATCCACAATCTATCAAAACGGGTCGATCTCTCTCAAATCTGTGATATTTTTTAATCTACAATTTTCCGATTTATTTATGTATCTATCTACCCATATCGGAGATAATATATATTTGTATCTAGATATTGATAAGCAGCTAGCAAAATTGTTAGCGCTTTGTAAAAAAAGATTTTTTTAATATCCATCAAGTTAAAAACTTTTGGATAAATTAATTTTTTTGTTAATAAGCTTATTACAAAAGTGATCCACCCTGAAATATTAGTAAATGTGACAATATAAATCAGTTTTTTTTATATATATTTTTTTTATATACCTACGTAGAAGTACACCTGGTATCCGGATAAACAAACATAAATAAAACAGTGAAAAAAT
Source organism: Hesperophylax consimilis (assembly GCF_061612785.1). Lineage (NCBI taxonomy): Eukaryota > Metazoa > Arthropoda > Insecta > Trichoptera > Limnephilidae > Hesperophylax > Hesperophylax consimilis. The sequence continues at coordinate 6,263,577 of NC_142866.1, forward strand.
AGAACATGATAAAGGAATAGGTTCGGTTGATTAGGTGATTGTGTGTGTTTTTTCCTTAATTTTCTGCAATGTTCTATTTTATCACTGTTTTTTTTTTATCATTGAACCCTTTTTATACCAAGCCCTCTTAATCTACAGATACAAAAAAATGCAAGTAAGCCTTCTCGTTTTTAAACGTATTTGGCGCACTTGACAGAAACGATAATTAGTAAGTGTGACAGGGCCACGACAATCGGGTGTGTGGGAAGTGACATATATAATATTTTAGCAGGAACCCGTGATGTTGTGGTTAAGTGTGACGCTGGCCGTGGTGGGCCTGGTCGCCGCGGTATTGGGAGTCATTCTGGGCTGGGCCGTGTTCCCGCCGCTCGTGGATGACAAGATAGGGGAGGTAATTACGAATTATATCACCATATTTTTTATTATTTATTATCCAGTTGATTAGAGATCTCCAAGCACCAAGGACGGGTTGTTTCACAGAATTTGAACAATTTATCAAAGTTAAAATACAAGTTCTGTGAAAATTATATTCAAGTTGTGTTGTTATTTCTGCATGGGTCGGTTGTTTCACAGCACTTGGATGATAACAAAACTTGAATAGGACTTTCACAAACTTTCCGTCATTTACAAAATATAAATATGTTACAGTGTATATGTATATATATTATATATATATATATATGTTTAAATTATTATTTTTATTATATAAAATATAATAAAAATCTTATTATAACAATAAACAATTGTTTATTATATATATATATATATATATACATATACTAAACGATTTACCCCATACGTATTTGTAAAAAGCATTAACATTATGGCTTGCCAAAATTTTCAATGTAAACACATAAATGTTTTTAAGACCATTTTTTTTAAACATTACCGGTTTCTGAAGAACCCTTCCACTAATAGGAGCATATTAAAACCTTAATTATAAATCAGGAAGGGTTTTTCCGAAACCGGTAGTGTTTTTAAAAATAAAGTGTTCTAAAACAATATTATGTGTTTATATTGTAGATGTACCCCATGCTTATGTGTATGGGAGGACTGTTATTTTTATTGATTTATTTTTAATGGAAATTTGATGAATTGTTCAAATTCTGTGAAATAAGTAAATAATCCGTCTTAAATTACTAGTTAACGAGGAAAGCAATATTCTAAAGATCATCATAAATCATATATATATTTTTTTTTTTATATTTACTCCACACAGGAGGCCCTGAAGAAAATAATTTCCCTCAGGGCCTATGTCATCTTTGGGGATGCTGTGTGGTATTATTAATAAGAGCCTGTTTTAACATGTGAGATATTGCCTTAAAATAACACCTAGAGTCGTTTCTATGGTCTGGTACACTACTAGTAACCAGTGGTTTGCCGTTCATTCAGGCTGAAAAGCTAAGCCCACCCCATGGAAAGGGAACCATATATGAAGATAATAAAAAATCATGATAATTAATTTTTAACAAAACTGGTCAAAATGCGCTTGTTAAGGATCTTGTACGATCAATAATATTCAGTTGCTATTCAATTGGCTAGGGGAATAGAATGCTGATACAGTAATTATCTGTGATACAATGATTGCGTTATATTCGAATCTATTCAAATATTCCACTATTACTACATTAATAATATAAGGAAGAACAGGGCAAATGTTTTATAAGTAATATCAATTTTTACGTAATTACACAGGTAGTTACATAGGTAACAAGGTAGTTACATATGTAAAGGTAGTTACATTTACATAGTAAATTACATAGGTATCTATGTCATCAAAAATCTCAATCTTAATTATCGTGTAACATAATTTAGGCTTAAGAAATGGGTCGTGTCGAAACAGAACGGCATTTTGGAAAAAAATTTAAAATGAAATAAAACACCAAAAGTATTTTTGATCGTAAACGGGTAAAATACATATGTAGTGGTACGCCACTACTTCATTTGAACGGAATTCCAGAAGTTTCGATTTTTCCAAACAAGATTCTTGGATGTTCTTTTATTATTTTTCATTTTTGTTTGGCAAATTCTACATAGTAACCAAATTGTTCTAGAATCTTCTTTAACTTATAAAAGCGGCAGCGTGAAGGAACTCACCAGTATTCCGTCTCCAAATCGCCAGCCAAGTTGACCTAAATATCGCCAGCATTTTATTGTGAATAATAAACGAGATTTTTATTTTTGTACACTAAGATAACTACACATATATTTTTCTTAAAGAGAAAGGGGAATCCCGGATTTTATAAATATTAAAACATAGATACCTAGTAAACTACAAGTCATGGTTGATTTGTTTCGTTATTTAATTAAACTAACGATCGATGATCTTATCGTGGTATGGTTTTCTGCCCAAAAGTTCAACATCAGATCAATCGAAAATAATTATGTAGCGTAGGTACCTGTTACGCTTTGGCCATGTTATGTAAATAAACAAGATTATAATAAGATACGATAATCTTCATAATTAACATTTAATTCGCAATCAAATGATAATGGGCGACAAATAAACATCATACAATATTACGAATTGAAAATGGTTTTAATGAGATAAACAGCAAGAAACAAATACCTTCCGTGCAGTTTTGATATTAATTTATTAAATAAACATAAATAATATTGTTATGGACAATAATATTGTTATGGACAATAATATTGTTGACATAATATTGTTGACATAATATTGTTGACATAATGTTGGACATAACATTGTTAGCGACAAGTGCATTAATCAATAGGTATTTTGAAATTATACTAACAGTAATGATTACCCAAGAAATGTTAGTAATGTAGAACGCAATCACGTTGTCAATTTCAAAACATAATATCTATAGTAAATAAAAGTAGGTAATATTTTTTAATCAAATAAGTAGATAAGTGGATATATACCAATAAAATTTTATCATTGCTTAATTTATTAAGATATATAAAGCTGTTAATAATACTTTTCTTTATTCCAAATAATATATAATAATAATATACTATAATGGCAGAAAACAAACACAATTTAATGCAATCACATACATGCAAAGACGTGTTATAATCTTGTACACACTGCAATTGCGGAGTAAAGACATGTCATAAACTTGTTCAAATTGCTGATGCAAAGACATGTTAAAATCATGTACAAACTGCAAATGAGGAGAAATGACGTGTTAAAATCTTGTACAAACTGCAATTGAGGAGCAATGACGTGTTAAAATCTTGTACAAACTGCGATTGAAGAGCAATGACGTGTTAAAATCTTGTACAAACTACGATTGAGGAGCAATGACGTGTTAAAATCTTGCACAAACTGCAATTGAAGAGCAATGACGTGTTAAAATCTTGTACAAACTACGATTGAGGAGCAATGACGTGTTAAAATCTTGTACAAACTGCAATTGAGAAGCGATGACGTGTTAAAATCTTGTACAAAACTGCAATTGAGGAGCAATGACGTGTTAAAATCTTGTACAAACTGCAACTGAGGAGCAATGACGTGTTAAAATCTTGTACAAACTGCAATTGAGGATCGTTTTCACAAAAATAAATATCTACAACAATTTTTTTGTTCGTGGGTCATTTGTAAATTGCAAAATCACTCAATATTTAATAATAATCTTTAAAGACACATTCAATTAACTGTTAGACATGATGAATAATGAGAAAACTCAATTAATTTCTGAAAAGTCGTCTATAAATATAACAAAATCTAAAATTACGAACTTAAAAAATAAAACCTACCGTTGATATGTCCATACAAAATATTAATTTCGTTCTTACACAGTCGAAGGAAATAGAAAAACCTAACACTGTCCTTGCCCAAATTTTATATCAAGCATGTATTTAATATCTAGATAGATACACAATTTAGAGTACGATACAAATTTAGAATGGATAATAGAACTTACCTTACCTTAAAACGTACTTTCCGTGACATTTATTAGAAGCTGCAATAAAGTAATATGAACGATAAATATAAAAGTAAAAACGACGGGTGTTGCATTGTAATGTTCTGCCAGTGGTCATTGAAGTGCCTCAAATCTCTGGGCGGACAGGCATATTCATTTTATCTGATCGTTACTACGCGTGCACCAAATACCTTATCTGCCGATGGCGGTCACTAATTCTGATAGTAATAAACAAGTCGGGATTAGAGATAATTCCCCTGCAGGTAAAAAACTCATCGATCACTTGTGTACTCAGTACTCACCGAACAAAACAGATTAAAGGTCAAACGAACATACCTTTCACGATAATAATTACTCTGCCTTGATAAGGCACCATGGCAAAATATATTTTTTAAGATGTTTGAAATCATTTATTACAGAAGAACACAATAAATACGATGTGGGCGTGTTTGGTGTCTGACCATTCTTTTTTAAAATTTTAGTTTCAGAATAAATTCAACATCAAATGAAATGGCGAATAAAACATCAGGCAAAGTAAAAGAGACAGAGTTCGTAATATTGCTTGATTTTTTTAAATGTAAAACAAGAGTCCCAACTGCTCCCAATGGCATCAAGGATACTATGGCATCCCCAATTGGGGTATGAGGTGGTGAGGGGTATATACTACCTTGCTATTCAGATCTGGTCTCAAAACACGGCCAAATCCATTTCAAGCAACGTTTCAATTCTGAATGGTGTTCTTACACCAGGGCGATTATTTTTATACTCTGGAACGTGCTGCATATATACAATGTATTATTTTATATTAGTAATTTGTGAAATAACACAAATTTATTTGGATCTATTTATACCCGCGACCTCCAGCTTGCTAGTTGAGAGCCTTACCCCTCGACAACGGAGGCCGTCTCGATCTAATAATCAAACGGTATGTCAGTGGCGACATTGGTTTCTATTATAATCTACACGAAAGGCATTTCTATTTGGAGGAGTGTGGGTATTAACTTTTCAATTTTTGAAATATTATTTTAAATAAATAATTTAATAAACTTTTCTCTTGTAAATATGTATCATAAAAACTTGTAACTACGCTATACGTAAGTACACGCTACACGCTACACGAATAGCGCTGATGAATAGCTTACCGAGAGTTTGTGAAATAGCCCCTTTTAATAATAACAACTTGGCATTTATATAGCGCACTTTAGTGTCATTTCACTTCAAGTGCGCTTAACTACTCGTATAACAAACTTAAAAAATGGTAATTCAGTATTAGTGGTTCTTAAAATTATTCCTACAGTGTGCCTTACCCAATACAGATTTAATATTATAACACTGAATACACTGTTTGTACAAAGTGATGACAAAACTTGGAATAACAATAACAGCAGGACAGGAAAAAATAAGAATATTAAAACTAAAACATGATATAATACAGGAGGCAGTTTGTGCTCAGAAATGAGAATTTTCTGAGCAGACACTTTAAAAAGGTACAATAAGGAGACAACCGAAAGCAAATAATTACCAGAAGTTTTAGAATATGGCTTATTATAAAATATTGATTATGCAATATTATAACCTTAGTATGCTTACTACAAACTCCTATATTTTAACTATGTGATTCTAAATCTTGATATATGCAGGTGTGTTAGTAGAATCTCGCACTTCTGATACGAATACATTTCTAATATCTCAGCGAATACGTTTCTTTTTGTGGGTGTGTTGTTTGCATAGTGTTTTTGTGAATATGAAAATATTACATCGATACCAAAATAGAGCTATCTTTAAATGAGATAAATATATCGTTTCCCTTAATCCCAAACCTGCTTTGTTATAATTTTAAGAAGTTTGTTTTTATCATGACATTTCGTAATATACTTACGTAATGTTATTATTTAATTGTTTTGTATGACGTACCTAGAGATCTGATAAAATTACATTAATTATATTAAATTACACAGAAAATGAAAATCAATATCAACAATGATTCAGGTTTATCAGATCACATATTATCAGACACATATGATCTTTACATATTTTTTGATATATCATACAACTGAGAATATGCCAGTAAAATACCAGGACAAATACTGTAGGATCGTATGGAATTTTAATAATATTTGAAATAACACATAAAAAGCTCTAGCCGGGTGTCGAACCTGTGATCTCTGAAATATTTTATTAGGTTAAGTTAGTATTGCTGTCTGTTTTTTCTTCAATCCACTGTTTAGTTATTATCCAGTTTGACCATTGAACTTTAGTAGTAATATGCATATATTGTTTGCAGAGCGTTGAGCTGTCGGAGGGGTCCGACCAGTACGGGCGGTGGGAAACCTTGCCCTTTGCCATGGACTTCAAAGTTTACATTTGGAATGTGACCAACCCGAAAGAAGTTCAGAACGGGGAAAAGCCCATTCTGCAGGAAATTGGTCCCTACATTTACATGTAAGTTACAACGGTGAAACTTTACCTTCATGATCACGACATATTATTAGGTCTAAAACAGCATACGTCTTGTAGGAAAATGAGAAAGACAGAAGATGCTAGAATGTCTAACGCCTTTAATCATATTCCTATCGACATTTTTTCGAATTGTATAACTACATATTATGGTATTTCCAGTTATAAAAACAAATAAAAAATAATGCCTTACTTCATAAAACGCGTACAGTGGTAATAAAATGAGGTATTTTTTTTAAAAGCGACACTTGATTTCAACTTTATTACTACAAGACATAAATATTTACGTCGGGGAAGATAGAAAAATGCACAAAATAGGTTATCAGGTTCTTAGTTTGAGTGATTTTAATAATTTACTCGTATTATGAGAAAAATAATGGAACTTTAATGCATCTTTACCATTATGTCTTTTTTGTAGGAACTAAGTTGAAATCAAGTGTTATTTTTAAAAACATTGCATAAGCGTGATGCGGAATTCGGCAACTTTACACCAAAAACTGTAAAAGAGCTGTAAGCGGTACACATATGCTCACACTTACCGGCTTTGTTATTTTTTCCAGTCAAAGGAGAGAGAAATTCAACATTACAAGAAAAGATGGGATCTTGTCTTATTACCAAAGACAGATGTATGAATTCAACGCTGAAGCCTCCGCTCCTCTTGATCAAGATGATGAGATCACAGTTCTACATATACCTCTTAACGTGGGTAACCTTTCAATGTATCATTAATAATATAACTAACAATCATCAGTTAGTAATTACAAACATATGTAATTCGCATTTAACGCTTAGAAGTCAATGGCGTTACAATATATAAAGACGCGTGTAGAAATTTCAAAGTGGCAAACAAAAAGTACGTCAATTGTAGTGCTTTCGATTTCATAATTTTAGCACTAAACTGTCAGTCGTCGCGTAATGTCGTGTGCTCTCTTTAAGTAAATTGCCTTAAAAAGTGCTAAAATGCCCTCGTGCGTAATTAGAAAATTTTTTAATTACTCGGCAAACACTGGTAAAAGCCAAGGAATAAAATTTCATTTGTAAATACATGCAAATATATAATTTTTTGTCATAGAGAAAACGCAAAGTCGACGAGGTCTGTTACTAAATTTGACTACTGAAAATAGTTTAATTACTCTATTTATTCATATGCTTGCGGTAAAACAACAAACAAATCATTAGCAATAAAGAGTATCAACAAGAATCGTCACCATTTGCAAACCGTCCTCGCTCTATTATGACACGACACTGAATTATCATTTGACACCTCAAAATTGTCAGGCTCTCAGGCTGTAATTCTAGTCAGCCTTGAGGTAGTACTTCTGAATACGAAACAGTAAAAATATTCCTAACATGCTCTATTCTATCATTTCTTTCGTTCGTACACACATATTTTTTTAATGTTATCTTTGTCACACATGAGCAACGTTTGGATTAAGAATTTACTAGAAACATAAGAGTGTTTCTTACTTGCCACACTTTATCTTAATTATGCGAGAAAATATCAAGTCCAGATATATTGTAACGTCATTGGTAGAGCCAATGACTAAATAAAATACATCCGTATTTGTAATACGTATATTGGAGTAAACATTAATTAAATAAATAAATAAACATGCAAATGAAATTTTGGTCTCGGGTGACATTTTTGTTTTGTTTTTTTGAAGTGAATATCTATCTACAACAAAAATTTTGCGTATGATTCCTGATGGTTCACTTTTGCAGTCCATCATTGGATGTAACTAATTTACGCGTTTAGTAAAATTTCATAAGCACATTGAAAGAAGGGTGAATGCAGGAAAGTCTATTAAATGGGGTAGGTACTAAACGCTCTGGTCACTGATAATAAGTCATCTAAAGAAGAGAGACCGGCAGTCCACAAAGGAACGCCAATCTTGATGGATGGCAGTGAGGCATGGAGTTGAGATGAGATCCCTAAGCTAAAACCATTAATGACCGTGTTACAAAATAAATGTCGAGCTTCGGTAAGAATGCTAGGCTGCTGTAAGAGTAATGATTAAAATTTAGAAAGGTGATTAGAAAATATAGAGCGGATTAACGATGAAAGGTAAGTAAGGAAAACGTATGACGCTAAACCGAATGGTGGACGAATTCGGGCGCACGTCAGAAATATATAGCACGATTAAGAGGATCAAATGAGTAGAGTCATGTCGAGAGTCATGAATAATGAAAGAGTATGTATGAAAGCGAATGAAGCAAGGAGTGTGTGCCAATACTGAGTGGCGTGGAGAACCACTTTCTCTGCTTACCCCTGGAAAACGGCGAGATCGTTAGTTAGATAAATACGCTCTAAAAATTACTTAATTTCACAGGCGGTGACTCAGCAAACCAATCTTGAGCCACTTGGCGGAGCCGGCCTCATACTTATAAATAGTGGGCTTCAAAACATATTCGAAACAAGCACACCGTTCCTGGAGACCAAGGTGAGGACGCTGCTCTTCGATGGGGTGCGGTTTTGCCGGAATTATAACCCAGCCCGTGTTTGCAACACAATTAAAGCAAGGAACTCCCAGACGATGCGATCTGAAGATGATGCCATCTACTTTTCCTTATTCAACCATGTAAGTATTACTTTTATATACCTTCACTTACATGTGGTTGGAAAATATAATCTAGTCTTGTAAAACAAGCTGCGCCCATTTACTATAAATTAACAAAAAAGAAAATACAATGCTTTTTTCAATGTTAAAGTAAGCATAAGTGGTTCATAATGTCGGATACCCAAAAGTATGACACGAATAAATTAACATTATCGGTCTTGCCGTTCTGGACAATGATAAATGGTACCTATCCAGTATTGTTTGAGGAAATGCAATTATTTTTTTCTGAGTCTACGGGAAAGGATATTTAAAGGGATGAGTTGCAACAAAGTAGGTGAGTCATACAGTTATAATTTTGAAAATGCAGATGATATCAAAGTTTTATTTTTTTGTAGAATGGTTTAATTTTAGTTCAAGTTCATCGTATGAGTACTCGCCTCTTTCTAGCCCTAACCTCCAAGCATTTCTCCTTAAGAAGCAATGCAGTACGGATTCAGTGTTATTAATATGAACATCATAGAATGGAAACCAAATAAATTAGATTAAAATATTCATATTTATTTTATTTTGATAGATATGTACATGTATTGTCATCAGCCACTGTCTATACGAATACAAGTTTTAGGTGTATGTTATCCAATGAATGGATGAAATGAAAAGTCGAATAAAGAAAATGTTGAACAACTGACACAATAAATTCTATTATAAATAAATAAATAAATTCTTTATTCCAGGATGTGGGGAGGTTAGTGCAATCCCACACATCCCATAGAGGATACAAGTACAAATAGTATTTACATATAGTAAAATAAATAAAAAGAGATTAAAAAATTAAAAATTAAATAGATAATGAAATTAAATTAAAGCAGAGAAGCACGGGAATCCATCGGATCTAAGATTGTGGGAGCAAGTATCTTTCTCCAATGGTCTTCAATGCTCGATCCTGAAGTCAGAATAATAAGAATTTAAAATAATGAAAACTGAGATAATTTCACTCGCGATATCACACATCCGATTGAACAGATATGAATAGAAAACGCTGTTAACAGTTTTCTTTTACGGCCGTCGTATAAATTTTTCTCTTTTCCGCTTGTGAAAATAAGTAGGCGTAAACAAGACAAAGGGCTGTTAAATATACATCAAGTTACCTACACTTTATACTACACGTCACACTTTACCCGGCTTCAACCGGTCATAATATATTTTAGATAACTCTACGTCTAATCATACAGTTTATGTTTTATGGTTTCCAAATTGATTCTAAACGACCTATGAGTATTTGTGTATAATTTCAAACAGGTTGTTACTAAATTTAATTTGAATTTGTGAAAATAATCGAAATATTCTACCGTATCAGGCGATAAATTGTTGTAGAACCTGAATTTAAATGTTAAATGTGACCTAGTACAATCTTCACAACCAAACAGGTGTACGTTCGTTTTCGTTAACAGGTATTATCTAGAGATTTTAAAATACAAGTCGATAGTAGACCTTTGCAAATGTAGATATATACATATACCTATATTATTGGTACTTAGATACCCACCCACGATAATAAATATTATATTCAGGTGAACTGTGAACCGATACAATATTAAAAACAAACTCATATAAAAAAGATAATAGCTGGTATTCACTGAATGAGACAAAATATAGATACATGCTTTTATTTATTCAAACATTTTAAAATGTTTTGGTTAATAAATGTTTTTTTCAAGAGGCTGATTTGATTCAGCTTCCTGTCTTTTTGATCTAGAAGATGTTGCTTCAAACTTCCTTTCTTCTTTAATAATTAACGCCTAATTCTCTGAAGCAATATGTATTGTACATGCGTACTCATAAGTTCAGAGTTCATGGTTTAATATGCGGTACGGGTTGAACGCATTTGCGATGAACTAGAAAGCCAGACAGAAAAAAGTTTTCTCAAATTGCATGACGCACGAGCTCACCGCTTGAGTATTTTTAGTGAGATACAAACACAGATTTTCTGTCAATTAGTTGTTATATCGCAAATTCCGAAGGTAAATTAAAAAAATAATCTGGTTAATTTGAATTAACTAAGTAAGTATCTCCGCAGGGGTAAGCAGAGAGGAAAGACCGCCACACATTTCACGTCTCAGCACACATTCATTTACATTCAAACAACATATTGAACATAGTATTCTGTTGTTATTTTGACCATTGAAATTACCCGAATCAAGTATTTGATTCAGTTGACCGAGCCATGTCTTTCTCGGGCGAACCCTTTCTTCTTCCATTCACTTCCGTGTCACATATTCTCCTTGCACTCCTTTCTCCGTTAATCCCCTCTACATGCCTAAACCATCCAACCGTTCAATTTTTAATCTGATTTATTTCTCATTTGTATTTTTTTCCAGAAAAACTACTCCCACGACGGTTACTATGAGGTGAAGGATGGCGTAGGGGAACCATCTCAGGTTGGTCAAATCGTACGGTGGGAAAACCAAGATAAACTGAGCATTTGGCCAGAATACGATAAGAATGACACTATTTGCAACATGATCAATGGCTCAGACGCTAGCATCTATACTCCGTTTATCAGCAAGAATGATATTGTACAAATTTTTAACACTGACGTATGCAGGTAAGCCCCAAAACCTTATCTTTTGTTTACATTTTTGATTACAAATTTCATAACATTGTTCTACCATCGGGTCCCATATGGATAAGTGGAATTAAGTTACTATTCGTAATAATATATTACTAGCAAACAAAAACCCGATTTTTTTGCTGCTACACTACACTGGCACTTAGTTGGGCTTCGCCCAGTTTAAGTGATACTAACAACAGTTACATTTAATAGGTAGATATTAGGTCATTCACACAGAGAGGGTGAGTATATATTGTTAAAACACAGATCAGGAAGGAGTTTATGAATAGTAAAATATTCAATTTAGGCATAATAAGAATGACAGTTGTTTGGGTAAAACTTTACCTTTCCCGAATAATCGCCTAAATGGGTAAAGGCAAATTAATATAGGTAAATATTCAGAATCGCTGGACACGGATATAATACGAAATATTTTTTAATAAAACCTTCTGATTTACCTTAATTACAATAAAAGGAATTTGACAGCATTTGGGAAATTTTTAATTTGAGCATTTTAATTTTTAATTACTTAAAATGAAAATTCGTTTTCGTTGTATGGGATGACAGCCGGAATAATTTCTGTTGATGACATTTTTTTTGTCGGAATTTACCCGAAACATACGATTTGAATTCGACCAATCAGAGTGCCGATACCGTCCAAACGCTAGCGTAATAATACTATCAGATTATTATAAAAGACTCAACCCGAAGTAAAGAGAATTACAGGTGAAAATATTCTCCTTATAAATAAAATAAACCGACCTTTTTAAAGCTTTGAAAATAAATATTTACGACGGGTTGTTTCGGAGAATTTGAACAATTCATCAAATTTCAACGTTAATTTGCGAGTTCTGTGAAAGTCCTATTCAAGTTCTGATATTATATCATTATAGGCTAGTTGCTTGACAGAACTGAACTAATAACAGAACTAGAAAATATCTTTCACAGAACTCGCAAATTAACGTTGAAATTTGATGAATTGTTCAGATTCTCCGAAACAACCCGTCCTAAGAGTATGACATTTCAAATCAAATTCAGTGTTGATATGCTATTTTTAAAGCATACACAAAATTAACGTTATCGTTCAAGAAATAAACGTCATAGACGCCAACAGCTAAATACGATGAAGAAACAAGTATTATAGCTATGTAAAGATCTCATTCTAAAATCAACATTACAAACTTCCTAGTTGCACTTAACAGTACATTGACTGATCTCAAACAAAATATTGAGACCTTAACATAAACACTTTACAATACGAACAATAGCCATAACCTCAAATAGACAGATCATATCAAACACATTACAAGAAAACTCCTCAAAGCAATACACATTTTACTGAACATATTTAAACTAAAACAAATGAAAACAATATATTATGCAATATGCCAATCCATTAAAGAATAATATATAGTTGCTTTGGAATGAACAATAAACTCAGCTATCTGTCATATGGAAATTACTCAGAAAACTTTCATAAATATAATTCTTAAAAAACATAGAATGACTGACATTGACCAAATATTCAACATGTTTGACGTACTAGACATACGCCAAATATACATAAAACATAACTAAAGTACATTTTTCACCAAAAAACTAAATTTCAACAAACACAAACAATAATAGACAATAGACCAGTTAGACGAGCTTACATACAAAACATGAAAACTCTGTCGATAAACACAAGCTTTGGACAAAGACACCAAAAATAATAATAATAATCCAGGAAATAATAGCATTCACTCGACATAAAAAATTAGGGAAAAAAATAATATGTGGATTAAAGAACAAAAAAGGCTTTACTATAAAATAAATTTATATTAAAAGAATAAAAAAATATACCTAAATAGTACACATATTATACACAATCTTCAATCAATTATTTATTTTATTTATTTATTTATTTATTTATTTATTTATTTATATTTTACATGTATATTTACAGAATAAAAATATCCATTAACAAAGATACATTATACAATCATAATTGCCTAATTAGCAATGTAAATTTAGTGATGCGCAGGTGGAAAATGTCGATGTCAGAGGCTAGTGAGTTAAGAAGGCCTATCATTCTTCCGAGAGGCATTGCTGATGGTAAGTTAGTCCTACATCTCGGAAGAATGAATGGTTTGTGTCTACGCGCTCTTGCGAAGTTATCAGGGACGTAAAATAAAATTTTATTCAAAATTTCTGGATTGTTGATGTGACCGTTCAACAAGTTATAGGCCATCATCAGCAACGCAGCTTTCCGCCTGTTGACAAGACTATCGATACCTAGCATTCCGGAAAGGAAGACTGATGGGTATAAATAGGGATAGTACCCGAAGTCTCTAAGATAAAGATAACGTAGAAACTTCTTTTGTACTTTCTCTACCATAGAAGTGTACGTTGCATCCCCTGGTCCCCATATTATTGAGCCACTTTCCAAAATACTACGTACTAGGCTAAAATATAGCAAGCGAACCACGGCAGAGCTGCAGAAATGCCTGGAGTTACATAGCACAAATCCAAGGATTCTCAAAGCCCTGCTGCATATCGTTTCAATATGAACGTGAAATGTTAAGTGTGGGTCAAAGGTTATTCCCAAATCTTTCGGTTCAGAAATATGTTTAAGAGAACATTGGGACATCCTATAGTTGTAATAAATCACAGTGTTTGCTCTAGTATAGCACATTATGGCGCATTTCTTAAAATTAAAACCTAATTTGTTAATTTCACTCCATACCACGATAGCATTTATGTCTCTCTGGAGCTGTGCGCAGTTTTCTAAGGTCCGGATTCTTAAAAATAGCTTCAAGTCATCTGCAAATAACAAAAATTTCGCAAACTTTATAGCATGATGAATGTCATTAATAAAAAGGGAAAAAAGTAAAGGACCAAGATTAGACCCTTGAGGAACCCCAGAGTTTGTGGGAAAGTACGACGAGTTAGAAATACCATACGTTACGTATTGCTGTCTACTTGATAAATAGCTTACAAATAAATTTAAAATTTTTACCGAGAATCCAAAACGGTCTAATTTATTTAAGAGTATCAGCGGGTCTACGGTATCAAAAGCCTTTGCGAAGTCGTTGTATGAGACGTCAACTTGGTTGTTACCGTCAAGAGCTTGAGATACATATTCCGTAAAGACCATCAGATTTGACACAGTCGATCTGCCAGATCTAAAACCATGTTGTTCGTCTATTAAATAAGGTTCTACTTGGGCGTAGATATATTTATGAATTATTAGTTCGAACAATTTTGCCGGAGAGGAGAGGATCGCTACTGGTCTGTAGTTAGAGACCAAATATTTATCCCCATCTTTATACAGTGGTGTAACTTTAGAGATCTTCCATAAATTAGGAAATGTTCCCGTGCTAAGTGAAAAATTAAAAATGTAAAGTAGGGGTATTAATAAAGGCTCTATACAACCCTTTAATAAAAATGACGGAATAAAATCAGGTCCAAATGACGTTTTCGCTTTGAGTTTTTTAACTGCAGCTAACATATCAGATTTTGTGATGTTAGGAATATCAACATTCTGCGCTGCTGATGATGTATAAGTCCCCGGTTTAAATGAACTTAAATCCGTAACTTGCTGACTGTAAACCGATTTAAAATAGTCCGCAAATGCTTCGGGAATATCAATTCCCGAGTGTGATTGTCCATTCCAAGTGACATGGTCGACAAACCCACCATCACTTCTTTTGGATGAGACATATTTCCAGAACGACTTTGGATCAGATTTGATGTTTTTTTCAATGATATTTATGTAATTTGTATGGGCCAATTGCATACTGCGTTTAACTTTAGCTCTAAGACAACAAAACATTTCACGTTCTCTTACTAGTCCAGTTTTCTTCCATTTTCTAAAATGTCTGAACTTTCGCTTTATATCACTAATAATTTCATTGGAAAACCATTGAGGATACTTTCTTTCATTCTTCGGAATGCGTTTCCTTTTGAAGCACATATCGAAGTAATTATAAATAGTAGAATAGAAATAGTCTACGGCTAAATTAACGTTATCAAAATTCAACAAAAGTTGCCAATCGTGCGATTGTAAGTGATTATAAATCTGTTTAAAATTGCCATTTTCGAATTTCCACCCGCGCATTTTACTCATAAATTTATTATTATCATTAACTGGTTCATTTTTACATTTTTTTTTTCATATAAAGAAACTCTACGTCCAGTGATGGATGGTAAGGATCTTCGCTAACTAGCGAAGAAATAGACTTGCACACATTCAAATCAAAGTTACTCACAATTGTCTAATGAACGTCCTTTTGAATTTAATACAAAGTTTTTGTTTGACATTTGAAACAAATCCAATACATACGAAAATTCAGAAGTAGTGTTTTTGAAATTTAAACACGAGTAGAAATTAAAATCACCTATTAGCAGTATTTTTTTGTTATTTAGTAATTTGTGATTTGAGATAATATTTTCAAATAGGCTAGTATACCTTTCAACAGGTGATGCCGGTGGAATGTAAACAATACATGTGTATATTTTCAATCCATTTAAATTAATTTTCAGCCACATATTTTCTCCGTCAGTCTCGAGATGTTGAAGTCTCTCGGCACGAGGTCCATCGTTATTCCGCCGCAAGGCGACCAGTACTCCTCCTCCTCTTGTCTGTCCTGTGTGACGGTCTCTTCTGTGTACTTCATAGCGCTCATCAAACAGCTGTGCATTATATACACTACTGTTCAGCCAGTATATATATCCCTTAGTTTTTATAACTGCCTTAATTATTTTATTTTTATTACGTTACTTTATTTTACTTCATAATATTTAATTTAAATTCGTTTCATTAACATTATTTCAATACAGTACATTTTTATTCGCCTACACAATATGTAACATAAAATTGTAAAATGGGGCCTTAACACGGGTAAAGCTCCCACGGGAGGCTCACATTACCAAATCATATTTTATAAAACAATAACATAAAATTATTATTAATCAAACGTATTCGTGAAATTAAAAAAAAAACTCTCTAGTTGCAGGACTATTGAGTTGTACGTAGGTACAATGTAAAAGTTCTCGCTTGCCTTTATATGGATTGAAGGCGTTCAGGAAAAATGCTAATCGAGAATTTTTCACCAGATCTGTATCGACCCGCTATCACCGCGAGACGGAGTACAAGGGAATAAAGGCCTACGAGTTCCGGGCGTTCGAGGATATGTTGCCCGCTCCGTCCGAGGAAGATGGGACATTGTGCTTCTGCATCAACATCACTCAGGGCATCACGCAGGAAAACGGCTGTCTCAAGAAAGGCGCAATGGAATTGTACACGTGTCAAGGTAAGTTATAGCAAAATAACTAGTCAAAGCTGTAAAAATGAGACTCCTGAGGAGTGTTTCTGCTAAAACTAAATAGGCTTCTGGCTGTATCTGAAGAGATGCGTTTCTGAGGCGCAAGTGTATAAAACTATTTATGACCGTGTTAAAAATGTTGATATTTGAATGAAGTAGTGTGGCAGTAGTAGGAGTGTGCCAAGACAAAGTTATGTGGCGGTCCATACTTTGAATTAGATTGAAGTTATACAATGATGTTTAAATATTAAAACTTTGACTACATAAATCGACGAACTTATTACAGGGCTACGACACTCCATTGATTAAAATATAGTTCGTCGACTATTCTGGCCTTTTGACCCACCTGCTTTTTTCATAAGAATATCATTCTGTGATTTTCGTTGTTGAAGGGGCTTGACTCTCTTTTTTCTGTATTTTTCTTTTTTTTATATGATTAGTTGAAAACGAGAGATATACATAAATATAAAATAAAATAGTTGCATAAATAAATCATAAGAAAAATACCCGTAGCTCGTAAAGTAATGGACGTTCCAAGCTAAAAACAATATAGAAAGACACACCAGAAATAACCGTTTGAGAGATTTTAGTAGGACAAACAAACAGATTTACTTAGTTTTCTGTGCACATTGGCATATTCCAGTAACATTCACATGTGCTGGTAAATTCCGAACCTACTATAAACTGGGTCAAATAATAGATAATTTCAATTCATGATAAAAATGTTTATTTTGATTGCAAACATTTTTTAAAAAGCCTTTTAAAAATTCATGCTTATTATACTGTACTTAGTACATTCTGTGCAATATTGACAAATGCCTCGGCAGATATTTTTTCTGTTGCTTTGCTTATTTATAAGTAGAGACCGGATTATATGCATTTGCATATTTGCATATGCAAATGCATATTTAGACCCTTTTCAGCGGTAGTTGCATATTTTAGCAAATAATTTGAGATCTTGCATATTTACGCTTGCTGACGGCCTGCAGAGAACTTGAAAAGGCAAATCATTCTACGATCGCCAGATTTGTGAAAGAGGGTATAAAAAAAATATTTCCTGAATCTTCTGCGGATGAAAATGTGTATGTGTTGCTCTCAGATGCTGCCCCCTATATGATCAAAGCAGGCAAAGCCCTCCAAGTATTTTATCCCAATTTGATTCATGTGACGTGTTTTGCTCACGGAATTCACAGACTCGCCGAAGAAGTGAGATCCACGTTTGCGAATGTAAATAACCTGATTTCATCAGCAAAGAAAGAGTTTCTTAAGGCGCCTGCTCGTATAAAGGCCTACAAAGATAAACTGCCAAATATCCCTTTACCTCCTGAGCCAGTAATAACACGTTGGGGTACATGGATCGAAGCTGCGATGTTTTACCATGAACATTTTGAAGCCATCAAGGGTGTTATCAATGACTTCGATAGTGCAGAGGCTTTGGCAGTTTTCCAGTGCAAAGAATCGTTTGACGACGCCAGTATTAAAAAAAAACCTAGCTATGATTACCACTCATTTCGCCTACATACCTGCAAGTATAAAAACGCTTGAAACTCATGGATTGGCATTGAATGCATCTATTCAGGTTATGAAGGAAATTCGCCTTATGAATTCCTCGTTGCCACAGCTATTCCCGAGTAAACTTAAAGAAAAAATTGAAAAAATACTGAATAATAACCTAGGGTTTGAACCTTTGTGCCAAATTGATAACTTCATCAACGGGGCAGGTGAAATTTTGCCCGGAACAATAAGTTCAAAAATCGCACCCAAATTTAAATTCTGTCCAGCCACATCAGTAGACGTAGAACGTTCCTTTTCCGCTTACAAAAATATATTTAGCGATCGTAGACACAATTTGTCTACAGAACATTTAGAACAGTACTTAGTCATATACGTTTTTAAAGGTAAATTCTAAATTTTATTGTTAAATACATTTTATAATTGATATTTTCGAAAATATAAATGTTATCCTTGAGAACTAATAGCTTACTTAAAATATGTAAAAATACGACTTCCTGTATTATTTCATGTTGCATATTTTGACCCTTTTTATGGATTTTCGTGCATATTTTAGCAATTTTTATTGCATATTTGCATGCATATTTTGGGCTATTTTTGTTGCATATAATCCGGTCTCTATTTATAAGTAACCTATGTAGGGACTAGGGATATTAGTCACACTCTAAAATGTTAGAAAACATCAGCTGATTTTTGTTATTTTTGGTTGATAAAATCACGAATTTTATGGAAAGTAGCAGATAATTTAAAATAGGATTCCATTTTTTGAAATGAAAAATCACACTCTAAAATCTCAGAAAACATCTTTGTTATTTTTGGTTGAAAAAATCACAAATTTTATGGAAAGAAGCAAGTAATGTAAAATAACTTCCATTTTTTGAAGAAAAATATTAGCCAAATTTAATAAATCATGGTGATATTTTTAATTTTTTTTATTTCTTTTCAAAATTTGTTTACTTATTTAGTAATAGGAAAATATTCCATTAATAAACAGTACAAAGCATATAATAAGAAAAGAATAAGCACCTGAATACAGCAATGACAGATTGCACAAAAACATTAAACTGTAATATTATGCTTCTGATTGTATCTATAACTTTGTGGTTATCCATTATAAATAAATAAAACAATGTTATTTTGCTTTAAACACATTTTTTTTTAATTTACGCTGACCGGTTTTGGAACAACATTACAAAACAATGGGTAGTTATATTCATATGTTTGAGTATATTATTTTAGTAAATCCTATAATAAAATAAAGAAATTATCTTCGTAACAAAATTATCGATGCCCAACAATAGATTAACTAAGTAACAACATAAGTAGGTGAATTTATGGTAGACGTAATATTTGAAAGTTGGTGGCGTACGTTGTTGTTCGCTATATTTACACCAGCAAACAAAACAAACAGCCTTACTAATAATAAATTACTTTACAATCGTTAAACGGAGTTCTTCTCGTACATTGTATAAACAATGTAAAAGTTAAGATTCGAGTTGGTACTAATATAAAAAAAATCCTGAAGTATTTTTTTTTTTTTTAAATTTGGTAACATGTTTATTTACTTCCAACAATGACTTCATGCATGCGCCTTATGATATTAAGAACACAGCAGTTTTTGTGTATTCTTATAATACCTTCACAAATCGTGTTTTGTTCATAAATGGTCACTTATCTATTATTTTATTTTTTATTTTATTTTTTATTTTATTATCTACTTTAATGTTATGTCATAAAGTGGGGTTAAACGAATATGCCGATATTCAAATTGAAATTAAAGGTCCATATTTTATAAGAACTTCATCAAAGTAATGTTTTTTTATAAAATAAGTGACTGTGTTGGTAACCATGTTTCGAAGAAATAAAACTTTTAAAATGTGCAAGCAATGCGTTAAACATTTCAATTATTTGGTTGATGTTTTCTGTAAATCAAAAGCGAGTTTATTTTTTTTGTATGAACGAGATAAAAAATGAGTTTCAGCTTTTTGCAAGCCCCATAAAAGGACTGTGTTTTTTTAAATGTTGATGTATTCTACATTTTGCGACGTTTTGATCAAAAATGTTTGTGATAAGCTTTTTTATCAATTTTGTAATTAAAATATTGCACATTTTAAATATGCAAGATATAAAATTAATAAAAAATTAATAAAAATAAATAATATTTTAATTCTTATTATTAATATAATTTTTATAAAAAATATGTTTATTTTTATATTGTCTTCAATATTTAAATATTACAATTTGAGGTTTTACTCAATAAAGTTATTCCGAAAAATAAATAATTTTTATAAATAAAAAATGCAAAAATTAATCATTTTAAATACATGTAGGATTACGAAAGATTTTTAAAATATTTATGTTGAGGGATCAGTAGGATTTATAGGTCCAGTTAGGAGTTCTACCGAGCCGAACCCTCTGATATGAAAATATCTGGAGTCGGTGAAATTGTTTAAAGATAAATTGAAGATGTCCACTGTCTTGGTATAATTGTTTCCCTCCATTAGTATTCTGGGCAAAGAGGAATACATATGGTAGTTAGTCGCAGAATTTATGCACTGAAATAAATCCTGACTTCTAGTATTACGTTGTGGAATCCGAAAGCTTATCAATTCTAGCAATACCGGACTATCAACTAAATCATTTAGAATTCTATATAGAAATACCAAATCAGTGAAAATTCTTCTGTCTGACAATTTGAGCATATTCGTATGATAAATAATACATATTTTATTAAATAAAATATGAACCATTCAATAAAGTGAAAAGTATATGATACCAAAAATTTTTTTAAAAAATGTACCCAAGGGCCAAGCGAAAAAGAAACATGTTTTATTATGTAATGAAATGGATAGTATTTAATATTACGTAGGAGCCATCCATTTCACGAAAAGAAACCTCATTTTTATTGTTCTATATATATAATAATAAATATAATAATAATAATTGTATATATGTACTATTTTTTATATTTATTTATTCCGGAATATGGGGAGGTTAGTGCGAAACCACACGTTTCGTAAAGTACATACTTTTCGAGATGTGTGGGAACGCACTAACCTATCCATGTTCTGGAATGAATAAATAAATAAATTATTTTTATTATACCATTATTATTTGTGCCAATGAAATAAAGTAATGAACACTAGCAAGATACATGTATAAGTTTCCAGGTTCTAGGACGATACTAGAATTGCCTGAACTTTGACGAGCTGAAAACATTGAACACTCCTTCATACTTGATGCGCTTAGAGGTGACAGTTCATACGAAATCTGCATATGACATTCTAATTCGTTAGGACCGGTCTAACAATAATTACTTGCGTGGGCTGTCTGGACATTTTTGGTTTTGCTGCCTAATTATCTTGTTACTGTTATGTTTATTACCCACTATACAAATTGTTAATAATCTGTTGGACAGAACTTAAAACTATTCATTTTTTCTTTTGTTTGTAAAGAAGTAACACGAAAATGTATTACCAACTCCTCGTATTACATAAAAGCTTCAGATATTTGAAATTGAATTGGACAAAATTAAAAATACAGGTTTAAGCAAATAACTCAATAACAATATTTGTGTGTATGGGTAGATAAAAATCTAATCCGTTTTTTTTAAATATTGATCGATCGTGGAAAAAATATGATTGTACTACTCCTGTAAAGTTTCCATTATTTTTAATCACTTTAGGTATTGGTTTTATAGCTTTTGAAAATATTTTGGTGGTTATCTGATGATTCAAAACATTAACGATTGCCATATATTGTCAAATAACTTGTCAAGATTAATTATATGGTGTCGTGATAACCGCTTGCAACTTAACATAAGCAAATGTCAAATTATGAGGTTTCATTGAATAAAGAATCCAATATTTTTTGATTATTCCATTAACAATATGTCGTTAGTATCTGTCTCGGAAATTAATGACTTAGGTATTTGGTTTGACTTGAAACTTAACTTTATCAAGCATATTGAAATAATAACCAATAAAGCTTTGAAAATGTAGGGGTTTATTTTAAGGGTATCTAGTGATTTCAATAATGTAAATACTCTAAAAACATTATATATGTCACTAGTAAGGAGTCATGTAGAATACAATTCCCCGGTTTGGTCCCCAAATTACGATGTTCATTCACATGCGATTGAAAGAATCCAAAATAAATTTTTAAGATACGTAAATTTTAAAATGGGCATTCCTAGAGAAAACCTAAATTACGATAACGTACTTTGTTCATTAAATTTAATAAAATTATCTGATCGCAGAATTATTTCCGATTTAACCTGTTTGTATAAAATTATTAATTCAGTGTTTGATACCCCTGATTTATTAAATGTAATCTCTTTTCATACTCCAAGCACTGACTTTATATTTATTTTTCTGCAATTGTTTTAAATAGTCGTTTCCTGCACTATTTTCGTGTATAATTTCGTAAATATTTTTTATATATATGTATGTAAAAGCCTTAATAGGCGTGAAATAAATAAAGTTGAAAATGTATGTGTGTTTACAAATTAGCGATGACGATTGCTTAGCGATGGGTAATTAATATGACGTATTTTAATTACATGCGCGTAGGTTCACAGCTTTAAGCTGGCCTTAAGTGCCAAAAAAAGTGAACTCTAATTTAAAAAAAAACTATAATATTTGGTCGTGTATACATTTTCGTATTCAAAATGCCATTATATTTCTCCACCTGTTGCACCGCTAATTTTAGAGGAACATAAAATCGGTTTAATTTAAAAAATAATAAGCACTTGAGTTACCACGGGCTGTGGCTGGAGAGCCACGTGACTGCGGAGTTTGTATAAACACGCGGCCACGACGGGCAGCGGCCAGACATGCGCGCGCTCACCCTGTGCGCGGTGTTGCTGGCGTTGGGCGGCGCGCGGGCCAAGGTGTACGAGCGCTGCGAGCTAGCGCGCGAGCTGGCAGCCCGGCTGCAAGTGCCACTGGTGGACACGGCCACGTGGGTGTGCATCGCTTACCACGAGTCACGCCTGGACACTGCCTCCGAGGGTCGCCTCAACGGGGACGGCAGCCACGACCACGGCCTGCTGCAGATTAGTGAGCTGTACTGGTGCAAGCCGGACTGGCCGGGCGGCGCGTGCGGCCTGGCGTGCTCCAGCCTGCGCGACGACGACCTGGAGGACGACGTGCGCTGTGCCTTGCAGATACACCGCGAGCACGAGCGCCTCTCCGGGGACGGCTACACGGCCTGGTCCGTCTACCGCCCCAACTGTCAAGGGAAGAACATCAAGAAGTACACGGCGGGCTGTGACGCTGGGCCGGACGCGATCGAATTCAGATATGACAGTGACCGTGATAGTGCGACGCCACCTGTGATATACCCTTACACCCCCCCTCCTGTGTCAACCTATAGACCCTTGCCAACCATTGCTAATATTGATAAACTTCTTCCAATTACCAAAACCACAACAACGGAGCGTCAGCCCGAGTACACGATAAAAACCAAGTATTCGGAAGAACCCGGATATTCTAAAAAACCGGAGCTTACGGAAGTTCCTGTGTATACCATAATAGCAGATTATCCGCGTTTACCTGTTCTTAATTTAACCTCATCTACTGAGAAAAAAGTAGAACCATCTAGGCCGTTCATCAAACAAACGACAAAATTGATCCCACCGGCTTCAAAAGATTACAGCACGACAGCTCGCGCAACCACAACAACACAGCGAACAACAACACAGCGTACCACCACTAAATATTACGTGACTCCGTCTACTCGTGAACAAAATCCTATCACTCAGAAGTATGAACCGTACTATTTTTCCATTACAAAAAAAACTATTCCCACAATCGCTAGTACAACGGAAGAATTATTAACAACCAAAAGTAAAATCTATACCACACGCCCAGTACCTAATTTTCCAACTAAAAAACCGTTTTATTCTTCTTTCGTTCCTCTTACAACTCCGAAGTCATCGACTCCTTTCTTGACACATAAACCCTACACCACAATTCGCGTACAAATGTTCCCCGCAAGCGTTGCAGCTATAAACAAACCGACATTTAACTTCTACGCGAAACCTAATACTTTTAACACTTTACCTGAAAAATCATCATCTTATTTCTCGCTCTTTTCAATGAAAGTATCGAGTTCGCCGGGCTTCAAAGAAACACACACAACACAGAAAATATCAGTAGCTACATCAACACCTAGAAATATATTTAAAACTAGTTTTAAACCGAGTCCTTCGCAGAACGTGCCGGTCAAGTTTTATACTGAATCAAAGAATCCCTTCGGAAAAATAACTTCTTCAAGCGTAGGACAAGTTACCAATCGTGTTCCAGTTAGCCAAAGCGTTGTGAATAGCGTGTTTCACAGTGAGAAGGCTAAGTATACAGCGTTTGATCCGTTCGGGGTGTTCCGGTATTACTAAATAACGAGAGATTCTGTGTTTTGGGTAAATAATCTTGCCTGTAAATGTTCCTCCGCACCGAACGAATGCTAAGCAACTCTTTGCGCGTTATTTGCTGTAACACTGCTGTGCCTAAACTTGTAATTATCATGTTTATACATTAAATTACTATGCGATGTGCAGACGTGTTCATCGTAAACACAATGTTGATGCGATAGACGTAGACGTAGGCATGTTCATGTCAAAGATCAAGACCGTCGCTTATTAGAATATGATTATTTAGTATGGAGTTGACCTCCCATGGGTTCTCCCATTACTCCCTTTTCTGTACGCTTATTACATTGTTCTCTCACACGTAAAGCGTGATCTACGTAAATATTATTTGTTTATGTATTTTATTTATGAGCATGGTTGATGAGTTAATCATTGGCAACTGTATTTGTTTTTTTTTTTAATTAGCGATGCGACCTATGTATTTATTATACTTTATTCAATTAATTTACGTTAAAACGAAAAAAATCATTTTTTATGTAAAAATAGTAATTCACACAAGAAGACACATTTCTGATAATTTATTTTCTTTATTAATATTATTTTCTTGAATATTTTTTTTAACTTAGGGCTCTGCGTTGTAAAATATAAATGTACAAAAAACACTTCTAATAAAAATATTTAAGTTAAGTTTAGTGTTTTATTATTAACATTGTAATTTCAGGAATCAGTTTTTTTAATTGTAAGTATAAGTAAATATATGTTTCATATGATCAAGAAAAAACTCTCAAAAATGGGTCTAACATTTGATTGTGTTGAGAAATACGTACTTATATTTATTTAATAAATGATTACCTAATGTTCTTTATATGCGTATATGCCATTAAAATTTCTAACACAAAAAAGTGGAAAACTTAAATACATATTCAAAAAATAAACTATGAAATAATAAAACAAATTATGGAAAGTAGAAAGACAAAAGGTTTTTTTCCGGGTAAAACAATAAGGTTTTGTTTTTCTCAAATTGAATCATTCGGTTATACCTGTATCATGTACCGATAACGTATGATTCTCAAGTTAAGTCAACATTCTTACGTCACAGAGAGATAAATCGATATTTCTTTTAGTAAAATCGCAATAAACTCACTGTTTTGTTGATTGAATGTTTATTTATCTATAGTAAACACAAGCTCGTGTAGCAGTAGGTATTAATACATTATGCGATGACACATTTTTTTAGAATTTCTAAATTTAATTTTACATTACCTAAGACATTGAGAATTACGTTTTTTCGAACCTTTATTTCCTAAAACTTTCTGACAAGTTTTAAAGAACACCAATTTTCCAAATACTAACATTTCAGAGATTAGTTCAACCAGCAACAGGTAAAATCTGACTTATCCGAAAATGCTTGTTTTCATTTCCTCATAAGAATGTATTTTTTTCATAATAAGAATACATGTTTCAAAAGATATCTTTAAGACATTATTACATTTGTTATACCTGAGCCTATTTAAACATTATGGTTATAAAAGTAAATATTTCAGATTGTTGGAGTGAGTTATGACTTATGTGAAATGTGAATTTCCGATGACATCAATAAATTAACATAATCACAAGGTTGCGATGACATCTCTTTTACATAATTGGACGTTAACGATTTTAAATGAACAATCTTTAAACGCAAAGAAAATAATTACAATGATGCTCAAATAAATTAATGGCCGGCGTGGTCTAGTGGTATACGCTTTTGACTACAGATCCGAAGGTCGCGGGTTCGAACCCGGCGTGCGCAAATAAATTTTATTTGATTAATTTGTGTTATTTCACAATTAATTAATTTAAAATAATATATAGTATATTTGCGGCACGTTCCAGAGTGGAAGATACTCTCAGTATCGCCCTGGTGTAAGACCACCATTCAGAATTGAAACGTTGCTTGAAATGGCTTTAGCCGTGTTTGGTGACCAGATCTGAATAGCCAGGTACTTCCCCACCTTCCTCTTCCCCATCTCCCTCCCCTCCCCAATACCCTCAGCCTCACATCATACCCCAATTGGGGATGCCATAGTCTCACTGGCTCCAGACGGGAGCAGTTGGGACTCTTGTGCGGTAATACTGTAAAAAAAAAAAAAAAAAAAAAATTGGGTGCAGCATATATAATCCGATTGAGTAATATAATGTTCCGATAAAGTGTAAAATTTTAATAAAATTTATTTTTGAGGTGAAAATGTGCCATTTAAATGCCAGGTGTGGGGAGGCAATAGCACCCGAGCGATAGTTTCTCTCAGGTAAAATTTATAACTTCATAATAAGAATTATCTAAAAAAGGCGTAGCATATTAAAGTTTGTGTCTGTACAGTTCAATTCATGTCAGTCTTACGTGCATACCTTCAAAAAGTCTGTAATTGAAGTAATAAATTAAGACAATGATTAATGACTACACTGAGCTTTAGAAATTATGTGTTGTTTTTAAACAGAATTTACTGACCACACTGTGTGTGCAGAATTTTATTGTTTTTCATTTGTTTTTATTTCTTTGTTAGGTAGTATTATTTTTATTTTTACACATTTCGCTTTATTATGCTATGTACAATTTTGCGCATTATTCTTTCTTATATTCTTTCCTAGTGTAAGATAGTGCATATGTTTTAGGATAGGTGCGCTTGATAATATGAGAAAAAAAATGTACTTACGATGATAACAAATAATAAAAAGTGTAAATTAAATTGGTATTTTTAAACTAAGAAGGATAAGGAGACCAAGATAAGAGAAACACTAATAATAATTACTAAAGTAAGCTAACTTACATTTGGATTTAATGGAGCCTACGTACAGTAGGCATTTCAATGGTAGCATTGTTGCAAATAAAATGCATTGTAGTATATTACCATTTTTATATGAATTTGATTGGTCTTCTTACTTCTTATATTTTTTTTCCCGTATAACTATTTCCAATTAAAAAGTAAATCAAAATCCAAAGAAAACACAAATCAAAATTCCAACGAGATTTTAGATTGTCAATAATACAAACTTAAACATACAAAAGTTTATATTATTCAAATGAATCTAATTGAAGCTATTTTTAACCGTCGATAAAATTTTCCTTAAATAATTTAAAAAATTACGATCATTAATAATAATTATAAGAGTATTGTTTGTTAGATTGAGATGGATTTTCATATTATTAAAAACGTATAACATTATATTTGTTTGATATATTTACATCATATCCACTAAGAACTATTCAGGATTTATTTTTATTTTCTCAGTTTGGTTAACGTTTGGATATATGTGTGTCGATTTTTTGGTTATAACATAATTTGAAATTTTTTTATTAAAATTAATTAATAATTTGAAACTAACATAAGATATGTTAATTGTTTATCCAGTCAAAGGGGGTTGCTTATCTGTTGTATAAACTTTAAATAATTTTAAATGTTCTATATATTTCTTCATTTTGAAGACGTCTAAGAAACTAGAGATAAATTACCGTATGGATTTTTGTAGTTAACTTATATCAATACTATATTTTCCGACTTTATGTCCGGGTTAAATCTTCCCCCTGGGAATAACTAAACCCTTCCACACACTTTTCCACAAATGATCATCTAGTTAATCCACATTATGCAAGTGCATTATATAAGCATAATAAATACAAAACAATACAAGAACATCACGTCAACTCACCAGAGATCAAATGGGAAAATAATTCACCGACTCCAGATTTTTTCATATCAGAGGGTTCAGCTCGGTAGAACTCCTAACAGGGCCTATAAATCCTACTGATCCCTCAATATAAATATTCAAAAAAATCTTTCGTAATCCTACATGTATTTAAAATGACTGATTTTTACATTTTTACATATAAATTATTTGTCAGATCTAATACTCCTAAGTTTTGAATGAGAGAACTAGGTTTAGTGCCAGTAGTCGAAATGATAATAATTTTTTTAATAATATAATTTTTTTCAAAAATATATTTTTTTATTTACCAATGCAGTAAGTAATGTGATACAACAGATCACAACAAAACGCTTATAAATTACGATAAGATAAGACATGACGGCGATTGGTAAATATGTAATTATAGAGTGCATTATAGTGACTACCATGCTTCGCCCGTTTTTCAATACTGATTGTTAAAAAAAAATTGTTGGCAAATATACGAGTTGTGGATTTTTCACATTTTCCATGTAAACGGATTCAAATATTTTTCAATAGCTCCGTAGCACAAGTCACCGTTCGATTAGTGTAATTTGAAACTATTGTTACAAAAGACACTTAATTAAAACAATTAATTTCTATAATACAAATTTACACACTATTTGAAATTTGATCCAAACATAAAAGTACAATATTCAATTTCAATAAAATATTGAATGCTTTACAAAAATAATTGAACCTTGTAAACCATAGGTAATACAAGTATAATATCTTTAAATGCCATTAATATTCTAACCTGGCTTCATTGATTTAAGGATCATTGGGTATTATGATTGCATCGTGAGAAAACATTGATTGAGCAGAACATAAACATTACAAAAGGCCAGCAGCAGTTGGATCAGCAAATTGTTTCATGGAGAGGTCGTAACCCGGGATACGCCCGTTGCTGATAATGATCACGTGGCTTCTTACTAAAGCTGTAACACCTTTTCTCGCTGTGAATTAAATATTTACCTCCTCGACAGGCTATGTAATAGTATTAGGTATTATGCATACTCACCAAGGTTTCTATGTGTAATGAAGCAACATGGTCATTGCAGATGATCATATAATTATTAATGGTCGTGATGAAATAACAACCCAAGCACTTAAATAATTTACTTGAGCTATGACAGAGAAAGTTATACATATAAGAGATACCTGTCGGTTAAGATGGTTTTAGTTTTGAGGTTACAAAAAAAAATTGTAATTTTAGTTATCATAATCATCACCGATTGTTCATGTTTCTGAGGAGTACCTACCTATTATCTTACAGCGACGTGCGGAGACTTTTTCATAAAAATAGTTCTTGGATTGTATATTTGTATCAAAACATATTTTTTAAATATTTACACATCTTTTGTCAAAAACTGAATAATGGTGTTTAAATTTCTTCAAAGAGTAATTTTGCCTGCATTTTTTTTCTAACTAAATTAGTATTCGGGTTGTAAAATTCCATTCGATATATTTATTTTTTCGAAAAATAGCGTTTTGACTTTATGCAACTGGATGATAGAATCAAGATGATGATGGCGTTAAATGAGTAGATACACATTTTTATATAGTTAGATAATAATTAAACTTATTCAAATGCATAACACGCCACTGATATTTTACTCTCTTTCGCCGAAGAGTTGTATAAAATCCCTTAGCTGAACTCGAAATTATATTTTATCGTACCTCTGAAAGACTTGCGTATAAAATACACAAAGTTATTGGGTTTCGTTAAAAAATGTTCCATCGCCAAGTTGTTATTTTTATCGTACCTCTGGAAGATTTGCGTATAAAATACACAAACTTATTGGGTTTCTTTTAAAAATGTTCCATCGCCAAGTTGTTAATTTGCATACGAGTTTAAATATTTTCGAAACGGGTCCTCATACCTACTAAGTCATAAGCTCCTTACACAAAGGTATATTTTCATAAACCAGAAAAACCAGCTTTGGTTTCGAAAAAGGATAGATTAGCATGTTTCTATAGTGGACATGTTGCCTTAATTTTTCGCATTATAATGCACCTCAAATAAAATTCAACATTTTTATGCTTATATCATCTTAGGACCGATTGGAAAGCAATTTTGTACAAGGTATTTTGTATTTTACCATCCATTTACATAAATACTTAGTGTTAATAAAAAAATGACAATTAAGTACCAATCTTCTGTAGATTTTTAATATTATGTAGGATCCACCTGACTCTTCGCATTCGAATTCTTCGAGGATCAAAGAAAAGAGATAATCAATATATTATGCAAACAAGGTGTTTTCGAGCGGAGCGCACACAAAAAACGTAGAAATACCAATATTCTTATATCGTACATATTCCTCAAATGATGTTATAATTATTCAATTCTTTAATTAACTTACTTTATTTGTGCGAGGATACCGCCTTCGCAATGGCTGCTGTGTAATTATTATTACGCGTGACAGCGGTTTTGCCTTCTGAAGGCATTATCAAACTACACAGTTTGATGAGGACTTCAGAGGGCGAAACAACTGTCACTTGTGATAATAACTACATAGAAGATTTTTTTTAATAATATTTTTTGTACATTTAAAAATAATACTACTGAAAATATAAAACAAATACCAAAAATTAAAGTGGAATTCTACAAATTAAACATGACACAAAAAAATTGGTCATACCTTAACAGTGTACTATACTACATACATACTGCATTAATTATAACATATTGCATTTCCGTGCCCTGAACGCAAAACCAGATCGTATACCTTATTTTACATACAACATTTCAAATCAAAATACAACCTAAACTCTACTCGGACGTATCTGCAAAACTTACTACACCCTAAACAAGATATTGAAATTTTCCACTGTGCGCCAAATACTTTTAAAAAGAAATTAACCTTACAATGAACCTTAATCACAACGATTATTTGTTTTATTTTCGTCTATTTTTTTAATTATTTTTTTAACAATGTCTTTAAATATATACTTTCTTCCTAACCTGTAAGCACAAAAAGATTGTAAATGGAACTTAACTGGTTTATTTTATGTTCAACCAAAGTAAATTTAATTCACATGTACAATTGTCTGTTTCAAAAATAAACCTTCATTGTACATACTTGTCGCGCTCAGTCAAGCTGTCGTTTGTACTAACAAAATGCAAAAAAGTAGCAGTATTATGCGGTGATTTTTTAGCATTTTAGTATTGTTTTACAAGTATTCATTTTACTGTTTCTCGAATAGAAGTGCGGTTACAACGGTCAAAGTGCGCTCATTGACCGCTTTGATTAAGAACTCCTTTTTCAAGGCTCCCATTGGTTGCAATTGGGTTTGTGAATTTGTGAAATCCCGTGTTAACAAATCTAAACTGATTAGATGGGGGTGAATCTGCTCCCATTTTATGTTAATTTTTAAGCATTTTGTCAATATCAACTGTTTCCGACAGATGCTCTCATGGTACTGACATTCCCCCATTTATTGCTGGCCGATGAGGACTACCAGAATGGAGTGGATGGAATGCATCCGGACGCGGATCTCCATCAAACCACACTGGAATTGGAACCGGTAAGATTTAAAACTACTCGTTATTTCGCGAATCCCATGAATCCCATGAACGTCACTGCCCTGCGCATGCGTGCCATTATGCTTTTATTATATTATATTGCATTGCGATTGTATTGACTTGTAATTAAATTTAAAAATATATACATCATAATACAAATATACGTAATTAGAATTGATTGTTTCATGCCTGTTTCACAAATTCATATGAAGATACGCATTAGGTACATAAATCACATTTACTGAAAGCTATTTATGTCAATTCTAACATTACACGTTATCATCATCATTTCAAATGATGATGATAACACATGGCATAAATATTACTATAACATTAATAAAATAACAATTAAAAAGCTCGTTCTTTGTGAAAAATATTGTGATACATTTAGCAACAAAAAAAAACAATTATTCTTACAACTAACATACCTGTAGACAATGTAACTAAAAACTTATCGGCTCACAACTTTTAAGTAAAATGCAATATATTCATTGTGAATTGCAACTGCCAAGAGATTATACAAATCAGCGATATTATAATTGTATTTTTAGATTATTAATTAGGAAAAAAATAATTTAATTTAATTAGATTAGATTTATTGCATTAAGTTGGAGATTAATCTTGAATGATTAATTATTTATTATTAATTATTTGGCTCCACTGACAATTTTCCAAATAAAGTATTTTTATCATAATGATCATGATACGCAGGTGACGTGAAGTGAAATGTAGGTAGAAATTTGAGTAAATTGTAGGTGACTAGAATATATTTGCAAAGAAAATAATTATAAAAGACGGATTATCAGTTGAAAAAAAGTACTCGAGATCAATAAATTTGGCATTTCTTAGAAAATCAATAAAAAAAACCCATCACGAGAGCTTAAATCAGCTTCCATTGAAATAATAATATTAGAGAGGTACCTTTTTAGTGCATTATAATGGTTCACATTGATAAATAATACTAATAATAGGTAAATAAATCATTTTAGAGACGATTTTACACGAGTAATATTTTATTACGACATTAATAGTTCTTTTTTCAGTAAATTTAAAGTTTGTTACACACTTTGCCTACAATTTCCCAATACTACACTCCTATGCGACGGATTCAACAGCTAGGAAACAAATACTACGATAACAAATAATTATAAGCAATAGTATTAGTAGTCATTCGAAATACTAAATATAATATAATATAATATTTGTTATCCTTTATGCTATGCATAAAACCTTGTCTTATAAACGTTAGTTTATCATTAAAAAATAATAATATTTGACAAGTCAAAATTATTTCACCAATAAATGAAGATATAATATGTCTCGACGCCATCTAGTGAGAAATTTAGCACTAACAAAGCCTTTCCTACAAAAATAAAGTTGGTTGTTTACAGGTGAAAAAATATAATAAGCAGTAATTGTTGATTGAGGTACTAGTATCTACATATTGAATCATTTGGCGGGTTGGAAATAAGCCGATATAGCTCAGTGGATACAGAGCACCTTACCGGACATCAGAAGGCACGGGTTCAATTCCCGTTGGCGGCATTTATTTTTACTCGGGAGATATTTTCAATTTGTATTAGTATTTCGGATGACTAATTATTTGTTATCCTTTATGCTATGCATAAAACCTTGTCTTATAAACGTTAGTTGATCATTCAAAAATAAAATACTACGATGTTGTTGATATATTTAGTATTTCAATTTCAATATATAAGCATACCTTATTGAAGTTTTTTTCATCAGGTAGTGGAATATTTGAGTAAAGGTATTTAATTTGACTAACACACAATAATTTTGTCGAGAAAGGAAGAAAAAATATTTTGGTGTTTTTTATGTTTTGTGCCTGCATGCTGTGTGGATAAAGTTCAGTGATATTTTGTCTTTCTATTTATTTTTGTGCAATTGTTTTAAATAGTCGTTTCCTGCATTAGTTGCGTGTACAATTTCATAAATATTTTTTACGAATATGTATGTAAAAACCTTAATGGGCGTGAAATGAATAAATAAATATCACTTGTTCTTTTTTCGTCTCTCTATTTTTCATTATAATATTTGTTATGAATTGTTTATGCAACTTTTGACTATAATTTTTTCAAAATTATGTCTACGTCAATGAAGAAAATTGTTTCGAAAAACATACCTAAAATATGGCTTTACAAATTTAATGTATATAATAAGGTTGAATTCATAAAATTTCTTGTTTTTTTTTAGTTTGTAACAATGTTTAAAAAAATTTTAAAACTATTGTACATCTGTATTTTTTACTCCTCCGGGAAGAATATTAAAATATTTCATCCCTTTCTAAATATTAATTGTAGATATGTTGTGTAAAAATAAAAGTGCTTTTATATTATATTATTTATTGCCTTTGATAAATTCAGTTTTGTTTTAGTAATTTGTACATCAAAGTTACAGATTATTAATTGTTTAATAATCTGGAAACCTTGTAAAACTTTTCAACTTATACACTATGTTTTTTCTTGCTTAATTCTCTCCTACAATGCGTCTTGAATCTATCAATTGGTGCAGACTTTAAAGTTTCTGGCAGCGCATCCTAATATTCCGTCCCTTTGTATAGTAAACTATTTTGCGTATTCGCTTTTTACCTTTTTGGTAGCCTGATTTCATCACACATCCACACAGAATACAGAAAGTATTAATAAATATGTATTATTATTCGGAGCCTGATTTATTATTTAATACATTCACGAAATACCAAGGATATAACAATTTTGTGGTATATTTCAATATGGGTAGGATACCGCGTTGTTATCCGGATATTATAGAAAGTATTAATGTATTAAAGTATAATGTAAGATAAGTATATATATATATATTTAAGTATTAATGAATTAAAGTATTAATATATTAAAGTATTAAGCAGATTCGGTAATGGTATTTAAAATTACACATAACTTAATCGATAGTCCTGATCTTGTTCAAAGCATATTATTCCATGTTCCTAATCGCAACAGCAAACAGTCGCTTACTTTTGATCTCCCTCTTTGCAAGACCAATTCCAAACAAAACACATTTATCTACGGATCCACACATTCATTTAACCTAGAAGTTCAATCCTTATATGTTCACGGCCTTTGCCTCTTAATCCTAATCCTATGTGTCGTTCTCCCCCCCCCTTTATTTTCATATTTTGTAATTAAATAATAAATTAATTTAAGAAAACACCTCTATGAAATTTTACGCATTACCATTAACTATTCATCAGTGGTAAGTTCATAATTGTCATATCAATTTCATATAATCATATTTTATTATTGTATTGTTGTATAATTACAGATTTGCTGTCAACATTTCCTAAAATATATAAATAAATATAGTATAATTTAAGTACATAGTATGTATATATACTAAATAAATATATCTTTAATTATTATTAAATAAATTGTTATTAAATAATAAATCAGGCTCCGAATAACAAAATAAATAAACATAAATAAATTCACGATATAAAAATTTTGAATAGTGTTGCTTATGGATTGTGTTTGGTTTCTTTAAAAATTGCTATAATAACTTTGTTTAATTTTACACGGCTTAAAATGTTTCATATGCACCTCCCCATCGAATGATTTCATACTCGATTGGTGAGTAGATTAAGGCGTAATATACTTATATGAATTAATAAAACGGTGTGTATCAGTGTTTAAAAGAATTATCATTTACATAAAAATACAACTATTTTGTTAATATTATACACATCTGAAAAAAGAAGATGTAACAAAATAATTGTTTTTTATATAAAATATATCTTCACAATGCCAATACTTACCATGTAATGAATGCACTATATTTTACGTTAATTTTATTTACGATAATTAATTATTATAATGTACTAAATTTAAAATGGTTATGTGTTTATTGTATTTAAACTATGTAAATTATTAAAATGCATAATATCACCGTCGTTCAATATAATAATATACCTACATAAACTGTCACATTAAATTTTACTAATGTCACACATGTGACATTAGTAAAATTTATTTGATTAATTGGTGTTATTTCACAATTTATTCATTTAAAATAATATAAAGTATAGTTGCGGCACCTTCCAGAGTGGAAGATACTCTCAGTATGGCCCTTGTGTAAGACCAACATTCAGAACTGAAAAGATATGAATAGCCAGGTACTCCTCCACCTTCTTCTTCCCCATCTATTTCCCAATCGCTTTCCCCTCCCCACTATCTGCAGCCACGTAATATACCCCAATTTGGGATGCCAGACTCTCACTGGCTCGGAGACGGTTGGGAGTAGTTGGGACTCTTGCGATATTCGTATAAAAATGTATATATTTGAGTGTGTTGCACCCAAAGTCTTCTGATCGAGGTTTTGGTTGCACCCACTAAAACTTCATTTCAAAATGTGATATAAATAATGCTTCCTGTTATTGTGATAGAACAAATTAGTCAAGAAATATGATTTTCTTATAATCTTGCGCATTACCATACACATATATTACTTATGTAACTAAAAAGTTTGAGAAGCTTTATAATATATATTATGTAATATATGTATGTGGTATATGGTTTTGTAACTTTTCAGAACACGGGATCGCCTCTCCGCGGCGGGAAGCGGGTGCAGTTTAACATGTTCCTGCAGCCGGTCAGGCTAATTAATGTTTTGAATAATGTCAACACCACGTTATTCCCCATTGTGTGGATTGACGAGGTACGTAAAATTTTATATTATTCTTTATACTGACGTTTGAAATGAAAGCATAAAAAAATAGGATACCAGAATTATAATAAAATAATCGACAAAGTCCATTAGTCGTCAGTCGTTAGTCGTTGGTCAAGCAGTTCAAAGCGTCCCACCGAGGCGTCGTGGGTTCTATCCTAAGCTTGCTAATTCCTCTATCTTAGCACAACTAATATTTTCCGCTTATTACGTATAGTTAAGAGGAATTCACAAGGTCAAAGCATAATTTACTTAAATTTTTCCCTAAATTAGCAGTTGAACTTTAAACGGTTTTAATTGCCGGCTATTCAGGTTTTAATACGTCTTTGTCATTTTAAAGTTTTTTTAACAATAATGAAATTTCCTGAAGGGATGTATTATAGTGATGATGAATTTGAAGTTGAATGTAGTGTTTAGAAAAAGAAATGATAAAATTGAAAATTTTAAAGTCAGTTTAAAGTCCAGCTCTCACGGGAAATATGATCATTGGTCAAATTATTAAAAGAAAACCCTATTTCGAAAGTTGCAAAGATATCTACAAAAAGTGAAAATTTGTCTAACTGTAGAGTTTATCCATAATAAAGCGTTTTTACTGTTTGTCAATGATATAAATCCAAATTAACAACTTTATGTTTTAAAAATAATCGCACTGAATGAAATAAAAACTTAATTGACAGTACTACCATCATTGCCACTATTAAATTGCATGTGCCGACTAGGAACACAAGACAAAATGTAACATTCTTCTGCAATAAATATGCAACCAACTATCAGATACACTTACTAACCAATAGGGTGCACGATCTGGGCAGCAAGTTTGGGGGTACTTTTGATGGTGACCGGATAAATGATCAAAATGATAATTCATCACATCTTTAAAAAGTCATATGAAGTCATGGAAAGTGATGAAACAAAAACTTTATTAACTGGGTTAAGTAGGTTAGGTTAGGTCTAATTTTTTTTCATCGTTTCTAATGACTTTATATCACTTTTTAAAGGTGTGTTGAATTGTCGATGTGTTGATCTAACATGGCACCTCTTTTGATATATTAATTAACTTCATTTATAGAATTAAGCGTAATCTATATCAGTACTACTGTTAAATCTTATAAATTAAAGTAGCGTTGGCAGTGTAGTTTTAGTGATTTGTCTTATATGCAGTATTGTTCTAGTTTCTATACTATAGGATCTTACTGTTACATGTTTTACTAATATTGTTTCAATTATTTTACAAGCAATAATTATTCGCCTGAAACACTCATCCACATTGAAAAATCTCCTGATAAGAGATACATGACGCCAACGGGACGGGATAATTATTGCTTGTAAAATAATTGTTACCCTTTGTGCTATGCATAAAAAATCTTGTTTAAACATTAGTTTACCAAAAAAAAAATATATACACGGTGTCCGGAAACTCGTAGTACAAGCGGGAAACTGGAGAATCTACACCACATGGGGAACCCAAAAAAACATAAAGTTTTTTGATTTGAGCATTTTCAAAAAAAAAAAAACCAAAAAAAAATATTTTTCGGCTATTTTAGGGTTAAAGTTTTTTCTGGTGTTTAGGGTTGAATAACAGATGTTTTAACCCTGCAGAGCAGAAATATTTTATGATTACACCGGGTTAAATGAAGGGTGATTTCAAAATAATGCTTCAAATCCGAGTTTCTTCATTTGTTTTACTTTCAAATAGTATTTATTAGTTGGGTACTTTGATCTTCAGTAATAATTTATAAGAATTTGATTAAAAAAAAAAAAATTAAAAAATAAAATCAACTTCAAACTCGATTTACTCGATAACGAAAGCTCAAATAAAAAAAAAATACTACAAAATCGACTCCAAATGTGATGTAGATTCACCAGTTTCCCGCTTGTAGGTACTACGAGTTTCCGGACACCCTGTATATTGTTTCATATTTCAGTTTCAGTTTATCAGTAGGTATACTGTTATACCATGCATTAAAAGAATTGTGCATAATTTTCGACAGCTCACTAGGTTATATCTCTATATTCTATTCTTAAAATCCATGTAAAAGCCCGGCTGAGCGTAAAACCAAATAAAATATACAATAAGGAAATTATACACAATTATCTGGACTTCTAGACGTGTAGACAAAGATATTTTTTTATTATTAAAAGTACTAAGTACATATTTGAACATTGAGGTGCATGAGTAATTGTAAATATGTATATTTTTGAACATGGAGATGTTTGAGTCACTTGAAAATCTTGTATTTTTTTTATGAATCCATTTGAAGACATACGTTTTAATAGAGATATTCTGATAATATTGAATTGAAGACGTATGTAGTTACATGATGAATGACTTGTAGGATTTTTTGCGAATACTTATGTTCCGAAATACCAAGTTAATACCAAAATCGATTAAGGTTATAATCTGATCTGAGCGTGTTTGATAATTATAATTACTTGGTTGTAGAGCAAAACATTATTCCGCAGTGATTTACGGCTTGTTCAAAGTGATTAATTATTTGAATGCTAATTTAGGATCCGCGTATGACATTATAACTTTTTTATAGCGGTCGTCTTGAACTTTAAAAATATTTGCAAAACATCTTCAACTAGGAACGCGAGGATTTACCAAAAAGTCAATCGAATCATTTTTTATAACACTGTCATCAATTGTTCGGAGACTTCCTTCATTTAAATATTCGATGCCTTTTTTAATGGTAGCTAACCGCGATAAAACTAATCCTTGCTACATGTTTCGGATGTCGCAGTTTTTTGTTAGCTTTCAAGTCGTGTCTTTTATAATTTAAAATTAAACAATAACTTTGTAAACATCACTTATAGGTAAATACTTAATGCCGACCGGGTTTTGCTACAACCGTAGCTACATCAGGGCAGTATAATAAAAGATTTTTAGTATTATACTGCCCTGATGAAGCTACGGTTGTAGCGAAACCCGGTCGGCATTAAGTATTTACCTATAAGTGATGTTTACAAAGTTATTGTTTAATTTTAAATTATAATGTCACATCACAAAGTAACCGCTTCATATGAAGAAATCTTTTATAATTATTTACACTTAACAGTGTGGGATTAGTATTTTCTTAGTGAAACGACCTGTCGTGGAATTCATACAAGATCCATCCACCAGTCAGCGAAGGTCTATTTACGAGACAATCGACCCCAATTATTCGCCATCCTTAGGCTGTGGTATCGATAAAGTTCGTATCAACTTTGGCGCTATATTCTATATTTCCACGCTACCAAACACCCTAAAATATTAATAATACCTCCAACTTCTGACATTTCCCATACATTCTGATGTCAACCTGCTACACTAGCGCCTCCTAGCACCATGAGTTGTGCGCATTAGTTTCTTTTAAACGTTTTAATATATTTTATGAAAAATACAACGTTATTTATTTCATTTAATAAATTATAGAAATCAAAAATATATTTAAATTAGGTAACCTACATCCGTCTCACTGCTTTTTTTGCGAACACATAAAATAATATTAAATGGTCTTTTAACTCTGCCTTTGATGGTTTGGGTAGTAAAATATATAATTTAATTATTAGAAAAAAATATTGCAATATGACATTTAACAACATTAATGCATACATTAATATTATATATCATTAAATTCAATAATTCAAAACACATTTTTCAAAAATAGTCGATGATTTAAAACATCAACATGAACACACAATGCTACATGGAACTAACACAGCTTTGCTGAATTAACCTTAAATATGTTATAATTATATTT
Organism: Hesperophylax consimilis; assembly: GCF_061612785.1. Lineage (NCBI taxonomy): Eukaryota > Metazoa > Arthropoda > Insecta > Trichoptera > Limnephilidae > Hesperophylax > Hesperophylax consimilis. The sequence continues at coordinate 6,303,956 of NC_142866.1, forward strand.
TTCATGGTAAAATCCACTTTTTACGTAATCAAGAACACTTTATTTGTTAGGATTTAATGAACTCATATTATATTTCACCAAATAACCTAACAACGTTTTTTGGCATCCTGAAAACGACTTGGAGTGTTTTTGTTCTTTAAAATTATTACATCCGTAAACTGTAACACACAGAACCTACTTTTTGGGACGTTTTTAATATATATTTTTATAAATATTGATCAAAAACAAATTAGATGGCTCAAAACATCACCACCAAGTACTTAATAAATTCAATTTGCAGCCCCTGAAAATAATGTCAAAGTCAACATGCTACACTAGCGCCTCTAGAGGCTTGAGTTGTTGATGTTGCCACTATTTCACTGGAGTTGGACGTATTATTAATATTATACAGAGATGTGCTTTATTTCAAATAAATCCATTTCAAATTGAAATGCAAAATGCAAAATGGGTATTTTCCATTTTGCATTTTAAATGCTTTTCTAAAAACCATTTTGCATTTTAAATGCTTTTCTCAATGCATTTTCCATTTTAAATGCTTTTTTGCAACATTCTCTCTACTATCTCGACTCATCTTTTTTTCATAAGCCCCAAATATCAGTCGGTCCTCAACCTCGCTATGAGAGATAATTTCCATTTGTCAAGTTGCTCCCTGGTAGGAGCCCTGGCAATTGAGTGATACCATTACAAAAAATACTGATTCAAATACAGAACATGGGGCCATGACGCTATAGTAAAAATAATAATAATAACGCTGTAATGTTAGATAGCAGTTTCTATGTTTTTACGTTGGCAACATTAGTCCCGCACAAATTTTTTGTGGTTTCATAATCTGTAGTCGTGGTGTTTTTGAATTTACCATCATGCAATATGTTTGTTCTACATTGATGTCCATTATTAAATGACAAAATTGTTTTAAAATTCTATAATTATTTTAATTGTTTGACCTGAGAAACCATTTTGCATTTTCAATGCATTTTGAAAATAGGTATTTTGCATTTTGCATTTGAAATGCTTTTCTAAAAACCATTTTGCATTTTCAAATGGAAAAGTTTTGACCTATTTCCATTTTGCATTTCAAATGGTTTTGTGTACCCATTTTGCACATCTCTGATATTATAGGGTATTTGATGCCACTCTCTTAGACTAAGTGTTAAATATTAATCATAATATATAAATATTATTAACGAAAACATTGGAAAACTTTTGAGATGCGCATTGTAGAAACAGGTTTCGGTCAAAACCTTTTGTCTGAAGCCAAGTGTTGGCTGCGTGTCATAGAGGCGTAGTATTTTTGTCACTGAAGAGGCTTCATCAACCTCCATTTATTACGATGACGTAACAGCAGACTCATACTATAGGTCTATTACACGTTTCGCTATATTAATAATATACATTTCGAGCTGTGCGTTCATTTCTTTAGCAGTTGTAAAACCATTTTAACACAGTTCATCATAAATATCTTAATAATTAACATCACATCACCAGCGTCGTCGGCAGCGTCAAAAAATCAAAATTAGTTTTCATGCACATACCAAAAATCTTTCGAGTGCAAAGGGTTAACTGCCTAGAGTAAGTGGTACTAACAAATTTCCTGTTAGGGAAGGGAAAATTAGGAATTACCTATCTGACTAATTAGAGAATTTAAACAATTCATCAAATTTAAAAGTTGATTTTCAAGTTCTGTGAAAGTTCTATTCAAATTATGTTTTATGAATACAGGCCAGTTGCTTTGCAGAACTGAAATAATAAAAGTACTTGAATAGGACTTTAAAATTATCTTTGAAATTTCATAAATTTTTCTAATTCTGAGAAAAAGCCCGTTCTTAGTCATTAAAAAAACTTATTTCATTTTTAATAGTAATTTCAATTCTCAGACTATTTACTTACTCAGACCATCCGTCAAGGATGTTTTATTTAAAATTCATTAAAAGGTAATAATTTCATGTGTTATAAAAATATATATCGATGTGAAAACCATGATTATATTCATCAAAAGAGTAAAAGATTGGGAACCAACAATTAAAAACACGTTTCACAAGATACGTACCTACGTATTTGGTAAAAATAAAATGATGGATGGATCCAATACATATTTTTTCTGCACACATCAACTGAACTACTCGATTTAATATTTGATAGGATAAATGCACAGGTATCTATATAAAGTTTGGTCTTCAGCTAAGACACGATGCTATCAATATAAAAATGAATCCCAAACACAAAGTTTAGTGCCATCATTAACATATCGACACCCGCTAGTATCAATCAGCTAAATATGAAAAAGCTAAAATCACTAATGATTACGATCTCAACAAAGACGGGGAAATTATTTATTTAAAGAAAATAATAATTAAATATTGGATGCTACCAAGTAGTTTTTTTTTTTTTTAAATTTTGAACTACTTATGGATATCAGAGCGATAAAGGATGTCTTTCGACTCGAAAGCCCTTCCTTATTATATTGTTTAAATGTAGGTAGGTACTGCAAATATTGTTTCTTTATGATAGAACAATTTTACTAATTATACTTTTTTAGGTAAAAGTTTCTTACAAAACCATATTGAAACTTCATAAGGTCAGTGCTCGCCGTTTGAGAGTTTTTAATAAGATATACAAAAAGTAATATTACTGTCAAATATTTATATTATTAAGAAAAAACACTATTGCGTCTGAATTTTTTTATTAATTTGTATATGAATACCAAGATATGTCTGGATTCTATGGAATTATTACATCCTCATTTTGGGTAGGTAACCTATCTATCTACTTGTTTTTGGATAGGTCAGTTAGGTTTTTTGGTAGGTCATCTATCTAATTTTAATTTGGGTGGGTCATCCATATGCATACTTGTTTTTCGGATAGGTCACCTATATTTTTACTTATGTTGGGCAGATCACCTATCAACCTAAATATGTTTGGGTGGGTCACCTTACCTACTTATTTTGGGTAGGTCACCAATCTACCTACTTATTTTGGGTAGGTCACCAATCTACCTACTTATTTTGGGTAGGTCACCAATCTACCTACTTATTTTTGAGAAGGTCACCTATATACCTACTTCTTTTGTGAGTTTTGTAAGGATGTGTGAAGGGGATGTAGATGGGAGAGGAAGGTTGGAAAACATCTTAATATGAATAGGTATTTCATTTCAAACCACGCGCAAAGAATTGCTTCTGTTCAGGAATCATGAATACCATCATTCTTCGTGTCATTTTGTGATCAGTTATTACTCTTTCTGCAGTGCTTGTTTCCGCACTACGTAATATCCAATTAATTAATTAAATCTCATGAATATTCACAATTGATTAATAATTATTAGCATGTTTATTAATGTTGGAAATCTGTTATCTATATTGATTAATTACCTTGTTTGGGTAAAACAAATAATTAATTATGGAAAAATATAAAGTTTTTTTACAGGTTTTTCGATGTCTGTCTCACTAGGATATACCTGTGTCGAGACAGACGTATGGGATACATAAATTAGTGTTTACATATTATTTTATACATATAAAATTTCATTACATTAAATGACAATGTGAAAATTATAAAAAATAATAAATAATAATAATAAATGATAAATTGGTTAATCAGCATCTAGTTGGAGTACATACTTATGAAGGGGTTTTTATAAAAAAAATGATTTTGGATCTGTCTTGGCTGATAATCCAAGACTTAGTGACAGTTTTATATTTAAAAAAAAAATTGTATTGTTGCAAAATATCTAAAATTTCTCTGGCCAAAAGTTGTCTTAGCGAAAGGGATTTGTAAGAGATTATGTCCTTTGGTTCTAGTATCACGAGCAGTTTGGACATTGTCAAAAGTGGTTTTGTGTTTGAAGAGGTATGCTAGTATGTTTTTGGCATCAAGTTGGTAAATAAGACATCAGTATCTGTACCGGAATATGAAGAGGGTGAGCTCGGTCGACTTTTGCATTTCGGACAGTTCCAAGATAATTTATTTTTAACTGCCATTCGTTTGAAATTTGAGTCTGAGATGTTGACGCAGTGATTGTGGAACGAGATGTTACAGTTGGCACAGGTGAGTGCATTGTCGTTTTTGGATAGCGTGATAAGACAGCCTTCACAGTTCATTTTGTTTATATGTTTCATACTGTTTATATGTAAGGAGTCACAACATTGTTTCACTGTTTCAGGTTTATAAACTTACGATGTGTTAAATCACAGAACTAGAGTACTAGTAGCTAATTTCACAGTGTTCTCTGAAAATTTGTGTGCTGCAACGGTGTTTTTTAGTAACTTTTGAAACATAGAATGAAAAAATTATAACAGAGCAATTTCTCGAGGTTGTTTTCAGGATGACATAGTATTGTTGTATGTTCGTATTATGTATTGTAGCGGCGACTTTAAGGCTTTGATTGACGGCCGGCATAGTCCAGTGGTAACGCATTGGACTGCCATTCCGAAGGTGGCGGGTTCGAACCCGGCGTGCGCAAATAAATTTTATTTGATTAATTTGTGTTATTTCACAATTAATTAATTAAAATAATATATAGTATATTTGCGGCACGTTCCAGAGTGGAAGATACTACCAGTATCGCCCTGGTGTAAGACCACCATTCAGAATTGAAACGTTGCTCCAAATGGCTTTAGCCGTGTTTAGTGACTAGATCTGAATAGCCAGGTACTTCCCCACCTTCCTCTTTCCCTTCCCCACTTACCTTCAGCCTCACAACATCCCCAAATAGGGGATGCCATAGTCTCACTGGCTCCAGACGGGAGCAGTTGGGACTCTTGTGAGGTACTCACTATAAAAAAAAGGGCTTAATCCCTGTCGTTAAAAACAACACTGATCCTTGGATGTCCATCGCCATTGCGTTAAGATAATACTGTTTATTAATGTAATCGGCATATGCGTCAGCGTCAGTGTGATATCATGTGGTATTACAATAAAATCTTCTTTTCGCTGTCATAAATCAAGACAGAACTATAAACTTTCGGTTTTTTCATATATCAAATACCAAGGTGTGTAGGTTTCCAAACTCTGAAAGAAGTAGAATGCTTATTCGAACGATTTGGAAATATGCGAAAAAGCTTTACGCTGTTTTTATATAGGATGCTTTACTTCGTATTATAGGAATTAAACTGCTAAATCGGTTGCATAGCTAATTTAATGTCGGGTTTAGGATATAACAGGTACTTACAAATAATAAAAAGTTTAATATTAATTACTTAATTGATTTAAAAAAAATTAAATTACCAGTTTGTTTTTTTTTGTATTAGTCGTAGCGTAAAACTTAGATGCCGGATGAAATGTTGTAAAAATGCACATACATAAAAACAGTCATATGAATTACGGCAGGTATACACCACTTATATGGTAAAGTTTTGTTTAGTATATTAAAAATATCTGTCGGACATCAAAGCGGCTATTTTGATCACGTATTCTCAAGACGAAATCGTGATAATTTAAAAAATATATATACAAATTAATGGTTGATATTCATATAAAGCATAAGCCCTTGAGATGTTACGTTTAGTTGTGTATAAAAGTACGTGTTACGAACTTATTTGTTAAATAGAAATAATCATTAGAGTAGGAAGGTACAGAACAACAAAAAGGTTTTACACACCAAAATTTATCAAATTACCAGATTGATCCAATGCGGTATTCCCGTATTGCGTATAGATATTATAACGAAATTTAATCACGAATTATCAGTATCAAAAATAGAAATATTATATTTGTTGATTCGCGGATTTAAGCCCATTGGTATCTATTATCGTAAATTATTAATACAGGTATTATTAAATAGAATTGTTTTCTTTTTTTTCTTAAGTTTTTCTCAAATAAAATTTTATTTTGTCTATATATCTATATATATATATTATATAATTCCATTTTTTTTTGTCAAATATTGTGTAATCCATCAGGTATCGGTAAAATCCTTCTTAAGTGTAACTAGCACCATGAATGCATGAATAAATATTGACCTCGTTGGTGTTATTTTTTCTTTATCAAAAGTAAATAAAGTTAAACATTTTATGCCATGTGGCATCAGGAATCATCAAAATCTAAGAAAAACAAAAAACAAGCCATCGAGTATAATCGAAGATATAAAATGTGGCGTTTTGGCTTTTTTTTGTTCCTATTTTCTAATAACATTTGGTTTGTATGACTGAATTTATCATTTGACTGATTTTTCTTCTGATTTTGATTCTTGTATTATAAATGGTAAAATTTGCTATGAATAGCCAGTGTTTGAAGCGTTAAAAAATTCTGGTAATTTGAATTACCGTTAAAATTTGTTTGCTCTGGAAAATCACAACAATCCAATAAAAGATTCTGTTTCAAGAACTACAGAATTTCAAACGAGGAAACGATTTGTTATAATAATTTCCAACCTAACCATGAATATAAATAGAACTGACGCACGAAGATCAAACAAAATCTAAATAGTTAGTTACACAAACCAAGTACTTAAATCAATGGCGAATCAACAATTCAAAGTATTCCTAAAAGGCCTATTAAGGAAAATTATAAAATTGGTCATAAATCGTCCGTCAAAGCTTCAAGTTTCATATTCAAGGTGTTTAAAGGAATTGACATTCAAATTTTGATTGGTTTTCTGATGTGAATTAATGAATTTATGATAATCTCTTAACAACCCACGTACAAATACGCGTCATGATTTATTTAGTAACCTTTTTTATTATGTTGCTACCTTATTAAATTATACTGACACGTAACTAGGAGGTATTTCTAAATATTAGGATTCTGTGTAGAAATTTTATTATATTATTTTGTATTGTGGATTTTTGATACAAAAGTAGGTACATTTATTTATAGAATATATTAAAACAAGCGGCAAGAGAAGTAAACAAAACAAACAAACTGTCGAGAGAAGAAAATAAATTAAAATAAATAATGATAAATGAATGATTGATGGATTTAATCTTTCAATTAAATCTTTACACAAATCTTAAAAACAAAAACAAAAAACAGTGATTTCGGTGGTGTGTCTTGTGTATCTCTCTGTGTCTATATGTAACTCGGGTTCAATGAACTCCAGAACTGAGATTTGTTTTTTTTTTACAATATTGGAATTGATTGTTGAACGATTTACGCAAGCGATAAAGTAGATATAAAAGAATAACATTTTAATTAATTGATTAATAATTCCATCTTTATTTTAAAAGCGTATTCCTTAATTTAAATTTTTGACAGAAATATTGTAATTTTTAAAGTTCACTAACGGTATTCATTTAAAACATAAATATCTGATCGTCTCTCGAGGCAAATATATTTTTTTGTACTCTCATTTTCACATATCCCACAGTTATAATATCCCACGATTTTTCACGGGTCTGTGCTAATAGGTATATGAAAATATACAGTTTTTCACTACATTTTGTAATCCCATTTTATTATATTTTATAAAGATACCTAGTTTACTTCTCGATGTAACTCCTTCCACACTAGTACCAAGCACAAGTAACATTTTTATTTCACACCAAAAAGCTGTTTGGAACAGAGGACTAGTTTACTTCTCGATATTCTCGATATTAACTCATTCCACATTGGTACAGCAAGTAACATTTTTATTTCATACTTAAAAGCTTCATTTTTTTTTATTCTTGACGAACAAATAAATAATGGTATCTAATTTTGTTTTCACTGTAAAATAGACACATTTATTTACAAATATTTTTTTGTTTGTGATCGAAAATAGTTGCGTTATATTTGATATTCCTTACAGAAAAGACATTCCAATTTTCATGACGCCAGAAATCTTCACTATAGTTGCTACTTTAACCATCAGGCAAGCAAATGTTCTGTTGATGAAAATTAAAATCTAAGTTGTAATCATTTCTCGACCACTTAAGTACGTAAAGCGATTATAAAGTTTGTGGATATTAAAAAAGTCACTCTATTTTAGTTAACCCTAATAAAAAAAATCTCTATTTTAGTTTATCCTACTAAAAAATTCCCTCTATTTTAGTTTACCCTAGTAAAAAAGTCCGTTGAGTTTACCGTAATGAAAAAAGTCCCTATATTTTAGTTCGCCCTAATAAAAAAGAAGAGTAGTTTCAAATTTGAGATGATTTTTACAAAATAAAGGCCTTTTACAAAATTATTCAATTATTAGTATTAGAGAATGGGTGATGGATGCTATTATTTGGTATGACAGCGATTTCGCACCGAACCATTAATCAATTTAATCAAAAATATGATTAAAAACAGCAATAATGTCATTGTAGTACTTAATCGTAATCCAAATGAAAAATAAAATTTAATTAAGACAATGTGACGCAAACCCCAAGTACCTTGACCTTCCTGCATACTAATGAGCGTAGCAAAATGTGTCGAAAAATATCATATCTTCTAAGATTAAAGGTATTCCTGATAACATAAATTTATGGCGTGTTTTCAGATTGCACACATTTGGGTCTTTATTTAAAATAACAGTTCAACTTGCTCTCTTTCTCTCCTGTTCAATATTTAACTATGGCATTACCCAATGCTATGAGAAGAATAGGAAGGAATATAGGTTCTTCTAAAATATGGTCACATGACACTACGGCAATTCCAAACAAAGTCAAAGGATGACCCTCAGACAATCTTTCACTCACTTTCTTACAACCCTCTCTACAATATCTGTAATACGTAATTATATAACCTCAAAATGACCTAAAAAAACTACTCATTTTCGAATCAAATACGTTTTTCTACTTGTCTTTAATGGGATTAAATAAATAAATAAATAAATAATTATTAATGAAAGCGCTTATTTTAGTGTGATTGTTACTTATCCTATAAAACAAGATAGATCACTTTTAAGAGACATATAAATAAATTTAATTTAATTATATACTTTTTTTGTTAATAAACTGAAGAACAACATAAATAAACATTAAAGACGGTTTATTTCACAGAATTTGAACAATTCATCAAATTTCAAATTTATGTTCAAGTTCTGTGAAAGTTCTATTTATTTCATCATCGTCTGGTTGTTTTTCAGTCTTTCGATAGTAACAGAACGCAAATAAAACATTCACAGAACTTGAATATTAACTATAAAATTTAAAAAATTGTTCAAAACATTGTCGAATTGAATCGCGAATCTAAATTTAAACGCAATTGTTAAATTTATTTTTGTAATAACTTTTGAAGACAATATTAGCGAATCTTAAACTAAAATTTGAAACAGAGAAATAAAATAAAAAATACAGTCGCATCTGGGACTTGAACTCAGGACCCTCGCCTTGCCGGGGCGTCCCGGTAATATTGTCTTATCGTCTGGTAATTGTTCAATTCAGACTTACCAAACTATTTGGAAAATCTTTTTATAAACTTTCGATACTATCGGTGTGCACAAATACATTCAAAGTGTCCCCTTCAAAGTGATTCGCCTGTACACAATTATTTAGTTTTCTGTATCTGTTGTTTGGGATTAGGCGTATCTTAATTAGTAAAGCGGAGAATCACCTTTTCAAAATCGGCGACTGGTTTTTTATTAATGACGTGGGTCAAACTGATGAAAATAAAATCCACTTTTGTTTGTTTATCGAGCTACTATTATTATTATTGTAAAAGTACCTGCCGTTTTATTACAATCCTAAGTGATGTCTGTCTACCTGGAAAAATTATAAATGTATTTGTAAAATGCTGAAATGTTATATAATTATTGTGACATGGCACGTAGCAAACATTTTTTTATTAAAATATTGCTGTCCATTTTTAGGCAAAGAACAGTGCCGGTGATTAATCATTCGATTTATCAATCGATTTTTCAAGATGTTTATATGTATAAATGGTAGGTATGTAGGAACTGCATCCAGAATTTATTTTTTATTAATACCCCAAACTAGGCAAATGCCCGTATTATGGTGGTAATAAATAAGAAAATATAAAAAAAAATCATAAGAAAGTATAAAATAAAATATTAACACAATTATACAACGTTGTCCATATATCAAATTGATACGAAAACAGTTCCCACACAGACAAGTAGCTTAGCAAGAAAGAAAATTACACACATATTGTTAAAAAATAAGTGTTTCCGATTTATTAAAATACTGCTAAAAACGAGGTGACACGCCGTTTCCTAATAAACTTTTAGTACACTAATAATTTATCAGAACACGTGTTCATATATCTGAAATTTTCCTAGTAATAGCACACAATGATTAATGCGAAAATATTAGAATTTTTATAAACACGTGTTCCGATATCGCCCTAACATAGTCTTGTTTTATTGATAGTTTAGTAGGAAACATGTCAACTTATTCATTAAAGGCCTATAGTCCCGTTTTAACCATAATACGAATAATTTAAAGAGATTCTTAATAAATTATCAATATTTTAGGTCAGTAAGTTTTCTCCGTGTAAAATGCATCTTTATGGTAGAACTACAACTAAATAAAAAATACGGAGAAAAAACCCATGATCATGAAAATATGTTTTCATATTTTATTTGTAATCTTATTTTTTGTTAAAATGTTTCCTTTTTGAAAACAAACAATACAAATGACTAACACATTTTGAGAATCTTCTTTTTTGCCATTTTTATTTATTTATTTAATTAAATATTTATTATCTTGAAAACATGAGTTTTATGATATGAAACTGATTGAAATTTTTCAAATAATTATTCTTGTCATCAGAGCTCACACATACAAATATATGAACACATTTTTATAAAGTTAAATGTCGCACTCGAGGATTTAAAGCATTCCGATAAGTGTAAAAATATATCAATTCTTTTGGACTATTTAAATGCGGACAAAGTACACCAATATTTTTTAGAATAAATAAATATAAATTTTAATTTATTTTTTAAATAAAACTGTAAGAAATAAAATATCATACGGAATTTTAATATGTAGGTAGTAGTTATATATTATTTTTATAAAATAGGATTCGTAATCATGAGTAGGTTTAATACCTACCACCAAAAATAATATTACTGGCAATTGATTTTTTGTGGAGTTCACTGTTAAAATAGCGCGTGTCATTACTTCATTTTTTTTATAAGCGATGTAGACATATATGTATTTGTATTTTGTGCTTTTGTTTATTTTTTTTATAAATGAGATATTATGTATTATTATGACTTACGATAAAATATCAAAGTGCGTAAATTAACACATGTTGTCGAGTCATACTTCCTTGGTAAAACACGTTTTTGTTTAATTAAGAAAATGAGTCACGATTGGCACTCAACACCTTTATTTTTTAATTATCAAAGTGCTTACCATACAAATTTGAATAAATCCATTAACTATATTACGTTTACATCCATTTATTAAGCTCACAAAAAATACTAAACGCCACGTACTACGTGAACGTACAATTCATCAAATAAAGAATTGTATCTTCTTTATAAATTAGAAAAACAACAATTATTAATAGGATAATCTCAAATAAGTAATAAGTCTATATTTAAAATAAGTATTAAGTTTATTACTTATTCCGACCTACGAGTACAATATGTACGATTAGACTACAAACTTAAGTACTTTATATTGAACCTAGAATAGCATTTTATTCACCGGAACGATAAACCGATAGAAATGTGGTGTGGGCGTATCTGGTAAATTTGAATATAAATTCGGATGATATTAATCAAAAGTTTTCATACATAAATTTCTTTCTTTTTTTACATTAACCCCACATAGTGGGCTCAGAGGAAAATAATTTCCCTCAGGGCATATGTAATTTTTTGGATGCTGTGTGGAGGGTAAAATATGCGAGGGTTGGGTAGGAATCTAGGGATTAGTGTGTCCAGGAGTGACGGAAATATGAATATATCACTACTTCTGCGGTGCAAAGCAATAGATCGAGAGACCGGCCAAAGAGAGGCCAAAGGGTCTCTCCAAACCAGTCTCTCCCGATCTGTCACGTAACGCAGCTGGTGGGAAGGCGAATACTGAATACACCTCGCCTGATGAATTTGGGCACCCCTGCTAAAACAACAAATGTAGCGAACCACTTGGGGTGACCTATGGCATATGTATTATCCAGTAAGTGTATCCAAGGGCGGCAGTACCAAAACCTGCCTCCCAACTTTCTTCAACAAGTTATCAAATTTATTGGCTTGTCCAGGGCCTAGGACTCATTTGGCAGCATCATAAATATAGAGAGAATTTGTAATTATATCACTAGCGACAATGCTCGCATAGGTATCTACTAATTTTTTGGCTTGTCCAGTGCCTAGGACTCATTTGGCAGCCTCAGTAATAGGTATATATTATAGAGAATTTTTATTAATACCACTAGCCCATAGCGCCCATACTTGCATAGGTATCTAATAATTGATTTGCTGAAATCATATCCAGCAGTTACTATAATAATTGTTAACCATCATCAGATTTTTTTACGATCATGATTTTTTTTGGTCGAATCCCTTCTATTGCGGTGGCTTGAGGGGAAATCTCCATACATGATATAGCTTGGCTGGGTTGATAACCTGGACGAGAGTGCTCACATTTAGCGCTTGTATTACATTGGTTTTAGGGAAACTCTACAATTATGATGAATTAGTGCGTTGTGAAAGCTAGGACGCGGTATTCTCAGATTTTTTATTTCATTTCCAGGGTATGGAACTGCCAGATGACCTGATTGACATGCTGAACAATGAGCTGTTCGACGTCCTGCAGACCCTGGAGATAGTGAAGTGGACCCTCATAGGAGTGGGCGCGGCGCTGGTGGCTGTCTCATTCGTCTACTTCATGATGACGAGGAAGAAGGCAACGGTGGTCTGAAGTGTCGTCCAAGGATCCACTTAGCTAGTGATGTAATATATATTTTATAAATATTCAAATATTATTTCAAAATTAAGAGATTTTCAATCTACATAACTGTTCTAAACTTTAACAGCCTTACTAATAAAAAATCACTTTAAAACCGTCAAATGGTCTTTAATTTTATACATTGTACAAGTTTTTAAATATTTAAGTATATTTCAAATTATATATATATAATAAATTTTAAAGGTAATTTTGTCTAGTTTCTAAAATGGTATTTGTTTTACGACATCTTCGACCACGTTTTCCGAGAATATCTGGATATAGGTTCCAATCATAGACATATGAATATTAGTAGACCTGCCCTAAGTGATTAAAAGCGTATTATCCCCACTCCCCATACCGGTTCCATTGGAGCCGGCTGGGCTCGCGTATGGCCTCAAGTGAAATTTTAAAACGTGACGTCATCATTCTTGTGCGAACTATGGTCGAGGCATCATCGGTTCATTTTACGAAATAACACGGCAAAATGTTGACTTGTACTATGAAAACTTGTAAAAATAGATGTGAAAAAGAGAATAAACCCAATTGTCGTATTACATTCCATATATAAGCATTATTTTACTTTATTTTAAGCATATTCGCATCGTATAATATGAATCAGTTGTTACTATCACATCGAGAAACGTCTGGACGCGAAACACAAAGCTGGTTGGTTGCTGGGAAGTAAATTATGAACATTTATAAAAGTGTCTTAACTAAATACTTAAACGAAATATTCGACTCTGAAAATAGAACCGATTTTTTTTGCCGAATTTGGACTTCGCAAATTTGTTCATAACGTGGCGAGTAATTTGCGCTCCCATGTAAAAATGTCTATTCATTCAAAAGCAGATTTTACTTTTAAGAAGTAAATGGGGATATTATAATGCGAGATGCCTATTTACTGTCAGATTGATTTATTGACGAATCACAGTCAGCTTCACTCCCTTCGTTCTTCAACAGTTGATTTTACCCCTCGCCATTATCTTCTCGTCTATTAATTCCTATGTCTGTGGTTCCAATACTAGCATTAACAAACTCAAAGCTGTTGCACATGTCACCCCCAAAACTCCAACTACATCTACAATATACCAAAAAAAAATGGAATTTAACCGAAGGGCCAAACCAGTTATCATTAAATATTCCAGATGACACTACTGGTTGTGTTTGTTGACTTCCTTTCGTCCACTCAACTATACCAATGTGTTTATATAATTAACAAAAATAAATGAATATTGGATTTAGTTACGATAAAAATTTCTTAAAAAAATATAAATGTGGTAGATATACCCACTATATCAACCCTCTGATGTCCGAATATGTTCATCACAGAGTATTTGGCATATAATTAGTTATCCATTGTTAATGCACCGTCTCTCCCCTGTCCGAGATGAAAATTTCATAATTTAAATTTCACCAATTTACAAAAATAAAATGATTACTCGTATTTCAAAGTAGGGTTACTCAAAGAGCCGTCAAAGACTTTTAAAATAACATTAATAATTAAACTTATAAAAAAATACAACCCTGAAAAAAAATATTATGATGACTTAGGCTGTTTCCCCCCTGGTTCCCTTTACCACTTACTCAAATATTTTTTATAAAATAATGTAAAATATTTTTTTAAATGTTACAAGAAATGGAAAAAATATAAAAATCAAACTGACTACCAATCCTTCTCAATATTGAGAAATCATCAAAATAAGATGTCGCATGATACTATAATGATATATAACTCCCTACCTCTCTAGGTAATGAAGGTCCTACATTTTCTAAAATTTAAATACCCAAAATTGTAAATAGTCATCAATAAACCATTATCATGTTTCATTTATTTATTTTGAACTAATGAAGTTCAAATCACTAAGCACAATGATATTCTAACATTTTTTACAAAGTTTGCTGAAAAAATTCACTTTATAGTAAACATTGCAATCTCATCAAAAATGTGTATTTCTACGACTTCTGCGAAATAAATTGAAAACGGATTGGTTGCCAAGATTAAAAGTTTATTGATACCATCTTTAATGGCGTTTATCTCAGATCTATCATATATTATTTTCGCGAACTATTTTTATTTTTGATAAACAAGATAATAGCTTAAGTAAACACTGCTTAAGGAGGCATATCAGTTAACTATGCAGGTCACTATGTGATACTATGGTAAAATTAACATGATCAATAATTTATCACAATATTTTATACTAGCTGACGTAATATACCCGGCGTTGCACGTGTTTATGAATGGTTTTGAGTAATGTTTTGAGGTTGTGAATTCTAGTGTACCTGAAAGGCGCATTTTTAAGTAGGACATTGAAAAGTGCCGTTTCTTCCTCTTGCATCTTAGGTTTATAGATCTACAGGGCTTAGGTATACGGACATTGCCTATTATTTTTAGCTAAATTAGCTTAGACATTTGGAATATTTAACCCAGTCAAAATTTCGATTAGGTAGATTATCCAAAAACGAATTAATGACCTCCAAATCGTAATATTATTTATTTCTGTCTATTTATTAATTTTAAGTTGATTTCATCGTGAACGTGATTAATACATTCTCTGATATGCTATCTTGTATGCACAATATAAATACATCCATATTATGTAATAATATATAGATATCTGAGAATAATTATTATTTACAAAATGTTTTTATTTCTGTTTGAAATCCGAACGTTTTAATGGCTGAACAGAAAATCCTAATAAGAGTGATGTATGCTGATTTGAAAGAACCGATCGTCAATTTACATAAGACCTTTCGGCTCCCAGGCCGAAGGCCTGATGAGATTAATTATCTGTCCAAGAAAGAATTTTTATAAAGTAGAAATTTTCGACTGCCAACAAAAGGAATTTTAAAAATATATCATGAAAAAAATAATACAGGAAAGGAGTATTTCTGAGATAACGGAGGCGAAGCAATTCTCAGCTTTCGAACAAAGAGCCTGTAATAGAATAACATAACGAAGAAATACACTTTTTAATGATTTAATGAGAATTAATGCACTTCATCCTAAAAATAACATCATAAAGTCAAAGTAATCTCCGATGAATCAGTTATTTGATATAACCATTATTTATCATACTCCTACACCAACACATTCATGCCGAATGAATTACACTTTTGTTTGGATTTATTTGCCAATAAAAGTAAAAATATCCATGAAACTTATAAAGGCATCTGGGTAATATTTAGACAAACTAAAATTGTAGTTTATTTCACTGCCATGCTAACAGAAATGACATTTGGGCACCCTATCTATATACGTAAGTTTTTATAAATTTTCTGCACAACCTGCTATTGATTACTTCCCAACACAACAGTACCATTGATTCTCTACAGATGTCACTACTAATATGTTTAAAATAATAATACTTTTAACTTCGCAGTCGTAATTTGTCCATCTCAGTTGTTTTCTTGTAAAATTTGTATTCATTATGCCGTAATTAATGTAATCGTCAACAAAACACTGTTCTGACAACGCAAATTTTGTTAAATAATGCAATAAATTATACATTCCATTCCGTGCTCTCCAAATTGCCTATATTCAGGCGTAGCCGTTCTAATTTCGTTAGGTGAATAACAAAAAACATGTTTGTCGGCATAATTCCATTTTTGAGATAAAATAAAAATCACTGATCAGTCATTTTAAAAATTGATGGTAGCTTATTAATGACATGTTTGTGTCACTTAATATTCACATCGTGATTGTAAATAAGACATATTTATCATATAATAACAAGTTCAGTGTACAGATGAATTAATTTAACTATTTACGAATCTGATATTAATCGTTTGGAAATAGTATTTGAAAAAAATATAATGTTTTTGAAATTATAAAAATTCAACCATTTTACCCCTTCTGTTAAAAAATGAAAAGAATTAACAGAACAGCACTATGCTCGTATAGTACCTACCAAAACCACAATACAATAACATAATATATTTGTTTTTGAAATTACAAAAAATTCAATTATTTTACTCCTTGTGTTAGCAAATTAAAAGAATTAAAAGTGATGAACAGCACTATATAGTTCCTACCAAAACCACAATACTTTAACACAATTTTTTATATTATATTAATGTATAGATTCTATGTCCGAAAACTGTAAAATTCACCCGTCATAACACAGGGACATCCCTAGCATGGAGGGTGAAATATAACAAAATACCACATGTAGGTACTCTCTAAATCATGTATCAATAAAATAAATAAATAATATATTTGTTTTTGAAACTACACACAATTTTACCATTTTACTCCTTTAGGTTTATAAGTATTTTGGATACCCACAATCAAATAGATTAGACCATACTAGTATTAAAAATGATATTAGGATTAAATTTCAAACTAGGATCAGGAAAATTTTAAAATGCAATCTATCTGCTAAAAATTTAGTAAAAGCAATAAATACTTGGGCAATACCTCTATTAACGTACTCATTTGGCATAATTAAATGGTCTAATACAGATTTAGAAAACTTAGAAAGATTAATTAGAACTACGTTAACAAAGTTTAATTGCCATCATCCAAATTCAGCTATAGAACGAGTTAATTTACCTAGAAATTTAGGAGGTAGAGGTAAAGTCAAAATAACTTCTTTGAAACATAATCAGGTAGAAATGCTAAGAACTTTTTTCCATAGGAAAGCTCATAGCTCAGAAATGCACAAAATAATTTGCAAGGCAGATAGAAATATTACACCTTTAAATTTATACGATGAGAATGCCAACATTTTTTATAAATCCCAACCGGGAATTGTTAGATTCCTGGTCAAATAAAATTTTACACGCAAAACACTTCAATTATCTCAACCAAACGTATGTTGACAAATTTTCGTCAAACAAATGGTTGAGTATTGGAGAGTTGAGCGCAGAAATAGAAGGATTTATGCTTGCCATTCAGGATAGAGTCATTAATACTAAAAATTATAGAAAGCATTTAATCAAAGATACAAATCAAATTGATGATTTGTGTAGAAAATGTTTGGCTTTTCCGGAAACTATAGAACATATTATATCGGGATGTTCTATATTAGCACCGTCCGAGTATACATTTAGGCACAATCAAGTTTTAAAAATAATTCACCAAAATTTGGTAATTAAACATAACTTGATTGACTGTCGTAATATAGTACCATATTATGAATACGAACCAAATTCATTTTTAGAAAACGAATTTTATAAAATATATTATGATAAAACTATACTAACAGACCGAGCGATTAGTCATAATAGACCCGATATAGTTTTACATGACAAAATTAAAAAAATAACTTATATCATTGATGTCGCTATACCAAATTCCTGTAATATTCAAAAATCTGTTAGCGAAAAAATAAAAAAATACACAGATTTAGGAAATGAAATAAAAAGAATTTAGCATTCTCAGACTATAAAAATATTACCATTCGTTATTTCGGCTACTGGCATTATACCTAGCTCTCTAATTAAAAAATTAGGCGTATTAGATCTATCAAAAAATTTATATACAAAGATGTAAAAGTCGGTCATTTTGAATACATGTAGGATAACAAAAGATTTTTTAAATATTTATGTCGAGGGATCAGTAGGATTTATAGGCCCTGTTAGAAGTTCTACCGAGCCGAACCCTCTGATATGAAAATATCTGGAGACGGTGAATTTTTTTCCCATTTGATATCTGGTGATTTGACGTGTTGTTGTTCTTGAATTGTTTTGTATTTATTTTACTTATATAATGCACTTACATAGTGTTGATTGACTAGCTGATCATTTGTGGAAAAGTGAGTGGAAGGGTTTAGTTTTTCCTATGGGGAAGATTTAACCCGGACAACAAAATCGGAAGCATAAAAAAAGTGTTTTATTTTGTGTAACAAATAGATATAATGATATCCTCACTGGGATCTCCCATGCTGAGGATTTCATTTACATATTATGTATAATTTAATTATAAGAAAATTAATATTACATCAAAGTTATATATATATTTTTTTTATAATTTTAAAACAAGTAAGATGTTTTTTGATATATATATACATATATATATATATATATATGAAGTGTTTTTTCGTATAGTTCAGTTGATTCTGTTTTAGTCTGTGTTTGATCTCAGTAAATTTTCTATTTCAGAAAATAACAATACTATAACATAATATATATTTTTTGAAATTACTAAAAAAATTCAACCATTTTGCTACTTGTGTTAACAAGTGAAAAGAATTTACAGAATAGCACTATATCATATCTACCAATATCATAATACTATAACAAAATATAAGAAGACACGGAAAAAACTAGTAAAATTATTCGCATTCCTGTTGAAAACGAGACTGCAAGCCTTTAACGTATGAATTGACATACTTCCTAACAAACTATCAGTGGTTGTCGGAACATGTGCTCATAAATATTATAATATTTTCGAATTTCGTCGTTATATTTATTAAGCATGCAAGAACACGTATTCCGATATATTCTAAATTTACTATTAATATTTTGGGAAGTGGCGTGCCAATTCGTTTTTAACAGGATTTTAGTGAATCATTAGTACTCATTTTTCTTAGTGTGTCCATAAAAAAAAATTCATAAACAACAGAAACATTAAAAGTTACATGTCAAAAAACAATACAATAAAACAATAGGGTAAAATTCGGTTTATGGGAGTCACTCGAATAACCGAAATTGAACTTGATTTAGACTAATTTAGAGCTGGGGAATCCGAATCTGTAAGAATTAGGTGGGGGTCGGCACTATTAACTGAGTTATAGGGTTTTGAAATTTCGTACGCGATACATAGAAACCATGTTTTATTTATCAATTATGACATAAGAAAATCAAATTAATGACTGTTTAATAGTCTCACATTTCAGAAGTGCCAACCAAAAAATAAAAAGTGTTGCCATATAATAATAATATTTTTTACAAAATAGGTTAGGTTTTTAGTTTGGGTTAGAGTAGGCGGAAGAACATGGGAAAAAGGTATTAGAATTAAATCCCCAGGATTCCCAGCCCTAAATTAGTCTAAATCAAGTTCAATTTCGGTTATTCGAGTGACTCCCATAAACCGATTTTTTTCCAAACAATACAATACTTTATGGACTTTTATACTTTTATTCATCCCGTAATTGAAAATGTCAATTTTGTTGACATCGGTGTTTTGTTTACAAAACTGTCAGTAAATAAAGTGGTACTTATCCAAAGACAAGACCGAAAAACGTTTAAATTTCTGGCTATTCAGTTTTCATATTAAAATGGAAACATAAAAAATAGTATCTGTCTACCTTCCCAATCTAAATGTAGTATACAATATGTTTCGCTGGTGTATACTGGAGTATTTGTTTATTTTAAATAATAATATAAAATTTACTTCATTATATTTTCTGCTTCACTTATATAATATTTACAAGAAAACGAATAAAATTTCTTTTTACGACTTCTTGGAAATAAAAAAGATTGACTTATTTATTTATATGAATACCGCACAAGAGTCCTAAGTGCTTCCAACCGTCTGGAGCCAGATAATATGGCGTCCCCAATTGGGTACGTTGTGAGGCTGAAGCTTTTGGGGAAGGAAGGGTGATGGGAAGAGGAAGGTGGTGGAGTATATGGCTGTTCATATCTAGTCACCAAACGTGGCTAAAGCCATTTCAAGTAACATTTAAATTCTGAATGGTGGTCTTTCACCAGCGCGATATTGAGAGTATCTTCCACTGGAACTTCTTCTTTTTTCGTATGGTGGAGGGGAGGTAAAGGGGGAGATCAAGGTCTGCGAGCCATTCTAGGGCCTCAGGCATCGCCATGTGAACCTCATCTATCCCGCCGGGGAATAAATGGAGCGGGCATTCGTTGACCACATGTTCGGTGGTCTGCACCGCACCATATCCACACATTGCCGACTCTTTAAGGCCCCATCTGTGCATCATGTGGGCACAGAGGCTATGGGAGAACCTTAACCTATTGATGGCGAACAAGTTTTGCGAGGCAATGAGAACCCAGGCTGTGTCTCGGTGGGGTCCTGTATGAGGTGGGCATTTCCCACGTTGGCCGTTTGCCACTCAAGTTTAGACCTATCTTCTGGAGTGAGAGGTAATCGGAGGAGCCTCTCTCCTTCCGCCCAAGACAAGGGCTTTCGAGACTTCAAGCGGCAAGCCATCTTCGTGCAAAGGTATTGCGCTTTTTTGCAGCGCCTTCTTTTATTCCCTCAGTGTTGCAATTTTTCGCCTGATGTTTAGCGGGGTTATGTTTGCAAGTACGGGGAGCCAAGGAAGAGGAGTAGATTTTAAAGTCCCGCTGATGGTTCGCATTGTAGCATTACGCTGAACGTCTACCATGTACGTTTGGGCGCTTCTAGCCCATACTGGAGCACAGTATTCAGTCGTTGAGAAAACCAGGGCAATGTTCTGAGCGTGTTGACATCGCATCCCCAGCTAGTTCCAGCTAGCTTATTACTAAAATAAGCCTGGTCCTAGTTTTTTTACCCACTGTTTCTATGTGTTGCCGGTAGTTCAAGCTCCTGTCTAAAGTAAATCCAAGATAGCGGGGGTGGGGGTCATGGTAAATATTTTTTCTATCAAACTGAATACAGAGTTTGACATTCGCTTGTGAATTGCTAAGATGGAAAGCTGTCGCAACTATTTTCGACCCATTTGGCTTTAGTCGCCAATTGAGGAAATATTCTTCCATAGCCTTTAGGTCAAAATTGAGGAAATATTCTTACATAGCTTTTAGGTCAGAATTGAGGATATCTTCTGCTGCTCTAAGTGTTTTGGCTTGAGTTGTGCCGGCGTTGTCATCTGCTTAAGAAAATTTTCTGCCTTCAGTGTGAGGGAGGTCTCGAGTGTAAATGTTAAAAAGCGATAGGGCCAGAACTGAGCCATTCTGTTAATAATAAATAAATAATAATAATTGGATGACTTGTATAGCGCCGTTTTTGTGCAAAATCACCTCAATGGCGCTGTACATACTAATAATACATTTCTACAGTGATCTATGTTATCACTTAACTATTTATGGAGAAAATATACAGTACAATACTTACCTGGTAGGTCACTTGAGATTAACACTTAATTAACATTATCTTATTGTTTACTGGCGAAATTTAGATACAGGATTTAGGACATTGAAAAATTGAATATAACTGGACTTTCTCTTAGGAATGGTATATTTAATCAAAGGGTACGACAGCTTAAAAAGGTAAATTTTTAGTTTAGACCTGAATTCTGTTGGTCTTGTTATGGATCTTAGTTCCGGAGGGAGTTTATTCCAAGCCTTCGGCCCAGATACACCGAAAGCGCGATCACCAAACTTAGTATTTGGCTTGCGCTTAGGTTCTATCAGTCTACCAACAGCTGATGATGTTGCTGATCTAAGAGTTGATTGCCTCAGACCAGTGTTTTCCGGGACGCATAGTTCAGAGATGTAGGGTGGAGCCATTTCATTGATGGATTTAAACACCATCCAGCACAGTTTGTACTGGATTCTTTCAGGGCACTTGAGCCAGTGAAGGTTACGAAGGTGTTCTGAAATGTGCGAATATTTTGAAACCCCGGTTATGAGCAGTGCTGCTGCATTAAACACTGATTGAAGTTTGTCAATTTGATATTTTGGAAGGCTGGCATAAATGCCGTTGCAGTAATCGAGACGCGAGACTTACGTAGGAGTTGATAAGTAGTTTTGTTGCTTCTGTAGGAAGGTTTCTTCTGACAGACTTGAGTTGTCTTAGGTGAAAAAACCCGGTGCTTACAGTCCTATTTATTTGACTTCTAAACGAAAAGTCTGAATCTAAATTGACACCGAAAAGTTTGACTGTTGTTTTTGGGATGATATCGCTGCCGGAAATAGTAATAGGTGAATTGTCTATGAAATGTTGACGTTTGGTTGTGGCTGCCCAGAGAAACTCAGTCTTAGATGGATTGAGCTTCAGCTTGTTTGAAGACATCCAACGAGTTATTGCTTCTAGACATTCAGTTGCCTCTATTGTTGAAATATATATATAAACATATATATGTTATATAGACCTTACTAACAAGTTACTAATATATGGACATTTTAGAGGTCTTGTTTTGAAATCTTAAATTTAGACACGTTTTATTAAAAAAAAAGATTAGCGACCTTGCGAGAGCTCTGAAAGGTTACCATAAAACAGGGTGGGGAAGTGGTGGGCCTCCTCCAAAATGAGCCCTGGGCAAGGCCATTATTGAGGGTTTTTTTTTGCTTTTTAGTAAGCAGTTGTTCAACGAGTCGTACTGTGTTGCCGTCTTCTATGGTGTCATAGAGTTTAACAAGGAGGCCTTTGTGCCACACCGTGTCGTAGGCCGCAGAGAGAGCAATGAACGCTGCCGCAGTCTTAAGCCGTTTCTGGCAACCAGATTCAATGTGTGTTGTCATTGTTAACACCTGATCGCAGCAGTTTCGGCCTGGTCTGAAGCCAGCTTGCTCTTGTGGGACCACTTTCTCCAGAATCGGAGTAAGTCTGCGGAGCACAACTCTCTCTAGAAGTTTGTACATCCCTGGAACGTGCCGCAAGTATACCACATATATTTTTAATATATAAATTGTACAATATCACGATTTAATTAAATAAAATTTACTTGCGTGCGCTGGGATTTGAACCCGTGACCTAGTCGAAAGCTTTACCCCTCGACCAGACTGATTACGAACAAAAAAAAATTCTGCTCACTACCTATAGTATTATTTTATAATCAAAAAAGACGCATAAAACTATTTCTTTAATTAACTCGATCGAAATATTGGCAAATACCATTATGTGTCCTTTCACTGATTTAAATAATGATTGCTGTATTATTTCCAATGATGCGTGAATTAGCAAATGATAATAAAATATTTTGTATAAATAAAGGTATTTAAATAATAAAAAACGCCAAAACTTTCCGGATAAAAATAAGTCAGTAAGGAAATCAATAATAATAATTATGGAAAGTATTGAACAGTAAATTTTATTATACCGTATAAATAATAAAGTCGACTAAAACAAATTGGATTTTTTTTTAAAGTGAGAAGTGTAGGCCGAAGCATTGCAAATTATTTGTAGCTTAATCATATCGGTAATTCATTTCCTCAACTATCAAATTATTTTAATGTTATATTTTTAATACATGCTCAAAACTAGTTAATACAAATAATTATGTATAAAAAAAAATTAATAAGGAATGTATAAGTAAATCACTACACTATTTTTCTATTAGAACTTGTATATCGAAAGGTTGTTCCTTAATTTTTAATTTGTTTTTCGTTCTTAAAAATATTTTCACGTCGAAAATAATTTAAAAATATTATTTGAATATGAAAACCATTTGTCAGTATGTATTTAAATTTAAAAATGATTTTTTTTTTCATAAGATTTCTGACGAGCAAATCAAAATATTAATAAAGGTAAGTCAGTAAGTAAGCAACAAACACATCAGGTAAGTAGGAAAGTTTTTGTAAATACATAATTGGATAGAGCCGAGAAAGTAATATTTGTTCAGCGCCCTTGAGGTGATTTTTTTCAAAAAGAAACTACACAAATTAACCGCCTTATTATTTTATGTTCGATGAATCCTGAAGTTATAAATATTATTCGAACCTTTCTGACCTTAAACAAGACTGACATGCGATGGTATTTTAGGCCTTGACAAAATTATAAGAGTAAGGAAGTAACAAATAAATAAATGATTGACATATTTTTTAAGCGTATATATTGAAATAAATTTAAAAAAATTTCATCATCCGATATGAAAATAAAATACCAACGATATATGTATTTGTATGATAATGGTTTGATAACATAACTATAAATAAATGAAATTAAAATTTTAAGAGGAAAGACAAGAATTACCAGTTTACGGATAACCTCACAATATTAGAAACTATCCACTACAACCACAGTAAGCGAAAAATATAGTTATTATTACACATTTGACCCGAGGCAAACCAAAAACTATTTTAGTGAATATATTTTTACACGTCCCGCTTACAATTGACATTTAAGGTAAACCACTAAAACCTCAATTATTTATTAACTTGTGATAATGTCAAGCTGAAAAATGGATCGTGACGTACGCAGAAACTTGTTTTGAGGCCGAAATCCTCGAACAGATCATTTAGTTTTTTTTCTCCGCCCACATTATTCGTTCGTTATTCATCAACACAGTTTTCATTTTTTATTTATTTACACATATACGGCACAACACGTGCCATTAACATAATTGACATACTTATAATAGTACAACAACATGAAGAATAACATTTAAATTGAATGAAAATAATCAACGTTGTTTACAAACGTTATTTTCACAAAAAAACTATCAACATGTCTCATAAATAAATATTCGAAAATAAATAATAACTAGCAGATAAAAACCCGCTGTCGGCTTTTAAATGGACTTTAGATTATGTTAGAATTTTGCACATTTGTATGTAAAACAGTAATTTTATTAGAATGTGTGCAAAAATGTACTCGTTTTTATATCCAAAGAAAAACATTTGTGAATGCCTACCTAATATACGAATTTTAATTTCACTGGACGAATGAAAACTAATTTCTACACAGCCCGTTATCCCTTGGGTCTTATTTTATTTTTTCTTGGAGAAAACACAGATACAGATAGAATAACATAGTATACATGACAGTAAAAAAACATTAATTGGAGAATTCGCTTGCATCCTAACTATTTCTCAGAGTTTACCACGACAGCCTTTAAATATAATTTAAACAATATCCAATACCAAATGTTTACAAATAATTATTTTTAAATAGAGGGTAAAGTTAATTTATTCGAAAATGCTATTGAACAGGCAAGTGAGAACTTACATAATGTACGAAGGAAGTATGTATGAAAAATATTTCGGAATCCTTCAGGTTTTGATTTTGATTCACACATTCGGTCGGTAAGCAATCGACGTAAACCGCTGTAAGACCCTGCGCATAAAATTACATTCGTTATAGTAAGGTAATGGTGTAAAATATATGAAAAACATAATTTTAGATACATTGTTTCATATTCATAGCGAAAATATTAGAATTTTTTCAAACCGAAAGGAACCGATTCCAAAAATTTCAGATTCCTTGGACAAATAATATCGAGCGATCCAGTGGCAGCAAACTCACTGAGACAAAACAAAGTGACAGAAAATAGTCGTCGATGAAGTTGGAATCATCATTTAGATTTTTTTTTCAAAATTTATTTTCGATATTTTCACTATCTTTTCGGTAAGACATTTTTCTTTTTGATTTTGTTATCGATGTTTTTGAACTCGGAAAATTTATCTGAAAAAATCTTTTTGAATAAACGTAGGATTTTTTTTAAGATACCTTTTTGATATTATGTGAAGTTTGAAATTTTCCATCTAGGGAAATTTTAATTTTTCTAAACAAAGTTTTCAGGAAAATTTGAAATTATAAAACTTTAAGCTCCGAAAATGGGTCGAGAAATTGTTATAAAAACATTTTTTCATTTGACATTATATGAAGTTTAAAAATTGTCAATATAAGGATTTTTTTATTTTTCTTATCTGATACTTGGACTATAAATCTTGTAAGATTGGAAATTATCAATTTTGGGAAAAGCAGTTTGAATACTTCAATGGTTTTTTTTAAATAACAGAGGGCACCACTTCCGTCTACAACTAATTCTACAAATAACACATGATTATTTATTTACTTCTGTTTATTTCTCGTACTGTATACAAAATTGGTTATTTTCACTCAATTAAAAATCATTTTTAAAGTCATTTTCTAAAAGATCTAAAATTATACGTCCATCAAACATGACAAAATTTACCATAAGCTGGCAAATTCAAAAAATTTTAAAATACTAGCATATAATAATAAATAGTAGCGTGAGTCAAACCATCGTACTCTCAACTCAAAGTGCGTAACCATTGCACACTTTTCTCGTTACGTAGGCTGAGTATTTAAGAGGTTTGGGTAGTGGCGTAATAACGACACGACAAAATACCATCGGAACAAACTTTAATGGCTTTTCCTAAAGCGAGACCAAGTTTTGTCTCTATTGTTGTTTTAGGTTAAAAGAACAACCTATTATTTGGTCAAACAAACTCTTTAAAAATAAAATGCAGTTGGCCTCAATTGAAAACAAGCTATGTTGTAATAGATTGTATCTGTTAATTTATCGCGTAGTAATATTGAGAAAAAAAACATAAATCTAATTACCCAATAGCATATCGGGAGATGTGGGGACCCATAGACATATGAATATTAGTAGACCTGCCCTAAGTGATTAAAAGCGTATTATTCCCCACTCCCCATACCGGTTCCATTGGAGCCGGCTGGGCTTGCGTATGGCTTCCCGTGAATCTTGAGAATGTGACGTCATCATTCTTGTTCGAACTAGCGTCGAGCTAGGGTCGAGGCATTTTATGAAATAACACGACAAAATAGTGGCTTGTGATATGAAAACTTGTAAATATAAATGTGAAAAACAGAATAAACCCAATTGTCGTATTACATTCCATATGTAAGCATCATTTTAAGCTTATTCACGTCGTATAATATGAATCAGTTGTAGAAACATATACTATCACATCGAGCCAACATTGGTCGAATGTAGCGATTCTCAAGTGTGCGCATCGTTGTTACTGGGAAGTAAATTATGAACACTTATAAAAGTGTCTTTACTAAATACGTAAACAAAATATTCGACTCTGAAAATAGAAGAATTTTTTTTGCCGAATTTGGACTTCGCGAATTTGGTCATAACGTGGCGAGTAATTTGCGCTCCCGTGTAAAAATGTCTATTCATTCAAAAGCAGATTTTACTTTTAAGAACTAAATGGTGATATTATAATGCGAGATGCCTATATACTGTCAGATTGATTTATTGACGAATCACAGTCAGCTTTACCCCCTTCGTTCTTCAACAGTTGATTTTACCCCTCACCTTTAATTTCTAGTCTATATATTCATATGTCTGTGTGGGAACCTCTTTTCAGCCGTATGTTTGGGCTTTGGAGATAGAAATGTCTAGTGATCAATAAGCTGCGATTATTAAATGACATATTATTAGTCATCGACAGAGAGATAACTAGCATTTAGCTAATCTAATAACTGAATTTAGATGTTTATACGTATTTTTGTGATACATTATTATGAATCATGTCAGCCCTGGAATGAGATACGGGCTTGAATTAAAGTCAATACAATGTAGATTTGTATTAGTAACAATGCGTTTTATTCTAACATGACCTTTCTTATTACCCGGGGGCCGCAAAATGCAAAAAAATCATATAAAATTAAACTCATTGTGAATAAAAATTAAACCTCACCTTCTAAATGTTACCTTTAAAGATAAGTTTGGATGTATGTATGTTTGTATACATGTATGTGTTTGTATACAGACACCAAATACATAATTTTGTCGACCTTATTGAAACTACAGTTCTGCACCGATTAAGTTCAAAATCCGTATAGGGAAAATTAGGGGGGAGTTGAACCCAAATATTATGTCAAAATAAAAAATCTTTTTGAATATATTTTGAAATTCTACAGTAATTTCTCCACCGATTAGGTTAAAAATCAGTATAAAGGAGGTTAAGTGGAGCTAGAGTCGATTTTTTGTCAATATGCACAGTTTTAACTTACGTGCACACATAACATCGTGTTTTAAAAAGGGCAAAAGCTTTATAATAACCTACCAAGTGCCATAAAGGAAGCCTCAAGTCTTGATACTTTTCGTAAAACATGTGCTATATAAATTTTAAAAAAAATTATGAATTGTAAACTCTCACAAATATCATTGTCACTTTAAAAGGAGTTAGATGTATTTTTCAGGCTCTATTTCTTAAACCGGTGTAACTATTTTTCTTTTTTTTATACTGTATATTTTTTTCTCTCTAATTTTATGATTCTATTTGTTATTTTATTTTGTATTTATATGTTTTTATTACTAGATATATGAAAAAATTTGCTAACATCTAAATAAAGCTTCAAAAACCAAAACAAAGTTTTGGTAGCCATACTGAATTACTGGAATTGTGCATCGAGCCGGTTCAAAATTAGTATAGCGAAAAAAAAAAAAAATATTGCGCTAGTATGCGTATTGCGCTAGTATGCGTATTGCGCTAGTATGCGTATTGCGCTAGTATGCGTATTGCGCTAGTATGCGTATTGCGCTACCTCCTTCAGTATAGTATCCATCATCGACGTCCATTTCCATGTCCACATCTGCCCCTAATACTGTAATGCTGTCCAAAGGAGCTGGCGCAACACGGCATAATACCCCAAAATAATTCACTATAAAACCAGAATAAGTTCAGTTGTTTCTGATTTTAATACTCATTTGCTGAGAAATCGTCTCAGAAATCAACAAAATTAATTTGAAAGTAAATAACAGAGTTTTCTCGTTACTCCGCACTTCCCTTCGTCAAGGATTGGGTGCTTTTAATTAAATATAATTATTATTTTTAAATGAAAATGACTTTACATGTGTTCATAACTATGCGTATTTTGAAAATAAATAAAAGTAGGTACACTTGATAAGCAGTCTTAATAATTGATTGTTGCGAATATTCATTTGGTGACAACGGTGGCTTTTAACGGTTCTATAAATAATAATAATATGTAGGTATGCATAAAGAATCCTAGAGGTACTTAGGAGGTCATATATTGTGCATCTCATCATGGACTATCTCAATATTATCGACAATTTTAACTCCTCATGATTTCATATCGTGGCGACCTAAAAAACCGATGAATTGAAATAATGTCGTCATGTCGCAAAAATTTTCTTAAAACGTATTTCCATTCTTCTTGCTATGTGAATTATTATTTAGGCTTTTGTACGCATGAAATATCTATGAGTACCTACGTGATTATAGTTTCGTAATAAAACTATAGGAGATGTTCACTATAATCGTTCATTTCCGATATATCTATGTACCTATCTCATTAATGTTATTTTACATCAAGTTTTACTTATTTATATCTGAAACTATTTGAGTAAACCCGGTGTTGCCCGATGTAAGGTTTAAATAATAATGTAGTTAAGAATAGTTTTTGAAAAAGTTTATTTTTTATGGTATTCTTGGGTGTGCCATCGTTCCTTGGGCGTCCACGACTTCGTCTACCATCATTTCCACGTCATATAATCCCATTACACTCCTTTATTCATTCATCCGATCTTTATGTCCAAATTACGGATTAATCTACAATTTATAACTAAGCAAATACGAAAGATTGTTACTGAGGCAGTTCAGTTATATGTAATAAATACTGTTTATTTTTTGTGTAAATGCCCCTTAAAGTGCAGTAATACATAAATAAAATCTAAGCGCCTCTTTCTTAATCTTACCTATTTGTGTTATATCAGCCTTACGCATACTTCTTATTTTACTACAAATAAGTAATAATAATAATAATAAATATTTTTATTGTGACAAATTTTCAAACTATAACTATAGGAATACACGAAAGACGGAAAAAAAGTGAAAAGTGAATGGGGGTAGTTTTTCGAAATATCATGGGAACAGTGACCTTTTACTTGTTTTAAAAGCCTACAAAAATTTATCTACCTCGGAATAAAACTGTAGATTTGTATAAAAAACAATGCCACATCGCGACACTTCTTCATATATGATGGATAATGTATATCTGAAGTCCCCGTGGCTCGGGCTATATGGTACTGTCAAACGACGCTATACGCATCAAGCGTTTTTTGGACGTTTTCGTTTTCCATTTTCTGGTATAACTAACTTTGCGTGCTATTTTTTCGTTGTTGGATTTTATCTGGTAGTTCATGCGGCAGCCATTTGGAACACGATTTTACTGATAAATCTCAACCGAATTTCATCTCCAAATTTAAAAAAAAGATTATAAAGGCGTTTTTTTTCAATGTATAATTTTATGAATTTAAAAAAATAATATGTTATATTTTGGTAAACAATGTAAGATTTGACATTTTATGTAGAACACGACCTGAGACCTGAAACCTAATGTTCTTTAAACTAAATTTAGCATTGAAACTATTAACTATTCTAAACTACTGAAAAAACACACACATCCAAATTTTTCAAATAACTCTACCGATTGTTATCAGATATCAAATATGTTCTACCACTGCCAGCTTTAATTGATGTCTGAAAAGATTTAGTAGGAACACTTGTAGACTTGATTACTTGTAGACTGCATATTCACATTCATGTCGCATCCTGATTTTCCGTAGATAAGATATATTTATCTTCGAGTTTGAGGGTATCAAAGGTCTCACTTGCGTGCTTCACACGTCACGTCATTTATCGTGTTAATTAACTGTAAGCTGGTCAGCAAGAGAGCACAAGACCTTTGTACCCTATTCGTATTAACTAGGTATAAAGCATAAATTCCTCATACAGTCCAGGCGTAATCTTGCATGGCTCGTTTTGGATTTTTTATGTATCCGGGTTTGCGAAAGCCGCCATCAAAACTTGTCTCTGGATTGCATCTACTTATGGGTGTGTATTAATTTCAGGTTATAAAAGGGTCAGTCGCTACATTTTGGTTAACAAACAACATGTTGTTAGGATATAGTATCATATTTAAACCAGACATGTTTGGCAATTTTGTGTAATGTTATATGAGCCCTTGAGGTGATTTCTCACGAAAACGGCGCTATATAAATTAGCCAAATATTATGATAGAATATTGTCTTATTGGTTTATAACTTTATATGTAGATATATGTTTAGAGCAGGTGATTTTGTTATTTGGGATTGTTTTGGATCTTTACCTTGCTCAACCAACCTAATAATTCAGTGAAACTTAAGATAATAACTTATGTTAAAGTCAAGAAATGTAGTGTCTTAAAAATAATACAGCCTTTAAAAACTGCATTTAAAAGAAACGTACTAAAATACCCGAGTCAAAATGGGCGTCGTTCGTGAAAAATGTAAAAGAACTTGACGGTCTTCAATGCACAATTTCCATGAAAAAAGGTAAGTATTGATATGCTATAGGTCAGAGATAAGAATACCCACAGAATATCAATTTTTAAAATACCTATTTGTTTTATTATTTTTTCATTTCAAATAATAAAAGTTTCACAGTTCTAAAAGATTTCAGAAGTCCGTAGTTGTCTTAAAATTTACAATTTTACAGAAGTTTCAGAAGTTCGCAGTTGTCTTAAAATTTACAATTTTACAGAAGTTTCAGAAGTTCGCTGTTGTCTTAAAATTTACAATTTTACAGAAGTTTCAGAAGTTCGCTGTTGTCTTAATATTTAAAATTTTATAGAAGGTCAGAAATTTGCAGTTTTTTTAAAAGTAAAATAAATTGGCATGCGCAGTAAACACAGTTAACTTAATAATCTGCGCAATTAGATACACTCGAATTGACGAGTTAACGAATGGGTAATAAAAAATGGAGGTTGAGTTTAATTGATGATTAGGCAGGTAGGTTCATCATATATCATTCAGTAAATAGAAAATATTGGACCTTGGCAAAACTTTCTAAGGTTTATAGGTTACAACAAGGTAGGTTAACTACAGAGGATCTTTTAAGTTTTTCCAATTGAACTTATGTGTGGACAATCAGGTCAAAATGATCTGAACCTAACGAATTCAATTGAAATTCAGGTATTAAAATTTACATTCGGTCTTTGAAGTAATTACCTGAATATTTATTTAAAATATGACATGATTACATCTTCTTTTATTATGAAGTCTAATCTGTTTGCAATATTTTTTTGTATCTTTATAACGAAGCAAGGAATCCACTTAAAAATATTTTTCTGCAAAATTTCTCTTTAAATAATGAATATAATGCAAATAAATATTTTTGTTGCGTAAATGCGTTGTCTATCTCTACTTAATAATACGAATTGTCGCAACACCTTATTAGGTTACTAGGCCAAGTTGGTACCCACTCAAACTCGCGAAGTTTTTTTACGGTTGTATTTATGGGTGTCAGCTCGAAACAAATGGTCGATACAAGTTTTTAAAAAATTCATACACACAGCGCGATTACTTATAAACGATCGGTAATAAATGCACTATGTAGCGATTGTGCACTGGGATTGACGACACGCGATAGCCGAGGAATAAAGTGGAGTCGACTCGCAGCGGTGACGTAACTGAGGCGGCAAGCGCGCTCGCGGGTTATGTTGCTGAAGTTGGGTTATATTCTGCGTTTGGCAGAGCCACGGAGCGATTGTGCGCTTGCTATCTCTGCTCGTAGAATCCACTATTCCTTTTGCTAACATTACTCGACTTATCGCGAGTGAAAGTTCACCACAGCTACCTTCAGATTTCTGATATCAACGCAACGGTAAGTGAGAAACCTCGATTTATGCGATTCACCATTTGTTCACGAGAGGCTTTGTTATTGTTTTGCTGTGTTGACATTATAAAAACACTAATGTTATTAACCTTGAATCATTTTAAAATTTTATATCCATTATTTACTGGGAAATCTACATGTAAAGTAACGTAAATCCATAACGTCACTGCATTGTTTGTTGTTAACAATTATTATTGAATTTGCTTGACGATTTGATTATCATATTAATTGGGCCGTAGAACGTTATGCAAACAAACTTTCAAATTTTAATCATCGTTCATGGTTTATACTAAAAGATTGTTACATTATTGCTGTTAGGATTTTCATTCACAATGTCAAGTATGTATTTAATTTTATTAAATCACTTCGCTGGGTACCTTTGTATAAAATCTAGTATGTTTAGTGTTACCTTCATATTAATATGCTTAAAATAGAAAATCTGTTTTTATACACATTATCAAAAGACGGGGATTCTCACTAAGCGTTTCTTCTGAAAAAAAATCTGCCGTTCAATATTCAAGATTCATAGGGGCAAGGCTGTGATCCTAATCAAACAGCTGCGAGGATGCGAGCATAGAAAGCCAATAACAAGGACGCAGCAGGTTTATACGACTACGTACGTACCTACCAAGGGTCAGCTTCTCCTAGTATAATATTTAAACTAATCTTACACGATTTACACCAAATCTATTTGAAATGCTTTCACAATAACTAACGTTAGTTAATGTGATCTGATATTACACAATGTGAAATACGCGATTTACATTTTTTTTAAATAAATTACTTCAGCAAAGTATAACTAATTTAGATTGCGAGTTGTGTATATATGTATGTAGCCTATATTGTTTCTGTAATATATTTACATGTACTAAAATGTGTATGATATATTTTTAATCAATGAGTCTTTGCCCCGCAGAATTTAAGTAACGGCGAGCTGTATTAACATGACTCCATAAAAAATGCGAACTTGCGTAATTTTATTTGAAGCAGTTCTCTCGACGGCACTCGATAACATTTCATTTCAAGGTTGTTTTGTCAAGATCAGATTATTTCAATATAAAATTGTAGTTATATGTAGAATATAAAGAAAACGGGGTTACTGAACAAAGGTAAGGAATGAAAGTAGTCTGATTATTAATTATGATATAGAGCATTAATTTAAATTATATAAGAACTAAAAGCACTTCAAACATAACGTTTATTTTTATTCCACCGTTTTTTTTCGTCGTTTTAAAGTGTGTTTCTGTATATTTTTTTTTTATTTCAGCTAGATAGGTCAATAAACTAGCTAACGTGTTAGCAAAAAAAATTGTGACTATCGTCACAAATTATATGGTAACTGAGTTGTTTCGCTGATTATTTCATTACTAATTCTCTTTTTTGAATACTAATGTCATCATTTCAAAAACGAGTTTGCTAAATTACTTCATGGCGTCATTTTAATTATACAAAAAGGAAATATTTTATTTACAACACTTTTAAGTAATAATAATCAACATGTTTCAAATCCAATGACTTCTTAGTCAGGATAATTAAATTTAACTAATTTAAAAATAGACAAATAAGTAACTAAAGACAAACATGTAATGAGGAGGAGATTGATTAGTTCTTATTATAAAAATAATAAATTATCATAAAATAGTAAACTATTGCATTTATGTATATATGGAACACATTTATAATTCAACATAAAATAATGAAGGAGTGACTAAGATGTATAAATACCAAAAATAAAAATACAAAATTATAATTAATGTGACAATAAATTTGAAAAATGTCCATTTTAAAAGAATATATTATTATTAATCATCTTTAATTGACTATTTAAAATTACAATGTTATTTAATTGAAAACCCATTGTATTCGTAGATAAATTGGTTAAACCTTTTATTTATATCAAAAGAATGATTTGTTTCCAATGTGGTTCTTACGAAGTTTTTCATTTTTATTTTCATAATTAAAGTCATCATTTTCTTACTCTTAACGGGTATTCTTTTGAAAATGTTCAGGTGAATATTCACTAGTATTTCAAACGATAGATACTTTTTAGAAAAAAAAGTGTTCCGTTTTCCGTAAAATGTAATCTTTACTTATTCAATGGGGACTGTAGGAGGTAGTAGGTACATACCAAATATGTATTTATTTATTTAAGCCCTAGTACACTTTCATATCAAACGAACGTGGGCATTACAATAATTTTAACTATATGTTCTACATTGTATGCATATTGGCAGAGCATATACATGATAATGATTCATAAAATAATTAAAGGTACAAAGCTAAACACATAAATTCACATACGGTTACATAAGCACATCTGAAATTATATAGAAAATGCACTTAATTAAAATAAGAAATTATTTTAAAAAATAAACATGAATTAAGTGTAAAATTTAAAATATATTATAAATTATTACAAAAAAATAATATAAAAGTTGGGAAACATCAAATAATGTATGTTCTCTACGGAATGGTAAACTCGTACATTTCAAGAATAATTTATTTCACCACTAATACAGAATATCTTTAAGGCGATGCACTACATCGTGTAATATTTTGAATTGAGCCGCTATCAATAATACACATTACGTAGATTTCGATAAGGCTTAAATTCCCGCTTAACACCATCCACCTGTTGTGATTTATACAAGAAAAAAACATGGAAAAAAATTGCCTTTTATTTTATTTTGTGGATGTTCAGGCACAAATATTTAAATGTTTTTCGATCATTTTAAAAATAACTTAATTTGCCACATTATACAATAAAACCATAAGCGAAAATGGATTGGAAGTAGGAGATTTTGAACATTAAAGCAATTTTCATAGGCCTTATACATGATTTTTTCTGGGCTTATAAAAAGACTTATCTAAAAAATGCTCGATTATTTCAGAGACCAGGATGTATTCTACTCGAAGTATTTAATTAAAGCATCTGAAACATTTCTAGGCGACCAAATTTTCAAACCAAAAACACATGATTTAGCATTACTACGTAGTGAATCGCCTTAAATAATATGTCGACAACATTGCCAAATCTATTACCAAAATTATGCAGTTGATATTTAGTAAATGCGAGTATTCTGCGTACAGATCCACTATCAGTTCATCATCAACTCTTCATAGCCTGGATAGTAATTTAATTGCATGTCACAAATAATAATATTTTCCAAAAAATAATTTGTTTAAAAAAATTTGCGTGGGTCATTATGACATACATAGGTTCCATTGGTATCGACGTTGTTTATCTGAAAGACAGCAACAAAAAAAAATATTTTGTGGTATTACTTTTATGTACACAAGCTAGCACACTTTATTGCTTTATGTAGATGAGTGCGTTGATTTAGTTAAATTTGTTGAACAATATATTTATCTGTTTAGCATGAATTTGCATTGCACAATATTGAATAATCCAGTGAAAAAATAATTCGAATAATAAAAGAAAAAGTAAATTCCGAATTGCTCAAAAAATTATCATAAAAACAGGTATTCTTCAAATTCGTTCTCGTCTAAAGTTGAATAGAAATATGAACATCAAATTCATTACCTAACATTTATTTTGTTAATGGAAGTATGTACATAGTTATGTTTTGATCGGATAACTAGGATAATCTCTTGCTTATCTCTAGTAGGTATTTACAAATGATTTCCAAAAATTATGAAAATATTTTAGGCATGTTTTTCGGTGAGTATAATGTACATAAAAACTCGTTCTAATGTACATAATACGCACTTTAAACGAATAGTTAATTATTCTAACTTTGATGAATGAATTTTTTGAGCTATGCAAACACACACACATACATATGATTATTGTTTGTAGATAAATTCTTGCCGGATACTCATTTTAAAGGATAGAATTTATTCAAAGAATGTTTTTGGCACCATCTTGTCATAATTTTGGTTGCCATGAAATTATGCCTCAAAGACCGGTTAAAACGGCATATTTTAACTTAAAAAATATGACTATAATATAAATATTCTTTATTTTTCAGTAAGAATAAAAATTAAATTAACATTTCTGACCAAACCGCTTTAGGTTATTCGTTTTGCCGAACAGGTATATTTGCTCTACTTTCAACTTAAGAAGGCAGATAATTCTGGTAGTTAATTCTGGTTTTACACATGAAGTTTGGAAATTGGTCATTGATAGGACCCCCAAAAAAATAATCGTCTGAAAAAGTGTTGTCTGATCCACAATCTCGACAAAGCGATCTAAACATGAGAAACATGGTAGGTAAGGTAGCCAAGACAACAAGTGTGACACGGTTGCAGTGCTACAAGAGAAAAATATTTTTGGCATTGAAGTGTATTTATGAGATCAGGGCTTGAAAGGAATAAAAACCAGTATTATTAAGTAATACCAGTCACCAGTTGGTAGAGGATATATTTTCTATTAAGAGGACCATTGGAGTTTGTGGATACCTACTTATTTTTTATAATAGGGACATAGTATACGGAATACCGTTGTCACTTAACTGACTACTTCCAGTGGCTTCCTTGGCAATAGAACCTGCTACATTTCCCGTAAAACCGACATGTACCGGAATCCAGGTTAGGACTACTGACGTGAAGGGAAGAAGTCGCTGATGGAACAGATCAAAGAATCTCTATTAGAATTGAGTGGAGATATACTTATTTTTTGTAATGACCTTAGCAAGTATGAAAGGATGAGGGCATTCCGAATGTTGTGTGATATAACGTGTTTAAGAGCTTCAAAGATAGCTATGTGCACAGCAGAGAAAATGGAACATTCTTTGAGATTTGTGTGGAAAACTATTTCCAATGTTTCTTTTTAATTTACGTTACCTGTAAGATGGTGGACTTTGAAATATAAAAATAGGCTTTTATAGGGACAAAAGTATAAGGAGTGAGATTAATTGAGTTAGATGTTTGTAGATGTATCCAGAAAAGAGTTATAGCAATCACAGAGAAAGGTAGGGAATGTTTTGTTTTCAAAATTGATTTGAATTGACAACGAACAGATTGAAGATCAGAATATTTAAGAGATAAATACAAATTGATTCAGTACATTGGTGAATTTACTGTAGTAAAATGAAATTCAGTCGAATTATACCTTGATTTACTAATTTCAATTAAAAAACCTTCAGGTTTATTGGATCTAGACGCAGATGTCACCTTCATTAACTATCCCGTAGCCAAGTGGGGGAGTTGGTAGTAAACCAAAATTACTATCCTCCTTATATTAGCTTAAATACTAAAGAAGGAGTTAGCGCAACACGGCATAACACCCCAAAAACAAATAACAAAAATGCTTTTGGCCGTGAAAATCTAAAAACTTACCAGCTTAAATACTATACATATCATTTTAGTATTTTACGTATTCCTGCGCAAATGCATAAGTTACCATTAATAATAGACTGAAAAATTGGGATTTCTATAGTTTAAGCCCATAAGACAGAAAAATGCATGGGGTCGTCGGAAGATCCACTTGGTTACAGACGTTTTGTTTGGCATCTTGGCCTGTCAAGAGTTAGCATTCCCAACAAATAAAAAACACAATTGTTATTAATTAGATGGATATATATACTTACTAAATAAAGATTTCGTGCGAGTATTCGAAAAATCTTCACTACATTTTGTTCCTATCGCAAAAGTATACAATCGTTTTCCTTTAAGAATACCTACGTGGACCTATAAATAAAAGTTTCTCATAAATTTTTGTCACTCGGTATATAAAATAAATACTCACCATGTTTTATTTAAAACAACTCCTCAAAGATTCAGAGAGAAATAGAAATAATAAAAATTTGCGAATAATTTAACATACGAATATTATTTCGTATTTCCATAGAACGTGACTGTATTTCAACAAACAACATGTCAGTACGTTTCAGGTTTTTATAGGCCCATTAATTATTCACATAATATTAATTTATTCAGATTTCAAAATTGCATGGATTTTATTAAATCAGTAGATATGCGTTAGTTTATTGCGAAAATAAAATTCTTAAAATTGTTTTATTCTACTAATTTTGTTTGTTAGTAATTTTTCTGATTTATCTTTTCCGAAATGAACGAGAGTTCTTACCTAGATTTTGAATTGGTTATATTATTAACTAATGTTCTAATAATTAATTCATTGAGGTACGTACCTACTTAATTTGATAAGATTCATTAGAAAAATTTACACGGAGATAAAATTTTTACAGAGATTTGCATAAAAATCAAATCAATGAGGCCTTCCCGGTGTCCACCCGCCCTCTACAGACTTTTCTTTTCTTTCACAGACCGGACCAGAATTTGTCTACAGGGAAAATCAAGAAAAACCTTAATTTTTTTGTTACAAGTCAAAATATTTTCCGCTTTTGATAGACCAGAATTGATTGCATTGATAATGTTGCACCGTCAATCCGTTCACGAGAGGTATACACATCTGAAATGGGTTGCTACATTTCTCATCGGTTAAATCCTTTACAATTCTTTTTTATAAAGCCGTTGTTTGACCATCGCTGTGCTAAAGCAGACAAACTAAAAAAAAATTGTAATGCCCTCCCGTAAATGGGCTCCATGTATAACCTTTCGGGAAACTGACAACTGGGTAAGGATTTCAAGAGAATGTAAACAGAATTGAGCAAACACGACCAAAGAATTTCCAAATAGCTGACTGACTGCCGTGCCACTGGAAGCCTTTATTTTGGTCACTCGCTTGGTTAGTTGGCAGAAATTTCTGCAGACCTACAAGTCGAGTTATTTAGCAAAATTCAATTTTAAAGATAAGAAAAACACTACTTTTCGAGATAACAGTCACTTCCCTTATCCAGTTCGAACTGCGGTTTCCAAATAAAGAAACTTAACTCCTTTTAACTTACACCCCATAGCCATATTCTCAAAGGTTAATTATTAGTAGTTGGATGTATATTGTTGAAAATCGTGCAAGTATTTTTCTATCTACCAACATCATTTCCTACATACCGAAAAAATCTCATATCCACATAAAATAGAAATTTTTATTTACCCATGTTATTGGTTATGAAAGTTGAATAGATCTTGTTAATGTCTGAAGTACGAGTATCTTTGTAAATACTCACCTAAGTAGGTAAGTAAGTGAATATTATTTTTTGAAAAAGTACCTTTATATGTATTATAAAGTCGTTGATCCAAAAATCGTCCAAAATCGTACTAATTTTCCGAATTTCAGCTGTTTAGTAGATTCGATTTATTGCAGAACTACTATCCCTTCTTAGAGTCCCTTGAGAAAACTTCATAGTTTGCTGGCTCGCCGATGAAAGTTGATATGCAGAATGACCTAATTAGTAAATTCAGTATTTAAAAAATATAATTATTTACACTCAGACATCTAAACATTAGTAAAAAAAAAATGTTTTTTTTTTTATTTTATTGTTTTTTGTGATTAATTCGTATAACTCCATTTAATTATTTTTTAAATTTATTAAAATCAAAATTTAATAATATAATTATTAAGTTCTGCGAGTATTATTTTTGTTATTGTTACAACTGTTTCGGCTTTCAAGGCCATTTTCAAACTGTTTCAAACTTTCAAACTGACAGTTTTAAAATGGCCTCGAAAGCCGAAACAGCTGTAACAATAACAAAAACCAAAAAATACCTGCAGAACTCAATAATTATATTATTAAATTTGATTTTAGTAAAAAAAAAAAAATTGTAAACATATATTCTGGTAGCCCCTGTAAGATTATTAAATACGATAAAACATCTATTCAAACAAACTTTGTTTTACTAGATTCCAAATAAGTTGCTTGTCGTTAGGAAAGTTAACACGAATAGAAATCGACAAACTTCAAGCCCATGGAGTATCTACCCACTCGAATTTGGGTACCTACTCAAGCGCTAAGTTAGAGATCCAAGTCCACATTTTTAAAGTACTCAACGCAGAATTATTTAAAAAAAATCATTTGCTGCTGTCACCATTTTAACGTTGACACTTGGATGTCAGCTCAATGAGTCTGACGAAAAGTAAATAGTTTCATAATGTGTATTTAACTGATGTCTCAAATAATCTCTTTCAAAATTAATAATGCAGACGTGATGATCCTAATAATGAATTCGGAGAAATTATTATTTACTGGTGCTGTGTAATTATTTGAAGTGGATTATTATTGCGTCGTTTTAGCATTTTTTTCGCAATAGACTCTCCGGAAATCGAGTGTTTATGTTGGTTACACAATATGAACACTAAAAATACTTTATACCCGCTACAGGAAAGGTTTTCAATAAGGCTCTGTGAATTTCACAATCGCGCCAAGAGAGTGCTACAAACCTAAGATACTGGTTTAAAATGAGCTGCTTTAAGTGAAAATAACTTGATAACCATTAATACTGGTTTAAACATGAGCTGATTTAAATAAAAATAACATGCTAACCATTAAGCACTTTGTTGTATTGCTATTGAACGATTCCCAATAAACTTGTAATACGTTCATTTCATTTTCAAACTAATTAATATATTATAACCGTGATAATGTTGCGCATTGCTAATTTAATATTTTATTTCTTTGGCCGTTCAATCTTGGAGTCAAAGTTATGTTCAGTGCATCTTAGTCTGGTTTAACCATAAATAAACCACTCATAGTGTAATAAATAACTCAAAAAATTGAGGATTAAAAGCATGTTTCAAAAAAGTTCGTCTATAAGTTATCATTAAATAAAGTCTTCTTCTTCTTTATGTGCCGTATCAGGTCCCCCCGACGTTGGCGATCACTCTTGAAAATGTCTCTTTGTCTTGCGCTGCCCGGAATAGCTCCTCCACACTTCTAATGCCGGTCCACTCTCGTATATTTCGCAGCCAAGACATTTGTCTCCTACCAGGCCCTCTGCGACCCTCTATCTTGCCTTTCAATATTAACTGGAGCACGTGATACTTCTCCCCTCGAAGTACATGACCCAGATATGAAATGTTCCTGATTTTTATTAATCTAAGCAGTTCTCTCTCTGCTCTAGCCCGCCTGAGAATTTGTGTGTTGGTGATCATGTCGGTCCATGGGACTTTGAGTATTCTCCGGTGAAGCCACATTTCAAAAGCCTCTAACCTGTTCATGGTATTTACTTTCAAGGTCCATGTTTCACATCCATACAACAAGACCGACCACACATAACATTTTAACATTCTCTGCCTTAGTTTTAAGCTGATATTATCATTGCAGAAGAGGGATTTCATTTTAATGAACGCAGTTCTTGCTGCTTCAATTCTGCACCTAACCTCTACATCTGGGTCAAGTAAATAAATAAAGTCTAATTAAAATAAAAGTTTTTTTTAAGTTTTGAGATAATTTAATCAAAACTAGTGAATTCCGATGGTAATAGCATATTAAAATATTTGGCTTAAACCAGAGACGGGAAAAAGAAAGAAAAAAAAATGGAAAATTTCACAAAACCAGTAAAAATTATATTGGAGATATTCTTGTGCGAAATGCAACTAAAATTGACGTTACCAAATATATATGTTTTATTTAATTGTTTTTGTATGTCCAAAATTATTTGGTGTTTGACATGACTTATAAATTTTCTAGAACGCAATGATTTTAAATAAACTGCTATTATATACTATTTTTTACGATTATTTTTAAACGCACTTCTAGATTTGAAGTCTTTTAAAAATTGTGTGTCTCCATATATTCGATGAAGAAGAAAAACTGCTCACAAAAAGCCGATTTTCTTTCCTTTTTTAAATCGCGTTAATGTTTATCTCCCAATGATTATACATCGAACCACCACCTTGGAGCAACAACACACTGCATATATTGCATTGCATCATAAGGTTTCTATAATTTCCCTGAACTGCTATTATTGTAGCCCCGTG
The DNA here is from genome assembly GCF_061612785.1 of Hesperophylax consimilis. Classification (NCBI taxonomy): domain Eukaryota; kingdom Metazoa; phylum Arthropoda; class Insecta; order Trichoptera; family Limnephilidae; genus Hesperophylax; species Hesperophylax consimilis. The sequence goes on from NC_142866.1 coordinate 6,346,751, forward strand.
CTATTTAGAAGGTTATAAGCCGTTTACCGCTTTTTCATCATTATTTTCACTAAGAATTCCATCATTCGATAATAACTTAAATATATTGATGCAACCCGCCTTACAGATTCTGTAGCAATTTCTAACCATTTAGAGAGAAATGTGCATTTTAAAATACTTTTATAGAAGTTATCAAAATAACGTCAATCAATAAAAATAATGCGTGTTTCGTAGAATGCGCAGCATCAATAATTTTTCAGCACCGTTCATAAACATCATTTGATTTTCATTTTAATTAATCGTTCAGAGATTGACTATTAACCAATAAAAACTTTTCTTTAAAAGGTCTTTTTAAATATTGTATGAGTATGCATTTACGTAAATATGAATTTATTTACAAAATAAATTTCTGCACTTATTTTACTACAACTTCCTCTGGCTCTCACCTGTAATTGACAAAGAATGTTAGATTCACAAACTTCGTTTTGCCTTCGTCAATGTTTTTGTTTTTCTCTGAATTATAGTATTTATCTGACTATTTATCTAGTTTTTAAAAAGTTTTTATCAAAATTACATTTGGTTATTTTAGCACAAGAGATCTTCCAATCTCTATTGAATGATTTCTTTGTTTCGCGAATTGTCCAGGGTACTCACAGCAATCGGATCCATTTCGACATTTCATTATTCCTCACTCTTCATAGACCGTAGGGTCCGGTTTTATGACAACTTAAATATGAACCTATCTTACATTCAATGGTCTGTTCATACTTTTCTAATCTATCCTTCATAGCGTTCTTCACCATTACGCTTAGTCTGTCCTCATATGTGTCCTCAATGACACATAATGTAAGAAAGTTAACTACTGAACAAAACATTTTTTTTATTAATAATTTTGTATTAATACGCAGTAACAGAACAAGTGCCATTTATGAATCAAAAGAAGACAAATTGATATTTGCATACACAAAAATTATGATAATTTGAAATAAATATATTTATTTACTGACAAAAAGTAGTAACAATCAAACGTTTTGCCGGGTGAGATGTCAATGTAATTATCTGTGACATAATATTGGTAGACGGGTTGTAAATACTAAACGAATAGTATCTCATTGTAATCTTTTAATGCATCATAATAACTTTTTTAGTTAGGAAACTTCCTCCATTGTCATCACGGTAAAGAATAGTTGAAGTTTTATGGATTTTTTGCTAATTATTAGAAATTCGTTTTTAACGACAATCAAACAAAATTGAAAATCGTACATAATGAAGCAGCGAACATGGCTAATGCGAAATTAATCATTTTAATTTAATTATTCACTTATTGTTTTAATTTATTTATTATTTTACGGACAAATGATCCATTAGCAATATAACAATTAGTGACAGAAACAAGATGACAGTGAAAAAAAAGCACAAATACATGAATAGAGCATATTACACAAAAAATGTACATAAGGAAGATAACGCAAACTCAAAGCCTGAACAAGGTTTCAATAAAGTCCAAGAATTGAGTCTAAAGATATTATTACATTTATTTGCATAACGACTGTCAAACATTATTTAGACTTACACCAAAAAATGCAACACTTTGACTTTAGTTGACAAATTTCGACATCAGGACAGAGGAGAATGGTATCCATAATTTATTAGAAGAACATTGATTGAGGAACAGCAATTATTCATTGTTTCGTAGTCTACAAGAAGGGATCTTGAACTGGATAAGTTGTAACGAAGAAAATGACTCAATGATAGATATATACTACGTAATAATTGACGTTGATTTATTGAATATGCAGATAAGATCACAGCCTTATAACGTTTTCTTTTAAAGTAAGAAAGGTTTAAATTTTCTTTAATTTTATCACATGATTACCTACTCGCCTTTTTCAAATCCAAACATCCAGGCAGTTCCTTGCAAGCAGCCATGTTGTGCACATTCGATACGATGAAAGTGTATAGCAAAGAAATGGCTAGATAAATAGACTAGCCGAAAATATTTTTCAGTTTTAAAAGTCAGAGGTAATTCTATGAATGAAACAAGTTATTTTAAGTGATTTATTAACGGCATTATTGATATCTTCCAAAGAAAATAATTGTTAAAGCTTATTTTTAATCCTCACAAAACTTGCAATTTTTGGGTAAATACGAAAATTGAATAACATAATAATGTGTTTGGGATTTAAAAATGTTTAAAAGTAGGTACTTATATTACCATTTCAGTCTAGCTGGATTAAAAACTGAAAAAAAATCTATTTGTGGAAATGAAATTCAATTCAAGATGAAAGGTCGACTCAGACGGTTGCATCTCACTCAAAAAATGCTGGAATAGGGATAGGTCCTGTCTACGACATTGTTCTTTTTCACATCAATGACCTTTTGTCGTGTGCACCAATTCATTGCTACGCGGATGAAAGTACAGTCCACGATAGTTTTTGTTTGACAAGCCCCAAAAAGATACACACACTCCAATAGCTCGGTGGGCTTTGATACAGAGAATGGACGGTTATCACCAGATGGTTTCCTCTTAGTTTCCTTCATTCTTTCAAAGGAATAATCTTCCCAACACGCATTCCATTGATATGCGTGGTGTAACTATAAGTGACCAGCTCAGGCACGGAGGCTCCATCGAAGCCAGAGTTTCGCCTCTCAGAAGCTAGGCGTACTGTATGGGGAGCGCAGATACTTCAGTAGTAACTACAGACTCTGTACAAATCGCAAGTGCGCCCCACGATTGAATTTGGCAGACAATACCTGAAAACTTGACTCTGAGCAGAAACGGGCGGTCTGTTTAATAGAGTCCCTTATCTTAAATATGTACGCTGTCGACATTTGTCACATGAGAACGGGTAACTTCTATGACTCGTTCTTGAGTTCAACAGCGGTGGAACGATTTGCCGGCCTCTGTGTTTCCTCCCTCCTTCAACATGGGTGTCTTCAAGACCCATGTTTACTCATTTCTCTCCTCAAAAAGACCCTCTACACAGCATCCCCATAGATGACGTAGGTCCTGAGGGAAATTGTTTTCATCAAAGCCTTCTGTGTGGAGTCAAAAAAATATATTTATAGTTAAGGATTATTGTAACAAATATGTTTCAATATAAATGTGAATGCTTTCCATATCCTTTTAAAACATTACAACCTACGTGGTTTACTTTGGCAGTTCTTTGAAAAATATGTTTTATTTAACTCAAATTGGGTGATTTAATGGTATTTTCGCTCACATCACGTGAACGATTATACTGAAATCCACAATAAGTATCATGAAAATTTACACGTATGTACATTCAAATCTTTGCATATTGTGATGTTAAAAACGTAAATAACAATTTCAATTTTCAGTTTTACAGTTCATAGATTAATTTCTTACATAGATCACTCATTCCTTTTACCTTTGAGAATGAGAATTACTATTTTTTGCGCGAGACGATTCGTGCCGTTAAAATTTATCGGAATCGATAAAAATAATTTTGCAACCTGTTTATTTGAACTCGCGAATATAACATATCGGTGATAATTACACGCACATAGTAATTATATAAAAAATATGTTAAAACATATCCAGCCTATATTCTTACACAAAATCAAATTCGTTTCAAACCAATATTTTATATTAGTACTAAAAAAAATGAAATGTTCATTTTCTTAGGTAACATTGAGGCACTTCTAAATGACGTCGTTCTTTTTAAATCGTTGCGCGCTGTTACGAAATTGACAAGTTTATTTATTGAGTCTTACTATGCCATCGATAACTAACTTGGTCAATGTAAGGAAATTCCAACTCAAATTTTGAACGTAAACTAAGTACCATAAAGTTAATGTTAGTGTGTCATGGTCGGTTGTGTGTCGCAAGTAATATTAAAAATTAATTCTTTTAGTCGATTTGTAAATTAAATATCGTACAATTGATACCAGTTGTGAACGAGTTGCGTTGTTTATGTGCGAGAGTGCAAAGATTAGCATTTTAATTATATACCTGTCAAAAGTTAATGGAAAACTTTAAAAGATGCTTTAAAGTGAAAAAACTTTAAAGTGACCAGCTCAGGTACGGGGGCTCCATCGAAGCCAGAGTAAAGTTGGCCTCTCAGAAGCTGGGCGTACTGTACAGGGCCCGCAGATACTTAATAATACACAACTGCTGACCCTGTACAAATCGCAAGTGCGCCCTACTGTCGAATTTGGCAGCCATCTCTGGTCCAAAGCCCCTAAATACCTGAAAAAAAACCTCGACTCTGTGCAGAAACGGGCGGTCCATTTGATAGATTCCTCAATCTTAACAAACGGACTGCAATCTTTAGAGCACAGGCGTCAGGTAGGTATGCTGTCCTTGTTCTATCGGTATTACAATGGAAGATGCTCTGAGGAACTAGCGTCATTGATCCCTTCGGCACCGGTGCATAGTCGGGATACACGCCAAACGCGCGCCCAACATTTGTACACGGTTGACATTTGTCACATGAGAACGGGTCGCTTCTACGATTCGTTCTTAAGTTCAACAGCTCGGCTGTGGAACGAACTGCCGGCCTATGTGTTTCCTCCCTCCTACTACATGGGACTCTTCAAGACCCATATTCACTCCTTCCTCTCCACAAAAAGACCCTCAACACAGCATCCCCAAAGATGACATAGGCCCTGAGGGAAATTATTTTCTTCGGGGCCTCCTGTGTGGAGTTAATATAAAAAAAAGATGCAATTTATGTAAAAATATAAACTACAGCGTAAAGCATCATTTGCGATGTTTCTAATAGGTACGTGGTTATTTTGTGTAATAGTTATAATCATAATATTCGATCCTTGCTAAAGAGGATTGGCCATATCACTCAAGGATGCTCATTCAAATTGATTTGTGCAACAATCACAATACCCAGACCAAAAGTATTTTACAGTTTTGAAAGAAAAAAAAATAAAACACGTAATATATATGTATATTTTATCAGGTTGTCTAATCTATGGTTAGTAATAAGGTACAGATTTTTTTTTTCACGGCGCCTTTGAGCATTTTCATTAATTAAATTATTTTTCATTGCCGGTTTAATTTTGCCTGGGAAATTCAATATAATTAACACTTTTACACTTTAAAAAATATCAAATAGCATGTATCTAGTGTTTACATTTACATTCTGCACAAAGCAATTTGTGAAATTACTGTTTAACCTGTTACAACAGATGTAATTGGTTAAATATGCCAATTGTGCTTTTATCTCAAGACGATACTGATTTTGGTCACCTACCACCGTAGGCATAATTTAGCCAAGAGAAAAAAAGCATTTTCACTAACCTTTGAGTGTTTAAAATTAAAATTAAAATTAGTGATATACAGGTTTTCCGGAGATAAAAGGCATTAAGTTCGGAAGGTGTTTCTTCATGATAGTACAAGTAGAAAAATTGTAAGACTTTTTTAGAAATTCTAACATTTGAAGGTAGTTTTGAGGTTAAATAGTTGAATTATTTGTGTGGATAAGAAGCATTCTAATACATAAAAATAATTTTGTATAGGAAAAAACAAAAAGTTTTTCGAAAAAAAGTAATTTATTCTTTTTACTCCTACCACTACGTAGAATCACCTCCGAAGAGCACTTTGCCCAGGTCACCCTGTGTATAAAAATCAAGAGTCTTTTCTTTAAGCGCCTTAAGCTGTGAATATCACCATAGGTATGACAAGAACAACCTGTTACACATAATATATATCAGCCTACAAGATCGTGTTAGAATCAGAGATGTACTTTATTTCAAATAAATCCATTTGAAATGGAAATGCAAAATGCAAAATGGGTATTTTCCATTCTTTTTTCCATTCCTTTTCTAAAAACCATTTTGCATTTTAAATGCTTTTCTCAATGCATTTTCCATTTTAAATGCTTTTTGCAACATTCTTCCTACTATCTCCACTCATCTTTTTTTCATAAGCCCCAAATATCAGTCGATCTTCAACCTCGCTATGAGAGATAATTTACATTTGTCAAGTTGCTCCCTGGTAGGAGCCCTGGCAATTGAGTGATACCATTACAAAAAATTCTTATTCAAATACTGAACATGGGGCCATGACGCTGTTATATTAAATGTTAGGTAGCAGTTTCTATGTTTTTACGTTGGCAACATTTGTCCCGCGCAAATTTTTTGTGGTTCATAATCCGTAGTCTTTGCATTTTTTGATTTACCATCATGTAATATGTTTGTTCCACATTGATGTCCATTATTAAATGACAAAACTGTTTAAAAATTCTATAATTATTTTAATTGTTTGACCTGAGAAACCATTTTGCATTTTCAATGCATTTTGAAAATAGGTATTTTGCATTTTGCATTTGAAATGCTTTTCTAAAAACCATTTTGCATTTTGCATTTTCAAATGGAAAAGTTTTGACCCATTTCCATTTTGCATTTAAAATGGTTTTGGGTACCCATTTTGCACATCTCTGCTTAGAATAAAACGATAGATTAAACGTAATACAAATAAAATAGACACATTTCAACGAGCGCACCCTGAGTTTTATTGAATTAATTACATCATATAAATGATTGCACAGGGATTTTTGGTTAGGTAGGAATGTTTCTTAATTATTAGTTACATCACCTAATTGACTAAGCGTAGCGAAGTCCAGTTTTAACTCGACCTCTTTGCCTTTCATCAGTCTGTAAATTTGTTTGTATGTTCGATGTCTGGTCAAACTTGTCATGATGGTATCCATGTTTGATACTAAGTTTTATTACGCCAGATCACATGAGCGTTGTGACTGTTGCAAGCTGTTGAGCCTGATCAATCAAGTTTTCGGAGGGGAAGGAGATGAGGACGATGATGGTGGGGAATGATTGTGGTCACCGAAGAGTTCTGAATTTATATACCTCATATATAAAAAAAATACCGTGAACAGTAGACCTTGCGTTAAATAAATCTTTTTTTTTATATTTTGTCATATTTAGAGTTGAAGACTTGAAAGTTGGTACTTAAATACCAACGTACTTGATTATAAACCATTATAATATTTTATTGATTCAACATAATTAATTTCAAATAAGAAGTAATAATATTGCAAAGCTCAGTAAAAGTTAACCATCTAGTCAAAGTAAGCCTGCTTAAATAATATTAAATAGTAGATTTTATAAACCGGAAACGGAACGTACAAACAAATGAAATGAAAAAAACGGCAGATGGAATGTCAAACGGTCGAGTTAAAACAGAACTTTTCCACGCTCAATTATGCATTAACACAATAATTGGCTGACGGTGTTGTACGATTTATATTGAGATTATTCATTAAAAGAAACGAGTAGTAATCGTAATACAAACGAGTTTTTCCCAGTCCAGTTGGATAATTGCTAGGTTCGCACTTCCACTGAGCTAATAAAACCTCATTGCTTTTAACAGAAGTTTTGAATAATGAGAAATATAGTATAGAGTATAGATTATCTGATTTATTTATTTTTAACTAATTAATTTGAACTTCCGACAAAATTACAATCATTATATCGTCGCAGACGCCCGAAGAAGACATACGATGATTCAAATACTTGTGTCGGGAGATGTCACGCGTCTACATTACCTACAGAAAGTATGTACGAGTCGACGCGCAACGTAAGCATGAATTAATCATGATGGATTTCATCCTTTCTTCCTACAATGCACTGCGGAGAAAAGGTGTGACGACTAGTTTCTTTTTTATATACATGTATCTACTTAGACAACTCTTTTTATTAATTTCCCTTAAAGAGGAAAACAGCAATATTAGTCAGATTATATAACTTACTCTACGTTTTAAATCAGGAACAAATATAAAAACAGATAATACAATGTTAGCGGGATTTGTTAACACAAAAACTTTCATATTCATACGTAGTTTGTAGAAAAAAAGTTATCCTAGGCCACCAGGGCCATTGACACTAACCTCATTGAATAAAAACACAAATATGTATATCGACCGTCTTTTAAAATTAAGAATAATATTAAAAGGTTATTCCACATAAATTTATTCTAATCTTAAAAACATTTGCGTAATATTAACACTTTCCAAAGCTTTTTGCGAAATTGAATTTTTATGGCTATTGCATAACAAACTATTTTCGTACGTTTTGAGAGAGACATGATAGTAAAATTAAAATAATAAATCGAAGTTTCCGATGCTGATGGTTAATCATTACATAATAGGCACCTAGAGGCAAATCGGCAGTTTAAATGCATTTGTACAAAGTGATAGTGCCGAATGTTTCAAAAAAGTTTTTCCAAATTGTACCACTCACCTGCAGTCCCCTCTGACCCGCAAATGCCCAAAGATTATGGGTGCGTAGCGATGTTTCAATTATCATCAATTCCGTTTTAATTTAGACTTTATCGATAGAAGTCGACAGTAATCTTTGACATTTTTTTTCAATCTTCAATTTAAAAAAAAACAAATTTATTGTTAAAAGAAATAATTTTACACTCTTAGATCCAACCAGTACACCGCTGTACTAGCAAGGGTCTCTTTAAAATCATTTGCCTTTAGCCACTTATAGATTTTAAAACACTCGACCTTTTTTGTTAATTTTTAAAATGACATTTTATTGTTGTATCTAGATACTGCCGACGAAGACAAAGTTGTCTGACGCAAGTTGGCTGATGCAAACAACACGAGTTATATTATTTCATCCAGTTTTACCTGTATAAATTTAATATAATACTGAGAAACATTGAAAGTTAAATTATTCTCATATAGGTAGGCTGGTGGTAGATACAAATTGTTTATTACCTTGCAGTGTTGGTCAGCGGCTGTTTTGCGAAGCAATACTATTTATGCTACAAAACTTACGCAAATGTACTAATAATTTCTAATGCTTTACAAAGTGCCGATTTGTCTTAAATGAAAATCTAGTATAAGTAGCTAAAGGTACCACTTTGTGCGGGGTCCAAGCTCCATCTTAATTTTACGTAAGATTAACATAATTCTAAAACCAGATAACTTTATGACTATTGGCTTTGCCAATTTTATGACACCGTTACATTTTTTAAATTCGATATCATTTTTACAAGTCATTTTTTATTACACTATTGACAAAAGACTAACACCAATCAAAGTTCTTTCATAACCATGAAAAAATACGTTAAAAAAGAATTTATAATGTTACAACAATGCGTTTATTGATGTTTTTTGTTAACTATGCAAACATTAAAATAACAACAACAAAAAATCGTTCCTTTCAGTAGATTCATGTAGGCATCCATAGAATATTTTTTACGTAAATTTAGGTTCTACGGTATTATTTATGAGCTTAAAGGAAAATGCGTCAGATAATATGCAGGCTTCATTTTCTTTAAATGTCATTTACAATTTACTAAAACTAGCCTACAACGACTTTAACAAGCTACATATCTCCATTGTTTGCAGTACTTTATTAACACAGCATCATCACGCAATATTTTAACTCTTACGTTTGGAATAAACATATTTCAAGTATATTTTTTCTTCAAAAAGCTTGCATTTAACGTTGAAGAGAATACATGTTGTTATTCGGGTACCTAAGTATTGTTTTACAACTTATAAATAAGTGTCTAAGGACCGTTGTTCCCAACTTTTCGAACGATCAATATGAGCCAAATGATTTGTTCAGTAACGTTCAAATCGCCTGTTTCCAACCATCTTTACCGTTGATTATCTTAAGTGGCCCGCCCACTTTAATAGACAATAAAATGACGTCAAAGTAAAAAACTTTCAATGTTAAATTAATATTGACGAAATAATCCTTGTATTTATCATTGATGCATATATTTTTTTTGATTACTGTAATATATAAACCCATATTTTATAAATATTTAACAAAACGTATGTTCTATGTTAAAAATAAATTGGTTGTTTACTGAGGCAAGCTTGATCTAGTAGTTTGGCTTCCTTAAATTAGTTGATCGCTCAGTCGTCACCTTTCCGTTGAAGAGAGTGCGTTTGAGCAGTGTTGAGTCAAAGTTTCGGCTCAACGGTTGATCAGCAAGATTGGGAACAGCGGCCGTTAGAAAGGTTATTTCAACTAAGTGTAAAGTCTTGTGGATAAAACGGTGATAACTGACTGGGTGTCCAAAAAATACACGCGGTTCTACGACATCGGTTCCTACAAGACCCATTTCCTAATGATCCATTGCACAATATCCACAAAGATAACATGGTGGTTAAAAAAAAAAAAAAAATCTTAAGCGTTATGGATTATGTCGGGTTTCAAAATTTATAAACAACTAACTTGCAGATTTACTAATATGTACGCAATTAATTTAAGAAAATATGCAAATAGCTAGACCATTTTTGCTTGACTTCATTTAACGTTCATCAGTTTCTCATTATTTTTTAGGCATCTCAATAAATCGAATGTACTTGATGATACGAAAAAATAATGTGCATTATTCGAAGTTGTGTAATAAATATTTAGAGTGCAAAGCTTATCGGTACGTTAAAAAATCGTACGTTTCGCTATTATTCCTGCCGTGCAACATTAACAAATGCAGTGAATCAATGGTTATAAACAAATTAAACAAAAATACCTCCCTGTTGAATTAGACAGAAAAAAATGGTTTTCTGATTTCTTCGCATTAATTATCATACCCTTTCAAATGGCGGAAAATGAAACATCACATTCGCCACGGTACAAGTATTTGTAGAAATCGTCAGTAGAAGTTGCATTTTAAATTGCCAAACAAGTTTCCATAATTCACTTTGTCAATATAATTGTAGGTTCTAAGTGCTGAACAACCTAAATTGAAACACACCGCTGCACGTACCTTACCTTCCATCTTCTGTGTGGAAATTGCTGGGTGTAAATGTTTGCGCAATAGTTCGGCCGTCATCTATGGACCAGTGATGGAAAACCTGTTGCACTGGTGTAAAATAATAAAATCATTTTTTATTTATTTATTTATTATTGGATAATTTGTATAGCGCCGCTTTTGTGAGATATCACCTCAGGGGCGCTTTACAGTTGATGCAGGTATTACAGAAAATATAAATATTACAAAAATAGAGTGGAGTTAAGTTAAGTAAAATGAAGTAAGGGAACAGGTGACACGAAGATAGAAGATGGAGACTCTGCAGCAAGAATCCCAGGTGGTGAAGAAACTGGTCCAGCTGCTGCAGCGAAAGAGTCCACCGCGTCCACCAACAGTGCCAGCACGAGGTTCGTCATCCGTCCAGGTATGTGTCTGCTGCTAATAAAGCGCTGACACACTATCCTCTCACAGATACCAGACCTTGGCAGCACCGCTGTGACGTTCTACGAAGATAGAAGATGGAGACTCTGCAGCAAGAATCCTAAGTGGTGAAGGAACTGGACCAGCTGCTGCAGTAAGAGAGTCCACCGCGTCCAACAACAGCGTCCAGGTATGTATCTGCTGCTAATAAAGCGCTGACACCTCACATAGATAAGAGACCCTGGTAGCACCGCTGTGACGTTTGGCAAGTCCATCATTTATCTCCATGTAATCCTGTTCCTGGTAATTGTTGAAGTGGTGCATTCTGTCCGCAATAAAAAGCGACGGTTGGGTAATAACTTACCCTGGGCTTAGTAAAAAACTTGCCAGTGTCCAAGCTTGCCCAGTTTCCGAGAATTTTGTTGAAAACATCTGGAGTCACAGACATAGGAATTAATCTGGAGTGCATTTACCGGTCGCCGTTCGTTTCGAAAGAACAATATTTTTGAGCAAATTTCAGAATATTCACTTTAAAACACTGCACTCAAATCACATATTATAAAGTTCTAATAATTATTAAGTTTATTTTATTTAAGTTCAAATGTTGATGGATTGATTTTAAAAATAATTTCAAAGGGATGTTGCCTCATTTCCCTTGAAAATACTAAAAAACACAAAGCGGTTGGAGGAAGCGTTAGGACGCATCCTGCTGCCACGAAGGGCGCTACAAACTGTCAAATCATATACTGGGTAATCATAAAATGGGTAATTATAGTGCATTTCATTCATAGCAAAGGTTGGTATCTAGCGAATTTGCACAATATAACCTCGACAAAGAGCACTTATTTCTTACTAACGGCCGTTGTTCCCAACTTTTAGATCGATCAATCTGAGGCTCCAATCGGCCAAGCCATTTATTCAGTAACGCTCGATTCACCTGTTTCCAAACATCTTTATCGTTGATAATCTTAAATTGCCCTGCCCACTTTCATAAACAATAAAATCACAAGTTTTTACAACTAAGTAAAAACTTTCTACGTTAAATTAATATTGATGAGTTCGTATTTTACTTATTATTAATACAGATAATTTGTTTAGAGTACTGTTATACGGAAACCAAAACTATATATTTTAACAAACGCATGTAAATATATCAAAAATAAAGCCTTAGCTTGACTTTCTCTAGTGCTGCGAAAGCGTGAAAATACATTATTACAAATTTGACGATTGATGTGTGTTAAAATGTAACTAAGCAACTTTTTCAAAATAAAAACCAAAAGTAACAATAACTTCACGCAGAATGGGAAAATGCATATTGTAAAGTTTACAACATCATCCGGCATTCGAAACGGCATTTTTGACAATAGAAGACGGTTAAAGAAATCCTTGTCATTCAATATTTGGTTGTCGCCGCCTGTGTATCTCGATATTACCTTCCTTACCGCAATATATACTATACATTTTATCATTAATATCTTCACCTTTACTGTCCATATTAATTTGATACCAAAAGTAATAATGAAATTAGCAATACGCAATATGAAAAAGAATGCGTGAACCAAATGACGTCCGACATATCGCTGTCATTTTTCGCTCTGTTGACAGTTTTTATTACTAACCCTTTTACTGAAAGAGGTTAATCCAGCTGTTTGGTTGCTCTAGCTCGATAGGAGAGTTGCACTGGGATGAAAATTTCAGTTCAACAGTTGATCAGTAGGATTGGTAGCAACGGGTTTAAAATAAACAAAATACCCTACCTACCTAATATTTTGTTATTTATTGGTGAAAATAGGCGATGTAATATAATAGATACGTACATTTTAAACTACTTTTAAATACGCATTTCAAAATGTTCAAAACTTTTAACATATTTATACCGAATTACTAGATACCTATCTACTAATTATTTGTGAGGATGTTAAAAGGTTCGCCATTAGTGAGGTAATAATGTGAAAAAAATAAGGTAGGTACGTTGCGTGATTTTTTTTAAAAGGGATGCACGTTTTGTTGTTTGTAGAAAGTCTGTTTGTTCATTTGAATAATCTTTCGGAAAAATAATTTTTAATTTACGTGTCAATAATTTCAACGAAATATCAACACGCCACTAGTTAATTGGCAGTTCTACATAATTTGTATCCTGATCCTTTGAACAGGAATTACCGCCTTTGTTAACAATTTTGCAAGGGTAGGATGTCAAAGGTCTGCTAGTTGTTTTTTTATATCTAGGTAATTAATTGTAATTCTACCAACAATTATCTGGGATTTATCAATTATTATATGTTTCTGTAACATATTTTCCGATTTAAATTAACACACAATGTTGTAATATTATTAAAGCGAATACATTAGCGAATATATATCTAAACGAGGGAATATAATTTAGGTCTTAAAGTTGGTTAGTTTGTAGTTTTTTCTAATAAAGATAAGTGATTTATATTACTAATGCAGACCCGTGAGTAATCACAGGAAAATAATTATTTAACTTCCGATTTTATGTCCAGGTTAAATCTTCCCCATAGGAAAAACTAAACCCTTCCACACACTTTTCCACAAATGATCATCTAGTCTATCAACATTAAGCAAGTGCATTATATAAGCAAAATAAATACAAAACAATACAAGAACAACACGTCAACTCACCAGAGATCAAATGGGAAAATAATTCACCGACTCCAGATATTTTCATATCAGAGGGTTCGGCTCGGTAGAACTCCTAACAGGGCCTATAAGTCCTACTGATCCCTCAACATAAATATTTAAAAAAAATTTCGTTATCCTACATGTATTCAAAATGACCGACTTTTGCATCTTTATAAATAAATTTTTTGATAGATCTAATACGCCTAAATTTTGAATGAGAGAGCAAGGTATAATGCCAGTAGCCGAAATAACGAATGGTAATATTTTTATAGTCTGAGAATGCCAAATTCTTTTTATTTCATTTCCTAAATCTGTGTATTTTCTTATTTTTCATTAACAGATTTTTGAATATTACAGTAATTTGGAATTTATATCAATGATATAAGTTATTTTTTTAAATTTTGTCATAAAACTATATCGGGTATATTATGACTAATCGTTCGGTCTGTTAGTCTTTCTTATATTATTTATCATAATATATTTTATAAAATTCGTTTTCTAAAAATGAATTTGGTTCGTTTTCATAATATGGTACTATATTACGGCAGTCAATCAAGTTTTGTTTAATTACCAAACTTTGGTGAATTATTTTTAAAACTTGATTGTGCCTAAATGTATACTCGGACGGTGCTAATATAGAACATCCCGATATAATATGTTCTATAGTTTCCGAAAAAGCCAAACATTTTCTACACAAATCATCAATTTGATTTGTATCTTTGATTATGTGCTTCCTATAATTTTTAGTATTAATGACTCTATCCTGAATGGCAAGCATAAATCCTTCTATTTCTACGCTCAACTCTCCAATACTCAACCATTTGTTTGACGAAAATTTGTCAACATACGTTTGGTTGAGATAATTGAAGTATTTTGCGTGTAAAATTTTATTTGACCAGGAATCTAATGATTCCTGGTTGGGATTTGTAAAAATGTTGGCATTCTCATCGTATAAATTTAAAGGTGTAATATTTCTATCTGTTTTGCAAATTATTTTGTGCATTTCTGAGCTATGATTCTGATTTTATTTGACCAGGAATCTAATGATTCCTGGTTGGGATTTGTAAAAATGTTGGCATTCTCATCGTATAAATTTAAAGGTGTAATATTTCTATCTGTTTTGCAAATTATTTTGTGCATTTCTGAGCTATGAGCTTTCCTATGGAATAAAGTTCTTAGCATTTCTACCTGATTATGTTTTAAAGAAGTTATTTTGACTATACCTCTACCTCCTAAATTTCTAGGTAAATTAACTCGTTCTATAGCTGAATTTGGATGATGGGAATTAAATTTTTTTAGTTTAGTTCTAATTAATCTTTCTTAGTTATCTAAATCTGTATTAGACCATTTAATTATGCCAAATGAGTACGTTAATAGAGGTATTGCCCAAGTATTTATTGCTTTTACTAAATTTTTAGCAGATAGTTTGCATTTTAAAATTTTCCTGATCCTAGTTTGAAATTAAATCCTAATATCATTTTTAATACTAGTATTTGATTGTGGGTACCCTAAATACTTATAAACCTCATCCCTTTTCATACTAGTAATTTAGAAATTTCTAAATATACGTCCCCATCTACAATTTTGCCTTTCTCTATATGGATCGTTCTACATTTATCTAAACCAAAAGTCATTTTGATATCATCTGAAAAGTTTTTAACTACCTCGATCATTTTCTCTAAATTTTGTTCAGAATTCGAAAATAATTTTATATCATCCATAAATAATAAATGCGAAATTGTACTACTCTCCCTAGTATTACCCTTAACTTTTATTCCAAACTTGCTTTTAATTAACGTTTTAGATAGAGGATTCAATGCTAAACAAAACCAAAGAGGACTCAATGAGTCTCCTTGAGTTTCTCTTGACTCTCTCTTTTTATTTTTAGAATTAAAAGTTATTTTTTTATTTTACTATTTAGGAATCGAATTCCGACAGACTGCTTGGAACGCAAATATTCTGAACATTAGTTTACCAACTATTTTAAGAAGGGTGACATAAATTTACTATCTATACTGTAAAAATTATAATTATGTATTTTAAAATTTTTTGATGTTAGGTAACATCACCAGAGATGTGCAAAATGGGTACACAAAACCATTTGAAATGCAAAATGGAAATGGGTCAAAACTTTTCCATTTGAAAATGCAAAATGCAAAATGGTTTTTAGAAAAGCATTTCAAATGCAAAATGCAAAATACCTATTTTCAAAATGCATTGAAAATGCAAAATGGTTTCTAAAGTCAAACAATTAAAATAATTATAGAATTTTTAAACAGTTTTGTCATTTAATAATGGACATCAATGTAGAACAGACATATTACATGATGGTAAATCAAAAAATGCCACGACTACGGATTATAAACCACAAAAAATTTGCGCGGGACAAATGTTGCCAACGTAAAAACATAGAAACTGCTATCTAACATTTAATATTACAGCGTCATGGCCCCATGTTCAGTATTTGAATCAGTATGTAATGGTATCACTCAATTGCCAGGGCTTCTACCAGGGAGCAACTTGAAAAATGTAAATTACACAGGTCTGCAAATTGACCTTTTTAATTTTTTTTCTAAATGGTAATGGTTGAATTATATGTATTTCGGTATGCTGAATTCGAGAATGCCATCCATTTCGACCCATCACGTAAGAATTTTCCGCAAAGTGGAAACTAAAATATAGGGAAAACCCGCCTTACACAACTTCTGTAGGGAATGTTCAAAAGAAAAAAAAACGTAAAATTATACAAATTTAATTAATTTAAAGTCTTAATATATTTTATTTACATTATATACAATTATAAATCTTTATAAAATCAGCTTTTTTTTAGTTTGGAAGCTTCGTTTTGTGCTTTTTCGTTTGTGGGACGTTATATTTTCCCTATGCAGCATCCAGCAGTAGTCGCCCATCATATTTGTATCTCATCGACCTCGATACCTTCTCTCCATTTCCTTGATATCTTGGTGAAACCTCTCACCTTGCTCTTCACTAACTGCACCAACATTTTCCGGTAAGTAATCCAAATGGGAGTTCAAAAAATGGAGTTTTAAACTCATTGAGCATCCCAGATTTTTAAAATTGAACAACATATTTTCTACGATATTTTCCAATTCCGGATCCTTATGATTACCTAGAAACTTCGTAACTACATCTTTAAAAGAATTCCATGCTGACCTCTCAACATCGCTCATCACATTTTCAAAGTTGTTATCATTCATCAGCTTACGAATGTCAGGACCAACAAAAACTCCCTCCTTCAGCTTTGCTTCAGACAGACCAGGAAACTTTCTTGAAAGGTACTCGTATTTAAATGTCTCGCCATCTTTTGGCAATGCCTTCAAAAACTGCTTCATCATCCCAAGTTTGATATGGAGCGGTGGTAGAAGAACCTTTTTAGGATCAACCAAAGATTTAAAGTGCACGTTTTTCTCTCCGACCTTCAATGTTCTTTTCGGCCACACTTTCTGGTTCCAGTGTTTAGCTTTGGCACGACTATCCCATTCACAAAGAAAACACCAAAACGAAAAGATTTAACTTTACCTTTTGACTAAATTTTAAGCCCTTCAACACACCCTGAACAAACTCCATGCGGGCCCCAAGATTTGTCCTGGTCCCCTATCTTCACACCAAAATACCCAAAATACTTTTTTAATGAAATCAGTAATATTTAGTTGTTGTTTTTTCACTACAAATTCACCACAAATATAGCAAAAACTCTCAGAAGAATTTACACAACCTCTTGAAGTCATTTTTGAAACGCACGTTACGAAAGTTGGAACAGAAATAAATTAATGAAAGGGCATAGAAGGGAGTGGGCACCTTGGGAATTCCGGCATTCTCTCATAATACTTACTATGGAAAATCCCAATATATATAATTCAAAGCTGACTAATTTTATCGTCATGAGTTACTAAATGTTTTGTTTCAGTCTATAAAACTTAAAATTATCTTATAATAAGTTGTAAATAATAAAAAATATATATTTCGGCAATAAACCCCGTTTTGCGCCTTAAGATAGGCAATCCCACAGTATTTTGCGTTTTGCGGAAAAACCTTACGTGATGGAATTTTTTTGATAATTTTCCCGAATTCAGCAACTAAAAAAAAATGGGAATTACCTCTTATTTCAAAGAAAAAAAGAGTGGAGATTGTAGGAAGAATGTTGCAAAAAGCATTTAAAATGGAAAATGCATTGAGAAAAGCATTTAAAATGCAAAATGCAAAATGGTTTTTAGAAAAGCATTTAAAATGCAAAATGGAAAATACCCATTTTGCATTTTGCATTTCCATTTGAAATGGATTTATTTCAAATAAAGTACATCTCTGAACATCACATCACATCACAACCGAAATTATTTTATAAATAAGGAACTTGAGTGAAAAATCTTATGGCATATAAACATACAGATCAACAAAAGCTTTGAATATAAAAGTTGTATCAGATATAATTTTTATTATTAATAAATCGTCATTAAAAATGATTAAAACCGTACCAGAAAACAACGCCCTGTGATTGGTCGGTGGGTTCTGAGAGAACTTCACGGCTCACGGGTCGGTCGACCGCGTGCATCAGAATAAGGACAATTCTGTTCAAAGTTACGCTGCGTAGACTAGCACACGGGTTATCACTGCGGTATACAAATTATATAAAAAGAGTTTGTTGTGTTTTGAAATTCTTCATATTTTTTGGAATTCATTGATTTGGTGGTATGTTGAGTGGGATTGACGCTACCTCCAAAATCGAGATACTTATGACGTCACGCGTACCCCGTCAAATTTTTATCATTTTGGCGGGCTTTGAAAAATTAAAACATTTAAAATATTTTTTTATTTGAAATTTTTGGATGAGAATTTAAATTTTTGAAAAAATTGCCTGCAATTCCTTACTATATGAATGTTATAAAATTGTAATATTATGGTTTAATTTTTTTTATTTTATTTTATGGATTTTAGCTTATGACAATACCCTTTCATGTATCTAACTAATTTATTAGTATTATCGTCTGGTTGTATTTACTTGACTGATTTTACGTTACATTAATGTGTTTTATGAGTCAAAATTCTTAAATGGATAAAAAAAACTTATAGAAATGACAGGGAGAAGAAAATCAATAAGTTTTTAACTTTTTACTCAATTTTGCCTTTATGATTTACTGAACGTAAATTTTTCATTGTTTCATTGTTGAGCTGCATCCTTTTTGCTTTGGTTGTCCTGCTGCACCTACATATTTGTGTTTACCTGCATATCTACCTGTTAGAAGAAAAGCATTGAGAGAAAACAGTTTATTACATGTTCTATTTTTTTATGAAAAACAGTACCTAAATTAAAATAATTTTATGTAAAAAAGGATTCATTATTCTTCTTCTTTTTTGCTGTCGCTGTCATCACTCTCATGGAACTACATGATGAGGCGTTTGGGCATCCTATGTTTAACACAATGCGATTGGTACAATATGTATGTGCTAAGTGGAGAAATACAGAGTTTAAAAGCGTACTATGTACGATGTATTTATTATTGGTCTAAACTCTAAACTGCGCTATTATTACTTGTGACTTTTGACGTCAAACGATGTACACCTATATCCATTTCAATTGAACTTGCGAATGCACCTTTTGCAATGATTAATGATGTTTGCAAATTATTGCCTTTTTAATATTATTTACTCTTGCGACTATTTTTGGCGATTGTACAAACATGATATAATGCGATCTTGCGTCACGCTCATCGCATGGCAGATAATTTATTATTAAATTGTTATTTTCTTTTTCTATCCAGTTGTTTGAGATAGTACCTTAGTTCGAGTAAAATGGCGTCAGAAAAGGTATCATGTTCGGAGTTTTACAAGGGAAAGTCCATCTTCATCACTGGAGCTTCCGGCTTTATGGGCAAAGTGCTCACAGAGAAGATTCTATACAGCTGCCCCGGAGTCAATAAGATCTACGCCCTAATGAGGCCCAAGAGGGGAAAGTCCTCCACTCTGAGACTTGAGGATATGTGGAAACTGCCGGTGAGTAAATAAAACTGACACCTTTTCTAGTAAATACTACGTGGTACATGCTGCAAACGAAGCTATTTCATAACTAAGTATACTTCATAACTGCACGCTGAATTATTAGGTAAATATTACTCAAGTTCATGTTCTAGAAATATGACATATTAGAGAGCAGTATGAACGCAACCACATTTTACTGGCGCAGATTACGATTTTATACATTCCGTACATTCAAATGCGATGTTATCTGGTAATTATGCTATTCTTCAACCAGAAAAAAATATTACCACAATGGACGTCGAAACCATCCTGTAAGAAATTCTTTTCTTACGCATTTTTTTTTTTTTTTTTTACAATTGCAGATGTTCCACAGGCTCAGGGAGTCGCAGCCCGACGCGTTAAAGAAGATTATTCCCGTACAGGGTGATGTGCTTTTTGACAACCTGGGCATGGACACCCCGACCCTTGAGGTGCTGCAACGTGAGGTCGACATCGTCTTTCATTGCGCTGCCACTCTGAGGCTGGAGTCCAAGTTGAAGGACGCTATCGATATGAACACCACCGGCACCTGGAGAGTTATCCAAGTCTGCAGGAAGATGAAAAACCTTAAGTCCTTCGTTCACTTGTCGACTGCGTTCTGCTACGCTGACTTGGACAGGCTAGACGAGAAGGTGTGTACATAAAAGTCATTACTCATAACATACAAGACCTACTATCAATATCAATTTGAACATAATTTTCCAACATTAACCGATTTCTTCATTCCTCCTCTGTCGTATTACCTTTTCATTCGCGTTTCTTTCACAATCTGAGGCAACTCGCATTGCGATTAGTTGCAGCGGAAATGCGGAAATTGTGTATTTGCATTTTACAAAAACAAACCGTAGAAATACGTTTTCATTCGGTTGACTCCATTATTTGGGTGTTGTAATACAAGATAATTAATGCGGTTAGACTGGAGTTGTCCATAACTTATAACTTACTTGCAATTAATGTTTTTAATCGACATATGTCTTGCTAAATATTACCTTAACTTCTGAAAAGGTATAGCTTTTTTTCAAGACAAAATGTTGCTATACGTTACACAGATTTCCACAAAATTTTACGAACGTTAGGTTATCTTATTACTGGAATATAAACATATAATAAAATTGAAGATCCTTATATATAAGAGAGCAATAATTTAAAACGAAATTACATTTCAAATATCGCAATATTTAGAAACACGCATTTACATGCACATCGTAAATTCATTCACCATTTCCAGTCCTTCAAATACCCAACCGTAGGAACCAATAATAAATACCTTAAAATTTTTTGGGAGAATTTTTTTTTCAAATTATCTACACGGTGTCGGGAAACAAGCAGGAAACTGGTAAATCTACATCACGCAGAGAACACAAAAAAATGTTTTCGGTCTAAGCTTTTCAATATTATAAAACTTTAATTAATTTTTCGGTGGCTAAAAGGGTTTTAAAAAATCTTTTTTGGCTGGGTCCAAGATAGAAATCGATTTTTTTAAATTTGACCGTAAAATTCCAAACTCGGAAACAATTTACTCAAAAACGAAAGCTCAAATTAAAAAAAGTTATATTGCAGAATCTATTCTAAATAAATTTATAAATTTTAAAGGAGATAGCCGTATAATTCTAACATGATTGTGCAATCTTTTAAACCAATGTTTAACGGAGGGTTGCACGCCTTTAGATTGGAGAAGGGCTGTGATCACAAAAGTAAAGGGTTACGTATGGAATGTGGGTATCATAGGGCTATTAGTCTGCTAAGTTCAGTTGGCAAGCTGTATGGTAGAATTTTGATTGAAAGGGTAAGAAAGGAAACAAAGGATACAATATGGGATGTGCAAGGTGCTTTTATGAGTGGAAGGGGGTGGATGGACCAGATCTTCTCTTTGCGTATGCTGACTAAGAAGTTTCTGGCAAAAAACCAGAAACATTTCTGTACCTTTGTAGATCTACAAAAGGCATACGACCGAGTCCACAGGAAAAAGCTATGGAAGGTGTTGTCCAAGTATAGAGTGAAAACGAATCTCACACAAGCTATTGCGTCTCTGTATGATATTGAAAGAGTGTAAAAGCGAATTCTAATAGAGGTCCGAGCGCGATTGAGACTAGCAAAAATATATCCAAAGAAGATAAAATGATAGTCCACAGCGGAATTTTGGTTAAAGGTGGGGCAAAAGTAATGTCAAATGTCAATGTGCTTTGACATTCATGTTGTAGACGGATAGAGAATTAGTTGACAACGAGCAATGAAGCGATACTCACTTAAAGAACACGGAAATATTGTTACTACTTATTTGATCAATTTCCGGTCTGTTGTTTTCACGTTTGTCGTCCTGCACCTCGTGCGAGAGTAATTAAGCGTTTGGTGAGCGTTTCGTGAAAATCTTCAAATAAGCTTTCCGTGAAAAAGAGCCCAATTTTATTTAATTTCTAACTAAACCTGCGATATGTACGTTTACCTTTTTACTTATATGAATATCACACAAGAGTCCAAACTGCTGCCAACCGTGAGACTATGGCATCCCTAATTGAATAGAATTGAGTGGGGAAGAATCTGACTATTCAGATCTGGTCACTAAACATGGCTAAAGCCATTTCAAGCAACGTTTCAATTCCGATTGTTGATTTTACACCAGGGCGATACAGAGAGTATCTTCCGCTCTGGAACGTGCCACAAGTATAGTATATATATAATTTTTTTAAATGAATAAATTGTGAAATAACATAAATTAATCAAATAAAATTTACTACAAGCAAACAAATGTATAAATTTTAAAATATTAAACGTATAGCATGTCACAATTATTTATCATTATTTAAAACTAGTTCTAGTAGAGTTCTGTGAATAGTAGACCTTACGTCCAAAAAATGTGTTTTCAATTTCTTCATATTTCATAAACACAAACTGAAATTTCCTCTGAAATCATAAGATTTGTAAGTAGTTGCATAAATACATAATATAAAAATTTATTGTAAATTATTTAACTTAAAATTTTTAAAATTTCAAATAAGGAATCCTACAATTTGTCCAAAGAAACTATCTATATGACAATTTTTTCAAACTGTCTTCGGGTAGGTACAATAATATTGAAAACATGTGAATAAGACGTGTCCAAACGGACACAACCATTTCAAATTTAAAAAAAAAACAACTTTACTGAACCGTTAAAACGGTTACCATCTTGAAACTGCAACTGAATGATAAAATACATTTACGCACAGACGAAATGCAAAACGGTCGAGTTCAAACAGGACTTCGGTAGGCTCAGTCAATATACTAAATATTCATTTTACTTTAAAATTACTAAAAACTGTAATAAAATGGCAAAGTCCATTCAACTTTACTATGAGCAAACTAAATTTGCAACAAATAAAATCAAAAACAGCAAAAAATTGGCTGCTAAAGTATACATTATTCCCCGGGGTATCCTATAGTCTACTAATTATATTAAAATATATATTTTGATCAGGTCGTCGACTCGCCAGCCGACCCGCAGGACCTGATGCGACTGATCCAGTGGATGGACGAGAAAGCCCTTGATAAGGTCACCCCCTACCTGCTGGACATCCACCCTAATACCTACACCTATTCCAAGCGCCTGGCCGAGTGCCTTGTCAGGAATGAGTACCCCAAGATGCCCATGGTCATTGCGAGGCCGAGCATTGGTAAAAATCTTAATAATTTTTAATCTTATTACTAATTATTTGGGATCGCTGCCTACACTAAATACGAGGTTTTTGTTAAATAAAATCTTTTGATTCACCTTAATTACAACGAAAGCCAACTATCTGCATTTGGATTGTTTTACAATTTTAACATTCTAATTTTTGATTGCGTAAAATGTACATTCGATTTCGTTATATGGGATGACATCCATTTCAATGGTTAAATCCATTTCTAACTATAATTCCAACTACACGAGGGGCTAGAAGAATCGTTATTACCCTCTAATTCATGCATATTAGGCAGGCACTACTTTTATTTGGTTAGATTTTTTTTAAATATTTTATTAATAGTTTTGTACCTAACTTATCCTAACCTAACCTAACCTATTCTTACCTAACCTATTCTTACCTAACCTAACTTTCCCTAACCTTACCTTATCTTCTTCTTTATGTGCCGTATCAGGTCCCCCCGACGTTGGCGATCACTCTAGAAAATGTCTCTTTGTCTTGCGCTGCCCGGAATAGCTCCTCCACACTTCTAATGCTGGTCCACTCTCGTTTATTTCGCAGCCAAGACATTTGTCTCCTACCAGGCCCTCTGCGACCCTCTATCTTGCCTTTCAATCTTATAATATAACCTTATCTAACCTAACCTAACTTAACCTAATTTAAGCATTAAAATGAATCATCAACATAAAAAAGTTTTTTTTTCAACTTGAGAATTTAAAAAAAAATCGCAAGTCCTACATCCCTGGTTCGTAGTAAAGTCGAATATAACTCCTCGATCTGGTCCCCCCACTACAAATTACATTCAGATTCAATCGAAAAAATTCAACATAAATTCCTAAGACTCATTAATTTTAAACTCGGTATTCCCATTGAAAATATAAATTATAATTACTTGATGAAAAATCTAAATTTATTAAAACTCTCAGATCGAAGAATTATATCCGACTTAATATTTATGTTCAAAATTGTAAATGGTAGTATATACAGTCCTGATTTAATTAACATCATTGAATTCCATATACCCACGAGAGCTACTCGTTCTAAAATTTTGTTTAAATGTAACAATATCAGGACTGAGTATTCCAAACACTCGCTTGTACCTAGGTTGCATGAAGTTAGTAATAGATACGCAGATGTGGCAGATCTATTTAACTGCACGCAAGGTAGGTACAAGAGGGCTATGCTATCAAATCTTTTCAATCAATATTAATTTAATCTAATTCTACCTTATTTGCACTATAGAAACTTATGTACTTGTATCTCTTGTTTACTTACTTACTTACTCTACTACTCTCTAATGTCATTTCACAATCAAATACCACATATATTTGTAATTCTTTTTTTAAAATATTTCTACGATTTTAACTGTGACATGTTATCATTGTTTATGGTATATTTATACCGTTGATATTAAATAAATAAATAAATAAAGTTGCGCCACAATACGAAGTATGTCAAAAAAATACAAATAAATAGTAGTATATCTGTGTGTAAGTATAGAATGGCCAACCTTGTGATTCCAGAGATAGCCTCATTTTTAATGTCAGTGCCATACAAATTTTTCTTTAAAAAATGATAACTCCTTCATGTGTACACGCAATTGCTTCGTACGAAATTTTATAGCCAAGTAATGATCGGCAGAATCCATTTCTAGCAACAACAAAAAAACCCTTGAAAATTCAAGTCTCTATGTCTATGAAAGGCGATTTTCAGCTCACTGTGCGTCATGGCCCTATGTTCAGTATTTGAATCAGTATTTTTTGTAATGGTATCACTCAATTGCCAGGGCTCCTACCAGGGAGCAACTTGACAAATGTAAATTATCTCTCATAGCGAGGTTGAGGACCGACTGACATTTGGGGCTTATGAAAAAAAGATTAGTGGAGATAGTAGGAAGAATGTTGAAAAAAAGCATTTAAAATGGAAAATGCATTGAGAAAAGCATTTAAAATGCAAAATGGTTTTTAGAAAAGCATTTAAAATGTAAAATGGAAAATACCCATTTAGCATTTCCATTTGAAATGGATTTATTTGAAATAAAGCACATCTCTGCTTAGGTCGGACTTAATATCGTAACTACACCATGACACCAGACTTAGTAAAGTTAGTCTCATCTGCAAAAAAACCTTTTTCTGACAGGACAGGACAGGAATGATGTTAAATTAAATGACCATCCACAAATATACAATACGTCATACAAAATACGCGAGGCATAATCACAAAAATGCCTATTTTAGGTCATGTTTAGAAGTAGGTACACAAATAAACAGCCATGCTTGTAATTCTGTATCATTTCCGCTATAAACAAATCACTGTCCCCTTTTTCTAAATGCTATACGGAATAATTTTTACATCACAAACCAAAGACTCACACTAAAACAATTCAACCAATTTATAAAGAATTTGAACCCATTTAATATTGTTACTTCCAGTGTGTCCATCGTGGGAAGAACCTGTCCAGGGATGGGTAGACAACCTGAACGGGCCGGTGGGGCTTATGATTGGAGCCGGCAAGGGTGTCATCAGGACCATGCACTGCAATGGGGACTACCATGCTGAGGTCATCCCGGTGGACACGGCCATCAATGCACTCATTGTGATCGCTTATCGAGAAGCTACTGTTGACAAGCCGTAAGTTATGTAACAATTAAAAGAAAAATCTATAAATTTTTTGCCTGTCATGTACTTATGTGGTTATGTATTATAATATAAATTTACATTGAAAGAATGAAGACTCCATTAAATTATTAACGGAGGGTCGAATACAGAAGTCGCTAATAAAAGTAGCCAAAGAAATTGACGGATTCCACGGTGGAGTTCTGATATTATAAACGCCGATGTCCATATTTGTGTAGCAAAGCTACGAGAATATTCTGGAACGTTCGCCAATACAAAACGCATTGTAGCGGGAACACTCTAGACACATTCGGCGTTCCTACCTACAGTTCTGAAATGTTGTCGATGCACTGGGGTGGCTATATAATGAGGCGCATTGAGATGTACGTACTTAGTCAGTCATTAATTAGTAGTTTTACGAGTGACCAAGCTGCGAGCGCTGCTACTGCTCGCTGCATACTAAGAAAGCGGCCGCTATGGCCGTTTTATGGACTTCCCATAAAAATGTGCCTGAATTACGGAGGAGTGTGTATGAGACAATATGTGGATCATAAAGTAGTGTGTGAAAAACAAGTTTTTTTCCAATAAGAAATCCAATTTTATTTATTCACTTTTATCTTTATTATATGGACCTTCTAACTTAACCTGTTGACTGTGGGACTTCGGTGGCCCTGAGAAAAATGACGTGCAAATCATGGAAGAAAAATTATAAATAATTTTATTTCAAAGGCATCAGAGAAACTGCATACATCAAATAACAGTACTTTCTAAACTGACATTTAGCGCAAGCGATTCTAACCTTATCCTCATCCACTTCATTTATATGTAAGGGTTAAAATCGTTTAAAAAATATTAGATTTTTAGTAGGGAGTTTTTAAAGTTCGTTTTCATAGTAACGTAACGTCCGTTAAAATCTACCCTTTCATAGATGGTATGAATTTAATTATATTATGAATATACACTTCTTGCAATTTATGCCTTAAAATATTGCGCCCATACATACTGAATTTGAATATGAATAAAAAGGTTTGTCCATGTAAAAAATTCAATTTTCTCAAAAAAGGCATATAATTACAATACTGTATAGATGATTCAATCCGATATTGTGTTTGAATGCCTTAGAAGAATTTAGTTTTTAACCGACAAAACTATTTATTCATATTCATATTTCTACGTCAACAAATAATTCGTCTTAATGTTCTAAAGCGTAATTTGCAAAATTTTAATTTCATAAAATAATTAAATTAACACCATCTATGAAATTTTAGATTATAACATACATTATGTTTACCCTCAATATAATTATCAAAGACTTAAAACGCAACAAATCTATAGCATGTCAGGCGTATCTTCACGGTAATGAATTTTGTCGTTCGATAGATACTCTATGGAACGAATTTTGTAATTTATTTTGTGCATTTTGGTACTTTTTATCTGTACTATACAGGGTTTAACAGTACATACTCGAAATGAAACCATACATCGTGGTGTATTCGATTAAATCATCCCATGTTCATTAATGTTCCTATCAGCGTTTTTGAGGTTATGATTTATTTTGTATATTGTGATAAAAATTAGCTTTATTTGCATTTTTTAAATTATAACACAACATAAATAATAAAATTAAATATCTGACTAGAAAATTTATCTCAAAGAATAATAAAAATATGTAATTATAATAAAATATCCCAATCTCGGTATTGAAATTCGTCGGTGTAATATTTTATTACAATTTCAGATCTCCGGACATCCCAGTGTACAATTTGACAACGGCTGAAACCAAGCATACAACTTGGGCTCAGGTGTTGGAGATCGGGAGAAACACTGTCCGTCAATATCCATTCGACAACCCACTCTGGTACCCCGACGGAAACATCAGGAAGCACAAGATCATGCATGACCTTTGCGTTTTCTTCTTCCACTTGCTGCCTGCTTACTTCATCGATTTTATCATGCTACTCATTGGACAGAAGCGTTTGTGAGTACCTACCAAAAATATTGCATAACGTTCTCGACTCGCACGAGTTTGCAACAATATTGAAATTTATTTACTAGCAAGAGCAATTCGATAAACTGGTGACTTTCATTTGCCAGGATGCCAGATCAACACTGGATAGTTCAATTATTTTATAAGCAATAATTATTAGCCTGAAACACTCATCCACATTGAAAAATCTCCTGATAAAAGATACATGACGCCAATGGAACGTGAACCCGTGTCCTTTCGATTTCCGGTCGACAGCTCTGACCACTGAGCTATGGCGGCTTATCTCTTATCCGCGAAATAATGCAATATATACTAGTGTTTCATTCAACAATTACTGCTTGTTATATTTTTTCACCTGAAAACAACCAACTTTATTTTATATGAGAAAGGCATTGTAAGTGCTAACTCTCTCACTAGATGGCGTCGAGACAAATCGTCTACATTTTTTGGTGAAGATACTAGAACTTGTCAAATATTAGTTTTTTTTTTGGTAAACTAATCTATCTTTTATCAGGAGATTTTTCAATGTGGATGAGTGTTTCAGGCTAATAATTATTGCTTATAAAATAATTGTTACCCTTTGTGCTATGCATAAAAAAATCTTGTCTTAAACATTATTTTACCAAAAAAAAAATAACTGGATAGTTCGACTAAAAAATTAATCGCGCTGCTAGAAGCGCGCGCGGCATAGCAAGGCACCAACGAACACTAGAAACAGAATCTTATTAACGAACTAAAAAATCACGCCTATTCTGCGCGTAGCAAGATACGTGCGTCTGCGCACCGTCTTTTGCTTGCGGTACAGCAATAACCTTTTTTACATGAGTTTTAGTGAATTACTGTAAAGTAATTCTCAAGAGTATTAATAGTAATTCTGTCAATAATGAAATTACAACATAAAATAGTTTTCAGAGCATCCCTGCTTCATTTTTCCTTAATCTTTATTTTTGATTTCCTTCCTTAGTTGCAAAATATAATTGGCAATACACAATAATTAAGTACATATTTAACAATAAAAACTTGCTTGTCTTACCATTTTAATATTTATATATTTATTTTGTAAGAAACAAACAGCTTTTATATAATATGCAGTGATAGATATAAATATACAAGTTAACTGAAGTCAAGCCACAGAAGTTTCTTATGTTAAAGTGCATTAGAAATGAAGTTTTGGTTTCTTAAAATTAATTTGGTGTTAAAGGAAGGGGAGAGGAAGAGGAAAATAGGAAGAGGATAGGAGATGCTGCCGATACATTCCATACTCTCATATTAATAATCGATCGTACGCATTACTTCATATCGATATTTCTTTAGGTTATTACCAAAAATGTCAATGCTGTAAAATTTTTTATTATATTGTGCACATATACGAGGAATTGGGGATTTTTTTCGAATGTTTGTTCTACACGAGGGTAGATAAAATAAATCAGATTGTCGGGTTGATCTAGACGGAATATGAAAATTTATTAAATTGGTAAGTTCTGGTGAGTCCAGACCATTATTTAGGATTTTAAATAATAAGATTTGATCAAAAATTAGACTTCGTGTTTGGAGGGAGTTAAAATTATGAAATTTAATGGATTCGGTATAATTTGAGAAGTGTAAGTTTAGTTTATAATTTATGTGTTTGAACATTTTTTTTTAATTCTTTCTATTCTTTCGATATGGGCTTGGTATAAAGGAGTCCAGATCGGTGTACAGTGTTCCAGGTGCGGGCGAATATATGAGGTGTAAAGGGAATATAGTGTGTTTATGTTGTGGAAGGGTTTTGCTATGCGAATTATAAATCCCAGCATGTTATTGGCTTTGTTAATGATGTCATCAGTGTGTTGGAATATAACTCGTATGGAATATTCCATACGAGTACCGCAAAAGAGTCCCAACTACTCCTTCTGAAGTCAGTGAGACAATGGCATCCCTAATTGGGGTATGTTGTGTCTAGCTATTCATATCTAATCACGAAACACGGTTAAGGCCATTTCTAACAACATTTACACAACCGAAACCGCACCACCGATTTCAATGAAATTTCGTGAATGTGTATGGTTGGTTCTAACTTGAAACATAGGATAGTTTTGGGCCCGATAGGTAGCGCTATTGTCAAGATCTAAAAAAAAAATCTGACAACAGATAAAGGTGGTCTACATAAAATGAGGTCTATATAAAATATAATCTACGTAAGAGGCGATCTGTGGAAGGACAATGTCTACCCGGGCTCACTAGTATACTATAATTGAAAAATAACTAAAATTTATTAAGGATTTGAACGAGCGATAATAACCATTCAACCTCGGAGGCCGCCAATAAAAGTGCTTTTGCATGTTTGCATTATACAGGTTTTCCAATAAGAGGTGTTATTTTGAATAGCCCGCTATTTCGGTAAATGTTACTTTTGAGCCTGTCATTTTTTGACATTTGACAAGTAGAAACTACGCCTCTAACACCTCTTATTGGAAAACCCTGTATAATAAGATGAATAGGTTGTTATAACAACAGAATTTCCAAAGATAAATTGCATAAATAAATAAATCTTTTAAAATTGTTCTAAATTCTTAAATCGTGTTAAAATTGAATATAATATTTTACTTTTTTGTATTACAGCATGGTGCGTATTCAAAGTCGCATATCCGACGGTCTGGAAGTTCTTCAGTTCTTTACCACGAGGGAATGGAATTTCAACGTGACCAATTTCAACAAACTGTTTGCAAACCTGACAGAAAAGGAGAAGAAGGTTTTCCCGATGGACCTGAAGGTGGTTGAGGACAACGAATTCATAAAGAGATGCATCCTCGGTGGAAGGCAGTACTGTCTGAAGGAACCACTGTCCTCTTTGCCCAGAGCCAGATTCGTTAACAATGTGTAAGTTTGTACACTATTTTCTTACATACTAACAGCCTTACCTACTAATAAACATGGTGAAAATTTTATTCAATTGATAAATGTTCGTATATGTATGAAACAGATATAAAATACTGACTTCAATGAGAGCTATATAGGATTGCTTATTCAGCCAAAAGGATTGGAAATTTTGAATTTTTCCATTGTATTTTAAATGTTCTATATATTTCTTAATTTTGAAGATGTCGTAAAACCAAATAATATTTTAGAAAACAGATAAAATTACCCGTTGAAATTTATTTAATATATACTTTAATATTAAAATGAAAAACTCTCAAATGTAGCATTGATTTATGAAAATTAAAAAAACAAACAACTGAAAAATCGGAGCATTTTAAGAAAGTGCGTGGTACTCGAATGTTATAGGTATTGAATTAAGAAAAAAGTGTATGTAGGTGGTATTAAGTGTTTAAATTGTTGTTATTTATCCATATATAATGGTGACCGGATAAATCATCAAAATGATAATTCATCACATCTAAAGTTATATAAAGTCATGGAAAGTGATGAAACAAAAACTTTATTAACTGGGTTAAGTAGGTTAGGTTAGATTTAAATTGTTTTTTTTTCATCGTTTCTAATGCTTTATATCACTTTTTGAATTGTCGATCTGTTGGTTTATCACGGAACCATTATTAGTAGAGCATTGGATATTGTGTGTATCTGCGCAACGTAATCCAATACAATATAAAATTATAAAAAATAGTAATATCGGAACAGCTTAAACAGTTCAAAAATATGTATTGATTTGGGTAATTAATTTTGAGCGTTCCTTTCCAGTTTGTACTACGTCGACAAGGTGGTGACCGTCCTTTTCTACGGTTTCCTCTTCTGGATGGTCTACAAGTATTCCTCGGGACTGAAGCACCTCCTACATGCCATTCCCGGAATGGAATCTTCCCAAATGGTCAACTGAAATGTTTTATACATTTTTATAATTTTTTACATCATTTCATATATGAATAGTTTAATTTTTGGTGTTTTTTCATAATATTACTTTAATCTGCATGTAATTTAGAATATTTTAGAAAACACTCTCTTATCTAATATGACCAGATTCAAGTGTTAAATCAAACGTAGTATTAAATACAATAATTATAAATGTAATTGTTCAAAATCCAGTGTCGAGATAACTTTGAGGTCACAGAGTGTAATAAGTAAAAGAAATATATATTACATAAAAAATAGGAATGTCTAGGTGTAGTAGATATTTAAAATAATTACGGAAATGAAATTCCACGAGATAAAGACTTCAGTGCCTGAGAAAATATAACAATCTGAATTCTAACAGAGACAAATTTTCGTAAACAAAAACAAAAAACAATTGATTATTTTTTTCATTGTTTAAAACAAACTTGTAGCTTTAAATGTATTTTTCAACCATGGTAGGTATTTAAAGTTAGTGTGTATATTATTAACAATCGAAATTCTAGATTATAGCTTTACTTTATTTTTTTGTAAACATTCAATATTATATTCTTTCATTATCAAAAATTATCAACTACAAAAAAACGTGTTTCTTAATAAAAACCCTTAACACCTGATAATAAAAATAAGAGTGACTAACGTTAGCAGGACATAATATGGCATAAAACATTCAGTCAACCACACAAAATAATCACGCTCTGGTTACTATAGTCGTAACTAGATAACCTTTTCGCCTGGAAGGGGGGTAACTTGCATCAGATAAGATAGAAATGATTTTTTGCTGAGTTATTTATGATACTGACCCAATGAATAATCTAAGCTTAAGACCTCAAGCGCCGAAGGCAACATTGTCAAAGACAATGATAGTTTTTGGCGATATTATCAAAATCATTGGTCCAACATCATAACTAACTCACCTAAAAATCAAAACTAGCAGATCTGACACAAGGTCTGATGTACATGGTTCTAGACTAGCCCAGACAATCTAGACAAAAAAAGGCCCTAACTGGAACAAATTAGGGGAAAGCAGGTACCTACTATAGGGAGTATTTTCACAAAAGTTCCCACCCCTCCCACGATACTTTCCCCCTGTGCCCCACCAAAACATTAAAATGTGGGGTTGTACTAAAACGATTATATCTTCTAAACTAAAGCATATATCGGCAAAAAAATCACCGTCAAACTTGTTACAAAAATGCCTTAAAATTAAATTTTAAAAATATTTTGGATATTTGCAATAGTTTGGTCAATGATAAAGATATAGTCGTATTTTTAAAAAAAAAATTGTTTTTTAGTTGATTTTTTTTATTCGACAGAATAAAAAAAATACTTCTGACAAATTATTTGGAAAAATTTAATTAGCTTTAAAACTTTTTATAACATTGCTTCCTTTTACCCTTAATTCTCGTCAAAAATAGTGATTTAGCGGGTCACGGCGTGCGCGAAGCGGCAGGGCCAAGCAACACATCGCGATTTTTTGCGTCGCTACTTGTTGCTTTATGAAGTTGTAACAGATGGAAAAAAATACATAAATAATGAGTTTGTTCTAGTGTATGGTGTTCGTGGGTTTTGATATTGATCGCAATAACCCATCCTCAATCCTCAGTGTACACAGCACCATGTTTTGCAACAGTATAAAAATAATAATCAAACATGCATTGTAACTTTTGACTAACCGCTTTTTCTAAAAGTTAGCGGGGGCTGATGGATCATTTGAAATTTCAAAAAATATTGTACGATTAGGAGGTTTGCATTTGTTAACGTCATATTAATGATGTATTGGCCGCATCGTGAAAGGAATTGGATTAGAAGATTTATGGAAAACTGTATATTATGGAGGTTCCACAGAGATACTCATGATAAAAAGGATACGCTTAAGACAAGAGCTTTGAGAGCCTTTATTACAGGTGCTGGAGCGGGTCAAAACAATTATTTGCAATGACAATCGTGGTTCACAGAAATCAACAACAACTGGTTTGGACTGGTATGTGCATTGAGTAATCTTTGATGAGGTCTTTAAAAACCGTAGCTTATGTATTGGCCAGGATTCTGCCTACACAATCAGTAAATGGGTATCAGGAGCTCCATCATTCCTTTCAATCAGTGAAACATTTTACAATTTCTTAGGTATCAAATACTCAGCGTTTATCCTTTCTCAACAGTCATACGTCTAGAATTTCCGACTTAACCACAAACTATCTAAACGATATCTTTCTATTAATTGGCGATTACAACATGCCTAACATCAGCTGGAACACCGCATATCATCCCCGTGGTACTGACATCTGCTCCACCACCCTCCTTAACTGTCTATCTTATTCGGATTTAAAACAATACAACCACATTCCAAACAGGTACGGTAGAACACTTGACCTAGTGCTCTGTAACACCACAGTCTGCGTCTCTCCTGCTGACTCTCCTCTGGTTCCGGAAGATGCACATCACACATCCTTAATAATTGAACTCAATATTTACGCCCCCACAACCACTTCCTCACCCCAGACGATCAAGTTATTCAATAAAGTCAACTATGACCTAGTCAATGACGCTCTGTCAAAAACTGACTGGTCTTCTGTTTTAAACGCACAGGACGTTAACACGGCGGTTAACAGCTTTTACCTAATCATCGACGCCTTGATAGATGACTTTGTTCCAAAGAAAGTTCTGAAACCAACCAATTTCCCAGCGTGGTACTCATCGGCTCTTATTAACATTACAAAAGAAAAGCTGAAGTTCTTTCGAGCCTGGAAACGCCACAAGAACCCACTAGATTACCAAACCTTTTCACTGCTCCGAAAAAGACAAAAGAAAATCGCTACTCTCACATACCACAATTATATTTCACACTTAGAACACGCCATACAAAATAATACAAAAAAAATATGGAGCTTTGTCAAAACGCAAAGAAAATCTCCCTACATGCCGGAACACCTAACATACGGCTCTAAAATTGCACACAACAGTAAAGAGATCACTGACCTGTTTGCTGACTATTTCTCTACCGTCTTCACTGATCATACCCCAAATTTAGCACCTGATGTTAACAAACCTGATCCGCTAAATAATATAGCCATAAACTCAATTAAAATCAATGAAGACATCACCTACAAATATCTTTCATCCATTGACATTAACAAAGGACCTGGTTTAGATAGTTTGCCTGGTATCTTCATACGTAACTGTAGTAAATATATCACTATTCCGGTCAGCGCAATTTTCAAAAAATCAATAAGTGAAGGAACGTTTCCTCATAAGTGGAAATCTGCCGTAATAACTCCTATTTATAAAAAAGGCGATAAACATGACGTTACAAATTATAGACCTATCTCTCAACTTCCTATCTTAAGTAAAATTCTTGAAAAAATCGTTTACGACCAACTCTACCCGACTATCGCTACAGCAATTACACACAACCAACACGGATTCATGAAAAACCGGTCTACTACATCTAACCTGGTCCTATTTGTCAATTATTTGCACAGCAATATGGACGAAAGGGTACAGGTCGATGCTATGTACACCGATTTTTCAAAGGCCTTCGACCGCGTTATTCACTCAATTCTTTTAAATAAACTTACTCGTCTTGGAATACACGGTGATTTATTTAGATGGATTAAGTCATACATTAGTAATCGTAGTCAAGTTATCTCAATAAATGGTGTCTTATCCAAAATAATAAACGCAACCTCGGGCGTTCCTCAGGGTTCCCATCTTGGTCCGCTTTTCTTTAATATATACTTAAACGACATAGGCTCATGTTTCCAACACTCAAAATTTTTAATGTTTGCAGATGACATGAAAATTTATAAAACGGTCATCTCTTTGTCGGACTGTAGAGAGCTACAAAGTGACTTAGATAGGCTCTGCAACTACTGCACAGCTAATTATTTGCACCTCAATGTTTCAAAATGCCACACTATGTCCTTCACCAGAAACAAGCATATAATTAACTTTCCCTATTCACTCCGCGATGAACCCGTGATCTCAAAAACCGAATGTAAGGACCTTGGAGTCTACGTAGATAGTAAACTTATATTTAATACGCACATTTCTTCAATCACTGCTAGATCTTACAAAATGTTAGGTTTCATACTGCGTCTGAGTAAATTATTTAAAAATCCACGTACGCTAGTAATGCTTTATTCCTCACTAGTCAGAAGTACACTGAAATATGCATCGCCTGTCTGGAATCCCAAATACACTTACTATGTCAATAATATAGAGCGCATACAAAATAAATTTATTAAGTACCTAGGTTATAAATACAACAATAATTATATCTGCACTCTCCAATCCCTGAAATCCAGGCGAACGGTAGCTGACATGACATTTCTCCATAAAATAATACACAACGAAATAGACTGCTCAGAACTTCTATCCCAAATAAATTTTAACACCCCATCTAAAAGAACTCGACACACCAACCTTTTTTACACAACTAGTAATAATACAAACGCTGCAGCCAATTCCCCTATTTCTCGCATCCTTCAAACATTCAACTCAATTCAAACAAGCACAAGTACCGATATATTTTTTGATTCTCTCCCTCTATTTAAGAAAAACTTTTTTAGCACACTAAATTCGCCAACATAACACATACAACCACACACAGACACACGCACACGTACACACACACAAACACTCACACACACCTCTCTCCTTCCCCAGCACACTAATTAACTTAACTTAAAAATGTAACTTAACCGTAAATGTATAATATACCTCATGTATATATGACAGCGACATGTCATTGGTACCAATTATTATACTAACTTTTATAACTTTGTAACTATTGTCATCTATGTAATTATGTACTGTTTGTTTCTGCAATAAACAAAAATAAATAAAAATAAAATGAGCTAAACGACAAGTGAGCAGCATATTAAGCTTAGGGAAACCAGTCAGTTAAGAGGAACGGCTACGCAGCCTTTTTCATATAAAACTTAAATTTTGATTTGAGACCAAAATACCCAACCAAACTAAATAATATTTTTTTATTCACAAGATATAGCCATCTAGTATATATAGAACGGATATGTAGTATTTTACTTATTTGTGTTTTAAATTATGGTAAATGGGCTATTAAAGAATTCAATTTTTGCAAGATTTTAGAGACAATTTTAATTTTTTTGAGTTAATTGTAATTATTAAAAAAAGAATCTACTGTTTGATTATAAAAAAATAAATATTTTAAAAAAGGTAGTTTTTTGGGTAGGCATTTTAATTTTTGTTCCGACGTAAATTGGTCGTTTGTAATTCAAATATATTCACATCAAAATGCTTTTCATTTTATATTTCTTCGTATTTTTGTAATAAATATAGCAAAATTATTTTTATAAACCATTATCATCAACTCACTAATAATTGTCAAAGTTACCTCTAAAATCATGAAAAATTGAATCCTTTAATGGCCTATACTTTATAATTTAAAACACAAATAAATAAAGTAGCACATACCCGTACTAGATATTTGCATACCTTTGGATTTAAAAAAAGTATATATATCAGTTTGTTCTGGTCTTTTGTAATCAAATTTAAATTTGAGTTTTGTATGAAAAGGGTGGAGCAGCCGTTCCCCTTACGGGACAACCAAGACTTATCAAAATTTGTAAACTAATGAAACTAATACAATCCTTTTTCTAAAAAGTCATGTGAATTAATTTGCATTGGGATTAGTATCAGATCAACTGTAACATGGGACGATGCCTATGAGGTATGGTTCAAAGCTACAAAGAAAACGATAGGGCAAAGTTTTTCTGAAGTAAAAGTACGCAGATCGGATATGATTGCTACTCAAGCCAGCAATAAATCTGTCAGAGTTAGAAACAAGGATGCTGTAATAACCCTTATCGTCATATGTGACAGACCTGCAAAGATCAAATCCTATTTTGAGTTTGAACTAGCTTCTTGACTTTTCTTCAAATAAAGGTAAGAAAGCACCATTATTAAAGCATCACGGCGATTGTACCGTTGATTTCAACTTCATAAAAGACGGCGTGACACTTATGTCCTCGGTGGTGGATACCTACTACATGCAGGAGTTGGCCTAAAATCTCTAATTTCAATGATATTATTACAAAAATATATATTAATTATGTATCTCAAATGTATAGTTCAAAGGTAATAATCATAGACATATGAATATTAGTAGACCTGCCCTTAGTGATTAAAAGCGTATTATCCCCACTCCCCATACCGGTTCCATTGGAGCCGGCTGTGCTCGCGTATGGCCTCAAGTGAAATTTGAAAACGTGACGTCATCATTCTTGTGCAAACTATGGTCGAGGCATCATCGTTTCATTTTACGAAATAACACGGCAAAATGTTGACTTGTACTATGAAAACTTGTAAAAATAGATGCGAAAAAGATAATAAACCCAATTGTCGTATTACATTCCATATTTAAGCATTATTTTACTTTATTTTAAGCATATTCACATCGTATAATATAGATCAGTTTTAGAAACATATACTATCACATCGAGAAACGTCTGGACGCGAAACACAAAGCTGGTTGGTTGCTGGGAAGTAAATTATGAACATTTATAAAAGTGTCTTAACTAAATACTTAAACGAAATATTCGACTCTGAAAATAGAACCGAATTTTTTTGCCGAATTTGGACTTCGCAAATTTGTTCATAACGTGGCGAGTAATTTGCGCTCCCATGTAAAAATGTCTATTCATTCAAAAGCAGGTTTTACTTTTAAGAAGTAAATGGTGATATTATAATGCGAGATGCCTATTTACTGTCAGATTGATTTATTGACGAATCACAGTCAGCCTTACTCCCTTCGTTCTTCAACAGTTGATTTTACCCCTCGCCATTATCTTCTCGTCTATTAATTCCTATGTCTGTGGTAATAATAGTTTTTATGGCCATTTTTTTAATTTTTAATTTATTTATTTATTTAGGAAACAAAAAGTAATTTATATATTTAGCAAAAACAGCAATTATTTAAAATATTAGAATATAATGTTAATGTTCCATTAATTGAATATTTTGATGATTGTTGTTGATTCAATATTTGCACCTATAGAATATATTTATAAATGACAAAGAAATATAAAAAATAAACATTATAAGAAATTGCTAAAATGTTATAAAAACAATTACAGACAGTTAGACAGATTAAAAAATAAAAACAATAAAATAAAAAAATGATGGGATTATTTCATAAAATAAAAAAATTAAGTTATCAGTTTAGTAAGTTGCATTTTATATGTTTTCAAGTTACACTTGAAAATGCCTACATCTCGTAAGGCATTGTGAGTTTTACAGATATGTCATATTAAAGAGTTTTGCGCATATTTGGCTTTACAGTATGGTGTTGTGGTGTTACAGTGTTGCTGATAAGTCGTTCGATCCGGTGTTGTGTTCAGGGCAACGAAATGTTATCTTTTCTAGCAGATATGATTCAATTCAATTCAATTTCAATTCAATTTGTTTATTAATTTCAAAAACATTACAAAATTGTTCATTTCAAAGCGTTTTTAAAATAATTTTTATAATAAGAATTAAAAGATTAATATTTACAGTGTGTTTATCACTATACCAGTGATAATAAAGCTTGCCTTTTAAAGGAAGCTTCATTGATGGCAAACATGTCGATATCCGAATTGATTCTGTTCAACAGCAAGATTGCTCTCCCCACAGGCATGACCATTGGCAAGTTAGTTCTGCAGGCCGGGAGATAAAATAGTCTATGTTGTCGGTGACGTAGATAACCATCGGGAACATAGAAATGAATGCTCTGTTTGATATCTGTATGTTTGATATTGAGGATTCCAAATGACTGAGGAGAACTCGAGTTGTGACCTTACATATGACATATATAGCAGAATTATGTGTGCTATAGTGAAAGGTTTTGTAATGCGTATAATAAATCCCAATTGTTTATAAGCTTTTTTCTAAAATATAATCAATATGGTCCTTAAATAACATTTTAGATTCTAGCAGTACTCCAAGATCTCTGATTGATTCTACTCGTTGTAGTTACATGGTTTAATTTGTAAGTATAATTAATCGGCTGATTTTTAAGTATAAATGTAATAACGTTACACTTTTTGTATTTAGATAAAGTTGATTGATATCGCAATATTGTTTAATTTTGCTTACGTTTTCTTGTAACAGGTTGCAGTCATCTGTGGAGTCAATAAGTTTATATAATTTCATGTCATCTGCATAAAATAGGAAAGAAGAATGACTAATAACGCGTTTTATGTCGTTTATATATAAGGTAAACAAGAGAGGCCCTAAATGGGAACCTTGAGTTACCCCTGAGGGCATAGTTATAATTTGTGACATGTAACCTTTTAAGGCAACAGCTTGACTTCTATTTTTAACATAAAAAGAGAACCATCTCAGAAGATTTACACATACAAAGATTTTCGAGAGCTTATTTAATAGTGTGTCGTGATTTACTTTGTCAAATGCCTTTGAAAAATCTGTGTAAATGGAATCAACCTGTTTCCCACTATCAGTAAACTGTCCTAGATTCGATTCAACGCTGGAAAAAAGTTTAAAATTGTGTTCTTTATATATATTTTTAAGCAGATATATGTTTATATCTGCCTCAGATAACGAATTTCCTCTGAGGCAGATATAAACAAAATAGCATGTCTCCTTTTAAATACTCCAATGATTTCACATACACTATTTAATCATAATCTTTTTTCTTCTCATTTATGTTCACATTTAGTATTTTTAAGTAGCATATACAATTTAAATGTACTTCAATGTATCTTATAACTTTCAGTAAACAAATTACCTTTAATCAAGTTACGGCATATCATAGTGAACGATACTGGGCCAATTGATTGCCAAGCGATTGTCTTTAAAACTTGGTAGCACTGTAGAAGCTATTGGAACGGACACAGATCTACTAGTATTGCTTGAAGCATTAGCTCCTTCAAAGGAAAACAAGCCGTTTTTGGGAAACAAAAGCCGCTTCTACAAACACAAGTACAGCGGATCACCACACGACACTACAGACTCTTAAAAATATCTGCATTAAAATTACATACAACACGCGACTCAGAACGAACTTGAAGAGACTACACGACAAAGAACAAATACCGACTTTTTACGAATTTACACACCGACTGATATGTTTTTACAAATCACTCAGACTTAGTAAAAATAAAGTCATACAAGACAGCGGACAATACAATTCTCCGAGCGACTTTACCTTTAGGTATTATAGATAGACTACAATACAGACTACCTAAACACATCCTGATGGACAACGACCATACCTGGTCTGACTCAGATTCAGACGCGGACGAATGTTTATTCTCTGTCTTACCATAAGTATATATTAACATAAAAATGTACACACACACACACCTCAAAATGCCGATATATACTCATATTCCGATGTTACTGAAGGCCCTCTGTGTTTCAAGTTGAATGCGGAGGAATTCCCAAAAAATAATGCTCAGCTGAATTTCCCTACGTATCCCAACATAACACAAACAGACCCGTATGTAGTATATAATAGCCGCGGTTGGTTGCAGGAGATGCTGAAGCTGAAGAATATGTTGAACATTGTTGCAATTTTAGCAGGGTTTTTAGGTAGCAATTTTTTTCCTAGCGAGAAAATACAAGGCCTCTAAGTCTAAAATAGCCAGGTAATATTTAAAACACCCATATGAGGTAAAATTTGTGAGGCGGAATGACGCCGTTATATTTGTTTAAAGAACTTAACTTTAAATTCAGTAAATTTAAATGATTCACCACTTCATGGAAAATAAGAAAAAAAAAGAAACAGTGCTTACGTATTCTGTTCAGAGTTTTTGTATACAAGTATGGTGATCAAAGGCGATTCCTTTCATTTGCCCATGCTGTCACAGGATGAGACACGACCTCAGCTTTGTATGGTGTCGGGAAAACGAAGGCTGTAGTTTAATAAAAATATAGACAGATTTGAAATAAACGGCTAGGTATTTCATTCAGTCATATGTGGAAAAGGACTTGCTCTTCGAAAATGGTGAACGCATTCTTATAAGTTTGTACGGATTGTCAAAATATCAGAAACATGATTTTAAATTTAAGCAATTAAATGCCAAGATGTATCTTAAAGTTAAATTTGATTTGGCAAGACTTTAGCCAACGAAGAGCTCAGCCCGCCAGCATCTCTTTAGGACATACATCCAAGTTCAAACATGGCTAGGAACTGAACTATCATCCAATGCTAATTACTGGAGATGGCAAAGGAGAGAATATAAATAAACACCCACACCAATTACCATTGACATGTCCCACGGCTCTAAACGCACTTCTCATGCTGATTTTTAAACCTCGTGCGGAAAGTCATGTAGCTGTCCGAAGGCAGACTAGAGTGTTTTGATATGTGTGGCCACTGTAATGGATGTAATGAAATCACTTTACCTAGTTTTTGGGGGGCTGCAGAAAATTGTTATTCACCGGGCATCACAGTCATCTTCAAATAGTTCAAAAGTATTTTTGGACTTGTTACTGCGATCCTTCAATATACAATTTTACTTTATTTTAATGCAATCTGGGATTCGAACCAAATTTTTATTGCAGTTACAAAATTGATGAACCGTATATATTTCAATATTCGTGCTGATAAACTAACTATGACATCTAACTAACCACCACGCCTTTTCCCCGCAGGGGTAGCCAGAGAGGACGGACCGCCAAACAACTCGATTTCGGCACACACTGCTTGCCTGTAACTGTAATTTTTCAACTTCTTTTTCCAGTATAAATGCTTTCTAAAGACAGTTTTTATAAAAAACTTGTATTTTATAAGATAGGAAACCAGATATCATCTTCATTCCTGAACATCGTGGAACATTCTGGAATGTTCGGGAATAGTCTGGAATGTTTGGGAACATCCCGGAACATCCCAGATCATAATAAACTAAAAACGGAATTACAGGCCGTTTCCTGATAAACTTTTAATTAATTAATTTTTATTTTTTTTATTTGGTACAATATTTTTTACATTTCAAAGTTTTCCAGTAATGTTGGCCTCACTGGGTGGCTTGCCCGTGCTAAGGCCTTCATTTTATAATATGAAAATATAATCTACATAATACATTTAAAGAGAAAATAATACATTTAAAATATAATCTCGTGTGTTTGTGAGTGATGTGTGTTTATATTGGTTTTGTGTGTTACGTGTAGGTTTTATTTTTATTTTTTGCCATATCATTTTGGTAATATTGTCTTTTTTGTTCTTTAATCCATTTTGTAATTTTTTGTTTGAATTTATTTTTATTTTCCTGAATTTTAATTTCAAGTTGTACACTGTTGAATGCTTTTATAGCATGGTATTGGTAGTGTCTTTGTCCAAAGCTTGAATTTATTGTCGGAGTTTTTATGTTTTCTTTGTACGCTTGTCTAACTGGTCTATTAGTGTTATTTTGTGTATGTTGAAATTTATTTTTTTGTCAAAAATGTAGTTTAGAAGTGTTTTAACGTATAATTGGCGTATATTTAGTACGTCACAGCTTTTGAATATTTGGTCTGTATCAGTCAGTCTATGTTTTTATAGTATTACCTTTAAGATCGTTTTCTGTGAGGTTTCTATGTAATTGAGAGCCGAGTTTGTTGCTCCTCCCCAAGCAATAATTCCATATTCTATTATTGATTGGCAGAGTGCAAAATATATTGTTTTCAATTGTTTTATTTTATATATGTTTCTTATGTTTAGGAAAATGTGTATTGTTTTGAGAAGTTTATTTGTGATTTGTTTGATGTGAGGTATCCATCTAAGGTTATGGTCAATTACGATTCCTAGATACTTTATTTGTTTTGTTTTTTCTAGAGGAGGGCAATCGAAGATGTTGGTGTTTAAACATTCGTATATTTTTATGGTGTTTGTGTTGTTTTTTGGCTGTCCCGTGCTAAATAGCAATAATAAAATAAATAGTATAAATATACTGTATGTTGTGAATTTTGTCTTTGATATGTTAAGTGTAAGTATATTTGAGTCTAGCCATGTTTTCACTTGCGAGATTCCCAAATTCGCTATGTTGTTATATACATTATTCCAATCCTTAGATTTGAAGAGTAAAACTGTGTCGTCAGCATAGCTAACTATTTCACCGTCTATTTTCATGCTGCAAAGTTCATTTATGTAAAAGTAAAAAGAACGGACCCTAGTATGCTTCCTTGTGGAACTACATATGTAATCGGCAGTGGTTTACTAGCATGGTTGTTAATTTTGACTTGTTGTGTTCTGTTACTCATATAACTTTTTAATAGTTGGAGTTCCTTGCCTATGATACCCATGTTTAATAATTATTTTAAAAGTGAATTGTGACAGATTGTGTCAAAGGTTTTAGCTAAATCTAGATATATCAATATACATTTGCACCCTTTATCTAAGTTGCTATGTATATAATCTATTGTGCATGCCAAAGCTTATTG
This sequence comes from Hesperophylax consimilis, assembly GCF_061612785.1. Taxonomy (NCBI): domain Eukaryota; kingdom Metazoa; phylum Arthropoda; class Insecta; order Trichoptera; family Limnephilidae; genus Hesperophylax; species Hesperophylax consimilis. The sequence goes on from NC_142866.1 coordinate 6,391,035, forward strand.
TGTGCCTATTTTTTCTCTAAATCCATATTGGTTATCCGAGATTAATTTGTTTTCTTCTAGGTATTTTATAATTTGGTTTTTTAATACTCTTTCGAAAATCTTTGAAAGCGAGTTTAACAGAGTGATTGGTCTATAGTTAGTTATTTCTATTTTGTCTCCGGATTTATAAATGGGGATCACTAGTCCTTTTTTAAGAGTACTAGGAAAGCAGGAGTGTGTTATACTAAAGTTGATTAAGTTTGTTATAGGTTTTAAAATTTCATTTTTTAATATCTTAATGCAATCCGTTGTTATCTCATCTAATCCAGGAGCAATTCGGATTTTTAATGTGTTTATTATTTTGTCAATTTCCTCTTCTGAGGTTGCTTTTATTGTAAATCTGTGTTGTGTCGGTTTTTTATTGATATTTGATCTATTTGTTTGTGTTAGTGTGTTTGTGTTGTGCAATTTACGGTTCGCTAAAACTTTTCCTATATTTGCGAAGAAGTTATTCACATGATTTGCTAGTTTCTATATTTGTATTGACATCTAATTTTTTTGAGTTAATATTTAGATTTTCAATAGTATTTTTGTGCGTATGTAACTACTTTTAATATTTTCCATATTTCGTTTGGGTTATTTTTTTATTTTTTAAGTTTTTCTCTATAGTACAATTCTTTAGCCACTCTAATAAATTTCGTGGAAATGTTTCTATATCTTTTATAGTCGTTAAGTTGTTCCATGTCGTAGGGTGTATTTTTAATTTGTTTGTGAATTTTGTCTCGTTTACGAATACAGTTTAATATTCTCTGTGTTATCCATAGTTTATTTTTTTACTTTGTGTGTGAGTTTTACTTGTTTTATCTTAGTGTTATTATTAATTTCTTGTGCTAACATGTTATTAAAGTTATCCCAGGCCTCTTCGACATTCTATATTTGGTATATTGTACACCAGTCTATTTTTTGAGTTTTTCTTTCAAGTTTGCGTAGTTAATTATTTTTTGTGAATATTTTATGTTGGTTGGGTTTTGTGTTTTCGGTGTCTATTGCTATCATATTCATGTAGTGATCTGTGATAGTGCTTTCAAGTACTACGGTTTTGGTTTTTAGTTTTGTTTTGATCATTTAATGATCTATACAACTTTTTGTGTTTTGTGTGACTCGTGTTGGAACCTTTATCGTTGGCTCCAGTCCATGCTGTGCTAGTAGTGTTAGGTATTCTATGTTTTATGGGTGTCCGTTTTGTAAGATGTTTATGTTTAGGTCTCCAATGATGATGAAATTTTTATTTTTTTGATTTCTTTTAAAGTATTGTTAAGTGCAGTTAGGAAATGTGTAATGTTGTTTTGTATGGAGATCTGTACATCGTACACGTTTCTTTATCATATGTTATTTTTATGCAGTTGGAGTCTGTGATGTGTATTTCTTTGACGATTGTGTTTATTTTATCAATGATGTATATAACTATACAATCATTTTGATTTTTGTGTGGTGTGTGTTATAGTTTTCGATTGTTTTTGGTACATATTTATCGTTCAACCAGCATTCTGTCAGCACAATTATATCAAAATTATTATCAAGCTGTTGTAGGTATATCGTAAATTCATCAAATTTTTTATTAATCGACCTAATGTTTTGGTGTAATTTTTTGATTCTATTTTTTTCTTCTGTGATGTTTGTCCATAGATTAAAATCGTCTGTACTTACACAGTAGTGTTCTTTGTCCGAGTCTGTATATTCCATGTAATCCGCCATGTTGGTGATTAATTGTGTAAGTATATGATGTGAAGTGTAGTTAGGTGTGAAGTTGTGTTTATGTCAGTTTATTTATGTCATCACAATGTAATATTGAAAATTTTGCCTTAAAAAATAATGCATTGGTATCTCTAAATAGTATATAACAAAGTCATTATCCGCGTCTGTCTGTTAGTGCGCTTAGTTCTTCTTAACTATTCAACGGAGTTTGATAGGGTTTTCACTATCATTTAGGAAAAAAAATCCGGAAGGTTTATATATATATATATATAATACATGGAAATTATTTTTATTGAAAGTATAGAAAAGTCGAGCAACGCCGGGTACACGTCAGCTAGTTAATAAATAAAAATAATTTCCCACAGGGCCGATGTAATCTTTCGATGTAGTGTTTCTTAACCGTATTAGAATTGCCCCTTTTACCACAATCAAATTAACAGAACCTAGAGAGATGACCAACGTGCATTACGCAACAACGCCACGATGTAGATAAATAAGATATGCTAATGCGCATCATGCGCACATGTTGTCTCTCTCTTTCATGTAACGCGGCGCTAATTATCAAAAGCCAAACAGTCAGACGCAACGTGGTAACCCAATTATTAACAATGGTTATATTGTGTGCAGAGAACGCAACAATTGAGCAAATGAGCGTACCTTATTTTTCTAACTAACTAAGAGAGGATGGACCGCCAAACAACTCGATCTTGGCACACACTTCTTGCCTCATTCACATTCACTCTTTTTTCTATATTTACACAATGGCTACTGGAACTTCTGCAGCGCTCCCTAAATGCTAAAAATTTAAAAACGCCCCGGCAGACCTCTAAAACGCCCACAAAGGGGGCACTGGCGCCCCGGTTAAGAAGTAAAGGAAGGAGAGGAAGTTCTGGGAAGGAAAATGTAGGAGTGGTGGATAGGAACCAGTAGGAACTGGCGGTCTGTGTGTTCAGAAGTGACACGTATATTCCCTTGGGGCGAGAGATTCCTACTCAGCGGCGTAGCTACCTAGGGGCTACGCGGGGCAGTGCCCCGGGACCCTCATGCTCAGGGGGCCCTCGAATCCTTACCAGAAATCTCGACCAAACTGAACTTTTGGAAATTTCTCCCATTTTCAAAATAAGTATGACAGGTTGCAACTTGCAACCCCACTTCATGACAACTCAGTTGAGAGAAATTCAAAAGTTATGCCTAGGGATTCTAGGGAATTCCCCTAAATTCTTTCTGTAGGTTGGCAGTGTTGTCAATTTGACGGATAGTGGTATGTGCGTCATTCTCCAACGACACTTGTAGCGTATTAAAATATGAATAAAAAGAAGAAACCCATTGGTGCATTTAAACGCAAACAACGCCAAGAAAGAGAAGATAGTAAACAAAAAATGCCCAAAATTGCCAAGTTTTTTAGTCAGCCTTCTGCAAGTACATCTGGCCAAAATATTTCCATTGATAGTGACTCAAATAATGTGGTAACTGCAGTGTTGGTTGAGAAGCCTACTGAAGAAGATTCGACAATTATTGCAGTTGGAGATACCTCCGCCGCCGATCATGTGAACGTGCATGACACACATAAGAGCGGAGGGTTTGGAGCAGTTTGGAGGAACTACAGACCTCTACATTTTTCGAAAATGTGTACGATAAATCTTCTTATGACTTGGGAAACTTCACGAACAAAATATTAAGCGTTAACGAAAAACGTCAAATTCTTGATATGGGGCCTTTACAGCCTTCAGGACCTTTTCCAACAGACATCAACCAGAACAATAGGTGTTTTTCAAAATCGTACTACTTTTCGTGTTCTAAATATGGGCCAGTTAATCGTTTTTGGTTGTGTTATTCAAAAATACTAGACGCTGCTTAAAGTAGAGTACGTACATTGTGCCACTCATTATTTAAATTTGGTGATAAACGATGCCGTTAGCAGTTGTGTTGAAATACAGATTTTTTTCGCAACGTTGCAAGATTTGTATAACTTTTTCGGAAACAGCATCAAACGTTGGGATCTACTGTCAAAATTCACTGGCGAATCGGACACAACTCTAAAAAAACTAAATCCGACTAGATGGTCCAGTAGGGTCAATACGATATCTGCTATAAAACTTCGTTATTTTGGTATTATCAAAGCATTATCAGAAATAGTTCTAAAGAGTCCTAATAAAGATGAGCGTAGTGAAGCAGAGAGTATTAAAAAAAATGCTAAATTTCGAGTTCGTGTTGCTTTGCGAATTCATGCACAGTGTATTGAACGACATCAATTATGCATCCAAAACTTTACAAAAATGCGACGAAGAATCAATTTGGGCGAGGCGAGTAAAGTTTTAGCAGAGACCAAAGCAAAGTTGCAAATTTATAGAAATGATTTCGAATTATTCAAGTGCAAAGCCAGTGAAACTGCAAAAAAATATGGTGTTGATACCCATTTTCAAGAAAGAAGGCATTTTCAAAGAAAAAACATTTTGATGAATTAGCTGCTGATCACCGATTTCCAAACCGAGAAAAATATTTAAAATTGAGATTTTCAATAATGTACTAGACACAGTAATATCTCAATTATATACACGTTTTATTGGTATGAGTGCAGTCTGTCATATTATATTCGATTTTCTAACACCAACATTTTTATTACATGTTGATGAAGCAACTTTATTACAAAAGCGTGAGAAATTCCAAAGAAAATATTCAGATATAATAGGCCCTAGTTTTTCACTTCAATTTATTAATATTTACCATCTAGTTTTACCTCAACTAACTCAAGCATGGACTGTTCACCAATTATGTAAGGAAATAATGAGTAAATATGGAGTGCTAGAATGCGACCTAACGGAAGTATTTACAGCAGTGTTATTATTCTTTACAATTCTTGTCACTTCTGCAGCAGCTGAAAGGTCATTAAGAAAATTAAAAATAAAAAAAATTATTTAAGAGCAATAATTATTAGCCTGAAACACTCATCCACATTGAAAAATCTCCTGGTAAAAGATACATGATGCCAACGGGACTTGAACCCGTCAAGTCCCGTTGGCGTCATGTATCTTTTATCAGGAGATTTTTCAATGTGGATGAGTGTTTCAGGCTAATAATTATTGCTCTTAAATAATTGTTACCCTTTGTGCTATGCATAAAAAATCTTGTCTTAAACATTAGTTTACAAAAAAAATAAATTATTATTTAAGAAATAAGATGGGCCAAACTCGACTCCGACATTTATCGCTAATATCAATTGAAAACAAAACCGCATCAAGCCTGGATTTAAACGAAGTCATTGATACTTTTGCGAAAACTAAAGCTAGGAAAGATTGTAAATATAATTGTTATTTAGTCAGTTGGTAGGCCCGACCTTTATATAATAAACCCTTGAATCTTCTCTATTTCGTTTTATTAGCCAAACTTACACCAAGTATTAATTGTAATTTATGTTGTTACTGTTTAATATTTTTATTACCTGCCCTGCAGTCTGCAGTGCACAAAAAAAAGCTTAAGTAGCTTAGCATTTTTAAAGTGTTTGTATATTTCGTATTTTTATTTCATATATTTCAATACATACATTCAATTTGGTAGGCGGAATGGGTACCGCCGCCCTGGGAACCATTTATTGGATGACCAACACCTCTGCCACAGGTCACCCCAAGTGGTTCGCTACGTTTGGTGACTTAGCAGGGGTGCCCGGGTTCATGGGTTAAGGTTTGCCCGGGTCTTGGTGGCGGGTGCGTCGGCCCACCTTCTGCGTGGCGGGCCGGTTGGGAGATGCTGGTTGAGGGAGACCCTTTACAACCGGTTACCGCTGTCCGGGCCGCTCGATAGTACAGGGGCCCGACTCACTAGCAAACACCGCCACTGAAAAGGCTAACCTATTAGGGAAAATGTTTGCGGAAAACTCGACCCTCGACGACGGGGGTGCTGTTTCGCCGTCAGTTCCTCACTGCGGCTTCTATATGAAAAAGCTGAGGATCCGGCATCGGGATGTACTCCACGTCATACGGGGGCTCGATGTTAACAAAGCTAGTGGACCTGATGGAATACCTGCCCTGGTATTGCAGAGGTGTGCTGTGGAAATATTTCCAGTTTTGACAAAGCTCTTCAAAATGTCCCTGAAGTGTGGCACTGTGCCCTCTGGTTGGAAAAAAGCGGTAATTCACCCTATTCCCAAGAAAGGTGACCGCTCCAACCCGGCCAACTACCGCCCCATAGCGATCACATCAGTTCTGTCCAAAGTGATGGAACGTGTGATCAACGACAAACTGCTCACATACCTCGAGAAGAACAAAATTATCAACGACCGTCAATACGGATTCCGGCGGAACCGCTCGTGCGGTGATCTTCTCGCGTATGTGACGCATGTTTGGGGGCGGTGCCTGGAACGTCACGGTGAGACCCAAACAGTCGCACTAGACATATCCAAGGCCTTTGACCGGGTCTGGCACCGAGGACTTGTCAACAAATTGCATTCTTACGGACTTCCCGCATCCCTGTGTACGTGGGTTGCTGACTTTTTAAGGGATAGGTCGATTCAGGCGGTTGCTGACGGTTTCACCTCTTCCTCGCAATTCATAAATGCTGGCGTCCCACAGGGATCGGTTCTGTCTCCGACTTTGTTATTGTTGCACATCAATGACCTTTTGACATGTGCACCGATTCATTGTTACGCGGATGACAGTACAGTTCATGATAGCTTTTTGTTTGACAAGCCCCCAAAGGGCACACAAACTCCAACGGCTCGGAGGGCTTTGAAGCAGAGAATGGACGGTTATCTCGAGAGTATTTCCTCCTGGGGTAAAAATAATCTCGTCGAATTTAATGTTTCAAAGACCCAATCCTGTCTGATTACGTCTAAAAGGGATCCAAATGATAATCTAGTCTCCTTCAACGGAAGCAATCTTCCGAACAGGCCTTCCATTGATATGCTTGCTGTAACTATAAGTGACCAGCTCAGGTACGGGGGCTCCATCGAAGCCAGAGTAAAGTTGGCCTCTCAGAAGCTGGGCGTACTGTACAGGGCCCGCAGATACTTTAATAGTACACAACTGCTCACCCTGTACAAATCGCAAGTGCGCCCTACTGTCGAATTTGGCAGCCATCTCTGGTCTGGAGCCCCAAAATACCTGAAAAAAACCCTTGACTCTGTGCAGAAACGGGCGGTCCGTTTGATAGATTCCCCAATCTTAACAAACGGACTGCAATCTTTAGAGCACAGGCGTCAGGTAGGTATGCTGTCCTTGTTCTATCGGTATTACAATGGAAGATGCTCTGAGGAACTAGCGTCATTGATCCCTTCGGCACCGGTGCGTAGTCGGGATACACGCCAAACGCGCGCCCAACATTTGTACACAGTTGACACTTGTCACATGAGAACGGGTCGCTTCTACGATTCGTTCTTAAGTTCAACAGCTCGGCTGTGGAACGAACTGCCGGCCTCTGTGTTTCCTCCCTCCTACAACATGGGACTCTTCAAGACCCATGTTCACTCCTTCCTCTCCACAAAAAGACCCTCCACACAGCATCCCCAAAGATGACATAGGCCCTGAGGGAAATTATTTTCTTCAGGGCCTCCTGTGTGGAGTAAATATTAAAAAAAAAAAAAATTGATAAAACCTAATCAGTTTACATAGCAGTGGGGCCCCATTTTTTAATTTGCCCCAGGGCCCTTGGTTACCTAGATACGCCACTGGTCCTACTGGAGGGTCAATGTTGTGTATGCAATTTATCTTCAATTGAATGAGTTTATTTCAACTCATTGGGTGTAATAATTAATTGTTTCTGTAGCTGTAACATGGTCCTTATTATAATTTGGCATATTATTAAGTCTTACAAAATGTACAAATCCAAAATGGCAACTTCTATTTATCCGATCTTGTAATATCAATCAATTTGTTTTAAATATTATGGTAGGTAGTGCCGTTATTGATCTGAGCTGTATACGAGTACTAGAGTAAAATAAGTGTTTCAGAATTCTCATTTTGATTTTGCACAGATACTTTGTTTCACATTAAATTGAAAATTTATTGTTCAAAAGGCAAAATTGTTTTAACCACTGCAATCAACATTCTTTTAGTTTATGTGTGCTTTCTGAATATTACATTAGAGTACTATCAATCTTCCTGTTACGTTACTAATAATATACTCTGGTAAAAACTTAGGAAAAGAGAAGGATGAATTAATTCAAACACTTAATAACACAAAAATAAGTTGGTATGTTCAAGGACCATGTGTAAATAATACTAATTACGCAGATAATATGGATCTTCTAGCACCGTCACTTAGCACGCTAATGAAACTACTCCAAATGTGTGAAGATTTTGCAAAAAATCACAACCTTGTATATAATACGTCCAAATCAATTGTTATGGTTTTCAAATGTAAAAACGAAATCATGCAAACACCTTAAGTATGGGTAGACGAAAGGAAAATGTATGATAGTCGTAGCGTCAAATACCTGGGACATATTATCACATATTATGGCTCGCAGATCTAGATGTCCCCCTCTGACCCCCCACCATACGAAAGAAGAAGAATATTATCACATATGACCTGAAAGACATCGAGGATATGGAAAGTCAAAGAAAAGCGATATCTGTTAGAGCAGTAATGCTATCAAGGAGTTTTCTCTTTTCCAGTACAAATGTCTATTGATGATAATGATAATATTCAAAGCATTCTGCACTTCGCTGTATACGTCAGAAAAGTGGGTAAATTATTTGCATCCCAACGGCATAAGCTAAAAGTCGCTTACTGCCATGGTTGCCTAGATGGAGTCCCTTCCTGATGGCCCTCTGGAGATGTTCATATATCCTTCATAAACGGCTGCTTGCATGCATTTTTTGTGCCTATATTGTTGCTTTGTCTAATTTATTTTTCTTATTATTTGTTTGATTTCTCTTTTGTTATTTCAAAATACGGAATGTATTGCATTGCACTACCACGGCATACATTCTAGAATAAGCAGATATTATTATTATAAGACCGTTGCTGGGTCAACGGGTTCTTTTGCCAAAGGACACAAGCCCTAATAAGAAGCGCAGCCACTAAAATACGAATAATATTTTAATTTTTTAGTAAAGGGAATTTACTCTGGTTCACTCAATTCGCGAAAAGTCTCGCCAAGGTATAAGGGCCCGTTCCCACTTCCGTTTTCAAATCGGAGGCGGGCCCCGTTTCAAAAACAAACCATACTCTACGAAAAAAAATAATTGTCGATTCAACAAAAACATGTTATTTGCTCATTCTTCAGTAATGGTGCGCAATGGACGACGATGAAGCTCTTGTTGTCATGTGGTACTTATTAAAAAGAAGGAAAAAAGTAAAAAGAAAATTTTGGGTACACCCAATCATAGCCGAATGATTTTCTGTAGGAATTTTCCAAGTGTTAATTGGTGAGTTGAGAAGTGATGAACTAAAGTTCTTTAATTATTTTAGAATAATAATGATTGGATTATTTATATAGCGCCGTTTTCACTGTGAGAAAATCACCTCAAGGGCGCTTAATGGCTTAAGGGAATGTCTATCACTTCCTTTAACCATCTACTGGAATGAGTTTCAGAGAGCTTAACATTTCAAAATACAAAATTGAGAGAGTGCATTTGTCCTGAAGAAAGGCTATCGATATTTTAAAGTAAGAAAACAATAACAACTCAAATATTTTTTTTTATGTGTTTATTAAACTAATACGCTCTTCCGTGCATCGTGCATCTCATTAAAGCTTTAAAATTTAAAAAAAAAGTTACCTTTAAAAAATTAAAATATAAATTTTGATATACAAAAGTTGTGTACACCAAGTGTTTTGTTTTTATTTATTTAAAAATAAAATATTACTATACTCTTTCTTCGACCAGTGGTATTAAATTTTCGGGATTTATTTCCTTATCCATTATTGTAGTTTTGATTTATTTACTTAACAAAATAACCAAATACAAGCACGCAGCGTGCCTGCTTCCTTGCGACAGGGAGCGGGCGGGGAGGGGTCGGGGTGTGGCGGGGACTCTGCCGGAACGACTAGACGACAAGTGTGAACAGCTCCATACAACACTATGAGCGAGCGTGTTCCGACACGATTTGAAAACGGACGCGCTGCGCTGGCGATCCATCCGACAAAAAATGTCGGATCCGTTTTCAAATCGTGTCGGACAAGTGTGAACAGCTCCATACATCCACTACAGCCACTAGGGCATCCGTTTTTAAAACGGGACCCGCCTCCGTTTTTAAAACGGAAGTGGGAACGGGCCCTTAGGATTATGTGTATGGTTTATGGGATTCAGGAAAGTTGGATAGACAGAGGTGAGAAAAAACAAGAAATACTTAAATGAACATGATTTATTTCTATGTATGTTTGCTTACACATGTTATAATGAAGGCATGGCCACTGAGTTGTCCTAAGGAGGGTAATGGTTCTCAGCACATTATGTCAAATCAACCCACACATCTTTCCAAATTGTAAAATAAATAAATTTTTAAGAAATAAATAATTATTTCAAATATGCATAGGTAGGTGTACCCAAAAAATGGTCTGTTATTATTATATAGTACTGAATGCAAATAATTCATGATTTGGTATTCTTCGATACAAAATGAACTGTTAAAGGTGCGATGCGTTACCTTGGCTCCATTCAATTTGAAACTTGTAAGATATGTTGTGACAAATAAAACATAAACATGGTTTCAAAACCATCCTTTTCTAAATGTTTGACTTGTTAGCGACTCATGTCAAATCACACAAAAATATTTTCACATTAACTTTATAATATGAAGTGCTTATCAAAATATTTACAAAAGTTTTAAGGTTTTCAACAAAATCAGGATGTAAATGTGTAAACTTATATCCAACTTTATGAATATGAAGAGTTTTTGAAAATGTTGTCAGTTTTTAGGTGACTGCAACATTTGATTTCGTTAATAAAATATATATATATATATGTTTGTATATATATTTATAAATTAAACTAAGGTTATTTACAGTTAAAAAATAAACTATGAAATAATAATTTCATATAACGCAAAAAAAGACAACACTATAGTGGTGGTACCTTTATTTGCAGTGAAATAACTCTCTGGTTGTGTGGAGCTAGATCTATTTAATTATTGCACTTTGTCATAACCAAAAGTCCACAGTTGATTACAGAAATACAAGTATTAAAGAAACTCTGTTCATTTATATTCATAATGGAATTATTCTTTGATTCATAAATTTGTCACCGATAAAAAAATAAAAAATATTCTTTAAAATTATATGATCGGTTTATACAAACGATAACCTCTCTGAGAGTATGGCCGAAACGATTCGCCAAATGAAAAAGTCCTAAAGGAGTATAGACGTGGTCAAAATTCAAATGAATTATTTAGCTTAAAAAAATATACGGATTTGTGTTGCAAAACTGACTGTCGACGATTACTAAAACATGCATCATTTTTATTAGGTTTATTCGCATGGATTTTATTCACAATATAAGATTGTATTAGTTAATTTTTGAAATTATATTAAAAAAAAACTCACTCCCCTCAAACACTTAAGTTGGGATAAACTCACTCGCTGAGAGGTTAAAGAAGAATATTAACAAATTTCTATTAATCGGTAAAGTAATAATAATGTGGATTGTAATTTAACATATCATTATAACATCAAAGATGTGATACCAAAAAACAAAATTTGTTTATCCCATAGAGATAGTTTCACAGGTATAATTAAAGAAAGTTTTAATAGGGCTGTCGTGGTTACAGTAAGAAGACGTTTTAATTATTATTGCAAGTAAAGGCAAGGTAACTAAAATTTCTCGAAATTGATTTAAAAGCAAATATTACGGTAAAACATTTTAAAGATACCCTTGCTTGTGTAGTGATGTACCAGAGGGATCAAAAAATAATATTATTTATTAATAATTTCATGTTTGATAAAAAGCTGAAAAAAGAGACAAAAGAATGCAAAAAGAACATCGTCGAATTGAATAGCGAGTCCAGATTTAAATGAAATTGATAAACTTCGGTACAGACCCGGTATCTTTGGGCAAGATAAGAGGGAACTGTGGGGCAAATGTTCCAAATTTTTTTTGTAACTTCTATGTTATCAGTGTGCAGAAATACATTCAAAGTGTCCTCTTTAAAATGATTTGCCTCGAAATACTTCTGATCTACTGACGCATTCATAAAACAATAAATAAAAATGTTAATTGAAATAAAATATGTAAAACTAAATTGCTAAATGAAATGATTCGATTCTTAGAAAAGCACAAGACTATGAGAGCCTTTTAACTAGATAATTGGCTATGGTGAATTTAATAAAATATGATTTGAAATAAGAAAAAGATTAATTTTCTAGAGTGAACCGTGTTACTAAACTTATGGGACAGAAAGATTATGATCTTATATTATTGGGAGTGAAAAAAGAGTTTTGTTTGAGGACACCATATTTATTATCTACATGTTTATGATCAATAAAGTAACAATCTAGGCAATAATTTCAAGAACTGTTAAAAAAAGGTTTTACAAAAATATGTTCTATGTCCATTGTTGTCATCTTCTAACAGTTCGGTCTGAAGAAAAGAAACTCCAAAGCAATTCTAAGGTAATCAATACCACTATAATATTTTGCATTAACATTGGACATTGTAAATATAAAATAGTTAACAATCACATTTTTCTTTTTTTCATATTTACAACTTACAAGCAAAAAATAAAGTTATGCATATAAACTAGGTGTAGGTATAATATTTATAGAATTTGCGAACACCAACATTCATGTTAATGTGCAGAGCTGAAGAAAAGTGCACGGAACGGGTGGAGGGAGTACATCAGACAGATCTCACTGCCTTAATGCTAGCCATAACTAAAGCAAAACTATTAACCAATAACACAATTAGGTAGTACCGACGACCACAAAACCTTTGCTCGGTGAATTATTAAAGTTAATAACTTATCACTAAACATTAAAACATACATTCGTAAGTAAGAAGTTAAAACAGTGTTATTCTTAATTTATACTACCCACAAAATGCATGAAACAAAACATGTTTTCCGTAACAGAGTTGCTGACACTCTGAACTTTAGTTAAGTACTGCAACTCACACATTGTATGTGATTTATACCCAGTTTCAGAATCATTTCATCATTTGGAATGTTTAAGTGATGTGAGTTATTTATACTAAATAATGATGTTGTGAAAGAAATAATTGAAACATTGAAGGTAGGTGAAGTGATTCAAATTTGTCACTACAAAATGGGTACCAGAAAGTGATTTTTTGGGGTTAATAATTACAACTCTGCAAGTTTCACTTTTAAAATGAAATTGCAAATAAAGAATAATAAAACTCTAAGAGATCTTTCATTTATACGCACACGTTAATAACGTTTATTAGACATTCACAACATCTCAGCTATTGGAAGCTGATTTTTTAAAAAATAAACTGGATTACCAGTAGCATTAAACATTCAGGCAAAAGATTTATTAATGATTTTTGTGAGTGATTTATCTTTCCGTATTATGAGACGAATTAGGTTATTTTTGCACAAGATAGAAATTACATGATAATAAGATATGCCCATTAATCCCAGTTGGAATGTTTCATCATTCTTCCAAAGACAACTATTTCACTTAATAAACTTAAAAAATATTTAGTTATCGTACAAACGAAAAAAGTGGCATGTTACATGCTAGCTTTTTTGATAATAAAGCAAAATTTATTCGAAGAACAAAGGTAATTACTAAAACCAAACCTATGAATAAACAACAATAAAACTATAATTGAACAAAGATGTTGTGGTCTTATACTAACTACAATTTCTTATGTCACATTAAATCTTATTATAAACATTAAATAAATCTTATCTAACCTTGAAATTACATGTCAGTGTATGTGTAAGTTTGTGTTTACATATTATAATTTACATATACATACATATAACTCCTTATAAGAATACTGGATGTCAAAATATCATTAAAAAGTGGACTGTGCTTACAAAAATCAACAGATGAAATTTTAAAATAAAATCACTTGTCATTAAACAATTCTGATTTCTTGACCTGAATTAGTTAGCTTTGGCAAATGAACTTTGGCAATTAAGTTAAGATGTTTTGTAAGTGTCCAACGAACACTTAGCTCATTACCGCTCATAACAATATTGTTAATAGCTTGTGGAAATTGCACTCAGTTCCCAAAAATAAAAAGGATTTGATTTCGGGATTTAGAAGGGGCTTAATTAATTTACCAGCAATTATCACAATAATTAAGCTTGTTTGTACAAGAAAATCACTTTTATCGTCCACCGAAAATTCAATTGTTCATTTATTAAGATAACTAACACCCAGCAGTACCGATGTCGATTTCATTATAATATTATATGCACACATTTATACAAAAAATGAGAATCAAAAAACCAACAAAAACATTAAGATTATCAAAAAATATTTTTCACAAGTACATACATTAAAAGGATATTACAAAACGTTAGAAAATTATCAGGAACTGATAAGTTAAGAGTGGTTCAAATAAAATGGATGTGCCATATTTTAAATTTTTCATATTGTTTTTAGCAATACACTTTTGTGGCAGGTGAGATGAGAAAGTAGGTAAGTGACATTTATTGTACATAACTGTTACTAAACAAATCTCAAAAAACAAAACCAAACAATTTCATATTAAAACAATTTGTAAACTTTATAAAATACAAGGTATGCTTTATATATTTCTTTGATAATTTAACGTTTCTTTTAAACTTTGCCTACCATAGGAATCAGCCGTGCCAACCATTATAAAAAAAACTGATGTAAACAATTTATGAGATAAAATTTCTGATGTAAAAATAAAGATTTTGATAATATGCAATATTTATAATACACATATATTTGTTTACACATATTTACAATTTTTAACTCTAAGCATTCTTGCTTCGATCGTCGAAATTCAACCAGTGTGTACAAAACTTACATTTTACGTTGAGGGCATCGAAAGATACAAAAATAATTGATTTCATCCAACAAATAGAAACCCTTCAAGGCAGCATTTCCCAAATTGTGTTTGTCACGACCCGGTAAATACCAGACACGAATGAAAAACTTGGACATTTTAATTTTTTCACAAAATCAACGATACAAATAAATAACATTGAATCAATTAATCGAGACATACCCCGATCTATAAAAGTTCTTTTTTGAACATATCTTCGTTGCACCCGTGATTTCTATTAACCCTTTAGGTAGGGTATACCGATCGATATATCGTCATGACACTTTATGTTCCTTAAGTGCGGTGCACCAAAATGTATAAACAGGGTTATTTAAAAAAAAATATATTAACTCTGCACAGGAGACCTTAAGGAAAATAATTTACCCCAAGGCCTTTGTCATCTTGAGGGATGCTGTGTAGGGTATTTTTAAGTAAAAGGAGGAGAGGAATATTTATAATACATATATATTTGTTTACACATATTTACAATTTTTAATTTTAAACATTCTTGCTTCGATCATCGAAATTCAACCAGTTTGTAAAAAACTTACATTTTACGTTGAGGGCATAAAAAGATACAAAAATAATTGATTTCATTGAACAAATTAAAAAAACTTCCAAGGCAGCATTCCCAAATTGAAAGAAAAAAAAACCTTGCAATTAAATTTTTTCACAAAAATCAGCGATACAAATAGATAACCTTAAATCAATTAATCGACACGGACCTTTCTCTAAAAGTTTTTTGTTATCAACATACACGACACTTATAATACCGCTTGAATAGATTGCTTTCTTTGCATTTTTGTAAGAAGAAAATTTTTCTTTATTGGAATATTTTTATGAGCACTCCAATGACATTTAAATATATTTAACTCAACCACTGATGAGAAAAACCAATCAATGTGTTTTATGGGCGTGTAAGAGTGTTCTAAAAAAGCTAAATATTTCATTACTTCTAGTCAAATTTAAACATTTTCTTTCAAATATCAAAATTCTTTCATGAACGAGTAATCGATCGCAATGGCCTGTCTGTGGCCAAGAAGTCAGAAGGTAAATTGGTTATGTATGAAAATTGGCTACATCAGTTTTCTTTAAAATAGGTTTTGATCACGCTTTGTGGGATTATCTGATCAGTGGTTAATAACGTTGATTAAATTTGATTTGAGTGCTATGATCATAATATTGGTGTTTCCTTCTGTTTGACAAATACTAAAGAGTTTTGCTACATACATACTTTCCTCCATCTTTAATGTTAAAATCAGCCATCCAAAATCACAACCTTTTTTACACATTCTTTCTAATGTCAGAATTGTAAAAATGACAACATTTTATAGTTTGATCTCAAAAATGGAAATTTTTTCAAATGTGGCGCATTTGTGTTGAGATATTATGTGTCTAATATTATCGGCATGATTAAAACAACAGCATTATGAAGTTTGATCTTAGATAATGAATTTTTTCACTTGTGGTGGTTTTTGTTCCGATGTACGTCTAATATTTATTTATCATTTCAGAATGATAAAAATGACAGCATTTTGTCGGTTGACACTAAATAGCAACACTTTTGTGCAGGCGATAAAAAAATATTGGGTCTAAATGAGAAGTATAAAAACAGTCTGGCCACGGGAAAAAAGTTTGGAAAACACCGCTTTAAGGTATACATAATAATTTACAATGGATTTCATAAAGTAGAAATAGTGAGATGGATTTTTGAATATTAATATTGTGTAATATTTAGAATTTGTGGTGTCCTCCATCCTGATAGAATTATTAATAGAGTGCTCTAAATATATCACAATAAAACGGTTTGGCTGCAGTTGTACCGCCAACCTTATTCGTACAGTGTTGCCAAATATTAATTTAAGCCCACAGTAGGCAAGTGATGTGTTGAAATTGAAATTGTGAATATTTGTCAATGGGAGTATCTAGGCCCACAGACGGGGAAAAGCCCTTATTGATCTCATAGGTATTGTAAAATAAGATACATCATTTGATCTTACATAATTATCTTCACAAATGATTTGGTATTCCATACAGGATAGACAACACCTATTAATTGATCTTTATTAATTACATGTCGCAAATTCTTCAATATTCTTATCAATTAATCATTAATATTAACCGGACAACAAAGTTATAATATTCAGTATAGCATAGACATCTATTAACATATATCTCTCCAGTTTGAACTAACGGTAACTGACTGACAGGCAAATTGACACTCGGTCAACAACATCACGGTACTGAACAATTTTCTCCAGTTCAACAATATAAAATTTTCACAATGTCAATATGTATTTAACACAAAACCATTTCATTAAATGTACTCTCTTATAAATGCTGAACACTCCGATCCATAACTTGCGCCGTCAGAAATCTGTGATATATATGGTAACATCAAGACAACAACAATATGTATTCTGTTTTACATTAAGTTATGTGGTTGCAGAAAATATAACATTTATAATAAAGGTGTAGTCACAGCAGTGCTCTATTCACTACTAAACATCTTATATCACCATAATTAATGGTAGTCACTACTAGCACACTCGAGTTCAACAAATCGCCGCTATATAAAGCTTTCAATATCAATTTACTTATCAGAGATCCACTTACATTTAATGTTGAAAAATCAACATATTTTAAGTAATTTAACCCACTTTTAACTCCGGATTCTGAATTCCATTACACAAGACGATTCGAACCTGGAAATAAAAACATATTCATTATTATTCAACAATCAATATTATTTGTTATTTATGTACCATTTAGATGAGTCCAATTTCTATTTGTGAGTACAATTTTTTTTTCAATATGGAATGTGATGAATTAACAAATTTATTCGGTGACCTGATTAATAATATAATTAAAAAAAATACAAGGTCTTAACCGAATAATTAATTAATAATTAGCTATAATAAAGTATCGGAGTGATGTTTAATTTGACATAATCAAAGAGAACTGAGCTTTTGTCCTACCATTTCAGTAAAATCCTTCATCATACAGATTTGTTGTATGTATTAGTGTATTATAATTATATTAATTTGAGGAGAGTTGGTGCGATCATTTATCATTTAAAAGAAATGCCAATACAATATTTTAATGTTTTTCAAATGTTTATATTTTGGTAGAAATGACTTCATGTCCTGGTAGATCTAATCAAATACATCTATCAGCGCCCTTGAGGTGATTTTTCACAAAACAGCGCTATACAAGTTATCCAATGATAATTATTATTAATAATAGCTTCAGTGTTAAGATAGCAAGTAGTCTTCAGACTCACACAGTGTGTGCGAATAAATAATAATGGTACATGAAAATGAATCAGGAGTAGCAGTGGGCAAAGTGGTTCAGTTTAAACAGTCCGATCACCAGTTCCAGCTCTCCGAAAAGATCCGGTTCGGTGAACCGGCTCAATTGAACAACGGTTCTTTCAAATTCGTGGGGAAAAATTTCGAAGAAAATTAATTCCCCACAATATTTAATATTATCGGGGGCAGGAGGTTGGCTAGAAAATTCCTCTTCAAAATTTTCCCCGAATTTGACTTAATTTCGTTAATATTTCTCAATTTCTCTACATTTTTGGCTTATCCCTAAAAAATATTTTTCATCCCTAAATCTCAGGAATTTTCCTAGACATCGCATCACCGAGACCTCGAGTCCAAAAACATAGATTTTATTTTAAATGAATACTAAAATCATAAGATTTGTATGTAGGTAGTTGAATACCTACCTACTTTATTAATAAACACGTCGCCATTGTATGCGTGCGACGGAAGTGTGAATGCATGCTATGAATCCCTATATTATCAATCCGGATCAGTAGTGACCCACGAGCTGTGAGAGCAGTTGAACAATCACCGGTTAACCGGTCTGCCACAGGTCAACAGCTCACCTGATCTCGTTCTCGAACGACTCGGCTCATCAGCTCACTCGTTCGTAAAGATGCGCAAACAGCGAAGAGTGGTTTTTAGGAACCGGATCTTGCGGATCAGTATGGAGAGCCGGTTCACTGAGCCGAGTCATTCGCGAACGACTCACTTCTAATCAGGAGTTTAAAAGAAAAACCACAATATTTTCCGAGTATAATCAAAGCTGAAGGAGCTAACAATTTAAGATTTCAGTTCCCTAGTTCTAGTAGAGAGGGGATATGATTTTTTTTGTTTCTTACCTCTAAATTTACTTGCGCTTAGCGTGCAGCATTTCCATGAGGAGCGTCTGTGTGGGCGCCTGCCCCGCACAGTGTCGACCATACAAGTGCTCTTCGCCTCGCGCCGCCAGCGCGTGAATTTCTGGTACCACCACTATGAGTTTGCTAAATTTGTCCTGGAAAACAAATATCACTTTGTTACTTTAAATCAGAGGTTCCCAAAGTGGTCTATATAGACCCCCATGGGTCGATATCGGCTTGCTGGGGGTCTATGTCAGCAAGAAAAAAATTTGGGGGTCCACGAGATTCAAATGGGGTACATACGAGCGGACCCCCATTTACCTTAAATCAACATTTAGGAGTTCCGTAAATGACACAATACACCTAACACAAATAACACAGTTTATGTTCACAGTTTACACTGAGGAATTACTTATTTGATATTTGTATTTTTATATTTCGTAAAGTTGTTTATTGAGGTATATAAATAAAATTATACGTTCCTTTTCTCGTCAATATTAATATATTAAAGCAAAACATTGCACATCGGAAGCCGCGAATTTTCCTAGATTCCCAACTTGTTTTTGAAAAACGTCTAGGGTAATAATGACGTTCAACATTTAAATGTAGGTCACACAGACTTCAAAACTAAGTTTGAGGACATTTTGACTATGTAAGTGGAATGTTGAAGAATCGGATATCGTATGACAAAAAGAACTGATCGGAATAAGCACTAACAAAGAACTTAAGGGGCAGTTCTGTAGGGCCAGCTACAGAAAGAAATTCCCGTTGTAATACCTCACAAGGGCGCCCCTGTCTACACAATGTAAAGACAGAGGAACTATACCGCCACCCGGTTGTAGGGCAGGCAAGGGAAGGGAATCTTCTTACGAAAAATAGAAATGATTATCACATGGGACGTTAAAAGTTTTAGGAAAATTCAATATTCGGCAGGCAGGGGGTCTACGGAAAAAAATATATTTGGCAAGTGGTCTACGGGGCAAAAAAGTTTGGGAACCTCTGGTCTAAATCTATGTAGATTCTTGAGCATTGATATTTTTGCTTTTCTTCTTCTTTTACTACTTTTTTTTTACTTTTACTACCAATTTTTCTATGCAGATATATTTAAATTTAACACTACGTAATATATCAATAACACTGCACTGAAATATTTACTTCACCTATATTAGAACAGGTTACACCTAGTGTTAAGCATATAATTCAAATGTATCGCAAATTATGCTAGGTACTTATTTACTGGCACTGAAATTGAATTGATACGATAACAAATCATGGAAGTGTATTTTGAAACACATGAAACATGAATAGAGGAACGATTACCTAAGCCAGCGATTCTTAACCTCGGGTCGCGACCCAAATTTGGGTCGCGAGAGGTTTTGGGTTGGGTCGCGGAAATCGCGTATTGATATCCCGATCGATGTCACTAAACTAGTATAGTCACAATTATTACTACTCTCAGAACAAGCACATCTATTGTTCACAATCGCGACATGTTAGTTCTGTTTTAATCTCAAAAAAGCCATCAAATTTTCAATTCAAATCGACGAATCAGTTGATATTGAAGATTTCCCACAGCTGTTGGTGTACGTAAGATACAGAACTCCACAAAATTTCAATGAAGAGTTCCTGCTTTGTGAAAAGCTCTCTGAAACTACAACTGGGGCTGATATATTTCTTTTAATAGACAAGTTCTTTGTGGAACACCAATTACTGTGGGACAATTGTCTCGCAGTCTGTACAGATGGAGCACCGGCAATGATAGGGAGTCGCATCGGGTTTTGTGCCAAAGTCAAGGAACGAAATCCAGAGGTTGTTTTAATACACTGCTTTTTACATCGAGAAAACTTGGCTACACGTGATATGCAGCCAGATCTACATCAGGTGTTACAGGACGTAATACAAATTATAAATTTCATAAAGGCACGCGCTATGAACTCTCGGATATTTCGACTGATGTGCGAAGAAATGGGTTCAGAACACCAGAATTTATTATACCATTCGGATATTCGCTGGCTATCCCGCGGAAAGATTCTAGCTAGAGTTCTTTCTCTTAAAACAGAAATAGAAATATTTTTGACAGATAAAAGACACGAATGTGCTGATCGCTTCAGTGACAACAAATGGATGGCTAAATTGGCATATTTGGGTGATATTTTCCACCACTTGAATCAGTTGAACACAGAAATGCAAGGTCAAAATCGCACTGTAGTAGACATTTATGAAAAAATTACTGTTTTTAAAAACAAAACAAAACTTTGGCAAAATAAAATTGCTCAATGTCAATTGGCAGCGTTTCCAACATTAAACTTGTTTTTGGAAGATCTTAATCTTAATGGCAACCGTATTTTCGTGGAGACCATGCCTATTTCTTTAGAACATTTGAGAAGACTTGAAAATGAAATGGAAAGATATATTCCACAAAGTGTCCATATAGATGTAATGGGCGTTGAAAACGATTCAGCTGGATTACAAGAAGAATTGCTCGAAATGCAAGGTGATGCACTTTTAAAAGAGAGATTTGCCAGAACGAGTCTCACAAAATTTTGGGCACAATTATCTGGGAAGCCTGTTCTGAGCAATGAAGCTGAAAAAGCCCTGCTACCTTTCCCAACTACTTATTTATGTGAAGCAGGATTTTCATGCCTCGCTGTTATGAAGAATAAGTACAGGAATAGGTTGGATCCTCAGCATGACATGCGGTGTGCACTTTCTATAAACATAACTCCACGTATACATGATCTTTGTTCAAAAATACAACACCAGGGTAGTCACTGATTATTTTGCTGTAAATTTTTTAACTGTTTTAATGCTGGTCTGATTTTAATACAGAACATTTAAATAAATTTGTTTATTTCTAATTTTACCAATACATCGTATAAATTTTATAGTATAAAATTACATAACCTGTCAATGGAAAAAAAATAAAAAATTAGATTAGGGTCGCGTACTTCAAATATATTCGTACCTTGGGTCGCCAGCCAAAAAGGTTAAGAACCACTGACCTAAGCGATATCATTTTCAACAATAAGGGATCTTGTAGACAGTATTTTACATGATTTGCAGTATTATTTGCAGGATTACTTTTTTAATTTTTGAGTGATACTCTATTATCATAGTGCTAAAACGACAGAAAAGTAGAAACTGAACATTTTAGACAAGTACATATTATGAACTTCTAAAAAAATTATTATTAGAGGGGAATTCAAATATTTATTGGGCCATAAACCAACACTTTCAATTTTAAAGCAATTTAATCAGAAAATAAGGCAGAAAAAAAATTTACCAGCAGAACAATAAGTGCTGTTACGATACATCAATTCGACATCTGCTCAATTGAATTCTTGGAGCATTAAACTCGAATTGTGACACAGTCAACCAGCACGTAATGGAACTTGAATAGGAATGTACATATCAGTCAGTGGCTCCAGTTAGGTGTCAGTGCAACGAGATTGTCCCGATCTGATAGAATGAATGAATGACTGAATAATGAATTAATTCATTAATATAAGTGATTCCGAACGGGCAGCTTACCTGAATGGATGGGTAGCAGGTCAGTGTGTAGTCCAGCAGAGCGGCCTGGACAGTCTCGTAACCTTCCTGGACGCATTTTCTATTTGTTATCCCCCTGACATCTGGAATACATCAGGAAAGAAAGTCAGTTTTTTACAATAATATTTTATACGGGGTAAGAAGGTAAGATAAAATTGCTAGAAACAATTTGGAAAGCGGGTATGGGTACCGCGCCCCGCCCCGGGTACCATTTATCGGATAACCAACACCCCTGCCATAGATCAACCCAAATGATTCGCCACATTTGGTGACTTAGCAGGGGTGCCCGGGTTCATGGAGTGAGGTTTGTCTAGGTCTTGGCGGCGGATGCGTTTGTTAACTTATTGTGTGGCGGGCCGAATTGGTAGTGACTGATTGAGGGGAACTTTTTGACCTCTCAAGCCGGTCTTTCTCGACCACCTTCCACCATTTCAGACCATTTCTAATCACCTTTTTCCGCAGTGGTTGAATGAATTCACTCAGACCCTACATACAGCATCCCCAAAGATGGCATAAGCCCTGAGGGAAAAAAAATTCCCCAGGGTACTGTGTGGAGCTAATGTTAAAAAAAAAGCGCACAATCAATGATCTAAGTTTTATCACGACATTTGTATTCCATATATCAAAACAGCACGAAGAGAAGAGAGCATCAAAATATAATATAAGTTGATTAGAAATATATGTATCATTCAAATCTGTGCAGTGTTAGGACGGGTTGTTTCGGAGAATCTGAACAATTCATCAAATTTCAACCTTCATTTTCAAGATCTGTGAAAGATTTTTTCTAGTTCTGTTTTTATTTCAGTTTTGTCAAGCAACTAGCCTACTATGATATAAAAACAGAACTTGAATAAATCTTTCACAGAACCCGAAAATGAACGTTGAAATTTGATGAATTGTTCAAATTCTCCGAAACAACCTGTCCTTAGTTTCACTGTTAGACTGATTACTCAAACTGCCAAAGCCATGATCACAAATGAAGATTTTTTAAATACAATTGGGATAAACTATGTGAAAGCAGTGACGTGTGCTGCACAACGTTCATCAGATGTCACATAATCAAGATGATTTTTCAATGTTATTAGATGAGTTCTCAAAGTGCCTATACATCAAATCTTCCAAAATGGAAGGTAGTTAAGGTTGTCTCATTTAATCTGTCCTTTTAACCGCGACTATGAAATGCTTTGATGCCACATTTATTTTGACGTGTGTATTGGCTACAGTTCAGATATTGGAGTTACTAGCATTTTACAAAAAACAACATAACTCGCAAAGGAGTATTTAATAAAGACTTTATGATTTGATTTATCAAAATGTCTATTTCTTCCTGTACATAAAGGAAAAATTTCTAAATATACTTCTCATAATTATGGCTTAACATCCTTTTGTGAATTTATTATTCTAGATAAAAATCTTCAAGCCGGCTATTGAATAATTTCTATTTCTGTTAAGAGTCGGTATTTAAAAATAATTTAGAATTGTTAAAAATGTCTTATAAAGTGATCATAAAGTAAAGATAGTTACCTGGGTTAAGGAGGAGGAGGAATTTGACACATATATAGTCCGACACATCGAACTTGAGCTCAGCGAGTTTGTTCTGCAGCTCGTTGAAGTGTTCGGCTAGCGACGGGACGCCCAACAGGCCGAGGCAGAGCAAATCGAACTTCTGGCCGTTGTGGAGTGTAGTCTCGTCGGGGAGGCCGTTGTGCATCCGCTGGTGCAGGTGGTCCAGGACCAGCATGTCTGACCATGAGTGCTGGAGGAGCTTCATCTGGTCATCCACCTGGCGGAAAAAGAAACATCAAACAATGCAATCAACCTCACTGCAATAATCGGTGCAATTGGCAATAAGGTTGCAAACATTATTGTTATCAATATAATCAACATACTAACTGAATCATAGCAATTGGCAAATATTGTACAATTTTATTTTATTTTTTGTTACCATTGAGTTTTGATGTAACTATATTTTTTGTTCCTGAAGGTTGTATTATTAAGTAAAAAAATAAATTAAAAATAATGCAATTACCATAAATGAAATGGTAAGATATAATTTTTCGAAGAAAACTTCTTCTAACTGCTTTTCACTTTGTGATGGCATTATTTATTTTTTATTAAAACACAAATAACATTGTTTACATCACTTTATTTCGATACAAAATCTCAACATGTTTCATGAACCAAGTTCACTTCATCAGGACTGTGCTCCTGATGAAGTGAACTTGGTTCATGAAACATGTTGAGATTTTGTATCGAAATAAAGTGATGTAAACAATGTTATTTGTGTTTTAATAAAAAATGGTAAGATATGCTCACAACAATGCCGGAATAGGGTTTCGTAGGTACCTACTTCCAACTTTTACTGAGGGCAGGCAATTAAAAATACTAATTTCGGTTGTCCGCAACTCCGGCTTAATTATATACAGAATTCGGATTTGCTTTGAATTTAATAAATTATTTTCAAAATTGGAGCTGTTCCTTTGAAAAAATTCAGACACGCACTGAAGAACCTGTGATATAATATTTTAAATGAAAATAATTTTTATAATTGTCTTTTTTGGAAATTGGAATTTAATAACACGCGATTTTTAATGGGGCTAGTATTTTGATAAATTTTAAATACAGTTTTCCAATAAGAATCTAGTAAGTAACTGAGGAAATTACAAAATGACTATTTCGAATTTTTTTCGTTTATATCAAAAATTCTTTAGCGCCTTCCTCGTTCTATTTCGGGAGAAGTTTTTGGGATCCGGTTCGTCAGAAGCAGGCACTAACAATTATGCAGACTGTACAAAGAATTAGACAAGACTAGTCCGTCATTACGCCGCCACGCTGCATTACGTCACCTCTCGTGTACGTAATAGGTAGGTAATACGCTCTCAATGGCTGCCTATATCTGTTGAGTTGGTTGCTCGAATTTCTCCGACTTTCTCCGGCCGGTGTCAGTGTCAAGTACTGGGCCACTGTCAGCGTGTCAAGTGCACGCGGCCAGCGCTAGAGGGGGACGCCAACACCGCAACGGGAAGTCACGGCACGGATCCGTCTATCAATTATTACTATCAAACGATGTCAAGACATTCGGGCGACCGCCTAGAAAGGGTAACCTTATTCCCCTCAGTTTCGGAGGCGAGCCAAGGACGACAAGTGCGTTTCTGCTTGGCGCGCCAACTGGTGCGGTATTTCACCCCCACGAGGACGAATACAACGCACGATGTAGACGTAAATGGTAGAACTAGGTACAAACCTAGCATCTCCCCTTTCATAACTTCCAATTTTAGATGGAGTGAGCTTCATTCAAATCCTGTGTAACTATATATATATATAATTGAAACACTTTGTTTACACCACATTTAATTATTATGTTTCAAAAATCAATGGCTTCTTCGTCAGGATAATTAATTAGTATTACTACTTTACGGTAATTTTAATCATTAATATGTGTGATTACATTTTTCAAAACACGAACTAAATAGTTAAGTTTCGAAGTACGAAAATTGCCAAGCAGTATGATAAAAGTCACAACGTTTTGTGTAGTTATAGATTGGTCTTAAATCACTACTTCGTGTATCGACAAAAGTTGCCGTCATCTGGCGGGCGAGTAAACGCAAAGATAATCCGAAAATAAGGACGTGAAACTGCAAACAGCAATTTAGGTGCAGTCTTTGTTAGCGGTGTCGTACTGACACTCGTACACCCAACGCACACACCCGAGAACTGCGGTAACTATGGCGAATAATGAACACAGCGTTCTATTATATAAGGAATGTGTTTTAGAGTCAGTAGGTAAATTTAAAAGTTTCATCAGAATGACAAACAAAGAAATATTTGAAGCATTTGAGAAAATGGAAAGTGAGGGGATTACCGTCAGTTACACTTCTCGTAATTTAGTTACAGATTACAGAGCCGAGAGCGTTGAGTCGAAACGGACTACTTTTCTTAGTATTACGTTTGATAATGAACTCTATGGTGAAAGTTGACGGCCAATGGCAGAGATTTCCAATTACGGATAAATAGGATGGTTCGTCGCTAAGCGGACCGGAGCATCTCGGTAACTCTAATGATGAAAGATGGCATAAGCGCAAAGAAAAAAGAGACTTACTGACTGCATCTTTTTACGAAAATGTACGTGGTAAGATCTTTGTTTCTAACATTTGTCAGAAAATAATTATATCCACACGGCAAAAATATGCGACATGAATAATTGCGGAAAAAAGTTTTTGACTATCTGCGCAACATGCAGAGAGAATAATCATCAACAGAAAGAGTAGACTTGCCGGTATCGATTTTCAGTCGATTGAGACGTAGTTTTAAAATAAACTCTTTCGTATTGGCATCCTATAAATTATGTACCAAGTGATGGACATGTGCTGGCCTTGACACGTGTGCCTCGCAGCGTGTGTTACTTTCTACACCGAGTTCAAACGAAAAAGGGTATCCGGATCGAAAAGGAATAAAGCACAATACAAGTGGAACCGCAGTCGAGGAATTTAACCAAGATAAGTTTGTATGGACTAATCATTCACAAAGTTGTGGACATTTATTTATTTTATACTTAAGAAAAAAATTACTACACCTAATGAAGGCATCATAATTTTATTATTACGTTGATAGTTACATTTTCTATAACGATTTAAAATGTGCCACTTTTTGATTTGCCGCCAAAATGACATGTTCGTTTTTATTCGTGAAGTCGGCGGTGCTGACGTCAAGAAGCGTTGGTGACAACCGACTTACCAGACAGTGGCATTGTTGTACAAAATCTCAAGGACAAAAATTTTATTTTCAAAAATTGACCAACCCATTACTCGGTGGTCCCAACTATTTCATTCTACACAGCCGAGTCGTGGAAGTGATGTCCTACAGTACCGTCTCTTTTCCAATAGAATATGAAGAGAAGTGAGCTTACAATGTGTTGATATTTTCCCAACGAAGTCTCTCGATTCCCAAAACAAAGCGACGGCTTATTATTGTGTGCCACGAAGCGCATCATTCGAGTTTTTATCCAACCAGCATTCGGAAGGAATTACCATTTACGCCGTCTGCTAGCGGCGTTTTCACAAACGGAATTCCTCGAGGAAACGCTGCTTTCAGTACTTATTTAAAATAATTCGCACAGATACTGATAGCTTTCCGAAAATAATTAGAAAACAAACGTGTTATGTCAGCGATTACTGCAATCGAATAGCACTTTAAGTATCAATGAGAAATACTTTTGTATGTTGCTTTATGTTACACCGACGAACATTAGAGACCGATTAACCGAGACTTGTAAGTTAATTGTTAAGTTATAAATAGTAACGATTAAGACACGTAATAATAATGTGATGTATGAGCCCCAACCCCCGTCTCGCGAATAAGTTTGAGGTGTGAAGCGTTGTGAAACGAGACATTGCCAGCTCCGCTATAAGTGGGCGCACGGCAACGTTGTCGGCCGCAATGGTGGTGCGCATTACGCAAGAGAACAAACTGTGGCCCTACGGGACCTACGAACATTTCGTGTTGCCAGTACTTGCCGCTTGCCAGTCGCCAGTAGGTCAGACTTATCAACTCACTTGGTTTAGTCACCAATTTGGCAATAATACGCTGCTATCTCGGTCGAAATAAATAATCTCCCTGATGAAATAGTTTCAAAAGTATTTTCTGGATTTTGCTCGACCGCATGCGTTTTCGAAATTGATTATCTGACATAATTATTATTAAAAATGTCTACCAAAATTATAAATAATAAATGTTATTCTTAAAATCACTAATAAGTTACAGAAATTGTGTAATATTCCATTCGATTTTTGAGTATTTCTAATTTGTTCGCCCATGCTAGAAATCTACCCAATTGTTGACACAACAACTTCGTAAGCCGGAGATTACACAATGATTACTTCACCGTTCGTATTGTACAGTTGAAAGTCTAGTTTAAATATTTCTAATGTGAAATAATGTGACAGAAATGTTCAAAATATCATTCAAAGTCGAGAAATGAAAGTTGCCTGATAATATTGTGTTACACCCAGAAGTGGCAAACAAAGAGCTGTAAAAAGTGCGAAACGTACTGATTTATGTCACTTAATATTATTTTGAACAGTTGTTCCTTACATGATACTCAATCCACAGCATATTAAGGGCATCTTCAATTATTAGGTTAAGTGGGTCATTATACATTCAAATAACCCGACTGCTGATTGCAAGAGCTACACGCTTCTACAACGCATTAGTGTATCTACAGCTCTCTGGAGTACCTTACTCGAATAGAAGTTTAAGCCAACATAATTTTATTATCTCAGAAATAAAAATAATAATAAACCTTCCAGAACACAAACAAAACACAGTGATAACTACTGCATCGCAAGTCAATTTGGTTTTCGCAAGACTTAAATAATCGCAAGTTTTGTAAATAGTTACACAAATCGCATAAACAAAACGATTTCCCAATATATCAACAGCAAATGTTGAATACAATTGGAAAAACGAAAACACAAAATAGCAATATTCAAAATTCGCACATATCGCATCGGTACAACAGACGGCATGGTAATGGTAAAATGTAGATAAAACAGAGCATGGGGAAGGTAGGGTTAATCGTCGCGAACTCACCTTGAGATCCTTGAAGAACGCAGTGTTTCTCGCCCAGTCCACTTGTGAGAAGAGATTCTGGTCGAGGACCTTGCACATTAGTTCGAAGAGGTCGACCTCGCACTGGTTGTAGGTCTGGTTCTGCAGAAGGCCGAACAGCGAGTTCTGCCACTCCCGGTCGTCGATGGACTGGACGAATTCGCGGATCATAGGGGACACTCGCAGGGGCTCTGTGGTGGAGCCGGCCTCGGGGGCGGGCTCGAAGGGGAATGGCTCGGGGGTGACAGGGGAACGTGTGGTGGACTGCGCCGCGGGCCAGCCTTTGTCGGGTTGGGGGGCGGGCGGTGCCAGAGTGACCATGTTCATTTGCGCAGAAGCTCCGGCCGCGCCGGGGCTAGGCGAGGAGTCTGGGGAGCGCGTGAGGGAGGACACTTGCGGGATCTGTATCTCCTGCTTGATGGGCAGCGTGGGGTATGACACCCCCGCGCCATAGCCGCCGAGGGCCTCCCCGCGAAGGGTCTGCACGGCCAGTTGCCTCTGGCGCATCATCTGCAGCTTGCGCGCGCGATCCCGCTTGTACATGGGGCCGAACTTGTTGCGTCCTCCGCGCATCCTGTCGGCGCGCACAGCTGGAACAGACACATTTATTACACGGGGCAATCCTACGCCATCTCCTTCTTCATCAACATAATTACAAGTTACGATATAACAAACAGTTCACTTCGTCATTGTGCAATCAGCCTTACCTAGCTCAAGTTTCCTCTCCGCATCGACTAAAACTGACTTTCTGAGAGCAGTGAATAACTGGACCCCTTTAGGGCGAATGTTTATTCCGCGTGCCGCAAAATGGCGTAACATAACACAAATAGCCATAGTAAAATGTATTCAACTTCCGCCCTACCATTCAAAATTGATTTCTCCAAAGATTCGCAGACACCTTAGGCGCTGAACTGAATTGAACAGTAGTGAATTAATGAAGATAAAAATGTCACATTTTAACCACTCCCATTTTAGAAAAAACTTTACAATAACAAGGAATAATTTTTTAAAAAGAAATGTAATTTTTTATAACTAAACGAAAGTAAAATAAATAACTTTAAATTCGGCCCAGTCCAATAGGTCCAATGTAGGTTAGTGATAATAAACTGAAGGGTTCGAATTCTTGAATACACAAAAGAAAATCTATTGCATTATATAATAAAACCCTGTAAAGTTTAAAGTGGACGGTGAACATTATAAATTAATTACATAGATTATTTCATGAATTTTCACCATGAAGCTGCCTGAAAAAAGAAACATTTCTCGCTGCGCCAGTTTAATAATTCGATCAGCAAAGTTTAAAGTAGGACAAAACGCTACCTAGCTTTCAGAACTGGAGTTAACTACCAGCACTAGAAGCTCACTGCGCAATGTGCAGCAGCTAGCCTGCCTAGATAAAAAAGTAACTACTGAAATGGAAATGAATACATTACTACATTAGTACTGACGTGCACATAAATTTAGTATTACACGCGAACAATAGTGCTAGCTGCAACACGGGGCGATTCTATCTGCTATTTTTATATTATATGTCAGATATTTATAGTTCAGAGTCAGAAAGCAGACCCTAATAATTTAGTGACCTATAAAAGATCGCATTGTTTTCATTTTCATTATTTCGCAGAGCACTGGCTTAAAATCATCAATTTTATTACGAAATAAATTGTGTGAAATTTAAAAAATATTTGTTTATGTCTTTAACCTACTTATTACTGCGTTTTTTACGAATACTATTAGTTATTTAACATTTTATTGGCTTCGTTGTAATAATCGGTTTGGTAACGAATGTTGCTCAACGCGTATGATAAAAATTAACGGATTATCGTAAAAAGGTACTAGCGAGGCAGTGAGTAACCATCACGACAAAGAAGACAAGACGTTTCTTTGCATTAGGTGGTACTCCCAGCCGACTCACGGAATCAATGGAAAGTAATGGCAAGAAAAGATGACTGGTTGTACCTCCTTGTCGCTTACTGTCGTAACCCGACAATGCAATTTCTTTACACACTCGACAAATACGCAATACCTATAATACTTGTGAAATTCAAATATCGAAAAGGAAAATATATCGGAAAACACTCAACGACGCCGAAGTAAACATTGGGAAATAGTGTTGCTGGTTGTACAACTAAGTCAAATAGAGGAACTGCAACAACGGCGAATATTATTGGAACAAATAAAGTTAAAGAATCTCGGTTAATAAAAGTTCGCCATGTCAATTCACAAAGCCGACGATGTTTACAAATTAATTTTGTTTTGACGACAAAATCATTGAAAAAGATGATGCGAACACTTTGTTAATTAACAATATCTTCTTGGAACGACAACAAACAAAAACATCAGTTTTTACCTATTAGTTGTCCAACAGCTGCTAGTAGGGAAATGAATCGATATGAGTATGAACACAGAATTGTTCAGAGTCGTTGCGAGCTGTGCTTCTCAGCAACCAGCCATATACTCAGCGAGGGACAGGTAAACACCCACCGAACCCACTGGCACAGTTAAAGAAAGCATATCAAGTTGCCGTTCTACTCGAGGCACTGACATGAAGGGAATCAATCAGCGATCAAGCCTCAAACACACCACAACTAGACAAAGCACACCTTTATACCAAATGTCCATCACCTCATTTACTATTCACCTACTGACTCACAATAATACCCCATCCAGGTGGGTTCCAGTTAGCAGCCAAGTGGGAGAACACTCGGAGAAAGAGTACGAGTTCTAGAGCGGTCACTTGAACTCCGACAGCTAGTTGCTAAGACCGTTGTTACTTTGTAGCGCTAAAATTGAACAGCTAGTTGTATGGACAGCTTGAGACGGAAAACTGAGGAGTAGTTGTCCTCGACCCGCGATCAAGGAGCCAAATAACCAGTGGCCAGAAGAGTTTTGTTACTAGGCACAACCGAGCAGGTGTCGTACTACTAGCAGCCGGGATGAAGCAATCTATTGTGATCACCGTGGACATGTCAAGGATTCACAGAAACATTTGATGGATATGATAAGAAATTAAGAACACAAACATATTATATATTGATATAGTATGAAGACGCAAAATCATAAATGATGAAAATCCGTAAACACATCATTGCGCTCCGCGCTGTATTTTTATGTGAATATGTCCAGTAAGTGCGTAGGAATCTTTGTATGTAGGTAAGTACCTAGACTGTGCACGTTAATGTAGAGGATAACTTAATACATTCCGTATCTGTGCAAGTAGGTATTTGGACTTGCTATTTAGCCATTAAATTTATGTAACACCTTAATAATATGCAGTCACTATGTACCCGTAATTTACGGGCCGTAAATACTTCAAAATAATGTGTTGGCACCTTCCCAACAACTAAAACATACCGGCATTGCAATATTATATCTACAGCTTAAATTATAAAGTAAATTATTTTTTTAGTAACAATGGAGAGCGCAATGAATGTAAAGGCAGTGGTGGTGGTAGTGGTGCATCCTGCCTGTCACGTGGCAGAATCCGTGCTGGTGTGCATTAAGTCCGACACGTGACTGCCGCCGCCTAATGAAGCCAGGGACCCAGTGGTTGCTAATGCCTGGCCGCACCGCGGAGCTGCTTACCGGAGCGGCTTTGCCGTGTATCAACTTTCCTTCGTCCTTGGAACTGCTTGCATAATACGATCGGTATGCGAGCTGCAGTTTAGCAACCCAAACTTTATGATATTTCTTCACCTTAGGTAATATCCTAACCCACTGTCAAAAAGAAAAGCACCGACAAGAGTTATCAAACCTCTGAGGGTGCGGACTGCCTCTCGTATGTCGAATTGTGACAATAACGGCGCCGACTCACGGACATGGACATGTTGGCTAAAGTTAGTAATCAATCAAATATGATAAAGCATTGTGGGACCAAACAATAATTGTCTAAATCGCTTCCAAATCGATGATTCACGCTCGGTTGGATCGCCGCGATGGTATCCCTGCGGAGCGGAGCTGATTGCGCGGAAAATTTGCATTAATACGCCATCGCGGCTGCACTCACAACGGGTAATTTATTCGCGTGTTCTCATTTCATTAGATTTGCGGAATACCTCCTTGTTAAAACGTCATCATTTATAGCAAGAAGTTATGGCCAGCTGGTTTGGTTATAAATAACACAGATCTGTGCTTGACGTTCACCGACAGATTGACACACGTAAAGATTTGAGATGAGCTTCGGTTCTTGTAAATTACTGGAGAATTGAGCCCCGATCCTTGTACGGCTTTGTTTGCGTTGGAGCAGGGCAGTGTGCTAGCAGCTAACAATAATTAGCCGCAGAAACAGCCTGCGAATCAATCACTTGTTGGCCAATGCACAAACTAAAAATAACACGCCAACTGCACTGTTGCACGGAAATTTCTTACAGAACACAGCTAGCTATGCACAATGTTTCCGGCAGTTGTCGGGTCTGTGATTCATGCCGGACTAAGGTTTTCACTTTTTACTAGTTACTAAAAACCCACTTAACCATTCAATTTATTGGACTACATTTTTGAATTTCATAAACACCAATGTGATATTTAATAATCGAAGAAAAAAATAATATTTATTAAGAAGATAATATTAGTAGCATAAATTGGGAGAATGTTGTCCAGAGACATTGGGAGAATTTTGACCGTAACCTTTTAATTTTGTGTGTTTTTATTGTTTCATATTTTAATGAGATTTGTTAATACATAAATATGACCTAGTTATTTTTTTTATTGTTCGAAAATACTCGTTTAAGAGTGAATTGAAATTTGTAATATTTAAGTAGGCTTTCCCAACAATTCTAACTGCATTGTTTCGAAATGGCACAATTCAAGAGGAATTTAACTGACTATAATATCATCAAATAATAAAGGTACCTACCAGTTCTACAACGCGTACTTTAATATCTATATTTTGAATGCTGTTCACAATCGCAATGTTATAAGTATCGCATAACCTAGTGGGAAAAAACATTTGAATTACCTAAATAATACCCGACACATTTTGGTCATATGCCCAACAATCAAACGTAGTCCATTCTGGTCGGCCGCGGAAGCAGAGCAAATGCCACCCATTATTGTCAATTGGATGCTCGCTTGTAGCTGTGCGTGGCGCCACATCCACGCCGGGGAACATGTCAACTACTCTGAAATAGCTACTAAAAATACTCCCGCTGAAAACCATTTATGTATTCCGCATTATTTTTTGTTGTTATTTAGCCAAAATAAATTAATAATAGAGATAGAAACCAAATTAGAGTATAATAGATACATATAAGTATAAGCAGTCTACACATTGCAAATAGATCGCAGCACAATGAAATGCATAAAAAATACATTATGAATTTGTACAAGTATTTATCTGATAGCGCCATTACTTTTTCTAAGCGCACGAAACATAATACGATCGGTATTAACTAGATAGCTAGAATTAATACTGAAACTATTGATGAACGTTAACTTCCTGTTGTTTCAGAATGACATCGATTTAATGATTTGAACAACGACAAACACAACTTGCAACCAACTTTACCACATTTAAGCCTTCGGTTCTACCAACTTGCGCGACGCATAAATTAACGAGGGCTAACCTATATCACGAAACGTAATTAATTTTATATTTTTTAAATAACTGTCTTGTTCACATACCCGACAGTCTGGCAAAACTAGTAAGGCCGATAAACAAAAGAAACGTTTAGTCCTCCATTTTTTACCCTTCAACCCGATACACCTCGCGGTTTCTTCCAAGAATGAAGATACAGGAAGCGATAAGATGCCTTCTTTCGTTTGAATGGAATTAAAGAGGACCAAAAGCGAAATAAAACCCGATCTATCTATTCACGGGTGTTGACAAAGTTTACAAAATAATGATTTAATCATTATTTTGTAAGATCCCAATGAATTTTCTGCTTTTTAGTTAAAAGAATAATATTAATTAACAAACAAAAGTATATAAGAATAAAAGCCATCGGCCATTGAAAAACATGTTGCCTGGTACTTACATTTTGGTTCAGGGAGTTCGGCAGAAAAACACAAAATCTTAAGGCGATGCCATACGTAGTAATGCAAAATCATGTGTTTTTGGTTTGAAAATTTGGTCGCCTAAAAATGTTTCAGATTCTTTTTTTAAATACTGCGAGTAGAATACATCTTGGCCTTTGAAATAATCGAGTACTTTTTAGATAAGTCTTTTTATAAGCCCAGAAAAAAATAATGTATAAGGCCTATGAAAACTGCTTTAAAGTTCAAAATCTCCTACTTACGAACCCATTTTCGGTTATGATTTTATTGTATAATGTGGAAAATTAAGTTATTTATAAAATGATCGAAAAAAAAATATTTATGCCTGAACATTCACAAAATAAAATAAAAGGCACTTTTTGGCCATGTTTTTTTCGTGCATAAATCAAAACAGGCGTATGGTGTTAAGCGGGAATTTAAACCTTATCGCCATCTACGTAAGGGTTGTTATTGATAGCGGCTCAATTTAAAATATTACACGACGTAGTGCATCGCCTTAAGATAAATAATAAAATTACGCCAACATTTAATACATACTTTCGACGTTTGTTCCATGAAAAGTATATTTTATTGTTCAAAGTAATATTAATAGTGTCTACTTTCTGTGTTATATCTGATAATATTGCTGCCAAGTAGTTTGAATGGCAAAGTGTGAATATTTCATTAAAGAAAATTAAATTTGAAACACAGCCGTTAGGACATGTGATAATACAAAAATGGGGAGCTGGTTAGTTTCAAAATACACGTGAATGCAATTTTCAAGTCATGAAACATTTTTAGTACATAGTAGAAACATGCAGCTAAACTATCGAATTCTAAGATACATCGCGGAAAAGTGTATGAAATCTCTTCAATGATATTAATTTTATTGCAACAATATTAAAAATCAGGTTTGAATTAGAAAACATATAAAAAAATCGAACAATTGAAACAGAAGTGAACGCTTTTGTCGGGTGAACGCTCTACCAATAATTGCGCTACAGCATCACACATATCAACCATATTACAATTCTTGAGAAATCGTTAACATTATTTAAATGATTCTATCCTGCTAAGCATGAGTACAAGTCAAAAATAAATACTTTTCAGGGGAGCGATTTTAAATTTTTAAACTGTGAGTTCTTCTATTGGGTGATTGTAAAAAATACTTACTTTTAATTGAAATGTATTTGACATATTTTTATACCACGTGAAGATACTGTCCCAGAGATTGAAAATATTTTTTTCCATTTTTATGACTTATACTCTTTATACCTAGCGTTAAGCCTTAAAACGTTAATTTTAACATAAAGGAGATTTCATTGTAGTTAAAACTTACACCGGACAGCGCAAAGTTTGAATAATTCGGGGAGCACTTATTACACAGCAATTATAGTTGAGCGAGTGCCGTTATAATAATCTTAATCACGTGAAATCGTGAAAGTTTCAAGAAAAGAAGAAGAAACGAGGAACGTGTGACCCCTTTCCAACGCGTTCCCAGCTAAGGGACGGCAGCGGACCATGCAGTGCCTACCGCCGTCCCTTTGTGCTTCTCCTGAGAACCGAACCCATTGTTGGTCGCCGTCTACAGATATTATAATATGCATAACTTCATTCACGAAGACTTTTAACCAAGCGGAGGCACTGAACAACGAACGACTGAGCAGTGTGAACGGTGTTCGGTAGGGCGAGCAATCCTCGCCCGACACTGCCTCGTAATTACTGTTCACGTCGAGTATGGTGCACTTGCCGTTGCAGCACTGATTGGTATCTCTAGATAGTGCTGATATTCACTGCATATCCTCTTTCAACATTTGAAAAACCTATAACAAAGATCCTATTTTTAACTTCGAAATATTCAGCAACTAATTGTACGCAGAATTTAGAGATTTATCTTTATTCCAAAGTTTTTAAACACAAAATATTGTCTTTTTGATAAATTTACATACCTACATAGCGGTGACGGTTCGTGAATTTTAGGCGTTCTAGGGTCCTAATATTACAAAAAATGGCGTTATTGATGTTGTTGTAACTAAAAACTTGAAGTATTAAGATTTTTATGAAATTTTAGTCGCACTGATTTCCTGAAAATCTTTGAACAAAAAATATGATTTTTTTCTAAAAATAGCGTTTTCAACTACAACAACATAAATAACACCATTTTTGTAATATTAGCCATTTAACTCTAGAACACCCAAAAGGCACGAGCCGCCACTGCTACAGAGTACCGAGCCATTTGGGTCATCTGCTCTTTCAAAAGGGTAAAAAAATATATTTCACTGAATTCATATTGGTTGCAGCGAGTTGATCCTTGCTAAGGATTCGTTTGGACGTTTTAAATGTTGTCCGGAATTCAGAAACATTTGTCGTACCGGAATAGGTTATTTATCGACGCTTTCTTATATTAATAATAACTTAATAACTCTCTCTCTTAA
Organism: Hesperophylax consimilis; assembly: GCF_061612785.1. Lineage (NCBI taxonomy): Eukaryota > Metazoa > Arthropoda > Insecta > Trichoptera > Limnephilidae > Hesperophylax > Hesperophylax consimilis. Next base: position 6,428,423 of record NC_142866.1, read on the forward strand.
ACACACATAAATTACGCATGTAACAGAAATATTGATTTGATTACTTATTACTATTACTATAGATCTCAGAGTGGCTGGATCATGGGAATTTAGGCGTTAATTGTATATTAAATAGGTTTGTTTTGGCGTTGCAATAGATAAAAAATAACAAAAAACCACATTGTTCTATCATTATGATACTCGCATGTTAGTAAATAATCTGTGTAATCACAAAATTAATCCGAACAAAGAAATTAGTTGAGAAATGCGCAGTATACATAGGTACACACTATGATATTCATATTATAAATAAACATTATAAAGAATAAATACTACATAATTATTTATAAATGTTTACACAGGACGACGGTAAGAACAAATTATTTTTTATGATGCATTCATTCTGCGACCTTAATTTCGTCAAGAGTGTTGGGAAGCGATTGCTAAAAAGAAATATTATGCTATTGATACAAACATAATAAGATAAGCGAGGACATTATCGCTTCGTGGGAAGAGAGGGATGTTTATATTAACGTATTTGTGGAGCCCTGGTACAAGTGCAGTGCTAAGATAATGTAATATTTATACTAACACAATATCTGTTATTGCAGTTACTAATCCTGATAATTACAATTTAGAGACACAGTGGGTAGATACACTCAGTATCGTCTTGGTGAAAGAGAGCAACTCAGAAATGAAACGTTACTTGAAATGACTGACCAGATCTGTAGTGCCAGGTACTTCACAACCTTCATGTTTCCATTCCCACTCGATTCAGACTCTTCAATTGGCTTCGGGCAGCTGAGACTTTTGTGCAGTATTCCCATAAGAAAATACACACGGGTTGAAATTACGACAGGTACACACATACAATTATCTCCCTAACGTTTACGTACGTCCATTTATTATACAAAATAAACATCATATTACAACAGCCATAAAACGGACATGTAAAATTTTTTATGAAGTAATTTTTTGGAAATTTATGACAGTTTTTGAAATGTTAGTAGATAAGTGAAGGACTCGAAACCGTACAAGAATGGGTTAAACCCCCTGACCAATCTCAGTTTCCACGACCGTAATGGCACTATTTAATTTTCTAGGATGGTGAGGGAATATTTTATCTGCATCAAGTAAATTCATGCCACCGTTTACAATATTATAAAAGTAAGGAGGTATAATTTCCGTTTCGGTTAAAGAAATACATGGGTAGGTGGGTAAAGTGGCCTTGGGAGTTTCACCCGCTCCAACCTGCGACCGCCGGTCGGCAGGGATAAAGGCCAGTGCTAATCTTCGCTGATCCGATGTCCTTGAAGCAGGAGCATGGCGGGTGTTCCTAGGAAGCGGCGGCTCGAGCCTCCGGGGCGTCGTTTCGCGGAAAAATATCATAAAACAGGCAAGAACGCGTTTCGCCAGTATTGTTACCAGTCACTAGTCACTATCACCACTCTGCTCTGCTCTTTTCGCGCTCTTTCGCGGCGGCCGCAACGCGCATGCGCCGAAACCGGCGGGAGTACAAAGATGGCTCAGTAATGCCAGGCGTGGGAATATTTTTTCCATTTTCGTTTTATCTCATATTTTCAGTAATCAACAATTAATTCTCAAGTATTAATATTGACTTGAAAAACAATTCTAACGAACATCCGTTGGAGAGGGGATTCTTTACGTAAATACTAAGTGATGATGAGATGCGAGAAATATGAAATAAGAGCAGTTAGTTAAACATTAGGAGGGAGGTATGCAAAAAAAAAATATTCATAAAATGTTTGGTGTTCTAAAACCTGCATCTTTCCGAAGAAACTGAATAAATGCATTAACAATATTTGAACATGTTTGTTAAAGAGGGTAAAAGATTTACAAAAAAAAAGTCTTAACTTAACATTATTTTAGTAGAAATAGACCACTAACCTGTTGGGCCGAATTTACTTTACTTTATAATATGACCAAAAAAATGTATATCCCTAACTAACCCAAAAAGAATTCTAATTTTCCCCAACTCCGGGGGAAATTCCCACGCTAGCATCACCGGCCAGTCTCGGTAGGATAACAAGAAAAGCGTTCGGCCGTCGCTCGGCGTAGTAGTGGGGCGTTGTCGCGGGGGGGTGCGGCGGGGAGGGAGCAGCGGGGAGGGGGCAGCGGTGCCGCAACACAGACATGCCTGAGGCGCGACCTCGTCCCACTTAACGGGACCCGGTGAGGCAGGGAGAGGGGAGGTGGGGGCGCCATACTACGGCGGCGGGAGGGGGGAGCACCGATTATAAAAAAAAACATATAAAACACAAACAACACGGTGCTACCGGTGCGTGATGACGATTGTATCTAGTCTCCAAATGAATTTTGACGTCAGAATCGTTGCTTCATTGACAATAAAATTTGTAATAACTACTAAAATGGGAACATTAAGTCATACATACACATTAAAATACGTGGCACAGCTTACGCTTTTCAGTTTATCTTCTGATGTAAATCAGTTGCAAAACTAACTCAACTTTTCATTTTATAACGACTGAACAAGAAACAGTTCATTCTTTCGTACTGGGTAGTGGGTACTTGCCTATTTGTCATCCTCAGGCTGAAATATAAACGGTATTTATAATATTTTTATTTCTTTTTGCAACCATGCTGAACCTGACTTATCGCTGTAATAAAATTACATGACACATTCGGATTGTGAAGTAAATGTAAGTATGTACCAAAACATCGGAATATATTAGAAGGTGCGTATAGCTCAATTATATCTGCCCACCCCGTGAGAATACGGCGAGATTATATAATAACGGGCATAACAGAAGGAAACCATGTAGACTTGGAGCAAGCTGAAGACATGAAATGATATTATTGTGAGAAATTATTACAATACTGATTAGATCTTTTCCATATACAGGGTGTATCGGCACGTATCCGACAAACTTTAACCAGCTATTCCTTAGCACATTTGGAGTAAAAAATGTTATGGGCACTTTGCTGTCCGGTAACATTTTTTTTAATAAAAAAATTATTATTCACATTTTCACCACATGTCACCAATGTTTTATCCTTTGTCAAAGTTTGAAAACCCGTCTGGCAATATTTTGTTCGAGTTTCGTTGAATAATGTACGTACGTACCTACGTTGGCGCGCTTTTACAATCACAACGAAATCGCACGGCACCATTCGTCTCATTTTTAACTATTATTATTTAACGATTATTATTTAGTGTGTACGAAAGAGCGAGGACACTTTTTGACACACTTGCTAATAACAGCTGTTGAACACGAGAAACAATGCAAATGACAGTGACGGAGTGTGGATTTATTGATTTATTTTTTGTTATTAATGGAAAAAAAATGTTACCGGACAGCAAAGTGCCAAAAACATTTTTTACTCCAAATGTGCTAAGGAATAGCTGGTTAAAGTTTGTCGGGTACGTGCCGATACACCCTGTATGTAGGAACGCTAATAGACCGCGCCATGTATGTAACATGGGAGGAGTGCGAAGCGTGCACTCTCAATTAGGTACAAATTATTTGAAGTGCATATAAAACTGCAACAATGCCTTGTGGAGCGAAAGCAATTATTTAGCGCTCAACGCGTCACATGACAATCACTGCATCTCGCCGTGTTCCACGGGATTACTTGCGTATGAACGCCGCCCGGTACAATGTAGGCGCTCGTAGGTGTGCTCCGCTAGTGATGTGTGCACACTTCAGGTGTGCCTCACTTGGGAAACCTGTGTACTTTTGTACCTACAGTGAAGCCATGCCCGGTAACAATGGCGGGCCATTGCCTAAGCCGTAATAGCAAGTGGAAACGTTGACATTATTATTGGATAAATAAAAAAAACAATTCAGTTTTTACACGTTGCGAAACAATTAATGCTGTCTTAGATATGTGTATAAACAACAACAGTGTCGCGTATTCAAATTAAATGTGTAGCAATTACAATAAATTACTATTTAAAGCTATGTAAATTGCCTATATGCCAGGCGCAAACAATTAGATTAATTTAATAAGTACAAGTCATAGACATATGAATATTAGTAGACCTGCCCTAAGTGATTAAAAGCGTATTATCCCCACTCCCCATACCGGTTCCATTGGAGCCGGCTGGGCTCGCGTATGGCCCTATTCTTGTGCGAACTATGGTCGAGGCATCATCGGTTCATTTTACGAAATAACACGGCAAAATGTTGACTTGTGATATGAAAACTTGTAAAAATAGATGTGAAAAAGAGAATAAACCCAATTGTCGTATTACATTCCATAAGTAAGCATTATTTTACTCTATTTTAAGCTTATTCACACCGTATTATATGGATCAGTTTTAGAAACATATACTATCACATCACAATGTAGCGATTCTCAAGTGTGCTCATCGTTGTTTACTGGGGTAAGTAAATTATGAGACATTTGTAAAAGTGTCTTAACTAAATACTCTGAAACTAACTACGACTCTGCAAACAGAAGAAATTTACTTTGCAAATTAGTTCATAACGTGGCGAGTAATTTGCGCTCCCATGTAAAAATGTCTATTCATTCAAAAGCAGGTTTTACTTTTAAGAAGTAAATGGTGATATTATAATGCGAGATGCCTATTTACTGTCAAATTGATTTATTGACGAATCACAGTCAGCCTTACTCCCTTCGTTCTTCAACAGTTGATTTTACCCCTCGCCATTATCTTCTCGTCTATTAATTCCTATGTCTGTGGTACAAGTCGATATTCAGATTTAGAAAAAACTTTCTGATTTTTATTCAACCGTGACGTAACTTTACGTCGCAGTTATATTAAAGAAATAGACTGATTATATATTAAAAATAAGAGTGTTTAACCCCTTTAGGATTCTAATCATTGTTTTCTGACATCGTCTTAAATAAAGTAATAAAGACATTGGTCAATGGCTTGAGAACGAATCTCACTAGGGGTATTACTGTAAACAAGTGATATAGAGCTGACCTAAATTTTGTTAGTTTCTATTGAAAATACACCCAATTTACACCACAGGATACTTATAATAAAACTAATATCTACAAATGTAATAGTAATGATTTTTTTTTTAAATTACTGTCCAAATGTTACAACTTTCAGCGTAAGCTGACTTCCACGAGCAGTAAATTGATGGTGGTAGTTCATCCCTCAAAAGTGACATGTAAACTATCAATTCGATTTATGAATGTGAAATGTTTGACCTGTTTTATAAGTCGTGGAACTTCCGAGCGCGTGGAGTGATTCGAAGTCAATTATAGTCGACAGATACAATCAACGGACTAATACGATTAACATACTATTCTACGCTACATTGTTACATTTCCCGCATAGAAGGCAGAACACCGAACACAGACACGGGTTGGAAGGAGGAATGGACAATCTCGAGCGGAATGTTTTAACTCCGCACACAGCGAGCTCTGCCGTATTTATTACAATGATAAATTCTGGCCAGTAAAATCGCAGAATTGTAATTTTATAAAGGTATTATTACGCAGCGGTCGTTTAAGCTAGCTTTATACAATCATTATTTCCATACCGATCTTCTTGTGGAAACCATAACAAAAAATCTTTGCTTTACACTCTGATTATTTTCGTATCTGCGATTTCATACAGATTTGCCATTAAGGCGATGCACGACGTCGTGAAATATTTTAAATTGGGCCGCTATCAATAACAACCCTTACGTAGATGGCGATAAGGTTTAAATTCCCGCTTAACACCATCCGCCTGTTTTGATTTATCCAAGAAAAAAACATGGCCAAAAAGTGCCTTTTATTTTATTTTGTGGATATTCAGGCATAAATATTTATTTTTTTGCGATCTTTTTAGAAATAACTTAATTTGTCACATTATACAATAAAATCATAACCGAAAAAGGGTTCGTAAGTAGGAGATTTTGAACTTTAAAGCAGTTTTCATAGGCCTATACATTATTTTTTTCTGGGCTTATAAAAAGACTTATCTAAAAATACTCGATTATTTCAAAGGTGAAGATGTATTATACTCGCAGTATTTAAGTAAAGCATCTGAAACATTTCTTGGCGACCAAATTTTCAAACCAAAAACACATGATTTTGCATTACTACGTATGGCATCGCCTTAGAGGCACATATTTTCTGACAAAAAATAGCAAATCTTTAACTTAATATATTTCATAATATGATGATATTTTGGAACTAACTAAAATACTATATTACTAAAATATTTCTGCATATTAAATACTGCCTACTAACCGATTTAGTTTACTAAATCATTTTGAAGCGAATATTATAAGAATCGTTCTGAAATGGATGTCGATACCTACTCATATTCTAAGAATTGAAAAGATCTACTGTGCTTGTGGTTGAATGCAAAATAAAACTATTAGTTGTAGTTACAGGCCAAATATTCTAGAAATTATCAACTCATTTGACGATTACTCAATTTCATAACAATATCTGCCTCGGCTGAGTGAAAGGATATCCGCCCACTAGGGATAAGACGCAGACGGGAATATCTGCTCAAAACACGATCAGAGATACGCAGTCTAAGGTTCCTACCTTCAATTATATTGGATAGATACAACGAAACAATGTTAACTATTGCTATTGTTTAGTGAATCCTCCATTTAACAAGTACATATGTACCTAAAAATATACTAAAATGATCAGTGAATCATTGATATCTAAGTACTATCTAAAAATAAGTGTTTGAAATATGTTTTAATCTAGCTGAAAATTATTCATAAATCGTAAAAATTGCTATTGTTAGTTGACCTACTAAAAAGGAGAAAAAAACCATATAAGAAACATGGTGAGAAAAATCTATTTAAGTTGGTTAATAATTAAAATGACTACTAAATCACAATTGCTCATTCATTAGTTCAGTGATTTGAAACCGAAATCAAAGAACAATGATTATTAGGTGCTACAGTAAACAAGACTCGCGTTCATTCAAAGTCGTCGCTAATAATTAGTATTGAAAAAATAGTTCCGCCTTCACTGAATCTACTAGTCGGCTCGTCATAGATAAAAATATATAAATAAGCCGATCAGTCGCGGAGATGATAAGACAACAATTATAAGGTCGATAAGGCGGGCGGCCCCGTACGGACCTTCGGCAAACGTGTCAAGGCCGCCGGCGTCAGAAATGGTGTCAGCGCGATAAAAAAAACCTGCTAAAACAAAGCACTGCGCTCGGATTTCGGTCAAGGCCGCTCCGAAAGTGGGTCACTATTAACGAGATGCGGCGCTAGTGAAAAGTGAAAGGCTGCCATCCCGCGGCGGCTCTGGTCAGCGTGGCCACTGCCGTCTCAGAGACCAGCTCGGCGTCCTGTCAGCTTGCCAGCTCCCGTCAAGGTCTCACGGATAAGGACATTAAGTACACAGCAAAACACAAATCATCCAGTGAGGTTACAAATATTATTGCTGCACTAATGTCAATACTGTAAGCGAATACTTATCTCAAACTTAACATTAACATTGTACTATAGAATGTGTCCTTTCTCTTTTAAGGTTACATGTAATGTGTTTTTATCTACTTCACACTACATGCGTGTTAACCTATATATTCATATATTATATTTCCTATGTTAAATGAGAGTACCTATGTAATTACAAAATGAACGAAACCTTTGTAATTTTTTTTTTAATATGAGTTTGTTAGTCCCTTCTAACGTAAAAAAAATTCTAGGTCAGAAACCAAACAATACAACAGGTTACACCATCCATAGGATTGAGCCCAAATAATGTATTTTGGCTACTCTAAAATTTAATCCAAATGAGATAGGCCGGAAAGAATTGCAGTGCCAGGCAAATAATCAACAACAGGCTGCAACAGGTGGTCCACAATAGGTCACCAATCCAACAGCTGACCTAGTTACTGATAACCTCCAGATGGAATGTCACATTCACGGCCATCAATGCTCAGAATTCCTACGTACATAATACATAAATAATGTCTTTATGCAAATACGAGATTAAATAATACGGTATCGATCATAGAAATAATGCACTGTAAAGCAATGCGCATACTGAAAAACAGAAATTAACCGTGTTCGGTTAAATATAAATAGATAACTATAACTGCAGAGTGTGGATAATAATATTACACTGACTAAGGGATTACGTTTTGTAAAGTGACTAATCTTAAAAAAACCTCGAGTTTGTAAGCACGTTATAAGGTATAATCGGCGGAAAAAAATGTTTTTAGGTCGCCAACTGAAATGTCAGATTTCGGAATAGTATCGCTCGGGCTCGGAGCGCACTACAAGTAGCATACTTGTATTGCGTAGGACAGAAAAATGATGTTGCAACGGAATATCAAAACTCTGTCCGAAAGATAGACTCCTCGGCAGCCATAAGAATAGTTAGCTGGCTCCAAGCAACTCGCCATGCTATCGCCTCGCAGCGGACGCACTTCCCGAGCGCGGAGTGCCGACTGCGTGCCGCGTGTCGTCACCGCGTGCCCGCTTGCACAAGCAGTGTGCCAAGCGCGCAGCAGAGCCGCACCGCTGACCCCGATTCGGGGCGTTTGAGATGAAAATACACTGAAAAATTGTTCTTCGGATCTTATCAGCATATCGCGCGAATCTTGCGGAAATGCGTAATCCTCGTTGATGAGTCAGACTGACAACAAAACCACCTTTTTATGAGGTAATCGGATCGCGTAGAGCAAGAGTGCATTTGAAAATTATTCAACTATCTGACTGGCTTCGTCACAGCACTAACAGGCAACAATATATATTAACAGGCTCGCTATTTCAATGAGAAAAGGGAGAGTGATAAACTAACATTTTATAAATGAATGATTATGATCTGAGTGGAAAGAACCAACACAAACGAAATACTGGCTTATTGGCTAAACTACACTCAACAATGCGGGCTTAGTAATAGTTGCGCAAGGAAAAGGGAACAGTCCTTACTTATTGTTTCAACGTGAAACTACCTACCAAATCAAGATTGAATGTCTCACTAAAAGGGCAGACATAAATATAACCAATCCTTTGATAATAAATGTGTAATATTATAATCCGCGAAAGTGATAAATGCGTTAGTAAATAAATGAGTTATTTGTACAACTTTATTAGCTTTGTTAACCCAGTCAATGCCATCTTTACTAAGTGGATCTGTAGTAGTTAAGTCTAATTCATTTAGTTATGTAGGTCATAAGCAATAACTCCTGTTATTGGTAGGCCGGCAATTGTTTCAACGATTTCAATAATTGCGACTATTGTTGCACTCGAGACAACGGATTGCCGATCAACGGACATGCCGCTTTGTACTTTCGTGATCTCTCGAAACTCTGGCCGTTGCTTTACTGGGGGGGTGGGGAAGGGCAGATTTTATTCAATCTTACAATATAAAGAAAGCGAAAACTGAAAGAACGAGCGACTAGTCTAATTCCATAGCAATGTTGCATCCATGTTGTGAAGTGTTACTGAAATATAGGTTTCTAGGTCCCATTTTTTTTTATTTTTTTTTTTTATAGTGAATACCTCACAAGAGTCCCAACTGCTCCCGTCTGGAGCCAGTGAGACTATGGCATCCCCAATTGGGGGATGTTGTGAGGCTGAAGGTAAGTGGGGAAGGGAAAGAGGTAGGTGGGGAAGTACCTGGCTATTCAGATCTAGTCACTAAACACGGCTAAAGCCATTTGGAGCAACGTTTCAATTCTGAATGGTGGTCTTACACCAGGGCGTTGCTTTACTGGGGGGGTGGGGAAGGGCAGATTTTATTCAATCTTACAATATAAAGAAAGCGAAAACTGAAAGAACGAGCGACTAGTCTAATTCCATAGCAATGTTGCATCCATGTTGTGAAGTGTTACTGAAATATAGGTTTCTAGGTCCCATTTTTTTTTATTTTTTTTTTTTATAGTGAATACCTCACAAGAGTCCCAACTGCTCCCGTCTGGAGCCAGTGAGACTATGGCATCCCCAATTGGGGGATGTTGTGAGGCTGAAGGTAAGTGGGGAAGGGAAAGAGGTAGGTGGGGAAGTACCTGGCTATTCAGATCTAGTCACTAAACACGGCTAAAGCCATTTGGAGCAACGTTTCAATTCTGAATGGTGGTCTTACACCAGGGCGATACTGGTAGTATCTTCCACTCTGGAACGTGCCGCAAATATACTATATATTATTTTAATTAATTAATTGTGAAATAACACAAATTAATCAAATAAAATTTATTTGCGCACGCTGGGTTCGAACCCGCGACCTTCGGAATGGCAGTCCAATGCGTTACCACTGGACTATGCCGGCCGTCAAATATACTTACTAATTGCAAATTTATGTCACCAAGTCTTGGTATAGCAGATCTGAGGACTATTTTATAATCCGATTATCTACCTGCTTTGCTTTGAATAAGAACCTAATCCACAAATAAAGTTTGTTTGTTACTTTTAATATTTTGATTTTATTTAAAACATCTTTTTATCATTATTCGTCAGTTTGATCTTTATTTTTATTTCTAATGCTGTTTCTATAACAATATATGTATTTTTGTTAAATTTTTGTTTTACCATAACATGTCCTTTTCTAATGTTTTATTATTTGTTCTACAAAATATCATTTTGTTATTCTTACATAAATCAAGTACGACTACCATAATACGAGCATGAGCCTAGTATGGTAGTTGAGAAAATCATTCATTCAATTGTAATTTTATTTCATTTATATATTTTAAAAAAATCGATGTTTTATAATTACGTAATTTTCCTGAATACATGCCAATCGACACAAGGAATTTAATTATCTGGAAACTCTCTTTAAAACAAACATAAAACATTACATATATTTTATCCTAAAGAATATCAAGAAACTCGCAATTAACAAATAATTCAGCAAATATACATGAAATCGCCATTTCAACATTAAATGCAGCCACTGAAATAAACATGGCTTCAATAAGTACTACGATACATTAAATAGGAACAAGTGTAGTATCGCTGTAAACATAAAACAATATCAAAGAAAGAACTAAATAAACAATATGATAAAACAATACAAGCCCTCAACTGGGTGAAAGAAAAATAAAGGAAATAAATGCATTTTAAATGGAAATACTAAACACGGTTTTCTTTAGGATGGGATTGTCAAACATATTCGGCTAGTTAAGTGATTGAAATCGTAAGAATCGTAAATGTCTGAAAGGAACAAGGGAATATCTTGAATATTTATGATGTTATCTGCCAGACTGGTTATTGGTTGGGGATTGCGTTATCAGCGCCTCGATATCCAAGAACATCGGGAGGAAGGGATATCGAAAGAGAATGCGCCAATAACCGGGTCTGGAACTAAATGTCACACGCTAAACCCAATCACAGTGATAAAGCACGATGTGAGAGCTATTGCGCAGAGTTGAATCGCTCGGCGCACTGTTCACCCCCCCCCTTCGCAGCTGAAATTACAAACTAAATGTCTAAACGTGTCCACCATTTTTACTTTAATAATTCACCACACTATCTCATATATAAACTGTTGCCTGAGAGTTAATTTATTAAATTGCTTTATATCTGTAATGACAAATGCATGTTGAACAGTAGGGATATTTAAAAAAACTTCCAATAAGAATTGGCAGGGTTTTGGACAATAAACACACCTGATGCATTTGAAGCTAATTACACAATTAACATTACATTCTTACGAGGAATAATGCGAAGTGTTCAGAACCGTTTCGAAAAACGATAACGATTAGCTAATTCAAGAAACTGTATTTGATATTCACTATAAAAATAGTATAAATGTGTGACACATGAAATTTCATGTAAATTGAGGTTTGGACAACAAACACACCTGATGCATTTGAAGCTAATTACACAATTAACATTACATTCTTACGAGGAATAATGCGAAGTGTTCAGAACCGTTTCGAAAAACGATAACGATTAGCTAATTCAAGAAACTGTATTTGATATTCACTATAAAAATAGTATAAATGTGTGACACATGAAATTTCATGTAAATTGAGGTTTGGACAACAAACACACCTGATGCATTTGAAGCTAATTACACAATTAACATTACATTCTTACGAGGAATAATGCGAAGTGTTCAGAACCGTTTCGAAAAACGATAACGATTAGCTAATTCAAGAAACTGTATTTGATATTCACTATAAAAATAGTATAAATGTGTGACACATGAAATTTCATGTAAATTGAGGTTTAAGCATGTTTTCATTACACCGGTAATGGACTATATCGTTAGACATATTAAAAGCACAACCACTACGTGAATTTTCGTGCAAAATGAGATTTAAGCATATTTAAATTACACCAGCAGTGGACTTATCGTTAAGAAATATTACACCTAGCATATAATTAAAATATTATTGTCATTCGATTCATCAAGTGACATGTCCATGTGAAACGGTACAAGAACAACATGGATATTAAATAATATTGAATGCTTTACGATATTATCAACTGTCACACAAGCGGCGAGTTAGTACTTGCCGATAATGATACGATAATCCGAGTGGATTAAAAATACAGTAAGATTGAAAAGAAATGTAATAGAAGGAAAAAACTACGGGTTCTATAATATCAGTTAGATGGAACAGATTAAAAGCTAAGACTATTGGTGTGTAGAGTCAACTTCGTGATCTGTCAGTTACATGATATGCAATGGTAACGCTGGTATTGCCAACTGGTATTGGTTACCTACGACATAATGCGAGTATACTACTGGATATATATGACTGGATGACTAGACTACAGCAACGGCACAGTAATTCCATGCAAGCGGCCGCTGAGTTGAGTAGGAAATGAGTTGATGGTTAATACCCGGCAGGCCAGAAGGCCACGATACGAATAATTTCGCGTAAATATGAAATTATTCATTCAAAAGTGCATCCGAAAACTATTGAATGCTGAATAGGTGCATTAACTTACGCGATGTTTAAAAACAATGGAAAGAAAACCAGAAGTTCAATTATTATGAATGTGGAAGAACAATGCTACAGCGCCCCTGTCTGTACGGTGTACAGTTTTGGATAGCGTTGTGAAGGGGGTTAAGGTAGGGGATATGGGAAAAGGCGTAATGAATTTTCTATACAACTGTCCATATTGAAACAATAAGGTACCTTTAAAAATTCAAGACATAATATAGTAAATTACGTGTTGATTAGATTTAAAAGGTTTTCGATCTGAGTGATAAAATAACAGCAATAAGGTTAAATTTTAAATTTTTTATAAAAACTATGAATAATATCTATTTATATTAGTTTGGATATTTTGTGAAGATACAGAGGCTCGTTTATTATCTACCTTTACAAACTCTTTCAATTATTTCATCAAAGTAATTCGCGCTATTTGGAGTAAAATAATGAAGTGCAAACAAATGAAAGAAAAAAAATAGTATTTTATAAATAGGTACAACATTTTTTTACTGATTTAACAGAAACAAAAATATGTACATAAAATGATAGTCAAATTGATATTTGTAATTTGGGGCATAACATTCCCAAGAAACAGATTCAGATATAATAACTGAAAGCAAGAGTTGCCGTAGTGTTGTTTGTTTGTTTTAAGTTGCGTACTTCTTATGGACGTGGACGCGGAGAACAGAGCGAGTTGTAATTCTTAGGAAAAGTTATGTTCTAACAATGAACCGAGTTCGATCAAGACTTCATATTGTCTTGCGCGGTTAAATGTAGAATTATATCTGACCTTATCTCGCTATACGCCTCGCTAGGCAAGTAAGCCGTTACCAAACGTGAAAAAGCTAATTGCACAACACTATCATTAAAGTCTTGATGCAATGACGCGCGCGTTCTATCCATTGATTTTTCATGTGTCTATCAATCTTTCATTGAGGTCCTGAAGTATCAAAATGTTTCTTTCTCAGATTATTTATCGCAAGGTGGGGTGATAAGATTATTATTGATAATTAGGGTTGGTTTACAGTAGCACCAGAGCGATTCGAGGCCTAGGAAAATTAGGGGTATTATAAAAAGGGGTGACTAATACATCGAAGCTTTATAAATACCTAAGGGTGGAAAGTGAACTATTATTGACTGACACTGACGTTTTGGAACTTAGAATTAGAAAAGTTTGTAAAGACTCACCTTCAAGTTTCATTCCAACTTCCAGGCATTTTTGGAATCTGCAGAAAGGACAGCGTTTCCTCTGGGTTTTGTCAATGTGACAGGAGCGCTCCGCCACGCACGTGTAGACCTTCTTGTTCTGAACGGTGCGTTTGAAGAAGCCCTTGCAGGACTCGCAGGTGAGCAGCCCGTAGTGGTAGCCGCTCACTTTGTCCCCGCAGACGGGGCAGAGCTCCTCGATGACGTCCTTGGAGTCCGTCTGGTCGCAGGGCTGGCCAGGTGCGGCGGGCATGTACGCGCCGCCCTCGGAGCTGCCTGTGAACAAGTAGGACGCGTCCAGGTTAGGCATGTTGTAGACCTGGTACTGCGGCGAGTACTGCTCCAGGCCGCCCTGGTAGGCCAGGCCCGGCAGCGCATACTGCGGCGGCGGGGGCCCACTGGGCTCGCCGGGTCCGAATGGGGACATGTTCAGGGGCATCAGCGTGGACTGCTGCTCCATGTCTACTATCATCACTCTCACTGACACACCTGAATAGGCGGGTCTTAGACCCGGTTATTATTTAGTTTAGTCACAGAAAACTTCTACACACGGTTCTAGCGGAACCTTTTCACGGACTGGAAATATTATCGCTGGCAAAAAAAAGCGGGAAAAACGAAAACACCATTTTTGTCCGTAACGTTAATCAAAAGTGAAACGACTTCGAGCTCGCGCGTACAAGGGGATGTCACTACTAAGTTTGTTGAGAGCGCACCGGAAAACAGTACCGCCACGGTGAGGCGAGAGTCGCGACTGAGGAGACGAGCGGCCGCCGGGCGGAGCGGTTGGTCGCGCGGGGCGGGGGGGCACAATGGAGAATGATTAGGGGGGGCCCCGTGTAATAAGTGAAAGTGAGTCGGCGACCTACTTTCCAGCGAACCAGGTCTATGTTAGGAGCGCGGCCGAGGGCGGGGGCGCGCCCTACTGACCCACTTGCGCCCGGCATCCCAACCAAACAACCCCATCTTCATTCCTTCATCTTCATCATCACCCGCTGCCATCTTATCTCAACCTGCCAGACAGTTTGCATTTGTCTAACACGGACAGTTAACTTAAAGAAAGCTTCAAGTGTAAGTAAATAAATATGGGCACTAAATGGTATTTTCGATTCTGTAAACATTTACATTTTGCATAAAACGATTGATAAATAGAAATCAAGTTAAAAGTTCTAGTCACGCAAATAAATAAATAATTAAAAATTATTATATTTTGCCATTACGGTGAAAATCATATTTCTAAAACATTTAGGAAGTTATAACTCCAATAAAGGTTACCTGTTACGAAAGCTCAAAAAAGGACCAAGATTTGGGTAATAAAGTTACAAAAGCAGACTAAGAAAATATCCATTCTCTGAAAGTGCGCAAATGAGGGTAGGCGATAGGCACGAATGGAAGTAGCTGCCTGAAAGATTCAAAGCAAAGCTGAAGTTCCTGCAATACTGCGGGCCTTCCAGGCGGCGGGCCTGGCGGCGAAGGGCCGGTTATTGGGCCACATATAAAAAAGAAAGTTTTCGTTGTTTTACTGCCGGCAATAAAGCGCTCTAAGGGACGGGCCGGGACAAATAAATATTACTGTGTCTGGCAGAAAGATGCGTCTCGGGAGAAGGGTGCAAATGTTGGCTCATTGTTTAGTTTAATAGTTTTAGGCCAAATTACCCGCCCGGGCCGGATAAATAATAATCCTTTGCGATAATTTATAATCTGCCGGTGCCCTCTTAAGTGTGCACAAGCTGTGCTCGATCGGGACACGCTCAAGTAGTACCAAACACTCTTTTACAGTGGGTAGAAACCACATGTTATTGGTTCATGTTCATAATATTAATGATTAATGATATGCTTTATTTGCGAAGATAAGTGTCGAAAACTGTCAATCAGGAAACTAGGTGATTTACCAAAACGTACGTACGTGTCACGTGATAATGTATTAACAACTAGTCACTATGTACAAATGTCCCGAACAGCCAGGTTCCCCCAACTATAAACTCCCCATCATTAATCTTTTGCTCGTAGGAACATTAGAAATGGAGTTGACCTACATTGGTGAGTTTTGAATAAGAAGATAAGTAAAAAAGAGTGATACGATCAATGATTGTTTGCCAGAGCTGTTATGTGTTATCTGCATACCCTTAGAGATAGTCAGGGGAATCGTATTATGTTTATAACTAAAAGTAGGTCACCTAGATAAAAAAAATTTAAATCGACAAAAATTAAGAAATTATTGTAAAAAAACAAAAAATAAAATTCTCAAATCTGGATTTAGACCGAATCAGATGCAGGCACGAACCAATTAATTTATGAGGCAATGATTAGCTAATAACATGCTGTAGGTACCTACCTAACAAATTTAAAGTTGTGAAATTGTGAACATCAGCAAAAATACCACACGCCCTCAATTACATTTAAAATTATCGTAAATAACAAAAAGATAATTCTCAAATCTGGATTTAGATCGAATCAGATGTAGGTATGAACCAATTAATTTATGTGACAATGCTTAGCTAGCAACCTGCTGTAGGTACCTATCTAATTAAATTTAAAGTATGAAATTCTGAACATTAGCAAAAAAATACCGCAGGCCCTCAATTTAACATTTAGAACAATTTATTTAGGTTGTTATCTTTTTGAATGTTCTTAAATATTTATTAAAATACTTTGATCAACACTTTCTTGTCTTGCCATAGAACCGCGACTTGCGATGTGCCGAACTGCTCGATTTTAAATAAATAATATTATGTAAGAGTGGAAGACTCTCTAAATTTCGCCCTGTTGAAAGACATCCATTCAGAAATGAAACGTTGTTTGAAGTTACTTTAGCCGTGTTTGGTGACCAGATATGAATAGCCAGGTAATTTCCCCGCCTTAATCTTCTTGATCTCCTTCCCCTTCCCATTCAGCCTCACAACTACCTTAATTGGGGACGACATAGCCCCACTGACTTTTTTCGGTATTCACGTAAAACTAACTCGCAGGATCACGAAATCATATATTTTTAAAGAAAGACAAACATTTCCGGGTTACGAATAACATAACAATTTTAGAAAATCTCCTACTACTACAACAGTAAGCAGAAAATGTTGTTTGTGTCGTGGTGGAGGACTGTCGAGCCGAGGAATTGAACTCACGACGGCTGAGTGGGACCCAGACATGATGCCAACTCAGCCACTCATATGAACCACATTCGTCAGATTTAAATACCTAATGACGAAAGCTAAGCCGATTGGTCGAAATTTGAGAGGTATTAACTGTGTTGGACCACGTACTTTAACATTTTGAAAGTAGATTACAATCTAAACTCTGGAAACAAAGCTTATGGGATATTATATTCCATAGCTAAATGGCTATAATCTGTTTAACGTTCCTTTTCAATGCCTTTCGATGGTTAAAATCTGTTAGTATTTATAAATAGTTTAGTAGTTGCAATTTGTTGTACGTGGGTTTAGCCAAAAGTTGAATGTTCACAATAATTAGTTGATATGTGGCAGGTTTAAGGATAACTTCGATTTAATTTGTTAGTTTAAAAAAATTAAGTTATTTTTTGCAAGTTTTACTAAATGAGTAGACACCTACCCCCCATAACACACGGTGTCACAAGTTGTATTACAAACTGTTGAATCTACATCACATTTGCAGTCGATTTTGTGGTACAACTTTTTGATTTGATTAAGCTTTCGTTTTCGAGAAAAGCGAGCCCGAAGTTTGAATTATTTGACTTAACTTATGTTTTCACTTAATTAATATCGTAAGCCACCCTTAAGATGATCTGAAATAAGTGCTACAATTAATATATATTTTATTTATAAAATTCTATTCTCTTTCTGGGTTTGCTAGTAGGTATTACAACATGCGCAAAATAGCGTCCTTTATGGGGAAAGCCTAGGTTTTATTTTGTATGAATTAAAGTTTACTAAAAAGAAAAACAAAATCGAAGTGAATAATTATTTATTTCAAATCTTACAAACTAGTTGTTTGAATACGTACTGCATTGCAGTTGAACATTGTTAGTTGAACATTGTTACGAGCCATGAATCATAACTCATAGGAGCTTTCTGATTTACCTCTTTTTCCAACCGTAAACTGCATAAGAAAAGTCATAACTCATTCTGTCAAGTGTTTTTAAGAAAAGCAAATTAAAATTATACCCCACGTATATATCAGAATTAAAAGTTTAAATTAAACAACTCTAAAACATCATAAAAAGATTCAGTTGCATCTGGGGATTGAATTCAGGACCTTTGCCTTGCCGGGGTAGTGCTTTATCACTGAGCTAATTCGATCATAATAATTTCCGTCATATTTAACTGTCATACTCCTATTAAGGGCAACTAATATTATTGTGTTTTTAATAAATTATCTTCAATGATTAAATATTACAATTTGGGGTAAGGTTTTACAATAAAAACTATTCCACTATAAAAATATAAGAAAACAAAGTTATACTTTATCATACCAGCTTTGATGCCTGGTGAAAAGAGGATTGAAAGGTTTCAATTTTTCCTGTGCAATATATTTCCTGTTCAATATATACCTACTACCACTTTATTTAACCTGTTACACTTGCATACTGTAACCAAGTGTGAAATTATAAATATGTAAAAAGTTTTTTTGTTTAGAATTAAGATATTTTCGTCTTTGTGTCTTTTCTATATCAAACATCGACATTTTTTAATATGACAATGCCCTTATGTGATTGGAAATTTTTACGGCCAAAACTATTACCGAGATTTATGTTTGGTTTATTATACAGTGTTGTGCTTTCTCTTTCTTTTGCCAACACTGTTTCACTTGTATACATTTATTTTGATTTATTATTGTATATTTGATACAGATCTTATGTGAGTATAAGTAACATATTTTCCCAAATAACATTTGGGAAAATATACAATAAAGAATTTTGGATATGTGAACAAAGACATGTTATAAAATGAAAAGTACAACGTACGTCGAGGATAAGCTGCAATAGAGGCGTGAACATATATTATGGCCCAGTCAACATTAATTTCTAACTAGGAAGTGTCTGTTTTAAGAAACTAAACTAATATCAAAATTTTAAATTTAAAAATACATTTATATTGTATTTAATTTATACGCTAAAGTACTATTTTATTTGACTATTATTTGGAAAAACCAACAGTTATAATTATTACAAGGTATGGTGTAGTAAGTGTTAATTATTTAACCAATAATAGGTTTTCACTTAGGTATTTTAATTATTTAGTGAATATATATAATATTTATGTAAGAAAAAAGTAACATTAGCCTATAGGGATGGGATGGCGGAAGGGAGGGGTATGGGATGGATCTAGTCTGTGTAATGTGTAGTATGGACGTATGTGTATTAATAAAAAATAATAATGATAGTATAATTATTTATTGATTTTAGGTTTGAAATTGTGGGGTGCTGAGTTAAATAAGTCTAATTCACTGTATGAAGTATTAAAATTGTATGAAGCACGGTGAATAAAAGCATTTTGTTTTGAGTTAGTGTTACATTGAGGGATGTTTAATGTGTGATTTTGTCTGGTTTGTCTGATGGGTACTCTTAATTGAATTCTTTCTAGTCATTCCGGTCAATCTATCACAGAGGTGGCAATTTTTTGTAAAAATAGTACGTCTGCGGAGTTTCTACGACTTTCCAGTGACGAAATCCTGAAAAACGCTGCTGACTCCTCGTGACTCAGATGAGGACGATAGGCCCGAAAATCAAGGTATCGTAGAAAACGATATTGCAATTTCTCAATCCTTTCTATGTGTGACTTATACGTGGGATTCCAGACTTGAGAGGCGTACTCCAGAGAACTGCGTACTTACTATACCAAAGGCGATGTAGGCATAAACACACATTTCACCACAATCTATATATCTACTGATGATGGACACTGTAATGCTGTCCGAAACGTTGGTTAAAAAATTATAAAAAGGGGAAACTCTTTTTTTTATATATCTGTAACTAAAGACGTCTGATGCCATTTCAAACAACATATAGATTCGGAATGGTTAATTTTCAGTACGACGCGCGACGGTCCGAGTTTCTCACATTCGATGTATGGAACTTGTGCAAATATTTAATACATACAAATGATGACAAAAGATATTGAGTTTTTGATGAAGCGCCATGCCTAGCGCTATAGAACCGACGACATGTGACGTAGTCAACGCGACCAGCTTCGCCGAGTCACAGAGCCGGGCAAAAGTAGCCCAGTCGAAGAAATCGCAAGTGGTTTAGCACGGTCGGTTGTTGCGGCACTGTGCAGTGCAGTGCAGTAACGCGCCGGCGAAAGAGAAAACCGGGCGCGAAGAAAGGCGACCGAGAAAGGGAGACGCAGCGAGCGAGGAAGTTACGCGGAATGTGACGAGATCGCACGTAATAGCGGAATAAGAGGCTTGCACTTGAATGGGCACGCTTCGAGACACCTCTAGTACTGTATCTGCCTACTTTTTATCACCTCGTAGGCAATATTATGCAAAATACATATTTTGTATTCATTTGTAACGTTAATTTTTTTCTTATATTAAGTTTAGAGTTAGACAGGTAACATTATATCGAATTGAAATATCGTCATACCAAATCAACATGCATTTATTTTTTTGGCATTAAATACTGTTGTTTGATGAAGAACTAATTTGTGTAAAATTGAACCTACACGTTTTCAATAATCAGTGAAGATTACTTTTTTCCACTTTTATAATTGCTTTTGGGTGCACTAAAAGGCATCGGTTTTATATTTATTGATTCTTTAAAATGTATGATTTAGGGGTCATGCATACATAATGAAAAATAAAACATCTTCGTTCATATTAAGGGTGCCTCTGTTACGATCTTTAGCGGGTTCAAAACCCGTCGTGAGCAAGTAAATTTTAATGATTAACTTGTGTTATTTCACAATTTATTCATATACAGCATAAGCATATTTGCAACACGTTCCAGGGCGGTAGATACTTTCTACTCGCCCTGGCAAAAGACCACAATGAACAATCCTAATCCCAAAGCCTTCGTGGGTTATGCCTAAATACTACAAAGAATTAGTTTTAGTTCTATTGTAAGTGTCCTTAATTTCATAGAAATAAGTTGTTAAAAGGTTTATACCAGACACAAAAATGTCATTTTTTTATAACTAAAGAAAAACATACGAAAAAAACAAGCGGACCGGGCAAAAGGTAAAATCATAATTGGTGCCTTCAAACTCCTCCTGAATGATTTTTGTATTGTTCAATTTTATTCACTTCTACTAATGTAATCTGTTGCATTGTTGTACCCCATACACCTTCCAATAAATAATAACAATTATAAATGTCACTTTTGCCCTCATCACATTGTGACCTAGACCACAGAATGTATTTACTGCAATACAGAAAACGCATAAATATTTATAGCTTATTTATTGAGTTGTATCGCCTTATTAGATGAATATTATAATGTTTTTTCTCTAGGCCAATGCCATCTTCGAGTCATCGATAATATTAAAATATTTTTAAATATAGCCGCAAGACATGGCACGACCAAGTGAATCAGATACTTGAGTCGGGCCATGTCAAGGGTCAGAATAATAAAAGGGTATTAATGACGACGTATGAATGTGAATGAGGCAAGGATTGTGTGATTGAGTTGTTTAGCAGTCCGTCCTCTCTGCCTACCCCTGTGGGGAAACGGCGTGAAGGTTAGTTAGTTAGTTTGCCGCAAATATCGTTTCATATGAAATATTAGAATAAATAGACCTAAGTCTCAAGTCCCAACTTCTCCCATCGATATGGAGCCAATTAAACTATGGCATCCCCAATTGTGGTTTGTTGTAGGCTGAAGGTAGTGAAGAGGGAAATGAGATGGGAAAGAGGAAGGTGGGGAAGTACCTGGATATGCAGATCTGGTCACCACTCACGGCCAAAGCCATTTCAAGCAAAGTTTTAATTAAACGTTCTAGCAGTAGAGTAAATAATGCATATGAGGTTCCACTATGCAAAACTAGGCTTGCGCAGAGACATGCTTTTTTCACTGCCCCAAGAATCTACAATGCACTCTATCAGACTATAGAAATTAGATCTAAAAATATATCGTCTTACAGCATATACAAAAATGTAATAAAGACTTGGATCACTACCATTGACACAAATACCTACCTGCTATAATATCCTACCTTTTGTAAATTTACAAATCCTTATTTTTTTTTTTAACCTTTTTTTCTTAAATATAATTTTGTAAAAACGGAATTATTTGTTTTATAAACTGCACTAAACAAAATAAGTATACCCACGAACTGGCGATGCCTATGTGGGATTTTTTTTGGTCTATATGCATACTATTCTATTATATTTTTTATTTAATTGTATCATTTTATTTTTCTTATCTTAAAGCTACCTTTTTTATTTTTTATATTACCTTCTTTACCTGTGAATGAAATGCTTTTTGTGATACTATAATAATTTTAATAATGTAATACTTGTTTTGGTAATACTTGATTTTTGTAATTATATTTTTATGCATGTAACAAAAGAAATATATTAATAAAAAATCTGAATGGTGGACTTACACCAGGGCGATACTGAGAGTAGGATAAAATACTATACATAATTTTAAATTAGTAAATTGTGAAATAACACAAATTAATAAAATAAATTTTATTTGCGCAAGCCGGGATTTGAACCCGCGACTTCCAGCTTGCTCTTAAAGAGCCTTACCCCTAAACCACGGAGGCCGTCCAAATGTCACATTAAGAAAACTATAATATTATAATAATCCCATACGACTGATACCTTTATCACAGCTAATTGTTATTTCTCACAAGGAAGGTCCCTATTCATTTTTTAATATGAATCTCTGATGGGAATTTCGAAAATAATTAGCTTCGCGCTGAAACATTAATAATCCTAAGTAATCTTTTTTAAAGATGCAATACAACAGCTGCACGACAGCATTACGAATACCTGTTGAATGAAGGCCCAAAGCTATTTAATGATTCAATGGATGTAACAAAATATGAAAAAGCTTGAAAGTTTATTCCAAAACCAACAGACCAATTAATTATTTTGCGATGATTTTCAGATATATTTCTATAGTTATTGTCTACGGATTTTCACTTATTCGTGTTGTGTAATAATATTTTTTTTTTAAATTTAACTGTGAATTTATGTAAGTACGATAGTATATCTATAACAGGTATTATTATTAACATAATGATTGTATAGTATAGGATAATTGTTTTTGTTGTTATTTAGTTGTAAAAAAATACATTTTTATATCTCGAATAAACCTATACTAACAACTTATTTCTATGATATTTAATTTTAAACGTTCAGTGTGGGCATAGAGGACCGACAGCCAAACAACTTGGTATAGGCAAACATTCCTTGCCTCATTCACATTCATACATATTATTCTATTATTCTGACTCTTGACATGGCCCGACTCTAGCATCTGATTCTCTTCCTCTCTTCACGACTTCTGCTACCATTCGCATTTACGTCGTATAATCTCCTTACACTTCTTTCTTCGCTCATTAGTTCTGCATATCCAAACAATCTAAGTGTCCCTTTTTTAATCTTACTCATTACCATTAAATCATAGGATCATACATGGATTTACCAAACATACATCACAAGGATCTCATCTACAGCATTCAGTCTACTTTCATCCTTTCTCTGCCAGTTACATGCCTCACTTCCATACATCAGGGTAGGTACCAGCAGTCCATTGTGGACTGCTAGTTTCGCTTTTTTGCTAGCGCTAACTGCGTTCAGTCCTCCATTAATGGTGTTACGTGCCTTTACCATTCTTCAATATCTCTGTCAGCATTACAATCTCTCTTTCTGCGCTTTTGTAAATACGGAGATAGAAGTCTGCCGTGTTAAGGAATTATTATCGGTGTACTTAATTATTTTTAAGCATTATTAAAAATACTAACTCCCCAGTCTGACCCGAGGTTATTTATCTACTAAATAAGTAATTAAATTAATGTTATGTATCGTATTATCTTTAAAAAAATTTTGCTTAATAATTTAAAATTTAAAAAAAAAGTTTATTAAAATTATCGCCGGTACTGAAATGGGTTAGACCATCTTCAATTAAAGTGATGCACACAAAATTATGTGATTCAAGTAATGATTATGGCAAAGTAACTATTGCAGCTATGCCCCATGGGTACAGAGCCCTAGACAGTTAGACACGTGGTCACGTGATCAGCATTGCAAACAAGCCAAATATAAATAATTTGTAAATGGCGTCATAATTTATACGTTAGCGTTGAATTCAAATCTATGAGAAAAATCCAAGGAGAAATCAGAGGTAACCTTGAGCCATTTAACCTGTGTCTTATAAATAAATTCGATACAGGCGTCGCTTACAAAACTGCGGGCCGCGGTCTCAAATGACACGGCTACCAGGACAAGTATACTATGGCGGCTCTGGAATTACTTAATAACGGCGATACCAGTTCATTAAGCGATATAATATATATAGTAATGCGACCGGTGCACAGGGCTTATCGCGCACAAACACGGCAAATTTAATTAATAGATTGATAACTAGACCAAGAATTGTGCCAATGGTGTTTGTGTTTACCATCCCATCCATAGAATCAACTTTACTAGACCACTTTGCGACTATACGACATAAACCTACTGACACACTTTGCTTTAAATTTAAGTGTTAAAAAATTAAAATGCATAGCCACCTATAACCTAACCTATCATAGTAGGGAAAAAAATCTTTATTTTGATATTCGCGTTGTCAATAACAAAAACTTTTATTCCGGTAAGCAAAACCCAGGAAAGATTGGCAACATCATGATTAAAATAAGGCGCTTAAATTACTTTTACGCCTTATTTAAATCATGATGTTGCCGATCTTGATTTAAATAAGGCGCTTGAAAAAAGTAATTCAAGCGCCTTATTCAAATCAAAAACTTTTATTCCGGTAAGCAAAACCCCGGAAAGATCGGCAACATCATGATTTAAATAAGGCGCTTGAATTACTTTTTTTTAGAATCACACGACGCGCGACGGATGCAGTTTGAAGTCAGTGTTTTGAAGCATAACTATATCCCTTGTTTCAATCAAAGTTTCTAATTGCTGTGTTCTGCGAGGTAAAATCCCAGTGTACATGTGATGTTATAACTTAAGGAAAATTTATTGCGAAAATTAATAATCCGGAATTGTAATTGTTCTTTGTATTTAATGGATGTAAGGGATCATTTGTTATGCAGATCTTCTTCTATGTCGTGTTTAGTAATTTTAGTTTTATGAATTATCATAAAATTTTAAAGGTTCCGATAGAAGCACACATCGGCGAGAAGTGAAAATATTGGCGAGCGATCCGAGTGGTGGTTGCGCCATTCCATTGTGATCCGGGTCGGGTGTTGCGATACATTTATGAGTTGCATTGCTGTCTTCGGGCGGTTGAAAGTTTAGGGAATACACATGTCTGAGCACTAAACCGTCTGCGTTGTTAGTTGTTATGTTACAATAGGCACAATAAGCTAGTTTTCATAAATCAACTTAATATAACACTCTCGTAAGAGCCGCAACAGCCCGAAGCCAGTGGGGAAATGTTATTCAAATATTGAGAAGATTGCGGAACCAATTAAATGGGTGAAGAGGGTTTAAAAATACTTCTATAGAAATTCCGGTAACCAACATAGCTAAAACCGTTCTAACACCGTTTCATTGGAAGTATTGTGGTTGCATTAAGCGTTTTCTACTTTTGTTTTGGAACTTGTGTTTTTACGTCATAATAATAATAATAATAATTGGATAATTTGTAGAGCGCCGTTTTTGTGAAAAATCACCTCAAGGGCGCTGTACAATTTATTTCCTAGGATCTACATTTGTTATTTAGAAAAGATACCAAAACATACTAACCTGGCAAGTCACTTCCGACAAACACACTCATATTAAAAAGTTTATGCTTATAAAAGATAGAACTGCACGCAGAGGACACTATATCAAAAAACACTGGTCGTCGCATGATCTTAAGTCTGCTATAGTTTTTATTTTTATTTAAATGTATTTTAACTGTCTTAAAAGCCTACAAATTGTTAGTTGTTATCATTTTTATTTATTTATTTTTAGTTATTATTTTTATTTATTTTATTTTATTTTTAGTATTTTTTACATTTTGTTAATTTAAATTGCCATCAACTGTGAAAGTAATATGAGTTTACATTTTGGGGTTGCGCTACCTCCTTCTTTAGCCAACGTTTCGGACAGCATTCAAGTTTACGCATCTGCCCTGATTATGGACACCGTAATGGTTCATGTAATATTATGTTAATAAACAGGAATGCTTGTGAACGCGAATGAAATTATTAATTTAACCGTCTCAGAACAGACATTGCCTAGTGGGTAATGTTTACGTTTACGCATCTGCCCTGATTAGAGACACTGTAATGCTAAACGAAAAGTTGGCTAAATTAGGAGGTAGCGTAACACGGCATAATACTTTTGGCCATGAAAATCTCAAATCGTAACAAAACATTACTGTTCTTGCTTGTCGTAACTCAAATATAACAAAATATTATCCCATTTCAAAATAATTTAATTCTGTCAAGTCAATAATACATAATAATTGGTTTAATATTCAAAGGGATTTGGTTAAGCATTTCGCACTTTACCGGAGACATGCGTAATAATTACAATAAGCAACCACTTAAGAGCCGGCCTGAAAGGTACAAACGCCGATCGAAGTGTCGTGCTTGCTCAATAACTAATCTTGCTCAATCGAACGAAACCCACAGAAATAAAGCTATTAACAGTAATTACATTCATTGCGAAACTAAGCAAACTGGGAGTTTAGGAACTATATATGTTTAGCATTAATTATCATAATACTAAAAGGTGTAGTAATTTTATCGGATTTGTTGAAAACCGATAGGATGGGAAATTCCTTATCAGTTTTGTCGCAGACTCCTTCCTTAACTCACATTAGTACATCATCTCAAACTTCCGTTCTGTATCACTGATTCTTGACATGACCCGACTCAAGTATTTAACTCACTTGATCGAGACAACAACGTCCTGGAGTTTTTCTTCCGTTCATTTAAGTGATCCGATCTATAGTTCAAAACCATCTCCATTCCTATGTCAATCTGCCTAACTTAGGGATTACTTAATTATCCGTGAAAATAATGTTCTTTTTTGTAAATAAAAGGATTCCTAAATGCCAGAGAATCGATTCTCCAATCCAGGCCGCTCGTAATCGCCGACGAAAGTAGATACATTGGTCGACATTCTTATTCTTGAGTCTTGTCGGAAGGTACATAATTACATAAGCCAAACGTCAAAAGTCATTCCACTCGAACAACGAGTGGGTCAAACCACTTGTTGTTAGAGTGGAATGACTTCGTCAAAAATCGGGACTCTCTGGTCTGATCTGAAGGCAAATACCAACTATAAATCAAACATAACGTACGCATCACGGCTTTGCTTATTTCAGCATATCGCTCGCCATTCACTACCAATAGGAACGTATGGCGAGCGATATGCTGAAATAGGCCAAGCCAGGAAAACATAGCGCGCTTGTAGCGTGGTCTGTCACAGCCCTAATGTATTAAGTACTTCAGGAAAATGTTTGTATCGCACCTTCCTATTAATCTTTAATATTTGGGTCAACGAGGGGGGGGGGGATTGTCCAATGAAAATGTCCATGCATCCCCCTGTCCTTTGAAAACTTTGTACTTTGATAATATCCGATGACACGCGAAATTTACATTTCCTTGTTTTTTGTGTGCTTCCACTTTCAAAGTTAAAAATCTTTTTCTGAACATTTAATAAGTTACTACAATCGCTTTACTTTCCTATGTAAAGAATGGTCCGGTCGGTACCGAACTTCAAACTCAACTTCTATTAATATAAATTTTAAGATTGAATTTCTTAAGGGTTTTTAGAACTTAAAAAGCTGGGCCCTTTGAAAATAACCTACCTAATTTGCGAAGATATGTTTCGAAATTGTTGGTTGTTAAAAATCTGAATTTGTGACAAACCCCTTCCTCCTTGTATAAATATTAAAACCCAATTAACACGGAACTTTGTAGTTGTGATTTGTGTATATATAAAATATATATTGAAACAACTGGTCCCTTTAATAAATTTATCAACGTAATATATGCGGAGAGGAAAAAATTTTAAAGGTGACGTAAGATTTCGTACTTTTATTATATTGTTAAAATGTCGTGATTTAGTATCTGATACAAATGCAGATCAAATACATATGTGATAAGAGCGACGTAAAATTTCATACATACTTTTATTCTTTTTTTATTTTTTTTTATTTAATATATATATATATATAAAGTGGGTACAGGATATAATATGAGTACATAAAGAATATATTTACATTACAAAATATATTTATGTTCGCAATCTCACCAATGAAGAAACTGGTTCTTGTGCTTGGTGAGAGAGTTACACTAATTATAAGAAAAATAGAATCATTATGCTATAACTAAGTATATATATATATGATAGGAACAATATATAAAGAGACAAAATCTAAATACAGTGGAGATGAGTATAGACTGATAATAAATATCAATGAAAGGAAAAACAGGCAATTATTTAGTTGATTATTTCTGAAAGAGTAACTTTAGTTTTAGTTTAAGTATGTTAATATCTATGTTAATATCATTATATTGTTAAAATATATATGATTTAGTCTCTGATACATTTGCAGATCAAATATTAATATGTGATTAATTCATACTAAAACATAAAAATGTATAAGGATTTTATTAGGACATAGATAATTATGTATTTATTTAAAAACCCCAAATAAAATTAATAAATAAATAATTAGTACTGCACGGAGAAAAATGTGTATCGCTAATTTATTAAGCATCTCTTAAAATTATTGGAATTTTGCAGGCCTTTAACGAATATATGAACAGGTTTCCTGATTTAATGAACTATTATTTTCGAATATATTATGACGATGTCGAAAGACGTGTTCGAGCGTTTTTTAACCGGATTACCAATAATTTGAAGAGATTCTTAATAAATTGGCAATATTCAATATTCATTTTTCTCCGTGTGAAAAATGTGCACTTCTTAAACATTTTGATCTTGTCGAGAGTCGGAATAACATAAAAGTACGTATGAACGTGAATGAAGCAAGTATGTAGCAAGACCCCCCCTGTTTTAGTCAATATCTGAAGTTTATGGAACCTGAGACAAGATGTCAGCTTTATATAAGGAAGGAATATGAGATATTTTTTAAAAGAAAGACACTTCTCCGGGTTACGAAAAATCTGACAATATTTGAAAAAATTCTACCACCACCACAATAAGCGGAAAATGTTACTTGTTTCGTGATGGAGGACTTAGTCAGCCGAGGAATTGAACTCACGACATTTGGGTGGGACCCAAAATGCGACGCCAACTCAGCCAATGACAGGTCGATATGTGATGGTATATTTGGGGAATATTAAGTAAAGCTGAAACCCTTGTAGTTATTATTAAATAAACAACTGAATATAGTACAGGTACACAAAAATATTGAATATTTATTTTTAATGTGAGTAACGCTCAAGAGTCCCAACTGCTCCCAACCGTCTGCACCCAATTAGACTACGCCATTCCCAATTGGGGTATGTTGTGAGGCTGAAGTTAGTGGGAGAAGTACCTGGCTATTCAGGGGGCCTACTCTGTACTACTCTGTCTACTCTATAGCCACGTCAAAAAACCCATATTAACCCTTCCCTTAAGGTGTTCAAAAATTCCTCGTCCGCCGGTGCTATATTGTAATTACTATTACTACATAAAATGTATTGCCGAAGAATACCTAAAATTCGAACTCTGTGTTTAGTATATTTACCGAGATATTTTATTCATTAGAGACGATGTTCACTCAGTTGACAGCACCGGCAAGGAAAGGTTAAACCACGAACTTACTGGTATGTTAACCCGAAAGATACAGAGTAGGCCCCCAGGTCTGGTAATTTAAATGAATACATTGAGAAAAAACATAAATTGACTTGCGCATGCCAGGATTTGAATACGCGACCACCGAATTCGTAGGCGAGGATATCAACCATTCAACCAAGTAAGTCAACGAAAATTAAGTGGAAAAAAGTTAGACTAGTTTTTTAATAAAAAAAAGTCACACTAACGATTATTCGAATTGGAACTACCTCTTTTGTCCTTGACGGTGGACTGTGTTGGCATTTTCTACCTAAATATTACAACATTACTGTGGAAAATAGGTGTCTGTTTTCCATTTTCGGTGGAGCGTGGCTCTGCAGCGCGCGCTGACCGCACAACCTTAGAGAATGAGTTACATAATGCGTCAATTCGAACTCCTTCTGCGAGACCTTGAAGACATTACCCGAAATTACCCGTGGGGAGAGCGACCCGCTATTTTATTTAATTTTTTAAATATTATCTGATAATGGTAACGTATTCTTCGAAACCTTGGAATAAAGAAGAAAACTATAAGTGCCTTCCATATAAATTTGAATGGTTAAAAAATGCGCCACTGACTTGGTACCTTTTGATTCTGCACGTGCTCATTTTCTCTAACATTTGCCTGAAATTGGATATCGCCATCCCATTTCGGTGATCATGTATCATGGAAACATAGGCCCAATTTGGGGCTTATATTTAGATCACACTTCTTGTGTTATTCTTTATTCCAAGTTATAAACCAATCGTAAGTTTGCAAGGCTTTTAATAATAATAATATTTGGATGATTTGTACAGTGCTATCATAAGAAAAATCACCTCAAGGGCGTACATAATAATACGTCACATATAATCATCTTACTACCAACTAAATGTATCACACTTTAATTTTATAACAACATAGGTATAATAAATAACCTGTAATGTTGTAATATCACGTATAATGTAGGAGGGAGAAATCACATTAACCGGCAAACCATCTGTAAAGACGGGAACGACAAGTTCTCAATCGAACAAATCATAATGTCAACTGTGCTTTCCGGCTGCGCAATTTGGTTGCTTTTTCCAAGCACCTTCTTTTGGAATTGTGGTAGGGAAAACACAGCATTCCCATACAATGTCGAAAGCCTGTGACAGACCACGATGTACTTTCGTGGCTTGGCCTATTTCAGCCGTGACGCGTATATCGTAATGTGTTGCCAAGACATGGCTTTTATCAAGTCGCCGCGCTGAGAATATAGTTTTTTTTTCTGTTATAGCTTAGTAAAAAATGCACCTACTAACCTACAAGGCAAAATTTTATTTGACTTACCTACAGCATTTTTTTTGGCCAAAAAGCTTAAAGTTCTTTCATTGATGCTTTGCATGTTCTACAATGACAGTATCCTCATCTGAGCGCCGTGACTACTCCACGCAGTCGGCCATAACAATAGTATTGTTACAAACTACTTAGCAGAAGTACACAAATTCGTGCGTAGTTATTGGTGGCTACTGGGGAATGCGCAGCCTTCGTAGAGATTTCCCACAAATTCGTTAAAACTAACTCCTTAATTGTGCATGGGTTTAGCAGAAGTACGCAAGTTCGTGCGTAGTTATTGGTAGCTACTGGGGAATGCGCAGCCTTCGTAGAGATTTCCCACAAATTGGTTAAAACTAACTCATTAATTGTGCATGGATTTAACAGAAGTACACAAGTTCGTGCGTAGTTCTCGGTAGCTACTGGGGAATGCGCAGCCTTCGTAGAGATTTCCCACAAATTCGTTAAAACTAACTCCTTAATTGTGCATGGGTTTAGCAGAAGTACACAAGTTCGTGCGTAGTTATTGGTAGCTACTGGGGAATGCGCAGCCTTCGTAGAGATTTCCCACAAATTCGTTAAAATTAACTCCTTAATTGTGCATGGATTTAACAGAAATACACAAGTTCGTGCGTAGTTATCGGTAGCTACTGGGGAATGCGCAGCCTTCGTAGAGATTTTCCACAAATTCGTTAAAACTAACTCATTAATTGTGCATGGGTTTAGCAGAAGTATACAAGTTCGTGCGTAGTTATATAGTTTTAAGTCAGTGTTTCGGTAAAAAAAACTTGAATTGTTTGTATAGGAAAACGAATAGTCATCTATGAAAAAAATTGTGTTAATCTTGTTTACTTCTACAATCGTGTAAAATCAAACCACCTCCCGAAGTTAATGCACTTTACCCCCGGAAACCCTGTATTATGTTTACATGCTCAGTGGAGTGGAGATACAGGTATGTGTTTACATATTATGCCATTACAGGTGTAGGTAATACTTTCCAGTGGAAACTATTATATTTATTATATTATACCGTGTCATAATTTTCTAATTGACTCTATATCGCATCAAAATATTTGCAACCCGAACATTTTGCGTGAGTTAATCGAGAAAATTGGAACAAACATTACTGTACGTCAGCAACACGTTAAGTATTATTTGCTTTGAGAATTATTTACTATATATTATTTAGATATTACATTTATTTCGAATATTAACTGCTGTAAAATTTTATGTAAAAAAATGTATTAAATATAATGTCAGTGTCACCAAAAGTTGGTAGAATGCATTGTCATCGACAACCAGTCTATCTACCGAGTTTCAGTTAGGTTCATTATTTAAATCGATTAATCAAGAAAACAAAATCAAATAGATATTTTTATGCAAACTAAAATATTTAAAATAATTATGTAAACTTCATAGCTTTTAAATTAAATATATTAGTTTATTTAGAACACGTTTTCTGGTGAACCAAGTACAGTGGCGTCATTCTTAAGATCCTAGATTTTATTATTTTTTTCAAAATTCGTTGCTATTATAATAATAATAATAATGATGATTTGTTGTCTTCTTTTCTTAGTAACATATAGAGATAATGATATCCTCACTGGGATCTCCCGTGCTGAGGATTTCATTTAATTACAACATTGGATTTC
This sequence comes from Hesperophylax consimilis, assembly GCF_061612785.1. Taxonomy (NCBI): domain Eukaryota; kingdom Metazoa; phylum Arthropoda; class Insecta; order Trichoptera; family Limnephilidae; genus Hesperophylax; species Hesperophylax consimilis. The sequence continues at coordinate 6,461,265 of NC_142866.1, forward strand.
ATGACAACAAAGTAACATATGAATTTAAAAAAAAAAATTAAAATTTAAAAAAAACAAACGCAGCTACCGCTCAAATAGAAATCGCACAGACAACTATATTAAAGGTAATACTCAAAAAACATAAACTAACCGACACAGACCAAATATTTAAAAGCTGTGACATACTTGATATACGCCAATTATATGTTAAAACTCTACTAAACTACATTTTTGACCAAAAAAACAAACCCCAACAAACACAAAATATCACTAATAGACCGGTCAGAAAAGCGTATAAAAAAAACATCAAAACTCCGACGGTAAACACTACCTTTGGACAAAGACACCATAAATACCACGCTATTAAAGCATTCAACAGTCTTCCACTTGAAACAAAAATTGAGGAAAATAAAAATAAATTCAAACACAAAATAAAAAAATGGATTAAAGAACAAAAAAGACAATATTTCCAAAATTCTATAACATAAAAGAATAAAACATATACACGCAACACAAAAAATATATAAAACACGCAACACGCACAAACACATAAATCATTATAAATGCCGATTTCCATTCTCTGTTAATATTTTTATTTTAGTGTGAAAATTAGATTTTAATTTCTAATCTTTATTTTTAGTTTAAATTTATCTTTATTTTAATGTTGTTTTTTGTTTAAATGTATAAATTCATATATTTTAAAATGGGGGCCTCAGCACGGGTAAACAACCCAGTGAGGCCAACATTACTGAATCAAAATATGAAATACTGTAAAATAATGTATCAATAAAAAAAAATAGATAAAAAAAAAAAATTATAAACATATATCATGTAGTATAATTTTTTTTTTAAATAATTTTAATATAAGTAAGATAGTGTTTTTTGTATAGTTCAGTTTTCGTCTGTGTTTGATATCAGTATATTTTCTATTTCAGATCTCCCTATATTAAGTATCCAGCTTTTTATTTGAGATTCCGATCTGCCCGATTTGCCTTTTTAGTCTTTTATTGCGATCACAGACTATATTTTTAAGTATTAGGTACCTACGCAGACACATACAACCTAAATTAATCTTTACAGAGAGCATCATATTCTGAAGTTCAATAAATATAGCTGGTATTCGAATTGTTAGTCTGTACCAAATTAGTAGATTAGATATTTTACAAAGAATATCCATATTTTTTAAATATTACATAAAAATACTATAATTTACAAATGTATTCCCACCTACCCGAATACCTAAATAACATCTACTTAGCTTTTTATTAATCTAAAGCTTGGGAAATAGTTTTGCGTACTCGTTTTCAATTACTCTTATACATTTTTAGGCAGACGCGCAGGTCTGAATTTCAGCAGAATTCTGTCTGCTGTCGAATATAATTTCAAGCCCGAGTGCCGCAGAAACTGTACATATGTTTTTGTTTCAAAGGTAATTCATCGGAAATTTATCTATTAAGAAATATTCATTCTAGTCATAGCTTTGACGAAGAATCTTTTACTGTAGCGAAAACATAGACTCTACGAGCAATGCAACACCATTGTGAGTTTTTACTATCACACTTGTACATTTACAATAATAATAATAATAATTGGATAATTTGTAGAGCGCCGTTTTTGTGAAAAATCACCTCAAGGGCGCTGTACAATTTATTTCCTAGGATCTACATTTGTTATTTAGACCAACTGTGCCAGCACGAGGTTCGTCATCCGTTCAGGCATGTGTCTGCCGCCAATATAGCGCTGACATGTGTCTGCTGCCAATAAAGAGCGCCGACACAACATCCTCACATAGACAACAAACCTTGGCAGCACCGCTGTGACGCTCGACGAAGACAGAAGATGGAGACTCTGCTGCAAGAGTCCTAGGTAGCGAAGGAACTGTACCAGCTGCTGCAGGGAGAGAGACTACCCCGTCCACCAACTGTGCCAGCACGAGGCTCGTCATCCGTTCAGGCATGTGTCCGCCACTAATATAGCGCTGACATGTGTCTGCTGCCAATAAAGAGCGCCGACACAACATCCTCACATAGATAACAGACCTTGGCAGAGTACACTACATAATAATATTTGTTAAATAAAGGTTTTTGTAACAAGGTGTGGGAATCGTTTATAATTTACGTTTTATCTATGGTTTCGGTATGTGCACTTCCATCATTGAAGCATTTACCATTACATTTATGAGTATTGGCCATATTGCCAACACTGAATTTGTTGGGTAGCTGCGTTTGCCAAACCTGTGAACTAGTCACTGAAGCTGGGATTTTAAATCTGGGCAACAATTCATTCCTTGAACGACAGCTTAGAGCTGATAGTAGGTACCACCTACCACCTCTGGACTGACGGACCACGGATCTGACACTAGTGAATTATTGGAAATTATATTGGATTATTCACTGTAGGAGAATTTGGTAATCGGGAAACATCTTCCGAGCCAGTACACTATTGGGCTATTGTCATGATTTGACAAGACCACTTTTTCTTGGGAAGCAACATTACTATTTTTAGAAATCTAGGAGAGATGTTATTGCTGTCTGCCACGCTTTTCTTAGAAATCTAGGAGAGATGTTATTGCTGTCTGCCACGCTTTTCATTAAATATGCTTCAAGAAACAATAGGTATTACACAATATTGTTACCAAAACAAACCTTTTTTGCCAGGAAGAATTTAATCTTAGGATGTCTTTGTTTAATATAAATCTTGAATGTTCAACTCTTCTTACATTCTGATATTTAATCCCAACAAGTCACGGCTCTTTTCCTACATTTGACTACGAACAGTTCCACACGGGAGGCACTGAGGAAAAAAAATCCCTTATGGCCTACTTCATCTTTGAGGATGCTGTGTCGCGGGTATTTTTAGGGAAATAAAGGAGATGCAGTTCTGGGAAGGAAACAGATATGTGGGTTGGTAGGAATCTGGGGGTCAGCGTGTCCAGGAGCAGTGGCGGTTTTCTCTAAAGTGCGTTTGTGCGGCGAACCCCCATTAAAAAGATGAGAAAACAAAACAAACTTGTTTTATAATAATATAAGTACATTATAGATAGCACGCTATTAAAATTTCGCCTTCAAAACCCGCGCCACCGAAAAATACGATACCTATTCCAAATTTGTGCGAGTTGAAATCCGCGCCAAACTCTTCATACAAAATAATCTTAGCCGGTACAGACCCTATGACGGTGATATATACAAAATTTGGTCTTTCTTTGCAAAAATAAGACAAATTTTGTGCGTCGAACACGCGTTATGATATCACGTGACCTCCGAACATTGACGAATGTAACCGAAGAAACCCGAGAACTTCGCGGACTGTTTGACGGCCGACGTTTGACCTTTGAACCATAGGGATGCAAGTTAAGTGTTATTTTTTTATGTTATATTATGGTATTTAACTTTGTAGTCATTTTTGTAAATATTTTTGTTTTCTTGTTTCTGCATTTCTCCAACCGTTTGCTTATGGCATTTGTAAATCTACTACCTATTGAAGTAGACCGATTTTGATTTCTGTTTTCGTATTTTTTTTTTAGATAAGTCGTTATATTCCTTAATTATATTTGCGAAAGTTTCGGCAAACGCCCCATTGTCGTCGCTAGTTATGCAATTTTGTGTTTTGTCTTCTCCAGTTCAGTGATTAATCAGTATAGTGATTTGGCATCAAGCTTCGCCTTAACTAATAAAGTAGGTGAAGCAGATTTACAATCAGACAAATAAATTTACAAATCGATGAAATTCCAAACGGTCGAGTAAATCAGGCTTCGCTTTGCTTAGTCAATTGGTATTTTTTACGAGATAATACTAATTATTATATTATAGAAATGTGTTTTCAATAAACTATACGTTAGTGTGTGTAAGAAGAAGATAAGAAAAATATCAATAATATACGTATGTCGCGAATCGATTTTTTTCCATTTTTATAAATAATTGAGTGATTCACGACCTGGTTCTCCCACCGTAGAATGCACGAGGAGACCTTGGCTAATGAGTGAAAAAAGCGAATTAAAACTGATAATAGGATAATTCTGCGCGAGGTAGGTGGGTACGTACACTACAATATTGATAATTAATTATGGTCGCGATGTATTCGGCGTGTGTACACGATGCCGAACACACGTGTGTGCGTGCCGCGAGATGAATAGGTACGCGTGTTGTGTATCCGTGACATAATAACGCGCTAGTATCGGTGAAGAGCTATCGGCGACACATTTATTCGCGCGGGGCGGGGGGGGCCGCGGGCGGGGGAACTAGGCCAAGTGCAGTGAGCCAGTGGGTCAATAACGCCTATCACCTACCGCCGCTGCCGCGCCACTGCTACCACTACGCGTGCACACACACAACGGGCGATCCAATTACCACTTGCTCCATACGAAGTTAACTTAGCTGAGACTGATTGTGATTATTCTCTGTGGCGACTGCTGCCCGCAAGTGCCTACTCGCCGCTAGTTGCGCAAGCGGTTTGCTAACTACTGTAAAATGTTTAACATTCGCTTGTGGTAATCAAAGATTCTCAAATCAAAGCGTCCTTTCGAATCGAAATACAACGCTTCTCCCGTAATACCTGCAATCTCTCCAAATACAAGAAGTTCGGTGGTCAAAAGGGTTAAAAACGTTAACATATTATTTGGACAAATTAAAAATAAACTTATTTTTTCCGTTGTTCTTTTTCACTATTTAATATTCTGAGTATAATACTCGTATTTCTAATTTATACATAGATATTTATTTGATTACAACGTAGATTATTATCAGTAGGTTATATTTAACATTTACTTTATAGCCACCCACGTTCATACGTGATGGCAGTACTTATAATAATTAGGTTTTATTTTCTATAGCGTTAATTTACATACGGTACGTAGGTATGAATAGGCACATTCATAGGTGAACCATATTTTTTTTTTTTCGAAGTTGATTTAGTCTCTTTTTTTAACCACATGTATTAGAATTTCACTTTTGTTTTCGGCTATGATGAATCTTGGAAGCGAAAATAGACACACTTCCCGACATCTGACCGAGCTGAAACTCAGCAGATAAACTCGTCGTCGATGACAAAGTATTCTGAAATTTTATTGTGTGAATCGCGTACACGCACACGGACATAAAAGGGACCTGTTTCCGTTTGCATTTTGTTATGATATGTATATAGATGCTTATTAGTTCAATGGATACTCAGGATACAGGATGGTGGCAATTCAACACACTTTTCAAAAGTGATATAAAGCCATGAAGATATGAAAAAAGTGAAAAAAATTGCCTCTAAACCTAACTCAACGTAACCTATTTAATCCAGTTTTTTTTTCAAAACTTTAATCATTTTACAAGAATGTGTTGAAGAGTCATGAATTGTAACAGTACTACTGAGTTATCCGGTTACCAAGCGGCTTGAGATAAATGTATTAGAATACATGAAAAAACATTTTTTTTTATAATCGCCTTCAAATAATTAGAGTTTTTTTGTCTGATATTTTAGCATAAATATCATGAAACGAAGTTCCTTAATTTTACATGTTCGTTTTGCATGTTAGTCCATAAGTGTTTACTCCATAGCCTAAAATTATTGATTCCGCCAACGCGTTACAGACACAATACATATTTTAGTTAACATGGCGAATTTTCTTAACTTCTGTTAACTTCATCCTGCCGTGTCTTCGTGAGACGATCAATGTATTTTCACGTCCGTTGCGGTTTTGAAAATGCAATAACTATCAGTACGCCAATTTTCATTCAATTTCAAGAAGGTGTACTTGATATTTTACAGCACGGTATGAAGTTTAAAAATGGGTATTTTACATTGTTCCAAAATAATGTGCCCATTTTTTCAGATGTAATAATAATAATAACTTTTTATTTACCATGAACGATATCTCAGATAAAAATCTCCGCGTATTATTATATATACCATGAACGTTAATAATAAACTCCATGTATTTTCCTACTAAGTGAAAAATATTGAAAATAATATATAAATTAAGATACTTACGATTTTGTAGGTTTATATTTTAAACATTATATTGAGTTTAAATGTATTTTTTACTATAATTGTAAAACTGCACATCTCGGCACAGGGATTCACTAGTGAAAGTTTTATGTATGTTTTATTATAATGTATTCACTAGTGAGATGAGCGACTTTTGATTTTATTGTAATACTACAGCTAATAAATGTACCCGGCGTTTGGGTTATCCTTAGTAGATATACATATACCATGGCGCACGTTTCTGTTGGTCTTTTATGATTTTTTTATTTTTTTTTATTTAGTAAAAGATTATACATCTATAATCTATATGCATTATTTAAGAAATGTTATGACTGCCCAACTAGGAGGATTCCCGTTTTAGGACAGTCAAATTAGGATGAGTATTAACATTTTGATAAGTTGTTTGATAAGTATAGTATTAAAAATAATTATGAAATAATAGGTATATGTACTTTTAACTGGTGCCTTAGCCTACTAACATATTTTGTATAAATATGAAAACAAAGAGAAGAAATAGAATTAAATAAAATATCCAATTAAACATAAAATTAACTGCTGCTTGGGTAGCATTATAATTTAAAAGTACTAGGTAGGTACATTATACACATAATGATAATAATTAGGATTTACAATAAGATTGACTTTAATCAACTTTGTAAATGGTCACATGATGCAGGACTATTAATAAATGCTAAAAAAAACAAAGTTATGCATATAAGATCACCTAATGCCAGATTTCAATTTAATCCTAATATTATTTCTCATAGTTTTAATTGCATCCATAAAAATATCCCGACTAATTGTAAATGTGAAAGCTTAGAATTAGTTACAGAATATGTCTATCTTGGTGTTACAGTAGATCGCTTTTTCAAATGGGACAAACATATTAAAAAAACCTGTAAAAGACTCAGATAAATTGCTGGCAGAATGTACACATTAAATTTTTTCCTATCAATTGAAACACTTAAAATAATTTATATGTCAATGGCAGAATCTATTATAAGATATGGATTAACCATATGGGGAAATACTAGTATAACCAATCTGAAACAAGTCCAAGTTGTACAAAACTTAATTGTAAAATTACTAGTCGTCCCTAATATTTTTAAACAGAGACATAATACACCGTTGCTGTTTCAGAGTGCCAAAATTTTACCTGTTAAGGCTATACTATGGCAAAAAATCATAATTCAGTATATATTTACCCCGCAGCATAAAGAAAAATTAGAACATAAATACAGTACTAGATTCACGCGCAATGACGGGTTAATAGTTCCGAAATTTAATAATAAATACGGACAGAGAACGATTGAATACAACATACCGAAGATATTTAATTTATTACCTGACACTATAAAGCAATGTAAATTTATGAATAAGGTTAAATATATGGTGAAAAATTGGTTATCGGAAAAAAAATATTTATTTTAATATGTATGAAAAATTATTAATTCTGTAGATATAAGATGTAAATTATAACTTTAAAAAATGTATTTGAAACTAACTTTAAGCACCTGTTGACAAGCCAATTCAATCGGCTTAGCAGGACTTGTTTGTTGATATTATGTATTAACTATTTATTCAATAAAAAAAAATTAAAAAAATTTACAATTCGGTAGTACATTATTTTGATGTGTCTCATAAGGCTCAACCTTGGTGAGCGACCGAAAACATATTTTTTACAACTTGATTATAAAACATCTACTTTTCTCTAATGTCTATAAATAAAATAAGCATGTATTATATACATAAACCTTCCTTAAAATTCTCTAAATGATAGCGAAAATCTTATCAAAATCCGTTTTGTAGTTTAGAATAACTAAGCACACAAATGTAGACAGACGTGGATAGCGACTTTAGTTTATACTTTATTGTAATTTACTATTTTTTATCAATAAATTTAATATTCCATTCATTCCATCACAATCTGCATCATTTAAAATAGACAGCTTAATTTAGGAATAATGCATCACTTTGACAAGTATGAAGCTGAAACTATGTATACAATATTTGCGTCAGGATCATGCCAATCAAAAACAAATGTTGTCAATCCTCTTAATAATATATTTATATTTTTGTTGACAAATAATTAGAACGGCGATCAGAATTACTATTCGAATGGACACCGTTATCATTACTTGAGCAGGAATATTAATATTAATAAGTCGTCTAAACGTTGCTAAAACCACAGTTTGAAAATGGCATTGAAAGTCGAAACAGCTGTAACAATAACAATACCAAAAAATACTTACAAAACTTAATAATATTATTAAATTTGATTTTAATTAAATAAAAAAAAGGAATATTAATATTACGTATAGTGAGATTTTGTTAAATGAACGCTTCTTGCCATAAGCTATTACACTTCGAAGTGTTAAGACGACCTATCTCGAAAGGAAAGAGAAAAATATGAATAAATAATACTATTCATATTGATGACGTGCAGTAACTTCTCAACCAAAAAGTTCTTGTTAGTTTGTTTTAACTTTGTTGATGTGAACTTTGGTGCGCCTAGGGGTGTAAATACGACTCTTGCGTAGCAAGCGTGGCAAGACGGAACGACGCTCTTCCACGGATACGGGACGACGCTCTTGGATCGTCCTATCTTACAATGACTCTTCATTCGGCCAGCATCAAGACTCGCCGGCTCCTTCCGCCTGGCCGTCAGAACTCTATGCGACATATTTGCTTCTTTTCTCACTAAAATTAACAGTGAATCTTTTTAAAATGATGACGAATTTTTAATTTGTTACATATTAGCAACAAAAAAATTGTTTTATTATGAAAAATATAAGACTTATATATACTTTCATTTTCACTTCCTTCAACAAAAATCAATCGTGATGTTTCAAATTTACCAGACGTCCCGTGACGGATATTTTTATTACTATAAAAGGAACCATCTTATAGAATAGGTACCTAATGCCCAATCTCAAAAAAAAGTTCCATAAGGAAAGGTAATTTATTTGTTTTTATAAAAACGTGCTACCTAATAGTTAAGGAATACAAGGCTACGTCCCTATTTTATTTCCATTAATGACATCGGGAAACGCTGATAATGTGTTCCTTCCTATTAGAAATTGGCACAAAGGTATACTTGTCCAAGCGAGACTTCGTACGTGACGTCATCGTTCTATAATGTTCTGTCTCTTTCGTTTTCGAACCAGACGCGTGGGAAGGAAGAGGATGAACGTCGATGACATCCGTACGAGTTCCCCCTGGGACTAGTTTAGCTACTTTTGTGTAAAGCAACAATTCAACGATACGATAAGATAAGATATCGGAGATAATACGAAATGAAAAGATTATGTCGAATTTCGAAAAAAAAACTCGTGGTAGGAAAAAAAAAAGTAATAACAAGTAGGTATAATGATAAAAGTTATTTAAAGTGCAAATAAACTTATAAAACTGATATATATTTTTAATACATCTAGTATTATAGAATAGATAATTAAAATCCTTTTTTTTTGCGGGTCGAATTTTTGGTAATAAAGGTGAAAAGTTTATTGCAAGATACGGACGTAACGCTTCGTCTCGGCACCATGGAAAAATTTTGCCTGCGGTGCTTTTCCGTGACTTTGTGAGAGTTTTCACTAATTTTCCATCCCGTAGTTCCACAGGCTCCGAGTTTATACATTTCTTTTCGAAATATTTTTTTTAATGTATGTAGATAATATACACATTTAAAATATACCTATACATTAAAAATTTAATTGATCTTTCAAGATGTAAAATAACATTTTCACGCGTAAATTGTGGAATACACAATTCAAAATGATAATAGCGGTATTTATAATCTTTTTCAATCATTTTGAACTTTTAAATATGATAATATATCTGAAAATCACGATTAGGTGATATAGCATTGCACGAACCCGTAAAATAAATTTATAGAAAATATGTTATTTTTTATATAGGTTTACGGCTTTCAAAAGGGGCCGCCAAACATAGTACGCTCGTGGGCCCTTCACAGCTTAAGACGGCCTTGTTTATAACCCGAGCAACGCCGGGTAAACGTAAGCTCTATAAAAATGTATGCTGCCACCCCCTCTAGCTTGGAAGCTGGCGACGCCCCTGCATACCTTTACCTGCCTTTTACATAGGTACCCGTCTATTTGCCAAGTAGCTGTATGCATAGCCAATCAGTTGTTAGGTTACCGTCGGTCAAACCAATTTCGCATTTTGCGAACCAATAGCAGTTTGTGTTGGGCTTTATATTGTTTAGGTTTTTTTTCCCTTCTATTTGCAAAGGTTTATGAGACGGCGTTTTTCTTTTTTGTGAACTTAAGATCATGCAATTTGTTTTTTTTTTGTGTTAATGGTTAATATATTTTTAATTAGCCAGTTATTTAATTTATTAAGATCCAGTTGGGCTTTTTCAAGTAAGTTTTCACCAAAGTAAAATATAGCAGTATCATCCGCGTATAAAAAAATTTCCCCATTTAGGTTTAACTGAATATATATTGTTTATCGTTAATATATATTTGAAACAAGAGAGGCCCTAATATGGATCCTTGAGGAACACCATAATTTATATTATTGTGTTGACTGTTTTTGCTATCTAGCTGACATATTGCATTCTGTTATTTAAATACGATTTAATGAGTTGTAGAGCAGGGCCGGTTACACCTATTTTTTTCTATTTTTTTTAGTAGTATCACATGACTCACGGTATCGAATGCTTTTTGGAGATCTACGAGGATTGTTATAGCGTAATTTCCATTGTCTATGCTGGTTCTTAGTTTGTTTATTAGATCATTAGTTGCCGAAAGAGTATTTGATTTTTTTCTGAAACCGTATTGTTTATTATATAGCAGTGATTTGTTTAGTAGAAATTTGTTTAATCTTTCATAAATTACATGTTCGAAAATTTTTGATAGAATTGGTAAAATTGAGATTGGCCGATAATTTGACGTATCCGTTTTTGATCCAGATTTGTATATTGGTAATTCGCAATTTTAAAGCAATCTGGAAAAGTCCCAAAGGTACAATGAAGGATCCATTAAAAAAATCCCCAGATATTGGGTAAGCACCGGTGTATCAACTGAATCGACGATACACAGCAATACTTAAAATTCATACGGAATGATTTGTTTATGACCGAAAGATAAAATAGCCACAGAGCGAATCGCTTTGAATATTTTCAACAGTTTGCCAATAGCGCCTAACAGCCGAGCCGGGCGCCCAAACCTATCTCAATATGATTGGGCATGTACCTACCAAACCAATTGCCATATTTTGGTCACTAGGTCAATGATAAACGATTTGTGTCGATTTTATCACAGCTTATTACATCAGCGTAATTCTCCATTGCGATTCTTTAAATTATTTCAGGTTTTGGTAAGAATCCGTCGCGCAGTCTGGTATCCTTGCGGAGGAGAGGGCTTTCGCTATCCAGGATCGAGAAATGAAGATTCTCGACTGCGAATCTGGAGGTCGTGGGTTGGAATCTCAGCAACCGCAAAAACTTAATTTAATCAATTAATAGTACGTACATTTGCGGCATTTCACGAGTTGTGCATACTATTAGTATAGACATGAAGATTCGAAAAGTTGCTTGAGACGGCTTTAGATTTATATACTTACTTCAATTTTTTCTATCTCCACTCCCTTCAGTCTTACAACATAACATAAATAATAATAAAGAACGGTTGTTCACAAAATAACATTTTACTGAGTTTGGTCTAATGATGGTGTTTACCAAAAAATCTTTAGTGGGCGACAAAATCGACAGACATGTTTCTTGTGTGCAATAGAAAATGACTAGAAAAAAAACTAGAGTTTCTCAAAGGGATTTTAATAACCAACATTCTGAGAAGAAGCATGTTTATTTTTAGTGTGCCAATTTAACAACGGTGTTTGGTAGTAAAGTAAAAGAACCAAAAAGATTTATAGCTCATTACTTCTCAAACCTTTAGTTTATTTGCCTAGTTTACAACTAGAGGGTGTTATTAATCAATACCCGGCTTCGCCTGAGAATAAAACCTATTTTTAGCAATGTTTTTTTTACTGAACAATTAATGATGACATTTTATTGAACAAAAAAATATCATTACTGCGTGTGGCAATTTATCTGTGGCAGATAAATTAATGAATATTTGAAAACTTAAATACTCAAAACTTTGAGATGAAAGCAGTTACGTTGACCAAAAAATATAACAAGAAATTTGTCCAAAATTTCATTTTGCCAGAGGTTTTTCTATTGGAAATTTTACGAGGAATAAATAATTTGTTATTTATAATTACGGTTAGATACTTAAATGCTAACATCAAAGATATTTTTCTAAATATAATTGTTGCGATATTTTCACTTAAGGTCCCATCTTTAAATTTGAATTAAAATAATGATTTTTATTTTTATGTGAATACCACACAAGAGTCCCAACTGCTCCCAAACGTCTGGGAGCCACTGAGACTATGGAAATCCCCAATTCGGATACGTTGTGAGGAGGGGAAGATGATGGGAAGGAGGAGGAAGGTGGGGGAGTAACTGGCTATTCAGACTGGTCACCAAACACGGATAAATTCATTTCATGCAACATTTCAATTCTGAATGGTGGTCTTACACCAGGGCAACACTGAGAGTATCTTCCAGCCTGGAACGTACCGCAAGTATACTATACGCAAGCACGTTTTAATTAAATAAATTGTGAAATAACACAACTTATTGAAATAAAATTAACATGTAATTTACCCAGGCGTAGTGTGTTCAATTCCTCGGCTGGCTAAGTCCTCCATCACAACACAAGCAACATTTTCCGCTTACTGTGGTGGTAGTAGGAGATTTTCAAGTATTGTCAAGTTATTCATAACCCGGGAATGTGTCTTTATTTAAAAAAAAAAGTGCACACCAGGATTTGAACCCGCGAACTTCGGCTTGCTAGTCGAAAGCCTCACCCCTCAACCACAGAGGCCGTCAAATGATGACTTTAATTAAAAAAAAAACTGTTGTTTAAATGTAAATATTTTACACAGGCTACGAAATAATTTTAATTTTCTAAAACCATTCAAGAAAGACGAAACAGGCATTGTGTACATTAAAATATTTGTTTTTATCCGTGACCAGGTCTTCATTGTATAGTTAAAAAATACATTCAGTATCTTTTACCTACATTTTATGAGTTACTCAGTATTACCTATAATCTTGAGTACACACTTTATAATGATATTTTACTTTCTTCAGTGGACATAAAAGCTTCTTTATCCTGTTAGCAAGTATTGTGACATTTCTCCCATTGTTCATTAACATTGTTGTCATGTAAACAAAACTAGTTAAACATTAATAATTGGGGAACAAAGAAGTAATTTGGTACATTTATTCATTACTTTGTACCTGTATGGATTGTTTGGCAAAATAAAGAATTCAACGAAACATCTCAATGCCGAACTCCCGTTGCTGGGACAATAAGGAGCAATTTATTTTCTAGGCACTTTAAGGACCCAGGTAAGTAGAAAGGTAACAAAGCATTGGCGTACATTATTTTTCCAGAAATATTTTTTTATGTAGTTTGTAGTGTAACTTTTTTTTCTTCATAAAATCACATAAGTTAAATTAATTAGGGCGTCGTAGGGCGCTATTATAACATACTAATACATCATCATAACCAGCTTAGCCCGAACTAATTGCTTGCTTAGTACATAAGTGCTTACTGTTAATGTCCATTACTAATTGAGTTAAAACACAGCTAAACAATTATGAATATTTGTATATAGGCCCTAATGTGATGATCACAATACATAAAAAAATAATTCTTTCAAATTATTTCAGTCCTATATAATAAATTTATTTATTTTATTGATATATGATTTAGAGAGTACATGTGGTTTTTTGTGATATTTCAACCTCCATGAGAGGGATGACCCTGTGTTATGGCGGGTGAATTTTACAGTTTGCGGACATAGAATCTATACATTACAATAATATAAAAAAGAAAATGATGTATGGCTAGTTTGGGTTGCAAGAAGAGGATGGAGAAGTTAAAGAATTATAAGAAGATGAAAAATTTGAGAAATTATTAGTAAATAGATCACACTAATTAATTATGTACATACTATACGGCTAAGTTAGGGAATAAGGATATATTATGTTTTGTCTGAAAGGTGATTAAATTGATAAGAGTGTAGAATGAATGGGTATTGTAGTTGTAATGTATTCCGTGTGTAAGGATAACGTAACGGTTTTTAGGTTTTCAGGGATACGGTTAAAGATTTTAGGAGCTAGGAAAAAAATTGTCTTTGAGCTGACGTGGTATGTAGTGAAGGTACTTTGTAGTGAAGGTACTTGGTACTGTGTAGTTGTGTTGTAAGAGAGTTTTGTTTTTATATTTGAACAGGAAATGTATTAGCGAAAATTGTAGGTGGAGTTGTCGAATATTTAAGACCTTATACTCTATGAGGAGTCGAGTGAAGGAGTATCTTGTCGGTCGCTTGTTAATGACGCGTATTACCATTTTTTGGGCTTTTAAAAGAGGTTCGATGAACAATACTTCAACGATATTGCTTAGCTATCAAAATAATATAAATCAGTGTGTGCTTATCTCAAGTAACCTACCAGGTAAGTACGGTACTGGATATTAACTCCATATATAGTTAGTAGATCATTGTAGAAGTGTATTATATATATGTACAGCGCCCTTAAGGTGATTTTGCACAAAAAACGGCGCTATACACAGACATAGGAATTAATAGACGAGAAGATAAAGGCGAGGGGTAAAATCAACTGTTGAAGAACGAAGGGAGTGAAGATGACTGTGATTCGTCAATAAATCAATCTGACAGTAAATAGGCATCTCGCATTATAATATCACCATTTACTTCTTAAAAGTAAAATCTGCTTTGAATGAATAGACATTTTTACATGGGAGCGCAAATTACTCGCCACGTTATGAACAAATTTGCGAAGTCCAAATTCGGCAAAGTAAGGCAGCTTCTATATTCAGATTCGTAGTTAGTTTCAGAGTATTTAGTTAAGACACTTTTATAAATGTTCATAATTTACTTCCCAGCAACCAACCAGCTTTGTGTTTCGCATCCAGACGTTTCTCGATGTGATAGTAACAACTGATTCATATTATACGATGTGAATATGCTTAAAATAAAATAAAATAATGCTTATATATGGAATGTAATACGACAATTGGGTTTATTCTCTTTTTTCGCATCTATTTTTACCAGTTTTCATAGTACAAGTAAACATTTTGCCGTGTTATTTCGTAAAATGAACCGATGATGCCTCGACCATAGTTGGCACGAGAATGATGACGTCACGTTTTCAAATATCACTTGAGGCCGTACGCGAGCCCAGCCGGCTCAATGGAACCGGTATGGGGAGTGGGGATAATACGCTTTTAATCACTTAGGGCAGGTCTACTAATATTCATATGTCTATGGCGCTATACTAATCATCCAAATATTATTATAAATACGTACCTATATGATTCTTGATTTTTTTCAGGAATATTCTTAATATTTGTAGCACCAATTAGAGTTACTTTCATAACCCGAAAGCGCAAATCAGTATTTCGGCTTAGTTGGAATTATAGAAGAATAAATGAAAGATTTAAAAATAATGTTTCTGGAATGCTTACGTAGGTTCTTAAAAAAATAAAAAGAGTAATCTGAAATTTAACAAGTCAAAATAACATTTTTTTATTATGTAAGTCACACCAACTTTATTCGATCTGACAAATTTAAAAAAAGAGTGCAGGCTTGGAGGAATATGTATATATGAGTGCGGTTATACGGAGAATATGTGTTTATATGTAAAAATTTAAAAATAATATACTATATCATTGGGGATACCTAAGTATTGTGTTATTGTACTAATATTATGTATATTTAGATTACGTATTAGATCTATCAAAAAATTTATATATAAAAATGCAAAAATCCATCATATTACATACATGAAGGATAACGAAAGATTTTTTAAATATTTATGTTGAGGGATCAGTAGGATTTATAGGCCCTGTTAGAAGTTCTACCGAGCCGAACCCTCTGATATGAAAATATCTGGAGTCGGTGAATTATTTTCCCATTTGATCTTTGATGAGTTGACGTGTTGTTGTTGTATTGTTTAGTATTTATTTTGCTTATATAATGCACTTGCATAATGTGGATTGACTAGATGATCATTCGTGGAAAAGTGTGTGGAAAGGTTTAGTTTTTTCTGTGGGGAAGATTTACCCCGGTTTATTTTTTTTTTAATTAAAAAAAAACAATATTATGTATACGTATTATATATCCTATTGACAAACTGCATAATAGTAGTTTAACGGACTTTAAAGAACATTAAATAAACATAAAATAGTTAATTTATTGAGTTCTTTATTCCTTAATCTTTACAGTAGCAAAGAATTAAAAACGTAATGGACTTCATCCCGGAAACCTTACAAAGGGTAAACTTAGCACTGATAGTTGCCTATTTTTTATGAACGAAATAATATGTAGCAGAAAGCTAGTTTGCAAGTTGCAATGGATCTATAATTGGAAGAAATATATTCGCGAGACCGTCTGATACACCCAACAAGTTCTGATAAACCAATTAGTGCTAAAACTATATTTTTATCTTTAAAATGTTCCCATAATGGAGTTCTCGGTTCCTAGAAAGTTATAGGAGAAATATACCTGGACGTGGACACGCATGCCTCCACTTTATCTGAAAGCCGACTTACGGTTCTTGGAGCATTTATTGCGGCTGTTAAAATCTGTAAAGCTGTGTATGAGAAAAGAGGCATTGCGGATATTTACGGCTTTCTCTCGAACAAAAGCATTTCGGCAGCTTTGAAATATATTCACCATTTCAAAAAAATATATGTCACTTAACTAAAGAGCTTTCTTCATAATTATAATTACATTACTATATAATATGCCAGTATGTAATCCAATGTTGGTAATTGATTGGAGATTATTCATCTGTGTATTTTTGCTGACTACTTAACCATGGACGTTGTGATCTCGAAGGATGTGTTCTTAAATTAGATCAGGAGTTCAACAGTTTGGAGGATTGTACCCGGAACTAACAGTCTAGAATTTGAAATGTAGAAAGGCATAGACATTAATTTTTCAGAATATTTGTGTCGAATTTCTTTCATATTAAACGCTTTAAAAAAAAAAATTGAATAAGAAATTGTACGCTTAAATGCTTTTTTTAATACAACTGTCTTTTTATTGACATTTTGCCTGTTCCAACACAAATTATTTACTGAGTAAAGCGAAGTTCTGTTTTAACACGTCTGTTTCCCGTATACGGTCAATCCTGTCAACGTGGTAGCCGTGTTTGATATTGCCCATTTATTCCGCAGTGTTGCGACT
This sequence comes from Hesperophylax consimilis, assembly GCF_061612785.1. Classification (NCBI taxonomy): domain Eukaryota; kingdom Metazoa; phylum Arthropoda; class Insecta; order Trichoptera; family Limnephilidae; genus Hesperophylax; species Hesperophylax consimilis. The sequence continues at coordinate 6,478,527 of NC_142866.1, forward strand.
ATTGTGAGCTGTCAAGTCGGAGTAATCGTCGGATAATGTATTTGTAATAATGATTATTATAAAGGTGTGTTAATGTATATAAACGCTTTGTAAACCACACGAAAATAAGAATTTTAACATTTTTATTAATAAATTTAATACAATTTTTATGAACACGGTATATTATTACAACGTTCAAGTTACTTAGAAGAATAAGTCAGAAACGGTCCGGAAAAACGAAGACATTATTAGGTAAAGTTACCTACCTAATTGTATCGTTATAACAGAAGAAAAGGCATTATTTTGAAAGAAACAAGAAGAACGTGCGAATATAGAGTTTTATTGCGTTACATTACCTTGTCCGAGTTTAAATTATGTGAGTAGTTAACACGTTCAACCTGGATAATGCTTTTTTTGATAAAGTAGATAAAAAGAGTAAAAAGTCGTTATGTCCATTTATTAAAAGTAATTTGAAATTTAAAAAAATATTTTTTATTATAACGATTTTATGATTAAAATTGAACCCCTTTTGAGCATTTGTGAATGCATTACAACGTTCAACTTTGCAATATATGGCAATAATGTACCTCATTCGTACAGTTTATTATATTACTATTGTTGGTCACAAGCTCGCCCGTGCCCGACTCGGTGTGGCACCCGGCTCAGGTAATAATGTACTGTTGTTCCGTCGTCAACTTTTCCTGGTGTCCCTTTATCCGCCTGCGTATCGAAACAGTTTCATCACCGTCAAAGGAATATTGTTTGTAAACACTGGCCTTTGTGTTAACACGTTTCATAATCTGACACTGAAACTGACTTCTACTGAAGTAATGGGTACAAAATGCTTAAGGTTTTTTTTCCATCTGTTATTTATTTTTATTGTGTTTATAAATAATCCATTGATCTTTGATAATTTATTTATCAATTTGAATATATATTTTAAAGCTATAATATTTTTCACTTGAGTTCTTTATTTCTGTTCACCCATATGGGTCGACTACAATATAATGAGATGGAGCGTTCTGAAGTAGGCATTTTCGTCTATAGTATAAAATTTTTGAAAAAACTGTCTCGATATTGCTAAAAAATGTGTAACAATAATTGTTGATCTAATTATATTATGTATCACTTGTCGCTCTCTTTGTGTCTCTGTATCTTTCGCCTCCCTTCGTATTATTTGTCACATGAGTGCTATATTTTGGTAATTTTATGTAGGTAATTATGCATCATTTGACTGAGTACATTTTTATAACAGGATTATTCTCACTTAAGTAACATAATATGGAAGAACCCATGCATGTAGAACGAGGAAACAAACAGCTTTTTCATAATATACAATGATAAATATAAAAGTTAAATGAAGTTAAGCCACAGAAGTTTCTTATGCTAAAGTTAATTGGAAATTAAGTTTTAATATCTTAAAATTAATTTTGGGTTAAAGGAAGGGGAGAGGAAGAGGAAAATAGGAAGAGGATAGGAGATGCTCTTGATACATTCCATACTCTCATATTAATAATCGATCGTACGCATTACTTCATATCGATATTTCTTTAGGTTATTACTAAAAATGTCAATCCTGTAAAATGTTGTATTATATTGTGCACATACACGAGGAATTGGGGATTTTTTTTAAATATTTGTTTTACACGAGGGTATATACGAGGGTGATAATGAAAATTAGAATTGAAAGCTCCATAATAGTTGATAGGCACAACGTTGTGAGTTAACAGTAGTTACGTGAGACCATTTGCTGGGATTAACAAATAATTTCGACGTATAGCTATGAAAAGATCTATAATATTTCTTAATTCAATGAAAATCATTACCATTCCAGCCTCGTTTTTCTTATTGAAGAAGTAAGTTCAAAAGTACCAAGTATGAATGCCTAATTGGGCCAGAAAATTATATGAACTGATTTTCGGATTCCCTTATTTGCTGGAAATCTTTAGACTTTTTCGAATGTTGGGCTTAAATAAATTTTTCTTTTACGTATAAGCTTCGAAAAAGTCTTTCCAGAAAAAGTTTAAAAGTCTTTTCTCAGAATGTCTGAGAGTTGTTTGCTAATTCATTTTTGCTACTCGTAGTTGCGTTAAAATGATTTTTGTATTGATTGTGGCAAGCTTTACTCTACACATTTATTGTTCGAAAATGTCCGCTGAGTTTGAATTACTAATCCACTTATCGGATGGAAATATTATTAACTATTAAAATTAAAATTAACTACTAAATTGCGCCGTAAAATGCTGCTAGCGTAATAATAATTAAATTGAAGGGTCATAAATACACGATTGCTGCTAGTATGTACAAAAATAGATTTATAAAGAAAGAAATAATATTTAGGTCAGGTCGATAGTTCAGCCTACACCACGAAGCAGTGAACAGTGCATTAACAAGGGACAATGGGCGCAATCGGCGTGCGACACAGTCAACTAGGTATAATACTATAGCACTCGGTGCACGCAGAGCATTACATGTAGGGCCTGCACGGAGTGCGACTACATTTCCAGAGTTGACAAACGAAGGCGACAATGCTGAGTACAGAGTAGCCGCCAGTCACCGCGGGTTAGACCGGTACTTGTTTAAATTTAACTTCGAATTTCAACGTGCCGAAACAAAGAAATCGGCGCGGTACACAGACACAAAACAATAAAAGTGTTCATGTGTATTTATGTTTATGAATTTATGCATACCGACAGTGGTTCAAACTGGTTCGAAAATGGTTTGGAACACTCGTCCACACTACTCCTCATACCCCAGAGTAGTCTTACAATAATCTTTTTTGTAGTATATTGTATTTCCTTAAAAAAAATTAATAGTTTATTTAATGGGTTACTTGTTTAAACCTACAACACTACAACAAAAACACGGTGTGAACTAGTGGTACAAGCGGTAAACTTGTTTGAATGCATAATGAAATTTACAGTGCTTTTGTTGATTGTCATTTTTACGTAAAACACATTTTCAGCTCGCAACGTGATGGCTATGGGGCTTTGAAACCTTCATTTAGCAGTTAAATGTAAGACAAAACGCAATCTTGTTTTTTCCACATTTTTTGATAGTCAATATAAAATGGTGAAACCAATTGTTCATCTGGGTTGCATGATAACTCAACACAGTGAGAATTCAACACACTTTTAAAAAGTGATATAATGTCATTAGAAACAATGAATTTTTTTTTTTTAACCTAACCTAACCTACATAACCCAGTTAATAAAGTTTTTGTTTCATCACTTTCCATGACTTTATATAACTTTTTAAAGATGTGCTGAATTTTCATTGTGATGATTTATCCGGTTACCGTTCATCTGACGTAATGAAATATGCTCAGTTTTACTGGGTGTAATTTCTGAAAAACTAAATAATTAACGTGTGGAACTCACATTACAATATCCATTCTATGTTCATTCTATATCCATTCACCAGCCTCAGAACAGACTTTGTCTAGTGAGGAGGGTAAGGAGAAAAATCATGTATGTACATAACTAATAATAAATAAACGCCCGGGTTGCCGGCACAGAAATTGACTGAAATTGAAACAATACAAAATAAATAGTTAAGACTTCTAAATTTAAAGATAAGTATTCCAGCAATTTTTCTTATAGCAACACTTTTTTAAATTATCGGAATATGCCAAAATCATCTGACAAAGGAATGCATTTGGTCGTTCAGAATTGCTTGCATTGATAAGCTTTCGGATTCCGTTACGTAATACCAGAAGACGGGTTTTATTTCAGTGCAGAAACTCTGGTACTAATTACCAATATATATTCCAATGAGGAGCCCAGAATACTAAAGGAGGGAAATAATTATGCCGAGTCAGGAGACATATTCAATAAATACAAAAGATTGTTGCTGGGGAGGTTCAGTTATGTATAAACTGAAATAAAACTGTAAAAATTGTATAAAAGCAACCAAAAAGGGCATTACTAATTATTATTCTTGATATTAACAATCATTTTGATTGGTATAAGATAAGAGAAGTGCAATAGTGTTAAGTATTTTACTCGGGCGAAGCTGGTAGTAAAACACATCAAGAACAGTATGGAACACTCAACACCACACACAATGCAATGTTTTTGTTGTGAACGTCTTTTTGACAAATTGCATCAGAAGTTTTGTTTGTTGTCCACCAGTCACAACAGATCACGGCAAGAATGAACTAAGCGCCAGTACGCCCACGTCCACGAGCCCGGCATGGCGGAGGGGAGGAGAGGTGAGATACGACACCGGGGCTACGGCATACCTACCCAAAAAATAAATATATTTATATATTATCTACCAACATGTAGCGGGTGTTAGCTAGTGGGTAGGTACCCATCCACGTATTCCCTTTTGAATATCAATTACTGGTGGCATTCATCTATATTAGTGGTGTCTCGTGTTCTGCTAAATTTCATATCCCTTGGTGCAATTAGAGCGCTGTGGAAATTTATGACACTAACTTTTTGGATAAATGGTTTAATTATCTTTATGGTATTGTCTTGTATGCGGAAAGAATTGGGTTACCAATTTAAACTCATATAATCCCACTAAATCATTTACGTAAAACTGTTTCCTTTGCCACTTACTCAACTTTAAATCAGGCAAAAGATGAAGTTATTAACAGAAAATGCATCCAAACAGAACGCATTGTACTTGTACGAGTAGTAACGAAGAGATATAACAAAATCAGTAAGAAATATTTTGAAAAACATCGCAGGTGTGTCAATCTATGAATTTATGTATTACAAGATATAAGATAATTGGAAAGGGTCGCAAAGTTAGAACAGATTAAGAGGTCTACTTATCACCAGAAGCTGCGAAGTAAAAATACAACGAAAATGTGTCAGAAGTGTGAGCAGATCGTCCGATCACAAGACGCAAGAGCGAACACATATAATCTATTTCAAGCTCCGATGATGGCGGTGACCCAGTTTCGATGAATACTGACAATCGTCGAAAGCCACAAGTCGAGACATCACTAGTATTTGTCGTTCCACGGGAGACCCGGCGTGCCAGATCCGCGCCGGGTCAATCCATTCTGCTTATTCCACTGAACCGATGCAACCAACATCCCCAACAAATGACCACCCATTTACGTTGTCGCTTTCATTGATTGATTCGATTAAAGATTAAAAGAGGGACCGTGACGCAACCTCTCGGTGAGCTGCACAGCGATTGAACCAAACGATTCTACTACGCTGGGTCGTGATTAAGTATGTATCAAAGATCATTTAGTTATTGGCTGGATAGAAATAGGAAATGTTTTGTTGTCCTCGTTAGAATATAATAACTCCGTGGGCGTATGGTAAATCACGGAAACACACTGTTTTCGATAGAAGAAACGATATGTTTGTCGTGTGAAGATAAAATACATAGAGGAAACGTCATGAGTATATCTAATGTTTAATGTGTTTCGTGTAAGCAGGTATGTACACTGTTGTCTTAAGCTGAACTTTTGTATTTTCATAATGCTAATTGCGGACAGATCAACTGAAAACGAGTTTGCAGCATAATGCATGCATGGCGCGGGTTTATTTGGCAACGTATGTTGTAATACTCATAACTGCACATTTCTTTAGTCTTTCGTATTGCAGCTAAATATTATGTGGGTCAATTATTTGTACTAAATAATATAATATGGAATGCAGCATTTAATTAAGACGTACTCCTCACACTGGTAAGCCAGAATTCACAAAAGGAACACGGTTTCGAATAAGGGCGTAAGAAAGCGTGGTTAAAAGTATAATAATAAGTTCATATTTTCAGTCTTCAATTTCATACATAATACATACAAATAATGATTAAGATTGTTGTGGGATGTGGTAATACAGTGTGAGTACACCGTCGAACTGCATCCCAATAAAAGCGTTCAGAGCTGGTGGCGAGCGAATGTAAACACATCAAAGTGCAAGTGTATGCATTTGGATGCATTCGCGTCTAAATTCACAATCAGAGAGGTAATCGTCAGAAGCTGTGGGAATAAATAACAAGATGGAACGGTTCCCAAGTCCTTTTGGAATGTAGGTCACAGATATACACATTTTTGTGATATGCGGCTTATATATTTATAAACCCGTTAGTTTGCAAACATTTTACTAAACAATGATGGACAAAGATGCAAACTAAGCATATTTTGATTACAATATTAAAGATAACTCTAAAGCTAATTCTGTTGAAAATTATATATTTTTTTGCTTAGGTTTGATTAGTTCGAATTCAACGTGGGAACTGTCCCGGTTTGCAAAATCAATCTTCTTTACGATTTATGCTCGTGTAATATGAGTCTCTCTCTAACCTTCCTGGAATTTAAGGAAAAAAAACGTAAAAGTGTGTAGTAATGAAGTATATTCTTACATTTATTTTTCATGTTTATAAATATTGTCGCTAATGTTTTCCAGCGAATTAATGTGTTATTCTTTCAATTCTGTTCTCGGTAGATCAAATAAGGTTAAATTCAAGATTATATTGAGACAATTTCAAGGAGAAAATTTCCGGGAGTAGAAGCGAATTGCGATGGAGTACATTTAACATGTTGACAACAACATATTTAGGCCGTACATTCCCAGGTATCGTATGATATCAATATTATAAAATAATTACCCGCGTAACTAGGTATCCCAGGTAAATACAAATCGGGCTAAAAATTGAGATACAAGAGTTTGTACACACCAAAAGAGGAATTAATAAAAAAAAACGAACTGATAAACGAGGGGAGAATATGGTATATTAGTCCCAGAGAGAGGTCATACGTTTCTTCTGTCTTTTTTGTTTTCGTATAAGACCTGAGAGAAGGAATAGGACGATCGACGATGACGTGCGTACGAGCTCTCTCTGGGTCTAGTACATAGAAAGTAGTAGTTATCGTTATATCTATGTTTCATATTAAAAATCATGCTTAGTGCGAGATTTTATTACAAACAGTAAAAAAATCATTATAACCTCGACTGGTTTGCGAGAAGATGGAGCATGAATTGACAACGGGAAGAAGGTTCAATATCCGGTATAATAAGATGCAATGTGGGGTTCTAATATACGAACATGTCGGAATGCATAAAGATCAAGGAACAGGTTCAACTTTAACAAGTGTTACGTAGATGATGTCGCACTCCAGCAATTATCAACACTGCTGTAAGTCAAATTATGGCACAACGAGATAAAGAACTTCGAAGTTCTGCATATTATTATATTATAATATGTACATAATTACGATATTATAATTAAGATCTCTAAGTTACCAAAAAAAAAAGTTCGGAAATACAATTAATTCAAAATAGAGCCGTACGTAATATATATAATCTGCCATGGGATACACATGTCAAAGATATATACTCACAGACACAAATACTTCCCTTTACAGTCCTGCCAAAGTATAACATCACAACTGCCATTCTACAAATAATTCAACACTCCTCACACACCAACACTAAACCAGTTTTTAATTCTGACATACACCAGCACAAAACACGATCACAAAATCAAATACATTTATCGTCATCTACTTACACGACCAAATTTGGAATTAACTCCTTACAATACATTGCACATAAACAATATAACGCATTACCTAGTAATTTAAAACTTCCGGCAACAAACAAAAAAACACTGGCAAAAGCTCTTAAAAGCTATTTCCTTAACAGTTTCATTAATGACTAACACAATCTTTCTCTAGAACTCCATAATAACATCTGCGTTTATTTATTTTAATGTATTTATTTTAATGTATTTTATTTATTTGCCTTGTCCTTTCTAATGTTGTCTTTCCCGAAATGAGTTTTATAAACTCATTGGGAATAATACATTATTACTTTTTTATCATTTTGTAATGTATTATCTTGTAATAAAAAAAAAAAAAAAAAAAGTTACTGTACCTGTAAGTAGGTACTGTAAACCACAGTTGCAGAAATCAAATAAAACGAACAAGTTCTTATTATAATTCGGTGTGTATTAATAAACGTAATATGATTAAGATCTCTATGCTACTGTACCTGTAGGTAGGTACTTTAAACTACAGTTGCAAAAGTCAAATAAAACCTAGAAGTTCTTATAATAATTCGGTGTGTATTAATAATTGTAGAAACAATTTTAGTTTGAGATGTGGAGTTTTTGCTTTAGCACAGGTAGGTAGGCACCTATTAAAAACAGTGGCGGCCGGTGGTCAAAATATGTGGGGGTTCACCGGATTACAACATTAAGTCATAAAATAAATTAAATAAAGGTAAATACCTATTTATAAAGAAGTTCTATTCTCTGCTCCTTTTGTTTAGCGAAGACCTCTATCAATGCTAAACACTGATAGTGAGTTCAGTCTGTCCTGGCTCAACGTGTTTAAAAAAGATTTTATTCTTTTTAACTTTGAGAAACATCTTAAGCTTTCAACTGAGGTCATTCCAAAGGTCATGAATGGTGCACAAAAGTTTTAGTAATTTCACAGTCTCGGGAAAGTCTTCTAATAAACAAGTAATATAAAAAAGTTGTAAAATTGATAAAGCGCCGTTAGCTTTTGAAAAATCGTCGCAGGCGTAAATTGCACAGAGTTCACCTTTTACTGAACTTTATTTAGGAAGTCATACGTTTTAAGCGTCACATTGAAATCATGTTCTGGGAAATTTGACCTGTATCGATTTTTATTAAATAGCTCATTATGGTGTTTAACTTAGGGACGGTAGCCTGAATCCAATTGCATTCTTATGTCAACTTTTCCTAAAACCTCTAAGACGATGCCATACGTAGTAATGCAAAATCATGCGTATTTGGTTTAAAAATTTGGTCGCCTAGAAATGTTTCAGATGCTTTAATTAAATACTGTGAGTAGAATACATCTAGGCCTTTGAAATAATCGAGAATTTTTTAGATAAGTCATTTTATAAGCCCAGAAAAAATAAAGTAAAGGGCTTTGAAAACTGCTTTAAAGTTCAAAATCTCCTACTTACGAACCCATTTTCTTTTATGATTTTATTGTATAATGTGGTAAATTAAGTTATTTATAAAATGATCGAAAAAAAAAAAAATATTTATGCCTGAACATCCACAAAATAAAATAAAAGGCACTTTTTGGCCATGTTTTTTTCTTGCATAAATCAAAACAGGTGGATGGTGTCAAGCGGGAATTTAAACCTTATCGCCATCTACGTAAGGGTTGTTATTGCTAGCGGCTCAATTCAAAATATTACACGACGTAGTGCATCGCCTTAAGCTCAAAACTTTTTGTAAATGTAAATGACAAGAATTATGTTTTTTGATTTTTTCAGAAAGGTGAGTTACATCAGCAACACCGCTGATTGTCCAAACTGAATCAATATCGTAAATTAAACACGGAAAATAAAATTAACTATTCAATTGATCACATGCACAGAGCTACGAAGCTTTGTTATACATTGTTTTGTTAAATGATCGAGTAAACTTCTTCGATCCAGATTTGCACTCTTGTTTTATTATCAGTTCAGGTTTTAGGTGGACCGGCATTTTTTATTATCACTTTGTTTTCAAAACTCGACCTATTGTTCTTAATGTATTCCACATTCAAACTCATTCTTAATTTATACGTTGAACAAACACAAAAGTAATCATAAATTAGTACAACCTGCAATTGATATGCCTTATTAATAATTGATATACAAGATCGATATAACCTGCAATTAAACTTCAAAACTTTCGCAGAGTAAGAAAAGTTTTAAATTCAATATACAATGCCCGGCAACTGCGAGTACTGACTAAACTGATAATAAGTAATCTGACCATCACTCATCTCTTAATGACATGTTTTATCCTGTATGCTTGTATCGAAGAAGCGGAACATTCGCTGAAAAATAGCAGATGGTAAATTGAAACCACGATATCGACAATAATATCAAACATACGCGTTTTAGTTTAACTTTCTACTGAATAAACCGTTCCTTCTGATGTGGTGGTAAAACCCCGAACGCCGTCCTTGATAAGGTATTATTTGCAAAGAATAGTATGAACTGGTATATACCCACGCTTTCGACTGTTCCACAGAATATGCGACAAAGCAGTTAAATTTTGGATCGCAATCGAAAACGAACTGCTACGAACATAGGCACAAGTCAAAGTCGGTCTGCAAGTTAAGCGCGCTTTAATAAGTAGGTACCTTTTGTATGAGATATTATAACCGAACCGAGTTTCGTATTGTGATTAGCCATGTCGGAAATCTTGTTGGTTGTTCGGCGCTCGGGAGCACATATTAGCTGGCCGCCACTGATTAAAAATCCTAGTACTTTGCTCGGTAAACCCTATTTGAGACAGCAGTCTAATTGTTCAGTAAGATTTCATATCGAAGGGGCGTGCAAGTCGACTATAAAGTTAAGTGTTTGTTCTCCGAACCGTCAGAGGTTTTCTAGATACCCGTAACCTAAGCATTTTATACTTCTCCGTGGTCCGCAGCACAGCAGTGATTTCGCTATCATAGTGAGGTGGGGTCGTGGGGGGTTTCCTCGTGTTGGAAATTGTTCACAAAAAGTTTCTGAGATTTCTCCAAACGAAGCCGGTCACTACCGTGGCTCTACTCGACGTATTTTTTTTATGGGCATGTTTGTACTTCAATCCTTGCAGCTCAGAAGAGAGGGGTTTGCAGTCATTTAGACTGCTGTCAGGTTATATAAAATATCGAGAAATATCGAGCACATGAGTCTTTATGTTCCCGATGACTACTGTTTAGACAGCGTATAGATTAGTATATCTTCCTGCTTGTAGGGCCAACCGGTCAATGGTTCTCACATTGGGAGGGGTATATTACTTCTGAACCAAATCTATCCGAAATAGATTTTTGCGTCAGTAAGGGAAAATTCTGAAGGGGAAATCCTATTCGATTCTTTAAACTATCTCCCATCATTGACGCCATCTTCACCGTTGTCAGATTTTAAAAGAAGTTATTATTTTTTAATGACGAATTAATGTTTATAAGACAAGCTTTTTTATGCATAGCACAAAGGATAACAAATTATTATAAGCAATAATTAGTTGCCTGAAATATCCATACAAATTGAAAATATCTTCCGAGTAACAATAAATACGAACGACGGGAATTGAACCCGCACCTTCTGATGTCCGGTCAGGTGCTCTGGACCACTGAGCTACGTCGTCAGGAGACTAATTATTGCTTATAATAATTTGTTAAATGTTTTCCTTACACTAGGTATGTATTTAATTTAAAGTTTTTATTATAAAATAAATTCAATAAAAAATATATTATTATTATGAAGCGGGTTTAATACATTCCTCGATCAATTTACAAGCAACTAAATGTATAAGCATATCCACATGTAATGATGGTATAAGGATCAATAATAAAATATTGTCATATTATTCGATTCCTTAGAATTAAAAATAAGTTTTCTTAAGCGGTTTCCCACCTCTGACAGTGTGTGTGTGTGTGTGTGTGTCAGCTGCAATGTGTATTTATACGTTCCGTGAGTTGGTGTAGTATTATCTTCGCTCCTGGCAAGCATAGACTATATACCAGAGACACTACTTCTATTGAACCTGTTCTAGGGATGCCCTAGTAAACTTGAACTTATTTGCCAGGAGGTGTCCCGTCGTCGCTATGGCCGTCTCGCTCTGCGCAGGGATCATTAACACGATTAACTCTTCTTTCATTCGAAACTACATGAATTGGCGTTGATTTATTTTTACAAAATATTTTAATTTTTTTAAACAAGTAATAATAAATACATATTTAATATAAAAACCGTGAAAAATCACGAGATGTTATAAATTGTTAGGATTTGTATTTATTAAATATTTGCATTTTATCAAAAAATAATTAGAGACGATCAGATATTTACCATTTGAACGAAAATATTTAGTACCGCAAACCTTAAAAGTAATTATTCAGATTATATCTGTCAAAAATGTTAACAAAAGAAATACAAGTTTCAAAAATAATTATTATTTATCAAAGTAAAATGATACTGGTATCTAATAATTGTACAATGTTGTCTTTCCCGAAATGAGTTTCATTAAACTGTTTTTATAAAAAAATATATATAGGTATATATTTTATCAGTTTCGGTTTTGAATTTTTTTGTTGTTGTAGATAGGTTTTTCGTAAACCGGTCAGGTTTGAACACATAAAAGTTAATCTCATCGAATGCACCAAAATAATATGCTTACGATCAACGTTTACTGTAATGTTTTCATTGTGTGTTTGCGTGTGTGGCCTATCAACTTTTCTGTGCAAGATATTAAAGGGAAAGGCTAGTACGTAACTACGCATACTCATGGGTAGAAAAAATGAGTGATCAAGTTAATGTAACGCGAAATATAATTTTATTGTTTTAAATATGTAGGTTTTTTTAAAAAAAATCTTACCCGATAATGATAATAAATAAATACAAAAAGGCCGACTTTCAAACGAAGATGTGGCATAAAATTAAGCTAGAAAACGATGTGATTAGACAATATTATGTAGTGTAATTATATAAATAAATATTATGTGGAAAATAAGTCAACTAAAGAAGTGACGGCATGTCGACCTTAGTTCCCATCAATAGCCCTTGCTGAAGCATGAAGCGTTGAAGTGTTTGTTTTAGACTGCAATTATTTATATTGATGATGAATTTTTTTTTACTACTTAAAGTGGCCCGTGATACGACCGTGAATACTTGCAGTTGCTTTTAATCAAGCCAATAAGGGCGATATTTCTGTGAGTAATTCATTTGTTGATGACTACTCTTGCAGTTAATTACTTGTACCTACTCATATATTTAAATACACTAAAACTTAAATTAACTAGATACTTACTACTTGATCATAAATCTATAGGGAAAATTTTATCATTATTTTATACTGGCATACTTGCCACGATGGCCTCCCTGGCGTATATAAAATCTAATGTGTAACGGTCTATGTGCTTGTCTTTGAGTTGGGATGCTACAAATCGACACCCACTGCACCCACATAAGTAAGCATTTATTTATTTATTTCTATACATACATTACAGTGTCTAACAAATATTTACATTTGTATATAATACATTAGAACTGTTGTTAATATGGTGTTTTATGCTGAGTGTGAGGTAGATTTGAGTAGGTGACACTGTGGTGGGTAATGTTATATGTTTCGTGAACACCTCACTGGGAGAACCTGTGCTGAGGTGTTTACGTGGTTATGATTAAATGGTACATGTATTTATGTGTATTGGTTAAATTTTCTTATATAAGTGTAAGTTGATATTTTAAATTATTATTTTTTTTTAAATGGATATTGTACATTGTTATTTAAAGAAAAGGGGAAAAAATATTTATTTATACGCACATACAGGGTGTATCGGCACTAAGCATACTTGCTATGATGGCCTCCCTAGCGTACATAATATCTAACGGCTATGTACTTGTCTTTGAGACGGGATATTACAGGTCGACATGCACTGCACTCATATAAGTAAGCATACTTGCTATGATGGCCTTCCTAACGTACATAATATCTAACGGTATATGTACTTGTCTTTGAGTCGGGATGTTACAGGTCGACATCCACTGCACCCATATAAGTAAGCATACTTGCTATAATGGCCTCCCTAACGTACATAATATCAAACGATCTATGTACTTGTTTTTGAGTTGGGATGTTACAGGTCGACACCCACTGCACCCACATAAGTAAGCATACTTGCTATGATGGCCTTCCTAGCGTACACAATATCTAATGTCTAACGATCTATGTACTTGTCTTTGAGTTGGGATGTTACAGGTCGACACCCACTGCACCCACATAAGTAAGCATACTTGCTATGATGGCCTCCCTAGCGTACATAATATCTAACGGTCTATGTACTTGTCTTTGAGTCGGGATGTTACAGGTCGACACCCACTGCACCCACATAAGTAAGCATACTTGCTATGATGGCCTCCCTAGCGTACATAATATCTAACGGTCTATGTACTTGTCTTTGAGTCGGGATGTTACAGGTCGACACCCACTGCACCCACATAAGTAAGCATACTTGCTATGATGGCCTCCCTAGCGTACATAATATCTAACGGTCTATGTACTTGTCTTTGAGTCGGGATGTTACAGGTCGACACCCACTGCACCCACATAAGTAAGCATACTTGCTATGATGGCCTCCCTAGCGTACATAATATCTAACGGTCTATGTACTTGTCTTTGAGTCGGGATGTTACAGGTCGACACCCACTGCACCCACATAAGTAAGCATACTTGCTATGATGGCCTCCCTAGCGTACATAATATCTAACGGTCTATGTACTTGTCTTTGAGTCGGGATGTTACAGGTCGACACCCACTGCACCCACATAAGTAAGCATACTTGCTATGATGGCCTCCCTAGCGTACATAATATCTAACGGTCTATGTACTTGTCTTTGAGTCGGGATGTTACAGGTCGACACCCACTGCACCCACATAAGTAAGCATACTTGCTATGATGGCCTCCCTAGCGTACATAATATCTAACGGTCTATGTACTTGTCTTTGAGTCGGGATGTTACAGGTCGACACCCACTGCACCCACATAAGTAAGCATACTTGCTATGATGGCCTCCCTAGCGTACATAATATCTAATATCTAACGGTATATGTACTTCTCTTTGAGTCGGGATGTTACAGGTTGACACCAACTGCATCCACATAAGTAAGAATATGATGACCCAAATATTAAACAAAAATTCTTTCATAATTATAAAAATTATATTATAATGCTATTTAACGTAATGAGCATTCAAATAATAGGAATTTAAAAAACACGGATAAGAAAAACGATTTGAGAGCGACTTGGAGAAGTCGGAATTTTCGCTTGCCAGGCGTCTTACCAACTTAGTTACTGAACATCCTATAAAATATTAATCAACCAGATATTTCTTTAAATCAGTAATACTACATCCTTTTTTTCCGTGAGGCGAATACCTAAAAATATATTTATGTAATAATATCTCAAAAATTACAAAATATTAATATTTTAATAGGTAACGTTTTTAATAGGTACTTACCTATTGACCTAAATAATATGCACAGGTAGGTGCCTATCCGTAGGGCACGCTGAACAAAGGCGTGAGTAGGTACTTTGTTCACCTTTGAAATGTGTTGCAAGTAAACCAAATCATGAGAGCAAAAAGTTTTCCAAAGATATTAAAAATACTTGGGTGCCCGAAGTTTGAAAAGTGGGTCATCTTCAGGGGGTTTTTTTCTGAAAACTTCAGATATCAAAAGATTTTTGAAAGCTCTGGCTTGAGTTTGAGACGTAAATTGTTGTTGAAACACATCAGAGCAGACATTTCGGGCCGGGGAAGAAAAACAAACATAAAGATCATGACATTTATTCAGTTCTTTTTACTTTTGACACTTATTGACATTACGCCTTTAGAAAGTCTCGTCGGTTTGACTTGGTCCATCCAAGAAGACGTTCAAATAAAAAACCTTTTCGATATGCATTAGACACTACTGCGGGGACTATAATACTATTTCTGTTGAAATATTGAATTTTCAAAACTGGTTAAAAAGAATCTGGTAAGTAGACAGGTATCAAATTGGACTGAATGGAATTAATTACAATCATTATGAGGCACACTTTTTATGAATCATTACGCAATGACCTTGGACTCGTTGGAAACTTTGATCACTCGATCAAAACGAAATAGCAGAATTCTTAAATGACATTGGTGCAACTTTTTAAAGAGATTACTTAAAATTTTCAAGTAGTTTGTTAGAATTCCATACATTAAAAATAATATATAATAAATAATTTATATTTTTTTAATTCTCTCCGAACGTTGCACCCTCACCAAATATAGATATTTTATGGTAATTGAAAAAAAAAACAAAAAAAAATTACTACAGTATTTCTATTTTGATTAATAGAAGTATTTAAAAAATATATTTCTGGTTTGTCTGAAGATTGAACCTTCTTGCCCTATGGGCTGACTAAAATGAGTGAACATCGCTACCAATTAAACCAAATCCTAAGTGGATGGTACCGAGATACGGTACTAAATGGTAAATTTATACAATGTGTGTGCTATCAAAAGTTGATAGAATGCATTGTCATCGACAACGATTGTCTCTGCTGAGTTTCAACTCGAGTAATTTCAAGTTCCAAGATTCCATTTCGTTAATTTATTCATTAATTCGATCAAAAATTTAAATCGAAATTCAAATAGGTACGTAGAAGTATTTAAAAAGCATGGTCGTCGCCTTTGCTATAGTTCTTTGGTCAGAAAAAAGACAAATAAATATGAAAATATTGGGAGTGCTTCATTTATAGTAGAAATTTGGGTTCATAGAACCACTTTAAAAAAATAATAAGGTATTTTAATTAGACTACTTTTCAAGGAAAACAAAGGAAGGGAAGATCCATTACTACGAAAAGATCGCAAAGCGAATATACTTACAGTTCACCGCGAAGGCATGCATTCATTCATCAGCTTACCGTACCTAGTCAACGTCAGTTAATGTTAGTAGTAAGGTAGGTGTATTCTCCAGAAATAGTATCTGGGAAATAGGTGAACTACTAATCTTGAACTGATTTCGCGGGACAGGAATAGAACGGACTCGCGCCTCGTGGGGGGATATGTGGTAGATGCAAACAAGAGCTTTTTATTGAAGATGGTGTGTATGGCATATTGTCAAAAGGCCATGTGTGGGATTGCCAAATGTATCAATAATGATGAATTAGTAAATCAGAAGAGATCACAACTATGAAATCTCCGCTAGGTACGACTTGATATGTTATTTCCCATAATCAAAAACGATCAAAACATGATTTCACTATCAATAGTGATAATTTATTTGAGATTTAACCCTTAGATAAATTTTGGGAAATATCAGATGTCAAACACCCGTAGAGTCTTTTTTGGGAGATATTTCTCCTAGATAAACTTTGGGAAACATTTCTATCAGACGTCAAACACCCGTAGAAAATTTCTTCCATTCTGAAAAGGACTCATAAAAGTCATGTTATCTCATTTTGTATTATAGTGATATATATGATTTAAACAGTGATAGAAAGAAAGTACCGCGCTATGTATTATATGTACATTTAGCTTCCGCAAAAAATGAAATAATTCTATGAAGCAACATTAAGCTAAATAATATAAAACCAAAAAAGTGGAACAACTATAATTATTATAATACCTTCGTTTAAAAATACATTTTTTAGTTTTTAGTAAAGTAGTAATTATAGGTAATTTAGACGATAAATACCATCCGCAAGCGACTTTATCTATATTAATGTACAAAATTTTTTTTTTTTAAATTGCATATGTCGTATTTTATTTAGAAATACTTTCAAAAACAGCGAATATCGAATATAATGCGAAAATATTTCCAGCGAAAACAACATTTTTCTACCCTTTTTAAATGTCTACTAGGAATATTCTCATTTCTCAGAACAAATTGCCTCCTGTTTTATATAATGTTTTAGTTTTGTCCTGTCCTATAAGTGTACTGTTATTGTTATTCTCTGTTCTGTCATCGCTTTGTATAAACTGTACATTTTGTGTTATTATACTTCCTATAATTTTTAGTATTAATGACTCTATCCTGAATGGCAAGCATAAATCCTTCTATTTCTGCGCTCAACTCTCCAATACACAACCATTTGTTTGACGAAAATTTGACAACATCCGTTTGGTTGAGATAATTGAAGTGTTTTGCGTGAATAATTTTATTTGACCAGGAATCTGATAATTCCTGGTTGGGATTTATAAAAATCTCGGCATTCTCGTCGTATAAATTTAAAGGTGTAATGTTTCTATCTGCCTTGCAAATTATTTTGTTTATTTCTGAGCTATAAGCTTTCCTATGGAAAAAATGTTTCAAAGAAATTATTTTGACTATACCTCTAACTCCTATTTCCTACTTTATAGGTAAATTTATTCCTTCTATAGCTGAATTTGGATGATGACAATTAAACTTTGTTAGCGTAGTTCTAATTAATGGTTTTATGTTATCTAAATCTGTATTGGATCATTTAATTATGCCAAATGAGTACGCTAATAGAGGTACCTATTGCCCAAGTATTTATTGCTTTTACTAAATTTTTAGCAGATAGATTGCATTTAGATAGTTAGAAATTTTATCCTTATATCATTTTTAATACTAGTATGGTCTAATCTATTTGATTGTGGGTATCCTAACTATTTATACACCTCATCCCTTTTCATACTAGTAATTTGGAAATTTCTAAATATACTCTCGTCCCCATCTACAATTTTGCCTTTCTCTATATGGATCGTTCTACATTTATCTAAACCAAATTTTAATATCATCTAAAAAGTTTCTACCTTGATCATTCTTTCTAAATTTAGTTCAGAATTCGAAAATAATTTTATATCATCCATAAATAATAAATGCAAAATTGTACTACTCTCCCTTGTATTACCCTTAATTTTTATTCCAAACTTGCTTTTAATTAACATTTTAGATAGAGGATTCAATGCTAAGCAAAACCAAAGAAGAATCAATGAGTCTCCTTGAAAAATCCCTCTTTTAATTGAAATGCCCGGTATTACTATTTTCTTACCCTTTAAATTGATAAGTAAATTGGTATTCCAAAATGACATAATATTTTCCAAAAAGCTAATAATAATGGGGTTAATTTTATATATATTTAATACTTCGGTCAGCCACGAGTGCGGGACACCATCGAAAGCCTTTTGGTAGTCTATAAAGCAAGTATGTAAATTACGCTTTCGAGTTATTATTATTATATGGGGGTTAAAGATTCGGAGAGCCTAGCAGTTTCCGTCATCTACGTACACGATTATAACATATATGCCAAAATAACACCAAGATCCTAAGCCCAAAATTATATACATAACCCCAAAATCACCCAAAACTTCATTTTTAAAGGTTATTGATGAAAATTAAGTTGCTGGACTGATAATATTTAGGTTGATCTAGAGATTCTTGATTGAACATTCTTCGCCAATTATATAACGCCAGAGCTCAATCTCTGCGCGTTCTTTCTGCTTCAGCAAACTTTTTTCTGCGTCATAGAAAACCAGGTTCTGTAATACGTTTACGATCAAAGTTACAGATTTCGGGCTGGCCTCAAGGCCGCACGTAGAGCGTGCCGTATCACCACGGCCCGAAGCGCGGTACCTCCGCTGAAAAGTCCGATTCGGATTGAAAGAGCATATCGTATTGGGTTTGTTCGCGTTGTAGCACGGTACAGTATCAGAGTTGGGTAACTCGTAACTATCGCACATAAAAGTGTATTGTATTTGTAACAATCAGTGGGCACTTACAAGGAGGCTGAATACTATCTGGTGACAAAATGCGTATTTGCACTCTTACTACAACTACAGTAAGGCCCGTCGTTGTCAAATAGGCAATTGGCACCATTATGAACTGTTAGACATTTGAGCGGTCTCCGTTAAGCCCTGGCATTCCAAATTTCTACTGATTTATAACATGTTGAACACTTTAAGTTACTAAAAAAATATTAGTTATTATTGAAGATAATATCTACAAATTTGTAGAGCCGAAACGGTAATTATATGTAATTCCTTTGATGGAAAAAAATCGCGCATAATGCTTCGAAAATTATTAAAAACACATTTTGTTCCGTTATTAAACATGTGACAGATTTGAAAAAAAATCACAGTGTATCTTTAAATGCAACTTATGCATTTGTCCAGATATTTTTGCTGTGTCAAACGAGTCATGTTTTATCAAATATTTTCACAATTTTAGCTACAGTAATATAGATTTTCAATATAAGCGCTCTCCATCTAACATTTATATTTACATATTTCTATTTCAAACCATCTTCTTCTTATTTTTGACCGCCTACTACGGAGCCTTAAACGATGATTCTCGACCTGTCAGCTTTTGGTTAAATTATGATGTCTGTCGTGCACGGCTTATCAAACCTAATCTAATATTTGACGGAAAATTCATATCTTCTTCCTAGCACTATCCCAACTCATTGCCTAGGTAGGCTGTTGGGGTCGGCTCTTCTCGTTCTCAGGTTATAGCTTCTTCGGTTCTGAGTGTCGCTTTCATCTAGGCCGTTTCTTTGTAGGATTTTGGAGCATTGGGTCATCCAGGAGTTCTTTAAAACTGTTTGACGGAAAATTCATATGTCGTATTGAAAATGGCTTTGATGGCTGATTTATGTTCCCTTATTGTCTATAGTTGAAATATCAGATTTAAAACACTTTGATTCAAATGTTGTGCATTGTTGTAATGTAGTATATTTAATTGTAAGCTAGTGAAAAAAATACCATACAGTTAATTTTTTACTACATATTTTTCGCAAATCCTCACTATGACAACATGCAATGATAAGATCTAATTTTAACGAAATGATTTTAGTGAAGAAAAACATTGACGACGATTTCTTCAACAGGTCTAATTTTACACTAAATGGTACCCGATAAAATTAATATGAAAATGCTTACAGTCTGATATTCAATAGTAGACTAACACTGATTGTGCTGCGATTGCATAAAAGGTTTTGATATGGCAAAACACCAAGATGGCCGATGGGAAAATTAATGTAGATAAGTTACAATGGTCCAAGCACATATTTTTAACGTTAACCAAACGACGTTCAGAAATTAGTGGTAGGTACTTTTCGAAAAGAGATGATTCTAAGATAATAATTGCATATTTCATATATTTTTTTATTAAATAAAAACACTTTGCAAGGGATATCATAAAAAAAACGATTTATTGTGTTTTGAAATGTAAATTTGGTAAATATTAAAGTTATAAGTTATAGGAATAGATTAAATACATAAATTAAGATGTTAAGCGCTCTTGAGGTGATTTTCTCAAAAAAACGGCGCTATACAAATGATCCAATAATTATTATTATATTAGTACATAACAATCTATTAGATGTTATTAAATCAGAATAAAATTAAATCTAATTCAAAGATAAATTTAATAGAAAAACCCAAAAATTTAAAATATAAATGCAAACAATCGAGTTAAAACCCGAATATAAAGAACAGATTTCAAAAACAAAATAAGTACCTTGGTGTTGCCTAAGTAATAAAAAAAAATTACCGTTGGATAACTTTATAGAATATTAGGGCCATCCCACACCTGTCCTTTTTTGGCCCTATATTCGCGGTATAATTTTTTTAATTAAAATAAATAATATGTGTAGTAACATTAATTTAATACCTACCGATTTTATTTTATTCTACGACCGCCGCGATTGTATCTAACCTACTTAATGCTCGAATGGTGTCAATAAAACAACAAGGGCTATTTTATAATGAACATATTGTTTGAAATAAATGCATTTCATATTATTACTGACATCGAATGCACAATGTTGATCCGTCTCAACACTTTAAAAAATGACACAAATCCGTCTTTGAAATATAAGATAATAATAATATTTTTTATAATAATGTTGATAATTTAAGTAATGGGTTAATCTAGTCTTGTTTTATCAGCGGCCGACACATTCGGAATATATTTTTTATACCCCGAAGTAACTAGGTTGAGGTTGAATACGAATGCTTCATTATTATTATTACCGGGCCAAATTTCAAACGATACCGAAAATCTGTGCAAGTGCCCAACTGATAATCCGTCATTACGAAACCAATCGCCACCTAACCGTGTCTGTGCAGGGATAAGCATATAAGAAACAAACACCACTTATTAATATAAACATTTTTATTTCGAGATTTTTTTTACAGGATGTGTTTGTGACGTTTGTGTAATCAGGAATAAGCAATCGCGAGTATTAAAGTGGGTTTTCTGAACGTTTGTACTACGGTTCACAATATTATATACGTACATCATGATGAGTCATCTCATGAGACATTGGTATAATAAATCAAACCCCGTGGATGCAAACACGCTGCATCTAATAAATGCAAAACTAATATGGCGAAAGTGAAATTGAATTCAGAATCTTGGTCGTTTCAGCAATGAGTCTTTTACAAATTCACAATACCTACTTACTGATCTGTAGACGTGATACGATATACAAAAATATTTTATTTCTCTTTTCCATAAAATACATTCAGAAACTATGTGACGCGAAGGAAAAGACTGTAAAAATCCACGCATACGTTACGCCAGTCTCATGTAAGTCTATCAATTCATTTGATCTCTAAACTTAATTTTGTTATAATCACTGAACAGTATCCGTTCGACTGTTTATTAACATAATATTCTTACTCTTGTGTGTAAATATATTTATATATATATACACAGAAGAATCGTCAATCGTCGATTGATGATTTATCAACAAAAAAATTTCACCAATTATTTTTATACTTTATAGTATTTTGACTGTAACGTGGCTTGATTTTTCTTTGTTGGTGGATACAATCCTTATTCAGTTTATAATATTTGCATTTAAGTATTTTATATAAATACTTTACTTTATTTTATTTGGTTTTCCCCCCAGATGGGCTTTTACATGGATTATAAGTGTAGAATATACCTAGTACGGTATCGAAAATTATACACAGTTTTTTAAGCATTAAATGACATTTAACTGATAAAGTAATAAATAAATGACACAATATTATTAAAAAAAATGTAACAGTAACATAAATAAAATAGAAACTTGAAAAATACTACATATTATAAGACAAATCACTAAAACTACATTACCAACGTTACTATAATTTGTAGGATTAAACAAAGTGC
Organism: Hesperophylax consimilis; assembly: GCF_061612785.1. Classification (NCBI taxonomy): domain Eukaryota; kingdom Metazoa; phylum Arthropoda; class Insecta; order Trichoptera; family Limnephilidae; genus Hesperophylax; species Hesperophylax consimilis. The sequence goes on from NC_142866.1 coordinate 6,501,093, forward strand.
TGGTATAGATTACGCTTTCTTCCATAAATAGTGTCAGTAAATATAACAATTGTACCCCCGACCTTGTTGCCTAGATCATGCATCCTATTGGTTAGTGAGTGTCTGATAGTTGTGTATGTATTGCAGAAGAATGTTACATTTTGTCTTGTGTTCCTAGTCGGAACATGGTATTTAATAGTGGCAACGATGGCACAGCTGCCTATTAAGTTAGTGACTCTGTGTAATACAACCAGGTCTGACATCATTCGTCTGTCAGACAGCGTTATCAGACGCAATTGGTTCTGACTAACTGACATAATTAACGCGATCAATTGGAATTTTGAGCTTAAAATTTAAGTATCTAAGAAATTTCCGATGAACTTGTTCTATATTGTTGAGTAAACTTTGTACAAAGGGGACCAAATATGTGATTATATTCCACTTGACTTCCAACTTATGAAATATAGAGCGTTCTCATACAATATAAAGACTTATAATCAGTTAAAGTTATGCAAAGGAAGCCAATCATCTTTAAAGCCTTATTAGTTATATAGTTAATGTGTGCCATGAATGCCAAGTTTTAATCGAATATTACACCCAAGTAACGAATTTGTGACACTGGTTATAATTTAATATTATTTAATGTATATTCATGTTAGATTGGTCAACAATGTCATTGATAAGAAAAATATTGGGCTAGGATGGAACCCTTGAGGAACCCCACCTGTGGCCTCAAATATATAAGATTGAACTGAAATAATCATTGATAAGTACCTATTACTAAGATAACCGAAAATTCAACCCGATAATTTATCTATGATGCCCAACAACTGGAGTTTATATAAGTAAGTGATGTCGAACCTTATCAGAAGCTTTACGAAAACCGGTGTATATAGTCTCCACTTGTTATTTGAACCTACGGAAGAAATCGGTGATGTGTTTATGTATAAGCTGTATATGGCGAAGTAACTGGCCCGCTAAAAAAGTCACATTATTCCGAGACTAGGGATTAACATCGCCCAGCGCATAATTCGTACAAATTCATTTCCTACGTAATAAACATACGCTTATGTATATCGGTGCACGAGAGGAGTGGCCTTGTTTCCATTTTAAAAACCATTTATCACCGGCTTTATCACGTTGCAGGGAGATTCCAGATAAATTTGTAGTTGATCAACATTTTCCAAAAGAACAACACTGTTGACTGCAAATCGATGAATATGATTCAAGATATCTACGACCTAAACATGTAATTTATTATACTATCGACGTGGGCAAAATTGAATGAATGAATTAAATGAATAAATTCTATCTTGTGACCACTCGAACTGATTCTAAATATCAAACAGAACTGATTCTTTATTCCTTACCCTTGGCCTTGCATCCTCCAATTTTTAAAGGAGCCAAAATTAATTAAAAAAAACTATTTATTTACAGTTGATGATAGTACTACGTAAACGATTTCAATTTTACAATGTTTCGAAGGTATTTAAATATTATTCTGGATAATATGGATCTGTATTGCCGGTAGCGCCATAATTCATAAAAACCCGGGTCTCCCTTATTCCCAACTACCGCGAGTTAGCCAGTCCGAGCAACACGTCTCTTTCAATTGTGACAAGTAGTCCTGTAGATCCGCCCTGGTCCATGTCCCTACGTCACTCGATGGTCAGTATTGAGTCTATTTTGAGCGCTTGGTCCCAGTTTCTTAATCAAGGAATAAAAAGTGTTTTCTTTTTCACTTGTGAGGTCCTCTGACGTTTTTAATTTTTTCAGTTCTGACGTCAAGGTCCAATACAATCCCAGATTCCAGTCTATTTCAATGAAGATTGCAAATTAGTTAAATCACGAGATACTAGTCAAAAGATACTAATTAATTCGTTAATGCCCATTGCAGTTCCGGGGTCCCTTCTTTCCTGCTTGAACCATTCCTTACATAGTCGGATGATATCTTCCGATTTCGAACCATTTTATGAAGCGTGAACATGTTGATATTATTATTAATATTTTATGATACCTACCTACTTTTAGAGGTACAATGGATATAATGGTAGGTATACATTTTCGAACCGAGACAGGAATTACGGGAAAGAAACGAAGTAACTGTAAACAGCGTTTCGTGCCATTTGCGGTTGCTTCGTTCCTTTCCCATAAGTTGAAGTTAAGTTTGGCAGTTCGACTCGCGTATGTATACGTAGCATAATATGTTATTTTTATGTTCCATTATTACGTTTATCAGTTACTTTCAAACATTCAATCAGTTGTTATTTTCACGGGTTGTTTTAACCATTATTTTTTAGTATTTTTTTATGTAATTTAGACCAGATGTAGTTCAACTATTTTAAGTTTAATAAATAAATAAAATTAGTAAAACATTACACTGGTTTTAAACAAAGATCAGAACCAGACTGCATTGTTTATTTTTAAGATTTAATCATAGTCTTTACACTGTGTGCCAACAATAATAATGTGAATATCTAATAAGTAGCAACAATATTATTTATATTTACAATTAGTAATAATGTTATGTAACATATTTAAATTGTAATTGAACATGTAAATCCGGTTGACAAACTGCTTAATTGTGGTTTAACGAGAAGAAAATTTAAAGAACAATAAAAATAAATACGAAAAAATCTTAAATGCAGCTGTTCTAGCCTTTTGAGGGGGGGGATTCAATTAATAATCAATTGACAAGATCAGGGGAATAAGATCGGATCGATTCACTGCTATGAGTAAATCTGCCCATGTCTTTTATACCGTATGCAGGTACCTGTATAAATATACAATCTAGAATAATGTTTCCTAACTTTTTCAAAATCAACCCCTTCTTACGATGGTTTAATTAGCCCTCTCCCCATAAAGTAGACAAAAAAGTATTTAATATTTTGAAGTATATAGCTGTTATTTGGTACGTGTTTGGAAAGATATGCCTTATTATTTCTCAACATTCGGTTAAATATTTGTAAGCGGTTCGCATGTATAACTAAATACTTGCATAATGACGGAAACGCTATTAGAAGCACGTTCAAATTACCAGTGTTTCAAATATTATAGTTTACTTTGCCAAAAATGAAATTGAAGTGGGCTTAATTTACTAAAAATATAATAATATATGGCGCTAAACTTACACAATTAATATGTATGGAAAATCACACCCTACAATAAAAAACTGATATACTGTCTAAACGTCTAAGTAGTGAGCAGAGAATGGAGGTTACGATGTCGATTCTCAATGTAAGGCTTTGTTTTTTTTATTCAGGCACATTATTTCGGTATGCTAAAATTAATTTATGATAGAAGAGTATGTATGAGACGATGTATGAATGTGAATGAGGCAAGAAGTGTGTGCCAAGACCGAGTTGTTCGACGGTACGTCCTCTCTGCCTACCCTTGTGGAGAAACGGCGTGATGGTTAGTTAGTTAGTCTTACACAAATAACATTTATATTAATAATAGATATAGTTCAACTTATAAATGAAGAAACATATTCTATGAGTTTATTGTATTCGACATTATTGGAGGTTTTGTATCCGAAAAAGATTTATTTTTCTTGAAAATGCGGATTTTTGTATAAATATTTTCAGGAAATCCGTGCAAAACTGCAATTTCCTGAAAATCTTCATACAAAAAATTAATTTCGGTTACAACAACATCAATAATGCCATTTTTGTGTAATATTAGCACTCTAGTAAACCCAGATCACAAGATGTCTGAAAATTGAAGTTCTTACGATGACGAAGAAGTGCCGTGTCATCAAATTTTGAGAGATCTTTGCGAGTATGCCAAGTATCGCTATCCAGTGGAACCTTTCCCAATCTATTTTATCTTGCATCCATTCCCAATAGTTAGATGAGTCATATATACTATACAAAATCCCCACACTTCTTACTTGGAAACGAATTTTATAAGAATCTGTTTCTTTCAAAGAATCGTTAAACTTTGGAAGATGAAGATGATAAACTTTTAATTCTAATGACTTACAACCACCAATATTGTGAGAAGGAGGAAGTGGTAGGGAGTAGCGAAATAAGATAGATCAAGGTTGGATGAGTGTCGTAACGCCATTACGTATGTCTGCTGCAAAAAGCGTCGATATTGAAAGAATAGGAAAACAAAAAACAATCAGAGATGCAACTTATATATTATTTAATTCTCTATAACTTTCTTTATTGTATTGGAAAATGTTCATAATATGGTTTGTCGTGTCAAATCGGGTCTTTCCTCGTGTGTCAACACCGCTCTGCAAACCAGTTGTAAAACTCACACATCTTGTGACGAAAACCTATGCAAATACAATAACGCGCTGCGTGTTTCGTTATATTTTCGAAGAAATATTACACACGAGCAAAACTGCAAAGTCGGGTGAAAAACCATAGATATTTATTATATGGTATTTGGGTAAGAGTTAGATATATAAACAGTCAATAGTTTGTTTCATTTGAGTATTTTTTAATGCGGGTAGTGAGACCAATTAGGTATGTATTTAATGTATTTATCAACCTTCTTTAGGCTTGGTATATCAGTCAGTCCGTATCCTCGCTATGTGTGTCATTCCTCGCTCAAATTTAAGCGGGCTAAATCGGCTGCTTAATAGTAAGCTCGCAGAATAGTTCTCCAGTTTTAGAGAAATATACGTAAATTACATAATTTTATCAGTATGGACTAATACGTTCATCGAGCGATGGGGGATGTTGATGTTATTAAATGATGATTAATCTAAAATAGGTAGATTGGTGAGGTATTATACGAGGAATTTTTCAACGTCACGACAGCGGTTTGTTTATCATAATTTCATGAATAGTGCATTGACTACAGCAAAACAAATATTTTTTAAAATTATTATCCTCGCGTACAGCACCAAACTGATTGAAGTGGGGAACTTTATCAAATAATCAACTTGTAAATTTGCCAGCCTAAAAATATTTGACATATAAAAAATTGAGGGATAAAAATGCAGAAAATAAATTAAACTAAAATAAACCAATCTTCCCCACTTTCCGTGTGTCATTTTTAATTACATAATTTCAACTAAAATAATGTACTTAAGTACAGTAAATATATTTGACCAGGTTCAAGAGTGATATTTCCTCTCGGTACATGTCGCCCTGGTGAGACAACACAATTCAGAAAAGAAATGTTGATTGAAATGACTTAAGCCGTGTTTAGTGATCAGATATAAGTCATATCTAGCCTTCTCCACCGTCATCTTACCTTCTCCACCTTCATCTTTCCCTCCCCTCAGTCTTACAACATTCCTAAATTAGAGATTTCAAAGTCCCACGACTCAGTGCAGACTCAGAACGGAATCATATCGACGCTGGAAAGTATAATACTTTACAATCGAAAGTATAATAATTTACAATCGCATACAAATCACGTTAAATACATAAAATGAATTAACAATCGCATACAAATCACGTTAAATACATAAAATGAATTTAGCTTCCCCTCTAATTGGGTAAAGAAGACCCACTTAAAATAATAATCCTGTAATAAAATAATGTGTCTACGCGGATGGTGGTGAAAGCGAAGTCTGCGTTACAAAATAAGTTATTAAATGAAAATTCAGGCGTCATATAAAGCACTGACCAATCTGGGCATCATTTGGACCAAGCGCGGTTGAATATGAATGTCGTCATGTTACGAAACTACGTTTGACCTACTTGGAAAATATTTCACGTTTCGCGAGAAACCTCCGAATCAGATGATGGTGCGATTGTTCCTACAGATCGGGAGAAGTAATTCTTGTTACTTATATTATAACCTATAAAGCCTTAAGTGTAATTTTTGGCTGTGAAGTGAAACAACCCGCAGAGAACATTAGAAAATAAAACATGAATTTTCGTTCTGGATCAAAGCAAAAGGGACACAATTTTTCCAGAACTTAATAACACAAAAATAAACATGACATAATATTCTAAATAAAATAACAGAAAAAAAGAAACACAACTTTTGATATTTTAAATCCATATATACTGGCTGACGTTAACATCTACTGGCAATCATTCAATTTTTTTCGTAGTAATCTGCAGCACGAGAGAAGGGACATCTACTTGGTTAAGTTGTCGTGGTGGATATTACTGTAAATTAGGTGCGAGGATATTATTATACTTGTAAGTACATTTATTTGATTTAACAATGTGTCAGAATGTGATTTAATAGTTGACCTATGACTACAGATATGCAATTAAGGACTAGTTATTAGAGTAATCACGATGTGCGTTATGCTTGACGGCATATCAAACCGAATTTAAAATTTGACCAAACGGCGACAGATCTAGATCCAGGGGATACCAGGAAACGTCGTTTGAAGTGATAAAGGCAAAATAATTCAACTTGATGACAGCGTCAAATGTGATGGGGTTTCAAACAACTAGGTCTAAATAAATACATATTTATGCCTTTCTTGCTGAGAACAAGCTGTGACAAGGAAAACTATATCATATTGTTATTGAAGTAATCTTTCCGCGTTGGTCATATATTTCCAGGATTAAAAAACGAATGATTCACTTTCTTCTACAGAATGTTAATTTTAAAAGCGTGTCACAAACGATTACCCCTTTAAAAGTATTTACGTATAATCACTATTGCCACATTGTACTGAAATGGGCAAAGGGACGTTGTCACGAAATTACTAAAATAAACATGGGCGTACGCAACGATTGATTTTGACTATAGTAGTGCAGGTAGGCAACTGGGCCAAGGCTGGAGCCAAACCCCCTCCCCACATCTATTCTTAGCTCTCCGTAACTACGGTCAGGGCTGCCACAAACCTATTATTTCATTAACTTGTTTCTTGGACCTGGCCTACTTAAATGTACAACAAAACCAATTATTTAAATTTATGTCCGGCATGCTGCATTATATTGGAAGATGGTTCTAATTTGTTAGGTAATCGCAATAATATTTATATCAGATTTTTTTTTAAATGTAGCTACAGAACTACAAAAACATGCGTATTTTTTATAAGAAATTACAAAAAGACAACTTATTTAGAAAAAATGTTTTTAAATTATATCTAGAGTGCTGCTTTTACGGTGGGAATCGAAAAAGATCACATGAAAATGTTTAAATCAATCTAGCAGCCCTCACTTACTTCACCCAAAGCAATGTTACAGTGGCTTGAAGTAACATTTTTTATAAAATGTAAATATTTGGGGATTTAATGATGTAGAATTCTCATAAATCTTCCACAGCAAAATGAATAAAAAACCATGCTTTCGGGAAGACAAGTTGGGTCTTGGAGCTTCAGTTAGAGACGCTGACTAATATCTCGTCGAAACTTGTTCCGCTATTAGAACGCGACAAGCGGTGCGTGTAGACCGGATTCGGTAGTGTTAGTTAGAGCGTTGGAGGTCAGGAAGAGATAAAAAATCGGAACCAATTTTTTTCGCTTTATGCCTCATCTAAATATAATACATCAATGTGTTAGATATGATTTTTAAAAAATCACTCTGAAAAATCTATAAAATTAGTAAAAGGTTCCAGCACGCCACTTGTGAGTAGGTAAGTTCGTTAACGAGTCAAAAACGTATTTTAAAATTCCCACTGTGTTACGAAAGAGAGGCTTTAATTGATCATTCAAAACGCGTGTACCTGCGTGTGTCTTTATTAATTAGAAACACCTATTATCAGGATACAATGAACGGTACTAAAAACAGCCTAATGAAAACCGTACAGAAATATCATTTTCTACCCTCTCCAAAAGTGGGGTATTTTTGAGGCTTTGTCTTTAGAAGTCTTTGATATACAAGGTGTCCGGGGATAAAGTGCATTAAATTATTGAGGTGGTTCTCCCGATTGAAAAAAAATAGTTTTGTTAAATTCGAACGTTTTAAGGTGGTTTTCAGGAAAATAAGCTGAATTTTTTTTAACGAAAAAAAAATTGTAAGGAAAAATTTTATATTATAAAAAAAAATATTAAATTTAAAAAAAGCTATTTTTCTTTCCTTAGTATTTATTAGTTAGAATCACATTTCGAAGTTAATGCACTTTACCCCGGACATTCCGTATAACCTACGTAGTACCTATGCGAGTTAAAATTATAATAGTTGTTTAAATACCGTATGCTATAAACAGAGCACCACCTATTTGTTGTCATATTTTCTTCTAGGGAATAATTATTTATTTATGGTTTAATGGTAGTTGACATGCATTATCAAAGTACCTACTCAACTGGAATAATTTATCACTTTTTTCTGTTCTTCTTTCTTTTTGTAATATTTTGTGTTTCTTCTCTCAAATGTGTAAATAATTTAACTCGATATAGACTATTAGTACTAGTGAGGTTAATCATTTGGTGAAAAATTAAGCTTTGTGTTCTGTGAGAAGCAATAATAAATTAATAGTTACTAAGTGCCTAATTTAAGGACATTTAGCGAGGTGTGCCAGCAATAGGTATACAAATTGGTATTTTCTTAACAATTAGTAAAATAAGAATTATATTTACAAATAAACGAACAACTCTCATTTTATATGACAAATTGGTTAGATTAATTATGGGTACGTGATTTAGTTAGAGTTAGAACAAATCAACAATCGGTACGTCAACTTTCTCAAATATTTTGTTCATGCCTGTATTCTACGCACGGAGGAGTAAGAGAAACTTACAACAATAAAAAGAAGAAAAAAAAACAATAAAATACGTTTCGCATACACATTTATCCACCATTCAATCATCAATTACAAGAGTAGGTACGAGCCACAAATTTCGGATGTGTAATGGACGCCCTTGACACGGATAAATTCAAATTTATTCGAAAATTATTCAGGCAAATAAGAAAAACCGATCCTACGAGACTCGGCGTCCACCAGTTTTGATTAATAACGAATAGTTAAAGATAAAATAAACTTTATAATGCCTGGTTATGATTGTTTCAAAGCAGTGGAACATACAAATAACTTGTTGAACCAAATTATGTAATTTACTTTTATAATTGATTTTAGTAATTTTCAACAACTGAGGTGAAAAAGTCAGATAACAGAGTCAACTTGAAGTAAGTGTGTATTTTAGGATATTTTGGTTGGTCAGGAATGTGTGAACGTTCCGTTCAATACCGCTGACGCATTTTACACGCTTTTCATCTATGTTCTTTTAAAATTAATGGCAAAATAAGCTATTTCCAATCAAATATCAACCCTAGCGCCCTGTTCTACTAACAGTTACATGGCAACGTATATCGCTATCGTATTTGAATTTCGTAAAACACAGTTTTGTATTGGAAATTTAAAGCCAGATTTGAAAAATATTTAAATCACGAAACACGTACACAAGGAATAACTTGTGATCTTCTTTATTCTATATCCTCCCCATAAAATTTTCAATAGGCCCTGAGGGAAATTATCTTCCTCAGAGCACCTTGTGTGGAGCTAATGTAAAAAAATACGCGACACCTACGTTGATGTTGCAATATGAATGGCGATGGTTCGTTAGCTATTGGAATTAAGGCGAAGCTTATTGCTAAATCACTATTTTGATTAATGTCTATAAAGATTGATGCACATTATGAATACCATTAAATATGCTTTAGATAAATTGAAGGTTTTCCTATCGTTTCGCTTGAGTAAAATACAAATAAAATATAAATTACTCAATAAAAAATGTAAATGTAAGCTACAAAAAAAAAAAAATTTTCAATGGAAATGTATGAACGCATAAACGAATCAACTTTAAAAAAATACAGTATTATAGCTAAGATTATCTGTGACAGTTTCACTTGATTAACTTTTTGCTTTTTTATAAAATTATTTACAAAATAAATAAAAAAACAAAAACACTCTGTTTGTCAAGCGATTTAAATGCCTATTACCTACAATATAAGGTATACCAAGAATATACACATTTTTAGCTTGTAGCTTCCGCTCAAGAGAAATTCTGAATTTTAACGGAGTTCATGCTATCAAAACCCTACAAGATTCTTATTACCTACGTAAACCTCGTACTATTGTTGTCAATTAAGTAAACATAATAATTTGTTGGAGTTTTCCTGGCACAAATGAAAACAGCAGACGTCAATCGAAGCCGTGAGCTTGAACGCACAAACAAGGCATACAACAGCGAGCCACCCGTGTAGATTTACCTGCAGCGGCATAATCCAAATTAATAAAGCCGTGCATTTGGATAAAACAATTTAAAAAAATGTACAATTTAACTTTGACCTTTTCAAGTAATTAAGAGTAAGTAAATAAATTTATCTAATAAACCTACAACATTAATTTGCATTATATTACAATGGTAATGAATTATGACATAACTAACTGATCATCACGCCATTTTCCCGCCAAACAACGCGGTCTTGGCACACACTCCTTGTCTCGTTCACATTCATATATACTCTATTATTCTGACTATTGACATGGCCCGATTCAAGTATCTGACTCACTTGATCGTGCCACGTCTTCCTCGGGCGTCCCCGAATTCTGCTACCATTCACATTTGCGTCATATATTCTCCTCACACTTCTTTCTTCGCTCATTCGCTCTACACGCCCAAACCATTTAAGCGTCCCTTTCTTAATCTCACTCATTACGCTTACAATAAGCCTTGCACTCTTTGCGGATCTCCACATTTCTCACATGATCATATATGGCTTTACGCACATACGCCTCAGGGATCTCAGTTCTACAGCTATCAGTCTACTTTCATCCATTCTCTCCCAGTTCCATGAATCACTTTCATACATCAGGGTGGGTACCAGCACTCCATTGTGGACTGCTAGCTTCGCTTCATTAGACACTTTTTTATAGCGCCAACTGCGTTCAGTCCTCCATTAATTTTGACATCAGGAATCATAAGATTTTTATTTATTAAATATTAAGAATGATAGTTTTAAAAAGTATAAAAGATATTAAGGCGATGCCATACGTAGTAATGCAAAATCATGTGTTTTTGGTTTGAAAATTTGGTCGCCTAGAAATGTTTCAGATGCTTTAATTAAATGCTGCGAGTAGAATACATCTTGATCTTTGAAATAATCGAGTATTTTTTAGATAAGTCTTTTTATAAGCCCAGAAAAAAAATGTATAAGGCCTATGAAAACTGCTTTAAAGTTAAAAATCTCCTACTTGCGAACCCATTTTCGGTTATGATTTTATTGTATAATGTGGCAAATTAAGTTATTTATAAAATGATAGGAAAAAAATTAAATATTTATGCCTGAAAATCCAAAAAATAAAAGGCACTTTTTGGCCATGTTTTTTTCTTGCATAAATCAAAACAGGCGGATGGTGTTTAGCGGTAAATTAAACCTTATCGCCATCTACGCAAGGGTTGTTATTGATAGCGGCTCAATTTAAAATATTACACGACGTAGTGCATCGCCTTAAGATTGAGAACGTAAGTCGATGGTTTGAACTTACGCAAAGGATGATTTCCAGATCATCCTTTCCTTAAAAAAACCCTCCACCAGCATCCCCAAAGATGACACAGGCTCTGAGGGAAATTAATTTCCTCGAGCTATGTAAAAAAAAGAGCGGTACTGAGAGTATTAAAGTACCGGTTGAGGAAAAAAGAAATCAAGGGTTTCAAAAATAGAAGAGGGTCATCTCAAGAGTCCAAATATAAGAATATGAATGAATAAGGGGTTAAATGGAGTTCCATCTCTTGTGAAATAAATAATTACAATAATAAAAAATGATTATTAATAACTATTACACACACATTTTTTCTATCTAGGGACATTTTTAATTTCACTGGAAAGTAATCTCTACATTTGGTATCTGAAATCTGAAAAATATTTAGATAATTTAAAAAATAATGGTATTATTAAGTTCTGCAAGTATGTTAGTGTGTATGATTGTGACAGCTGTTTCGCGTTCAAGGCCAACATAAAACTGTGGTACATACATATTAATTTTTCATAAACAACATAATGACTCGCATTGAGCAGTTTTCAGCACATAGTACCTGGTACCTAAATTTCTACTCACTGAAATTGCTACATTGGTATTTCTCTCTCCGAAAGCAGGAATTTGAACCAGAACTTCTTACTCTTGGGAAATGCAAATGAATATAAAACCGGAGTTCCAGGTTACAGGTTCCAGAGTGGAATACAGTCTCAATATTTCATTGGTGTGAAATCACAATTCAGAATTGAAACGTAGAATGAAATGGCTTTAGCTGTGTTAGGTATCAGATACCTCACTTTAACATTCCTCATCTCCTTCCTTCCCCATACTACCTCACTACCTTTGCCACACAATATACATCAATTTAAGGATGCCATAGCCTCACTGGCTGAGGAAGCAGTTGGAATCTTGTGCGATATTCACAAAAAAACTCGATATAGATAGTTAACTATCAACTTAAAATTGGTAAAGAGTGTGAAATTCTATGCATATAAAATTTGAAGGCTATATTTCATCAAAGGTGCGAAAGTATTAAGTAATTAGTTATACTTAGTTAGGTTAGGCTGATATCGCAGATGTCGAATTTCGAACTTTTATTCAAAATGTGGAAATCGAATAATGCAGCCGAAAAGTTTAGGTCGCCCCCCCCTCCCTCCACGCGCCGTCGATCAGAACTGAAAGTAGGTCAGCTGCTTCGATGTGACGTAACGCCGTCATGGACTCATGCGCGCTCAATTTCGGCAGTTCTCACCAAACCGGCACACACATACACAAAATGGCCCGCATACTCACACACAGAAACACCGTCAAACATAAATTGCAAGATGTCGGTATATGCGCACACAAGGGAAACACTCGATGTAGACACGCACCCACACTTGGTTGGGCGGCGTGCGGAGAGCCTCACACTGAGATGGACGTGAACTAGTGTGCGCGACAGTTTCCCAACGTAGTACGAGAGGCGCCGAGAAAAGCGTAAGCGTACGGTGGCAGAATGGAGAGATGATCAAAAATACAGAAAAAAACTACGAAACAATGAGCAGTCTACTTGGACAAAATTTTATTTAAAAAAACCGTCAAATTTGTAAGGCATTGCATCTGTTTTTTTACTGCAGCAGTGAGAGCTGGAAAACGAGGGTTCGTAGGTTCTACCTTCAGAGTTGTAAGAAAAATTAGTCATGGGCTGCCGTAAGAGATTTTCTAGGCATATGCGTGTTTTCATAAGAAAAGACGCCGTAATGTTTGTTCGCATGTTCCAAATTTTCAATATAGGAAAAGATTTCGAAAACAATTCGGGTGAAGACGGTTAGTAACTAGGCATTAGTAAAAAATAATAATGAGTTACAATCCGTAACAACAAAGTTCCTCCTATTTTTTTGTTTGTTTTTGGGTTGTTGAGTATTGAACCTTCCTCCTCAAGGACTGGAGTCAACACCGCTAACAATTAAGCCAAATCCTAATTGAATAGTACCGACATTTATTCGGTATGTTAACTGCTGTAAATTTTTTAATATTATTTTTTTGCCGCTAACCCGGTCGTTTATTAACATAAATGGTTATTTACAATTATGTGAGCTACCCGACTCACTAGATAATATCTGTTCTGAGCCGGGTAGCAGTATGATAACATATATTTTGTAAACAAATCAGGGCTTAATAAAAAATACATAAAATAATCTAGATATAGAATATTATATACAAATATTAAAAAAATTGACCAAACTTTAGTGTGGGAGTTCTTATTTAGATAGAGTACCACATAAAAACTTATCATATGTATAGAGTAAAGTTGTATTTAAAAATAAAAATAAGTAGGAAAAATGCTAGCAATTGCATTTAAAACATTAGAAACAGTAAAATAGTCTATGTAGGTGTAAAAAATGAAAATAAATTAAACAATAACACGCTCAATAGCTTAACATAAATGATGTACCCATAGTAAATACAATGCAAGAAGAAAAGAGAGAAAAAGAGTATGCAATAAATGGGAGACACATTAGAAACCATTTTCGGTGTAAAAATTACATTTACTCAAAAATTATGTTTATTAACACGGACGGTGTGCAAGTAACTTGTTAATGTAATTTCTATTTTTGTTCATTAATAATGTCATCCAATTTCAGATAAATTTTTTTACGCGCTTGTGTGGGCCACCAAAAGATGATATAATGCATTGTCATCAACAACGAATCTATCTGCCTAGTTTCAGCTCGATCGGATGTAAAAGTCACTTACAAGATTTGCATTTATTCAATCATTTTTTCATTCACTATCAAGAAAACAAAATCAAAATTCAAATAGAAAATCATTCATCAGAAAATCAAAATCGAATTTCAATATAGTTCTGAACACTAAATGCAAGACGTCAATATTCCAAGATTCCTTTTATATACAGGGTGTATCGGCACGTACCCGACAAACTTTAACCAGCTATTCCTTAGCACATTTGGAGTAAAAAATGTTAGGGGCACTTTGCTGTCCGGTAACATTTTTTTTAATAAAAAAATTACTTTTCATATTTTCACCACATGTCACCAATGTTTTATCCTTTGTCAATGTTTGAAAACCCGTCTGGCAATATTTTGTTCGAGTTTCGTTGAATAATGTACGTACGTACCTAAGTTGGCGCGTTTTTACAATCACAACGAAATGGCACGGCACCATTCGTCTCATTTTTAACTATTATTATTTAGTGTGTACGAAAGAGCGAGTACGCTTTTTGACACACTTGCTAATAACAGCTGTTGAACACGAGAAACAATGCAAATGACAGTGACGGAGTGTGGATTTTTTTATTTATTTTTTGTTTTTAATGGAAAAAAAATGTTACCGGACAGCAAAGCGCCCATAACATTTTTTACTCCAAATGTGCTGAGGAATAGCTGGTTAAAGTTTGTCGGGTACTTGCCGATACACCCTGTATACTACGTTATTTTTCATCACTTCCAATCTTCCTTCTTATTTCAAAACCTGAATACATACATAAATAGATTCCCTTAAATGGCATCTATTTGCCATTAATAAATTAGTTACGTAATAAAGTAAGTAACTTGTAAGTTAATTAATAAAATTAACTAATTAATTAATTATTTATTGCTAATAAATCTTAACTGTACAAATTGAATGATCACATTAAACAGAGCTAATCAATAAAAAAATATTGTTTGACCATTTAATTATGCAGCTCTGACCCATAGCTGGCGGCAAAATATAGTGAATTATTAACAAGTAATCAGTAATTGAATAGTTCACTGATTAAAAACTAAGGTAACACTCAAAATTGCGTTGGAAGGAACGTCATAAACTGTTACATCAAAAATCCGGATAAATTTCGTGAAAACCGCTTGAACGAAAACTATTTTAGGAATACTTATTAATATAAATTAAAATATCCTTACTTGACCTAAATTGATATTTACAAAAACAATGCATTTCAACATCGCAGAATAATTACCGTGAGAGATTATAAAAATGTGGTTTTTCCGTTTATACTAGATGGTTTTTATTTAAATCTAACAAAAATTATGGTGTGATCATAAATTATTTTATTTCTACGTTCCTACTGCCTTTGGAAGGAGTTTGTCGGACTTACATGCAAACCCCAAACCTATTTCATACACCTATTTTAGGATGTCATCAGTAAAATAATGCAATATTTAATAAAATACAATATTTTTTGTTTTTAATTTTCTTCCAAGAATACACCTACCAGCACACCCGTGAGAAGATAATGATTACTATTATATTATTTAAATGATAGCAATACAAGAATCGCGATTTAATCTGCTCTTCTACCTATGTTGGCCGCTCCTTCGAGAGATACCTTGAACACCAAAATACACCATTTGTGAAACAGCGTGCAGGTTTGTCCTCTACTTGTACCCCGTTGGTATGCAAAAATGATATTTGGGATCGAAACTGGTCAAAAGAGTTGAAATTAGGATCTTATTTGACGCGAGTCACTTAAATCATGAAATACAATTTCATTTACTAAGGTGTTGTCTTGAGTTCCACAATAAAATGGATTACAAAATAATTTTTAAAATGTCTAAGACAACGTTTCATGGTGGTAGTTTGGACATGAAGAATAGATGGATGGGTAAAAGGAAGACATATATGATCCCCAAGAAGATTGAAGATTGTCGGGGATTCCCCAAGAAGACGTAGCAGAATCTGACGTAGTCTGACATTATCAAAACTTGTGTCACGTGCCATGTTAAGAGTTATATAACAGCAAGGATTAGGTTGCCAAGACTGAAATGGGTGACTTTTATATTTTGCCTAACCTTTCGGAGAAATGGTGAGATGCCTTATTTTAGTAAAAACTTTTCGATTGGTAATTTAGTCGAAAACTTTTTTTTTAAATCCCTGTTCTGGATGACTTCCATAAAAATATTGTTGGTTTTTTTATCTCCTCGGCTATTTGGCACTTTCAGAATCTCACACAGAAAAAAAAGACGAAAGATTATATTTACGTTATCGTTTACGACGAATATTTAAAATTAGCTAATTCAAATACTATCGAACATTACATTATGTAGAACTACACTAAATTCGAATTATTAATATTTGTAACCTATTATTAACGGACTTGTTTTTGACATTTCATTTTGACCCTTGACTCTGTGCAGAAATGGGCGGTCCGTTTGATAGATTCCCCAATCTTAACATACGGACTGCAATCTTTAGAGCACAGGCGTCAGGTAGGTATGCTGTCCTTGTTCTATCGGTATTACAATGGAAGATGCTCTGAGGAACTAGCGTCATTGATCCCTTCGGCACCGGTGCGTAGTCGGGATACACGCCAAACGCGTGCCCAACATTTGTACACGGTTGACATTTGTCACATGAGAACGGGTCGCTTCTACGATTCGTTCTTAAGTTCAACAGCTCGGCTGTGGAACGAACTGCCGGCCTCTGTGTTTCCTCCCTCCTACAACATGGGACTCTTCAAGACTGATATTCACTCCTTTCTCTCCACAAAAAGACCCTCCACACAGCATCCCCAAAGATGACATAGGCCCTGAGGGAAATTATTTTCTTCAGGTCCTCCTGTGTGGAGTTAATATAAAAATTTAAAAAAAAATACTTTCGGATTTAATATTACCTGATCTCTATAATATCAATGTGCATATTGGGAGAACATTCACACGTCATATCACGTATTACGATTGGAAGTAAGTACAATAGGCAGGTGAACTATAATAACTGACTTAAATATAAACAATGTTTTTCGTATTTACGACTGGTATAATATATACATTTAACCGTCAGAGCGATTGGTGTCATTTATATACATTTACCATATTATTTAATTAATACTAATCCTAAAAATGGTAATATGGAAACATTTGAAATTGTTACTGCGGTTTGAAGCCAAATGAAATTCTGTAAAAAGATTATATGAAATAAAATTAAATAAAAATGAGATAAAACCGCAATAAAGGCGGCGATGAAAAAAAATCTATATATTATGAGGTACAATATACAATGTATTGTAATGGTGTACTTTTAAATTATATTTTTTTTTTAATATTGCCTTTTATGTTCTTTAATCCATCTTTTATTTTTGCACCAGAAGTGTTTTTATCATCCCTCATTTTTTATATGGAGTGAAAGATTGTCAAGGTTAGCTGATCTGCAAAGGATGGGGTTGGTGAAAAAAAAGGAAGAAAGAGCCACGAATTAAAAATTTAAGTATATTGAAAAAATATTTCATCCTAAAGTTAAAATTTCTGTCAAAAAAGGGCTTCCTTAGTTAGAGAATGGTGTTATACTGATTGAAGCGTGGTTAAAGATAGCTTGTCCGCAGAAAATCATCTCAATTCCACAAATGTTCCTTGTGATGGTTTTAAAATGGTTTCTTTGAAAGTTGTCCCCAAGACTAGAGCTAGTAAAAGTCCAGGATCGGTAGATGTATTTGGATGTTTGATGAATTCTCCAGATTTTCAAATAAAATGTGACGACGAAATTATCAAAAGGATTCGTCAGTCTAAAGCCAAAAGGGCGCCCACTGGTCTAAGCTGTTGAACAATGTATTATTTCTGCTTCGATTTGAACTCCTCAGGTTTTGTGATTGGATCGCAGGTTTGGCAACCAATGTGTACCAAAAAAATCCAGTTGGCAATCTGACCAATGCACAATGGTGCGTTGGTCACAACTGGAAGCGCCACACACCGTTTCGGTGATATAAAAATAATAAGGAGGATCCACAAACTTTGGTAAAAATCGTTTTTGAATTTATTTTGTTCGCTTGTCTTACTGGTCTATTAATGAAGGTTTGTGTGTGTTGAATTTTTTTTTTTTTTTTAATTTCAAAATGTAGTTTGGTAGTGTTTTAGTAAAGGTGGGAGAGTAATTCCATTTATAGTACCTACCTACAGGAAAAATGAATTAAAGTCTAAATAATACAGTAGTTGCCAAAAGAGTTTACAAGAGAGGCAGAAGAAGGAATCGGACCCTGAAAAGAGAAATCAGAAAATTCAAATTATATATCACCGAATCAGGATTTCGAGTGGATGCGGTGGAAAAAGGAATGGTCGGATGATAGAACATGACATGTTAAAGTGAATCAAGTTTAAATAAGTCAGGTGACTCAAGCGTCGGAATAATGGAAAAGTGTGTGCAAGGTCGGAATTAATACGAAGAAATGGAAGTTTTGAAGAAAAATAAGTACTTACATATGATAAGGTAGGTATATGACTAAATTAATGTGTTTCTAATATTAAAAAATACCATGTTTTTGGTTGGTAATCTCATAATAAGTACAATCGTATTCAGTTATAAAAAAACATGATAACACTGTAAAAATATGGGTCACTGAGTACTTCGCTGAAAATATACATCGCTTCCTCAGACAAATTACATGGAACCAGCACAACGGCTGTTTCTATCACGGGTGACCCATCAACGATAATAAATACATTATTATTCAGATACAATTATTTTTGAAAACAGGAACAAGTACAATAAATGTATTTATTTTAAAGCACGCTTCGAAGGTTTTTAACTGTCCGGGTCACATGTTTGCAGGACATTTTCAATGGACATCTATGTATTCACCAATTCCAAGAATTCATTCACCTTGCAAACAAACATTGAGATCTTGATATATTTGGTGTTAACAATTTTCTGGGTTCTAAAAGGCAACTAATTTCAGACCTATTTGCTAGTTATTAACTTTTATTATTTCACGCCCTTTTAACTCACATTTTTATGTTTAATAACAATAATGAATGGATTATTTTTATAGCGTCGTTTTCGTGAGAAAATCATCTCAAGGGCGCTTAACAACATAATTTATTTATTAATTTTATTTCAGTAATTTGTACATTAAAGTTTACAAATGACTAATTAATTTTTACATTTTAATATTCTATGTTTTTTCTTGTTTTATGTGGCTTCCACACAACATCTTGAATTTTTCAATTGGGGCAGTCTTTAGGTTTTCCGGCAGCGCGTTATAGTATTTCATCCCTTTATAGAATATACTGTTCTGTGTATTCGCCTTGTCCTTTTTTGGTAGCCTGATTTCATTGTACGTCCTAGTTTTATGTTTGTGTATGTCCTTGTTGTATACAATTTTATTTGAAAAATATTTCGGTAGCAGGTTGTTTACTATTTATTATGAATTTCATCTATTCCCAGGAGTAAAAATATAAGGTCTTAGAAACGGGAGAATTTCCGTTGGGTTAAATGGAAAGCTTGTCTTCCTAGTCTGAAATGTAAGAACGAATTCATCCTGCCCAAAGATATTAGAATAAAAGATCCCGCCAAAACTGTCCTTTCCAATACTTCTACATTAAATAACCACACTGGCACGTTGTAAAAATCCAGTTAGCCGTACCTGGTCGTTTAATAAATTGGTTACGATACATATTTAGACAAAATTGATTTGCGTAAACTGTAAATACATCAGTAGCATTTCTGTATAGCAGAATGTATGCTGTATGCGAATTCAAGGTGCAATGCATTTTCCTATCTTTTTGGCCTTCTTATGGATTTCATTGCCACATAGGCCCCGTAGTGAGCGTTCAAAGATGGTTTGAAAGGAAGATATGTAAATACGAATGTTAGAGGGAGCTCGCTAATATAAAAAAAACGATAATAATTAAGCGAAAATGGTGAAAATATTTAATAAAACATGACTCTTTGGAAATAGAGCTAAAATCTATCGACAAATGCTTTAGTTGCATTTAAAGATACAGTGTGAATTTGTTCATGCTTACAAAATATTGAATAACATATCAAAACGCGTTTTTAATCATTTTCGGAGCTTACTTTGCGGATTTTTTTCTATCGAGGAAATTTCAAATAACTAACGTTTAAGCAAAACAAATGTATAAATATTATCTTGAAAAATAACATATATTTATTTTGGAACTCAAAAACTCGTTACACATCGGAAGAAATTGGGTATGTTGGGGCTTAAGTTGCGCGTTACAAAGTGCTTGTGGAATCGATTGAATTAATCGATCGAAGTTCTAAGTTAAGTTCCCGGTTGGTATGGTTAGGCCTCAAACCTGCGTCATCTTGTAAATTACCCAATCCATTTAACACTTCTGATCTACACGACGGATTGAATTTGGGAGGCTTGACAGAGAACATATTCACGCTGACAGCTTTACGGATTATTCCATTAACTGTGTTGTTTTAGATAAGTGACTCCTAGTCTCTGATTACACAGCAGATTTAATTACAAATCAACCTGCATTCGTAGGTAATCGCGACCTACTTAATACAGCATGTTGTAGGTCGAAGCTTTCTCACGTTGGTACGTGAATAATACCTAGATCGACTTGCAAGTGGGAATCATCTACCACTTCACAAAATGAAATAAAAAACCGATAAACATGCAAAGGACATAAGAAGTACGAAGGTTTCAAAAGAGGCAGGTAACCCACCTACACAGGCAAGAACGATCGCATTTTGTATAGAACGATTAAAAATTACAAGTCTACATAAAATGAAGGTTACTCTAGCGTGTTGCTAATTAAGTATTTCGTGCTTTATTTTTAAATGTGGATTTGACCTAAATATCAAACGTACAAATTAATTTAATTGGGTTTTGCTAAATACGGGTCGGGTTCCAGGTTCCACTCAACACCGAGACTCAGTCATACTTCCAGCTAATTTTCGGAATGTAAAATAATAATACTCATCTCACATAGGTACCACTGTAAAGTTTATTCGACACGAATACCTATGCAAGTTATTGTACGTAGTCCCACAATGATGTTCTAAGCAAGGCGTAATAAGTGGCGCTGTATCAGCGTTTCTTCTCAAGTTTTTTTTTTTAAATATAAGACAAGACGTCAAATTAATTCGTATTTTAATAGTTTAATGAATTTTCGCCGCAGTTTATAGGGATATCCTCGAGTTATGGTGGATTAATAGTTCCGTTATTAACCGAAAAAAAATCAAACATGATTGAAACTACAGGGTTTTCCAATAAGAGGTGTTATTTTGATATGAAATCGTAAAAGATCAATGGTTTCGTTGCTTGTGTGGCACGTAGCGACGTCTTGTTGAAAGTTAACGTTGTCCAGATCAATACCATCCAATTCCGGCCATAAAAAATCATTAATCATCTCTCGATAACGCAATCCATTCACCGTAACTGTTGCTCCAGTCTCATTTTCGAAACAGTAAGGTCCAATGACTCCGCCGGACCATAAACCGGACCAAACAGTCACACGTTGAGGATAGAGAGGCTTTTTAACAATAACTCTTGGGTTTTCCGAGCCCCAAATAATTTTGCTTGTTGACGAAGCGACCGAGGTGGAAATGGGCCTCATCACTCAAGATGATTTGCATTTGATTCACTCAAGTGAATTTTAATAATTTCAATGCGTTGTTGAAGCGTGTATCGTTCCATTTTTATTAATGACGTAAGTTTCTACTTGTCAAATGTAAAAAAGGACAGCTTCAAAAGTAACATCTACCGAAATAGCGGGCTATTCAAAATAACACCTCTTATTGGAAAACCTGTAGTACAAAGAAGGGATACAAACGTAAGTAGAGCAACATAAATTGTAATTAATATAAATTTTATCATCAACCTCATAACACCCGATCTGGTGTTCCCTTCTCTACTCTTCAGATACCTACTCTATATGAAACTATATGATCTCCACCAAGTGTCTGATCTAATTGTTCTCGCCACATATTCATTGGACGTTTCTATCCCCTTCACCTATCTTCGCATCATAAATATATTCTCCAGTATTTAAAAATTTCCAACACTGAATTACCTTTCATGGATTCTGAGACCGATCGACTGTTCACGCTTAATGCGGTAATGTGCTCCGTCGCTGTGCCCAACAACGCTCTCGCAAGAAAGGGGAGGTAGGCGTAAATGGTGAATTTATGATAATATAATAGAGCCTACAAATACTTCTCTTTCAGGCAGAGCTGTGTAACATTTTTTGAAAGGCAACCTCAAACCTGTTCGTAGTAACTAAGAACTGTTATTCCTTATCGAGAGCGATGACTACCTCAATAATTTCAATGACGTAATAATAAGTTACGCCAAATAATGAGTTCAGTTTTATTATCATCTTCTCTTTGTACATTATAAAGATTACGGGAAAACCGTTATGCTATAAGAGTTTTAATTGCAACATAATTTCAAATTAAAAAGTTTCTATGCGGCGATTACCTTCATAACGTTATACTATGTGCACCTGGAAAATGAATCGAAAAGATTTTTTTTTAAATTTATTGAACATGTCCATAAATTTAATTTAAATGTTATGGATAGTATTTAAGTTAGTAGGTATATGTTGAAATGCGGTTAGTGAAAATAAACTGCAATAATAATATTTGGATAATTTTGTATAGCGATTGTTTTTGCGCAAAATCACTTCAAGAGCGCTGTACAAATGTATAAAATATTTCTATCGATCCCATTACTGACTAGACAAATTATTATCAACTTATGGCTAACATATAAAGTACTGGCTAAGTCCTCCATCACAACACAAGCAACATTTTCGGCTTTCTGTGGTGGTAGTAGGAGATTTTCAAACATTGTTGGGTTATTCGTAACCCGGGAATGTTTGTCTTTCTTTTAAAAAAAAAAAAAAAAAAATTGCAACCACCGGTTCGTCGATTACTAACACAAAACTGTATGTACAATGCATTTATTTTATTAATATATATTCTAAGGAGGGTCTTTAGGAGGAAAAACAAATTTTAAGTTGAGCGGTACAGCAGTACATATTATCTACATTACATTTTCGAAGATTCCTTTTAAGGCGAAGCTTAATGCCGAATCACTATTTTGATGAATCTTTATAACGAATTGGTGTACATTATGAATACCAAAAAATATGCTTTAGATAAATTGAACGTTTTCCTATCGTTTCGCTTGAGTAGAATACAAAAAAAATGTAAACTACTTAAAAAAAATATTTTTTCAATAGAAATTTATGAACGCATAAAGGAAACAACTTTAAAAAAATACATTATTATATCTAAGATTTTCTGTGACAGTTTCACTTGATTAACTTTTTTGCTTTCTTATAAAATTATTTATATAATAAATAAAAACCAGTTTTTTCCTTGAAATCGAACGTTTCTAGTCTCCGTTTGTCAAGCGATTTTAATGCCTATTACCATAGACATATGAATATTAGTAGACCTGCCCTAAGTGATTAAAAGCGTATTATCCCCACTCCCCATACCGGTTCCATTGGAGCCGGCTGTGCTCGCGTATGGCCTCAAGTGAAATTTGAAAACGTGACGTCATCATTCTTGTGCGAACTATGGTCGAGGCATCATCGGTTTATTTTACGAAATAACACGGCAAAATGTTGACTTGTACTATGAAAACTTGTAAAAATAGATGTGAAAAAGAGAATAAACCCAATTGTCGTATTACATTCCATATATAAGCATTATTTTACTTTATTTTAAGCATATTCACATCGTATAATATGAATCAGTTGTTACTATCACATCGAGAAACGTCTGGACGCGAAACACAAAGCTGGTTGGTTGCTGGGAAGTAAATTATGAACATTTATAAAAGTGTCTTAACTAAATACTTAAACGAAGTATTCGACTCTGAAAATAGAACCGAATTTTTTTGCCGAATTTGGACTTCGCAAATTTGTTCATAACGTGGCGAGTAATTTGCGCTCCCATGTAAAAATGTCTATTCATTCAAAAGCAGATTTTACTTTTAAGAAGTAAATGGTGATATTATAATGCGAGATGCCTATTTACTGTCAGATTGATTTATTGACGAATCACAGTCAGCTTCACTCCCTTCGTTCTTCAACAGTTGATTTTACCCCTCGCCATTATCTTCTCGTCTATTAATTCCTATGTCTGTGCCTATTACCTACGATATAAGGTATCCCGAGAATATACACATTTTTGGCTTGTAGCTTCCTCTTAATGGTTTAATGTTGAGGCTGATAGGTACATAGGTAAACATGTATCGCTTTGAAATTTTTTCGCTCTTTCAAATAACTTGTTTATTTTTGTTACTATAATGTTTATATTATCTTTCTCAACAAAATAATAAATTCAGGGATAGTTTAACAGTCCAGGAATATTTCCAGTAACTGACTGGTGAACTAAGGTAAATATTACCATACATAACAGTCCTTGGTCAGGTATATTATGATATGTGGGTCATAATGAATAACAGGTAATGAATACCAAGCACCTGGAAGTTGGACTTGTATGTATAGTCGAGCTATCTCATCTCCTGTAAGAGAATGTTGTTTTATGGGATATAAGTTACAATTTTCGATTACGAATAACTTTATATAATAACTAACTTTATTCCGCCACACGTTGTTGTGGCTCCTTTCAGAACTTTCCGGAACCTTCTAGACTCACCTACACATTCTGTTACTCAGTTTGGAACCATAACTTTCTTGAACTTTCACCTTCCAGAACCTTCTAGGGCCTTTGATAACCTTCATGAACATTCTGGAACATTCACCGACACCGTCGGCGGGCCCATTCTTAAATAATCTGAAGCATTCGCGGCCTTACTATAACAAAGAACATTTTCGTAAACTACCTTCGCTCAGCCAACCCCACCAAAATCTCTTACTTTCGATGTGACACCAAGGGCTATCTACCGCAGTAACCACCGGTGGTTGGCAGTGGGTGGTTGTGAAGAAAATTACACTTACAATTAGAAACACGAGTTTCTTTTTTTGATATATTAGATATGAGTAGATAACCGAGAAAACTATGTGTTTTTGTTATTTAAATATAAGTCAATGCGGTGACAATCGAAGAATAATTTGTAACTAATAACTTGTTTTAGTTAGTTCGTTATTTGTGTAAAAAATAAGATTTTTACATTATTAATAAAATTTAATTTAAATTAATATTATTATATTGATAGAATGAATAAATTAATGCAGTGGAATCTTGGAAGTGGAAATTAATCCACTTCCCATCATCCGACCTAGCTGAAACTCGGCAGATTGACTCGTTGTCGGCACTCATGCACACACACACGCCACGCATTATCACACGACGGTACTATCCAATTGGGATTTGGCTTAGGTGTTAGCGCTGTTGACTCATGTCCCCAGGGAGGAAGGTTCAATCCTCAGTAAAAATGTTTTCAAATACATATATTAATAAAACAGATCGATGTATTTTAGTAAAAAAAAATGTATTTTACGGGATTGATTTTTTTTATGTATGCATGTATTTATTTTTGAATAATAAAAGTATAGATAACATAATTTTTTTTATAGATTGTAACTCTTAAAAAAAGAGACTAGCTCTTGTGATTTTTCGTTACATATTTCAGCCCTACAATTTTTAAATGCTACTCGTATTTATATGTATAAAAAAAAACAAGATTTACGAACACAATACTTACTGCAAGATACCTACAAAACGTTAATTGAAAAAAAATCGGACTATTCCAGGCAATAGATTTACGGGCCATTTAAATTGAGTTTTAGATATACAATAGCACCATAAGCTAGGTCACCAAGAAATGTTGTATTTGTAGGTGGGTTCTTATTAACTGGGTTTTACTGCAAATCTATTAAAGGCAAAATACATATTATCTCAATTCATAACGATAAATATATTCCGGTTTGTATAGCAGTTTGGCAACGCTGGCTTTCAGGACAAGTCACTACGTAAAAAAGCATTCAGTAAATACTTTCTTGTTTTTGATTCGAAGGCAATACCGGCACCCCTTAATTAATACGTTGGAATAGTTATATCATTTGCATATTCATCGCATAAGAATGGAATTATAAAACGTTATCCACGCGTAAGATCAACGGTCAAGCGAAACAATACAAGACGCAGAACGTGGAATCGTAAAATAATGTTATTTATGAATTTGTATCATTTGAATATTTTTCGTTTTATTGTTTTTCTGTGTTGAAAGAAGTTTAAACGAAGTGTTGAACTAATTAAATTAATGAAGGAAATAATGTATTACATTATTTAAATATCGTAGTTGAGTAATGTGATTAATAATTCATCTCGTTAAAAAACTGATCAACCATTGTCAGTGAGTTTGAAATGTAAAATATCGAAATCATTGAATGGCCTGTGTTGGATATAAGTATCTAGGTACGTAGATTGCAAAAGCGAAATTAATATAAATTATTTTTCACATGTAATTTTTTTGCCGCATTCTTTGTTCGCATTAGTTGTTTTATTGTCATTTAAATTAATATGGGTGAATCCGGCTGGCTTAAAACTTAAATAAAGCCAGGAATTAATAAATAAGTATTTTGAATTGAAATGAAAGATCGCTGAAGAGGTCAAGCCGGAGAGACTTTCATATTTTATTATTAGAAAATATAGGCTGACTATTTTCATCAACACGAAAAGGAGTAACTAGTAATACTAATAAGATAAAAATATCTTAGGTAGGTAAGAACATCGTTAATTCATACTGTATGTTAAGGCGATGCACTACGTCGTGTAATATTTTAAATTGAATCGCTATCAATAAAAACCCTTACGTAAATGGCGATAAGGTTTAAATTCCCGCTTAACACCATCCGCCTGTTTTGATTTATGCAAGAAAAAAACATGGCCAAAAAGTGCCTTTTATTTTATTTTGTAGATATAAATATATTTTTTTTCCGATCATTTTATAAATAACTTAATTTGCCACACTATAAAATAAAACCATAACCAAAAATGGGTTCGTAAGTAGAAGATTTTGAACTTTAAAGCAGTTTTCATAGGCCTTATACATTTTTTCTGGGCTTATAAAAAGACTTATCTAAAAATACTCGATTATTTCAAAGGCCAAGATGTATTCTACTCGCAGTATTTAATTAAAGCATCTGAAACATTTCTAGGCGACCAAATTTTCAAACCAAGAACACATGATTTTGCATTACTACGTATGGCATCGCCTTAACTGGTCATCTTAAAGCATGCTTCATATTTGGAATGTTTTCCATTTCAAAATTAATGATTCTCGATCGTTAAAATAATAAAACACGAAATGACGAGAGCTGATCGCTTGCACGTCGATAAATTTATACAAGATAAATCCTCAAATAGATAACTCGCTGACACAAATACGTTTACACAACACGAAATCATAATACGTCTCTGACCTACTTTTTTTATTTAACACATTACTACATATTATCACAAATTCTCATAATGCACACAGTCAAACGGACCAAACGATTGACTCACCCATACCTGCAAGAAAATTAACGACAATTCAATTCAATTGGTAATTTAAAACCGCGTATAAAAAAATCGTGATATCAATATTTATTTTTTTATAATCTTTAGGTTTGGTTGGTAAATGGTGTGGTTTTTTTATTGAGTGCCCATTTTGGATTACGTTCAAGCGGGCTGTTGAGACCGGGTTATGTGTTTCAATACAACATTGTGATTTTAACGAATACAACACACAATCACACGATTTTTGTGAACGTGTCGGTGAAGTTGCGATAGTAATAAAAACGTGTAGGCCAGTTTAACACTTTATGGCTCAGGGCGGTTCCCAAACAACACACGAAGACGGCACAAATCTCAAAGTAAAGGAATTACATGTACACTTTAAAACTTTTTTGTTCAACGCATTCTGTACTGGCCTGTATATACATGTGAGACATGGTGTCACTACCGAACTTGCTCGATGGAACGACTGCGAATTCAATATAATGACGCCTGTAGAATCCTATTTGGATACCGTAGATACAGCAGCGCATCTACAATGTTCACGGAATTAGGACTAAATGGATTTGCAGGCCTGATGAGACACCGGGTCACTGGAGCCAGGATGCGGCTAATGGCCTCCGCCAACACGGTGGTCACCTCAGCCTACCAGCACCAAACGCCACTCCTGAGTGAGCGATGGGCCCAAGCTCACTCAATACCACTCCCTGCATAGTTGTACTCTGTTGTTAATTTATTCTTCTTCATATAGTTTTTTCATTTTTCACATACCTATTGTACAAAAAATATGTATATATATGTATATGTATGCGATGTGTGGGATTGCACTAACCTCCCCACATCCTGGAATAAAAATTATTATTATTTTTATTTAATATAAATGCGTGATACTTTAGCTAAATGGGTCACCAATCTTATCTTCGACAAAAAGGTGATTTTAATTATCCTTTTATTGATATTAATAGGCAGCTAGATAGATGACGTGCATAAATAAAAGATAATATGTACCTAAGCCAAAATATTTTAAAGATATTATATGTAGGTAGGTATTCCATAGCAAGGATTAAACTCATCGTTTAACTAAGATGCATTAAAAAGGTAAACACAATGCAGATAAAAACATAGTATCCATCTCCGCAAAAATCTGTATGTTGAGTAAAGTGATGTCATGCTAACCCAATCATTACTTGAAAATTACATAACGAGGGCATTTTTTCACCAACATGCAATATATACATGCACACATGTTTAAGATCATAAATTATTCTGCTCCAATTTGTATTGTTGTTTGAAGAGCCAATACCAACACTGCAAAATGTAACAAATGGAGGAAAAACTCAAAAGTTATCCGACATTTCAAAATATAACTGAAAACGCAAATGTAAAACAAAAGCAAAATAATCTTGTGTTTCTGCTTTCCGTAGAAATTTACTCTAGTGTGAAGTTTGATCAAAATTGCACGTTGGCAACCGGGTAGTAACTAGAAATAAAGAATAATCTATATATGTATCATATATTGTATTTTGAAAAAAGTATTCGACCAGGAGCGTAAAGTGTTAGAGTTAGCTCGGAGCAGAAAAATCAGTGCATCGTCAACTGCTACGCATAGCCAATACCAGGGGCCCGCTCGTGTGGCCCGACTCGGCTAAGTAGGCCACCGCGGCGCGAGCACAACACGCGGCCCCTGTTGCGGGCGGTGATGTCACCCAGGTGGGTTGCGCAGGTTATGTGTCGGCGGGTATGCTAGCGAGCCCCCTAAAAACCCAACAACCCATAGGGCATGGTGGTTAATGTTAAGACAGGGACGCTTATTGAGGAATTTTTTTGTTTAGGTTGGAGCATAACATAGTGATTTTTAACGATTTTAGCAAATTTTAAAATAAAACTAAGACCATTTTTTCAATACAAAAGTAACAACGATCTACAAAAGACACTTAAAACAAAAAAAAATATTATAAATGTTAACAAGATAAAATAATAATTTATTCACACTCAAACAAACTCGTTTTCCGTACAAGTTAAAACAAACTCAATCGGATTTCATTTTACCCAACTACGAAAGGTTAGAAGAAATTTTTTGTGTTGTTTAAATTTTTTTAATTATTATTGCATACTATTCTTTGCAAAAGGAGGTGTTGCTACTAGGGTAGGTCTACCCTACAAGGACAAAGAACTATAGGTTTTACAAAAGTAATTATTTTTATAGTTACTATACTATTTTGGTCGTTTTCACAAAAGAAAATAAACATATATTTATAGACTTTTGTGTGAATAGGATTCGATCACTTAACCTTCGAATCCAAAATTATTATTATAATTTTGAGAAACACAAATTTTGAGAATTTTAATATTTTATTAGATGTTAATCTTTGTTTTTAATAACCGCTGGATAAGTTAGGTTATGTTTATTTTTGATAATGAAACAGCTGTCACGCGTAATTATAACAATAATATAATAAAATAAAATATTATGTTGTTATTTTAAGAAGAAAAAACAAACACTTAAAATCCATGAAGTGAAGTTTTTAGGAATAAAAATTTCGAATTATTAATCGATTACTCGAGTGTTACCATGAGGAAAGAGGGGTTTCGATATTCCGCGGAAAGCAAATAGTCAATATGTTTTCAAGTGTTGGTGAGGCAAAACATCTGTCAACACATTTAACAAAAGAATGGCATTTAGTTATATGGGTTATGACAATATTGTGAGACACTAATAAATGCGAACAGATTATCATAGAAAATACTTTTCAGTCTCGATGAAAATAAACACAACAAATGTATATCGGATATTTGAATATGGGTAGATAAAGATATTTTTTTCAAATATATACATACAAATTAAACTATCATACTCATCCTACACTATTTTTAGAGCTTTCCAATTAATTTTGGGAATCTAAGGACGCATCTTCCAATAACACACCTGTAAAACAAGCACAAAATTCTGCGTATATGTACTCAGGATAGAAAAACTTCAGTTTGAGACAGAGAAATCCAAAAATGTCTTTGATCGTCTTTGCACAGAGACAAGAGATTTTGCAAGTATTTTGAGATACCAGACCAGAGGTGGCTGCCAAATTTGGGATAAAAATTATTTTAACATTCTCAAGTTAATATGGTAAAGTAGTCGTTGAACCACCTTTACATATTCTTACAATAAAACAAGTAACAAGTCCTTGAGTCCAAAGGGTTGATGCTTAGCGAAGTAAGTCGATTAATTGAATCATAAAGTTAGTTAGTATAAGTACCAAATTAATTACTTATTAAGAAAAAAAGAGCTGGAGTTCGAGATACCAGAATTGAAAAAGGCAACTCCGGACTGTAGATTGTTACTGCACAGTCATTTGAATCATTTGTATAATTGACTGGTTATTGATACGATGGAGAAATGGCGGACTACAAATTGTCCTCGCAGGTGAGCCAGATCCACAGCATGATGCAAGAAGATTACCCGGGAGTGTCCTTTTACCCTTTGAACTCCGATGCCTCCGATGCATAATTCAACAACTCTAATTGTGAAGCCTCCATTACAAAATAAAACCATTTCAACTTTGTTGAAAACCCAATTACAAAACAAATCCATTTGAACTTTGATAAAGCCTCAATTACAGAGATGCCGAAGTGAATAGATACAGTGCAATGTAGAATGCATTACTAGTGTGTTGGTAATTGCATTTAGCGGAATTAAATGAAGCATTGTATTGTCTGCCTATTTCATTTACACAGGACAACAAACTGTGGGCGAACCATTGAAGCTATTTTAGTGAAATATTCAAGGAATGTTTGCGATTCAAAACAAAAGCACGGAAGAAATGCGTTGATCCGATTTTCCATTTATTTGTATTTGCAAACAAAACATTTATTCTGAAATCTTTCTCTGCCAAAAGAAATTTTGTTTAATAAAATTGAAAACAATATACTCGTACCTATAGTAAAGGAGGCCGATGAAAGACCAGAATAAACAAAGGATTAACAGTTCAGAAGCTTTTGCCAGCAACAGTAGGGGATCTATAATAATAATAATACACTACGCTTATTATATAAAACTGAAACAGAATATAATATGTAGGTAGAAATCCATAATAACTATTAACATACGGATTAACACTTATCAGTCGTATTGGACTGAGCAGGCCAGAACGCTGACGAGACAATGGTTAATATTATACTTTTGTGTTATTTTTGAATTTGGCAACCAGATGACATAAATCTGATGAAAAAACACGTATCTCTCACACAAAGGACATGGCTGGCCTAATTCTAAAACTAGCATAAATAATTCAGAAAAGTATTTATTGCGCCTGCAGCTAAGTAGGCATAAAGAATTGCCTGTTGTTTTTTGAACCGCCCACCTGGTTACTCTCTAAAAATAAATAGGCAGTTTCGGGTCTTGGAGGAGTTTTGATTAAGCATAAATGGCCGAATGTATCCGAGTCGCCGAATAATCCACGAACAATGGCGGTGATGAAATCGAGGCAATAAAACTGAATCAAATTGCGAAATGTTCAACACATCACGTAAAATGATAGAAGTGTCCTCAGTTGGGTACATTGTATCATTTTATCGCGAGTTGTATACGGAAAACAAACTCATTGTTTCACTTTTGAATGTTGGGGGTTCATAAAAATCATCTTTTGGTTAGAGGAATTTTACCACATAAGTAGATAAATATGAAATTTATTGTAGGGGTAGAAATAAATAACAACATTTGCAGTTTCTGGCTTCTTGAAACCACACTTTCGGTGTTAGGGAAAATTTACTTTGTAAAATCCAGTTTGCCATATTGGAAATAAGGAAAAATTGACCGGTCAGCAGCTGGCAGGCGTAGTGAGTTCGATTCCTAGGCTGTCACCATCCTCTATCACGACATTTTCCGCTTACTGTGGTTGTAGAACGAGGTTTTTAAATATTGTCCTGTTATTTGTAACCCGGGCATGTTTGTCTTCGGAAGATGTATATTGATAACTACACTTCGACGAAGATTGGAATAATATTTGGGGGGTGAGAGGAATGAGGTAACTAGCCACGGGGAAAACCAAAGCCCGTGCGAGCTGAGAAATAAATACTATAGATTGTACCCTCTAGTAATGGAAAGACCTACATAATTATGTTTTGTGCAGTATTTTAAGCCGAATATAATCGCTGTATCGCCACAAAATCGACAATGGACGAATGAATTGTTCCTTATTTGAACCCGATTCCGGTGAACGTCGATTCTAAAATATTTTATAACACTGGTTATATGTTTTTGGTCGCCGACACGATGATGCATAAAAACTATGACCTTTTTTCTGATGCATCTTCATGTTTACGAAACTTGCAGCAAAAATGAATAAACTTTCCCTTCGACGTTCACTCATACACTGAGTGGACAGTATGCGGGAAGCTTTTAATACACTAAAATACTGATTTTATTTATTTAAGGAATATTGAAGTGTCTTTTAAAATAATTGAAATAATAGAAGGCTTAGATATCGTTAATGTTGTGACTATATTTTTTTTATAATTCTCCATTATTAAGAATCAAAGGATATAATCGAACTTAAACCATTTTCAGAGGTTTTGTAAATATTTTTTTACGCAATTGTTTTTAATATTGTAATACATTTTCATCCCCCGACGTACCAAAAAACATATTATGTAATTAAAACCTAAATATATTTTGTGATAAACAAAATGGAAATTGTCTAAACTTTGCATCGAAAACAGCCTTTTTGCGCCACGTTCGGAATTTCACTCTTAAGGAGGTAGGCTATCAGGTTAGATTTACAAGTTATTCCGCAAATGGAATATGAGATTTACAATAAGAGGCAAAACTTACTTCTCCCGCTGGATCTTGCAGTAGAAGCCTCTATTGCAACGTCGCCTAGTTCTGGTATGTCCGATTTATTATCCGAAAGTCCTGAAACAAACAAAAAACACATTATTAGAGTAAAATTACCATTTAGTGCACTGTGGCAATAAGGCAAACGAGGGACAGTGATCACAATTTAGGAGGAACGCTTTTGACTAAAAAATAATAGCCCAATTTTTTTGTTTTTAATAAAGTACTTTGTATAGGTAATTAAATTAATCGTCATGTTTCGAATCCTACGGTTTCTTCGTCAGGTGTGTACCTAATTAATAAATAAAAGAATAGACAAATAAAAGTACCCATGGACAAAAAATAGTTCAATGGGCGGCGATTAATTGGACATTATTGTAAAAATAATAATAAAAAACACATCAAATTATTATAAAATGAGTTATTATAGTATTTGTACAACTAAAAGTTTCATATATGAATACAACAGGAGTAACTAAAATATTTTTTTTATTACCAAGAATATAGTTATTAATGTGATTTTAAATTTAAGATATGGGTTTTTGAATATTTGGTGATCAATAATACTACCGTGGTAAGTATTATTCACTGTAATTCTCATGAAAGAGATTCATAAAGTTCTGCAGTTTTGTTCAACTTTTTAGCATAGTATGCTAAAAAGATAAAAATAAGTATAGGTATGATACCTATACTTGGCCTAAGGTACTGTTTTTTGTCAAAACACTTGTTCTGTATTATCTGTTTTTGAAAGTTTGTAAAATATAATAATAGCTGTTGAAAATATGCGGTTTTCTGTTTTTACTTACCAACGGTAAGTGAAAAAGCAGTATAAAGATAGTAAGTCACAACTACTCTGAGCCAGTAAGACTATGGCATGCCCGATTAGGGTGTGTTGTTAGATGAAATGAGTGGGGAGGGGAAGGAGATGGGACGAGAACTTTGGGTAGTCCCTGACCATTCTGATCAAGTCACCAAATACGTCTACAGTCATTTCATTAATTTAAGGTACCTATCTGTATCAAATATAAAGCTCTGCCATACGTACACCTCGGTGAAGCGGTACCACGCATCTCTCCAGGCCGCCGCGCAGAAACGTCTCACAAAATGAAACCTGAAGTTAGCAACTAAACGCAAAATGCAAAAATGACTGTTTTTTTAAGAATCGGAATTTATTTTAAGTAAATTATATTACTATAAGTAAAATTTTAAACCCGGACCCTCTTCATTGTATAGCTATACAAGCGCTGCAACGGTGTATTAGGAAGTAAGATTTTATATGTACAAAAAATTCCTACAGTAGCAACCAACTCACCGGGCGGAAAATTTATCTCCTCATTTATACACCTCTATCCACAAAATCCAAAGCGGTAGAAATGTTCTCTGGCACCATTTATCAATTCTGTTATTCGATTATTACGTATATGGTATATATGTATTTCAGAAAAATCAAAATGTGCACCTTTATGAAAGGTCGCGAAAGTAAATTGAAAAGAAATTATGTAAAAATAATATTTTGTTATTTGTAATAATTAAACTTAAAAGTATAATTTATCACCTTTAAAATTAAGTTTTTAATTTCGGATACGTTTAAAAATATTCCAATTATTTGGATTTTCTCGCCGAGGAGTTAAATAGCCAGAAATATACCAACGGAAGTTGGAATGTTCTGGGATGGAAATTATTATGCAAAAGAACATTATGCACAGTGATCAAAAATCTAAGATATTTAAAATGCTTTGATTTTTAAGACCAAGGAAGTTTCTTTCTAGTTTCGTTGGACACAAGACAGCTGGTAAAAAGACACGCGTCCATGTGACAGGATGACGATGCTTAGGAAATAGATGTGACAATTTCCCGCTGCGAGATGTGAGTTGTGACGCGACCCACTGACGGGGGAAATAGCCTGACCTTGGACGAGATACCTCGCTTAATTAGCCGTGGATTAGCGAGCTTCAGAGGAATAGCCCTGTCTCAACTCGGCTTCTCGTGTGTGGTAAAGATACGCAAGAGGAGCAACCAAGTTCATCACACTCAGCATCAAAACACTTCGAAAGAAAGCCATGGGAAATTAAAGGAAATCAATGCGAATGGCTTATTTTATTTATTTTTATCTTGTTCATTTCAGATATTTATTGTTAACTAGCTGAAGTGTTTTGAGTTGCCCGGATTTACTCAGAAATTTTATAAAAAGGTTTTAGATCATAGACATATGAATATTAGTAGACCTGCCCTAAGTGATTAAAAGCGTATTATCCCCACTCCCCATACCGGTTCCATTGGAGCCGGCTGTGCTCGCGTATGGCCTCAAGTGAAATTTGAAAACGTGACGTCATCATTCTTGTACGAACTATGGTCGAGGCATCATCGGTTCATTTTACGAAATAACACGGCAAAATGTTGACTTGTACTATGAAAACTTGTAAAAATAGATTTGAAAAAGAGAATAAACCCAATTGTCGTATTACATTCCATATATAAGCATTATTTTACTTTATTTTAAGCATATTCACATCGTATAATATAGATCAGTTTTAGAAACATATACTATCACATCGAGAAACGTCTGGACGCGAAACACAAAGCTGGTTGGTTGCTGGGAAGTAAATTATGAACATTTATAAAAGTGTCTTAACTAAATACTTAAACGAAATATTCGACTCTGAAAATAGAACCGAATTTTTTTGCCGAATTTGGACTTCGCAAATTTGTTCATAACGTGGCGAGTAATTTGCGCTCCCATGTAAAAATGTCTATTCATTCAAAAGCAGATTTTACTTTTAAGAAGTAAATGGTGATATTATAATGCGAGATGCCTATTTACTGTCAGATTGATTTATTGACGAATCACAGTCAGTCTTACTCCCTTCGTTCTTCAAAAGTTGATTTTACCCCACGCTATTATCTTCTCGTCTATTAATTCCTATGTCTGTGTTTTAGATAGTAATTTCCCTCTTATTTTGCAAAATTGAAATATATTTTTTTTTAATTTTCTTTTGGTCAGTTGTTTCACAGAATTTGTACAATCAATTTTTTTTTATCCACCCTCGTGTAGAACAAACATTTTTAAAAAAATCCCCAATTCCTCGCATATGTGCACAATATAATACAAAATTTTACAGCATTAAAATTTTTGGTATAAACCTAAAGAAATATCGATATGAAGTAATGCGTACGATCGACTATTAATATGAGAGTATGGAATGTATCGGAATCATATCCTATCCTCTTCCAATTTTCCTCTTCCTTTAACACCGAATTAATTTTAAGATATTAAGACTTCATTTCCAATTAACTTTAGCATAAGAAACTTCTGCGGCTTGACTTCAGTTAAATTGTATATTTATATCCATCATTGTATATTATGTAAAAGCTGTTTATTTCTTAAAAAATAAATATCATTTTGGTGAACTGAATCAATAACAAAATTTTAATAGAACTTTCACAGAACTTAAAAATTAAGTAAATTAACCGCTTTGAGCAGCGCACTTTAATAGTTATAATTACTAACGAAACTGGCTTTAGGCACTACCCGGTTTGGTTCGGGTAAAATTTTGAAACCATCTTTAATATTAAGTTTTTCGGAATAACTTTATTGAGTAAAACCTCAAATTGTAATATTTAAATATTGAAGACAATATTAGTGATTTTTAAACGAAAATCTAAAACAGAAAAATCAGAAAAGGAAACGGTCACATCTGGGACTCGAACCCAGGACCCTTGTCTACAAGGGTCCTGGGTTCGAGTCCCAGATGTGACCGTTTCCTTTTCTGATTTTTCTGTTTCAGATTTTCGTTTAAAAATCACTAATATTGTCTTCAATATTTACATCTTTAATATCCTTACTATTCCATATGAACTGCTGCGTATTTTTATCAATAAATTGATATTTGAAAATTTCTTGGTTCAAGATGAAAATCTGTGAATACAATTCGAGGATGATAAACATCAGAGAGGAAGAGTTGGTACACACTCAAAGACGAATCTAAGCATGTAGCCAAATTAGGAACTAACCAACGTAGTAATTTTTTTGCAGGTAATCGCGATATCTACAATACCGACATCCACGATTGCGAAGGTAATTGTGTATATAACAATATAAATATTATTTTAGCTCTAAGGTGAGAATCAAATATATACTACTTTTACAACGATTAAACAACAAACCAACTTATTTAACCACTCGAGGGACGGAGATTAATACGGAAACATATGAACTGCTTACTAAAACAAAAAATAAAATTTAATCCAAATTTTTAGGTTTTATGAAAAAAAATTAAATTTAAAATCTATTCGACAGTAAACTAAAAACTAAACAGACAACAATGTCGACTGTCGAGTAAATAATAATAATATACTCGACAGTCGACATTGTTAATTGCAATGTTTTTAAACTCCAATTAAAGTACAATAAAAACACATAAATTTGTTTTTGACTATAGTGGTCAAAAACAAATTTATGTGTTTTTATTGTAAATTATGATGAGCCACAAAGTGAATGCTTTTTACAATTACGTCCAATTAAAGTATTCATATTGTATAGATAAATAGGTGATTTTTTTTGGATATTCGCCATTCAAGTGATAGCCACTCAAATTAAGGAACGTAATTTTTATGATTTATAATTTTTTATAATTTTTTTAACCTAAAAATAAGTTTTTCATAACCTAAAAATATAGGGTTAAATTTTATTTTTAGTTTTACTAAGCAGTTCATACAAATCTCAAAATCTGGAATTAAAAACATGTGTTTTGTCATCTGAACATAGGTACCTAATAGCACGTATAGGATTAACGCATTAAGGATGTCAAAAAGGCAAAGGATCACTTAGAAATTGTTTGTTTTTTTTATAATGGTGAGAATACTCTCGTTGTGGTGCTTTTTCGCCCCGAATCCGTTCGCGCAAAAGTGCGACCCACTGACCCACTTGGGGCTGGCAGTGGCACTGTTTCTGATGGCTGGCAGCGCGGGTCGGGGTCGCCCGGATCGGCGTCGCACGTCGTCGACTGGAAATGGCTAGACCTAGCCTGCTTCTCTTCTTCATGCAGGCCGTAGTTTTATGGTCTCGTTTCACATGTGACATCCATATGCCCATGCATAGCATAATTCTCGACAATCGTCAAATCAAAACCCTAACATAAAATATTCTGATTTTTTTTTAAAATTAAAACACAGCTTTATTAACTAGTAATCACTACCCGGTTACGCACGAGATTCCATTTCTTGATTGAAATGACGAAGAGATTCTTTGACCTTTAAATCAAATACGGAAAAGATCTCCGAATTCCATGACGCCAGAGCTCACTGTTGATGTGTTGTCGCTATTTCAATGTTCAATACTTTGTAGCTGAAGATTTATAATGACAAGAAATTGTAGTGTCCGATCTTAAACGATCACTAAAAGTATCTTACAACCCTCGATTGAAAAATATTCAATAAGCGCAATTTTAAGTTAGTAAGAATTAATTGAACACATCAAAAAAAAATATAAATAAAATGGAGGTAGGTTTAAAAATTGAACAAAGTCCGATACTCAAATGGGTTAGTTGAAAAAACAACGGGCATTCGAGACGATTGAGTAATCTCAGAACCAAATAGAAACACATGTTTTGAATGATATTTGCAAAATTAAACCTGACCAATAAATAATGTCGCACAGCACGTCGTTTGGAAACGAAGTGCCAAGGCTGGAAGTGGAGAGAAATAGTCTATCCGAATAATCTGTAAGATAGATTCATTGTTTTGTAGTCATTTAAGGCAAGAATGCATGCAAGTTGGACGGGAATGAGTCATGGAGGTCTAGTTGTTGGTGAGGCTGAACTATAGGTAATATAGGTACGTAACCAATACCCTTTATACACAACGAGTTAATTTAATAGATCAACTACACAAATCCTTATTGGTAATTGAGCTTCAAAGCTAATTACCAACTTACCAGTGACCTGTTAGCAACAAGTGCTTCGCTCATACTTATATATTGAGCAAATTTATGGGCAATTGTTCCAAAAAAAAGGAGCCGATACATTGAGTTAATGCAACTCCCATACTAAAGATTCATTTTGAAATGCCAAAGGAAATATTGACACAAACAACATGGCACCTTTTTTGTTTCAAACGTTTCACACAATCCTGCAAAAACACCGACTTAAGAACAGATCAAAAAGTGAAAACGTTAAACGTATCAAAGTAACTTATTACAAAATTCGATTATTACAAAATAACATTACGGCAATAAAACAGAGCGATTCCATATTCCAAGAAGAAAAGTACCTTACGCAACAAACGCGACATCCATTGCGGTGAATTATTCTCTCAGAGTTGCATAAAAACATTCAACACAGAAGAAAGTGATCTCCAGCGCAGAAGGCAAGAGAAAGAGACAGCTGAGAAAGGGAAAGTTATTGCAATGGTGGTAATGGTGTGCGGCCGAAGCACATTACGCCAGTTGTGTCATCCATCTGTAACAGTTACAAGACACACATAAGGGGGCGTCTTCAGTCTCCACGGTTGACACCAGCCGAAAGCGAAACACGATTGTGCCCATTGCACGGTTTACTTCTAACGGCGGATGGCGAGGTAATCAGCCAAGGTTGGAAGAGAGTCTCGATGATAATGAAAGTGATGTGCGAATGGCACCGGCAAAAGTGGCACAGATGAAAGTAAGAGTGCTGCATGGTGATTAATGGCGGAATATAGAAAAAGGTTTATGTGTCATTGAAAGGAAAAACCAAACATTGCGCCTCTGTTCATTGCACGGCACCCGACGAAACCGAAACCTGATTGTACTCATTTTCCAGATTACTTTGTGTTATGCGGTTTGGAGAGTGAGTTATTCATTATAATATATGAGATATATAAACGACAATTACATGAAAATCAGGTCAAATTAAAAGGAAAACTATTTTACTCGATGGTTTGCTATTTTTTTTAATTGTTACTAAGTAGTATTGAGACTTTGTATGGTATGATAATGGATTTAATCCGCATTTGAGTTTTTATGAGGTAGAAAGAGTGACTTGCAAATTCTGGCGAACGAGAAATATATTGGGCAGTGCATTGTTAAATACTTATCAACATTCAAACATTACACAAGAGAAATCAATGAAAAAATCATCCCCGTGGCGTCTTTGACATATTATCATGATTTCCGTTTTCTAAAAATTAAATAAGGATTATAATATATCCTAGCACAATGACTATATTAAGTTTAAACAACAATTGAATTTTTGGAATCACTTAATGAGTAAAACCTTAAATTGTAATATTTAATCATTGAAGAGAATATTATAAAGATAGCAGCCAATAAAAATATGCTTAAAGAAAATGAAGATAATGTTGGTAATTCTTAGTCGAAGAAGGCTAAAGTCCTGGGTTCAATTCCTAGATGCGACCGTATCTTTTCTAATTTTTCTGTTTCAAATTTTCGTTCGAGAGTTGCCAATGCTGTCTTCAGTAATTAGTTTCCCAAATTAAAGTTAATTTTAATTTGGAAAAAGGCTCATAAAACAAACGTAAATGTGTACAGGTAATGTAATACAAAACAAGGTAATCAAAAAGCAATAATTAATATTTTCGTAGAAAGTGATAAAATTATTATATAATTGCATTACCTATATTATATTATGTTAAAAACAAAAAATATCGTACTGAAATTTAAGGAACCACAAAATTAAAGTGTATATTATTGTTATGTATTTATTTAGGTCTATCTATATAAATAAAAATGTAAATGTTCGTTAGTTCAAAATCTTAAATATAAGAAAAAAGTTCATCACCGATTGCTTTGAAATTTTAACACAACGTTGCATTCGAATTCGCATGTGTTTTTACATTTA
The DNA here is from genome assembly GCF_061612785.1 of Hesperophylax consimilis. Lineage (NCBI taxonomy): Eukaryota > Metazoa > Arthropoda > Insecta > Trichoptera > Limnephilidae > Hesperophylax > Hesperophylax consimilis. The sequence goes on from NC_142866.1 coordinate 6,542,241, forward strand.
ATATTTACCTACATTATATAGATGTCACACAGCGCCATTTGTTAGATGTAAAAGCAATACCCGCTCTTGCGTCTCTATCTGCACAGACAGACTGAGGTACAGCAATGAGTGATGCCAGTTGATGTCGGCTGTTGCAGGTAGCAGAATAAAAGTTTGCAAAAATCTGACGCGGTGCATATCATTCCCGAAAATTTTAATTATTTAAAATCGGACAAATAAAGAACGTGACGCAACTAATATTTTTATCTCTATTTTAGAGTAATAGCTCCGGAATTCGTTATGATACCGTTACGAAAGCGTTATTACATTGAATGTTAATGAGCGGAAATGCAGAAGCACCTCCGTAATGAGGAAGACTGATAAAGTGGGATGCCCGGAGTCCCGGAGCCTGGGTCCAGGGCAACTCCTGCGACGTGCCTCGTACTGCCGCCGTACCTCAGTTAGCAGAATGGCGACATCTCTGATAATTCAAACGAAACTAACGGAGAGATAAGTGTTCCGTAGTAGATATTAAATGAGGAAACAACATTTACGATTCCTGATAATTAAGCACCGAGAACCAAAGAAGTAAGTCATATCGTGTGAACGGGGGCAAGATAGTAATAATTGGGGCAAATATGTGTTGACAAGAGAGGATTTATCTGCTTGTAAATTAGTCATTGATATCTTTAGTGACAACGTTATTATTGTTGACAAAACGATTTATTAATAAATGTTTTATCTTACTTTTTTAGACAGTGTTTTAATGATGTTGTACAGGGTCAGCGATGTTTTCTGGTAACGGCATTGCTGAAAACGACTAAAACTTTGTTTTAAAAATGGTTTTCTAAATAATAATAATAATAATCAGATTTACATATGGTGGCGTTTGCGCACACAAATATTTATATTTCTGCTTTATTACGAATCAACAGTTCTAAATAAAACTATTTTTATTTATTTAAATGATACGTTTAACCCTTGAGACGTTGTTGATTTGCACGGATCGAACCTTCTACAAGCTTCCATTTTTTCAAAGACAATAACAAGCTATTTATTGTTTTGGTGTTTAATTCGTAGAACTCCATTTAATTTTTTAAATAAATTTAAAATAAATCAAATTTAATAATGTTACAATAATTATTAAGTTCTGCAAGTATTTCTGTTATTTTTACAGTTTTTAATGTGACAGCTGTTTCGGCTTTTGAGGCCATTATCAAACTTTGGATATGTCCACACGGCGACGACTTATATATATGATTTTATCTATCCCCACCCATTTAAATTTCTATAATGGTCAAAAAAGATTCATTAAGAATTGGAATAACCAAAATATTTGGTAATCCAGCAGTGTTTGTACACCTGTTAAAATTAATGACCAAAGGGTTTTCTTAATTGTTGGTACGTGGGTGATTATGCTATGGAATTATATTGTTTGGGTTTTTTGAAAATATTAAGTAGGGGAGAATTGATCATTTTTGTTTGATTATTAATTAGGGTTATGTTTGGATAATTAGTTCTTTTATTTATCTCTAATTGTTCTAGTAAATTTAATCTAAAACCCTTTCTTTCTATGTGTAAAGGTTTAGGCTCGTTGTTGTCAAGCGGGACGTGGTTTTTCTCCAAGAGGTGAGCTGCGAATCTTGAATCAATTTTATTATTTTTATAGCAACGCATATGTTCTTTGAATCTAGTTGAAAAGGCTCTCCCAGTCTGTCCAGTATAAACGGCATCACAGTCTATATGGTCACATTTTAATTCATAAAAAAAAAAAAAACAAAAACAAGCACTATTTCGTTCTCTTTCTGACATAAAAGAAATAATCAATTTTTAGATGAGAGGAAGAGAGATATATGCATTTTAATAATGTGCGGTCGTTCTGGGACAAATATGGTCTTAGGAGAGTTTAATGCGCGCACGCCATTTGGGACTGTTTGGGTCTTAGAAGGTCCCAAGGGTTAACTTTCAAATCCAATATTTCAATAGCAGGTGTAAAACGGTTTCTCAAGAAGTATTGTAAATTGGCAAAGATGTCCAGTGCCAAATGTATTATTTATAATATTCCTGTGATTGATGGACGCCCCGTTTTCAAAGACCCAAGACCGAGATTATCGAAATAAGTAATACAAAACTCTAAAGTGGGAATATCCCCAATTATATAAGACTACAAACGAGATATCCTTGTACCAGTTATTATTAGATTATTGTTACAACGTTGAGTATTATCGATTCCAAATTAAATAATTCCCTCGGAGACCGATGCACAGTCAAAAACACGGCGAATTACCATAATTATTTAATATCAAGGCAGACTAAGGAAGAGGTGGACTGTGCTAAAAGCGTGGGAGAGGCAAGGCGCCGACTTATCAAGGCGCCAAGGAACCAAAGGGCTGATAATACCTAATGCCTATTGCAGCGCCCTTGGAGTATGTTTGGAGTAGGGTTGGAATACCCGAGGACTGGCGCTGGAGGCGAATTAATAGTGACCAGAACTAGAGGAGAGCTTTTGTGTAGGAGACTAAATCCCAAATTATCACCCTCTTTCCAGTTTGCACCACTAAACCAGTATTTACCATCTATATTGGGACGCCTTCTTCTTCTTCTTCTTCAATGGCGCTACAGCCCATTTCGAGCCTTGGCCTCCTTTAACATGAGCCTCCACCGCCCTCTGTCCTCGGCCGTCGTCTTCCAATCTGCAACATGGGGTAGTCCTCTGGCATCTTTCCTGACATCGTCCTCCCATCTCAGCCTAGGTCTGCCCGCCTTTCGTTTGCCTCCCGGGTGTCCTGTTAGAACCTTCTTTGGTACACGTGTGCTTGGCATTCGGTGCACATGTCCGGCCCATCTTAGTCTTTGGAGCCGTAAATGAGTAGAGAGTCTGGGAGCTTGGTAGATGTCATATAGCTCCTTATTGTGGCGGATTCTCCATGCCTCTCCCTCTCGCACCGCTCCTAAGATTCTTCGAAGTACCTTTCTTTCGAAGGTGTCCAGTAGGGTGGAGTGACATTGCAAAAATCAAATCTCGGTATTGTAATAGCTGCCAAAAGATGCTTCATGTCATTCATATTCTCGTAAAAATACTTAAAAAAATCTAAACTTATGTCTTCATTCAACAACCTAGCGATTTCGTAACGTAAAAAACGTAAATTTAGCCATTTTTTCCCAAAATCTGAGTACAGTCTCAAAAATATAAAATAATATCCATTACTTTCAATTGCATTTACCTTATTGAACATTACATGTTTTATATTAAAAAAAAAACACTGCATAAATTGCTCTTAAACTAGTGAGTTTGTGAGCGCTGTGGAGGTGGGGGGGATAATTTCGCTCCTATTGTTTCGTCGCAGAAACTAGATGCGACTTGCATCTAGTTTCGTTTCGGCTACCGCTGACCGTAGACGTGTTAGAATCCTTGTCCGATTAAATTTTAACACATATAATTGTTGTGAAAATGAATGCAAATTACACGAGAAGCAAAATTTTATGTCCAATATTCGGGGCACCAACTGAAATGAACTCTCAAGTGTTACCTACTGTCTCAGAAGTGATTAAACATTATTTGTTCTAACGATATGAGCGTAATCTTAACTCTACAAAAAAACCGTCAGTATTCGAAATAAAAAGTGTTATATCTGCAATTGTTGAAGGAATTTGGAAGCGCGCTTCTATTCCCATTGTTTCACACAATCGAGTGATGAAACTGATCCAAGATCATTATAACGAATACTTAAAACTTAAAAATTGGCCAAAAAAAGTGTGCATTATTATGTTAAGTTAAATTCTTATAAAATCAAAATGAATAAACTTTTCGATATTGCTTCATGCAAATGTAACAATCTGAATATGTGTTCCTGCGAAAAGACGCGCAAGGTACCCACCAAAGAACAAGCATTCCTTGAAGACCAAAGATCTTCGAGAAAAATGATGCTGGGAGCAATAGACACCGACACAACAAAAAAATTACATCGGAAAATGAGGATGCAAGCTCGTTTATCTGAACTTGTTTCGAAGGTCAGCTCATCTACAGCATCAGCGACAAAACCACGTCAACCCTTTTTTGATGAAAACCAATAATTTTCTTCACATTCTTCGCAACCTCCAGAAAATTCCCGTATGATGTTAAAACTCCCCACTTTGGCCAGAATCTGCGATCAGTATGGTTTGTCAGACAGGTCGGCATCAGCTGTTGCAAGTGCTACATTACAAGATTTTGGCATAGTAACCGAAGACGACTCTAAAATGGTGATTGATAGGAGCAAACTCAGACGAGCTAGACAAACGTGTCGCACTTCTTTAATAAAAACATGGCAGATGTCGTCGGAGTCAACGAAAATTCGAGGTCTATATTTCGATGGAAGGAAGGATAAAACACTGTCTCAGGAAAAAATAGGGGATAGATATAATCGGAGAACGATTTCAGAAGAACATTATTCCATTTTATCTGAGCCGGGGTCTCAATATGTTGGACATGTTACACCATCATCAGGAACTGGCAAAAACATCGCAAAGAGCATGTTACACCATTTAAAAGTGAACGGTTTTAATTTGAATGATTTATCAGCGATTGGATGTGATGGGACTGCTGTCAATACAGGCAAAAGAAATGGAACTATTAGATTCATGGAATTGGAATTAGGTCATCTGTTACAATGGTTTATTTGTCAGCTGCATGCAAACGAACTTCCCCTTCGCCACTTGTTTCAACACTTAGATGGTGCTACAACAGGACCTAAAGGGTTTTCAGGACCTATTGGAAAACTTATTTCAAGCAGCTCTGAAAACACCGTTATAAATTATTCACCAATACACTTTGAGATGCACAAACTCAACGCAGAGGAATTGAAAAATTTGAGCACGGACCAAAAATACTTGTACGAAATATGTTTTGCAGTTACAACAGGTCACTGCCCACCAAATTTAGCAAACCGTCATCCAGGTAGTATTTGTCACTCACGCTGGTTGACGACAGCAAACTCAATACTTCGATTATATATAGGAACAACTAACCCTTCAGTGAACCTAAAAATTCTTGCTGAATATGTTGTTAAAGCATATGCTCCGACATGGTTTGAGATAAAGAGGCACCCGTCGTGTAAAGATGGGGCATTACATGACTATAATAAAACTCACCCGATATTTGAGCACCGATCTACGAGATATAATTAATCCAGTAATTCAAAGAAACGCCTATTTTTCCCACCCGGAAAATCTGCTACTATCCATGATAATGGATGACAACCTTATTGTAAGAGAACCTTATTGGGTTTGAGACGAATATTAAAGCCGCGAGATAGATGTCCGAGTCCATCTGTTAGAGACTTTATTATTCCAACAATAAACTTTTCAGCAAGTAAATATTACGATATTATCAACTGGCAGGAATGCGAAGTTACACCGCCACCGATACTATCCGAAATCAGTAATGATGGCCTAGTCAAAATGATAAATAATTTCGGTGAAGAAAAGGACAGTATTGAATTTCCCAGATTTCCCTGCCACACAAGCAGTCGAGAGGTGCATCAAATTAGTTACCCAGGCATCGTTGTCTACAGTTGGGCCTGAAGCAAGAGATGGATTCATTCGGGCGACAATAAAATCTAGGCATATAATGCCCGAATTTCACACCAAATCTCATTTCAAAACACGATAAATATTATAAAACTTCGATAATGTTTAAAAAAATTCTCTTTGTTAAAGTATTTTATTTAATAAAAAAACATGTTTCTCAAAAACACGAAAAAAACAATAAAAATCAATAATCCTCTTCAAAAAACCAAAAATAGACCCCGCCTTGAAACTATGGTAATTTTATTTTTATTTTCAGATGTGTTATGCACCTTATTAGCTATAAAACCCCTAATAAAATTGTATTTTTGCTATGAATATCGCTTGTTTATAATGCTTGGCAGAGTTTTCAGCGACTTTTTTCATACAATTTTTTTCTAAATATAAATGTGCTGGTTGTTGAATAAAGGAATGTTTCGATCGAGTTGATTTTTTTAGACGAATGAGGTGTTATATAAAGGCAACTTTTTTTTGCTATTACAGTACTGGCATCTTTAAAAAAAAAGTCCCATACAACGTCACTCCACCCTAGTGTCCAGCCGTTCCGCAGACTTTGCTGTCAGTGTTCCCGCCTCACATCCATAGGCCAAGACCGTTCTAATAATTGTTTTATACAGGGTTATTTTGGTTTTCCTATGGAAGTTTCGGGATTTGAACACTGGCAGCAACGCGAAGTAAGTGTTGTTAGCGGCTGTGATGCGCTTTCTTACTTCTACTGGGTCTTCGTTGTCCTGCGTTATGATGGAGCCCAGGTAGGCAAACTCTTCGACCACTTCAAAGTTATAGGAGTTTTTAAAATTCACTTTATTGGGACGCCTATTTATGCCTTTTATACAGATTAGTACTATTCCACAACGTAGCCAGTATCTTTCAGTAGGTAGGCGAACAACTGCTATAAATATTCAAATTCATATACATTTTCGTATCGGGCGCGTGGTCTGCACTGAGGCGATAAAGAAGTAGATCGTACGTAGAGGCTTAGGTATATTATCGATATCTAAGTATGCCATCTCAGATAGCGTTGTAAGGCGAATACTACAATACCAGGTATACGTACAATCAATAGGCCTATCTGATTGACATAATAGGTGGCGTCGTTTAATATTTTAATAGATCAAAATCTAAACAAACACACTAAATCTTAACCTATCTTAACCGTACTTAGACAAACCATACTTGGACATTATGTAGTAATAGAATTCCCACTTGAGCAGCATAGGGTTTTCAGAACTTAGAATACTTATATTTTTCTGTTTCCTTGGCACAGAAGTAATCATTGTTTGTCAGAGACTGGATCGAAAAAGGCAATTATTTTTAACCCCGTGAAGAGTGTCTGCAAAAATATAGTTTATTTTATTTGAGTTATTTGCACATTTAAGTTTACAAATTATAACTCACAATCTAATACATTTTGTCTTGTTTAATGTGGTTCTTATATATATAACTTATAATATGTACAATATGAATGCTAAGCCATTATGATAGTAATATGTATAATCAAACCAATGACGTGAGTTATTGAGTAGAACTCCATCTAGAATCCAGAGAAATACACAATATTGATGTAAAAGGTGTATTTATTCGAACAAGTTCCTCAAAGGGATATTATACAATACGTTTACTATGATCGCTCTTTTCGTGTAGCTGGCCCACTCATTTGGAATAAACTTCCCCCAGCCCTTACCAATATACAAAATTTGGCTGAATTTAAACGGGTTTTAAAAACAAAATTATTCAAAAAATCATATTTAATAATATAAAAATCAATTATATTCTCATGAATCTAAGCTTCTTTTCAATATACTATAATAAGCCAGGTTTTGAAGTTTCCGGTAATTGTTTGGTTTCGGTTTCCTCTAGAGATGTGCCGATTATGACTTTCGCCGACTAGCCGACTAGCCGATTAGTCGGTTGTAATAAGACCGACTAGTCGGCTAAGCCGATTACGGTTTCGGGGATAGTTCTAGGTACCCTGAAAAGTCGCGCATAGCCAAAGTGTACCTCTGCTGTCCCGCAAGTTCTGTTTACAGTGAGAAGCTGTTCTCAGAGGCCGGAAACATATATGAAACAAAAAGAAATCGATTGCTACCAGAAAGGGCAGAAGCTTTAGTCTTCTTACATCATAATTTACCCTTAATTAAAAAATATAAGTAAGTTATAAAAAATATAAGGAGATTATGATATTTTTGGTTGTCACAATTGTGACTTTGATTTGATTAGATTATGTAGGTATGGTTACAAGAAATATGTTTTTTTCATTTGTTTTTTGTTTTTATCGAACAGTTCATGCTTAGAATTTTTGGATATATATATATAATATATACATATATTACTGTGCATCTTGTACATACAATCTTCCTTTAATACATATAACTGAGTTTTTTAATTTAAAAAATCTAATTTATTGAAGATAAGATATTATGTTGTTTTTTATGTTAATTAGGATAGGTACTAATTTTGTTCAATAAATGTCATAATTATGTTTTATTTACAAGCAAGTAATTTTAAAAACTGATTACCAAGGAAAGATTGCTTTACATTTTTTAATGTATAAGACTGATTATAAAAAAAATATATATATTTAATCAAGGTTTTTATTTCATGTAGTTCCCCCGCATTCATATTATTGAGAAATACATACAACGTAAGAAGCCGGATAGTCGGCGCTCTTTGCCGATTAGTCGCCGACTAATCGACGACTACAATAGTGGCCGGATAGTCGGAACATCTCTAGTTTCCTCCTTATTGTACTTTAATGTTTAATGTCCACCTATTATATAATATTTTAATGCTTTCCTGTTTTATATAATATTTTAATTTTAAAGTTCTTATTTTTCGTGCACTGTTAATGTCTTTTATTGTTGTCCTCTACTAAAATAGCACTGTTATTGTTAAATTTTATTCTCTGCTTTTGTGTAAACCGTTTATTATTTATTTCATATTATGTTATTAATTTTTTTTTAAAGGAACACAATAGGAAATTTTATTTTTAAGTTTATTATAGTTAAGCGCACTTGAAGTGAAACAACACAAAACTGCGCTATATAAATACTATGTTATTATTATTATTATTACAATACAGCCAATAATATGAATTGTTCTTATTCACAGGGGTTGATTCATTTCGTGAAGTGAAATTACATGAATTTATTTGCGTATTGTTAACAAAGTAATTTAAAAATAAAAATATCCCTGTGAACAAGAGAAACATAACATTGCCAAAATAATGAGTACTGATTACCGAAGAATCCATCAAAGTATTTTTTAAAGTCATAATAAACCCGTTACCAGTAGGTACTTACCTAATTAATTAACTTGACAAAGGGAACGGAACCTATTCACAAAACTCATTGATAACTTTCTCGAAAGTAATCAAACGCTGCATAAGCCTCAACCTTACGAAGCCTTCGACCAAACGTAAATAAGAAATTTCAAAGCATTTTTTCGAAGGTTGACTAACAGAATACTTTTGCAACATTTAATTATTTTGTATGACAACAGTAGATATTATGCATTGTAACAAGTAAATAAAAAAGGATTTCTGGTATAGATATTCCCATAATGTTAAACGTTTGTTTAATGTAATTGACGAAGCAGATCAGATGTAAAATAATAGTAATTATGGGTGAGTTATTTATCATCTTCTCAGGTTTCATGGACCTACTACTAGAAAACATTACTATACTTTAAATGAGAAAAATCATTTGCAGTTAGTAAGAACTTGAAGCGGCAAGCTTCGGCATTATGAAAATTGCACAGCTTTTCCCGACATATTTCCAAGTTCAACGCAACTATTTTATTATTTGAAGAAATAGCTGAAGTAATCATTGTTTGTCAGTGTCTGGATCTAAAAGGGCAATTACTTTTAACCTCGTGAAGAGTGTCTGCAAAAATATAGTTTATTTTCTTTGAGTTATTTGCACATTTAAGTTTACAAATTATAACTCACAATCTAATACATTATTTCTTGCAATTACAAATTATAACTCACAATCTAATACATTTTGTCTTGTTTAATATGGTTCTTAAAATCTACATTGAATTTATTGATTGTTATAGTTTTTTATGTATCCCACAACGCTTTATAATATTTCATCCCTTCGTAAAATAAACTGTTTGTTCTTTAATAATAATAATAATTAAAAAATTCAAAAATCTGTTAATGAAAAAATTAGAAAATACACAGATTTAGGAAACGAAATAAAAAGAATTTGGCATTCTCAGACTATAAAAATATTACCATTCGTTATTTCGGCTACTGGCATTATACCTAGCTCTCTCATTAAAAATTTAGGCGTATTAGATCTATCAAAAAATTTATATATAAAGATGCAAAAGTCGGTCATTTTGAATACATGTAGGATATTTTTTTTTTTTTTATAGTGAATACCTCACAAGAGTCCCGACTGCTCCCGTCTGGAGCCAGTGAGACTATGGCATCCCCAATTGGGGGATGTTGTGAGGCTGAAGGTAAGTGGGGAAGGGAAAGAGGAAGGTGGGGAAGTACCTGGCTATTCAGATCTAGTCACTAAACACGGCTAAAGCCATTTGGAGCAACGTTTCAATTCTGAATGGTGGTCTTACACCAGGGCGATACTGGTAGTATCTTCCACTCTGGAACGTGCCGCAAATATACTATATATTATTTTAATTAATAAATTGTGAAATAACACAAATTAATCAAATAAAATTTATTTGCGCACGCCGGGTTCGAACCCGCGACCTTCGGAATGGCAGTCCAATGCGTTACCACTGGACTATGCCGGCCGTCAATAACGAAAGATTTTTTAAATATTTATGTTGAGGGATCAGTAGGATTTATAGGCCCTGTTAGAAGTACTACCGAGCCGAACCCTCTGATAAGAAAATATCTGGAGACGGTGAATTTTTTTTTCCCATTTGATCTCTGGTGAGTTGACGTGTTGTTCTTGTATTGTTTTGTATTTATTTTGCTTATATAATGCACTTACATAATGTTGATTGACTAGATGATCATTTGTGGAAAAGTGAGTGGAAGGGTTAAGTTTTTCCTTTGGGGAAGATTTAACCCGGACAACTAAATCGGAAGTTTATAAAAAATTTGGATGATTTGAATAACGCTGTTTTTGTGCAAAATCACCTCGAGGGCTTAAATAATAATAATATTTGTATGATTTTTATAGCGCCTTTATTGTGCAAAATCACCTCAAGGGCGCTGTACAAATATATAATACATATCTACAATGATCTATGTTATTACATTACTAACTATATTTACGGAGATAATATACTTGATATTTATTTATTTATTATTTATTAACGCCGATTATAGCGGCTTTTACAAAAAAATAACATTTGTTTTACATATTAAAACAGAATATACATATATAAAAAAATAAATAAATATAAAATACATAAAAGAGAACAATAGAAATAGTTATTATAAATACAATACAACAATATATATATATATATATATATTATTATATATATATAAATATATAAACAATTCATATACAATAAATCACGGATAAATTAATACTTTAAAACTATATTTGATTATAATCAATCTGAGAAGCGCTGACATACAGTTTTAATTAAATAGTGTTTGTATGAGGTTAAGCTAGTAATGTTTATAGATTCATCCAAAACATATTTATTACCAAGTACATGTAGGCGATTTATTATGGAATTGAGTTCAGCGTTAGATCCTGTATTGTTGCAATGATAGGGTAATTTGAAACGAACTGATCGACTAGGTACATGGAAACATATTAACGAAAGAAGTTCAGGGGAGTTCAACAGGTTGGTAACGATTTTAAATAAATAAAATAGGTCAAAACAAATTCTTCTTTCTTTTAATGTATCGAGTCCCAATAATTGTAACAGAGAGGGGTAATTAATGTTTTCGACGAATATTCCCAATTTAAAATTAATATAACGTAAAAATTTATGTTGGACTCGCTCAAGGGAATTCTCATGTACACTGTAGTAAGGACTCCAAATGGTGGTGTTAAATTCTAGTTGGCTTCTAACAAGTGAAGTGTAAAGTAATTTGACAGTTTTTAAATTTTTAAAATCCTTTGAAATCCGTAAGACAAATCCTAACATTTGCATTGCTTTACTGGTTATATTATTAATGTGTTTAATGAATGTTAATTTAGTGTCAAATGTTATACCAAGGTCTCTTATTTCATCCACAGATAATAAGGTGTGATTATTGAGAAAGTAGGTGAACAAAAATGGGTTTTTTTTTCTGTGGAATCTCATAAGTTGACATTTTTTTACATTAAGAGTTAATTTGTTTTTAAGACACCAATCGTAAAAGCTATTAATATTAGATTGAAGTGTTAGACAGTCCTCGATATTGTCAATAATTCTATATATCTTCATATCATCAGCGAACATTAGAATGAGTTTTGTGTGGAGACTGATTTCATTGCATGTCCTTGGCACTTGTGTTATGTCAGGTTGTTTATTATTTTATGCATAAATTTCATTGCTTTCCATGTTAGCATCTGTTTTACTGTTAGCCAGTTCAGCTCTTTCCATGTCAGCATCTGTTTTACTGCTAGCCAGTACAGCTCTTTCCATGTCAGCATCTGTTTTACTGTTAGCCAGTTCAGCTCTTTCCATGTCAGCATCTGTTTTACTGCTAGCCAGTACAGCTCTTTCCATGTCAGCATCTGTTTTACTGTTAGCCAGTTCAGCTCTTTCCATGTCAGCATCTGTTTTACTGTTAGCCAGTTCAGCTCTTTCCATGTCAGCATCTGTTTTACTGCCAGCCAGTTCAGCTCTTTCCATGTCAGCATCTGTTTTACTGTTAGCCAGTTCAGCTCTTTCCATGTCAGCATCTGTTTTACTGTTAGCCAGTTCAGCTCTTTTGACATTTGAGTTACTTGATCATCTATTACGCCCATTCTAATAATTTGCAACTTATTTTGTTCTTACGTCTAATTTATTGTAGCGAATATTATCTATATAATTAGGTGTGTAATCAAAAATAAACACTTATGCACATAAAACTTATGGTTTACTTCTGAACAATGCTTCTTAGAAAAATGTAATAAGATGACAAGATTTCTTTCTAGAAATACGTTGTGTCGGAAAACCGTTATAAAATACCACCATTGCAAACCAAATACCTTATTTGCCAGAAAAGTTATGTAAATTATTACGTTCGCATTCCCAAAATGCATTTAACATCTCAGTCAAATATTATGAAATAGCGTTTTTACTATAATAATATGTTACAAATCCAAAATAAAAATAAAGTTATTTTTTTCTTATTGAAATTGCAATTTTCAGTAAGAACTAATTTCTATGACAAAGGGGGCGTAACATTAATATTACTTTGTTTACACCACTATTTTTAATTTAAAAAATATCATCATGTTCATAGACAAATAAATATTTTTATTCGTACCGGTGTTTTTAAGTTCATAAGCTTACCGCGAAACGAAAATATATTTGAACGCGATAACAATAAAAAAAACTTTCAATTATTTAAACAGCGTTAACTGGGTCACGCACACTGATACCATAAAGTAACAAATACAATATATCGTTCGCAAGGATACAGTAGTATTAGTTTTCAACACATTGAAGAGTGAAATCCATACATGAAAATGACTAATGTATGCAGTTTTAATAATATTGCCATTATCAGCTGAGGTATATTTATGTACCCATTATTAAAATATAAAAAATATACAAATGTGATAAAATATATACACATTATTAACAAAGCAGGTAAATGTAAATCATTTAACCCTTGAAGAAAAGAGACCCTTGTTTAAGGCCCCGTAGTAAGCGTTCAAATATGGTTTGAAAGGGAGATATGTAAATACGAATGTTAGAGGGAGGGCGCTAATATTAAAAAAAAAACGATAATAATTAAGCGAAAATGCTGAATATAATTAAGAAAACACGACCAGTTTGAAATAGAGCAAAAATCTTTCGACAAATGCTTTCGTTGCATTTAAAGATACACTGTTAATTTTTTATGCCTATAACATATTGAATACCAAAACATAACGTGTTTTTAATAATTTTCGAAGCTCACTTTGCTATTTTTTTCTATTGAGGAAATTTCACGTAATTAACGTTTCAGCATAACAGATGTATAGTTATTATCATAAAAAATTACATTTATTTTTTTGTAACTTGAAAACATTTTGATGAAAAACTTGTTATAAATCGGTAGAAATTGGGTGTGCGGGGGGCTTAAGTAGTAGTATACTGGATGGTAAAAATATATTTAAATAGATTTACGATTATTTAACGATTGACGTTTGGAAGCATATTCAATTTGTAAAATATCTTTCCTGTACGAATATGTAAAACATAACGTATAATGGGTTTAGCTGTATATATTAAGGGAACATCCCCTTCTTACAGTTAACCAATAAACAATAATCAAAAAATACATATAATACTAATATATCTAAATCCCAATCTAAAGTTAAAACGCTTTACTTCTACGTAGGTAGATTTATAATACTTGAGTACTGATGCCAGGCGAAAAATAAATAATAAAAAAATCATATTTTTTATTAATATAATAATCTAAATACATCGCAAGGTACCGCGCCAACGTTATATATAAAACGCTACCCAGTATCTTTGGGCATTTGCGAGATAAGAGGGGACTTCTATCGGGTTTTTCAAACTAGTTGGAAAATCTTTCGAGTCTTTCAATACTAACTGCTGCACACTGTACATTTTTATACATTACAGACACTGGCTTACAGTTATAAAAATAACAAATTAATCGTAAAGAAATGCCAAAAAGGTGAGTTTTTTTCGAAAGCATTGTTACCACAGAAAAATAATGAATTAAAAATATTTTTTTATTTGGGCGCTCAACAAAGGTCCAAGTTTTACAATCATCCCCCAAAGCTTTGAAGCATGGTGTTGAAAGGGTGTGTGTATATTATACAGGGCGATCGGATAACTCATCAAAATGACAATATAACACACCTATAAAAAGTGTTATAAAGTTATGAAAAATGATGAAACAAAAACTAGATTAAATAGGTTACATAAATCTATACTTTATATCACATTTTAAAGGTGTGTTGAATTGTTATTTTCAGGAGTTATCACGGATCCATTATACAGGTACATTAGCTATCGGAATAAAATAAAAATGAACGGTTGAATCCATACGCGACAATTTGACAGTAACAAGCAGAGACATGGCCAGGATGATCTAAAGAGGCGTGAACGCTGCCATTGAGGTTTTTAGCTTTCCACAAGTTGTATGTGGAGTCGTCGAGAGGGTAATCAGAAAATCTAAAGTTAAATATGAAGAAACAATCCAGAACAACAGTACAAAAGTTGGATAACACTAGTAGTAGAATTTAAGTATGATTTAATATTTTCACAAACTATAAATACCGTTAAAATGTTAATTTAATATATTCGCGAATACTTTTTGATTTCTAAAACGATCTGATACCGTACTAACTGGCTACCACGTCATTGTGACATAGAAAACGCCAATGTATAGTAAGAGGTCAATTCACGAATCAAAATGAGCATGTCGTTTTGACGGAAAAATAAAAAAATTGATATTCTAAAATGTCGTAGAAAATGTGTTCGTCGACAAAAAGGTAAAACAAAAAAACTTCTAAATAGTAATTTAAAAAAAAAAAAAAAATTGAAAATACCCCGTTCAACCATAATTATTCACGCAATAAAAAAACCCTATAATTAAACTTCAACATTTTATTCCCAATGCAATCGAAGATAGTCGAAAGATGAGTGACTGTCAAATATTTAAGAAATACACAATAATTGTGTATAAAGTATTCATGCTTATGGTTAAATTGTCACGAATGCCCCCAATCAAGAGTTTAATGAAGATAACAATAGCAATTTTATAATATTTCAATAAATCAATTGAATGTTTAAATAATAATACAAATACTACACGGAGAAAACTTACTGATATGAACTTTTTAACGTTTTATGAACTATTGTTAAAATCTAGTCAAATTATTCGTTTTCGTGTTAAAAATCAAATGTTTCGGAACCAATGGTTTCATCATCGGGATACAAAGAATACGAAAAATTAAATTGACATACTGGTATAAACATAGGTGGGAGAGAATCGGAGGGAGGGAGAAACTAATTAAGTAGGTACTTACTTAAGAGAAGACACATTTATGTCGTCGTTGTTAGAAAAAAAGGAGTTGTTAATAACTTTTTTTATTTCTTTAATTTATAAATTATCTAATTGTATTCCCTAAATAGTACCCTTATTCATATCAAAATAATAATTATTAGTTTCCAAAAGATGGCTGGCGAAATCAGAGGTGATTTTTGATTCTAATGTTAAAATTTGTATAAGCTTTCCTGTATAAAAATCGTTGCAATCGAATTGATTTGTAGACACTTGATTTGTTAAAAATAGTATCACCATCCGTGCAGCGTGTTCTGAAGCGAATTTAATCGGTGCTTCGATGGACCTTTGAGCAGGAGTGTTTATCAAGACTGAACTGTTGTAAAAATTATCTAGGTACTTTTTTGTATCAATCGATTTAGTTTGATGGTTTAATTTGGGTGGAATAAAAAAAAAAATGAACACATTTCTTACAAAATACCTACTGAGGTTAGAAAATTGTGGCAGAAATAAATGATTTGGTATAAAGCGAGGAATTGACAACTCACCAAATCAAATGGATATTGCTTCTATAAACGTTATAGCAATACCATTGTAACATTTCATGTGGGTACCAATCTAACATGATTACGAAAGAGCTATAATATATGGGATTGTAATGTGGATTAAAAAAGAATTCAGCCTTGAAATATTCCTTTACCTGTTTTATGTTTAGGAAAAAAGTGTGCCATTACCAGGAACCTGAAAATTATATTATATCGCGTTATTTATTGCGGAATTCGTGTTATTTTTGGTGTAATTCATTATATTTCTTATTATTTTTGTGAGAAAAATTGATGTTTTTCAGCAAAAATTATGATTAAATGTTTGGTACTTGGAAGCAAAGCAAGTGGTCGAGAACGAATAAACAAATCTAAAAATGAATGAGAGTACCTACATTTTATTTTAGACGCGCGTTTCGCGTTCCAGTTGATGTCTATTCAAGCTTTTCAAAAACATATTTAGAAAAAAATTGTATTTATAATGTAACTTTTTTATTTTAAAATTAAATTTTAACTTAAGCCAGAAAATGGCGAATTTCGTGATATTCTCGTGACAACGGCAAAATTCAAGTTTTTCTCTTAAAAATCCGCATTTTTTTTCTCTAGCTATTTATTACTTATTTATCGTGTTGGTGAGTTGAATTGAATGGCTCCGGAGCTGAATGCTCGCAGTTACGGCTATCGGCTGATAGGCAGTTGACATGATGAACGGAGATTAAGCCAAAATGATTTACCAAGAATGCAAATCATTCGTTTCAAAAGACACCAAGAAGTAGGTTAAAGAAGTCATCAGGAATGCTAACGTCTTATCATTACTATGTAAAACTAGCGGATAATGACGGTAATTGATGTGTATTATAAATTAATTTAATAAATTAATAACGCAGCTGTAAGTACTCCTCTATACATCGTTTATGTTCATGAGCTATGTTGTTTGAACACATCAAAATTATTATAAAGACGGCCACAGATTTCATTGTATCTATTTACATATTGTGTAGGTACAGTCTTAGTAATTATTAAAGAGCTGAAGATCACCACCTTAACAAAAACTTTGTACCGGTGATACTGGCGTCATGAAGTTTGAACAGCTTTTGCCGAATGGTATTTCTAGATAAACTCAAATAATTTGTGCTCGCATTTACAATTACCCGCGAAAGTATCTCGACGATATGAATTTAATCATAATTTCAAATGTTAAATTAGAAAAAGGTTGTGTCAGGTAGTAACTACCAATGTTGAATAAGTGTATAAATGCTTAAAGTTTAACGACAAATTAGCAGTTATCAGAGATAATATATTTTATAGGTTACCGACATACGTACAGAAATGAAGTAAAACATTTAATTTTGAGAACTATCACATGTTATCGTCAATCAATATCGTGGATAGCTTCAGTAGGTCATGTGCAACCATTACAATCGGATATAAAATTAACGAAGAGAAAAATTAGTACGGCTTCTTAATCAAAATACTATTAAGGCGAAGCTTAATGCCAAATCACTATTTTGATCAATCTTTATAACTACGAATACCAAAAATATGCTTTAGATAAATTGAAGGTTTTCCTATCGTTTCGCTTGAGTAGAATACAAATAAAAAATTATTACTAAATAAAAAATATAAATGTAAACTACTAAAAAAAAATTTTTTTCATTAGGTATGAACGCATAAAGGAAACAAACTTTAAAAAATACAGTATTATAGCTAAGATTATCTGTAACAGTTTCACTTTTTGGCTTTCTTATAAAATTATTTACAAAATAAATAAACAGCAGTTTTGTGCTTGAAATCGAACGTTTCTAGACTTCGCTTGTTAAGCGATTTTAATGCCTATTACCTACGACATAAGGTATACCAAGAATAAATACATTTTTGGTTTGTAGCTTCCTCTTAAGGCGATGCTTAATGCTAATCACTATTTTCGATTAATCTTCATAACGAATTTATTTACACTATGAATACCAAAAAATATTCTTTAGATAATTTTAAACTCATTCTATCATTTCCCTTCAGTAGAATTCAAATATTTTTTTTATTTATTTACTCAATATAAAATATAAATGTAAACTACTAAAATAAGTATTTACTCAATAGAAATGTATGAACGCATAAATCAAACAACTTTAAAAATACAGTATTATAGCTAAGATTATCTGTAACAGTTTCCCTTGATTAATTTTTAAACTTACTTATAAAATTGTTTACAAAATAAATAAAAACCACTTTTGCGCTTGAAATCGAGCGTTTTTGACTCCGTTTAACAAGCGACTTTAATGCCTATTACCTATATTCGTGACGACATAAGGCATACCAAGAAAAAATACATTTTTGGCTTGTAGTTTCCACAGACCATTATCTAAAAAATATTAATCATTCAGAATATCTCTGAAAACGTATTCACGCAGGTGGCCTTGTCCGAATAAATATAATGGAAGAGATGCAAAAATATTATAATTTTAAAGAACACGTGTTCCAACTTCCTCATAACATATTCGTGCATTACTGATAGTTTGTTATGAAATTTGTCAATTTAGTATAGGCCTCCAGTCCCGTTTATAACAGTAAGAAGAATAATTTGACAAGATTTTGAATGAATTAACAATATTTCATATCAGTAAGTTTTCTCCGTGTGACAAATCGACTTTGAATAGGCATTTAGGTAAATGCAAATACAATCGTCAAACAATACATTGATCGAACAGATATTGAGTAACTGACCTACGTTTGACACATCTGTTACATCATAATTTGCTGTTCCGAATCGACGATCAACACAAATAGGTCAATCAATTTCGATAAAAATTTGAAAATCCAATTTTTCATTTAGTGACTAAATACTTTAGAGTGGATATGGGTCATCAGGCTGCATTGAATTCAAGATTCAAAAGCTGGGCAATTCTGAGAATTTTTTGAATTTGAATATATGCTTGGAAACTGGATGTTTTGTGAACACATGCGCCAAAATTTCGAATCCGTTCCGAATCGACGTTCAACAAATCAACAATCAAAGCGAATTCGATAACAATTAGTGCTTCAGAATGAATATAGTTTTGAAATCATTCGGAAACTAGAATTTTGTAGTTTTGCGAACAAATGGGTCAGGTCAGAACGATTGAAAAGCGGTGGAAATCCGAGAAAACGAAATCGCTAGAATCGGCCACTTGGATCTGTGTTGAAGGCCTGCGCGAAGGAAGAATTTCCCGAAGCGTTGTGCAATGATTGAAGTAGTGTTTTGAAACGGCGTTGTTAATCTGAGGCCTTGGCCCCCTTAGGACGGGCACCTGCCGGCACAAACTGCGGCGCGCGTCCCTCCAACCGCCGCCGAATTTCTGTTGGATTTTCATTGACATTGGCCCGAATCGCGAAACAAAAACCGATTGACTGCTGCGGCCTTATTCTCAACATCACAAGACACCGCAGTCGACGGATGAACGGGGAGGGTTAACGTTAACATTTCCGAAAAGTTATGGCGCTTACTCATACGGCCTTATTCTAAACATCGCAAATCGATGGCTGAAACGGGGGCCTTAATAACGTGTAATGATTGGTCTTCTAAATCTCACAAGTCATGGCTAAAACATTTAATAAGCTCAATGCATTGTCGATTAATCCGGTGCCATAATTCTCAAACTCATAAACCATCTTAATGCATTGATTTCTGCTTCATTATTCTCAACCTCAAATAAAATAGTTGGTTAAAACGGTACTATTCATAAATAGGATTTTTTAATATACATACTGCTGAGCTGACTACTACGCTAATTCAATGGGTACAAACATGGACGTTAATATCATAGATGGAATTCCATAAAGCTTATTGACGTCGTTTCTGTGGTATTATTGTCAAGATCGAAATAATGGCGATGGCTAATACGGGGAACTACGTTAAGATTACTGACAATATTTTCCACGGATTTTCAACTGCGGCCTTATTCTAAACACAACAAAACTTCGATCCCTGAAGAACGTCTTTATACTTGGTTAGTTATATAGGTAGTCACAGGAATTTTAATGATCTTACTGACATCGTTGATTTCTGGGGTGTTATTCCCAAACTTCTGCTTACTCACATACTGACTGCATCTCCGAATTGCAAGACATTGAAATAAGTAGATAGTTAAAACCGTGAACTTCAACTTGAACTAGTCAAAAAGGCAATTTGACATCGATGACTTCTTCGATGTAATGCCTAAATAAAAAGGCATTTTTGACATAGGTCGATTGCTACAACGGAGACGACGACAATCAGGGAATTTTAATATGTTGCTGATATAGTTATTGCAATTTATTGGTTTTTGTGTTAAGAAAGAGCTCACGCTAATGACGAATCATTTATTAAAGGAGGCGAAAGGAACGCTTTGATCCCGATTGGGAATATGGGTTCTTGGTCGATATACAAACACAAGCAGAATAAGTGGTTGTGATCACTTTACAAATAATTTACATTGGTAACGGCCATATTTTGTGTTTTGCGTAGCACTCGGTAATTTAAAAATATATATTAAACAGGAACATCTTTTTCTACGTACCTTATTTTGAAGGTAGTATCCATCAATGTAATATATCATTGAAGAAGAAGATAATACTAATAAATCTAAACGAAACAGAACAAGACACAGAAAAATAAAAATGATACGGTCACAACTAGGAATTAAACCCATGAATCTCTTGTCTTACAGGGACAGGCGTCTTAAACCACTTAGATTTATTAGTATTTTCTTCTTTTTCAATGATATATTACATTGATGGGTATAAACTTCAAAATAAGTTATTTTACAACTTTTTCCAATTTTATGTCCGGGTTAAATCTTCCCCATAGGAAAAACTAAACCCTTCCACACACTTTTCCACAAATGATCATCTAGTCAATCAACATTATGTAAGTGCATTATATAAGCAAAATAAATACAAAACAATACAAGAACAACACGTCAACTCACCAGAGATCAAATGGGAAAATGACTCAAGATATTTTCATATCAGAGGGTTCGGCTCAGTAGAACTTCTAACAGGGCCTATAAATCATACTGATCCCTCAACATAAATATTTAAAAAATCTTTCGTTATCCTACATGTATTTAAAATGACTGATTTTTGCATTTTTATTTATAAATTTGTTGATAGATCTAATACGCCTACATTTTTAATGAGAGAGCTAGGTATAATATTATTTATGTATTATTATTATTATAGTATATATTATTTATTGAAATTTATTTCATACGTTAATAGATTTTTTTCTAAATATTATAGATGTAACATAGTCTTATTGGCAATAATCCACAAAACAATAATATTTTAAAACCATCCCGAAAAGAAGGAAACTTTATTGTTTTGTTCACTGACATCGTCAAATCATCAAGTGTACTACGAACTGCAGTCGTTTAGAGCTTTGCTACACTGAACAACACGCCCATACGATTTGCTACGATCGGTAAATTTTTATTTGCTTAATTTGGGTTATTTCAAAATAAATGTATCTACTCACAATAATATGTGGTAGGTAGAGAGATGTGCTTTATTTCAAATAAATCCATTGCAAAATGCAAAATGGGTATTTTCCATTTTGCATTTTAAATGCTTTTCTAAAAACAATTTTGCATTTTGCATTTTAAATGCTTTTCTCAATGCATTTTCCATTTTAAATGCTTTTTTGCAACATTCTTCCTACTATCTCCACTCATCTTTTTTTCATAAGCCCCAAATATCAGTCGGACCTCAACCTCGCTATGAGAGATAATTTACATTTGTCAAGTTGCTCCCTGGTAGGAGCTCTGGCAATTAAGTGATACCATTACAAAAAATACTGAACATGGGGCCATGACGCTGTAATATTAAATGTTAGATAGCAGTTTCTATGTTTATTACGTTGGCAACATTAGTCCCGCGCAAAAATTTTGTGGTTTCATAATCTGTAGTCGTGGTGTTTTTGGATTTACCATCATGTAATATATTGGTTCTACATTGATGTCCATTATTAAATGACAAAGTTGTTTTTACACAGTACGTATCAGTATGTATGATTTGTTATTCCACAAGTTGCTTGTTCTACATTCATGTCCATTATTAAGTTGTTTTTACACAGTACATATCAGTATGTATGATTGGTTATTCCACAACATAGAACTAGGATTCAATTCCACAAGTTGCTTGTTCTACATTGATGTCCATTATTAAATGACAAAGTTGTTTTTACACAGTACATATCAGTATGTATGATTGGTTATTCCACAACATAGAACTAGGATTCAATTCCACAAGTTGCTTGTTCTACATTGATGTCCATTATTAAATGACAAAGTTGTTTTTACACAGTACATATCAGTATGTATGATTGGTTATTCCACAACATAGAACTAGGATTTAATTCCACAAGTTGCTTGTTCTATATTGATGTCCATTATTAAATGACAAAGTTGTTTTTACACAGTACATATCAGTATGTATGATTTGTTATTCCACAACATAGAACTAGGATTCAATTCCACAAGTTGCTTGTTCTACATTGATGTCCATTATTAAATGACAAAGTTGTTTTTACACAGTACATATCAGTATGTATGATTTGTTATTCCACAACATAGAACTAGGATTCAATTCCACAAGTTGCTTGTTCTACATTGATGTCCATTATTAAATGACAAAGTTGTTTTTACACAGTACATATCAGTATGTATGATTTGTTATTCCACAAGTTGCTTGTTCTACATTGATGTCCATTATTAAATGACAAAATTGTTTAAAAATTCTATAATTATTTTAATTTTTTGACCTGAGAAACCATTTTGGATTTTCAATGCATTTTGAAAATAGGTATTTTGCATTTTGCATTTGAAATGCTTTTCTAAAAACCATTTTGCATTTTCAAATGGAAAAGTTTTGATCCATTTCAATTCTGCATTTCAAATGGTTTTGGGTACCCATTTTGCACATCTCTGGGTAGGTATAATTGTGGTACGTTCCACAATGGTAGATACTTTCAGTACAAACCTGGTGAAAGACAACGAAACTTTCAGAATCGAAACGTTACTTGAAATTAGTTTAGCAACTAACATTTTTAACGACCAGATTTGAATATCCAGGTCCTCTCCACTACATTGAACCTCATAACATATTGGGTATACCATAGTCTCACTGCCTGCAGACGGTTGGGAGCAGTTGGGACTCTGCGCTACGTTAAACAAATAGGAGTGATTAACCGCCAAGATTTTGTTTCACAATAACCTTGTAATCCATTTTCTAATTATTTCTCAACGAGAATGTTCATTAATATTCCAAACAAAGGAATAACTTCTCAGCGAAATAATAATAAAAATAAAATAAAGACTCTGTTAAGAAATACAAGCATTTGGAAATATTGTCTTATTGGTTTTTATAAGTGATTCTTATCGTTAATTATAATTTGCGCTCTATATCTGTAATACACACCGACTCTAGTTCCCTTGACACAGATCGCACTCCAACCCTTTGGTACAGGCAATAAAGTGCAGGCAAACAATGTAGAAATCAATGCAATGAGGTTGATCGAATACAGGATAGGCATATTAAGCAAATGTGGTTTTTAAATAATATGCTACCACACTTGAAACGGTAGGCTGGTGGGGTGGGTGGCCCTCTCGAGTGTACACGACCCAAAATAGTCTGTGAAAAACAAATCAAAATTAATTTTATGTGATCGAA
This sequence comes from Hesperophylax consimilis, assembly GCF_061612785.1. NCBI lineage: Eukaryota > Metazoa > Arthropoda > Insecta > Trichoptera > Limnephilidae > Hesperophylax > Hesperophylax consimilis. The sequence goes on from NC_142866.1 coordinate 6,566,118, forward strand.
CAAAAAAAATATTTCATCTTTAATTCGACCGTATGGCATATCGTCTGCCGATGGTGGGCGTATAAATGGTTCAGTAAAGATTAATTTTCAATTGTGTAGCCGTCGTGTTTATTTGGACGTTCTTATAAACATTTTTTTCATTGTTACCTGCCTGTCTGAAGAAAGTTTGAAAAAGAATAATCACTGAGATAGTGACGTTTCTTTCGTGAAGTTGTTATTTAATTTCTTATTTGAAAGTTTAAAAATAATGTTACATAAAATAAATGTTTTATAATTAATTATGATTTCAGAGGAAATTTTGGATTTTATTTATTCAATAAGTGAAAATTATAAACACTTTTAGACGAAGTTCACAGAACTACTAGTTATATTATTTCTAAGGTCGTTGTGTCATTATTGGTCCATAATACTTCGTTGGCAGTGTGACAATATTAATAGTGAATCATGAATAATTTAGCAAAAAAATGCTTGAAGTAAAACGTTTTCGAGGTGATTATTACCAATCTTGGCCAAGCAAAATAATAATCAATATTAAAAAGGCGTACATATACTATACATACTAGCACAATCTTTATCGATAATGTGAGCCTCGAGCAAACCCCTATTACGGATGTCTTCGAAAAAATTTGTTTAACTTTTTACTTCTACCATCGCGTAGGATCATCTCCCGAAGTTAGCGCAATTTACCCTCGGACTCCCTGAATAATAAATATACATATTGAATACTCTTAATTGAATCTAGAGAATATAGGAAAAAGTGATGAATCATTAAATGTGGTCACCACCGTTGTAAAAGTTCTAAATGCTTTAAAAGACATTTCAGATATTATGAGAAGTTTCAAACTTCCCCATCTTGGGAAGTTTGAAACTTTATATATATGTATTTATATAAATATTCTAGGAAATTTTTTCTTCTGAAAAAATCAGACGGTAATTTTTCTTAAATACAACGATGTTAAGATATCATGTGAAGCTTGGAAATTTCCTAAGATAAGAAATTCAGAAAAATTTCTTCGGAGACTGCGGAGAAAACTGGTCGGAAAAAGGGTTAGGAAATTTTAATGAAAGAACATTTATGTTTTGATATTGTGTGAAGGTTGAAAATTTTCCTTATTGCGTAATTTTTTTTTCTGAAAAAACTAAAACAAACAACAAAAAATCAGTAAAAAAATATTCGGTAAGAGGATCGGGAAAGGTTCATAAAAACATTAATGTTTCGGTTTGTAAATGTGAATTTTGGATATTTTTAATAATATAAAATTGTTATCCAGGAAAAAAATTAAGAAAATTTTCTGGGAAAATTGGAACACAGGAAAAATTTGCTAGGGAAATTGTATAAAAGTTTTTGAAAATAACAGAGAGCGCCACTTTACAACAACCTTAGACTGTACAGTTTAAGATAATTATCAGAAGATAATTACCAGATTGTGACACAATGCAAGCCAGTCCGTCCAGGCGGTCAAATTAGCGAAATTAGCTTAGTTACAACATTTTAGCTGAGAGTGATGATTTCAAATTACACGTGTTGTCTCGTATGTCGTATTCAGTGTGGAAACTAGAGGTGAGTAAAATAACAATTTTTCTGTAAGCGTTTAAATTCAAAAACGCTTGAAACAGTTTTGTGGATTTTGGGATAACCGTTTCAAAAAACGTGTAACTAGGCCTGCGATACACCCGCGCGAAATTATTCCAATAGAGCACAATACTATTGTAAAGAAACGCTTACTTGGTTCCCTGTAAACCGATGAAAAGAAACGCCCGTTTAAACGCCTTCTCGTCAAACGCTTTGATTTTTACGCTTTCGCCGCAACCGTTCACCGATAAATTTCAGAATTATATATCAGTTGATAGAGAAAAATTTTTACCTTAATTTTCACGGAAATTTACCTACCTACTTGCAATCATAAAGAATAATATTGTTTGAGGGGATATAAAAATAAAAACATTAAGGGTGCTGTCTTACGTGTCAAGTATTATCAGGCCCTTGGCTCCTTGGCGCCTTGGATGCCAGCACCCGAAGTAAACTGCTCCAATTGCGCCCGCACAGGACCGGCAGTGAATCTACCGTATCACATTTGAAAACGTACTTAAACAAAATATCTCGTTGCATATTTAACTTTTTTTCATTTCTAAAACCTCCGGTCGCCAAAACGGGATTTTCAGCTATAGATAATATAATTCTTATTAATATTTAATCCGATAATTCTTAGCACTCAAACCATAAATCAAAATGCCGTCCGAAGATGCTATTAGGTGAAACCATTCTTGTAGCAAAACAAAGTGGCGTTAAGAGGAAGCTACAAGCCAAAAAAGTGTATATTCTTGGTATACCTTATATTGTAGGCAATAGGCATTAAAATCGCTTGACAAACGAAGTCTAGAAACTGATTTATTTATTTATTTTGTAAATAATTTTATAAGAAAGCAAAAAAGTTCATCGAGTGAAACTGTCACAGATAATCTTAGCTATAATACTGTATTTTTTTAAGTCGTTTCCTTTATGCGTTCATACATTTCTATTGAAAATTATTTTTTTTATTGAGTAATTTTTTATTTTATTTGAATTCTACTCAAGCGAAGCCATAGGAAAATCTTCAATTTATCTAAAGCATATTTTTTGGTATTAATAATGTACACCAATTCGTCATTCAAAGATTAATCAAAATAGTGATTTGGCATTAAGCTTCGCCTTAAGTTAAGGATATAGCTTTATGGTTTATAATAAGTATAGGTACATCTTCGTCCATAAAGCATAATATATTATTATTGATCAACGATAAATTAAATGTCTGTCAGTGTATTATTTGTCGAGCTTCGTTACCTAAGTAGGCTGCCGAGGAGAGGCGACAGGATATTATTTATTGTGTCATTTTCTTTTGTTATGGCTGGGATTGCCTTTGATCGGTAGTAGTTATTCAAAATGTTATTAACACAGATTATTTCGCTGTTTCCGAATTTTTTCGACCTACCGAAGAGGTTTGGCTGTACGATTGTCAAAAAAATAATGAAAACACCTAAAAATGTTAAAAACAGATTTATCGACTTAAAACACCAATGTACGGTAAAAGCAAGAATAATGACAATGCACCAACACTTGCGCAGTGATTAGGGGTTAAACAAGATTTGTATAAGAAATGGTTGTTTATACTAAAGCCGTAAATAAATTAATACAAATTAATTTGGATAAACCACGGTTTTAGGATGACACAAGCTCGGAAAAGTTGGATAACCGCAAATGTGCAATCAATAAATTCACATGCCGCCTGTTATAAGTGACAGATACCTTTTGTTAATTTCAGCATCAACTCTGTAAAGTATTAAAATTGAACAGATCTAAACACCCTATTTCTTCCAAAACCTGTTCTATCCGATTTGCCTCCTCCCCCTCCCCACCATATGTAGTCACCAACAATTTGGGTTCGAATTTATTTTTAGCTAAGCAACTTAACTATCGATTTATTTTCTATTCATTTTTATCGCTCCCGATCACTTCACTTATACCTTCATTACATTGAATTAAATCTAATAATAATTCTAATGACAATGATATGCAAAGAGAAACTATGTCCAACATACAATTTTGAAATTAAGATTGTTTGTTGATTGGTGAAGTTATTGTTGTTGTTAATTCATGCTTTTGAGGTTGTGAAATCTAGTGTAGTGAAAAAGTTTTTCATTATTTCACTTGATCGTGCCATGTCTTCTACTTTTTCTACCATTTGCTTCCAAGTCTAAGTTCTAAATACCACTTTAGTCGTTCATCACATACGCAACATTTTACCACAATTTGGCTAGTATTATATAGTAAATTTATTTGACTAATTTGATCGAGCCATGTTTTCTTCGGGCGTCCCCGACTTCCGTTCACATCCACATCATACATTCTCCTTACATCGCTTTCTTCGTTCAACGCGTAGGCATCATTTTTCAAAAAAAAAAATTTTGATTCATGTCGTCAACGACATCTTCTGCCATTCAATCCTAAACACATCTGGTACTAATAAGAATACACGATTTAATATGTTTGAGTCTATGGGGCACATACGGATATTGACTTTTATTTATACAGTTTAAAGTAATGAAAGTAATAAGTGTTAATAACTAAAGTTGATACTTTTTTAATGTAGTTGTGGATCTCAACTCAACTTTGATTCCTTCTGCTATTGTGTCATCTAACAGATGGGAAACACTTCTTGATGTCCACTATAATTATGCACCCTTGAACTCGACTATTCACAGCCCGTTGTATGTTGTACCGAAAATCATTCCGCTTCTTCTCCTAATTCCTGACCTAAGGAATATATTCTTAAATATTCCATTCCTTCATTGGCGTGGCGCGTCTTTTTTTTTAATTTTCACGAATTGTAATGATCCGAATTTTTAAGTACCTACATACATAGCTTGAAAAAAATCACATTTTGTTAGGTGGGACACGGTACATGCATGATATTTATTTATAATACGGACATGTGTCTAGTGTGGTAGTCGAAAAGCATGTAAAAAACCTGTATCCAAATATATTTTTATGAGTAAAGAAAAAAAAAAATTTACGTACAAATATTATAAAGATGCGAATCTTTTCCGGATAAAGAAAACATCTAAAATATCTAACACATTCACGAGTCACGAGCTGCCACTGTCCAAACTTAATAATAACATATATATATACTAGTTTCTACGCCTTTAAGGTACACTAGTAATGCATGTATTGGTGGCAAAACCGGATTTTTGGCAAATCTGATTGTTGGAGTCATTTAGCTGGATTCAATCGGAAATTCAATAGGTCGATTGGGGTCCTTTATACATCTGGAAGCAGACGGCCAGCTGCTGATGCCAAATGCCAAAACCGGAACAACACCTGTCACGCTATTTTGTAGCGATTCATTTAAAATCTCGATACTCTGCCACCAAAATATTAAGAAAAAAAATCAAAAACTTTTATTATGTAACTTCACAAACATGAAAACAGTTAGTATGGAAACTAAGCGGCGGTGAAAGAAACTTACACGAATTGAGATTATTTCATCAGATCAAAAATATTTATCCCTTAATTTTCAAAACGGTTTTCCTTTGACACAAAATATATATTGTGAAACCGTTTTGACTAGCAAGAATACGCCCTTCTTCACTAGTAGAACAATTGACCCTTTGATTTTTGTGATGGAAATTGAATTTTGGCAAAATTGGCAAAGTTATCTAAACAACCCCGTATTCAAACAGTATGAAGAAATAGGTGGTGGCATACCCCTCCCTCTTTTAAGCTTCAGGGAGTGAAATCCAAACATGATCAGATGAACGTAGTTGGATAGAGTCACGGGTGGTGACCCACTCTCTCATGCAGAGAAAACTCTAAACCTTTTTTGAGCCCTTTCCACCACGAAAGAGACCCATCACACATTCTAGAGATTCCAGGGGATCAAAGGAGATACATTACATAATATGAATTGAAACACCTAGAAGCTATACAGGGCTTTAATAAATGTTACCAACATTATGCAGGTATAATACATATCAGCAAATAAATGCTAATCATTTTATAAACATAATACAGAAACATATAAGTTATATTCACAACTAGTTATTTTTGCATATATGTATGAAGGAGAGGTTTTAAATATATCGAAAAGGTCTGTAAGAATAAATCAATATTAAATTCTACATTCAATAATCAGAGAGCAACTACTAAAATATATTTTAAAAAAATTAAGCGTTTTTCATCAACAAAAGTAAATATTACACTTGAATAACATCCGTTGAAAATGATAAGAGCATTAACCACGATTACAGATAAAACATAATAATGAAAATTTAAACAGGAATGGTAATCTTGTGATAAAATCGCTTGCAAAAAATCAAGCAATAATAATCCATAATGCATCCGTGGGTGACAGCTTTTATATTGTGTATGGAAGGGAATGCCACCATAAAACTTAACTGTACTTGGTTTAGGTTAGGTATGTAATTACGGACAGTAATGTAATTAAGACGGAGCTACTAGGTAAGTGAGAGAATTGTTGGCGCACACACTGCTTACGAATTACAGCTGAACATTAAAGTGGATAGAAGAACCCTATCAAGATACAACTTTTACTCGAAACGACACCAACAGCTTGCTTCCAAGATAGCCCCAATCATTACTTTGTACTCAAAACAAATGCACTCGAATTTGCACTATGTTCTTGCCATTGTTGCAAGGAGAAACAGTCATTCCTGGTTTACGAACATCCTGTATTACTATTGTAAGCGAAAAATGTTGATCGTGCAATGATTGGTGGACCACTCGGATACTAGTCTGAAATAACATGACAGGAATTCTAGGAAAATTTATCACTTTATCGCTTGTATTGTAACATTTGTAACCACTTTATACAAATAAGTAATTATAATCAGAATAATACACAAATAACTTTGTTTACATCACTTTAATATATATAACCTCTACATGTTTCATGAACAATGTTCACATCAGGAGCAAGTATATACTAAAGTCAAAAATTAAATAATATAGATTACAATTGAACAGTGAAAGAAGTGGGGAAGGGTAAAAGTGGGCGGAGTTTTTCAGAATTGGGAATTACCACAGACATAGGAATTAATAGACGAGAAGATAATGGCGAGGGATAAAATCAACTGTTGAAGAACGAAGGGAGTGAAGCTGACTGTGATTCGTCAATAAATCAATCTGACAGTAAATAGGCATCTCGCATTATAATATCACCATTTACTTCTTAAAAGTAAAACCTGCTTTTGAATGAATAGACATTTTTACATGGGAGCGCAAATTACTCGCCACGTTATGAACAAATTTGCGAAGTCCAAATTCGGCAAAAAAATTCGGTTGTATTTTCAGAGTCGAATATTTCGTTTAAGTATTTAGTTAAGACATTTTTATAAATGTTCATAATTTACTTCCCAGCAACCAACCAGCTTTGTGTTTCGCGTCCAGACGTTTCTCGATGTGATAGAATATGTTTCTAAAACTGATCTATATTATACGATGTGAATATGCTTAAAATAAAGTAAAATAATGCTTATAAATGGAATGTAATACGACAATTGGGTTTATTCTCTTTTTCACATCTATTTTTACAAGTTTTCATAGCACAAGTCAACATTTTGCCGTGTTATTTCGTAAAATGAGATGATGATGCCTCGACCATAGTTCGCACAAGAATGATGACGTCACGTTTTCAAATTTCACTTGAGGCCATACGCGAGCACAGCCGGCTCCAATGGAACCGGTATGGGGAGTGGGGATAATACGCTTTTAATCACTTAGGGCAGGTCTACTAATATTCATATGTCTATGGGAATTACAGTTTTTTTAGACGGGAAAGATTAGTTTAGTGGGAAAATATTTAAAAGTGGTTTATAATTTTTTTTTTCTTATTAATTAAGTCTTCTTTTTTATTTACATGTTTTCTTTTAGAAATTAGAAATAAATAATGACATCAAAAAGTGATAAGCTTTCAGAAGAAATATTCTTCGAAAAATTAATTATAATCACTAACATTTTACTATTTTATTCCAATAGCCATGTTCGTCTCCATTAATTTCAAAATAAGTATCTCACTGAGAGTCATAGTCGCACTAAGGAACTCCAGATCATATTATTTTTTAAAGTTTCTTAACGACTTACTTACTTTAAGGCGATGCCATACGTAGTAATGCAAAATCATGTGTTTTTGGTTTGAAAATTTGGTGGCCTAGAAATGTTTCAGATGCTTTAATTAAATACTGCGAGTAGAATATATCTTGCCTTTGAAATCATCGAGTATTTTTTAGATAATTCTTTATATTCGTCCAGAAAAAAATTATGAATAGGCCTATGAAAAATGCTTTAAAGTTCAAAATCTCCTACTTGCGAACCCATTTTCGGTTATGATTTTATTGTATAATGTGGCAAATTAAGTTATTTATAAAAAAATCGGAAAAAAATAGTTATTTATGCCTGAACATCCACAAAATAAAATAAAAAGCACTTTTTGGCCATGTTTTTTTCTTGCATAAATCAAAACAGGCGGATGGTGTTAAGCGGGAATTTAAACCTTATCGCCATCTACGTAAGGGTTGTTATTGATAGCGGCTCAATTTAAAATACTGCACGACGTAGTGCATCGCCTTAAGTTATAGTTCAAATGATTTTCAAAGTTTTTTTTCTTTTCTAATTGTTGTCATGTCGGTTGTGACGTCTCATAGTATTGTATTATTTATAGTTAGGGAATGCAATCCCGATATACCGGGATCCCGAAATACCGAGATCCCGCAGACATTTTGCGGGACTAATCTCGGTCGAAAATTTTGCGGGATCCCGCTGGACTGGCGGGATTACAGAGAAGCGCAGCTCATACGTGTTACTCTGCGCGCGATAATATGAGCAACCTTGAGGTTTTGATAAAGAAGGAAATGAATTACTTCGAGTCCGGTGGATTAAAAGGCACATACCTTCAATTCACTTACAATGCGCTAATGACTATTGTGCCAACCAGCGTGGAAGCTGAACGAGCTTTTTCAGCCGCTGGCTACCTTGCGTCCAATATCAGAAGCCGTTTATCAGATGACACAAATAATACTTTAACTTTTTTACGAAGCTATTTCCAAAATAATGTTTAATTAAACTTATGATGCTCATTGTACAAGAATATTGTTTATCGTGTGAACGTTATTATTTAAATTTAAGTTTCAGTTCAGTTTCAGTTTCAGTGCCGGCAATCCGGGCGTTTATTTTATTTTCATTTGTGTACATAGATTTCTTTTACCCACCTCACTAGACAAAGTCTGTTCTGAGGCAGGTATGTTATGTAAATTTATTTCTTATCTTATTCTTTGCCAATTTATGACTTAAACTTTACCTATGTCTAACTAAAGGTATACACCTATTAATAAATCATTTAAAATGTCCCAAAAACTTGTTTTATTATAGTTATGAATTTAAAACTCTAAAAACAAGGTTGGTAGATCGAGGTATTAGGTCTTTATTATACGATTGATTAGATATCTAAGTCCACTCTGCTGGATCCCGCAAATACCTGGATCCAGCGGGACTAAGATTATTCAGTCCCGCAAATACCTGGATTGACATTTTCTTGCGGGATTGCATTCCCTATTTATAGTATTGTAGGTATTAAAAACAGTTTTTTTTATTCGTAACAATTTTTGTATAACTTAAAAGACACTTACGTGAAGTTTCAATTTCGTCAAAATTGAAGATGATATGTATTTAATATCAAAAGAAAACTGTAACATAATAATGTACACAGAAAATCAAAATAAATCTCACGTTTATCGTGACGTTAAAAGTCGCCAATTAAATGATGCAAACAAAACAGGGCGTTTTGATGTAATGTTGTTTAAATTATTAATTTTACGTATAATTATGTATAATAAAACTTTTGATTTAAGAATATATATTTTATGAGTTGTAATGTTTGTCACTTATTAGGACTTAAGTGTACTCCAAACAGCAGGGATTGTAACTTTAACACAGTCATAATATGTTGCCGTTCCGTACTGAATAATAATAAGGGAGGTTATTTAGTACAAGGTATTTCCTTAATTCTGCCTCGTTTATTAAGCGATCGTAGCTCGCGTGCAAAAGTCTATTTAAACCTGACTTTTAACCTAGTTGCATTAAACTTCACCTACTGAGCACTGCATAACACTGAAGTCCAGCGGATTACGTTTAGTTCTGTTAAATGTAGACTTTACTAATGCGGCAGGTTGATTGAATGTTCACACTGAAGATTGAAGTAGCTAACTTATATATCATTCTATGGTCGAATCAATACTTAGATATGGAATTCGAACTTGGGGACACTCGAGTAATATTAATATTAAATACATTAAAAATCTACAAACTGCTATAATTAAAAAAATTGTTAAACCTAGCATTTACAAACAAAGAAACAACTTAAAATTACTGTATGGCTCTGAGGGCCTACTCCCAATTAAAGGGCTTCTCTGGTTTATTATAATTATGGATAATGCGGGAGAAAATGCGTACAAAAAGCCATTGGTGCATAGTCACAAAACAAGATTTACTGAAAAAAAAGGTCTAAAAATTCCACTAATATCAAATAAGTTTGGTAGCAGAACACTTGACTATTTGATACCTGTGATTTATAACAAATTTAACGAAAACTTTAACTTGAAAAATAATGAGGAACCCTGCCCTAAACTGACAAAAAAGTGGTTAATAAATGAACAAAACGTTTATCTATCCTAAACATTATATTTGGTATTAATATTTAAACTTAAGCTAATGTGTATTATGTTATAACATTAAATGGTAGAACATACAGACAAGCTGATTGTCACAGCTTTGTGGGACTACCCATATATTATATTGTATTAAATGTAATTATATTAAATTTAATTTAAAAAATAATAAAAAATAAAAAAAACTCGGTTACGAGGAATCAGCTTCAGTCTAGCAAACACATGGACTTAAAATCAACGATTTTGATTCTATTTTACACCATATATTAAATCTGTCAATGAAAAATATATTGATAACAGTTAATTATTTCGTTACAACTAAATTTGGGAGGCAGGTTGGGTAGCGCCACTATAGGTCACAGCGAGTGGTTCGCTGCGCTTGGTGATTTCACAGGGGTGCCCGGGTTTATCGGGTGAGGAGTGTTCAGAATGTACCTGACCACCAGCTACGTGGCGTGCATGATCGGGAGAGGCTGTTTTGGGGAGACTCTTAGACTTCTCCAACTGGTCTCCAACAAAAAGGCAGGATGTGAAGGAAGGAAGTGAGCTATTTTTTTGTTTGTTTATTTGTGGTTTTTAAATAATTACATAATAAACTATGTCCAAATGCAATCCTTATAAATTTTTATTTTTCAGTAAGAATCAATAATCACATATTTACGCAATTTATTTCGACACAAGACTTCGAAATAAATTGCGTAAATATCATACCAACCCCTAAACGTCGTTTTTTCGAGGCTTACTTTTTAATTGCTTCAGACGAATTCATTATAATATATATTATGTATATTTATTTAGAGCGATCCCTACGATTGTAAGTAATTTATATTTAAGATTCATAAAACCTTACAATTAAAATATTTAATGTAAAAGGGTTTTAATTTTTTTTATAACGTTTTTCCACCATAAATAAGCGGTAAGCACCAGTTTTTTTTATCATGACGATGAATCAATAACTTCCCGAGGGGTTACTCTAGAAACATCTGAGATTTTAGTAATACGTTCACCTTAGTCAGTGGCTGAGTTAGCATCGCGTTTAATTCCTACCCAGGCGTGGTCTGTTCAATTCCTCGGTATTTCATCTGTCAAATTTGCTTGTACGTTCGGTTTTAGTTTCAAGATGGGGTCATTTTAATGTTTCAGTAAAGATTTTTTATTCAAGTGAGAAATCGTCATGTTTAATTGAACTCTCTTATTCGCATATTTTTTAATATTATATACCTCCCTGTCTGAAGAAAATTAAAAAAAAAGAACTGTCTTTGAGATACACAAATCATATAATTCATTTTCGAAATAAAATAAGTAGGTACCTACTTACAAATCATTATGATTTCACAGGATATATAGGTTTTACGAGAGAAAATTAGATACATTATTTTTGGGCGCGAGGTCTATTGTCCATAGAATTACTAGTAGTAGGCGTGTCGGCACATAAAAACAAAATATTATCTAAATGACCAACAGGTTCCGACCTTATCTGGATAGGCAGATATAATAAGCTCCACATACCTGTAACGTAAAACCTCTGATAATTGGTAAACTCAACTATTTTTACTGCATTGATACCAAAGAGATATCAAATACAGTGGCATGAGAAATCTAACAACTTCAGAATTCAAAGTTTTAGGAGGGGTTGTTTCGGAGAATTTCGACAATTCATCAAATTTCAACGTTCATTTTCGGGTTCTGTGAAAGTCCTATTCAAGTTCTGTTATTATATCATTATAGGCTAGTCGCTTGACAGAACTGAAATAATGACAGAACTTGAAAAAATCTTTTACAGAACTTGAAAATTAACTTTGAAATTTGAAGAATTGTTTAAATTCTCCGAAACAACTCGTCCTAAGGGTATGTTGCTTATTTTGAATAATCTGAAAAATCGATATAATTGGCGCAAGTAGATGCAAATCAAGCAAGTATATAATCAAATAGTTATATCGATCCAAATTATGCACTAGCAAAATACATAATAAACGTTGATGCAATGGAAATGCATTCGATGCAAATGCAAGACTGATTCACCTGCATATCAGAGGTCAATAAGGTGACTTGTGCATTGTCGAGCCAATAAGGCGGAGGCTACACTCACTACCTACTATCAAATGGATGTGAAACATCTATGCCGGTAATGTAGGAAATAGATAAAATAAATCATAATAAATTATATTGTTGTGGTAGGGAAAATGGCGTAGAACGAAATTTAAAAAAAAATGTTATATATTTATGGCAGATAATTTACAATTTCATGCTTTTTTTCTGAATCCATGTTTTGAGATTTTTTGGGTAACTATGCCGTGTTGCTTCATCCGTCTTTAGTTAACGTTTCGGACAGTGTTAAATGTCCATTATCACGACAGATGCGTAGTATATATTTTTATTTGTGGAGAAGAATATGTTTTTTTAAATAGAATTGATAAATTATGTACTGATTTTTTTGTGTTTTTGGAGTTGGTTTTTATAACATTTAGCTTAATTGAATGTAATTTTAATTATTACTGATTTTAAATGATTCGTTAAGTAATTATCAACTGCCATTATAATGGCACATACCTAGTGTGGTAGTCGAAAAGCATGTAAAAAAACTAAGTACAAAAAAATACATTATAAAAAAAAAAGAAAACAAAACCACAATTATATACAGGGTTTTCCAATAAGAAGTGTTATTTTGAATAGCCCGCTATTTCGGTAGATGTTACTTTTGAAGCTGTCATTTTTTGACATTTGAGAAGTAGAAACTACGCCATTAATAAAAATGGAACCATACACGCTTTAACAACGCATTGAAATTATTAAAATTCACTTGAGTGAATCAAATGCAAATCATCTTGAGTGATGAGGCCCATTTCCACCTCGGTGGCTTCGTCAACAAGCAAAATTGTCGCGTCTGGGGCTCGGAAAACCCATGAGATATTGTTGAAAAGCCTCTCTATGCTCAACGTGTGACTGTTTGGTGCGGTTTATGGTCCGGCGGAGTCATTGGACCTTACTTTTTCGAAAATGAGGCTGGAGCAAAAGTTACGGTGAATGGATTGCGCTATCGAGAGATGATTAATGATTTTTTTATGGCCGGAATTGGATGGTATTGATCTGGACAACGTTTACTTTCAACAAGACGGCACTACGTGCCACACAAGCAGCGAAACCAATCTTTGAAGATTGAATATCAAAATAACACCTCTTATTGGAAAACCCTGTAGTTAATTATTATAGAAACAAAATCAATATTTGACTAGAACAAGCAAGCCAAGCAAGCAAAACCAGGGCGCGTGGTTCTCAATCGCAAGCCAAAAAGTTAGAACTATCCAAATTTAAGATACAGATATATCGAGGCACATACAGAAAGCAAATAAATTAAAATGCTTCTTACCATTGCTCGTCAGTGGCGTGCAGTGTTGTCTTCTCGACACTTAAATTTTCCAGAGCAAACAGTTTGAAAATACAACCATAAAAAGTTTTCGGAAGGTAATTTAAATTCACCACTATAAACCTAATAAGTTTTTCCTAAATCCAGCTTTGGAGTTGGAAAAGTTGTGCGGAGTTGACTTTTTCAATACCGCGGAAAAAGAAAGCAAATAAAAAAATCCATTTTTATACCTACCCATAATATTTTGACCTTTTAAACTGCATGGTCTCCTCACTGCAACGAGCATTCTCAAACAGAAAGAATTTAACATAAAATCCTAAGCTTTTTAAATTACTATAAACTAAATACACCGAAAGAACAACTAAACTACGCTTGTCGTTTAAGATTAACGAATTTATTAAATTTGAGTGACAGAAGAATTGTTTCCGATTGTTAGTGTTTTTATTTAAAATCTTGCGTCATAAAATTGACAGCCCCGATTTACTGCAGCTTATAAGCTTTCATGTACCAGCCAGAAACAGAAAATTATCATTACCGTACTTCTTTACCAATACTGTGACGGCTGTACAATTAGACACTTCACTACATAGAATCTAAAATTTTGGTAACATGTATTAACACATAACAAATTTATCGCTGACACAATACAAAATATGTACTCACGAACTCATTTATCTACGGCTGATACGTACTCTGCGAGGAACTCTTTCGTAAATTAATTAAACTACATCGACAAATATAAATAAATAAAAAAACACAACAATTCACTGCATGCATCAGTTATTTACCTACGATAAATAACTGGTGAACTAGTCTTGAAGTTGCTTAGTTTCTTTCCCATAAGTTGAGGTTCAGTTCGGCAGTTCGGCTCGCGGATGTATACGTAGCATAAGAAAGCTCGTATGCACGTATGTGTAGGACGTGTATTAAAATGTAAAAAAAAACTAGTCTTAACCAAATTAAAGTGTTAGGCCGTAGAATTATAGCGCCCTGAATCATGTAGGAATGTCGACCGATGAAAGGAAATGGGGAGGGAGGGAGGGTGGGAGGGGGGAGAGGACTCAAAGGGGAAAGGATAAAGAAAATTTGGTGATATACCCATCTGTATATTTAAATATAATAACATAACATATCCAAGTCGCTTCCAAAAAAATGGCGATTCTAACTAGCGGTTTTCCATCGGGGCTAATTTAAGCGCGAACTCTAACAAACTAAAATAAACAAACAAATTGATTGTATAATTGAGTCGTGTAATTTCTATACCCGCTATATCAACTTTCATTGATTTGGAGAAACCCGCAAAAAAACTGTCACATCTCTAGCGTACATAAGTAAATGCATAACAATTTTTTATATAATGAATTGGAGTAATAAAATTTCGAAAAGCATTTATTTTTCTATATATGTCTAGCAATAATTAAGTAATTTCGATAAATAAAATGGATATAGCGGATTTTGATACTCACTTCGTGATTTTGAAAGTCAACTGAGCCGACATGGCGGGTTTAGAAACTCACGAGTAGATCATTTTGACACACGAGCGTGGCGTCAGAGCGGCGGCCATATTGTATTTTGGCAAAATAACTGCTTGTGATTCGTTGAATCCGATATAGCGGATTTTGATAGTAACTTTCTGTATGATAGAGCGGATTTGGTTTCTCACTCGAAGTTTTAACATGGTTTTTGGTCGTGATAAGGAGGGTTTTGAAACTCAATTTTAGGCTCCTCTTGTTGCTCGCAAAAATGTGAACAAGATGTCATACTCAGATCATTTTGTCAAAAAATCGGACATAGCGGGTATAGAAATTATAGGATTCAATTATCCAACATAAATGATTACTTTAATGGAACGGTCACTTAATCAAGTACCGACTTAGATTATAGATCGTTGCTTAACTTCGTGTTCGCAATTCGAGTATCGTTGCATGTCGCAATACCCGCCGCCTGTCGATTTCCAGCGCTGAATGTCAAAGTGAAGACCAAGAACCTAGAAACTGAAGCATATCTAAAAAGAATTGAAACACTTGTGTTTCTAAGTGCCTCGATGTCGAAACTCCGGGCAGCCATCGGAAACGATCCGCTGCTGCTAAGGAATATAACTACGCGGTTGAAATCCGGTAAACTACAGCGGTGAGTATCTTGGCTAACCGAGAGTGGGTGGGGGGGGGGGTGGCGAGCGCGGGGAAGGGGGCTAGAGTAGAGGGGATTAAGTGTGTCAGTAGGTCGCGACCTAAATTCTAGGCTTGCGGGCGCGGGGGTGGGGAAGGGGCGGGGTACTCTGTCTTCACATTATGATTGCTCCGATCCATGCGTGGAGTTCGTACTAAGCAAGGCTGTTTGCAGGTTGCTCTGTGATCTATGAAGTATGGCCAGAATAATCACACTCGTGGCGAATAATAGTTAGCTCGCTGATTAAGAGACCCAGCGTTGTAACAAACATTCTTGCTGCTACCTATAGTGGTGTATGGAAGAAGGGCACAAGTTTCTCTATAAACCATCACCATCTTAGACGTTTCTTTACCAAAATAATGATTTATTAACAAAATATAAAATATAAGATAAAAATCTGACGGCCGGCGTGGTCTAGTGGTATACGCTTTTGACTACAGATCCGAAGGTCGCGGGTTCGAACCCGGCGTGCGCAAATAAATTTTATTTGATTAATTTGTGTTATTTCACAATTAATTAATTAAAAATAATATATAGTATATTTGCGGCACGTTCCAGAGTGGAAGATACTCTCAGTATCGCCCTGGTGTAAGACCACCATTCAGAATTGAAACGTTGCTTGAAATGGCTTTAGCCGTGTTTGGTGACCAGATCTGAATAGCCAGGTACTTCCCCACCTTCCTCTTCCCCATCTCCCTCCCCTCCCCAATACCCTCAGCCTCACAACATACCCCAATTGGGGATGCCATAGTCTCACTGGCTCCAGACGGGAGCAGTTGGGACTCTTGTGCGGTATTACTGTAAAAAATTACTGTAAAATACCGAAACCCAAACATTTTAACACTTAAAAATAATATTCCAAATCCTCTTATCTTCCTATTTATAGTAGTCACCTACACAAATAATGACATTGTGCGTAGGTATTAAGTTTTCAGCATGATACAACCATAAATGGTGTCGCTGGTGAAAAATAATATTTTTTTAAATCCAACAAAAATAAACTGTGTAATGAGGGTGACATTACACTTGTATTCGACAGTAGGGGAGATTTTTTTGCGGAGAGCGGGAAGAAGTTATTCGGGTGGTCCCAATATATCGACACTAGATGTATAGCGAATTTTATGAAATTTTTTGCTTTGATTTAAAGCAAGGTACGTATGGTAAAACTTTGTACGATCGTGTTAAAAGTGTGGAGATCCGAAAAGAATGCAAGGCATATGTAAGCGTAATGGTTAAGATTAAAAATGATTAAAATTACAATGCACTTCCACTGGCCATTAGACAAATTACGCTATTCTTATTTTATATTACATTTATTAAGTACTCATATCTCTATGGGATGTGTGGGATTGTGCTTACCTCTCTTGAAACAAAGACCATTATTATCATTACATAAATTAGACACAAAGTCTTGGGCCGTCAGTTAAGACAGATCAATGATTTTTTTAAATCTCTTTTAATATATTGAGGGATTTCCTAGTGTGGTAGGTAATGTATTAAACCATATGAAAAAATAAAGGAACGCTTAGATGATTTGAGCACGTAGAGCGGATGAACAAAGAAAGAAGTGTAATATTATTTATTTCATTATTTCACGCCTATTAAGGCTTTTACATACACATATATAAAAAATATTTACGAAATTGTACACGTAAATAGTGCAGGAAACGACTATTTAAAACAATTGCAGAAAAATAAATATAAAGTCAAAATATCACTGAACTTGATCTACACAGCATGCAGGCACAAAACATAAAAAATCCAAAATATTTTTTTCTGTTGCAGTTGACAAAATTATTACGTGTTAGTCAAATCAAATTAAATACCTTTATTAAAATATTCCACTTCTTGATGAAAAAACTTCAATAGGGTATGCTTATAGTATATTGAAATTGGTGTACTAAATATATCAACAACATCGTAGTATTTGTTTCCTAGCTGTTGAATCCGTCGCATAGGAGTGTGATATTGGGACGTTGATATAGAATTGCTACAATAATATGGTAGGTAATGATAATATATGCCGCTTTTTTTTTTTTTTTTTACAGTATTACCGCACAAGAGTCCCAACTGCTCCCGTCTGGAGCCAGTGAGACTATGGCATCCCCAATTGGGGTATGTTGTGAGGCTGAGGGTATTGGGGAGGGGAGGGAGATGGGGAAGAGGAAGGTGGGGAAGTACCTGGCTATTCAGATCTGGTCACCAAACACGGCTAAAGCCATTTCAAGCAACGTTTCAATTCTGAATGGTGGTCTTACACCAGGGCGATACTGAGAGTATCTTCCACTCTGGAACGTGCCGCAAATATACTATATATTATTTTTAATTAATTAATTGTGAAATAACACAAATTAATCAAATAAAATTTATTTGCGCACGCCGGGTTCGAACCCGCGACCTTCGGATCTGTAGTCAAAAGCGTATACCACTAGACCACGCCGGCCGTCAAGTTAATGGTAGAATAAATCAGGGACGCCTAATATGATATGGCACGATCAAGTGAAGGACGTACTTTAGTTCATGCCAAAAGTCAGAACAACAGAAGATTATGTATTATAAGATACATGAATGTGAATGAAGCAAGAAGTGTGTGTGTAGGTGCAGAGTGGTGTGGCGGTTTATCCCCTTTGCCTACACTTGCGAGGAAAAAGCGTGATGGTTATTAGTTAGTATTTTTAAGGTTGTTTCTTCTTGTTTTATTTTGGCTATGGAATCCTCGTATTAAACCAAATAATTATCGAGTTTTAAATTTCATAAAAAATGCTGGGAGTTGGTAGGTAGGTACATAAATAAAAAGCACTACAAATAATACAACTGAATGCCTTGGAAGAGATAATATTTGAATGAAAAAATACTTTTTTCATATACCTGACCATTGTAGGTAAAAGAAAGAGCAATCGTTGAAAATTAAAGAGTATTATTATTTTCAGACTGTATTCTAGGTGCTGTATATTTTCAGACTAATTATTCTAGGTGCTGTACATTTTCAGGCTAATTATTCTAGTTGCTGTATATTTTCAGACTAATTATTCTAGGTGCTGTACATTTTCAGACTAATTATTCTAGTTGCTGTATATTTTCAGACAAATCATTCTAGGTGCTGTATATTTTCATATTATTGTAGAAAGCAATCACTTTGTGGTTTGACATATTTAATAAAATAAAATACTTTTTTGTTTTAAAACCACGATATTTATTAATTTAAGAACCGACCGGTTTCGCTTTACTTAAGCATCATCAGGGTACAAATTAATACTAAACAAGAAGTACATAATGTGTGCATATATATAACAAAATATAGAGGGAGACAACATGATACAAATATAAGCAACACAAAGACGGTCATAAAATAAATTAACATAAGTGCACAAGTAATGGAAAAACCGCTAGATAATTATGTAGACTAATGGGTTATATCAATAAATCGGGAGAAACAAAGCATCAACTGGCATGGTGGTAAGGAGGTAAGGAGAACTGGGAATTTTTTTTATGGGTTTATTGGAAACAGACCTAATATTGGAGTACTTGATATGTCTAATTGATTATTAAGTATCTGACTTTTGGTTTTTACAGCTTTTTTAATTTCTAGTGCCTCTAAATTGTTTAGTCTGTTACCATGCCCGTTTTTATGTAAGATGTTAGCACCGGTGCTATGACAGAATGTATGATCTTTATCGATCAAATGATTTGCGAATTCGGAGAAACCGTTATTATTGAGGCAACGAAGTTGCTCCTTTATCCTAATATTAACATTACGTGATGTCTTACCGATATAGAAAGCCGAACAATTATTACAATTTAATTTATAAATCCCCGAATGACTTAATTTATCGTCCTTATCTTTAGAATTAATTAGAAATTTACCTATATTGTTATTGGTATAAAAGGCCGGTTTGACTTCAGAAGGAAGGTTTTTTACACTTAAGGTAGAAAAGTGATTAATGAATAAAATTCGCCGCCATTGATAATTAATATTATTATCATTGATTTGAGGACAAGGACTAGCGAAGAGGATTAAAAACATAGCAGTAAATAATGGCTATGAATCAAATTTTATAGATTTAATCTTAAATAAAAAACTAAAACAAATAGCCATTAATCGCTTCCAGTCCTTTCCAGGAATTTTAACAGTTCATCAAATTTCAAAGTAGATTTTCTAGTTCTGTGAATTTTCAAATTCATTTCAGTTTTGTGAAACAACTGGCCAGTAACGATATAATAACCGAACTTGAATAGAACCTTTACAGAAATTGAAAATCAAAATAGAGAGATGAATCTTTAAAAATCTGCGAAGCAACCCATCCTAAGCCATATGTTTTTTGTTCTTTGTGTGAAATTTAATAGTTTAAGAAACGTACAAATATTATCGAAATTTTTTTAACTGCCAGTGTTTTTATTTTTAAAATGCGTCAGATTAAGGACAGGTTGTTTCACAGAAATTGAACAATTCATAAAATTTCAAAAATGATATTCAAGTTCCGTGAAAGTTCTATTCAAGTACTGTTATTATTTCAGTTTTGTGAAAGAATTGGCCAATAATGATATAATAACAGAACATGAATAGAACCTTCACAGAACTTGAAAAATCAACATTCAAATTTGATTAATTTTTCAAATTCTGTGAAACAACTCATCCTTAGTGAGTTGTATTTTTCGTGTTATTTATTTTAATTGTACTTGAAAACATAGGAATAGATTCGCCTAGATTATGAAAGTTTAATATCGTAGTAGCATCGTAGTATTTTTTACTTTGTTTTGCCTTTCATTTTTTATGGGAATCATGTCCATTTCGAAAGAAGATCTTTCGAGGGGTTACACGACGAGAGAATATTATTATCTGCACTGCGCGCGAGAATAAGTTGTTTTAAGGGCATCTTTCACGTATCGCCTTACCATAAAAAATGACTAAATCCAAGACAAAAAATATGCCATCGAAAAATGAAGAAGATGGTGATCGATGAATAGAAATCACAAATGAATTTGTTGGTTAACTGTACAATATGCTTTATCAGGCGTTGTGTTACACAACACGCCACACTATATGAAAAATGTATATGAAAATTGAAGGGGAAATGAGCTATTACATGATGAATTTTTTAAAAGTTGCTAGCTGTTTTGCAGGTGTTTTGATTGAAAGGAAAGCTGTATTCACGTTTTCCTTGGCCCTTTGAAATAAATTATGTAATTTGATCCATAACAGCATCCTGAGTGGCGTTCGCACGTTGTCATTACCAAAATCCCCTCGGCATTCATGGGAAATTATTTTTATTTTGATTATTTTATCATCGCATGGAATTTATTGAGAGTTTATACCTTGCCCTTGGTAAATTGTGTCCTAATTAATGTATAAAAGTAGGTACTCGTTATACCTTAATTATATCACTGGTCCACGTGATTAAACCAACAATCAATCACTTCGATAATCGCACAATTTCTTTGCAGAAGAAAAGAACCAACTTACCGATTATGTACAGATTTATATTTCTTCTGTTGCAGTTTATCTTTTTGGTTTAGCAGCGTCCGGAGACAATTCACCGAACGTGGCTAAGGACGTACCCGAGCAGTCCTCTTCAAGGCACACAATGGGAATGCATTCCTCCGATCCAGTGGTCCCCATCAACTTGCTTCCCCGCGACCAATTTGTATTCAACGCTCCGCAATTGGATCCAAGTGCACTGCATAATGTGGCGTGACTTGCTTGGCTAGGACAGCACTTATTGGATTCCAATTTGCTTCTGCGAATGAAAGGTTACGCTAATGCAGCGTAAGTGGTAGGTGTCGTAGAACCACTTTATTGATATGATTTTTTTAACGAATAATGGCACTCAGTTTAGGGTGTTTCATAGACATTCAAATGTAACACCGAAATATTTTTTGCAATGTGATTGGTTAATACATTGATAACACATGTTACTTGTCGATTTTAGGTTAGGATGCAATTAGATACTGCCCTGAAGAAGCTACAGCTGTATCCAAAGATAATATAATACAAAGTTGTAGCGAAACCGGGTCGGCATTAAGTACGAAAAATAAAAGTTGTGTTAGCTAACTTATTGTTTAAATTTTAACCGTAGTGCCACATCAAAATATTGTTACAATAATATAAATATTATAATGGCATTACGAAATAGTACAGTGTCAATAAATTTTTAAAATTTTTTGTTTTGAGAAATAGATCATAGATTCTTGCATGTCACGTTATTTTTTTATTAATGTATTACATTATTCCGTTTTCGTGCACTCCATGATGTACAAATTCGTAATCGGTAAAGATTTATTTTCGGCTCGCGGAAATTAATTTCAAAGAATGCTATAAATGGTTCTTTTGAATACCTTCCTTGGATACGAAAATTCATTACGTTTTTACACGTTATTCAATCGCGAAAAGTCTTAATTAACTTTGTAACAAAAAGGGGAAATGTTTTTGATCAACTGTAACAAGAATAGTCGTAATGGGATGGGAAAGAAATGATTTGCTAAAAAAATTTCACCTTTAGATGGACGACTTAATACGTTTTAATAAAATAATGTTACCTAAGATTACTTTTGTACTTTTTCTCGCTATGACATGATCTCAACAGGCTATGATCTCCTTAAAAAAATGTTTTTTTGTGAAGAAATATTATTTAAAATTAAACCATAACTTAGTTATACGTCTTTTATTTTTTAAACTTAATGCCGACCGGGCTTCGCTACAACCGTAGCTTCTTCAGGGCAGTATAACACGGTATTAAAACTATAATCTACAAGTAACATGTGTTATTAATATATTAATACAATACGTAGGGTTGCATAAAACTTGGGCTGAGCCCCAGTGGAGGAGGTAGTAGAAGGTAAAAAAGAGAGTTTTTGCCAAAAGGGATTAACCTAAGTATTGGGCTTTTATTTAGTTTAATTTGATTGTTGATGATTTTGCTATTAATATTTTTGGCTTTCCGTAACTTGCCTTCAAATTATCCAGTGTGATCCCTATTCCGTTTTTATGAAGTAAATTGACCCGTGTGTTTTTATTAAATGTGTGGTCTGTTTCAATGACATGGTTGTCAAATTCGGAGAAACCATTATTATTTAGACATCATAGGTGCTCTTTGACTAGGATAGTATGCGACGTTTTGCATATACAGGATGTCCGGGGGTAAAGTGCGCTAACTTCGGAAGGTGATTCTACATTATGGTAGAAGTAAAAAGAATAAATTTTTTTTTTGAAGTTCCAACGTTTTAAGGTAATTTTTAGGTTAAAAGGTTGAATTTTTTGTACGGACAAATAAATATTCATCCACGGAAAAAAATTGCACTGAAAAAAAAACTTTGGAATTTAAAAAAAAACTTTTTTATTTTAATACTTCTATCATCGTGTAGAATAACCTCCCGAAGTTAGCGCACTTTGCCCCCGGACACCCTGCATAAAACGCAGGTCTAAAGTGGCCTAAATATTCATTTTTATCCTTCCCGTTTATTCAAAATTTACCTCTACTATTATTTGTGTAAAATGCTGGTTTGATATAAAAATATGCGTTTCATTAATGTTTTTTGATAAAAAATATTGACGTATAAGATTCTACGCCATTGGTAAGGTTAATTATTATTCGTTGTTATATTATAATAATATGGGGCCGTTGAACAACAATTAACTTGTGGATTTTTTATTTAGGTTATTATCGACCGTATATATTTGGAGTTTGTTTGATCGTAAATAATTCCTAGTTACTAGTGCACCTTTCATACCCATTGGGGAGGTTCGTGGTCTAAATCATTTGGGATTTCAGTATTCAAGTGGTGAAAAAACATTAAATATAGTTTACGTTTAAAGGATGCTTTAAATGTGAACAGAAATTGATCAACAGTATGAAGTATTATCCGCGGGGAAGAAGCCGCTCACTTGCATACGATGTTCTCGTGCAGCGAAACAGGCACCCGCTCGGGCGGAAGACTTACGCACTTATAGTTAGTTACTGCTGTCATTAGATAATAATCTACGTATTTGCTTACAACGTAAGTCGTAACCGCGATGCAAATCCATCAAGTTTCACTGACAGAACAATAAAAAATGTTCACTCGTTGACATGAAATAATATCAAAATTTCAGTGTAACATTTTGTAAGTGTACAGTAGGGTAAAAATGTCCTTTATTTACCTACAAAAAAAACTGAAGAGTAAATAATGTTAAATCCATTCAGAAATTCCATATTTTGAGCGGATAAAATGAACAATACTAATTTTAAGAATACAACATGATGTAAGTATTTAATTATTATATTACGTGGATTTGAATAGTAATCTAAATAAGGACACAGGCAAATGCAATGCAGCTTTGCAGAAATCGATAAAAAACAAATAATAATAATAATAATAAATAAATAATAAATTCTTTATTCCAGGATGTGGGGAGGTTAGTGCAATCCCACACATCCCATAGATGAGATAAGTACAAATAATATTTACATAGAGTAACACAAATAAAATAAATAAAAAGAGATAAAAAAATTAAAAATGAAATTAAGTTAAAGCAGAGAAGCACGGGAATCCAACGGATCTAAGATTGTAGGAGCAAGTAACTTTCTCCAATGGTCTTCAATGCTCGATCCTGAAGTCAGACGCGATTCTATGATAATAGTGTTTCTGGAATGGTTTATCCTTTCCCTCAGTCCTGCAATCCTGGTTCTTAACAGAGCTGTAAATCCTGGAACTCGCCCTTCTGTTAACATCGAGGAGGCACTGCAGTGCCTGGGGAGTCCGAACATCAATCGGTAAGCGTTATTATATTGAACCCGAAGCCTTTCCATTGTTCTTTTCTTGAAATTAGCCCAGAGCTCGCATGTGTACAGGGTGGTGCAAAAGGCTAAGAAGAGCGTCCTTTTCACTCGTGGACTACAGAGCCGGAATCTTCTACTGAGCATGTTACATTTTATACTCAGTACACGCCTCTGCCTGTCAATATCTTCATCATCCGTTAACTTGTTGTTGATGATATGTCCTAGATATTTTGTGGTTTCTACTGTTTTCAGAATCTCACCATTCAAAAAGACTGGGGGAATGTTTTTTGGGCCTTCCCCGTGTTTTATGACCAACAGTGCTGTTTTTTTCGCATTATAGATCATGTTGGTTTCGTGAGCAAATTCCTCACAGATTTTCAGGAGAATTCTTAATCCCCGTATTGACGGTGCCATCAGAACCATATCATCTGCGTAGCTCATATTGTTAACACATAGACCTCCGATGTGGCAGCCCACTCCAGCATTGTTTAACCTGTGGGTTAATTCGTCCATGTATAAGTTGAACAGTACTGGGGACATACATCCACCCTGTCTGACCCCGCTTTTCAAGAAATAGGGTTCTGAGAATCCATCTTTCCACTTTACAAGGTTTTCCTGTTGGCGATGCCATGATTCGAGAATTTTTACCACTTTCCATGGTATCCCTCTTTCCTTTAGTTTTTTCCATAGTAGGGGGTGGGAAACTCTGTCGAATGCCTTACTAAGATCCAAAAAGCATGCGTAAGTTGTTGTTTTTCTTTTCCTGTAGTATTCCAGCGTCCGTTTTACGCAGAATATGGCTGAGTCCGTGGAGCATTCTGTTTTGAAACCCATCTGATTGTCTTTCGTTTTCAATTGGGGTCCGACTTGGTCTAAGAGAACTCGTTCAAATATTCTGGCGGTCGCTGTGGCGATGGATATCGGTCTGTAATTTTCCTGTAAAGTTATGTCTGTCAGTTTAGATTTTACTATCGGTATTATGATTGTCTTTGTCATGTCTTTGGGTAGATAACCACTCTTTATGATATCGGTAAACAATGTTGCCAGTAGTTTCAGAATCGCTACCCCTGCATGTTTGACGTGTTCGATACTTAAGCCGTCATGTCCTGCTGATGTTCCGGATTTCATGTTTTTAATGGCGGTTTTCATGGTATGATGTTTCATAAAACGATCTATTGACCAACCCCCATGTTGTATATTGCTCAATCCAGTCAATAAACCATGGAAATTTGATGTATAATGTGTAGAAACCAACTATTAATAAGCAATAGGTTAATTATAAGGAATCTACATACTTTTATCCAAAACCGAATTTAAAAAATTTACTTGACAAATTTACTTATTACTTATGAATCATACCTTCAAATTGACAGCGTCAAAAAGGATGAAAATTGGCACACTTAACTATGAAATCGATGATTTCGGTCGCCTTTATAGTTTTTGACGACACGAAATAGCTTAAAAAAGTTTGTTAGTACCGTTTTGGCCGACTATATTATCAAGCTACACAAATTTTATTGTAAGAACAATTTTTTTCATAGAACATCTAGACTATATTGATTGGTCATCTACAGTAATAATAGCTTCGTTTTGGTAGTTCTATCTATTGATCTCATTTACAGTTTTTTTTACTTCCTTCGTATATTTTTCTCGAGACAGCAATGAAAATGATACGCAGTTATCGTCCTGGTTTTTGTAGTAGCAGCCGCAACAGTTTGAAACAAACTCCCTTCACATTTGCGAAAGATCGACAGCTCATCTGAGTTCAGAGCAAAATTAAATACTCACCTTTTCAACTTGTCGTAACCAGAATAATGACATGCATTGCTCAGTCCGGGGGATTTTTCTCCTTGGCTACCCACTTTAATTTAATAACCATTTATTTGTGAATAGTGATATCAGTATACGTTGGTTTACTAACCACTACGAAAGCAATAAACTTGAAATTGAATTGAATCAAAAAATTAACCAATATTCGCATTTTGAATTTATTCCGTTAACCTCCGCTGAAACTGTTTACTACCACCAACTACACTTTCTATAATATTTTATCTCCCTCTATTCCACCCTCTCTAATATTCTTGTTTCTCTCTATTCTATTTCTATCTCTTGCTGTCACCAATAAGGTTCGTTCTTTCCTATTTGTATCTCTTTTATTCATTGTTTTATTTTCTTATATTTATATATGTCTCTGTATGCAATTATCTTTAGTTAATAAAATAACCCCTGACGAAGCTTGAGATAAGTGAAACCCGGTTGCTTGTTATTATTAATTCAAATAAAAAGTTGTGTATTACAAAGTGTGTTTTTACATTTAATATACAAGGTTACACCCCTAAGTGTTTGCTTCCTTCGAAAATAATATTTGAGATTAGTTCCAGTAAAAAAATATCCCACAATGTTTACTGTTCAATGAACCTCCCCGCATATAGTTTAGGCGGCCGGGAGGAAGGCACACCGTCATCCCGGCATACCGACTTGCCAGGCAAGAGTCGATTTTAACCCCTATGCGAAACAAAATATGTTTCACATGAAAATGTAGATCGTAGGAAATTATTGTTTTATATATATTTTTAAAAGCTCGTAATAAAATACGTACAACACTTGAAAGCGGTCAGTTTTTAATTGGTTTTTAAGAACAGTTGTTTTCACTACCTTTTGATGCCATAACTATGGCTTGCGTTCCGATAAGGAAGGGTGAAATGCGGTCAGGAAGTAGTTATGACTATATTATTTTGTCTTGCGGATGACGCATTGACCTATAACAAGAAGCGCAGTAGCAGTGAAGTATGTGGGGTGGGGAAGGGGGAGGGACGCCTGGCTGTTGCTACGATCCACAGCGGGGGATGGACGACTCCTCTGAATTAATTGTGTATACAGGGTGTTAAGGGACGTACTTGACTTAATTTCTGTACCCGAGAAACATACGGATGCAAGTCCAAAAAGCTAAATGTTCAGGAGAGCCAAAATACTTTTTTTCTGTAAGTTTGGTCTCATAACTTCTGCGGATATTCATGATAATTGATTTTTATTTTTTATCCTATTGAATCAATTAATTTTGTATCGAAAGTAAAATAAAATATTTAATATGTAAAGCCTAAAAAAAATGTTTTAAAAAAAGCATTGTGGACTTGAGTCCTTCTGCTTCAAAATGATATTGAATATTTTGGTATGACACATGGTATAGGTATAATAAAGGGATCAATGTTGAAAACTTCACTTGGAAGTAAAATAATAACTACATAACAGGTAAATATAAATATCTATTAGATATCAAATAGATATTTATAGGTAAATACAAATATAAATAAAATAGATCAATGTTGAAATTTCATTTGGAAGTAAAATAATAACTATATAACCGGTATATATAAATATCTATTTTATTTATATATTTTTTTTATTTAATTATAATTATTTTTACAAATTATTGGTATTTTCCATATCTTCGTCATCTGACAGAGAAAAAAAGATTGAAAAAAAATAATTGTAAAAAAAGTGCAGTGGCTCTGGTACCCACTGTAACATCTTTTGTAGGACACCAAAATTTGGTGTATTTAATGCGATTGGAATTGTATTTACCTGGGGCAATACCTCCGGGGTGCTCAAAACGGTTCCATGATAAATCGACAATTCAACACACCTTTGAAAAGTGATATAAAGTCATTAGAAACGATGAAAAAAATAAATTAAACCTAACCCAACCCACTTAACCCAGTTAATAGAGATTTTGTTCTTCACTTTACCGTCACTTTTCATGACTTTATATAACTTTTAAAAAATGGGAAATTATCATGAATTATCATTTTGATGATTTATCCGGTCACCGCTCAAAACACCTCTCCTTTTTCTTCTAATATAATAATATTTAAATTCAGTTTCCTGAAAACCATTTTTATACAGTAGCATCCCCGACACATTTACGTCAGCTCGTAGCCATAATACCGTTGATATTAGGTAACCCTTACCATTCATATTCTTCTTTCGATATACAAAAAGTGATTGTGAACCAGTTTTAAAGGGAATTTAAATATTTGAAATTGTCTAAGTTCATTGAGTGTACAATGTACTGATTATTAGTTTTGCAATATCTGATGAATTGTTCCCGTTAATTTTTTTTTGTCGTGCGGTAAAATATTTGGAATTGGGTAGTTTTTTTTGCCCTTTCAATCGCTGAATGGACAGAGTCTACTTCCAGGTAATAAAAATTTAAGATGAATGATCTTGAGGTTTTTAATTTTTTATAAAACCTGCCATACGTAGGATATGGCTATTGTTATATTTCTATTTTGACCTGCACAGTTGTCAGACCATACGGTTATTTCTTCAACATTATTCCCCATATCGCTGTATATCCACTTTAAGAGGCAAGAAGCTACTTCATTTGCCACCTGTTTTCCATCCCTAATATAGTCCATTCAGTAGTATAATGATGAGGTAAGGTAAATGTAAGTAAATAAATAAATAAGTGACATGGTCAGGTCTTCAATAATAATATCACCACCTATGTTTCCATCAGTCTTTTAAGAAGAATTCTGTTTCTTGAGCCTCGTCATACATTCATACACGGAAATACTCTTTTTCATCATTATTTATTGCAGGAATCACAGACATAGGAATTAATAGACGAGAAGATAATGGCGAGGGGTAAAATCAACTGTTGAAGAACGAAGGGGGTAAAGCTGACTGTGATTCGTCAATAAATCAATCTGACAGTAAATAGGCATCTCGCATTATAATATCACCATTTAGTTCTTAAAAGTAAAATCTGCTTTTGAATGAATAGACATTTTTACATGGGAGCGCAAATTACTCGCCA
Organism: Hesperophylax consimilis; assembly: GCF_061612785.1. Taxonomy (NCBI): domain Eukaryota; kingdom Metazoa; phylum Arthropoda; class Insecta; order Trichoptera; family Limnephilidae; genus Hesperophylax; species Hesperophylax consimilis. The sequence goes on from NC_142866.1 coordinate 6,595,441, forward strand.
CGTTATGAACAAATTTGCGAAGTCCAAATTCGGCAAAAAATTTCTTCTATTTTCAGAGTCGAATATTTCGTTTAAGTATTTAGTTAAGACACTTTTATAAATGTTCATAATTTACTTCCCAGCAACCAACCAGCTTTGTGTTTCGCGTCCGGACGTTTCTCGATGTGATAGTATATGTTTCTACAACTGATCCATATTATACGATGTAAATATGCTTAAAATAAGGTAAAATAATGCTTATAAATGGAATGTAATACGACAATTGGGTTTATTCTCTTTTTCACATCTATTTTTACAAGTTTTCATAGCACAAGTCAACATTTTGCCGTGTTATTTCGTAAAATGAACCGATGATGCCTAGACCATAGTTCGCACAAGAATGATGACGTCACGTTTTCAAATTTCACTTGAGGCCATACGCGAGCACAGCCGGCTCCAATGGAACCGGTATGGGGAGTGGGGATAATACGCTTTTAATCACTTAGGGCAGGTCTACTAATATTCATATGTCTATGGCAGGAATGCAATAAATAATGATGAGAGCACTGGGATTGTTCTGTTTAGTTCCACAGAAAACATAGAAATTAGAGGCAGAAGGACGCAAAATGGACTTGAGTCTACATTCGAATGTTTACTTCCATGGAAAGCGTAGTAATGTTAGAGGCAGAAAGATGCAAGTCCAATGTACATCTTTATGCTTCTACGGTGTGAATGTGCTAATGGTTCTCGCATCCTTATAATATTTTTGAAAATACCATAAATATTCAAGATAGGGCTTGCATCTTTCTGCCACTAATGAACATGATAATTTACTTCATGTCTTCATCAAAAACTCATTTCTTCAAATTTTGGACTTGCATCCGTATGCTTCTAGAGTACAGATTTAACGAGTGATTCCTGACATTATTTGGAGTAAAAAATGTTAAAGAAATTTTAGTCTAATTTTTTGGTTACTCAGCTAAGTGGACCAGTGACGACAAGTGTAAGAATATTATAATATTAATAATATTACTACAAATAATGTCAGGATCATTCTTTAAAGAAGCCAATTACGTACATTTACACAGTGCATAACGAAGTTGCGTCAAGAGATACCAACGATATGTCTAATGCATAATAGTTTATTCCAGAATGTATGCAGTGGTAGTACAATGCAATACATTCCATATTTAGAAATAACAAAAAATCAGACAAACAATTAAAAAAAAAAAACAATATACGAATGCGCTTTACTTTTTAAGATTAACGTTGATACCTCGTTATGTTATTTAATTTATTTCAATTTAATTTTTTCTTGACGCCTCAACATTTTAAAATAATAAGTTTGTTAAAAAAAACTTTTATTATGAGATTATTTTTAAATAATAATTTATTTACAAAAAAAATCGACTACCGTGCTAAAAAAATCAAATTATTTGAAAAAACCCTTGATTTACAGTCGATTGATTTTATTTTTTGGAAAATTCGGTCCATCGAAAACCGATTGAAAAGTCGATTGTAGGTAGGTACCTGATCTTTGCATTATAAATGCTGTCTCGGAGATGTTAACAATAAACTTGTTTTAGGGTTGCATTCACCTGCCAATCGAGATGTAACGTACAAACCCCAAAGTTCGAATACCGTCCGGCGTGGGGGTCTAGTTCAGCCGGTTAGTATGTCAGGGGGTTAGAGCGGGCGGCTTGGATGCGGGGCGGTGGGGCTGGCCGGGGGGCGGAGTGGGGAGAGAAAGATGCCGCTGGTGACGTCAAACGATCAGGGGTAAGTATTTAACCCCATGGGGTCCCTGGGACACGGGCTGTTGGAATGCAGCGTAGGTACATAATGTTGGGGCTGTAAAGGATATTTGATCGCTGAAGCGTATGAAATTACTGTAACATAATAAGACAGATGTGACTTGGTTAATGAGGTAAACAAATATTAAATTTGTAGTCTAATGGGTATACGCTTTACAGTCGATATTTTAGTGAGAATAATTTAATTCATCATTATATTTATACATTACGAATAGGTCAGAACACACAAACCAGTTAAATCACTCCATATATCAAAATATTTATTAGTATCTAAAATAACTATTGATCAGTTCCAATTTTGAAAATGTAAATAAAAAATATTTTTATTGAATTTTATATTATCGGTAGGTTAGCTTATCGCTTGTATGAATTTTCCAAAAAAAATTATTTTTAATTTTGAAAATGACACTGATTGAACGCAAATCCGAGTTTAAGAATTCATTGAACCATAGTTATGCAGGGACTCAAGCGCAACCACGATTATTATTTAATTTTGATGATAGTATTTGCAATATAGTCAAAGATCCAAAGAACTATAATGTTCAGTATTTTTGATGGGTGTTCTTTAAGTGTTGTTACCAAAAGTAGCAAGTTCATAGGTAAGAACTTTGTAAGTGTTTTTAACTTATGACTAATCGTCCGGCAGTATATGGAGGGAGCAAATAATGCAAAAGTTTGAGTAATGCATTTGTGGAATTTGAGTAATTCCTGTTGCCCCGATCTCCTGTTCGTTTCAACTTTTGATCAGATTCGTCATCATCCGACAAACATGAGAACAAGACCGTTAAGCCTGATCTCAACTTTATCAGAAGCTGTAACGGAATTCTTTTAGAATCCCCTTTCAGAACCAAAACCAAAACCAAAAATGTTCTTGGAAATATTTTTAGTTGTTTAGTTTACTCCATTTAACATTACATCCCTACTTGCAGTAATTGTAGATTCATGATTGAGTAGGTACTTAAATGCTAGATGCGACTTGACTTTTATTTATTTAATTGTTGATGGTATTATGGACAGCCCTGATTTACTAACCTAATTGTATTTCATATATCAAATGATAACATTTTCTCGATTAAAAAGTTATTACGATTAATAAATTGTAACAATAATATCAGGACCAAGTAATTTAGCCAAAGGTCACCCGAAGCGGTTAGCAGGTTGGATGACTTAGGAGGAGTGCCCGTAATCATGGAGTTACTACTTTCCTACTGCGTGGCGGGTTGGATCGCAGTGGGAGGGATGAATTCATATCTCCGTCACTCCTGGACACACTGACCCCCAGATTCCCACCCTTTTCCTTTCCAAACCTTTCCTTTAAAAAACCCTCTATATATCATCCCCAAAGATGACATACCTCGAGGGAAATTATTTTCCTCAGGGACTCCTGTGGCTTGTACCCAGATATGCATGCAGTTGGTTGTTTTTTTCATGTTTGAAATTAAAATATTCCAATTCGTAAATATCATTTCAAATACAAAAATCTAAAAGGTAATTGTATCTAGTTTCTAAAAATGGTATTTGTTTATACTGCATCTTAAAAAATAAAAGATATAAAGCACATTTTAAATACCTTGGAAATATTCCGAAATTCGATGAGAATTTTAAGTTTATACAACAGATAAACAACCCCCTTTGGCTGTGTAAACAATGTACATTTATTTTCCATGAAATATTTTATGTCAGTTTTTTTTTTATTAATATTTTCACATACATGACCGTTTACAAATTGATTAAAATTTTCAATTTTCAATATGTTTAAAAACGAGATTGCAGGTAGTTTCCTGATAAACTTTTAGAAAATTCCCAATATATCGGAACACGTGTTCATGCACATGCTTTTGTCTTGATAATATACAATGAAGAAATGCAGAATTTTTATGAACACATGTTCTGACATCGTGATTAGTATTTTACTAAAAGTTTACTATAGGAAACCTATCAATTAATTCGTTAAGGGCCTGTAATCCCGTTTTTAACCGGATTATACCTATTATATTTTTCTAATCACTTATTCCCACGTAATAATACGTGTATAATAATAATTGGATGACTTGTATGGCACCGTTTTTGTGCAAAATCACCTCAAGGGCGCTGTACAAATTTATAATACATTTCTACAGTGATCTATGTTATTAGTATGGAGATAATATACAGTGCAATACTTACCTGGTAGGTCACTTGAAATTAACACTTAATTAACATTATCTAATTGTTTATTAGCGAAATTTAGATACAGGATTTAGGACATAATTGGAAAATTGAATATAACTGGACTTTCTCTTAGGAATGGTATATTTAATTTAAGGGTAAGACAGCTTAAAAAGGTAAGTTTTTAGTTTAGACCTGAATTCTGTTGGACGTGTTATGGATCTTAGTTCCGGAGGGAGTTTATTCCAAGCCTTCGGCCCAGATACGGTTTACTTACGCTTAGGTTCTATCAGTCTGCCTACAGCTGATGATGTTGCTGATCTAAGCGTTGACTGCCTCAGACCAGTGTTTTCCGGGAAGCATAGTTCAGAGATGTAGGGTGGGGCCATTTCATTGATGGATTTAAACACCATCCAGCACAGTTTGTACTGGATTCTTTCAGGTCACTTGAGCCAGTGAAGGTTACGAAGGAGTTCTGAAATGTGCGAATATTTTGAAACCCCGGTTATGAGCCGTGCTGCTGCATTATGTATGTAATATATGTATCAGCATAGGCTTCAGGTGGGAATGCTGTATTTGATCTACCAGTATTTTAATGGAAGATGGAATCCGAGGAACTGTCATTGATCCTCTCCGCAACGGTGCGTAGTCGGGAAACAAGCCAAACGCGCGCCCGAGATTTGTATACGGTTGATATTTGTCACACGAGAACAGGTCGTTGCTATGACTTGTTCTTGAGTTCAACTCCTTCCTACAAAATGGGCCTCTTCAAGACCCACGTTCACTCCTTCCTCTCCTCAAAAAACCCTCATTTCTTCATTTCCAAAAATGACACAGGCCTTCAGGGAAAATATTTTCCTCATTATATCCATAATATATGTTATTCTTCCACATAATATATATTATGTGAAAGAATTAACTTGTCAAATTAGGAGAACAACCGCATTAATCAACAGGAACAGGAATCCTTATTGACTGAAAATACTATTATACTGTTCATCTCCAATAGTCATTTATGAAAAAAAAAAAAACTGAAGTTAAATGTAATTAATATCATCATGTTTTTTTAATGATATACTTGTATAAAATATAACTAATTCCAATCAAGAATAATACGTAGATCGCATAATACTTGGTCAGTCTACATATAACGCTGTTCAGACCGAAGGAAAATTCTATGAATCTGGTCGTGATGTGGAAAAATTGATGCGAATGACAATGTCATTACCGTAGTTCTGAAGATGAAGCTGGGTAGTGAGGTTAGATAAAATATTATACAAATATAATACCCCGAACGTCACTATTACGGTATTAGACAACTCATCCACATCAGGGCGGTTATCCAATCTCCGACCACACTACATGTAACACTAAGGGTTCCATGCTAACTCAACACAGTGACTATTCAACACAATTTTAAAAAGTGATGTAAAGTCATTAAAAACGATGAAAAAAAATAAATTCTAACCTAACCTACTTAACCCAGTTAATAAGGTTTTTGTTTCATCACTTTCCATGACTTTATATAACTTTTTAAAGATGTGATGAATTATTATTTTGATGATTTATCAGGTCACCGACATTAAGGTACGTATTGCACATGGTGTCAAGCGGAAACTGATAAATCTAAGACACAAAATGATAAAAAAAAAAAATTGACCTGAATTTTTTATTCTGTTTATTATATTTTGAAACTAAAGGATTAAAAAAGCTTTTGAAGTCGGGTCAGGATTCGACTCGTTTTAAAAGACATTAAATTGATGATATAACACCCAGCGACTGATTTTTTTTCAAATTAAAAATGATTTGCAACGCCCATATTATGTATTACGGCATAATTTAAACGGCCAGCATTAGGAGGAAATTTAAAATAAATTGCAACGCCCATATTATGTACTATGGCATAATTTAAACGGCCAGCATTAGGAGGAAATTTAAAATAAATTGCAACGCCCATATTATGTATTATGGCATAATTTAAACGGCCAGCATTAGGAGGAAATTTAAAATAAATTGCAACGCCCATATTATGTATTATTATTATTATTTTTTAAACATACAACAAACGATGTTGTATTCCCATGAGTTGTTAAACTCATTAAGGGATCGCCAATTGGTAGTTTTGAAATAGAAGATTAAAAATATTAAAAAAAGAGTTTTGTACAGAAAAATTAGATTAAACACAACATATGAAGAATCACTTTACAGATATGTCACAAAAAAAAATTGTCTTATAAGACTTTATGAATTATTATAATCACTCATTTGATTTATGTACTGTTGGTGTCAAAAAGTTGAAAAAGTATCCTCAATGATGGACTATATAAATGCATAAAAACAAAATCAGGAAAATACATTAAAAAGTACGGGGTCAAAAATAAACAGACCTAATACAAGATGTTTTACATTCAAAATACATGAAAAGATTAAAAAAGCCCATCATCTCTGGATGTACAAAGTTTGGTATTTGGAGATAATTAGGACGGCTATCAGAACAGAGTTTGTACCTACTTATGACTCGTTTTCCAAATAACATTTGAAAAAATAGGATTTCAATATATCGTTTCGAGATTTGTTAGAGGCATAATACCTGTCTTAATTCTTCAGGCAATTTGTTATAGTTAGTGTAGGCAATATATTCTAATGATTTCAGTCCGAACTTTGTTGAGTGTATTTTTGATATATGTAGTTTGTTGTGTTGTCGTGTATTATATTGGTGAACATCGTGTTATAGTTCAGTTTTATATTTGTGTGGGTGTTACACTGAATAATATTTAAAATGGTGTTTGTTATCTTATGGAATAATTTAAACGGCCAGCATTAGGAGGAAATTTAAAACCTAACAGAATTAGAAGAAGAGTTTCTTTTTCCAAAAGCAGGAACGATCCACAGACACGTCCCGTCCGTTATGAAGAAAACATAACGTGATTATCCATCTGACTTCGGGCAGATTACAGTTTTCCGAACTTCTCACATAGCCGAAGACAAAATTAATATACATTTATTGTACTCCATTGATTCATATTAGTAAATTAAATTCATAACATACGACACGTGTTTCAGTGCTAAATCTGTAAGTGGTACGATAGTGGTAGAGTGGTAAGATAGTGGTACTAATTATCACGTTAACACTTATGAGTAAAGTAGCTGATGTGTACCCGGCTTTGCTCTTGGACTTATGAATGTTTTGGGGTAAAGTTTTGGTGTTGTATTATTTATTTCTTCCGGAAGAAATTCTCTAAATGATGGTAAAAACCCTATCAAAATCCGTTGCGTAGTTTAGAAGAACTAAGCGCACAAACAGACAGACGCGGATAGCGACTTTGTTTACAATATTTAGAGATGATAATAGGTATAAAGGCAAGATTTATTTGTAGATACACAAGTGGTAGAATTTTTCTTTCGACCTTCGCTACCCTCTAGGGCTCTAGAAATCTAGAGCAAACATATTTTTCAAATTGGTAGGCACCATAAGATTGTTTGAAATTACAAACATTTGCATAAACAAATGGATATGAATGGTTATAAAAAATGATAACAAAGGAAAAAAACAAAAACAAAATTTTTTAACACAAAATTGAAAAAGCATAACGCGTTGCGCCCCATTCTATTAATAAGTTATATTATTAGAAATAGGTTTGGTTTCCTTCCTCAAATAAAATACGCAAAGCGATATTGCATAATATATTTCAGGAAAGGCATAAACGCCTTTCTTTTCAAGATTCTGTAGATGTGCGGTAGTCATTGTTTTAGGGTTGTGTTTCATCTGGCCTTGTGGAATGGATATAAATATTATATAAAGCTGCCTAGAGCCATTCACAAGCAGTGGAACACAATTGTACCAACAAGTCCAGAGTTGGGATGATAAAACATAATTTAATAAAAAATATCACGAAAGCTTAAATATTTTAAAGCTTATTTATTTTTATCAATATTATTATTACGTTATTTTATTATTATTACGCGTGACAGCGGTTTCGTAATGCCTTCGGAAGGCGAAGCAACTGTCGCACTGTTATCATATTAATTGTATATGAGTATAATTTTAGCAGCATTCTATTCAATATTGCTAATTAGTACCGAGTAAGCGCGAGTTTAAGCGCAGTTAATATTTCAATAAAAACGCAACGTGGTGTTAACTTTTACCGTTGAACATAAAATTATTGCTGATTATATATCAATGTAAAAATTTGCTGCAGAGTGTTGCTCCATTGATTTCCATACCTTCCATTTTTATCTTTCATTCCGTACGAATGATTTATTGGTGCTCTTTCGAGCGTTTGAGTTGTGGGTATAATTGCAGGACTAGCTTAGTGAAAAGTGAGAAATCGTCATCTGTATTCGGATTTAAGAGTGACAATAATTGCCAGGATATAATAAATATGTACTAAATAATATGATTAATGCTCATCTTCTCTAAAAAATCGATACTTACTAATCAAATCTGATTTAAAGGGAAATAAATCCACTGGGTATGGTAAGTATATTGAAGTTCGTGGGAGAAATACTTAAAACGTAAAACATGTGATACCTACGGCATTTGAAACAAAACTAATTTTCGGTAGAAAGGTTGCCAGTTTAATTACTACTCGCAAAAGACCAACCTTCCTCCTTTCCATCTCTTCCCTTTCCCACCCTCCTTACAACATACACCAATTGGGAATGCCATTATACCACTGGCTCTGAATAGTTGAAAGCAGTTGCGATTTTCTTTAAAAGTTATCAATATCATACGTTATTCTGTTGAAGTGCAACTTGTTTACAAGCTTCTCGTAAATCCAAATGTATATTATTAAGAGCGTGAATGCTTCCCGCTTATAAGGACAGAAGTGTCGTACACGTAACATACTCACCCGATTAGCACGTGGTGAACCTAGCGAACGGCGTCAGGCGTCGACGCCAGGACAGAAACGGCGTTATCACATAAAAAAATTGTAATAAGTCATCTCGAAAAATTCGGTATAAAAATTATTAAACCATTCATAATTATCTTTGACACAATATGCGATAACATACACAATTTGTATCGTAGAACGATCGCTGGTCTATTCTCGGAAAAGAAAACATTTTATTTGACCGTATAAAAGTTCCAAGTGCCGGAAACTTTGTTAAAGGGAGACCGAATGTAAAAGTATAACAGCAAACTGGAAATATTAACATGAAAAGAGAATGAATGGAATCTGAAAACTGACATTATGGAACTAAGGCGGATCTACTGTGTCCAATGTCTTAAATTTATATACACTCTTAGAATAAAACTCTAATAATCCGAAAGCTATTCTAATTAATGAACAAACAAATATAATTCGTTCACCCTTACTAGATATCTTCAAACCTAGTGCAAATATGAGTGCACTATGAAGTACTTAATTATGCTATTAAAATAACCCTATGAGTCATCGTTTGGGAATAACTAACATAAAGACATTCAGTCAAATTTAAACATTACAGTAATTGGGGAAACTTTACTGGGGTAATAACAATTAATAATTTCTAACATTTTACTCGGAAATCAATTAAGAAATCAGTAATTGAAAATAAAATACCTATCTACAAATAATATAAATGTATCGTCTGTAAGTGGGCTACCCACGGTTTGTTGTGACAGCTTCGCCCTCTGAAGGCATTACCTTCAGAGGGCGAAGCTGTCACGCGTAATAATAATTATACAGCAGAACTTGTTTAAAAATAAACTGTTTTTATAAACCCAATAACAATATTATTGAATATATGAAAAAAGAATAAAACATAATGCGACGCAGAGTCGACTGTTTACTAAAATAAGTAAAACTGATAATATATCAATATACCTATAGATGCGCATTAACGGTTTTCAGCATAGTTTAATCAACTTTATTAATAATAATAATAATATCTTTAATTAATAAATTTGCAACTATAAACATGTAAATACATAGAATAAACAAGAATTAGAAATTCTCATAACCTGCCTCACTAGGCTAGCCTGTATTGAAGCAGTCATTTTAATAGTTTAAATACTTGTGAGTATACCTACACTTATAGATATTATAATATAAGCACTCAATATTTTAGTTGCATCAATAGTTTCGTATAAAGGTGAGTGAATCTCAATTTTTATTATTTAATAAAAGCATAAAAAGTATGCTGCCAACGTAAAAAGCAGAGAGTTACGTTTTCCTTTTGTATAGGTATCCCTTATAAAACTTTCATCAATAGCTACGAATGTACAATTGACAGAAACAATTATGTATTCGTAGCGTAATCCAATGCAGTGGTCATAAAGTCTCATTCAAAATTAAAACTATTGAATTTTTCGTGTAATTTCGACAAAATAATTCGAACCTACTTGAAATATTTACGTAAGAAAATATAACTCACAGTGTTTATGTAGAAATAAAAATACACATCGAATACCAAGTTGTGTGTTGTGTAAACGTAGGCATTTACGCAAAATTTCTAAAATTATTTTTTTTTATGGTGCATCTCATACCTGAAACAAAGAGAAAACAGAATATTAGATAATTTGCTTCAATGATAAAATAAATAATATGTAATATTGAAAAACGTTTTTAGCATAAATATTAAACATTCCCACATATTGACATATATAAAGTAACACATGCCTTGTCAGTTTTAATACCACTGTAAAACTCAATTTGTGAGGTCTATCAAACCTGGCAATCAATATCAGTCATAAAATCTACCCGGCCATCAATTTTAAATTGAAACCATTCATCCATCAAACAACAGCCCCATTTAAGTATTAAAATTCTGGGACTAACTACCGTATGTCTTCCTCTTTGCTGATAATACTAATGGAGGGAAACAATTATACCAAGTCAGTGGACATCTTCAATTTATCTTAAAACAAATATAAAATTCTGTTAATGAAGCAATCCAAAATAAATAATGTATATTCCTTAAAATTCTCATGTAAAAGCCCCGAAAAAGGGCGGCAATAAATAAAATAATTGTCAGAAATGTATGAAAAATTAACAACAAGTGCGTTCACTTATTAGTAGCGTAGTGCTTTTTAATATTTAAAAACTTTAAAATTTTTGTTATTTCAATAACATTTTCACTCATTGGAGTACTTCGACAATTACTTTTAAAAGGCGTAAGCCCCGAAGAGGGTATAGTTATTGGATAAAAGAAGAGTGCGGGAAACAATCCAAATATTTTTTTTAATATTAACCCCACACAAGAGGTCCTGAGGAAAATAATTTCCCTCAGAGCCTGTGTCATCTTTTGGAATGCTGTGTGGAGGATCTTTTTCAAAGAAAGGAAGTTTTGGGAAGGTAAAAGGTACGAGGGATGGGTAGAAATCTAGGCAGAGAGAACGAATCGCCAAACAACTCGGTCTTGGCACACACTCCTTGCCTCATTCACATTCATACATCGTCTCATTAATACTATTCTATTATTCTGACTCTTGACATGGCCCGACTCGAGTATCTCATTCACTTGATCGTGTCATGTCTTCCTCGGGCGTTCAACAGAATAAGAAAGGCGTAGAAAGAATGCAACACACGATAATACTGCTTTTATTTTAAATTTTCAATTAGAATATTATTTTAATGAAATTATATTCTTCACGCGTGCTGTAATGTAATAATGTTCCTTTAATTTCAATGTGTAAATATTTTACAGTACGTACCCATACTAGTTTATGACACACTTAAAAAAAATCTCTAAAGGTTGTAAAAACGCATTTTGAGGCGACGACGGGGATATCTAGCTCGATCGATAGATAGAGGCTTTCTCGACTAAACGTCGGTAACCGCAGATAACGTACAACTTTAAACTCACACAATTTTACTAATAAACGTGGTGTAAATTTGATACAATTTTTATACAACCGTGTAGGAAAAAACCTCAATAATAGAAACTGACATCTAACAGCCATAAAATAATTCATGGAGAATAATAATAATAACAATAAAAATAATAATAAATAATTGATCAGATTAAAAGAATTTGGCATTCTCAGACTATAAAAATATTAGCATTTGTCATTTCGGCTACTGGCATTATACCTAGCTCTCTCATTCAAATTTAGCATTAGATCTGTCAAAGAATTTATTTATAAAAATGCAAAAATACATGTAGGATTACGAAACATTTAAAAAAAATTATATTGAGAGATCGAGTCGAACCCTCTGATATGAAAATATCTGGAGTCGGTGAATTATGTTCCCATTTGATCTCTGGTGAGTTGACGTGTTGTTCTTGTATTGTTTTGTATTTATTAAGCTTATATAGTGCACTTGCATAATGTGGATTGACTAAATGATCATTTGTGGAAAAGTGTGTGGAAGGGTTTAGTTTTTCCTGTCGCGAAGATTTAACCCGGACGTAAAAGCGGAAAAATTCTAAAAAAATAATAATACATTGTTTAAAGAGGGTGATTTGTCTGTTGTGTAAACTTAAATTTCTCATACGATTTAGGAATATTTCATAGTTATTTTAAATGTTCTACATATTTCTTCTTTCGACCCTTGGACAGCTCTGTCTTTCGACAATGATTGCCAATACAGGGTGGAAATAGGATCGTGCGAACTTGCACCATGCGCTCATGAATTCTGTATTGTTCGGGAATCCTAACCTGTTGGCAGGGCCACAAGCTGCACGAGGGGCCTGAATAATTCACATGCAAACACAACGAACAGTGACACATAATATGCATACTGTACTGATGTATCATATTCAGTCAATGATTTACAGTGACACTGGAATCCACACAGTGAAACTCTGTAACACACGGTTTTGCTCCGAGTAAGTTGCAAGTAAGGAGGCGTGGAAATAAAGGAGACATTTCATCCAATAGGGTCGAGTTTTTTTTCAGCTATGATTTCCTAATTTTTATATAAATAATTAAGTATCTACACTTTCTAGACATACTTTACTTCGTTGCAAACAAAAACAAAAATAACACGTCGAACATATTAAAATAAGCATAAAACATCAATAGAACGTCAGCTTTTCTTCGTAGGTAAATCTGTGAAGCAAAATAATAGCTGTCGAGATAAATTTATTATACCTGTCCGATTTTGTAATGTCGAAAGGAAAGTAACGAGTTTTCGTACAATGTACATGTCTGTGTGGGAGTGCACATCTCTTGCACCGAGTTGCTGGAAGTGATCTTCCCGGCGCGGCTGGTTGATTAAGGGTTTGTGCAGCCAAGGGGTATTCATTTTATGACTTAAAGATGCGGCGCAAATGTCATAAATTTATATTATATTCTACAATTTCTCCATTGTATTCCATACAATCTTACGTAAAGTAGTGAGTTATTGTTATGCACTTTTTATTCACAGTACCTTCTTGCTTATGCCAATCAGTTAAAGTGGCGGGTATTCAAAACACTGTAGGATGATTGAGTTTTTACGATATTATCAGTTCAATTAAAGGCCATGTTAACCGCCCGAGTGCTCGCGTCAATAACTGGAATATGAATTGAGTGATTGGAGTTTATTATAACAAAATTATACCTCTGTATTTTAATAACCTGATTATAGAGCTATATAGCCAATGAATTCACCTATATTTTACCGCTTATCCTATATTTTTAGGATTTACAAAAAAACTATTATACAGGGTGTCCGGAAACTCGTAGTACAAGCGGGAAACTGGTGAATCTACATCACATTTGGAGTCGATTTTGTAGTATATTTTTTTTTTTATTTGAGCTTTCGTTATCGAGTAAATCGAGTTTGAAGTTGATTTTTTTTTTTTTTTAATCAAATTCTCATAAATTATTACTGAATATCAAAGTACCCAACTAATTAAAACTATTTGAAAGTAAAACAAATGAAGAAATTCGGATTTGAAGCATTATTTTGAAATCACCCTTCATTTAACCCGGTGTAATCATAAAATATTTCTGCTCTGCAGAGTTAAAACATCTGTTATTCAACCCTAAACACCAGAAAAAACTTTAATCCTAAAATAGCCGAAAAATATTTTTTTTTGGTTTTTTTTTTTTTTTTTGAAAATGCTCAAATCAAAAAACTTTATGTTTTTTGGGTTCCCCATGTGGTGTAGATTCTCCAGTTTCCCGCTTGTACTACGAGTTTCCGGACACCGTGTATAATTTTAAAAGCGCGAATTCTGCGGGTCAAAATGGCATATTGTGGCGTGCGATCACTCAAAAAGTTTTGCAAACTCGGCATAATATGCAGAAAATCACTCGAGTGGTCAAAGCTGCAAAAGTAAAGCCGGCTAAAGACAAAGCATACTAACTGCTTCATGGAAAGTTGAAGGATTATTTTATTCTATTATCGACAAACAGGTGCAGGTGTTTCGGAAACCACTTTGAGAAGCCTCTCACCCGGCAATCAACGTTAAGATTTTTAAAGAAATTTATTTTTAAGATTTTTTAGAAATATCCATACAAATTTGTGCTGTTTGCAGTAAAATTAATTTTATATACATATGGGTCATTCCGCCGTTTCGTTCAAATTTGCCTGTTTCCGCGGATTTTTTTTTTTTGCCTTTTTACTATATATTTTTATAGAAATGGGTTCCCGTACCTATCAGATGTATAAAAGTGAAAAGGGCACCTTTGTGCGACACTTGGATTCGAAGAAAATTGATGGAAGGTAATGAAGGTGTGGATGGTAATGAAAAACTGTTGGATGGTAATTTAAAAATTTGGATGGTAATGAAGTTTGGTAATGAAATATTAATAGATGGTAGTGAACATGTTTAAGGTTCTTAAAATGTCTGTGAATAATGAAATTTGAATAGAAATTGAATAATAAAATAGATTTCAAATCGTGCTAAGTATCATTTGACGTGGTGAGCGGATTAGGAAAAAGAAGAAAAACCTATTATAGTGAAAAACTAAATGCTTTATTCAGACTTTTGAACATTGGAGACAAGAAATACATTTTTTCATACGTAATCAGTTCTGCTTACTTATGCTTTTGCAATATCTGTATGAATTGTTAAAAAATAATGGAAAAAAATATCAAAATACAAATTAAGAAAAGGCAGCTGGAACATCAAACCCAACACAACTAAAATTTTCCTATTATACTACTTACCCAGAAATTATAAGGAATAGTCAAATTCTTTATAATTACGTTTTATAAGTAGGTTTGTACACAAGAAATACAAAATTTTCACATTCCTAAGCAAACATTGTAATATTTGAAAAATAGAAATAATAAAAATAATAATTAAAAATAAGAAAAAATCAGAAGTCAATTGAAATGCAGTTTAAAATAAAATCAGAGATACTTAAAACAAACACAACATATGTAACTAATAAGTACAAGATAAAGGTCTTACATCTAAATAGGAACATAATATTTAAGGAACTTGAGATCATTCTTGTGAAAGTTTTTGCTGGAAAACTATTTCAAATCAAAGTTCGGCAAATTTTTGAAAGTGAATTGTCCTCTTTCATTCTCATCTGGATCTTGCAAGCGCTGAAGAATTTGTGATTCCAAAATGAAATCGTCGTCACTAATTGTTGGCCAGACAAATTTTTTGGAATTCCCTTGAGCTTTTTTCAAAAAAATTACTTTGTACTCTAGTGTGTACTCATGTTTTCCAATAATTTTCCCAATGAAATGATGTGTCGTGTTAGTTATTTTATATTGAACCATTATCCAGTCATCTAAGTAGTATTTGAATGGCGCCTCCTTATCCTCTTTGTTGGTTTCCTCGTCAATGTCCATGTGTGGGAGTTCCACAGTTTTGGGGGACTGCTGTTTTGATTCATCGAAATCAGGATATTCTACTCTTAGGGATCGGATGAACTTCTCGAACTCACATTGATCGAAAGGATTGAATTCTTGCGTACTATTTTTATAAAGGGAATAATGCTGATAGTCGAACGGGACGTTTGAGAGTATTTTCACTTTACATTTCTTTTCTATAGTTTTAGCAGGCTCTGGCGTTGAAGCAATAGTATCGTCCAAAAACATGGAGCCGTCGAATTCGCTCAATAGCATATTGTCATCAATATTATTGAAAATAGTAGGCGAGTCAATTTGTAGGCTTAAGTTTTCAATATTCATGTCAACTGTGACATCTATACAGGCTTCGTCATTTTCTACATTCAGTACTCCCAGATGTTTGCTGTGCTTACATAACGGATTGCTGTGTTAGCAACTGAAACAGCTGAGGCTTCTTAAAACAACACTGTATGGCAACGACGAAGACCAAATCACCTGATGTACTTTGATTGTTCCTTTAAATCCGGGAAGTTTTTCTGGAAATTTATTCCGATATATTTCGTCTTCTGTAATGACAGTCAATTCGACGTTTTGAACATTTTGACGGACAACTTCAGCAAACTCTTCAAAGGAACCGATGTCTCCGCCAAATTTCACGTAGTTGTCTGCAGATCTCTTCACAACCGCTCCGATGCCATCTGGGGCCCCCTTACCATGTCCCGCCTCTTGGTAGTTCCATGTGACCCTCTCGATATTAGGAACTTGATCTATTAACTTCGTTATCATATAGAAAATGTAGCGGTTCCTATATTGACTAGATGGCGAATCAGATAAGAAGTGAATCATTGCAAGCGATGGAACCAAATCCTGCGCCATATTCAGAACAGGTACTAGATGTGCCCATATAGCTGAAGCATCATGATTGAGGCACCGACTCATCGTGCAAAATGATTTGGTTGAAGGAAGACCCGTCTGGCTGTCTACATAGTAAAGTACTCCTGTATGAAGAGAGACTTGTCCTCGGCTGCCACCAAAATGAAAGGACTGAATTTCTTCATGGTATTTCAACCAATAGTTCTCGCTAAAATCAACATGTATGAGAACCTCCGTGTCTGTTCTTTCAATTCTCTGATAGCGGAGTACTGCATTACGATGTTTCGTGTGTGTTTTAAGAAAACATCCATGGTGGCATCTAACTTTTCGATTATTTTACGAGGGTTGTCCTCGAGCTTCTTTTTAGTTGTTATGGTTTTCATTTTCTGGATTCCATCCTTTCCCCTGTAGGTTTGTTTTTCTATTGTCCACTCATAGTAGTTAATGTTTGTGCTGTTATTAAATTCTCCGTAATTATATCATTGAATAAAAAAATCGATTTTCAAATAAAAATTCGCAGGGTAAATTTTAACAGATTGTTTTTCCATATCAGTAAATAGATAAAACGAAAATATGTATTTCACCAAAACTGAAATTGTCCGACGCTAGAACGCAAGAAACTGCTTTTATTGATAATATTAACTTTTATGAACCCCCAAACATGGTCCCAGATGCACGTAAAAATAACCCTTACAAATTTATCATTACCCTCCACACCTCTAAATTACCATCCGGCAAAAAATTTTACGATACGGAAGGTAATGAGACGGAGGGTAATGAGGTTTTGACAATCTTTCCTTAATAACTCGCTTAATAATGAAATTACAAATCTTTATGTTTCAATAAAAAATAGTCCGACTAATTATAGTTTATAGGTTCATGATTCGAATTTTTAAAACATGTACTTACTTTAAAAAATGCTGGAAGGTAATGATGCCTGGTCGGTGACAAAGTCGTTTTCGAGCACGGAGATCGCAGATATTTCTTTATTCAGCGACGCACGTCCTCCCCCGTCCAGATATAGCGGTACACTGATTAGTAACGGAGGCGCGGGGTGGGGTACAGCTGACGAACAGTGACAAACACGGTCACAATTTTAATTACCGCTTTGGCGGAAGACGACAGCGATTTTTTCTGGACAAAAACAAAATCTCAATTCTTTCTATGATACAGTAACTTTAAAAATAAATTAAACACCAATAAATATGCAAAATTAGTTGTACATTCAGGTCGATTAATGAATGTAGTGATTTTACTAGTGTAAAATGTTCTTATTTATTGATCAATTTACCGGTCCCTCATTTACACGGGGAAGGTAATGAGATTTTAGCATGTTTTTTGTATACCATAAAGTTATTAAGTAACAAATGCCTAATCCGGTAAATACTACTTTTTCCTTTTTTAAATAACTACATTTTCCAATAAAACTTTCTTGAAAAACATTATTTTTCATATGACTTTTTTGCAAGAACATGCGATTTGAACGAAACGGCGGAATGACCCATATATGTAAACATAGGTGTTTACAAATTTGGGGGTAATGTTAGAAGTTACTGTGTCAGTTTTAGATAATTTGATTTAGGTATCAGGTGGTCTGGATTGATGAATTAGTGACCTATCTAATACAGAAGGCGTTGTATTATATTATATTGTTTCAGCCAAGTATGGAGTGAATGCGAATCTGACTCAGGCAATTGCGTCTCTATATGAGAGAAGCGTTGCGTGTGTTAGGGTGAACGGTGGTTTTACGGGGTGGTTTGATATCACAAAAGGTGTTAAACAAGGCTGCGTAATGTCACCATGGTTATTCAATCTATACATTGTAACGGGATAAATTAAGTACCCGTTGATTTACATTATTTGGTGTGGATATCCGACAACTGGCGACACCATGAGACAAGAAGCGGTGTTTGGCTGACGGAACAAGAGGAGCTTCGTCTTCAGTATTCGGGTGGCGGATCCAGCAATCACACGTAAGGGGAAGAAAGGACTCTTCGCGGATGGCGGTCAACACGAAATCGGGAAGTTTTTAGTTTATCATTATGCATTTCAATATTCAATATTCATTTCAATATTCAATTCAAATATTCAATCTTTAGTTCTCTTACTGTTTGCAATATTGGTTTACTATAATTCTATAAATTTTGTTCTATCGTTATATGGAACTGGCGCCCTTAATATTTATAGTAATGATATTTAAAATTATAATTCATTTTACTACCTACAATGTAGCATAACTTTCAATCACCATGTTAATTATTTTTACGTAATAATATACCGACCTACTAACGTTTCTTCGAGGTTAGTCGCACCCTGAGATTATTTATATTTAAATTATTCTTTGAGTCTCTTGCTATGTTTTTGTTTTATAATAAATTATATTCCGTAATATGAATCTTTTATTTAAGATTATCATCTCCTTATTATTACATATATTTTCTCATATGTTACATTTGGCGGCCCAACGTGGTTAAAACCGGGTTTTTTTTGTTTCATGGTGATTTGATGTGAAGTTGTGGGTAGTTTGAATAGTTTCATGTTAATTTCATGTATTTTTTTAAATTTTGAGTAATGAAATGCATAAATGAAGCTTCACGAGTTCGTGTTGATTCGCGAGAGTTTTTTGTTCTTCCGTCGTTATCATTGCAATCGGGGGTTTAATTTTAATTTGAACATTTTTTGCAGTCCGCCACCAAATACTCAGAACGCCAAGCGTTCATTATTTTTTTCTTTGTGACGTAAAATTCTATTTCGTCATATATTTTATTTTAATTGTTACCGTTTTGAATCCGTGACGTATTTAGTAAGGCGTCATCGCATTATTTAAAACATTCTGAATCAGAATACCTACTTAATTCACTGGCAAATAATATTATTTAAATATGTACAATGATTGTGTGTGGGTAAACTAATTATTATTTTATTTCCTCAGTGCACCGGTAGTTTATTTTTTCACAATATTCGTGAACAACATGCGTCGCAATTTTTGGTGACTATTTATTGCAACAAAATTAATTGATCAAACGGAGTAAGTTAAATTCTTATTGTTATCATGGATTTTTCTCATAAATGAATAATAATAATGATTACTATTATTTGATTCACATAACGCCATTTTTGTGCAAAATTTCCTCCAGATATATTAATATTCCTCTTTCAGGTTATGTTGAATTACATTTGCATACCATTTCAAATCCTGTATTATTGTAATAATAACATTATAATATGATACTTCTTAGTCATTTTCATTTCAATTGACATAGACTTTTAAATCTTCCTGTTATAAGGCATACATAGAAATTATTTTTAAATTAATAATTTATTTATTTTTGAAATATATTTTCCTGTTATAGGAAATAATTAAACTTTCCATCAATGACAAAAGGGAGTTATTTTTATTTATTTTTCGATAAGATAATGAAATACATAAATGTGAATTTCAGATTTCTACATCAATGCAGTCAAGTATCACGGGATCGCTTGCTGGTAGTTTTGGAGGAGACGTCTTTCATCACTGCGGCAGACGACTCCTGTATATTGCGGTTTGCCTGTATAATCATTGCATAAAGAGGTTATATTGTTTGTTTATTTTGTTGATTTTCTTTGGGGCTATGCGAGGTGATATAATGATATCTTCTAGGAAGGATTTAAAGTCATTTTATCGGTTCAATTGGTTTCGGAGGAGTTGACTCAAGTAAAAACAAAAACAAAAATTTTTCTCAATAATTATTTTTTTAACTGTGGAACCTTTAATTTTTTATTGTGGGTACTTTAAATTTATAATTGGTATTGCATCATCTGGGATTAATTGATAGTCAATGTTACATGCTTTATTTAAATCATAACATGGAAGTCCATTAGTAATTTCGATATAATTAACTTATTGCTATATTGTGGATGTAACACATAGTTTGCCTAGTTTGATATTTTGAATTTTCTGAAGAATTTTTTTCTTGAAGTCAGACATTTATTTTTGCGTTATTTTATTTCTAAAGGAGATTATTAAATGATTAAAATAAAATCACTTTTTTTAATTAGAATGGTTCTTTTAACATTTTACACACAGAACAATGTTTCATATTTATTCGAGGAAAGATTTATAATGTCAATATTATCTATAAAAAAAAAAAAGTAACGTCACACACACACACAATTATTATTTTCATGCATATTTTTTTCTTTTCTCAACACATATTTGATGTTGATGATTTTTCAAGTAAAATTTACTAAAATACACTTGAATATTTTACTACAACACGGTAAAATAATGTTGTCTATCTAACTATAAATATTTATATTATTCGTTCTTAACAAGTTCTCGTAATCGTTTGAACGCCACAAACGAGAAATGACAATTTGATCGCTTACATTTGATGCGTAAACGTAACGCGTATGTTTACACATTTAATGTATGTTTTGTTTTGTTCGGTAGTCTCGTCGTATTGTTTAAATTTTGTTTGGGTAGGTCTTAACGTTTGATTTTCAATTTAAAATATAAAAATATTAGCCTGTATCTTACAGTGGGAATGTCACTTCATGCTTGTATAAGCCTCTGAAAGTGAATTTTTCTTTTACATTGCACATGTTTTTTAAATAAAACCGCTGAGGCTTTGTACAGCTCGTAAGGGTTGACTGTAAGGGTGGGGATGATGTACATATTTACATCTTATGTCCATAGGGCATAGAGGGCCTGTAGCGTGTGGATGTTTTTGCCTACATGAGACAGGGGAACTATGTGCTATGTGATATAGTGAAAGCAATTGGCTTTTGTTGCAATTTTTCTCGGGAGAAAAGTACTACATGCTTTTTAGCCTCTGAGAGTACATTTTCTTAAATGCCGCCATGCTTGTATAAGCCTCTGAGTGTGCACCTGATGAAATTGTAGATAGTGTGTTTGGCACTTTTTTTTTTGGAAGGTGATAATTTAAAAAAATGGAAAATCATAACGTTAATTTCCTTGTGAGAGCGTGTTTTTGTTTTGTGTTTTTTTTTTTTTTTAAATAAAAAGAAAAGGAATAAATTTTTGTTCACATGCTAATTTCCATCTCTATTACAGAGGATATGTTGGTTATTATTAGACAATTTTATTTTTTTTTATTGCTGTAAATTCAGTAAATCTTAGACAATTCTTGCTATTTTCCATCTCCATTACAGAGGATATATAAGATATTATTTGGCAATTTCTTTTTCAATTGCTGTAAATTCAGTAATTCATGCTATTTCCATCTCTAATATAGAGGATTTGTTGGAAACTCATAAACAGTGTTTTTATGTTTAATTGTCCATTGATTTTTTTTTTTTTTAATTTGGACTATTTTGGTCATTTTCCTTCTCTATTATAGAGGATTTATCGGGAACTTTGTTTTAGATTTCAAAGCGTAAAATTTTCCAACAAAAATTAATAACGTAATATGGTTATTATTATCTATTAATTAACTATTAATATTAACTATTATTTTTCTGAGGTATTCATATCGGGTAGAATCAAATACAATTGAATTTGTAATTTTAAAATTTAATGGCAATCCAAGTACAATTTTATACAATCTATCAGTAATTTTGAGTTTTTGAGCTCGTGCAGTTTATTTATAGTAAAACTAAAATTTAATATTCAGCTTACATTTTCATTCATTGATAATAATTAATGATGATTTAAATATTAATTTTAAATTCATACATAAATGATCTCGCATTCGAATTTTGC
Source organism: Hesperophylax consimilis (assembly GCF_061612785.1). Classification (NCBI taxonomy): domain Eukaryota; kingdom Metazoa; phylum Arthropoda; class Insecta; order Trichoptera; family Limnephilidae; genus Hesperophylax; species Hesperophylax consimilis. The sequence continues at coordinate 6,617,628 of NC_142866.1, forward strand.
AGGGTAGCTCAAATATGACAACATTTATCGCTTGACTTAACAATAAATTATTTTGGTCTTTATTTCAACTTATGGATACATAATATAGGAACTTATGATGTAATCTTTACACATCTTCACACTTTAGATTTGTGATTTTCATAATTATTATTTTGAAATTTAATAATATTAACTGCCATCTTTTGGAAATTGTTCTAAACTTCGAACTCACTTTTAACTAAAAGGTTCGCACCTTGGATAGGATGTTGACATAAATCGATATTAATATTGGTTATATTTTTTTAGAAAATACCATTGAATTTTAAATAGGTGTTTATTTGTATTTTAAAATTTTTACCTAAATTTTTTAATGTTCGTACATAAGTAGAACTAATTGACACATTTAGTTTTTTTTTCTATAATAACAGGCATTGCAGTTTGATCGCTTCAAATGCTCAAACATTTCTTTTTTTGGAAATTTAGGAAATTCCATATAATTGGTTATGCCAAATTCATTATATCTTGATTATTGGGGCCAGTATGTTTCAATCAAAATTATAACTTTTGTTAGTGTTTATCATCACTTCTATTTTTTTATGATTATATTATTAATATGATTAATTATAATTTCTTTTGCCTTTCTTTGTAAAGTAAACCAATTAGTTAGGGGTTAGATAATAGGGGACTTTAAGAAGACTTGGAAAAAAGAAGCGGAACCAAGGATCTCAACATAGAAGCAATTGACTACTATAGAGGCTATGAACATCGCATGGCTTTACTTCGCATCTCCTACGGGCAATCTCATCATCAAGAAGTAAACTACTTGGATCCTTCTCAACCCCGCATTCAACGACAATCAGCCTTCTTCTTCATAAGGAACTATTGACCCTTTGGCATTCATCTCAGAAGAAATTATGGAATAGCCTGGCTCTAAAGGCTTCATGCGGAGTTGGATATTCTCTTCAAACTTCTTATAACCGGAGTGCTGCACTGTACCCAAAATGGACTTTAAGGAAGTGCCAGGAGGCACTACAAAAAAAAAATTATAATATAACATAAACATAATTTTTTTTTCTCAACGGAAAGGGGTAATGTAACGGGATAAATTAAGTACCCGTTGATTTACATTATTTGGTGTGGATATCCGACAACTGGCGACACCATGAGACAAGAAGCGGTGTTTGGCTGACGGAACAAGAGGAGCTTCGTCTTCAGTATTCGGGTGGCGGATCCAGCAATCACACGTAAGGGGAAGAAAGGACTCTTCGCGGATGGCGGTCAACACGAAATCGGGAAGTTTTTAGTTTATCATTATGCATTTCAATATTCAATATTCATTTCAATATTCAATTCAAATATTCAATCTTTAGTTCTCTTACTGTTTGCAATATTGGTTTACTATAATTCTATAAATTTTGTTCTATCGTTATATGGAACTGGCGCCCTTAATATTTATAGTAATGATATTTAAAATTATAATTCATTTTACTACCTACAATGTAGCATAACTTTCAATCACCATGTTAATTATTTTTACGTAATAATATACCGACCTACTAACGTTTCTTCGAGGTTAGTCGCACCCTGAGATTATTTATATTTAAATTATTCTTTGAGTCTCTTGCTATGTTTTTGTTTTATAATAAATTATATTCCGTAATATGAATCTTTTATTTAAGATTATCATCTCCTTATTATTACATATATTTTCTCATATGTTACAACATGGATAATTGTATGCAAGAATTGAAAGAGGTGGGATTGGGCGCGAATTTGAGTGATCTGAAAGTATGTTGCCTGTTGTATGCTGATGATGCGGTGCTGATTGTTAGTATGGAAGATCTACAGTCTCTCGTGTCTAGGATGAACGAAGTATGCGTGAAGAATGAGTTAATGATGAATGCAAGTAAGTCTAAAGTAATGGAGTTTGAAAGAGAAAGTACGAAAACAGTGTGCAATATAGCTGTGAATGAGGAATACTTGGAGCAGGTGGATGAATTTGTGTATTTAGGAAGCATGTTTACGAGAGATGGGAAGGCTGACAGAGATATTGAAAGAAGAGTAAATGCAGGTAACTCCATTAATGGAGGACTGAACGCAGTTGGCGCCAACAAAAAATTGTCCAAAGAAGCGAAGTTAGCAGTCCACAATGGAGTGCTGGTCAGAGGCGGTTCCTTGGTACGTGCATTTGTGCATTGCACTGCTTGTCTTCAATCTCCACATAACAAATTACAACGACATCTGTGCCCCAGTGATCGATGTAAGAAATTCGTAATTCCCGTCAGGTCATTATTTGAGCTATCTTCTAGTAAAAAAATTCCGCGCATTCCGTGCATACCCAGATATGCACAAAACCAACTTTTACCATACTACTAAAACAGCGTCGGGCAGTATCGAGACAGCCCGAAGTAGCCGAAACGGTGACATGAGCGAGACAGATTACACTCTTAACGTCAAATTACGTGTTAGAGCAGTGCAGATACATAACCAATCCGTGCATTATCGAAATGCTTTGACGACGAGTGAATTTCGCATCACTTTGATTATGCGTAATCCAATGCGTTTGGAATGGAGTCGCTTAGAAATACTAATGTTCAATGTTAACGCAACAACATTAACACATTGGAACTCGTTCGCGGTGAAATCAAACGGTTTCGCTATATTTTCAACGATGAATTGAGTGTCCTTTATTTTCAAGATAATTTTGTATTATTTAATCAGTTATTTTACAAATACAACTTAGAAGATAGAATGAATTGCAGTAGGTGTTCCCATTCTTAATTTGCTTCACCTAAATTACAGACTAGGTACATTTTAAAAGTGAAATGCACTGCTGGTAATTACAGTCACGGGCCGCGTCTGGTGCTGGTACCTACCCTGATGTATGGAAGTGAGGCATGGAACTGGCAAAGAAAGGATGAAAGTAGATTGAATGCTGTTGAAATGAGATCCCTGAGGCGTATGTGTGGTAAAACCATGTATGATCGTGTGAGGAATGTGGATATCCGTAAAGAGTGCAAGGCTGATGTAAGCGTAATGAGTAAGATCAAGAAAGAGACGCTTAGATGGTTTGGGCATGTAGAGCAAATGAGCGAAGAAAGGAGTGTAAGGAGAATATACGATGCAAATGTGAATGGTAGCAGAAGTCGGGGACGCCCGAGGAAGACATGGCACGACCAAGTGAATCAGATACTCGAGTCGGGCCATGTCAAGAGTCAGAACAATAGAAGAGTATGTATGAGACGATGTATGAATGTGAATGAGGCAAGGAGTGTGTGCCAAGACCGAGTTGTTTGGCGGTCCGTCCTCTCTGCCTACCCCTGCGGGGAAACGGCGTGATGGATATTTAGTTAGTTAGCCCTTTACAAATTTGATGTAGGATTAAGCTAGCATTAAGCCTCAGAAATAAGAGTGTAACCAAAAGAAACTCCGTGATAAGATTGATGAAAGACAAGTATAGGAAGGTAATATTTCAATTTGGGAGGCGGGTATGGGTACCGCCACTCCGGAAACCATTTATTGGATAACCAACACTCCCGCGATAGGTCGCTTATGGAGACAACACCTTGTACCGCAGTGCGAAGATGGGTTCGTACTTCCGACACTCCTGGACACATTGACCCACAGATTCCTACCCACCTCTTATATTTTTTTTATTGATACCTACATGATTTAGAGCAGTGTTCCGCAAAGTGTGCTCCGCGGCACACTGGTGTGCCGTGGCCATTTGTAAGTGTGCCGCGAGTCCCGCGTCACTTCTCACAAAGTGCTCTGTAAATCGGTCTTTGCTTTTCTGTGCGGCGCGGCGGCCGGAGGTGGCGTGGGTGGGACTCGATCGCTGCGAAGTGGCCGTGTGCTACGCCGCTACGTTACATTATCACGTGTGCTACACTACATAAGTGGGGTGCTATTGCTACATTATCACGTGATTGCGCACGAGCTATCGGGGTGCATGCGCGTGACAACATAACATTACGAATTACGACGGCGACGTTGCGCCCGCTTGTTTAGTAGTCATTCGTTAATGCTAGTGTTTGGTTGTGTCGTCGCGAACTTAATTGACTTTATTAATTGCAAATCTATTTAAAAAAGAAGAATGGGTAGCAAAGCTTGCATATCTGGCGGACATATTCGCTCAATTAAATGAGCTGAACAAAAAAATGCAAGGAAGAAATTGTAACATTTGAACGTCTTCGGACAAGATTGAAAGCTTTCGCGCTAAGTTGGTGCTATGGATCAGCCACGCTACCAATGGTAGTAACAAAATATTTCCAAATGTCATGGCTGCCGATTCAGAAAAAAAATGCAGGCTTTGATAGTGAAACACTTAGAGCTGTTAGCAGAAAAAATGAACTCATATTTTCCTAAGTGTGACCTGCAACCTATGGACTGGGTAAGAAATCCATTTTCGGAAAGCATTTCCCTTGGACATTTACCAATAAACGAGCAGGAAGAATTCATGGAGCTTAAAACTGATCGGACACTAAAATTAAAATTTTCTGAAACAGAGTTAGCTCATTTTGACTCCACGTAAAAAAATGAGTATCCACTGCTGTCAAAGCGAGCTATTGCAATTCTATTACCATTTGCCACGACCTATTTATGCAAATTGGGGTTTTTAACTCTCACTACGATAAAGTCAAAAAAGAGAACGCCTGAGGACGATCGACGAAGAGATGCGAGCAGCGTTATCAACGATTGTTCCAAATTTTGATCGTCTGTGTTCAGTTAAACAGGCTCACATTTCGCATTAAACATCTTTTCATGTTATATTGATTTTAATAATAAATATTAATAAAATATTGTTTTTGGTAAATTTTGGTTCGGAGTGGCCACGCTTATTACGAATAATTTTTAGAAAAAAACTTTAGATATGCCGTAATTACTATAAAAGGAAACTTTTTGGCTTGGTGGCGGCGGAAAAATATGCATTTTAATTATCAATTGGGTAAAATTAAAATTCACTTCTCGAACCGATTTGGTGACAGTTCGCGGTCATTCTGTCACTGTTATGTGATAAATATCAATCATAATTACACAAACCCGGCTAGACAAACCCTGCTTTGCCAAACAAACCATTCAAAACCTGGGATGTTTTTTTAAATTATGATGACATGCAGCTTTCGTAGTTGAACCTCAAAGTTCGCCGTTATTCGTAATAAGCCTAGCCAATCCTATCCAAAATTTACCTTGTTTTTTTTTCTTTGGTGTACCGTTAAAATTTCTTGATTAGTTAGGTGTACCGTGAACATAAAAAGTTTGCGGAACACTGATTTAGAGAGTACATGTGGTTTTTTGTGATATTTCACCCTCCATGCTAGGGCCCTATATTATAGCGGGTGAATTTTACAGTTTGCGGACATTGAATCTATACATTACTATAATATAAAAAAGAAAAAATGATGTATAGCTAGTTTGGGTTGCAAGAAGAGGATGGAGAAGAATTATAAGAAGATGAAAAATTTGTGAAATCATTAGTAAATAGATCACACTAATTAATTATGCAATAGATACAATACCGCTAAGTTAGGGAATAAGGATTTATTATGTTTTGTCTGAAAGGTGATTAAATTGATAGAGAGTAGAATGAATGGGTATTGTAGTTGTAGTGTATTACGCGTGTAAGGAATCATTTCGTAATTTGTTTTTTAAAGGAATGGGGTTGACTCACGGTTTTTAGGTTTTCAGGGATAAGATTAAAGATTTTAGGAGCTAGGAAGAAAAATTGTCTTTGAGCTGACGTGGTATGTAGTGAAGGTACTTTGTAGTGACCGTTGGTTATTTTTCTGGTGGTGTTGTTGTGTTGTAAGAGAGTTTTGTTCTTATATTTGAACAGGAAATGTATGTAGGAAAATTTTAGGTGGAGTTGTCGTATGTTTAAGACCTTATACTCTATGAGGAGTCGAGTGGAGGGGTATCTTGTCGGTCGCTTGTTAATGACACGTATTTCCATTTTTTGGGCATATACAATTTTCCTTTCCAGAAATTTATCTCCTTCCTTTCCATCTCCAAAGATGTCATAGGCCCTGGGTTTTTTTTTCCTCAGAGCCTTCTTGTAGAGCTATTGTAAAAAAAAGGAAACACCACACGTCATGATTTCCAAACCTACGTGGCTGGTACGAGTGCAGTTGCGGGTTGCCCACTTTGGTGAAGATTGCACTGATAACTAGACTGTATGAGATGACAGGGTCAGGAATGATTATTCAGGATTTAACTCGGTAGGTAACGACAGGAGTATTTCAAGTATGTGAATGTGTAAGCGGAAGAACGGAGAATATATGATGTGTAAGTGAATAGTAGTTATAGAAGTCGGGGATTATGAGGAAGACGTGGTGCAATCAAGTGATTCAGTATATCAGAGTATGTATGAGACGATGAATGAATGTGAACGAAGAAAGGAGTGTATGCAAATTTGTGTGGCCTTATATCGTCTCTGCCTGTTCCTCCGGGAAACGGTTTAATGTTTAGTTATCAACATAAACGGAAATTGTTTATTCTAACTATGAAAATCTTGATAGCTTTTACCCTCAGCCTATTTATAATAATTTATAGTTAAAATAATTTAATTTTTAAAGCTATTTTTAATTATGAATTACGTGTCTCTTTCTAATTCATATACATTATGTAAGTTATTAATATTTATTTATTTATTTACACATATACGGCACAACACGTGCCATTAACATACTTATAATAGTACAACAACATGAAGAATAACAGTATAAATGTTAGTAAAATTTAATAAAATAGGTAAAAAGTAAGGTAATAAGTAGTGTATAAAAACTATAATGTATAAAAGTAAATTGTAAAGTGAATAGTTTAAAATATAAAGTATTAAAGTACAAACCATAATTTATTAGGAAAAAGTAAAAATAAAAATAAAAATTTAAAGATTGAAATAAAACAATAAAATGTACCAATAAGATACCTATCTCAAGGTACCGAGAATGATTTAAATATAAAAAGTAATAAATCCTGGATTATGTTAACCGATATGATAAATATCGGTTAACATAATCCGTATATATTGTGTGTGATTCATTCAAAACATTTCAACTTTCCCACGATGGTTTTGCGAAACATTCTATCTTAGATGGAAACTAATTTGCTGACAGAATCGATTTTAAATATCAAGGCCAAATTGCGCATTGTGCATTGAATGGTATGGCTAGGTTCCCGCGGACAATCGATACTCAGGGTGGACGTATTCACCCGGAGCTTTAAATGCAATCTGCTATCACACTGCAATAATTTACTTACGTATTACACACCGAAAGCTTTTACGATTGACCTTAGATCCGAACCGACTAGTCGAACACCGCTACCAGAAATAGTATGGTGATTCTACCTGTGTAGGTTAATGGTATGATCCAACAAGTTAAGAAAAAGGGGAAATGTATAAGCCTTTATTTTCAAAGGTGATGGACGAGATGGCAACTACATTTAGCGGCACAGGGGAATGTTGACTATTTGTGCAAACAAAGTGCTCTCCAATGCATTAGGGTAATGAAATATTTCTTCAAAAGATTATATATATATGTTAATTTACATCAAGCCCACACAGGAGGCCCTTAGGAAAATAAATTCCCTCGCGGCCTATGACATCTTCTCCGTGTGGAGAGTCATTTTAAAGAGAGGAAGTTCTGAGAAGAAAATCGGTATGAGGTTTGGGTAGGAATCTGGGGATCAGTGTGAACAACTATGAATAAATGTATCCCCCCTACCTGGGCGCAAGGCGATGGGTCGAGAGAGACCAAATTAAAAATAGTCCAAATACTAGCAAACTTCGTACAACTAATTGCGATTGCACTATAATAATGCACACCGAATGCTGTTTGGACTACTGCGGAATTGCAGTGCTTTGACGATGTTTGAGGAAGGCCCCATCCACAGCTTCGCCTTCCTCAAAGGCACCGGGTCGCTGCACGATGGTCTCAAAGAAAGACTCTACTAAAAAGTAAAAGCTTCTACTCCTTCATCCGAGCAACCTCTATCATGAACATCTCTAATGGCAGTGATTGCAGGATACCTTTGTCTTCATAAACTGACAAACTTTTTATTGTTGGTTAACGTTTAATAGTTTTATTTTGTGCTTTTTATATTATATTATGTTCCACTTAAGATGATGTCTCATATCGTCTTATTTATCATAGGTATCTCTTATTTGATGTAAATTTAACATTTGTCCCACATATCAATAAATAAAGTTATGAAATGTTTGGGATTTATTAGAACAGTAAAAGATTTTTCGTCACTCGATTATTTTAAGATTCTCTTCACTGCCTTGGTAAGAAGTAATTTAGAATACAATCTAATCTAATATATTATTATTAAAATCAAGAGCGTACAACACAAATTTTTAAAGTTCAATTATAAACACTCATTGACCAATTTAATATGTTAATTTAATGAAATTAATGGATTTAACCGACTAATATTGCAGAAGAATCATGAGGGATTTGGTATTTTTATTCAAATTCGTTAATGGCTTAATGGATGCACCTGACTTAACTAAGCTAATAACGTTCCGAGTACCAAATCGTAACACGAGACTTCCTGGGTTGTTCTTTGTTCATTCATCTAAAATCAACTATGTAATTTAAAATTTTCCTAGCCCAAAGTCTACATAGACGTTTTTATTTAATTTTTTTTCCATACTTATATAAGAAAAAATAAGAAATTTCTAACATATTACATAATTTGTAACTTAATTTTTTTTATGTAAATGTATAATTTACTATTTCTTTCATGATTAGTTTTTTTTTAATCCTAGGTAATACTAACTTTTCTCTCTTATCTCTTTTTTGCATTTGTTGTATTAAGTACATATTACGTTCATTCATTTTACATTTGATTCTACAAAAATATTATTATTTCTTGTATTATTATATTAATTTGAATGCACTACGTTTTGTAACTAATTTATGCTTGTTTAATGTAAAAGCCCTGCGGGCGTCAATGGAAGAATAGACAAATATTTGAATTGTATATTTGACATATTTATTGTTTACGTACTATTACTATTTTTCGCTATTATTTATATTCTACCTATACATATACTGCTGAAAGGAACGTGAGGGGTTTCACTAACCTACAAATATTCCGGAATAAAGAAAATGTGTTTAAAAGGAGAATTTATAGGCGAATATACATAACCTAGATAATGTTTTTACTTTTTCAGGTTACAAGCTGTGAAGGGTCACAAATCCCCGGGAGACTTGCGCATAAACAGGCCAGTTTTCCCAAATAAGAAGCCCAAGGGGTCGCGGTCGTTTCCATGGATCAAAGGGAGCTTTTTTCATTTAGATCGAGAGATATAAATATTATTATCTTCTTAATAGCTGCCAACATAATTAGAGTAAGACCCGGGGGATATTAGTCGCATCAAAACATTTCAAGTTAAGTTCAAACGTTGCTAAGAGAATCTTCAGGGCAAATAAATTACCTATTGAAAACCTTAACACAACATTACAAATAAGAAATTTTGGTTTTCGATTTCATATTTGAACTGGCATCGTGAAGACTTTTAATTAGTTGAAACCCGTGCTCTCCTTATGAAGAATTCTGAGGATTCTTTAGGACGGGTTGTTTCGGAGAATTTGAACAATTCATCAAATTTCAACGTTCATTTTCAAGTTGTTTTTATTTCAGTTTTGTCAAGCAACTAACCTACAATGATATAATAACAGAACTTGAATAGGACTTTCACAGAACCCGTAAATGAACGTTGAAATTTGATGAATTGTTTAAATTCTCCGAAACAACCCGTCCTGTATTGAAAGTTATCGCTGCACTTAATATACAGTGACCTTAATAATATAACAATAATTGTTTTCCAGAAAGTTAAAAGCCATTCCATTAACACAGTTTACTGCATTCGTCCTTGTATTATGATTGAACTATTGTCGGGAGCAGCAGAGTACTTTTCCAATTTCCGCTCATAAGATAACATAGAAAAGTTGGAAGTTTTTATAAAATAAACCAAGCGCAATGAAGTCTATTGTAAAGTTTTGTTGGAACTTATCGCTCCACCAACCGAGAACCCTTGCAACTCATAAAGCTAAATTACTTGCATATTTCTCGAGTTAAATTTCCAAGGATCCATCCAATGTGAGAAATGAAGCAATAAATATAAAATTATAAGGAATTTCCATGGATTATGAAATTGAAACCCTCATTTCCAAGCTAGTACGAAGTGCATACAATAATCAGAATTTTTCCGTTCTATTTAACAATATTGTATTTTCATTTAATTTTATCACTGTTTCTGTGAATAACATTAAGTCGATGCACTACGTAGTAATGCAGAATCATGTGTTTTTGGTTTGAAAATTTGGTCGCCTAGAAAAGATTCAGATGCTTTAATTAAATACTGCGAGTAGAATACATCTTGGCCTTTGAAATAATCGAGTATTTTTTAGATGGCGATAAGGTTTAAATTCCCGCTTAACACCATCCGCCTGTTTTGATTTATGCAAGAAAAAAACATGGCCAAACAATGCCTTTTATTTTATTTTGTGGATGTTTAGGCATAAATATTTCTTTTTTTTCGATCATTTTATAAATAACTTAATTTGCCACATTATACAATAAAATCATAACCGAAAATGGGTTCGTAAGTAGGAGATTTTGAACTTTAAAGCAGTTTTCATAGGCCTTATACATTATTTTTTTCTGGGCTTATAAAAAGACTTATCTAAAAATACTCTATTATTTCAAAGGCCAAGATGTATTCTACTCGCAGTATTTAATTAAAGCATCTGAAACATTTTTAGGCGACCAAATTTTCAAACTGATTGATGCATGATTGAAAACTGATTGAAACATGATTTTGCATTACTACGTATGGCATCGCCTTAAAGGCTTTACACATCTCCCTGCAATCGGGGGCGATTTAGGGAGAGTGGTAGAGGGTGTATAATTGGAACCTTTTCTACACACCCGCCCCTGCCGCAGTCTAAAATTAAAATCTTAAAATCTAAAGTCTTTAACATTCCAGGTCATCTGTAGAAAATCAGGACTCGTTGATTTCATTAAAGTGAATTATTTTTAAGAAATTTTGACTTCTGTGTACTTTGAATTATGTTCTAGCTCTGTATAGTTTTAGATTTATGCATGAATTTTTGAGGCAAAAGGATAACATTATTTTCTGGAATGTATGAATGAATTTAAAAAGTATCACTAAGGCCCCGTAGTGAGCGTTCAAAAGGTTTGAAAGGGAGATGTAAATACGAATGTTAGAGGGAGCGCGCTAATTTAGAAAAACGATAATAATTAGCGAAACTGGTGAAAATATTTTATCAAAGTCTCTCGACAAATGCTTTAGTTGCATTTAAAGTTCACTACATACCTATAACATATTAAATAATAACAGAACAAGACGTGTTTATAATAATTTTCGGAGCTCACGATGCGATTTTTTTCTATCGAAGGATTCTCATATAATTACCGTTTCGGCATTACCAATATATATACATAATATATAAATAAGTGTTAAAGAGAAATTAGTTATAAATCGATAGAAATTCGGAATGCTGAGGTTTCGTAAGTCTACCGCAAGTTAAGGACGTTGTTTATTCAGTAGGTAATGTACGATGGCAGTTTAGAACAGTCCAATAAATATAATTAAATTGTCCATTATTTTAAACGCATTTGCACGGTAGTTCGGTTTTTAACAATCTGAAAAAATAAACCCGTAAAAAAAATGTTTTACTAGGTATAATACACCTATTTACAATGATCGACCTAGTCGCGCCATCTCTTGGGCCGGCTAGAAGTTTTTTGTTTGACTAAGAATTAATCCTTCCTTCCAAGTGACTGGCTGTTAAAAAGTTGAAAGCATGCATTGACAAACAATCTATCTGGCAAGTTTTTCTGCGGGAAGCGGATTCATTTCCACTTCATTGAAATTCAAATGGAAAAAGTAATTTAATAGCTTGGTAATGCCAAGGTACAGGTGAATAAGAGTGTCATTGCTTACAACAGATGTGTTATAAGCCTTTTAAAGTATAAATAACTAATCAACCATCTCCGTAGGGGCAGGCAGAGATAGTAGACCGCCATACAGCTCTGTCTCGGCGCACGCTTTTTGCATCATTCAAACATCGTCTCATACATACTCTTCTGTCATTTCGACTTTTGATGGGCTGAGACTCCATTAAAAATAAAAATAAATTTCATAGACTTCATAAAACAGTTTTTCACCAATACATTACAAATGTAGATTATAATATAAAGGTAAAGTAAATGAGAATAAACAAATTGTAGCAATAACAAATACACACTAGAAGAAATATATTACATACGTGTATAAAAAAAAATACTAAAGATCGATAGTCTGCATCAAAGATGCAAGAAATGCTTTGTAATATTTAATCTATAATGGCCACAGTGCGCTTTTTACTACCCTTTTCTCACTCCTAAGGCCGTAGAAAAAAATTCTTGTAATACGTTTAAGAATTTTCCTACATAAGAAAATGTGTAAACGTATAAGAGTACAGTCCTGAGAATAAATTATGCTTTTCGCGACCTACTGACCTACTTTACAGAACTGCGCGCGCAACGCGCTAGCGGTGACGTCACGCCAGAGTGCCGCGAACAAAAAGCACTTGCTGGCTTCTCAGAATTGAATCGTCAGCGAGGTTATGAAATCACTCTTTTGATGGTTGAATATGGTTACGTTAATACAAATGAAATATAAAGAGTAGTTAAAAAGTTTATATTTCTTTATTCGTAAAATATTATATTATTTTCAGACTTATCTTTCGTGTATTATATTCATAAATAACAATACGTGTCAGAACAGAATGTTTTTCAAAGGTTTCCATAAAAAAATGTTAAAATTAATAATATTTGTGATGATTTGGACTTTTTTGATGTGAAAACCTAACAGTTTTAAATTGATAACTATTTTGATGCATGGGTAAAAATAGTACGGTTGATAAATTTATAATATTTCGTAATGGAATATCTACACACATGAAGTATATATTTCAATACAGATCAATGTAACTCTTTTTATACATATACATATATAATAATCACAAGGTATGTTATTCTAATAATATGCAAGGTATTATCTTTCCCAGAGCGAGATACAAATCTATTTTTTGGCGTGTTTAAAAATTAATTAAGGCGAAGCTTAGTGCCAAATCACTATTTTGATTAATCTTTATAACGAATTGGTGTACATTATGAATACCAAAAAATATGCTTTAGATAAATTGAAGGTTTTCCTATCGCTTCGCTTGAGAAGAATACAAATAAAATAATAAATTACTAAATACAAAATATAAATGTAAACTACTAAAAAACAATCTTTTTTTCAATAGAAATGTATGAAGGGATAAAGGAAACAACTTTAAAAAAATACATTATTATAGCTAAGATTATCTGTGACAGTTTCACTTGATTAACTTTTTGGCTTTCTTATAAAATAATTTAGAAAATAAATAAAAAAACAGTTTTTTGCTTGAAATCGAACGCTTCTAGACTCCGTTTGTCAAGCGATTTTAATGCCTATTACATACAATATAAGGTATACCAAGAATAGAGTCACGTGGGGTAACCGTACGCGGAGTGTAAGTGTTCGCAGTGATGTTTCCGACAAGATTGTGCCTGTTAAGCGCCCGCGCGTTCCTTAATTCAGTAGCCTTCTGGATCGCGCCGAAGCAGGACATGTGTACAGTGGATGCTGATTTGTCAATAAAAACTGGTAGGTAAATTACTTTTTTTCGTGCTTTTCTTAAATTTTTCATCTCTGTTACCGATGTGTGCTATTGTGTAACCAGCTATGTCAGAGCGACGTGGTCTATGATAATTTTTAGTGAAATATTGTTAGTTAGACGGGTGCAAAGTGATAATTCTAATAAAGATAACCACTAATCTGATTTTTAAAGTATATTGAATTTTGGTGTGATGGGGTAAGTGTGCTGGGGTAAGCGTTCGCAGTTGGACGAGTGCGAACACTTACCCCAATAGATAAAATTGATTTTATAGCATAATATTTCAACTCTCGTTATTTTTTACAGTGAAATATGCCGCGTGTATACGCGAGAAAGCACCCGGATAGGTCAGTTTGCACTCAAGAGCAGATTGAAACTGCAAAAAGGCTTAGGAAAGAGGGAAAGAGCCAGCGGGCTGCTGCAGATATTGTTGGGATCAGTGAAGCCACTCTGCGTAAACGCCTAAAACTAAAATTAATAGTAACTTCAATGGGGAGATATCGTCCGACATTTACATCAGATAAAGATGTAGATTTTTAGATAAATAGATGCTCAATTTATCGTTCAGATGTCATTTTTTTGTGAAACTATTGATCTAATAATTATTCATTTATTTTCAGGCCGAAATCGTTGATTATTGTAAAAAAACTGACGAAATGTTCTACGGCCTGATTATGCGGACAATGAGAAAAATTGTTTACGAGTATGCTGAAATCAACAAGATCGAGAACAGATTTGACAACATTACAAAAACGGCTGGCAAGGATTGGGTGTATGGATTTCTAAAACGTAACCCTGTTTTAGCTTTAAGACAGACTACTCCCACAAGTATTGCGAGAGCTATTGGGTTTAACGTTGTTCAAGTTCGGCGGTTTTACGCAAACTGAAAAATGCTTGCAAGTCGGAAATAATTACCTCAAGTCCCTATAAAAAGAAACTTCAGCAGAAGCAGACAGATGCAGATGCAAAAATCGTCCGAAAACCAATATTTAAAACTATGGAAATCGGACGACCACCTCTTTTCAAGAAAGTCACACCACAAAGAATCACCACAAAGCGTAAGGCGGGAGATTCCAGCGTGCATAACAAAAACAGGCTTCTAAGGACTATTTTTGCCCACAATGCAAGGAGAAATATCGAGATCCACCAACAGAAGATTGGATAGAATGTATTGTGTGTAAAGCATGGTGGCATGAGAACTGCACAGACTACGATAAGGAGCAATTTAAGTGTGATAATTGCAATGGGGGGTAACTCTTCGCGGTGCGAACACTTACCCTACGGTATGCGTATACTTACCCCGCACACGGGGTAAGTGTACGCAATCGACATGCATGTAAACTTTTTTATATAACTGTTTGATTTATGAACCATATGAAGTTTTTATGGTTGTTTGAGATGCCTTAATAATCGATCATATTAATAATCAAAAAAATTGAGTAAAATACCTAAAGCTTTTTAATACAAAAATCCCAATGTAAAAATTGCGCACGGTTACCCCACGTGACTCTATACACATTTTTGGCTTTGAGCTTCCTCTTAAATACGTAATTGTCGAGTGGATTAAAGCATTGTCCCGGTAAGACAGAGATTCTGAGCACGATTCCCAGTTAAGCTTATTTTTTTTCGTCTTATTCTGTTTGTATTAACTTCTTTAATGATGAATATTTATTTCGGAGATTGTTTTTACATTATCAAGTATATTTCAATTAAATTAATTATGATGGGGTGAATGTTACCGAAATCAGCATGGAAGAGATAAAAATATGAATCAAACGTATGAAGAATGATAAGGCTGTCGTTTTTGACAATACTGCTACTGAATACTTAAAAGGAGACTTTTCATTTTATTGTATTCTAAACATGCTTAGATAGATGCGGTCAAGTCACTAGCTATTAAACTTAGTTATAAGCCACAAGTAATAAGTTATAAGAAGTCATAGGAATACGTTAAATGTATAAACTAAGTTGTTAAGCGCCCTTGAGGTGATTTTCCCACGAAACCGGCGCTATACAAATAATCCAATCATTAAATCAGCCTTACCATACAAAATAAGGAAAATAATGAAACTGCGTAACTTTCTATCATTGGAAAATTTAACCTCAGTCTACTACGCATTAGTACAATCGAATCTCCAATACGGTGTAACCAGTTGAGGATCCGCATACAAAACTAATCTCCTACCTATTGAAATTGCACAACGGATGATTGTTAAAATAATATTGAAAAACCTAGAGATTATCCAACTCAACTTATATTTGAAGAATTTAAAGTAAAAAATTTAATGATCTTATCCGAAAAAACATAATAATTCAAATAATAAAGTTTAAAAAAATCACAGTTTTTCAACTGAAAGACTTATTTTTCTAAAAGACTTACTTTCTGAAAGACTTACTTTTTCTTTATATTTATTTTGAAAGACTTACTCGTCAAAAACATATATATTTCCAATACAAAAATGTAGCACATCATTAGCACAACATCATAACACATCAATACACACAAGGCAAAAAAATACTTTAATAACCTACCTGATAATATCAGTAAAATCGAAGACGACAAAACCCTACTCAAAGCGATCAAAGAACATTTCTTATTAATAAGAATACTTACATAATAATGTTCAACTCGATACTCAGCATCTCTTTTAAACACAAGCGTCTGCTTCCATAAAAGAGTAACATCAAAAAAAAAAAAAAATTGTGAAAACTAATTTTTATATATCATTATTGTTGGCAAATATTATTATACATTGTAAACTGTTTAATTATTAAATAAAAAAATATATATTATTAAGTTTAATAGGTCAACAACAAAAGTCGGAAAGAAGGAAATGATTGTTCAACTATGATGATTAAATTAAACCTTATTTTATCTTTAAATGGCTAATTTATATATATATTTATTTTAATTTCAGTAGAGCGGCAACAATCTCTCATCCCTTTCCTCCCCCATCCCCCTACAACGACAAAACCTGTCTATCACTCTATCCGTCCTGTATACTTATAAACACATATATTCATGTATAATACATTATATAGGTTTATTACATTTGTTCTACTTGCAATTTTATACTGGTTACTTAGTTCGGCTTTTAAATTTGTTACTTAGTCCCGCTTTTTATATTTTAGTCTACATTCACTATATATATTACCAATTCAACCATCTGTGAAAATTTATAATTGGTCTGTTTATTTTCCATCCTCCTTTGTATATTAAATCCAGACTGTTTGTGTTCCTTAAAATAAATAAAATTGTGCATCGATTTTCCAAGCCAATTGTAAAACTTAATACTATTATTAATATGCAGATTAGCACCATTGCGCCAAGCTTTAGACTCGATGTAGGCTACGCAAACAGTAAAGCACTGCACTGCTCCAATATTTGTAACAGTCATATACCGAGTTAATGTATATTAAGCTTCAACGTGTTGCACCAAGCGCCGGAATGTAAAGCTCTTGCTTATATTTGCAGACGTTAACGATTTGCGTAAACACAACGAAAGTCGAACAAGTATAAATATCGAACCATTACTATTCGTCGACGTTTACATCAATAATATAGGATTTTTTTATAATCAGAAAAACAGACATTTCTAACATATTCAATATGGCAAGTGGAATTGAATAGAGAAAAGAAAAACTTAAAAAAAAAACATTTCTTTAAATAATTTCAATATCATCTACAGGCTTTTTTTAAGTTTTCCTTTTATAAATTCCAATAATATTATTACCATTAACGAGACGGCGCAAATACCTACGGTTATTTTGGCTTAATTAATGATCTATGACTGCTTTTATGTACACTACACATTGATTTATTAAACGAATTAGCTGACGTATACCCGGCGTTGCTCTGGGACTTTTAACTGGTTTGGGGTAAAGTTTTGAGGTTGTGAATTCTACCCGACAACTGGTTGCATGTTTAACATATTATTATATTTACTGTAATAAGTATTTGTTACACTTAACCGTGCCATGTCTTCGTGCGTTCTCAACCTCTTCAAAGATTCACTTCCAAGTCATACATTCTCTTTACTCTCCATTTTCTTCGTTCAACACTTACATCTCATTTTACAATAAATAATTTTGTGATTCACTTCATGTAGTTACTACTACTACTACTGTACACCGCATTGTTACTATTAAAAAACTACATTATATCGACTTTAATTCGATTACCTATCTTATTCCAGTGCAGATATAATACGTTAAGCCTTCTTCGGGCATCCCTATCTTCTACCATTCAAATTAGTCATCATCATCATCACTTTTGGCTCTACAACCCCTGGTGGGTCTTGGCCTCCTCAAGAGTCTTCCTCCACTCATCTCGGTCCAGCGCCAGCTCTCTCCAGTTTCGAAGCTCCAAGGCAGATAAATCTTTGAGGACGTTGTCGCTCCATCTTAACATTGGCCTTCCCAGGCTCCTTCTGCCTATCGGTCTTGAGCTCAGCAGGGACTTTGGTTCTTGATGCTCGGTCATTCTCTCCACATGACCTAGCCACCGAAGTCTTCCCAGTTTTATGAATTTTGTGACGTTTAGCTCCTCCATTCAAATTAGTACTACCTTCAAACACTTCTGACACGTATAAGAACAAACTATGAAATTTTGAGCAAAATTGGTCTAGTAGTATAACCATCTGTAGGGGTCAAACCGAGATATATTAATTTTACTTAATAAAGATTTATTAAGTATCCGTCTGGAGCTAGTGCGACCATGGAATCCCCAGTCCCCAATGAAGGTATGTTGTGAGACTGAAGGTAGTCGGGAAAAGGAAAGTGTGGAACGAAGTAAGAAACGTATTAATTCTGGATGGTGGTCTTTCACCAGTGCGATGATACGAGTATCTTCCACCCTGGAACGAGCCGCAAATATGCTAAATATTATTTTTAATTAATTGTGAGGCAAACAAATTAATTAATTATTTTTATTTAAACTAATCTATTTTTTTTAAATACATCTTTCAGAACCAACGGTTCCTTCATCATGATAAAAGGTAGGTAGATACAGGTACTGCAAATTATGACACATGTTAACAACAACAATTATTCTTAATTGGCAGTGTACTTTGAATCCTTAAAAGAACTTTTGATTCAGAAAAGCGTAGATATATTTTTTATTTATTTATTTAAAAGCTATGTATTTTATTTTTTTTTACATTTTTACAAGAAAATGTATATATATATATATATATATATATATATATATATATATATATAGAGATTTTGATTATATGCGTAGTCTTCCTCACTAGGAGATCCTGTGTTGAGGGGGACTAGGTTTTGGAAGTTTTCAGCAAATTCTATGATTCAACTTCATGTTTTGGGTAAGTATTTCCATAAACTTCTACGACGATGTTTTAAGTATGCTAGTAAGTTCTTTATCCGGTAGTTCCTTAAGCCAAGATTTAACGTCCTTAATGTAGTTATTTTTTGTTTTGAATTGTTTGATACTAAGTGGGAGTTTGTTATATACCTTTACTGCTAAAAATTCAGAGCTTCTTTGTTCAAAGGTAGAGTTACAGTTTGGTATATTTAGGACGGGTTGTTTCGGAGAATCTGAACAATTCATCAAATTTCAACGTTCATTTTCAAGTTCTGTGAAACATTTTTTCAAGTTCTGTTTTTATTTCAGTTTTGTCAAGCAACTAGCCTACAATGATATAAAAACAGAACTTGAATAAGTCTTTCACAGAACCCGAAAATGAACGTTGAAATTTGATGAATTGTTCAGATTCTCCGAAACAACCCGTCCTTAGTATCTCTGTTTGGCTCTGGTTTTATGAGTATGTAAGGTGTTTGCCTGTAAATCATTTTTGAGGTGATGTACCAGAATGTTTTTGGCATAGATTTTCTGTATATTTAGAACTTCAAATTGTTTAAAAATTTCTGTTGACTCCTTATGGGAACTTTCATTATGGTCTTTATGATGCAATTCTGAGTTACCTTCAGTTTTTTAATGTGTTTTGATGCTGCTGAACCCCATCCGATTATCCCATATTCCAATTTAGAGTGGCATAAAGCATAGTATACTCTCTTTAAATCCCTAGTTGACAAAATGTTTCGTAATTTTCTGAAGAAGTATATGAGTTTTGTTAGTTTTTTTGAGGTTCAATCAATGTGTGAATCCCAATGTAGTTTTATCGTCAATTTCGATCCCAAGATGTTTAATGCTTTTGGTTTGTGTTATATTATAATGGTAGTTTAAAAAATAAATTTTTTACATGAATTAAATTTATTTGCGCACGCTGTGATCTGAACCGAGCCTTAGACAGAGTCTTTCTTCTCGACCACGGAGGCCGTCTTGATGCATATACGAAATGAACACGAATAAGGATATCGTAGTGAGAAAAAAAAAACTTGTATCCTATTCGACATTGCATTTATATAGTGTGAATAATAAGTAATCCTAATGTAAGCAATTTGTGTTGACTCTGCCCGATGCACGCTAAATCAACAACTACACACCCGACGTAACGCGGCGTCGTCCAATCAATTGTGCTGTCGCCTTGCATATAAACAGCAAGCATTTAAATAACATTAAAACTGAGCTCATTCACGACATACGACACACCATATAGCATATGAGCTAGAGGAAGCAATTAATGTCTTAGAGAGAGGAACACATTTTATAAAACATAAACAAAAAAGATATATAATACAGGGTTTTCCAATGAGAGGTTTTATTTTGAAAAGCCCGCTATTTCGGTAGACGCTACATTTGAAGCTGTCATTTTTTGACATTTGACAAGTAGAAACTACGTCATCAATAAAAATGGTACGATACACGCTTCAACAACGCATTGAAATTATCAAAATCCACTTTTGAGTGAATCAAATGCAAATCATCGTGTGTGATGAGGCCCATTTCCACCTCGGTGGCTTCGTCAACAAGCATTGTTGACAACAAACAACAACTGTCGCATCTGGGGCTCAGAAAACCCAAGAGTTAAGCGGTTTATGGTCCGGCGGAGTCATTGGACCTTACTTTTTCGAAAATGAGGCTGGAGCAATAGTTACGGTGAATGGATTGCGCTATCGAGAGATGATTAATGATTTTTTACGGCCGGAATTGGATGGTATTGATCTGGCCACACAAGCAACGAAACCATTGATCTTTTACGATTGAATATCAAAATAACACCACTTATTGGAAAACCCTGTATTATTTATAGGTTCTAGTAATTACGGGGACCAGCACAGTGAAATCGATAGCTTTACAATTCGGATCGATAGGAAATCTACCAACTCTTTTGTTTTGTTTGTATGTTTTTATTTAGTTACATTTTTATATCTAGTATAAACCTTTTAACAATTTATTTATATAACTCTTGCAACCAGTTTTTCACATATTATTATTCCGTTTGATATGCATTTAGACTTTTAAAAAGTCAAGGTATCCTATTGAGGTGATTTTGCACAAAAACGGCGCTAACGCTAAATCGGATATGTTTATCCGAGACACTATCTAAGTTAAAAACCAATTTCATTAGAATCTTTTTTTAATTTCCATTTAAAACGGTAGATGCCAAAAATATGTGAAAATAAATTGCATGGTGATATTTTTAATTTTGAATTTGAAATATCGCACCTCCGGTGCTAAACTGTCACTTATGCAAGTTTTGTCAAAATTGATCTAAGTATGAGAAAAAATAACTAATGTACCTCTTTACTTGGTGTGTCATCGTCATTTGTGTAGTGCGTATAATTTCCGCGTGAGGGTAGTTATGTCGTTATGGTTTTGGTGCAAATCTAACCTCCGCTGGGAGAAACAACGTTTGATTGGTTAGTTGCGCGCGGCACCCCGCGCACGAATAGCAGTCTCCTGGAGCTACAACGCCACTAAGGTAATTGTGACAATTCATTTTTATGATTTTGGAGCAATTACAACACTTAAGTTGGTTGTGACATGAAATAATAAAGATACTTGTGTACGTAGTGACATTGTTTCCCCAACCCTTATGTTTTATGGTATACTCTTTCGCTGCAGTAGCTGGTCCAGTTTCCTCACCACCTGGGATTCTTGCTGCAGAGTCTCCATCCTCTACCTTCGTCGAATGTCACAGCGGTGCTGCCAAGGTCTGGAATCCATGAGAGGACATTGTGTCAGCGCTCTATTAGCAGCAGACACATACCTGGAAGGATGACGAACCTCGTGCTGGCACTGTTGGTGGACGCGGTGGACTCTCTCGCTGCAGCAGCCGGTCCAGTTTCCTCACCACCTAGGATTCTTGCAGCAGACTCTCCATCTCCGTGTCACCTGTTTCTGTACTTCATTTTATTTAACTTAATTTCAATTTGTAATATTTATATATTTTTTTTTGTAATATCTGCATTAACTGTACAGCGCCCCTGAGGTGATATTTCGCAAAAGCGGCGCTATAAAAATCATCCAATAAATAAATATAAAGTTTTCGTTCGATTAACAATTGTGACAATGTTCCTGATTCGTGGGGCGAAGAAGACGGGTAAACCATTTGTGGTAAAAGAAATGAATTACGATGATTTCTTTGATTTGAAGTCACTTGAGGAAAGCATGAAGTTCAATATAGCAAAAATTTAAACGGAGATGTAATCAAAACTGGTTATATTAAATGCATTAAATTCACAAAGAATTGTGAAAATTACCAATATCGAACAACTTACAAAACTGAAAACTGGGAGGAAGCAAAAGCTATAATTCAACCAAGAGGAAAAAAATTACGCGGAAGTAGAGGCAACTCCCAAAGAATAGATCACATTCCCTTCAAGCAAGCATACACTTCAAAAATACCAATTACAGAACGCAAAAAGCGTGATTTATTGCAATTAGTGGAGGCAAATATCATACCAAGATACTATGAAAGTTTCTATAATGATCTCATTTAATTTTTTGTGCTTCTAACATTCTATAAATTCACATTTCCACTTGCAGGGAAAACAAGTTTATTGAAACCACATCGTTAAAGACTCCCTGATTTTCCTGTGAATGTAACAATAAATTTAAGGTTTTTGTTTTTTTAAGAGTACCCAATTAGTACAAAATTAATGCTAATTAAAATAATAATAATAAGTAAAAGAAATTGTATTTGTTTGATACTGTTGTTAATTGCGTAATTATAGTATTTAAATAGGAACCATACGTGACCAATGACTGATTTAATATGAAACGTCGCTGAAAACCGTTCGTAAAATGATAAGAAGACAGATTAAAAAGTCTGATTAATAGTAAAGTTCTGTAGAATTAAGAAAGTTTGTTATACTGCTTTGATATTTTAATTAATAAAACTTTAGAAAAGTATGATATCGTGTTTTGATTGTTATGACATAATTGCCTGGTAAATTGTTGTCTAGTGCCATAATGTCACTTCTGGGAGGGTAGTAAATTTAAAATGTTTATATTGTTTTATTACAAAGTTGTGAGACGTTTGCTTTTACTTTGATATGAAGTTTAAAGTTGTAGTTTAAATAATTACCAGTTCATTTTTTAGACAAGAAGAACTATACATTATAATAGGATGTCGAATTTTCAAACGCTTCTCCTGAAAAATTACATTATTTGCATAAGTGACAGTTTAGCACCGGAGGTGCGAATATGATATCAACAAATATGACGCTCAATAAATAGGTCCCAATTGTCGAGTGGTTTAAGACGCTTTTCTCAGAAAGAGATCCTGGGTTCAATTCTAATTTTGGCCGTTATCTTTTATTTTTCTGTGTCTTGTTCTGTTTCATGTTTCGTTTAGATGTATTAGTATTATCTTCTTCTTCAATGTTATATTACATTGATGGGTACAATCTTCAAAATAAGTTAAAAAAAAGTTGTTCCTGAATAAAAATAATATATTTATAGGTGGTAAATAAATGTGGTACTGAAAGTATCTCATGCCGCAAATATAACTAATATTATTTAAAAGGATTACGTTGTGAAATAACACAAATCAATCAAATAAAATTTAGTTGCGCACGCCGGGATTTGAACCCGCGACCTCCGGATTACTAGTCGAGAGCCTTCCCTATGGACCACGGAGGCAGTCAAATCTGAATAGCCAGGTACTTCACTACCTTCCTCTTCCCGCATTATTCCCCTCCACACTACCTCTGGCCTCACAACATACCCCAATTAGGGATGCCGTAGTCTCACAGACTTTTGAGCAGTTGGTACTCTTGGGAGGTACTCACATGAAAAATACTAGACGGGAAAAACTTTAAACATAAAAAAAATATCTAGTTGATTGTGAAAAAATACTAATATAAGTGATTCCAAACTAAAAGCAGAAAGTTTTATAAAATTCGGGCGAAGCCGGGAGAAGTCAGTACCCATTACTAGCAACCTGTAATACATCGCTCTAGTTTACAATACTGGAATTATAAATTCCACGTTCCATTTTAATCCGTCAATAGAAAAGCGTGCAATCAACATAACGATGATTAAATTAATAAAACAGAACCTACATTGCATGCTCCACTTCCATGCTCTACTCCAAATACAACCATTGTTTCATACCTACACCAAGGCGGATGACATTAAACCGGAAAATTGGAAATCACCGCTAAATATCCATTTCTTGTCATCAGCCTGAAAATCCTTCGAAAATATACACCTTTTTTGTAAAAAGGTTTAAATTTAAATGCTGGATGTGTGGAATATCGGCAAACAAATGGTTGAGCTCTTTTACAAGTTGGCATTTTGCAGACGGTGGTGGTTTGAAAATGGCGCGCTCATTGGGTGCGTGCGCAGTTCCCTTAAAGACTACAGTGTGATCTGAGTATTATCGAATAAGTCATACATTCATATTTTTAAGCGGCGATGACTTTGAAATAATTGATTTTAGGTACATTATTTAAAGAAAAACTAAGCAACAGTCTATTGAAAAAGTAAAAAAAAAGACATCGAAACGTCATTAATAAGATTTCCATTGGAATTTTGAAGAAATGTTGCGGCGTATTAAATAGTCGGTTATTACCTAATATGCGGCAAATAAATATAAAAAAACTGTTTTTAAATTGTTTTAACCTTTTAACTAAAATGCCTAGATGCTTCAATAAGATATATTTATGCATTTCGATTGATCCGGTACAATAACATGTTAAGAGGTTCATCAAATAATTTATATCATCCTTATTGATAAATTCCAGTCCAGTGCCCAGGATTTCCAACAGTATTGTCAAACACTTACGATGCTTTACAATCGGGATATAAGTATAGCTGTCTATAAAAATATACCTAGCAGAACCGAACATTTTGGACATTTAAACATAAGTGTTTAAGTAGGAAGAAAACTTTTCTTATTTAATTTAAAATAATATTTATTAAAAAACCGTCAGTTACCCATTTCCCAACCGCCCTGTTCCCTTCGGCCCCAACTTCAGGCAGGTCACGTCGCGACGCCAGCGCCGTTCCCTCCCCTGCACCCTTACCACCCCCGCCGCCCTTCCACCCCCGAGGCACTGCTAACCTTGAACTGAACTTGCCCCAGTGGCGGGGCGCGCGCCGCTACTTGTTGGCCCGCGCTCGGGGGGGCGGCACTGGCACTAGCGCTGGTACTAACTCTGGTACTAGAGCTGCCGGCAACGTCGCTCCGCGTCGCGGCGACTCGCTACCAACCACACGTGAGTCAACGAAAGTTAGGCTAGGAAATGTTGGATTGGTTGTAAATTTCTTTGCAGTAGAAATTCGTAAAAATCTTATGTGGTGGAAACTAGTCGAAACCAGTATTTTGCTACAGATTTTATACATATCCAGTCAATAATGGCTGACTGATAGCTTGGATATAGAATAATCGCTTGATAAGAAACTTTATATTCAATTCGGATACAGTAGTTGCTGAAAATAAAATTATATACATAAGGTATAAATTTTATGGTTGCATATTTACTACAGTGGTATATCATATGTATCTTTTGTAGCTTTATGCGAATTACACAGGTCTGCAAATTGACATTTTTAATTTATTTTAAATGGTAATGGTTGAATTATATGTATTTCGGTATGCTGAATTCGAGAATGCCATCCATTTCGACCCATCACGTAAGGATTTTCCGCAAAGTGGAAATTAAAATATAGGCAAAACCCGCCTTACACTCTTCTGTAGGGAATGTTCAAAAGAAAAATCATAAAACTATACAAATTTAATTAATTTCAAGTCATAATATATTTTATTTACATTATATAATAATAATTGGATAATTTGTAGAGCGCCGTTTTTGTAAAAAATCACCTCAAGGGCGCATATACAATTATGAATCTTTATAAAATCTGCTTTTTTAGTTTGGAAGCTTCGTTTTGTGCTTTTTCGTTTGTGGGACGTTATATTTTCCCTATGCAGCATCCAGCAGTAGTCGCCCATCATATTTGTATCCCATCGACCTTGATACCTTCTCTCCATTTCCTTGATATCTTGGTGAAACCTCTCACCTTGCTCTTCACTAACTGCACCAAGATTTTCCGGGAAGTAATCCAAATGGGAGTTCAAAAAATGGAGTTTTAAACTCATTGAGCATCCCAGATTTTTAAAATTGAACAACATATTTTCTACGATATTTTCAAAGTCCGGGTCCTTCTGATTCCCTAGAAACTTCGTAACTACATCTTTAAAAGAATTCCATGCTGACCTCTCAACATGGTTCATCACATTTTCAAAGTTGTTATCTTTCATCAGCTAAGAATGTCAGGACCAACAAAAACTCCCTCCTTCAGCTTTGCTTCAGACAGACCAGGAAACTTGCTTGAAAGGTATTTAAATGTCTCGCCATCTTTTGGCAATGCCTTCACAAACTGCTTCATCATCCCAAGTTTGATATGGAGCGGTGGTAGAAGAACCTTTTTAGGATCAACCAAAGATTCAAAGTGCACGTTTTTCTCTCCGACCTTCAATGTTCTTTTCGGCCACACTTTCTGGTTCCAGTGTTTAGCTTTGGCACCACTATCCCATTCACAAAGAAAACAGGGAAATTTTGTGTAGCCACCTTGCTGTCGTTGTGAAGTAAAACAGCTTTTATA
The DNA here is from genome assembly GCF_061612785.1 of Hesperophylax consimilis. Lineage (NCBI taxonomy): Eukaryota > Metazoa > Arthropoda > Insecta > Trichoptera > Limnephilidae > Hesperophylax > Hesperophylax consimilis. Next base: position 6,644,313 of record NC_142866.1, read on the forward strand.
CTTCTTTTCGAGTAATCAATAAACAGTCTCCAATTTTCAGCTATATGTTGAACTTTGAACGTGGACATTAAACCATTAATATCGGAACAATAGACTAGCTCACCATCTTGAGAAAAATAAGGCTCAAAATGTTTTTCTCTATTTCTATACAAAGCAAAAGAAGTTCCAGGTGTCAATAAATTCTTCTCTTGCAGTCTGGATCCTAGTAATTCAGCAGATTCTTTTGGGAGTCCCAAATCTCGGATCAGGTCATTTAATTCAGCTTGAGAAAATTGTTGAGGTCCACTGGAGTCGCCTACTTGAAACTCGTCACTAGAACTTTCTTCTGATTCACTTTCTGATGATGGCAAATCGTCCAGGCTTTGGGGTGCTTGTGGTGTAAGAATGCCAGGTCCGTGAGGGACTGGGCGGAGTGCTGAATCCATGTTTGAGTAACAAATTTGTTTTTTATTTTTGGTACTATACCCTTGCACATTGCACGAACAAAAGTAGCAGTCTCAGTCAGTTTCGAGGCTCTCTCCAAATCATGGGAACACCAAAACGAAAAGATTTAACTTTACCTTTTGACCACATTCTAAGTCCTTCAACACACCCTGAACAAAATCCTTGCGGGGCCCAAGTTTGTCCTGGTCCCCTATCTTCACACCAAAATTTACTTTTTTAATAAAATCAGTAATATTTCTTTGTTGTTTTTTCACTACAAATTCACCACAAATATAGCAAAAACTCTCAGAAGAATTTACACAACCTCTTGAAGTCATTCTTGAAACGCACGTTACGAAAGTTGGAACAGAAATAAATTAATGAAAGGGCATAGAAGGGAGTGGGCACCTTGGGAATTCCGGCATTCTCTCATAATACTTACTATGGAAAATCCCAATATATATAATTCAAAGCTGACTAATTTTATCGTCATGAGTTACTAAATGTTTTGTTTCAGTCTATAAAACTTAATATTATCTTATAATAAGTTGTAAATATTAAAAAATATATATTTCGGCAATAAACCCCGTTTTACGCCTTAAGATAGGCAATCCCACAGTATTTTGCGTTTTGCGGAAAAACCTTACGTGATGGAATTTTTTAGATAATTTTTCCGAATTCAGCAACCAAAAATACATGGGAATTACCTCTTATTTCAAAGAAAAAAAAAACGTTGCAGAACTGTGTTACCTTATGGGGAGTCGTCGATTTTCCTTAGTAAAACATGTCCATCCTTGGTCCAAATATATTTATATACCTGACCGACCTATATATTTCGACCTGATAAGGTACAATAATCTATAATCACTAAAAATATTTTAATTATATCTTCTATCATATTGTACTGTGTGTAAATCTAAAGGAATAAATAGATAAAAAATATATTCGTGGGTTTAGCGAACCCGAGAATTTGCTTATTTGTTTGGCTTATATTGACTTTTAGTATTAAAAAATGTAGAGAAAAAAAGCCGAAAATAAATAATATTTGGAATCTACTGAGATATCCTTGCATGGAATCAAGTTCTGAAGAGAACACACGGTTGGTAGTACCTTAAAAATGAATTGGTATTTTCGGTAGTTGTACGTTAATTTAAAAATATAAACATTGAAACGAGGTTTCAACACTCATTATAATTAAATGGTCTGATTTGGATACCTTTGTGGTGACGCCTACATAAATACTATTAGGCGAAAAATTGTGATCGTAGTCACAGTAAATTTATTTTGGTATATTAGATTCTTAATCCATATAAACCATACCCCACCTTATAAATTTAACGGAGATAGTTTATCAAAGTTTCGTCCAGAATAATCTAGCTCATGATAATAATTTGGGTATATTTAGCAACCTTGGTAACCCATAGTTCCATACCAATGATATAATTAAATTTCACACCGGTAGAGATTCACAAAACAATATTCAATATCACTAACTCTGCTATAGATCATATATAAAATGCCAGAAAACTATTTTAAATGTAGTAATACTTAGGGAATGACTGACACAAACCATAAAGTATAAAGTATGTTTAACGTTGGTACTACGTGTACGAAATTAACTACTAAAGTACACTTTAGGCCAAAAACTGAAACTAAAAATATTAATAAAATTCTTCCAGAACACGCAACATAGTAAACAATTGATCAAGAAAACTATGGATATTGTCTATCATGCATAAATCCAGTCCCTATTGCATTGTGGCATTATTGGGTGAGGAGAGGCCTTTAATTCTACCTTACAGCACATAATTACAATTCAAAGAATAATTATTAAAATTATCTTTAGGAAACCAAACGACTTCCTACTTAGATATTTCGGGAATTTAATGGAACATCTATGAAATAATTGTATACAAGAAACGCCTTATATAAAATTAATGAAGAATATTTCATCACTAAAATTCAACTCTTAGCCATACCAATGATAAGAACGACCACCAATACTTGAATTTAGGTGTAAGATGGTATAATATATTATTGTGCAAAAACAAGATTAATGCAACACAAACTCTGAAATATGAACCATTTTATAATGACATTTGTACCCTTAATGCACGTTTACTTAATCTACAATATCAAGCATTAAAAAAAGAAAACATAATAATAATTTGGCCATTTGTTATTATGTTTAAAATTAATTTGAATATTGAATTATGTTAATTTGTGTGTTGAATTACTTTTGTAATTATTTAATAATATTGTTTACTAATCGCTTTTTAAGCATTATTTTATTATTGTACGTACTTACTTCTCCCATAAACACGAGCTGCTGGAGCTCTCCTCATGGAGTAGTAAAATAATAATGAAAAAAACATTACATAATTTTGTAATAAATAAATATTGTAGACCAGTTAGACAAGTGAACGCACAAAACATAAAAACTCGACAAGCACAAGCTTTGGAAAACGACACCGTAATTTCCAATAGTAATTGGTAATAAATAAAAATAAAAAATCTTTCACTTGATGCAAAAGACTAGGGAAACAAAAAACATACAGGGTTTTCCAAAAAGAGGTGTTATTTTGAATAGCCCGCTATTTCGGTAGATGTTACTTTTGAAGCTGTCTATTTTTGACATTTGACAAGTAGACACTACGCCATTAATAAAAATGGAACGATACACGCTTCAAAAACGCATTGAAATTATTAAAATTCACTTGAGTGAATCAAATGCAAATCATCTTGAGTAATGAAGCCCATTTCCACCTCGGTGGCTTCGTCAACAAACAAAATTGTCGCATCTGGGGCTCAGAAAACCCAAGAGTTATTGTTGAAAAGCCTCTTTATCCTCAACGTGTGACTGTTTGGTGCGGTTTATGGTCCGGCGGAGTCATTGGACCTTACTTTTTCGAAAATGAGACTGGAGCAACAGTTGCGGTGAATGGATTGCGCTATCGAGAGATGATTAATGATTTTTTATGGCCGGAATGGTATTGATCTGGACAACGTTTACTTTCAACAAGATGGCGCTACGTGCCACACAAGCAACGACATCATTGATCTTTTACGATTGAATATCAAATTAACACCTCTTATTGGAAAACCATCTTATTGTATTGTACAAAATGAATAATTGGATAGAACAAAAAAGAGAATATTACAAAATTTCAACAAAACTAACATACAAAAAAATATACGCAATAAATAAGATACCCAATCGTTTGACCTTTACCAAGTTCATGTTATTATCGTTATTTATGTGTAATTAAATCTACAGATGAACTACAAATTCTAAATAAAACGTTATTCCTAAATTGTTTATTCATATCCTATACATTACGGGGGTTAAGTGCACTAACTTCGGGAGATGATTCTACATGATGTTAAAAAAATGATTGATGACTTAATGTTCTTCAAGTAAAAAAATAAATAACTTTGTTCAAAATTCCAACTTTTTTTCTCATAACAAAATATTTATCCATAGAAGAATATTTATTATTATTATCACACATAAACAATTCAACTTTTTTACCTCAAAACTACCTTAAATCATGTAGAATCACCCCCCGAAGTTAGTGCACTTTACCCCAGGACATCCTGTATATTTAAATAAATAAAATATAAAATGAGGGACGGGTAAAGCACCCAGTGAGGCCCACATAACAAATGTTAAAAAATAAGTTATTGTACCAAATAAAAAAAAATAAAAAAAGTTAATATTAGAGTATTCTATAATGTAATCAAATAATATATTACATTCTATAATGTAATGAAATGGATATTTATATACATTCTATAGTACAAACTTATGAATAACAGGTATAAACTTATAACTAATATATACACACAAGTACCTTCATACATATAAAAGTGAACGTTCTATGACATCTCCCGCTGTCATTTCTACAAAGAAATGCTGCAACCTCGCCAGGGAAATTTATGGACTCATCGAACAATTTCAACATTATAAAATAACACAATTCATTATCACGTACAGATTTGAAAATAGTTAATAATCGAATGATGAAGATAGGTATATTCCTTACCTTATTGTAAGGTATATAGGTTTGATCTTGAATAATTTTGAGTGAACTTGAGTCTTGGCAAGTGTAGGTAAAGATACGATTTGGCAAAAAGTACCGGTGAATTAGTTATACCCAGAAGTAACGATATACCGTAGAGGGTAAAAATGATTATATTTTTAAAATATCATAAATGAATTAAATATTTACCTATTTTGGGAACTGTTGTTGCTGTAAGAGTTTTGGACCACGACGATTCACTGTCTTCGGATTGAGAATAAGGGGATTTTCCGAACGATTCTGAAAATCAATTGCAGGAGTTATAAAAAAATATATAATGATTGAATTATATTCAGTTTAGATTTTAGCAAACATTAACAATTATTATTTATTTCATAGTATTTTCGACTACGTTCTTGACATATTTTCAAATAAAATAATATTTTATTTTTCGGAGTAACTTTATTGAGTAAAACCTCAAATTGTAATATTTAATTATTGAAGACAATATTAGCGATTTCTAAACGAAAATCTGAAACAGAAAAATCAGAAAAGGATACGGTCACATCTAGGACTCGAACCCAGGACCCTTGTCTCTTGTCCCTTGTCCCTGTGTCCCGGAAAGACAAGGGTCCTGGGTTCGAGTCCTAGATGTGACCGTATCCTTTTCTGATTTTTCTGTTTCAGTTTTTCGTTTAGAAATCGCTAATATTGTCTTCAATAATTAAAATATATTTTTTTTAAATTATGATCTTTATGATATCTTGGTAAATCGATATTTATTTTTTTTGACATTCACAGTACATTAAACTATAAATTAAATGGTTCTAAATAAAATTATATGTAGTTAATATACCTATTGCGTATGTCCTTAAATTGCCTTGTTAATTTCGTAGGTGTGAGTAGTGATAACAAAAAAATACTAAATAGATAAAAGTTATGTGGAGAGTGGAAGTGTATTTTTTATCAGTAATTTCGCGATTTGTGATTGAATATTAATAAAAGTTGATTGCAAATAGTTTTTAAATGATTTTTCTCGCCAAAAATTTTAATAAATCAGTTTTATCATTAAGAAAAGAATCATGAAAAATGTCCAGATTTAGCAATTTTTCGTAGTAGGTATACTCGTATATTGTGTTTGTGAGAGTTGAGATATAAAATATTTGGCTTGGATTTATAGTATGAATTATAAATATTTATAATTGATGAAGCCACGATTGTGCACGAAACTAAGTGATTTTATTTTACACTAAATTAAAAAATATATTATGTTTACATATTTTCATTTAGTTGTAGTTTTGTTACGATTACTGAAGACGACATTCTCATGTTTTCAGAAATAGTAAAAGATATTAATAAATTCGCAAATAACACATCCAACATAATAGATATATACTTACCTAGGTACATATTATTACAATAATACAGTAATATTATTAAAAACATCAATAATCCGCAATCAAGACATCCGCAAAAGCAACAATGTTATTTTTGAAACAGAATAATTTCTATATTTTACATACCTACTGCAAATGCACAACTCTTCGGACGCCACTCCTTCACATTCCTTTCATAGTTTTGGAAAGAATATAGGCGAGGGGAGCAAACGAGATTATGGAAGTTGCCAAACCTTTAGAAGAGGTGACAAGTCTCGCCAAGAGATGTGATAGTACCATACATTAAGATGAGTCATAAAGATGATTCTTTCACGCTAGGTAGATGTCATCCGCATGCGGATGCTGGTCACTGTTAATTATCTTTCAGCGTGCCAAAAACACTTCAGAATACATTTCGAACGAAATCGAGCAATCCTTTTGGGCAATCCAGTTGGGGATAAGGTCGAATTACCGCTCAATACCGGCCGTCCGATTTACACAAAAAACATCGCCAAATCACACGTTTTTCAAATTTTATTTCGTGAAGCAAACATTAAGCACATAAATAGAAAAGTTTTTCAAAAAACCAAATGCCAAAAAGGGTTCGTAGGAGCCGAAACAAAAAGCCAAGATGTGTTCTACTCGCGGTATTTAATTAAAGCGTCTTTATTATTTCTATTATTTCTATGAAATATTCCAACTGAAAACACATGAATTATGTTTGAGTTTAATTTACTTCGCTTGGCATCGCCAACTACATATGTTCTAAACACATTTGGATTAAAACATGATTAATCTAAGAAAGTATGTATTAATATAGTGACGTATTTACATACCACTGACTTTTTGAAACACAATTCTGATTCTGAGTGTCAACTTGACCATTTTAGTAAGGAAACAATGAGCGACTTCACCAGCAGAATAGTCAGAAGGTACTCGCAGATTTCTCGCATCGTCGAGTCGCACGAAAGTAACTTCATCTTTACTTGTTGCTTTAGAATTTTTATCAGTGGTGAACAAGTGAATGCTATTTTCTTGAACCTATACTAACATACATGTGTGATATACTCATTTTTGGGTGCATTTCAACTACCTGCAGACACCTATATCGCCTGCCTAACGCCCAGTTTGCAGTGAATTGAAGAAGAAACCAAATGGATTAGATACGAGTACATATTGGAGAGCACAATATATGCGCACACTATACACCATAATATTTATACACAAACGACCTTTCCAGCCATTCCCATAATCCGCTGAGATAGTTTTCGAAAATTTTAACTTTATTAATTAATTTCTTTGACAGTAGTAATAAAAATTCATATATTAATCACTTTTTGAGTTATATTTGCGAAAATGTGGACCTACTATTTATGTTCGTTCTGTCCAATAGTGATGGTAAGGAACGGCGATAATTTTGATATTTTCAAAGACAACATACGCGTGGTTTGAGCTCTTAGTGGTACTTTTCCCGAAATAAAATTCTTTGCAATGAGTATGTAGATAACAAATCTGCAGCACCGCACTGCTCGGGCACTTATCTTCTAAATTTAACGCTACGGTGTAAACAATAATGACAAGTTAAATGAGCACCTAATCAACATACTCAAGCCGAATGTAATATTATACAATGTGGCAAATATCATTCGCTACTGAAAAGGCGAATCAAAAGACGTGGATATGGTTAGTGAAGTAAATAACAGATGCAGGCGTATATGAAAACTATATCTAAATTGTACATTTTGCTCTATGCCAATCGATCATTGAGTATTGTATAATCGCTTGGGGAAGTGTAATATTTTCGACCCTAGATTCGCCATCAAAGATGCAAAAAATTCACAAAAGAAATATATATTTGAAAAAAAGACAAACATTTCCGGGTTCCGAATAACCTGACAATATTTGAAAATCTCCTACTACCACCACAGCAAGCGAAAAATCTTGCTTATGTTGTGATGGAGGATTTAGCCAGCCGAGGAATTGAACGCACTACGCCTGGGGGGGACCTAAACGCGATGTATACTCAGCCACCGACCGGTCGCTGTATATTTAAAAAATCTCAAGTACTAATATTCAACAAGTTTACGTAAACACAATTTCAACTCACCTCTTAAAAAATAAATGAACCAAATATTACGAAAACACCCGATACCAAATATTAAAAAGGATTCCTATTAAAGCCCAAAACAATAACACTTGGACAAAGAAACGCTGAAATCCTGACTGTAATTATGTAACACGAAACCTTCAATAAATAATTCCAGATTTTAACCCAAGAATAACAGCTTTAGTACTGTCCGAAATGAGTAATGAAATTCAATTGGCTGCAGCCGGAAGAATTTCATATTAATTACGCAGCTGTCGTTTCCCCACAATATCATACATTTAACCTGCTTACAGATCAATTTTCAATGATTACCATTAATGTCCCCCGTTCGTCATATCTGACGTTGTTGCTCAAGGGATAAACAACATTATTCCCCAATTATAAAGCCTTAGATTTGCGTAACAAATAAGCGGAAACACTCTGTGAAAATTACGTAAATTGCTCTCAGCAGAATAAGATAATCTAGGCATGTAACACTCATCGGAAAATGCACAAACCTTTGTCACTGTCAGACAGTAAGTAAATAATGCAGACTCGTGTACGCCTGTTCGTGATCACCACTATTTGCACTGCAAAGTAAATAATAGATTTAATTTTGCATGAAATAGTTAACGATATATTGTTTTCTTCCACGTGCCGAGATTAGAGTTACGGAACGAAGGGGTTATGTGGCAACAATAAAAAATATATAGCGTCAACAAAAGTCATCTAATCAATATATGAAGATCTGCACCGTATGATTTTCAATCCAACCTAACTAGAGTATTGGGGCGGACGAAAAGAGAAGGAAGATGAATACATTGCGATTGGATTGTGACTGTGACAAATGACAATGGCTACTCGCTTTTATGATTGGGGGTGGGAGGTAATACATAATTTTATTTTTTTACTAGACAAAATACTTTTTATATTTTAAAACATTGTTTGATAATGTATGCCACACTGGGTGCTTTATCCGTGCTGAGACCCTCATTTTACAATCTTTAACTAGTATAAAAGTCGTTATCCGCGTCTGTCTGTCTGTCTTCTAAACTGCGCAACCGATTTTAATAGGTTTATACTATGGTTTAGAGAATTTCTTGCGGATGCAGATTATATTTATAAAACTGAGAAAATACAAGAAATAAAAAAATGAAGGCGGTAATGAAGAAAAGAAAATGTAATTATGGTAATTTCTCTGAGGTACGGCTGTACATGATGACTTGTGTATTGTAATGATGTTGTGTATTACGTATATGTTTTATTATTGAACGTTACAAAATTTTTGTAATATTCTTTGTTCCACCTTTTTGTTTTTTGTTTCCCTCGTTTTTTATATTGAGTGACATAATGTTGAATATGTTTATTTCATGGTATTTGTGGTGTCCTAGCCCAAAGCTTGTATTTACCGTCCGAGTTTTTAGGTTTTTTTTTACGCTCGTCTAATGGGTCTATTTATGATATTTTGTGTTTGTTTTTTTGCTCAAAAATGTAGTTTAATAGCGTTTTTATGAAAAATTATTATTGATAGTAAGTAATTGTCCATAATATTTATTATACTAGAATGAAATGAGCTAAGGATCATAATGTTCATGTTTTGTACAGCTACAACCGCACATAAGTTTCCAGAAATGGTCAGTGTTGATACGAGTACCTGTGCATGAGTACCTACTGTATAATATAGTCAGTGCATACTATTATGTATATTGTATGTATTTGCGTGTATATCCGCTAGCTGCATAGACATATGAATATTAGTAGACCTGCCCTAAGTGATTAAAAGCGTATTATCCCCACTCCCCATACCGGTTCCATTGGATCCGGCTGTGCTCGCGTATGGCCTCAAGTGAAATTTGAAAACGTGACGTCATCATTCTTGTGCGAACTATGGTCGAGGCATCATCGGTTCATTTTACGAAATAACACGGCAAAATGTTGACTTGTACTATGAAAACTTGTAAAAATAGATGTGAAAAGAGAATAAACCCAATTGTCGTATTACATTCCATATATAAGCATTATTTTAGTTTCACATCGTATAATATGAATCAGTTGTTACTATCACATCGAGAAACGTCTGGACGCGAAACACAAAGCTGGTTGGTTGCTGGGAAGTAAATTATGAACATTTATAAAAGTGTCTTAACTAAATACTTAAACGAAATATTCGACTCTGAAAATAGAACCGAATTTTTTTGCCGAATTTGGACTTCGCAAATTTGTTCATAACGTGGCGAGTAATTTGCGCTCCCATGTAAAAATGTCTATTCATTCAAAAGCAGGTTTTACTTTAAGAAGTAAATGGTGATATTATAATGCGAGATGCCTATTTACTGTCAGATTGATTTATTGACGAATCACAGTCAGCCTTACTCCCTTCGTTCTTCAACAGTTGATTTTACCCCTCGCCATTATCTTCTCGTCTATTAATTCCTATGTCTGTGGCTAGCTGTTACTTGTCAAACGATTGTCGACCGGAGTGGCCCAACTTAAATAATATTGCATCATTATAATCTCGCTCTAATTACTCACCACTAGTTGATGTTCAGCGAAAAGAACCGATTGTTTCAGAGAATTAGAACAATTCTTCAAATTTCAAATTTAATTTTAAAGTTATGAAAAAGATATTTTCAAGTTCTGTTATTCAAAATTCAAAAAAATATTTATTGCACAACAATAGTACAAAGGGTATAACTTATTTCAGTTCTGTCAAGCAACTAGCCTATAATGATACAATAACAGAACTTGCGTATGATTTTACCAGAACCCGAAAATGAACGTTGAAAATTGATGAATTGTTCAAATTCTGTGAAACAACCAATTCTTTAGAGTTTAAAACGTAAAGATTTGGATAGCTGTAGTTTTTGAGAATTTTTTAAACATTGAAAATTACGCTTCACATATTTCAGTACTTATTTTTAAATTTTGACACATTTTACGCGTCTTATTGTAGTTCTAGTATTGATCGGAATTTCTTGGGAGCTCTTCACCGCCCTGTCAAATAATAGGCCTTATAATAAATATACTATTGCTTGTATTTTTATATTATTTAAATATTTTTTATTTCTATTTTCTTTGAATTGTCCGTTTCTATCATTCAGTTAAATTTAAGTTTATGTACGTTTTTTGTTCTTTAAGTATTGTTTTTTATGTTTGTTTCTACATTTATATTTCCTGTTACAAAAATATAATATAGCCTATATACGACTGCCATTTTTTATTTTATTTTTTTTTATTAGGTACAATATTTTTTACAATTCAAGTTTTCCAGTAATGTAGGCCTCACTGGGTGACTTGCACGTGCTGAGGCCTTCATTTTATAATATGAAATATAAACTACATAATACATTTTATGAGAAAAAATATACATTTAAAATTAAAAATACATAATAATATATTTAAAATTTAAAAAAAAAATAGTACATTGAAAATAATCTTGTGTGTTTGTGAGTGATGTGTGTTTATATTGGTTTTGTGTGTTACGTGTAGGTTTTATTTTTATTTTATGCTATGAAATTTTGGTAATATTGTCTTTTTTGTTCTTTAATCCATTTTGTAATTTTGTGTGTGAATTTATTTTTATTTTCCTCAATTTTAATTTCAAGTTTTAAACTGTTGAAAGCTTTTATTGCATATTATTGGTAGTGTCTTTGTCCAAAGCTTGAATTTACTGTCGGAGTTTTTATGTTTTCTTTGTACGCTTGTCTAACTGGTCTGTTAGTGTTATTTTGTGTATATTGAAATTTTTTTGTTGTTGTCAAAAATGTAGTTTAGTAGTGTTTTAATGTATAATTGGCGTATATCTACGTCACAGCTGTTGAATATTTGGTTAATCATTATACGGGCATGAGCCTAGTATGGATTTTGAGATAATGCAGATGAATTGTAATGCGAAATAATAAAAATTATAAAAAGCATGTTAATGTTTGGAGCACAAAAAAGTTTGAAAACTTAAGTGTTTTTTTTTTAATTAAAAAAAAATAAATGAACTAATATACTTACTTCCAATGGAAACTGTTTCATAATAATTGTTGTTATCTAGCCGACTGACGATAACATTTTAACAATATTTACTTTTAATCAGCAGTATAAATAATAACACTAAGAACTACGCTTTGCAAGTAGATGTTTGTTATTAAAGTAAACAAAATGTGGGCAAATAATTTATTATGGGTACATATTTTCTGTTGTAAATATAGTAATTATGAGTAAACTGTGGGTCCAAGCCCTGTTATGAATTCAGGATATATCAGTATGTGTTTAAACATCTAAAAAGTGAACACACGGAGCTAGTGCAGGTAACAGTTTCCTCATAGGGAAAGGTAAGAATAAATATTCTAGAACTTTCTATGGACGCTTTATCTCTCTTTGTTGGGGTCACTAGCTAAGACGCACCTTCTACAGTTCTCTCTAACCGTCTAATCCAACGATAAATCTATGTTAATCATAATATCTTGGCAGGAATGATAATAATTGCGGGTCGGTTTTGAATACTTCACGTGACTTTCGGATATTCATTTTATATATCTTACTGTCCAGGGTCCCCGATTTCCCACCATTTTAATGTTAAGAACATTTGAACAGAGCATGTTAAAAACTAACCATCACGCCGTTTCCCCTCAGGGGTAGGTAGAATGGACGGACCGGCAAACAATTCGGTCTTGAGACACACACTCATACATCGTCTCATACTCTCGACTGTTATTCCGACTCTTGACATGGCCCGACTTTGGTATCTGCTTCACTTGATTGTGTCTTCCTCGGGCGTCCCCGATTTATTCTACCATCCACATTCGCGTCATATATTCTCATTACACTGCTTTCTTCTTTCATTCGCTCATATATACTCATTACACTTACATCAGCCTTGCATTATTTGCGAATCTCCACATTTCTCACGCGCTCATACATGGTTTTACCACACATACGCCTCAGGGATCTCATTTCTACAGCATTCAGTCTGCTTTCGTTTTTCCTCTACCAGTTTCATGCTTCGCTGCCGCACATCAGGGTAGATACCAGCACTCCATTCCATTGTGGACTGGTAGCTTCGCTTCTTTGGCCATTTTTTTGTCAGCCCCAGCCGCGTTCAATCCTCCATTAATGGAGGTTCCTGAATTTACCCTTCTTTCAATATATCAGCCTTTCCGCCTCTCGTAAATAAATGCAAAGAAAAACATTAATAATAATAAGTGTTCACATTGTAGTAGTAACTGTGCGTTAGCATTCGGTAACTAGCTTCGAAATAAATAAGTCAGTTTTCAATTTCTTCTTAATGTCAAATCAACGCTCAGTTTTTCTACGGCCTCAACATCTGGACACAATTTACACGCAATTGGGTTCCACCAATTTACAACAAATTTGCTAGACAATCCGGCGGTCATAAGATGGAAGATAGTTCCGTTGTTGATAGTCGTGGTACTGTTACGGATTCCCTTTGCAATATTCCTAATATTTATTATTAAGATTCCGAAAGAAATGCGAGTAAAGTTATTTAAAGAATAGTTGTATATAATAAATGTGTTTTATCTACGTTATTTAAGTTCCCTAAAACTAGGCGGCGGCAATTTAAAAAAAAATAATGTGTTCAGCATTATAAAACTGTACTAAAAAAATGCACTACTTACTCAATTTTAAAGAAAAATATGAAAACTTTGCTGAACAACACACCTACGCTACAAGAACGAAATCCTCAAATCTACTAAACATTCCAAAATTAAATACATCTTTCGGCCAGAAGAACCACTATTTCCATGCTATAAAATTATATAATGCCCTTCCTATTGAAATTAAAAACACCATGGATATAGAAAAGTTTAAAAAAGATTTAAAATTAAGGCTAACTAAACATGAAGATGAGGAAATCATTAAATTTATGAAGTAACCCCAACGCAACCTACAGACAACAAACATAAATACTTTTTGCTAAATTTATTTTATATTTTGTGGGAACCAACAAATTAGAAGATGAGGAAATCATGATCAACACAAATACAACAAACTACATCACTTTATATATGATTTAAGATTTTCACGGCCAAAAGTATTTTTGTTATTTGTTTTTGGGGTGTTATGCCGTGTTGCGCTAACTCCTTCTTTAGCCAACGTTTCGGACAGCATTGCAGTGTCCATCATCAGGGCAGATGTGTTATTTGAGGTTGTATTAAAATGTGAGCTTATGTATGAGGTTGTGATACCGTGTTGCCAGCTCCAACCCTCTGAGCTAACATTAACGTATCATTTTTTTTTTATTTAAAGTGGTTTTCTTCGAGCTAAACGAAGAAAACCATTAGAGTTAAGCAGTTAGAGCAACACGGCATTACATCACTTTATATCTTTTTTCATTTAAATAATATTGTATCATTTTTACTTTACTTTATATTGCCGTTAAATAGTAAAAAAAAATAAAAAGCGTGTTAATTTAACAACTCTTTCATTTCATATTTGCATCTCTCTTAGCTGTCTTTTGTCTCTGTTAAATTCGTTAGTAGCCTATTCGCTCGCCGGTCCGCATTGAAGCCTACAGACAACAAACATAAATACTTTTTGCTAAATTTATTTTATATTTTGTGGGAACCAACAAATTAGAAGATGAGGAAATCATGATCAACACAAATACAACAAACTACATCACTTTATATATGATTTAAGATTTTCACGGCCAAAAGTATTTTTGTTATTTGTTTTTGGGGTGTTATGCCGTGTTGCGCTAACTCCTTCTTTAGCCAACGTTTCGGACAGCATTGCAGTGTCCATCATCAGGGCAGATGTGTTATTTGAGGTTGTATTAAAATTAGTCTTGGTAGTTGTACAACATAACTAACTATACAACGGTTATTTGAAAATAACCGCAACTACGCTGTCGAGAGCTCGGTTATTTGGTTATTCGGTTGTGGATGTTGTTGGGTGGTTATGGTTAACTCGCAACCATCTCGCAACTCGCAACCATCTCGCAACTCGCAACCATCTCGCAACTCACATCACCAATCACCACATCACATGGGCCATGGGCCGTTCAAAACTATTCTGCCCATGACGAAAAGAGACGGCGCTATATGGGCTGCATGTTTATCTTTTTTTTTTTAGTGAGGCGAAACGAGATAGGCGTATATAGTTTGTAAGACGCTTGGACCTTTTTAGTACTTATTTAATTATCGTGGTGTATTGCGTTGCTTAGAACAATATTGTTAGATATAAGTTAAATATGTAAGTGAAGTTTAAATAGTTATATATTTGTGAAAGTTTTGTTTTAAAATTGTGAATTTGTAAATATGGCAGGCAATATTTGGACCTATTTTGAAAAACATAATAATGCTGATAAAAAAGCACTGTGTAGATTGTGTAAACTTGTTCTAAGTTACAAAAGTTCTACGGGTAATTTAAGTACCCATCTGAAAGTATAACATATTTCTGCATTTGCTGAATTTAAAAATGCAGGCCGTGTTGCGTTCTCACCACCTGAAGATCAAAGTGCAGTTCGCGTTGTATGTACTCGCGCTGCATATATAGAGATAGCGCTATTCCTTTTAGTGGGTCACAAACTAACCCGATACTTAATACCCACGGTCAAAACCATAACCTGAAATAATTCCACAACCATGATAACTACTAACTACTGAACTGACAACTGACAACTTAAAACTAGACAACCAGACAACCAGCCAACTAGCCAGCAGCCAGTGGCAACTGGTGGCAACTGTAGCCGACAGTCATGTTGCCAGTTGCCGGCCCGCGAAGTAACTATTATATACCTATACAACGAAATAACCAAATAACCATACAACCGTTTAACAACCAGTTATTTAGAGGGTAATAACCAGTTGGTTGTGTTATTGAAATTCTAGCCAGTTGCCCAAGACTAATTAAAATGTGAGCTTATGTATGAGGTTGTGATACCGTGTTGCCAGCTCCAACCCTCTGAGCTAACATTAACGTATCATTTTTTTTTATTTAAAGTGGTTTTCTTCGAGCTAAACGAAGAAAACCATTAGAGTTAAGCAGTTAGAGCAACACGGCATTACATCACTTTATATCTTTTTTCATTTAAATAATATTGTATCATTTTTACTTTACTTTATATTGCCGTTAAATAGTAAAAAAAAATAAAAAGCGTGTTAATTTAACAACTCTTTCATTTCATATTTGCATCTCTCTTAGCTGTCTTTTGTCTCTGTTAAAATCGTTAGTAGCCTATTCGCTCGCCGGTCCGCATTGAAGCCTACAGACAACAAACATAAATACTTTTTGCTAAATTTATTTTATATTTTGTGGGAACCAACAAATTAGAAGATGAGGAAATCATGATCAACACAAATACAACAAACTACGCACAGCGCGAATGCATTCCCTCATGACGTATTGTTGCATTGAATGCGGGTTAATTTAGCCGGGCGCGCGGTTTCCGCTCACAAATAAAGTGCAGCGCGTGCACGGCGCTGGCACGCGCCCAGATCAACTAAACTTGGTGGCAGGAATAGATATAATAATAAAGTCCGATCGCACCATACATTTCTTTGATAGAAGATATAATCCGACTAAATAAGATTGATCAAATCTCTGCGCGCAATTCGCTCTCTCACAAACTACACAGCTATATGGAAAAATTTGGTGTTCTGGTCTACAGGGTGCGCAATTAGAGCTAACCCTAATGGTACGTATATATTTGCGAACCGAAACGCGAACCGAGCCTCGAATTATGGGAAGGAACGAAGTAACTACAAGCGGCGTTTCGCGTCATTTGCGGTTACTTAGGTAATAATATTAGTTTAGAAATATTGTAATAATATTATTTAAAACTGGGCAAATCCGTGTAGTTAGTTACCATTAGATATTTATAAAGTCTTAAAAGTAAAAAAGTGCGACTTCTCCGGAAATGAATAGGTAAAAAACAGGATACATTACTGTCATAGATACACATTATTAAAGTTTACACAAACAATGCATTGATACTAATATTGAATTTAGTTCCATTGCATTGAAATACAAAGAAAACAATGACACTTCAATGAGATTGAGGGATGTCAGGTGGATTTGATTTGACTAAATAATACGTCTCAGCAGTCAAATAATCGCAGTGCACATTACACTAAACTAGATGACTTGGTTACATGCAATTCAACTTGTCTCTCTGAAGGTCTGAAAGTGTGTTGATCAGAGAGACGGCTCGCTGTCAATTGTAATCGCTAACAGAACCGAGGTGCAAAATGGCAGGAACTGGATGTGAGCATCCAAACGATTTGCAGTAGTTAGAAGTGCATTTTAAATCACGTCAAATCAAAAGCATGACGATTACTTCTACAAACAAACTTTTCTACAATTTACATTTTTAAATGAATATGTCAGGACATTATTTATTAAAATAATAGTATGTTACAATAAAATCACAAGCCGCTTATCTCACTAGGATTTAGGGATTGCTGTGTAGAGACGTGTGCCTTTACAATTATAATTACAGTAAATAATAAATAAATAAAAAACATGTAAACTTAAGAGGAAGTTACAAGCCAAAATTTTGTATATTCTTGGTATACCTTATGTTGTAGGTAATAGGTATGAAAATCGCTTGAAAAACGGAGTCTAGAAACGTTCGATTTCAAGCACAAAACTGGTTTTTATTTATTTTGCAAATAATTTTTTTAAGAAAGCAAAAAGTTATTCAATGAAATTGTCACGGAAATAATCTTAGCTATAATACTGTATTTTTTAAACGTTGTTTTCTTTATTCGTTCATACATTTCTATTGAAAAAAAATATTTTTTAGCAGTTTACATTTATATTTTTTACTGAGTAATTTATTTTTTATTTGTATTCTACTCAAGCGAAACGATAGAAAAACCTTCAATTTATCTAAAGCATATTTTTTGGTATTCATAATGTACACCAATTCGTAATAAAGATTAATCGAAATAGTGATTTGGCATTAAGCTTCGCCTTAATATAATATTGAGGATGTGACAAACCTACAAAATTATTTAAAAATAGATACTACTGTTATTCAAACAAAAATTACAAAAATAACATTCTATTGACTAAATAAGTATTACAAAGTACCAGAGTTGGATTCTCAGCCACAATCGTACTTACAATGACAAGAGGTATGAATATAATTATTAGCAATACATAAATGAAAATAAAATTCATAAATACTAACAGGTAATTAAGGCGATGCCATACGTAGTAATGCAAAATCATGTGTTTTTGGTTTGAAAATTTGGTCGCCTAGAAATGTTTCAGATGCTTTAATTAAATATTGCGAGTAGAACACATCTTGATCTTTGAAATAATCGAGTATTTTTTAGATAAGTCTTTTTATAAGCCTAGAAAAAAATAATGTATAAGGCCTATGAAAACTGCTTTAAAGTTCAAAATCTCCTACTTACGAAACCATTTTCGGTTATGATTTTATTGTATAATGTGGAAAATTAATTTATTTATAAAATGATCGAAAAAAATTACATATTTATGCCTGAACATCCACAAAATAAAATAAAAGGCAGTTTTTGGGCATGTTTTTTTCTGTCATAAATCAAAACAGGCGGATGGTGTTAAGCGGGAATTTAAACCTTATCGCCATCTACGTAAGGGTTTTTATTGATAGCGGCTCAATTTAGAATATTACACAACGGAGGGCATTGCCTTAACAACGTTTCTTAAACGTTTTAAGGTACCAGGTGGGTGCCTCCATATTTTCCTCTGTAAATTATTATTAGTTGTCGGTAAAGTAATGCTATGCATTTGTAATGCCAGTCAATATAGTTAATCATCAGAAATCCTTCTAGCGAGGTAGACCAGAGACTTTATCTACGTACACCTTGAAAACTTTTAACTTAAACTAGGAGAGGGTGCAAACTATATCTCTAGGGGATAATTTGAACAATTGTACACTTTCCATAAAAAAATATTCAATTATTATGATTCATGTTGTTATGGAGGTTTTCTTCAGCCTGTACACGATTGAAGACTGCGTGCGACGGCATATGCGACGTGTCAATCAATCTGGCTACTTATTTCAGAAAGTTTAATTTACGTTTTGTAAATACTTTTAAAAATTAGAACACCAGCAAATGCCACCATTTGGAAAACGTTAATAGTTGATTTTGATTTAATTTTGTAAGGTCAGAGACATGTAATTGTAGAAAGATTTCAGCAAATGTTTATTAGTGTCATTTTATTTTCATTAACGTGACTATTTAAACATTGTACATACAAAATATGATAATGAATACATGTATTCACGGGACTTTCATCTGAGCAGTCCTACGAAGGTTCAACTTCTTCCGAGGCGGAACATGCTGAAGGTCTTGTCATAATTTTTGGTGTAAACTTGGTTTTAGTTACATTTTTTTTCTTTTTCTTTCGTTTTATTATTTTTCCCACTTTCACGCAGTTAGCAACGTAGATTTGGAATAGTAAATTTTATATTTTAGTCGTCCTCACTAGGATGTCCATTGATACAGGCTATTATACAAGCATACCGCAGGGGAGGTTGAGTTTACTGCGTATTGTTTTCTTGGGATCGTAAAAGTGCCCCCCACACACTATAATTATTATGGCTGGCTAGGTGAGTAAAATGGGCGAAATGTGTGATGAATGAGTAAAACGGTACTAAATTATAATACTACTAGTTGTACCCCGCCACGCGTTTCTGTAGCTCAGTCTGTCTGTGCAGATAGAGAAACAATAGCGTGCGTTTCTTTTACGTCCAACAGATGGCGCTGTTTTTCAAATAAAGTATGCTTTTACCTATCCCAGGTGACATCTATATAATATTTGTATATAAAAACAGACGCGTATTCGAATGCAACATTGTGTCAATTTCAAGGCAATAGGTAAAGACCTTTCGAAAATTTAAGTTTTTGATGAAACGAACTTCATTTTATTTACATAGTTATGTTCTCCATTGCACTCCTTTATGAGAAAATAAACGTATTTTCAATACCTACAAATTAAAAAGCATCGCTGTAAAACAGTAACTCTGAGAAACCGCAGTAGATATAGAAAATGTAAGCGTCGGTAAATGAGTAATGGCCCATTTTGATTTTGTTGCTTTCTATGGTGTTTTCATGCATCTCTCATAAAGGTAAGACTTCAAGTTATTAAAACTGAGAGCGAATGGTTTTTCATTTACCTACAAAGTTAAGCCCATCACCCACAGCAATAACATTATGCAACATCATACCTTATGCGAGTTATGCTCACTAATAGCCCCTATCCGAAAATAAAAAAAGACAACCAAACATCCGCAACATTATTCGTGTTGTGTTGAAGATATTGGGATGACATAAAACTATTGTTATATTAATGTTCGATTCATAATTAAAAAGTGAAAGGGTGGTTTCATGCGTTGTGGGTCATGCACTCTTGCTGCTCATTGAGTCAGCGTTTTGGATAGGCTTGCTGTGTTCGTCGTGTATATCTGCCTTAACGATGTATACTCTAAGCCTGTCTGAAATGTTACCCGGACGGGGCAGCGGCGAAACTTAATAGGCTCACACCCAAAAGAAATCTAATACCTATACAAAGCTTGTTACACAAAAATATATACGTTCTTCGAAACCATCATAACCGAGTTTGTTTTATTTTATTTGTTATGTAGTAGCGGCCTGATAAATAAGAAACAGAAAAGAATGGATACAGAATGAATAAAATCGACAAGTATTTTTAAATACACCTATTTGAATTTTGTGAATGAAAGAAGTGGAATCTTGTATGTGGAATATATCGGTTCTGCCCAATCGGGATTTGGTTCAGTTGTTAACTCGGTTGACTCCAGTCCCTGGGGTTGTTAACTCAGTTGACTCCAGTCCCTGGGGTTGTTAACTCGGTTGACTCCAGTCCCTGGGGTTGTTAACTCGGTTGACTCCAGTCCCTGGGGTTGTTAACTCGGTTGACTCCAGTCCCTGGGGTTGATAACTCGGTTGACTCCAGCCCCCCCCCCCTCGCAATTTGCCAACACCCCCCCTCACCAACAGCCAATCCCCTCCCATGTGATTGGTATAGCTATGCCGCTGTGGATTTGTATTGTCTCCGGTACGTTCTTCATGAGCCCAGAGCTTACAAGACAAGTGTCCTCAGAGTACAGATTTATTATACAGTTTCATCTGAGCAGTCCTAAGAAGGTTCACCTTCTTCCGAGGTGGAACATGCTGAAGGTCTTGTCATAATTTTTGGTGTAAACTTGGTTTTAGTCATCTTAGTTTTTCTTTTTGTTTGCGTTTTATTATTTTCCCCTTTTCAGCCCAATTCGTTTTCTCTTCTTTTTGAAGAGAATGCAGTTAGAAACGTAAATTTGGCAGTCTTCCGGCCGTGGTTACTTATTTTCCTTGGGAAAATTTTCGGAACTGGAGAAAATATATGAAAAGAAGTAATGCAATTTTAATTTTTCTGTTGAAGTCGAAGGCTAGGGGACGCAGTAATAGAGTTTTTTGTTGTTGAAGTCGACGACTAAGGGACGCGGTAGTACAGTTTTCTGCTGTTTAAATTGAGGACTGTGGGAACGCGAGAGAAGAGCTTAGTAGAACTAATTTTAAAAATTTATTTATTATTTTTACTTCTTGCCAAAGCAATCCTGATGAGTTACAAAACTCTTGATAGGACGGAAGAAACTTACGGTACAAAGGTGGGAGTTAAAAGGTATAATTTTACATTGGTATTTTTGTATCAAAATTATAAGTTTCACATTCAAAACGGTAAAAAATTGAAAAAATAATCAAATTTTTAAGTTTCACGCACAAAAGAGTAAAAAAAAATAGAAAAGGGGAGGTTAAGTAGAAAAAACAATAAAAGAAAACAAACAGGGATACACACATACAGAGTCAAGGTATGAATTTACAAAAAGGTACTTACCCACTGATACATTGGTAAAAATAGATTATGCTCGACTACAAATACAAGGGATAGGAAAGGAGAGAAAAGGAAAAAAGACAAAACACAACATGACAAGATAACTTATTTTCGTATTACGTATTAATGAGTGATGTTATTTTTACTGCTATCCGATTGGCTAAACTTGTCACATCTTTTCTTACTAAGCCAAATAACTTTGTTTCCATTGCCAACGCATAATTGACAGGCTGTATCTTGAGCTCAAAGGGCAAAGTCGATGTTCTTCCTAGCATCGAACATGTAACCAATTCAGCTGGAACTTCATGGTTCGCTGCTAAACATCTCATTTTATGGGCACATTATACTGCTTAGAAGCCTTAGCTGTTTAGCCATTTTCTTTCTTCTTACATCTTCAATGGCCTTTCTTATGAATTCTTAGCACTGTGTTTTGCATTTTTAATTAGAATCTGGTACTGTGGGAGCCATAATCTAAAAGATCAAGAAAAGGAGCCATAATGACAACATAGTACGAGGCCAATATGGACTACCAGGCCATATTGACCCACCCTGTTGTGGCAGCCCATCCCCGAAGCCCATAACAATGGTGATAATCACTTTGGTGACTTAGCAGGGGTTCCCTAGTGCATGGGGTGAGGTTTGTCTAGGTCTTGGCGGAGGGTGTCTATCAGGAAAGATTGGTTAAGGGAGACCTTTTGACCTCTCCAACCGGACTCTCGACCCATCGTCTTGCACCGTAGTATTCATGTCACTCCTGCAGACATTTATCCTCAGATTCCTACCCACACCTCGTACCTTTTCCTACCCAGAACTTTCTCTCCTAACTTTCCCTGAAAATAAACTTCACACAGCATCCCCAAAGATGACATAGGCCCTGAGGCAAATTTGTTTTGCTCGGGGCAAAAGTCTGGAGCTAATGTTAAAAAAAATCTAAAGAGCATATGATTCAAGTCCAACAAAACAGTGAACAGGAATAGTACCTTGCTGGGGTCGTACAGTACCAACGGTACTATCATATGATGATTCAGACAAGAATTTTAATAAGCACAAAAATATAATCCGCCTACTACAAGTAGACTATTTACCAAGGATTACGTGGATTTCCAAGATTTTTATTTCAAATTAAAATATGGTGTTAAGAAAAAACTGTCGCAAGATTTTACAGTTATGTATAGCCATAATATTAGAAACCACTATGACGCATCAAAAACATGCTCCAACTCAAAGGAGAATTTCAACGAGCTAACCGCTCGACACCAGACTAATTCATTCATATCACATAACATTATAATTACAATTTTTTACTATATTAAGCGCTTGAATTACTCGTAAAACTGTGATGACACTGCTATCAACCTCACATACGAGAATGCATTTCTCAACTGCGATGGGTAGCACTGTTAAATTTTTTAAAGTATATACATATATACTTTATATACAGGGTTTTAAAATAAGAGGTGTTATTTTGAATATCCCGCTATTTCGGTAGATGTTACTTTTAAAGCTGTCATTTTTTGACATTTGGCAAGTAGAAACTATGCCATTTATAAAAATGGAACGATACACGCTTCAACAACGCATTGAAATAATCAAAATTCACTTGAGTGAATCAAATGCAAATCATCTTGAGTGATGAGGCTCATTTTCACCTCGGTGGCTTCGTCAACAAGCAAAATTGTCGCATCTGGGGCTCGGAAAACTTTTTCGAAAATGAGGCTGGAGCAACAGTTACGGTGAATGGATTGCGCTATCGAGAGATGAATAATTCTTTTTTATGGCCGGAATCGGATGGTATTGATCTGGAGAACGTTTACTTTCAACAAGATGGCGCTACGTGCCACACAAGCAACGAAACCATTGATCTTTTACGATTGAATATCAAAATAGCACCTCTTATTGCAAAAACCCTGTAGTATATACATATATATTTTTTGTTGTAAATATAACATATTATAAAAAAGTGTATGTATTTGATAAATAAATATTTTTTACCAAAAAAAAACTTTCTTTCTAGGTTACAGTGATAAACCAGTGTTTTAGCAACAATTTTAAACGACTACTTAGTAGTCAAATATATGGATGGCTGTAGTAAAAGGCTAAAGGCCACGTTGAACTAATTTAGTGACCGCGGCGTTTTGATTTTTAATCCCCTTTTATGTGAATATCACACTAGAGTCAACCGCTCCGACTACCTCGTACATATGACCTGTTAAACTAACCAAATAGAATAGATCTTACTAACGAGCAGCACTAGCATACTGCGAATAACATTGTATGCATGGACATTTTGGAGGTCTTGTTTTGAAATTTTAAATGTAGCCTCGTTGTATCAAAAAAATTTGCGTCCTTGCGAGAGCTCTGAAGGGGTACCATTAGTACCTAAAACAGGGCGGGGAAGTGGTGGGCCTCCTCCAGAATGCTCCGACTATCTGATTGTAAAATTTAAACCCTTACTAATAAATTTACTCAGTGGCAAAGTGGAATAAAACTGCCCTTTGGGACTACTGCAAGTATTTGTCGTTGTGTATAGGTGTTTCAGAAATTACTATGATAACACAAAGCACTTGCCGCAGTTCAGGGAAAAAAAATCAACAGCCTCGACTCAAAAACGAACTTCAAAAACATTTTGTTTGCAACCCTGTTTTAGATATTTGGTTCAAAAAAAAAATTACCGCGTAAAATATTTATTTCGCATTTCATTTTAAATAATGATATTAAATTTTTGTTTGGAATGTCGACAACTGGATGAACAAATCAAAGAATTATAAACAACACTCACAACATTCAAACAAGGTGAGGACTAAATGGAGCACGATATCAAAACAAACTATATCAATATCAACATGAAAAAAAACTTTCAATTTTTGGGTATAAAATTGTTAATCTTATATTAAATTGTTGTACTAACTAGTATAACGTTGATTCATTTTGTTCCTATCACACATAGAGAACGGATAAAAACATTATTTTTAGATCTGAGCATTTTGATTTGTTTTCATTTTTTCGGCAACTAAAGGGTCAAATATACGCTTCGGCGCATTATTAACCCCTTAGACCTCGGCGGACTCGATTAACTCGAAAACGAAAACTCAAACCGAAAAAAATACTACGAAATGTATTCCATTCGTAAATTTTATTTTTGTCGATCTTACAAATTTTTTCACGCCATTTTGAAATCTGTCAAATACAGTTTATTGGATTTTACTCTCGTAAATATCAAAGACATTTATTTGTTCATTGTAGCATGTATTTTTGCAAGAGATTTTTATATAAATCTTAATTCGAAATCTCTGTTTATTCATGCAGCAGCTTAGTATCAGAAGTCGATGACATATTATCGATCGAGATAAATTTGTATTCACTCGCTGAAATGCTGCTCAATTTTTATTTTCATTTTCTGTAAAAAAACATACTACCCATTTTAATAATGTTATTGTTTAAAATTAATTTACAGTAATAGAAATAACATGGCGGTGAGTTATTGCTAATGTTGACACGTGTACCTAAATTATCTTTAGCGCTTATCATGGAGATCCAGTTTATTTTTGAGAAGTCGAGCAAAAATTTTTTTATTTTTTTTTATTTTTTATTTATTTATTTATAATGTATTACAAAAAACATGGTAAGTAACACATTATTCCCAATGAGTTGAGATAAAACTCATTACGTGTAAGCAAATATAACTGTAATAAATGTTTATCTTTAATTACATGATATGTATTATGTTGTAAGTAGTATCACATTGTATGGGTTTCTTTTTTCTATTTTTATTTCTAACACCACCCCTATAATAATAATAGTAGGTATGTATTATACATACCTCCACTGTGGATTGCATTGTTATTTCCTCATCAATCCAAAAAGACACATTACGCCAGACACATCGACGCTTATTTGGGCGTGGCTTGTACAGATTATATGTTGAGGTGTCACACTCCGCTGTAATCATCCTGTTTCTACAGCAGGAGGGGTTCAGATCAATAAGGAAGTTGAGTAAAAAATACTTTGACTTTTGAAAAAAATGTTCATGTAGATCAAGAAACAAGTATTCTGAATATGCACAAATAATTCTATATTTGTATTCTCAGATTTAACAAATCGTTCTTGAAAAGTGATTTAAAAGCAATACTCTACAAACGCTCCCATGATTGGTCGAACGAAATCTGAAGTCCAATGTACTCTGTGTTAAGTGTGTACCTACAAAGTAATAATTATGCCTCTCGGTGCATCTCTTTCTGTAACTTAGCGTATTTTGCAAATAAAGAGGAAGGTTTGCCATTTCGTTTTGAATTTTGAATTTGTATGATATGAGGTTTTGAGATGATTTTTGTAGTTGTATTGATGGTTGTGACTGTGATATTCAGAAGTGTTCATCAATACACACAATTATTGTAAAACATGTTAATATAATAACATTGTATATGATATTATATCAGAGGACAGATTGCATATACCATTTTTTGCGTAAAACTTCCTGGAACATCGATAAATTGCATCGTAATGTATCTTGTATTTTTTAGACATCTGTGCGAATAATTAACATTATCTCCCGACATTTTAGAATAGTGGTTCTTAACCTGGGATCGATCGAACCCCAGGGGTTCAGTGATCCAGTCTCGAGGGTTCGGAGGAGGTCAAGATACACCCTCGACTCATATGATTCGTAATGACACGACCCGCTTGTCCATCATTGCCTGCAGGTGATCACGCGACATCGCTTGGCCTATCTGTGCTGCAGGGAATTTGGTGTGCCCAGTAGTCAAATTGTAACTGTCGTGATGGTACGTTGTGCGATACTTTCTTTATATTTGAATCCCTTCATACTAAAGTGGTCAAACGAATATGTACAATATGGATTCACATGTATAACAAATATAATTTTTGTGTGAAAATCATGATTTAATGGTTTTGTTCATTTTGTGCACCTATGTATAAATGTATACCTATGTTTTGAATTTGAAAAAATCATACTTTATTTTTCCAATTAAGAAAGGTTCGGTGAATCCGCACATGAAACTGGTGGGGGTCAGTACCTCCAACAAGGTTAAGAACCACTGTTTTAGAAGGTTTTGTTAAATTTAAAGCGGTAATATTGAAGCTATTCTCTCTCAACATAACTCAAATGACATCGCGAGCGCGACTAAAATCACCTACTCCCAAAATAAACGTTTTTGTAAAAATGTGTAAGTGAAAATTCATTTCAAATTTACGTAGAATCGATGGTTTAACCCCGCTGGCGAGTACACCTCACACTGTAGCAACGTTTTAGCCTGTGAGCTACGTGGGTATGAGGATAATACCGTGTGAAACCCAACGTCCTGCGAATTTTTGGCGCGAATATCCAATTCTAACGAAATTAATTTTAGTATATGTTGATATAAAACATATACCCTTAATTTATTTAAACGGTTAAAATTGATAAAAAAATAACTGGAATTCCCTAATGAAGAATAAATAAAATCTCCATATAAGATGCCTACCCAGTACTACCCACGGTCTTAGAGTAATAATATATACTCTAAGCCCACGGTAGACGTGCAGAGCACAGATGACGTCACGCACTCATCTACCTCTTAACTCTCGGGTTATAGTCGTTTTGGCGGGCTTAAAAAAATTCAAACATGGAGAATTAATTTAACTATGAAAACGAACTGGTATTTAAGTTGAATGTGGACAATGATAACATTTAAAAAAATGGACTCAAATTCCTTATTGGAAAACTCATTTCTTTGTACGGGATCTGTCACATTGACTGCTAACAGCCGCGTGAACACGGCGCTCCCTAAATCGATCTACGACAGGAGGGGGTAGCCTCATTTTCAAATATCGCCTGGCTAACACGCCCACACTTACAACACATCATATGTCAGGTGTGTGACAGGTCTGTATGGGATTGTCGGCGAGCGATGTGGAGTTATAAAGAAAAGCTTTGATGCGTACAGCGTAATGTGTCGGCACCCAATGCATGCTAATGTACGCAATATTATATGATACATATTTGTAATATTATAAAAATACATTGATTGCCTTCATAACAGAAGCAACCTCGTAGGTGATTTAAAATATGAAAATTGTATTAACATGTCAGAAAAGGTAATAGCAGGGCTAGATTGAAGAAGGTATATTATGGAACGAGATTGAAACAGAAGAATCAAAACAGCAATCGCACATGTTTTCAAATACTGTATAGTATTTATTTTAAATATTAAAGATTTTATCATAATGATGCAAAAACATTCATAAGAAGGAAGTATTCAGGTTCAGCTTGTTTGAAGGCATCCAAAGAGTTATAGTTTCCTGACATTCAGTAATGCGACTTTTGAGACTAACCTATGTAGGCATAGAGTAAAGAATAACACACTAAGGTCGTGTTTCTTAAACTAAATATTTGCCTAATCGAGGCTTACATTTGTAACATAAAACTGTGTTTACGAAATTCAAATGGGTTGGGGATCTTCGGTGTCAGTGGGTGTAAGGGTAAGTGGGCTAAATAGAACATATATTACGGTTCAAATTTGCATGTAAGGCACATCTAGTGTCATTGTTTATTCTATGTATGTAGTATGTAGGTATATAAGATAATGCCTTGCAAGTAATATTTCTTGTAAAATGTCCTCGAAGTGATTTTTCTATTACTGTACTACATTTAAAATCTTTAAAGTGAACATTGGACAAGAGTCTCATTTGCTGCTAACCATCTTGATCCAGTGAGACAATGTCATCCCATATATGGGGTATGTTGCGAGGCTGAAGATAGTGGGGAGGGAAAGGAGTTGGGGAAGAGGAAGGTGGGAAAGTACCTGGCTATTCAGATCTGCTCACAAAACACGGCTAAAGCCAATTCAAGCAACGTTTAAATTCCGAATGGTGGTATTTCATCAGGGTGTATCTTGTAACGTGCCGCAAATAACTAACTAACCATCAAGCCGTTTCCCCGCAGGGGTAGGCAGAGAGGACGGACTGCCAAACAACTCGGTCTTGGCACAAACTTCTTGCCACATTCATACATCGTCTCATACATACTGTTCTATTATTCTGACTCTTGACAAGGCCCGACTTGAGTATCTGATTCACTTGATCGTGCCATGTCTTCCTCGGGCGTCCCCGACTTCTGCTACCATTCGCATTTGCATCATATATCCTCCTTACACTCCTAACTTCGCTCATTCGCTCTACATACCCAAACCATCTAAGCGTCCCTTCTCCAATCTAAAGGCGTGTAACCCTCCTTTAAACATTGGTTAAAAAGATTGCACAACCATGTGAGAATAATACGGCTACCTCCTTTAAAATATTCAACACTCTTCATACGTTTAATCGATCTTTTTTATCTCATCCATGCTAATTTCGGTAACATTCACTCCATCATCATTCATATCTGATTCGCCGCTGGAATAATATATAATGTTAAATTAATTAATTGTGAAAAAATAAACTTACGCATGCTGGGATTAAACTCGCGACCTCAGAATTGCTAGTCGACAGCCTTACCCATCTACCATTGAATTATTAATTTTATTATGTTATTTCCTTCTTGATAAAGAATGTTTTTCAAACAAAATCATACAAAGTGCACGTCGTCTATTTATAACTATAAACACGGACGTATAGAGCATAATCGAACAAAGTCATAACAACAACGTAAAAAATATGCTAGATGGGTATGCTATGCGTCCATTCTTCCATTAGTGACGCATCAAAACCGCACGGCTAGAGTGGTAGGCTGTAGCTGTGTTGTGGCGGTGCCGGAGCAAAGACTCGACTAGGAACTAGAACTGCTGAAACGCGAATCGAAGGCGAAGGCACTGATCTGATACAGGGTCCGCCGGCGCTAGGTTGCCAGTTCGCACACACAGTTTTTATGCTTGGTTTATTATCAATTATCACGTTTCGTCGCTCGCGATGCGGGCCATCTTCGAGAGGACGAATGTTGTTGTTTATTATTTTACGTTATTACTTTTGAGATTGTGGATGTCGCTTATCAAACAAAATCAATTTAATATTTTAATCTGTGTAAATAAAAAAGCAGTGTCCATATATTAAACTACTGGACCAATTTCACTGAAAATTTCAAAGTTTTATGGTATTAGTGAGAGGAGAGTTCAGAGAGTGACGAGAAAGACTTGGGAGACACTGGAATGAGATACGGAGTCGATTTAAAATCGATATAATGTGTTTTTAACAATATACATGTGGATTTCATGATACTACATGAATAATGAAGTGAATGGTAGAAAAAGTCGTGGACAACCGAGGAAGACAAATCAAATAATTATTTGTCGTACAATTAGACGTAAGTGATGAATGCCCGAGGAATGACATCGCACGATGAAATGAATGAAATACTTATAGATATATATTTAAATACTTTAGTAAAATGTGGCGTACATCATAAACGAAAAAAGGGGTTTAAGGAGAATGTATGACGTAGAAGTGAATGGTGGAAGAAGACGAGGACGTCCGAGGAAGACATGGCACGTTCAAGTGCAACAAATACTTGTTGCTAACTAACTAACTAACCATCACGCCGTTTCGCCGCAGGGGTAGGCAGAGAGGACGGACCGCCAAACAACTCGGTCACACCACACACTTCTTGCCTCATTCACATTCATACATCGTCTCATACATACTCTTCTATTATTCTGACTCTTGACATGGCCCGACTCGAGTATCTGATTCACTTGATCGTGCCATATCTTCTCTTCTCTACATGCCCAAACCATCTAAGCATCCCTTTCTTAATCTTACTCATTACGCTTACATCAGCCTTGCACTCTTTGCGTATCTCCATATTACCACACATACGCCTCAGGGATCTCATTTCAACAGCATTCAATGTATTGAATGATGAATACTTGTTGCAATACCATAATATTGTTGCCACCTTAAAAATGCACCCAAATTTCAGATACTTAAAAATTCACAATCTCAAAACTCTAAACTGTCTAACCCTAATAACGCCGGATACACGTGAGCTCGGTTTAAAAAGAGCTTCTCTTAAAATTTATTTCGTCTTAAAAGTCGATAATAAATTAATACATTGTAAAAGATGTAATAAAATATGGCAGAAATAGTTTAAATACACGCACATACTGAAAACTTTATTCGCCGGGTTGTTTCAAGGTTCGTTTTTTAGTATGTTTATATTTAGCCAAAATCTAATATATCTTTGATTTGATCTCGTTTTAAATATATTTTAATGTTCTTTAATAGAAACACTACACCCACTACCTTGTTACTATCATCGCATTATCAAAGCAATGTAAATGCACATTAAAATGAGAGAGAAAGTAACCTGGTAATTTAAAGATTTTAAATCACAAAGTATTTAGAAAACTGTATAAAAAAGGTTACAAAAAAGTGTTTTATTTATAAGTGCAATTGACCACCGATTAAATAATAATAAAGTAACCTACGTGCATATATATATGTGGACATA
Source organism: Hesperophylax consimilis (assembly GCF_061612785.1). Taxonomy (NCBI): domain Eukaryota; kingdom Metazoa; phylum Arthropoda; class Insecta; order Trichoptera; family Limnephilidae; genus Hesperophylax; species Hesperophylax consimilis. Next base: position 6,675,501 of record NC_142866.1, read on the forward strand.
CTTCAGATTAAATTTGAAAGGGTGAAATATAATAGTTTGCATTAATTAACACTGCCTTTCAACACCAGCTTAATGATAAATTGGAACTTAAGTCGTGTCTGGTGAGATTTCAATGTCTTTAAATCTATCAAAAACATAAATCTAGTGCAAAATTAAGACAAACCTGCGCTACAGCAATATCCGTAGTCGTCATATTATGATACTAAATATTTCGTATAATAACATCCATTCATTATACATACAACACATCTCGGAACACAGCTAAATTGCATGGCGCTGGTGCTTTGATGATTTGACAATTTTTAGTATGATTTCTTTTAGAACTTCTCAAATAATGTTGGCCTCTTGGAAGCTGGGTAAACTGTTAGTAATTCGTAATTCCATTTTGGAGCCATTAGGTAGGTTTAAATGGGAAGCAATTCAAACTGCGGGCAGTGGGCTATGTAATTGCTGATTGGTATATTATGTTCCGAGGGTAAAGGGAGCGAGGTGGGATAGGAGAAGGGAAAGAGAAAGGTTGTAAGTTTCGTTATCTTCTACTGATGCTGTGTAGAAAATGGTAAGTAACGACATAAAAAAAGAGTGTTGAAACTACAATAATAGCTAAAAGTAAGTATTAGACGTAATACGCACTGAAATGGAGAAAATAGGATGAAAGTAATCTCTAAAAAGATAAGACTAAATGCAGAGCAATCCACATCATGGTTAATTCTTTTCATTTATTCAGTAAACCAATTCCATTATCACTTCTTTAAATTATGCAATGACCTTTAATCCGAATTAAACTGCACACAGCATTATTTGTTCACCTGTGGTCGGACCTTTGACAGGGCTTATTAAACTTAAATTATTAAGCTGACATGCGTTCATATATACAAATCTTAAGTTGTTATTATTCTGTAAATGTCCTAATCTGTAAATAATACCCTATGGTTGCTACAGATTATTATATAAATACCTACCATTGAAATGGAGAAAAAATAAATAAATGATTTTAGAAAAAGAATGGCGAAATTGACACAAAAGCTTAAGAACTTTGTTCTACATTCTACATTGTATCTAAAATTCTGTAATAAACAGTATTAACCTTAAGTGACCTGCCTTTCGTATGTTTTATGCATAAACATAATTGTATAATTTTTTTTTTTATTTTTTTTTTATTTTATTTTTTTTTTTTTGTTACATACATGGTTTTAAAATACAAATTATGTTTTTTACATACATATTAAAAAAAAGAAAGAAACAATGCGAATTACAGAAAAGTATATGTACACATGCACATATGTATACATATATAGTGTATTACACACCATACATAACATACACACACAATACACGTACACACACACGAGTTCATAAACAGCATATACATAAAAATAATAATATGCATAAATGTATGATAGCAAAAAAATCCCACATAGGCATCGCCAGTTCGTGGGTATACTTGTGTTTCTTTAAGGCAGTTCAGTTAAATTTACTCTAAATATACATATTTTATCTTTGTAGAAAATTGAAAAGAAAAGAATGAAAATATTTATAGTAAAATCATTATTTACTGTATTTACGGGATTAAATATGAAAAATAAAAGTTAATAAGGATTTGTTAAAAGTTAATAGAGATTAAGATCAGATGTTACAGCAGGTAAATATTAATATCTATGGTATTTATCCAAGACTTTATTACATTTTTATGTTTCCTGTAGGATGATATATTTTCACATTTGATTTCTGTATTGGTATAGAGTGCATTATAAATTTTTGGTGTAATAAAATAAGCATGTCTTTGCGCAAGCCTTGTTTTGCACAGTGGAACTTTAAATACATTATTTACCCTATTACTAGACCGATTTTCATTTTTTATAAAAAGAAAATTTCGAGCAAATATATATTTTAAACATTGTGTACAGTAAATTTTTCTTATCTCTAACAATTTAGCCTCTTCGAATAATTGCAAGGAGGGGTAGGTCATATCTTTATGCAACATTATTTTTAGTATTAGTTTTTGTGTTATTTCTAGTGGCTTAATATGGGTGTTATAAATCCCCCCCCATGCAATTATTCCATAAGATACTGATGATTGCACCAATGCATGATACACCAATTTGATTCTTTTGATATCTACTATGTTATTTAAACGTTTAAAAATATAAGTTAAATATCTAAGTTTATTTACAAGCTTTTCTACATGATTTGTCCATTTGAGTTGGCTGTCTATTATAATTCCTAAATATTTAACTGTATTCCCCGATTTCATTTCTGTACAGTTAGTGCATAGGACAGGATTGCAAGTATTTTTGTGAAACCTTATACTTAGATGAGTTAAGGGTGCCGCTTTTTTGGTATTATAAAAAGGAATATATATAGTTTTTTCACAGTTCAGAGTTAGAAGGTTTTGATTGAGCCATTCTTTGACAATAATTGTGCACTTATTTGCATTTTTAGAGACCTCGTCCCAGGATTTACCATGAACTGTGATTGCAGTATCATCAGCATACGAGAAAAGTTTTCCCGGAATACTAATATTACATAGGTCATTAATATAAATTAGAAACAAAAGCGGACCTATAACTGTTCCTTGTGGAACCCCATGTCTCATAGATGCTGGTTTACTAATATTTACGCCAATTTTTAAATAATACTTGTAAACATTTTAAAGCAGCATCACGTGCATTGGTCAAATTCATTATGCATAAATATATAAATACATATCTATAAACTGTTGCATTATTGGTCGATTGATCTTAGCCATAAGTTGTTAAAATAGATTGTCTATTATAAGTGATCCACAAACATTATTTATAATGTTATTGTTAGAATTTAGTGTTTAAAGCTCGTGAGCGATCTTAAATTAGGTATGATTTTCCATCATCAGGACACTGCAATGTTGGCTAAAGAAGGAGGTAGCGCAACACGTCATAATACCCCAAAAACAAGTCACTATAAGATCTTATATTACCTCTCAAGAATTGTCTAAATTATTAGGGTTTGCGTTTGATGCATAAAAAAGTATTTTTGACAAAAAAATACTCACGCACATTGACGTATTTGGATGAGTCATGAAGCGAAAAAATAGGTTCCGCTTTTTTACCTCCGACTGACCTCCAACTCTCTAACTAAAACTACCAAATCCGTTCTAATAGTGAAACAAGTTTCGACGAGATATTATAACACAGTAGCGCATCTAATTGTAGTTCTATGCTCACGCATGCTTTTGCATCAATAGTATAGGGACTAAACATTGAAGAATCTATTATTAGTTCGTAATGGTACCTACATACCTCAACAAAATAATAGAACCAATAATATTTATAGAGATTTTCAACAACAATAATAGAACGTACAGATAGTACCTACGTACATCAAATGATATTATTTTTAGTACTGATATAAAGGAAATATTTCAGTTTAAGAAATAAAGCACTCTTATATGATTTTATAAATTGTTCATTATTTTCAGAGGTTGAAACTGACCACTTTCTGGTGGTGTCGAGAGTAAACCTCTTTCGCGGTTGGCGCTCTAAAGTGAAAACGGTACTAACTCCAACAAGAATCAAAATAGAAAAACTACAAAACGATAATGAGAGGAGTAAGTATGTGAATTGTGCAGAGATGAGATTGAATGAGAAAAAAATGGATGGTCTAAGCATAGACGAAACATGGAACCACATAAAAGTGAGTCTTTGTGAATCTGCTAGAGAGGTGTGTGGAATAAGTACGCAAGGTAGAAAGAAAGGTGATGCATGGTGGGATGATGATATTAAAGCACTGGTCTCAGAGAAGAAGAAAGCATGGTTATGTCTGATTGCGGCTGGCAGTGCTTCCAGCGAAGAGAAGGATCGAGCGAAAGAAGTATATAAGGAATGTAAGAAAAAAGTAAGAGTTGGAGTGAAAGAACGAAAGAAACGCCTGGAAGAGGAAGAAGGAATGAAAATGACAAACCATTTCCAAGAAAACATTAAGTTGTTTTGGAAGGAAGTCAAAAGGTCCCGGTGTGGCCCTGAAACCGGAAGCATGAAAGTAATAAAATCGAAAGATGGAAAAATGTTGACGAATGAGGAAAAAATAAAAGAGAGATGGATGAAGTATTTCGAGGAAGTCTTTAAAAGCGAAGTGAGTGACAGTGATTCTAGCGGCGAATCAGATATGAACGATGATGGACTGAATGTTACCGAAATTAGCATGGATGAGATAGAAAGATCAATTAAGTGTATGAAGAATGGTAAGGCTGTCGGTTTCGACAATATTGCTGCTGAATATTTTAAAGGAGGTAGCCGTATAATTCTCACATGGTTGTGCAATCTTTTTAACCAATGTTTAAAGGAAGGTTACACGCCTTTAGATTGGAGAAGGGCAGTGATCATGCCATTATACAAAGGTAAAGGGTCACGTATGGAATGTGGGAATCATAGGGCTATTAGCCTGCTAAGTTCAGTTGGCAAGCTGTATGGTAGAATTTTGATTGAAAGGGTAAGAAAGGAAACAAAGGATAAAATATGGGATGTGCAAGGTGCTTTTATGAGTGGAAGGGGGTGCATGGACCAGATCTTCTCATTGCGTATGCTCACCGAGAAGTTTCTGGCAAAAAACCAGAAACTTTTCTGTGCCTTTGTAGATCTACAAAAAGCATACGACCGAGTCGACAGGAAAAAGCTATGGAAGGTGTTGTCCAAGTATGGAGTGAATGCGAATCTGACTCAGGCAATTGCGTCTCTATATGAGGGAAGCGTTGCATGTGTTAGGGTGAACGGTGGTTTTACGGGGTGGTTTGATATCACAAAAGGTGTTAAACAAGGCTGCGTAATGTCACCGTGGTTATTCAATCTATACATGGATAATTGTATGCAAGAATTGAAAGATGTGGGATTGGGCGCGAATTTGAGTAATCTGAAAGTATGTTGCCTGTTGTATGCTGATGATGCGGTGCTGATTGCTAATAGTATGGATGATCTGCAGTCTCTCGTGTCTAGGATGAACGAAGTATGCGTGAAGAATGAGTTAATGATGAATGTAAGTAAGTCTAAAGTAATGGTGTTTGAAAGAGAAAGTACGAAAACAGTGTGTAATATAGCTGTGAATGAGGAATACTTGGAGCAGGTGGATGAATTTGTGTATTTAGGAAGCATGTTTACGAGTGATGGGAAGGCTGACAGAGATATTGAAAGAAGAGTAAATGCAGGTAACTCCATTAATGGAGGACTGAACGCAGTTGGCGCTAACAAAAAATTGTCCAAAGAAGCGAAGTTAGCAGTCCACAATGGAGTGCTGGTACCTACCCTGATGTACGGAAGTGAGGCATGGAACTGGCAAAGAAAGGATGAAAGTAGATTGAATGCTGTTGAAATGAGATCCCTGAGGCGTATGTGTGGTAAAACCATGTATGATCGTGTGAGGAATGTGGATATCCGCAAAGAGTGCAAGGCTGATGTAAGCGTAATGAGTAAGATCAAGAAAGGGACGCTTAGATGGTTTGGGCATGTAGAGCGAATGAGCGAAGAAAGGAGTGTAAGGAGAATATACGATGCAAATGTGAATGGTAGCAGAAGTCGGGGGCGCCCGAGGAAGACATGGCACGACCAAGTGAATCAGATACTTGAGTCGGGCCATGTCAAGAGTCAGAACAATAGAAGAGTATGTATGAGACGATGTATGAATGTGAATGAGGCAAGGAGTGTGTGCCAAGACAGAGTTGTTTGGCGGTCCGTCCTCTCTGCCTACCCCTGCGGGGAAACGGCGTGATGGTTAGTTAGTTAGTTAGTTAATTTACGATGCATCCGATAAATAAACCCCTTATCTTGTATTTGAGAGTGCATGACTTAACTGATTGAGGATATTTTAGGTTCATTATACTAGATAAAAAACTATATTTAATACATATAATACTTTAATAAATAAATATTTGAATGATTTTTAGGGGGCGCTGTACAAATTTTTTTACAATCCTATCTCATTATTTCATTAATAACTATAGGTCCAGCACATATGGTTCATTCTGTTTTGCGTTTATAAAGGCCATCAAAGTGTTTAGATTTAGAAAGATGAACCATTTGACTTCTGTGCTGAAGTCAAGTGTTACATCCTTGGTCATCAAAGTGTTTAGTTTTAGAAAGATGTAAAATTTGACTTCTGTGCTGAAGTCAAGTGTTACATCCTTGGTCATCAAAGTGTTTAGATTTAGAAAGATGTAACATTTGATTTCAGCACAGAAGTCGACGTGACGTGCAGATGTGTGACGCAAGGTGCAATGAATTCGAAGAGATAATAGAAATCAACCTTTGAAATAGTATTTTATGTGCAACATAATACTATTGGGAATGCTAAGTATTAATTTACAGTTTTAGTTCTTGGTGGAACATTGCAATTCTGCTTATGGCGACCAAATTTTCAAACCAAAATCAGGTGTTTTTGGTTTGAAAATTTGGTCGGCGAAAATTGTTTCAGATGCTTTAATTAAATACTGCGAGTAGAATACATCTTAGTCTTTGAAATAATCGAGTATTTTTTAGATAAGTCTTTTTATAAGCCGTGAAAAAAATAATGTATAAGGCCTATGAAAACTGTTTTAAAGTTCCAAATCTCCTACTTACGAACCCATTTTCGGTTTTGGTTTTATTGTATAATGTGGAAAATAAAGTTATTTATAAAATGATCGGAAAAAAGTTAAATATTTATGCTTGAGAACATCCACAAAATAAAATAAAATAAGAGGCACTTTTTGGCCATGTTTTTTTCTTGCATAAATCAAAAAAGGCGGATGGTGTTAAGCGGGAATTTAAGCCTTATCGCCATCTACGTAAGGTGTGTTATTGATAGCGGCTCGATTCAAAATATTACACGACGAAGTACATCGCCTTAAAGCAGAATTTTGATAATGATTTGTGATAAAGGTTTTGGACACTTGACGTTCAAAATAAGAAGAAAATGACTGACTACATCTGGAAGCAGTATTATAAGATTATAATACGACTTGTAAATTAGTGGTAGAAGAAGTGGGGGTCGCCGAAGTAATCGAATACCTAACAAAATAAACGTTTTCAATTATTGACAATATTATTATTCCAACCAAAACTACATCCATTTTACTAAAATTCACAACCTCACTCCAAACCATTCATAAGCCCGAACAACCCCGGGGACTTCTGCTAGTATCCCTAATAAAATTTACCTGTTCCTGAAAAGGGAAAATTAGTTTGCAAACGTAACGCATTCATTATAACACCGGTTGCGAATGATTCCCTATTACTTCACGACCTTACCCATATATGTACATAATGCGAGTCGTCTCACCATCTGACCGGAATATACGAGTACCTACAGGCTAAATACGTTATAGATGAGTATGAACTCGTAACATGTGGTTGATACAATTACGTTTTTGTTGGAACAGAGACTGCAAATGATATTTTATTATAAGTTCCATATAAAATGTGTATGTATAAATATGTATGTATCTCCTCCTAGTATTCATTTTATACTTTCTGTCGTTATTTTGTGATCAAATGCCACAGTTAATATATATATATATATATACAGTTTTTATTTATACCGTTGATATTCAATAAATAAATCTTTAATATCTTTAGATAGGTACTGAAATAAATATTTGTCACGTGACCTCACACGTGATGTTGTATGTAACATGACGTGAAATACACCAAAAGTAATCACATTTTATCCATTGTAAAGGGAGCTTGTTATAATTATTGTAATAAAGAAACAACAATTCATTTGCTGCGTGTTTTTGGGTCACCAAAGATCACCATTCCGAAGCGAAATGTTGATTGAAAGATCGTGTTTGGTGATATTATGTACTTCACTCATCTTTCTCTATCCCATCTCCTTCCCCTCCCCACTACATTCAGCCTAACATTATACCCCAATTATGGATTCCATAGCGCCGTTGACCCCAGTGTTGAGAGTATTTGGGACTATTGTGCGGTATTCACGTTTTAAAAAAATAGCTAATTTATTAAATATCGCAATTTCTGATATAAAATGACTAACATGTATTTTGCAGCTATTTACAGGCGACAGGAATAAAACTTCCACCATTTGTTTCAAGTGAGACTGTTAAGTATGAATAATAATTACACGAGCCACTTATTTTCCCACGGAAGTATCGTTATGGTGTAGTGAGGTCATTGCAACATGGAGGATTAATGAATAACCGATGATTGTTAACTACAGTAACTAATAACTTATAATAGTTATAGATTAGATTGTTAGAGGTCTACTTTAACAAAAGAAAAAAATTGAAACACCTTACATAAAACTAGAGAAAAGCAACTAGAAAAATTAAATGTACCTATCTGTAACACTACCTTTGGGAAAATAAGCTCTAATTTTTAGCAGTAGTTATATATATCACAAATTCCATCAATCAATTAATTACTGCGTACAGTCCAGGAAATATCGGCTTAAGGAATTATCAAAAAAAGAACTTAATAGTATTTTTTATATACAGTCATAGGATTTACGGAAAAAAACCCTAATAAAACCATATTTTTTTGCTATAGCATTAAAATGACATAGAAAACTAATAAAACAGACAGTCACCCTAGTGAGGAGGACTAATAGAATATTCTATATCTATGGTTATCTACATAAACTATCATTCATATAGGGTAAATGGTTGTTTATCAGTTGTGCACAATTTAGAAAACGTTTATTTTTATTAGTAATTGGGCTAGTAAATAATATTTTTTTTTAATTAAAAAAAAAACTAAAAAGGTAACTATTTCCATCTCGGAATATATTTTTTTCAATATTCGATTATAGGATAAAAGTATGGCGAGGCATTATGTTGAGATACATAATAAAGGTAACTAGCTAACTAACCAACCTTCACGCCGTTCCTTCGCAGGGGTAGGCAGAGAGGACGGACCGTCGAACAACTCGGTCTTGGCGTCTCATATATTATGTGGACTCTTAACATGACCCGACTCAATTATCTGGTTCACTAGATCATGCCATGTGATCAAAACTCTCGATAAATTGTAATGTTAGACTCTATAGGTATCTGAAAAAGATTAATACGTGTTCTGGCAACAGTGAGGATTTAGAAATTTTGCATTTCATAAAATGATATTGTCACTACTTATGTAATGTTACAGGTTCCATTCAACCAATCCCAACCATGCGAATAAAACGCTTGAAATGCGAGAAATTGTGGAGTTAACTTTAATAAAAAACAATGTTTTTGTACTTATTTTAATATATTTTTAAATGTCTTTTAAATCTTTAATAGCGTTATTTTGGTTTGCCTGAGTATTGAACCTTCCTACCCAGAAACTGGAGTCAACAATTCTACCAACGTCGCCAAATGCCGATAGAGTAGAAACTATATTTATTTCATATAAAAAACTGCTTTAATGTCATCTGATTTCAGAGAAATGCGTACATGTTCGCATTGTCCGCCTATATGTACGCGATATATTACTGTACTGGACAGGAGTCCGCACAAGAATGTAGATTTGTGCGCCGGGTCCAAACCGTGTCTTCAACCGATGAGAATGCTCCTTTACGGCCGATGATGATGATAGTGGTATATTTTATGGCAATCTGCCTCCCGCACCCAGGCTTGGTGAATGTTGGGCACTGGGTATGCTGTCGTCTCCGCTCGCTTCTGGCGTTTGGCGGTTTTCCTAGCAGGGCCGACTGGTCTTGAAGAGGTAACACAAGAAGATTTGGAGCGGAAGACTAGGCAAGGTGAAGCAGTTGGAGGGCAGGAGTCACTTGTAGAAGTAAAACACTTGTTTTGATGGTAAAGTTGTAAGTTAAGTTGTTGTTAAAGAACACCAAAATATATTGTCATTAACAGAGTCTATCTGCCATGATCAGATGTCGGGAAGTGTGTTAATTTCCGATACCAAGGCTTGCATTCATTAATTAACGAAAATAAAAGTGAAATTCAAATAGATGTATTTAATTAAAAATGGTAATAATGGCGGGCCTCACATATACAGGATTTTCCAATAAGAGGTGTTATTTTGAATAGCCCGCTATTTCGGTAGATGTTACTTTTGATATAAAAAATTGGATATAATCCAATTTTTCTTCAGTTAGTACAAAAAAATTACCTTCCCACATTAAACCCGCGTTCTATACTGATAACACCTTAGGTAAATTATTAAAAAAAACACTAAAGATAAAGATCATAAATTGAGCCACTCAGGCATTTACCAACTATGTTGCAATGACTGTCCATCATTCTACATAGGTAAGACAACCAGAAATATAAATATTAGAATCACGGAACATTTAAGATGTTTAAATAATAATAATTTTTCAGAGTTTGCCAATCATCTTATTTCCACCAATCATACTTTTAATAAGGACACAAGGGTTAAAATCCTTCACCGTAATAATAAAAGCAAAAGATTAGATAACTTAGAAGCTCTTGAAATCAAAAAATCCCTAAATAATAACGCTAGTATATTGAGTAACCAAATTAATTTATCGTTTAGTCCCATTCGAGATATATTTCCAGTAAGCCGCTCTGTTATTGCTGAAATTCCCCCAATTACCCGTCCCCCTTTGTTAACCTCCCACTCAAACACCTAAATTATATTTTTTGTGTATATATCTGTTAACATTTTGTGTCATAGGTTAGTTTTAATATTCTCCTGACGAAGTTAGGGTGCTTCCGAAACCCGTAGAGTACAATTAAAATTAAAGTGGTCTAAAACAAATCTTTTATTGTAGATAATATTTAAACTAAAACGATGAAAATATTTAATTAAACACGACTCATTTGAAATAGAGTAAAAATCTCTCGACAAAAGCTTAACTTGCATTTTAATAATCATTTTTAATTTGTTCACTCCCATAATATATTAAATAACAGAACAAAAAGTGATTTTTAATGATTTTTGGAGCTTACTTTGCGATTTTTTCTATCGAGGGAATTTCATATAATTACCATTTCGGCTTTACAAATTGTATATATACGAGTATTATCATAAAAAATAACATTACTTTTTTTGGAACTTAACGTAGTGTTAAAAAGAAAATAGTTATAAATTCTGAATGCGGGGGCATAATGCGTTAAGCCCCCGCATTCAGAATTTGTAACATTTTTCTTTTTAACACTAAGTTTTTAAGCACAGGAATGAGATGCCGACCCATGGAATAACAAGGTTCCATCTGACTCTGACCCTATTCTAAAGCTGGGTCCAGACATGTTCTTTTGTCCGTACCGTACCTCCGTTTCGTACCAGCGTCGCGATCCAAAAACTCTGGACGCATCATCTTTTGTCCGTACCGTACCTCTGTTTCGTATCCGCGTCGCGATCAAGAGCCCGTATCTCCGTAACGTCGCTGCGATCATCGCGTGTTCATTTCCTCCCACCATGTCGTCGACTGCGGAAGTGTTTGAGAATTTGACGATTGCTTGTGCATCCTTCATTGTTATTCACAGTAATATAACGGAAAAAAAAACAAAAAGGCGACGTTGGTGGGAGTTAGAATTGTTCAAAAACAGAGAAAGATGTAAGACGCCGCGAACACGTCCAGACTGGCGCAGACCCGTACCGTATCGCCTTTGAACGGGTCGAAAAACCGACTCGCGATGGATCGGAGCGTACCTCTATCCGTATCGAGACGCCGTACCACCGTACCGTACCGAACGGGCGTCCAAACTAGCGTTCTTGATCGCGACGCTGATACGAAACGGAGGTACGGTACGGACAAAAGAACATGTCTGGACCCAGCTTAAGATAACGGGCTTCAGAGACTTGGATGACTATATTTCAATACGTATTCAACTTTATATTGTTTTGAGTATGCAAATACGGTTAGTTGTAGGTTATTAACTAATTTTATAAAATATTAACGATCGTTTAAAGTTAGAAATATGAAATCTGGAAAAGCAATTTTAGCAGTTGGAACCTTGGTATGCAGTTAAGTTATTCAAGTAAGTTAACAATGTTACATTGCCAGATGGAACCTTATTAACTTTTATATTCCCAGAGTGTTTTTTGTACTTCTCTCTTATAAACTTGTGTTTTTATCCCACTCTTGGGAAATTTAGTAACGAAGTCAAATAATTAATAAAACATAGTTTTAATAACAATAATAATTGATAATAATAATACAAGACCCTTAAATTAAATTATGATAGACGTTTAATATGATTTTAGGTCAAAATTAATGTCAGGGATTCGGTCACCCAAGCGATGTTTTAAGTTTGCTGACTTAGCAGGGGTGTGCGGGTACATGGCGATGAGGTGTGTCCAGGTCTTGGCGGCGAATTTGTCTGACAACCAACTGCATGGCGGGCCGGATCGGGAGACGGAGACCATTTGACCTCTCCTACCGTATCATCGCATTGCACCACAGTGGGAGGGATGATTCATACGTGGTAAACTCCTATACACTATCCTATCTACTCCTCTTAAACTTTTCCTTCCCAAAACTTCCTTTCCTTTATTTCCTTAATAAGTCCCTCCACGCAGCATCCTCAAAGATGACATAGGCCCTGCGGGAGACTATTGTCTTCATGGCATACTGTGTGTAATGTAAAACTGGGTATTATGCTGTTTTGATCTTCCTCCTTCTTTAGCTAACCTATCGGAGATGGCGTTAGTGCCCATCATCAGGACAGATTTGTAGATTGTGGAGAAGTGTGTATGTACCATGAAGGTTGTGTGTACAAATAATATTATGTATGTATAAGTGATACCGTGTTCTATTCACTGACTCTCGTGGGATCATAAGCTCGCTCTTGGACATGACCACCGACGACCACGACCTTCTCAATGGCTCTGTGAGCATTGTCCACCCTTTGTATTCATGAATGGCCAGGTATCGAGTACTTCATGGTAACCGGAGATATTTGGGGATTTTCTATAAGAAAATTTAGAACTGCGGTGCTGGTGCTTTTAAATGAATTTCTATTTTACAAAATGCACGAACACCCCGTGTTATGATTCTCAGTAACCTAGCGATCAAAACTCTTTTTTAAAGCACTCGCTAAGACATGTTCTGACGTACTTTCGTTCCATTTTACATAATACTCGTACATATATGGTTTTGGTTACTGAGTAGTGTGCCTTTAAATTGAACACATTCAATTTTTTGTTAAATAGAAGGAACTAGAAGATAGGTATATAACTTTATCTCCATTTTTTCTCCCATCGCCATCTTACGTTTAATGTAGTTTTCATACTATGTACTCAGTCATGAGGTTATTAAATTTTGCAACATAACATTTATCAGATATGTTTTTGTGAAAACTTAAATTAAATTTTGTCATAAAAATATAACTCTAAATGCTCAATTAAACCATCGTTTTATTCTTAATTTTAACAGTTCGGCGATTTTCCCGCTTGTGTTTCCTCGCTCATATTAATAGGAGGAGTTAACTGTTCACTCCTTCCTCTCCTAAAAAAATCCCTCCACACAGCACATCCTAAGGTGCCATAGGTCCCAATGGAAATTATTTTCCTCAGGGCCTCCTATGTGGAGCTAATGTATATTTTAGTTTTAAGATTCGACTCCAAATAGTTCCAGATATAACGGAACCACTGTAATATTGGTGTTCAAACATATTAATAAGGAGTCACTTTTAATCACTCTATTTAACGCTTCAAATAGCAAAAAAATTGATCGCTGTATAGATTAGTGTGAAATGAGTTTCAAAACAAACATTTTATGCTGTAGTAACATGGTTCCATGTGCAGTTAAAACCTTGTTTCACAAAGTACAATGAAAGACATAATGCAGTTGGAACTTTCGACACATTCTAATTCCTTCAATATGCACCATATGATGTTGTTATCTATGGAAGAAATAAAGATTAGTGCAGTAGGAACGCTATCCAATCACTGATCAGCTCAAATCATCAGTTGAAACCTTGTTATTCCACGGGGTCGATACGTAGCCGAATTAAAATCGTTTAAGTGTAATTTTTAACAGTAACAATTCGGCACAAAGAAAACACAGAAGTTAACGGTAGAAAAAGACGCCCGAGGAAGACTAAAGCATTATCTCTGTAAATAGAAGTCGATATAATGTAGTTTTTTAACATTAACAATATAAATTTCATGATAACTACATGAAGTGGATGTTAGAAAAAGTCGGAGATGCCCGAGGAAGAGATGAATCAAATAATTATTAATGGTAACGAGACGAACGTCACGAACAAAGAAAGAAGTGTAAGGAAAAGGTAAGGAAGACATGGTACCATCAGGTAAATAGTAATTCTACAATGCGAGTTGCCTGTACTGTCGGATTTATTTATTGACAAATCTCTGTAAGGGACACGCCCACGCCGATTCCCCCGTTCCGCGCAAGTTGGTTTGTTCCCCTCGCCCTTAAGGTATATCTTTTCTTTGATTGACACCATTGATGAATTTAAATTATCATGTTCTAGATACACTAAAGAAAGTACACTAAAAGTACACTAAAGATTTGTTATTGCTATGGATCTTGAACGTTTAAATATGTATTTCCTCGATTGCTTTTCGTCCATCATTGGTTAGCGAATTCAAATAGTCATAATTCATATTAAGTTTAATGCATCAAAACTTATGAAAATGTACAAGGGATTTTGTAACATTATATGATTATGCAATTTAGGTACCTACATAGTATAAACTTTTCGTGTATCTTCTTTGTACGTTCTTTATATAGATTTACGTATGAGAAATACATATTTTTAAGTGTTTGTGTATCTTCTTTGTACGTTCTTTATATAGATTTACGTATGAGAAATACATATTTTTAAGTTTATTTTTCGGAATAACTTTATTGAGTAAAACCTCAAATAGTAATATTTAAATATTGAAGACAATATTAGTGATTTCTAAACGAAAATCTGAAACAGAAAAATCAGAAAAGGATACGGTCACATCTAGGACTAGATGTGACCGTATCCTTTTCTGATTGCTTTTCGTCCATCATTGGTAAGCGAATTCAAATAGTCATAATTAAGAATCCCCTTTGACTTCATATTAAGTTTAATGCATCAAAACTTATGAAAATATACAAGGGATTTTGTAATATTATATGATTATGCAATTTAGGTACTCGTACCTACATAGTATAAACTTTTCGTGTATCTTCTTTGTACGTTCTTTATATAGATTTACGTATGAGAAATACATATTTTTAAGTGTTTGTGTATCTTCTTTGTACGTTCTTTATATAGATTTTTGTTGGAGAAATACATATTTTTTACTGATTGTGTATCTTCTTTGTACGTTCTTTATACAGATTTACGTAGTACGGGAAATAACACTAATATTTATTTATTATGTAGGTATATATACAACACAGGCAGATGCAAATAGCGCACTAACACTTTAAACTGTAATAACCGAAGAGTTAGTAATATGACAAAAATGCATTTACCTACGCGATGTTTATTTTTACCTTATTGTTAACGGTTTGTCCCACTATTACACATTGACTAAAGACCCAAAATGCGCAGCTCCAAGGCGTACCCTTATTCGTTCGTTTAATGTTAATCAATAACATTGCTTTCAAGTTCAACGGTGAAGTTCGAAGGAAAGTAGGGTTAAGCAGGTAGCCAATAAAAGGGTAGGGCTGGAATAAGTTTACCATATCCATTCTCTCTAAATCCTTTCAAAAACACAAAGTCCTGTGCCAATTTGTATTTCTATCCTGTTTCCCGACTGATGTGTAGGTTGTTAGGTTATTAAATATTACATTATGTTATGTTATTCAATTGGTTAGTCTTTTAAGATAAGTCTTTTTACAAGCCCAGAAAAAAATAATGTATAAGGCCTATGAAAACTGCTTTAAAGTTCAAAATCGCATTTTCGGTTATGATTTTATTGTATAATGTGGCAAATTAAGTTATTTATAAAATGATCGGAAAAAAAAATATTTATGCCACAAAATAAAATAAAATAAAAGGCACTTTTTGGTCATGTTTTTTTCTTGCATAAATCAAAACAGGCGGATGGTGTTAAGCGGGAATTTAAACCTTATCGCCATCTACGTAAGGGTTGTTATTGATAGCGGCTCAATTTAAAATATTACACGACGTAGTGCATCGCCTTAAATAACTCTTCCTAAAGTAGCTCCCATAGATCTACATGGAGTTTGGAGTCCGCTGCTAGTTTTGGATTGATAATGATTTGTTTACATTTTCTAGGCAGGTATATGGGACCGCCCATTAGCCTTGAGCCAGCCGCCAGCTCCCAACGTCCTTTCTGACAACACTTATTTGGCGTAAGACGGTTACAAGTTCGAATCGAATAAATATCACATACAAACTTATTTTGGTACCAACCTACACAATTTTATAACCTGCAAAAATCTATGTAGAAGAATAAAAGAGTGTAGTTTTGAATATTCACAAAACTACTAATACAAAAAATCAAATTTTACGATTCCAGTTGTTTTATTGCAGCAATATGTTGATACCATAAATTCGCTAGTAATTATTATTTTAAAATCGCTTTCTGTGACATAAAAATGAAATAAATCCGGCGTGTACATACCTGCATTATAGCAGCGTGAATAATGTATATTATGTTAGGTAGTATTTACTATAATATAATACCCATGAGCAACAACTACTACGCTAGTGTCATGTAATTGGGAATGTTTGTTTGTTTGTTATTTTCGTTATCACGAAATGCTTGCTTGTTTGCTTGCTACACGTTATTTGGCGAGTGATGGAATTGGGTAAAGAGAGACGCGTGAAACATAATGCGTATATAATAATATAAAGTACGTACCGGTGGAGCCATCCTCGTAGGGCAAGAGCTCAGAGTCCCCGCCGTCCGGAACCCGCGCCTCGGACCTGGCCAGCACGTTGGCTACACCTGCCTTGGGCTGGCTCGTAGATGCGGCAACAGAGGAGCTTGCGCCACTCATCGCTGTTGCTGAAGCTTCTTCGTGCATTTTGACACAATGTTCACCACTGAACGAATGTTTTAGCCGTTTTTGTACTCAAGCGAGTACAAAAAGCTACGAACTGTAATTAGTGACCTTATAACTGTCGCTATTTTGTTTTTCACTGGGTACAAGTCAAACTTTAGTAATGTAGGTCTGTAGGCCACTTCACTTAACACTCTACATTCAGACCACATTCAGACATTACTCCTGAATCAATACAGCGTCCATATTCATGACTGACATTGAAACGGTACGAAAAAGTACCAAAAAGTATTCGGTCCCTTGGCGCTTTGAAATAGGTGTTTCCCTTTTAGAAAATTCAGATAATAATATGTGTTCTAAAATTCTAACGTTAAATATTTGGATTTAAATTGAATCACTAATAAAAAAATGTTAATATAAATTCTCAGAGTGAAATATGTTTTTTTATCGAATTGTTGTTCTATACATATTGCATTTAAAATTGATAAATCACTTTTGCTTCAAAAATTACGAAATCCATTACACAATACTTTCACGAGAGCTCCAATGTAGGTCAGCACGAGCTATGCTGCACTGTGTTGCACAAGGTCAAGAAAAGATATATCATCATTTGGACCTAATTCATATATTTATAATTTTGACCCATTTAATAAACTGGTACAATTTTATTTAGCCATCATTTTAAGTTATATTAAGTAAATTTAATATTTTAAGTATTCATTTTGATTTTCGGTGTTTACACTTTTACTCTTTAATATCAGTCCGTGCCGCCATCTATTATACGCCAAATATAAGCGAACTGGGAAACCTGTTCTTGTCGGTAAAATAGGTCGACTGGGGCGACCACGTGACACTCCAGATCCAGCCCATTTCAGGCAAGATGTCAAGTTACTGCATACCAGCGCCATCTACATATTTTGTTTATAACCTCTTGGTATTACGAAACTGCCATCTATTGTCAAAAACTCAAAACATTTTGAATTTTTACGTACAATGTTTTGAGTTCTTGGATAAATACAACATGAATATATTTGAGATAGGGTAGTGATACACAATAGGTAGGTACCTATTAAATTAATTGGAGAATAAAGATGACATGCAGATACTTATGTATTGATCTCCTGCCTTGAGTGTATTGGGGCTTTTTCACCAAACTCTTGTAAAGTTGATTATAACTATGTGTCACACATACAGGATAAACATACTCATAAACCCGCGTGCGTTCCACCACAGAAAGCAAGGTCCCATATAGCTATTACGCGAAATTGTCTGGCAACAGCGCTTTCATAAATAAACCACTCTCTAGATCGATTTCTACGGGCTTTTTGTAGGTGGAGAATTTGTCATCAACTTAACCACAGACGACCACAGATAAAACGGTCTTTCGGTACAGATAGGTCGAAACGATAGAGAAATCTCAAGGCCATTAAAAAAAGTGTCACCAGAGACAATGTAACTGCACGTGCACTCAGCGAACATCGTTCATTCATTAGCCGAAAAAAATTATATTTAAAATAAAAATATCGGAATACAGAAAAAGGAAAATGAAAAACTCACAGCTATGCACATATTGACATATTTTTTATTTAAAAAAACATGTTGCCAATGTTTTTTTCATACTCACAGCGGCTTTTTAATACTTTTATTCTTCTATTTTGGTTAATGTCTTTTATTATTATTTGTATAATTCTTTTTTTTTTATTAGTTAACTCGACATCATAAGAAATTTTTTTCAAAACCTTTTTTAATGTGTTTTGTGCTTGTATATTTTTTTAATGTTGTGAATAGATTTGCTTTTATTTTGTGTAATGTGTTTTGTGCTTGTATATTTTTATATAGTCTGTTTTATGCTTACATATTCTTGTATTTTCATGTATTCTGTAATGATCAGCATAGTTGCCTTCCAAGTAATTGTTTCGAGTACGATTCTAGACCATCCCGTGAAAAAAGTGAAATGACACAAAACAGCATTGTATAAATATAAAATTATTATTATTAGAGGGGGGGCACAATCGGTAATTAATTTAATTTAATTAAATCCTATTTACAGATTTAGATTACAATTCTCTATTAAAAAATGAGTGTGACAGCTACTGCTAGGTCACTAGGAAAAGCAAGTTATTTTCAATATTTATGCATTGTTTTAACGAAAATAATATAATATTTTAACAAGTAATTGTTAGTTTTAATTTTTCTTATACTAACAAAATTTCTCATTGTAGTATAAAAACACAAATCATTATTTGAAAGTAATCTAACCTTTGTTTGGAGCTCATATTTAAATTTATTTTAGGTGTTTTACGATTACTTGATTTTTCATCTCTTTAAATAACTGGTTTCCTTCTGACAAAGCTTTCTCATTAGAAAATGAGCTGTAAAGAATGATACTTTAAAACTCAATTTCTCAGGACAATGCTCTATCAGATTGAACCTTGTTGTTCTAAAGAAATGTTGGTATTTTCTGCTTCTAGGAAATTTTTATTTTTAAAATAGTTTTTTGGGCTAGCGAATGAATGGAGTAGGCTGAGTGCAATTATATTGTCTATGATCGCACCTTTTTTTAAATGGGCTTGAGTTTCTCTACCTTGTCTATCATGACCTTCCGTACGTCAAGTGATCTTGTGAGTGGTTTATTTATGGATTCATTTACAATATCGACTCAGACAGACAACATGCAGACAACGTTCCCGCCATTCGGCTTGTTTTTGTTTACAAAAATATAAAGTAAGTTCAAGAGGTTTTGGTTATGTTTTATTGATTATTATGTTATTTTAGTTGAAGTTATAGATTTGTCTTATTTTCCAGTATTCACAAACGTCAATATAAATAGTCAACGTCCCCGCCATTCGGCTTGTTTTTGTTTACAAAACTTGAAAGTAATTCAGCAAGTTTTGGCTATGTTTTATTGATTAGTGATTTTAGTTGAACTGTAGATTAGATTGTCTTATTTTCTAGGATGAATAAGCGGAATCAAAGTTCTTATTTTACTAAAGAAGAATGTGAAATGCTGGTGAACATTCTTCACCAATATAAGCATGTAATTGAAAACAAAATCAGGAACGGCGTTACTTGGAAGTAGAAGGAGGCGGAATGGAAGGCTGTCGCAGATAAATTTAATTCTTCTGGATCAGGTATTGTAATAATATCCCGGTAATTAAGTTGAAACAATGTGCTATTTTATATTTTTTACATATTTTATTTTATTTATTAATTTAAACGACCAGACGGGCTTTTACATTATACATAATTTACTGCATAATACAGTTAAAACAGAAGGTTTTTTATTTTTAAAACATCAACACAAAAATAACATTTTTTTTTAAGTTCACAACATATCTACGAGAAAACAACAAATATACGCAATCGCTCTTTTAATATGCAACATAAAAATGTCATTTAGGTATCTCTTGAACACAGGCAAACTTATATTAAATATGTCGATATTTGATGTGAATTTGTTTCCAAGTGTGTGAAAGCGAGAAATAGGTGCATGTATGTGATAGTTGGTACTAAAGTTATTGTTGCAGAATAATATATTTTGCCTAGTTCCTCGAGTAGGTACTCTGAAATCTATGAATTGCAGGAGTTCACAACAGTCTAGTTTGGAGTTAATAATCTTCAATAAAAAAGTTAGGTCATTTATTTTTCTTCTGTTTTCTAGGGAGTGTATTTTAAGTGTATTTAAGTGTTCAGCGGAATTTGACAAGTTTATCGTTGATTTTTCAGTTGTTAAATCATTAATTATTCATTCATCTGCAGTTTTCAGATCATTAAAGTCCTTACGAGTCAAGTTTGAGGGAATAAAGAGGTTGGTGAGGCAGAAGAGTGCCCTCATCAGGAGGGACCTGTACCAGACTGTTGGGGGGGGGGGGGGGGCAGAAATGCTGTTCCCTTAGACAACACGGAAACAAGAATTAAAACTATGATCTCCCTGAGCGCCCAAGGGACCACCAACAGCATGGATAATGATACCTTCATCACTCGGTAAACCATTTAAATTGCATATTTAAAAATCAACCGTACCTACATATTATGTATTACCTATTTTATTTATTTATTAGCGCCCTTTTTGGGGGCTTAAGCAGGAATAGTATAAATTATACAGTATTATAACTGAACTGCCTCAGTAATAAAATTTTGTAACTGTTGAGTGATAAATTGAAGGCTCAACGTAATTAATTCTTCCCATCAATATTCTGGGCAATGAGGAATATATAAATATGATAGTTAAGTCCCACTGCCTGCACTGAAATAAGATAAAGTGGAGGTGATATATTTGGTGGGGATTGAGGATTCCTTAGACAGTCAAGTCATTTACCTCCAGAGCTGCTGGTGTGCATTTATTTATTTATGGTTTTTAAACAGACACAAAGTTACCTATGTTGTAATCCGAGATGTGATTTATTTCAAATAAATCCATTTCAAATGGAAATGCAAAATGGGTATTTTCCATTTTGCATTTTAAATGCATTTTAAAAACCATTTTGCATTTTTCATTTTAAATGCTTTTTTCAATGCATTTTCCATTTTAAATGCGTTTTTGCAACATTCTTCCTACTATCTCCACTCATCTTTTTTTCATAAGCCCCAAATATCAGTCGGTCCTCAACCTCGCTATGAGAGATAATTTATATTTGTCAAGTTGCTCCCTGGTAGGAGCCCTTGCAATAAGGAAGTTGAGTGAAAAATATTTTGACTTATAAAAAATATGTTCATGTAGATCAAAAAATATCGATTCTAAATATATAAATATATTTCTATATTATTATTCTTAGAATTAGTTAAACGTTCTTGAAAAAGCATTCAATAGCAATAGACTGTAGACGCTCCACGATTGGTCGAAAGAATTCTGTCGTCACATGTGTCGTGACTTGTACGTACAACGGAACACCTATGGTGCATCTCTTTCTATTACATGAGAGATGGTCGATTTAGATGAGAGAGGTGTATAGGCCAAAGGTTTATTTGGGTTTGTCAAATATATGTACGTATTTGTTATTATTATTATATGAAATGGATTTCTAAAGATACATATTCGTATAGTGCTTTATAATAATATGTTGTTTATTGCATAACTTAGATGTTTTTATTATTATACATGTCACAAAGCATGTGATACACTTCAGGCCGCCGGCCGCTCAGAAAAGTCTCACAGTGAACTGGGCTGTAAACCGTTATTTTACTTTTGGTCTTTACTTTTCTGCGCGGTGGTCCTGAATTCGCGCGGGGAACGTCAACAAGTAGCGACGGCGATACCGTACAAGTACCGTATCGGGCGTGAAAAGCAAATATTCTAACTTAAAATATTAATTTAACTATGAAATCTTTATCAATTTTCTTTTTTTTTTAATAACATCAATTATAATAGACGGTTAACATTGGTAAAAAAATTACTGGAATTCCTTGTTGAAGAATTAAATTTTTTTCCATACATAATGCTTAAGCGACGTGGTTTTCACAGTTCTAATGACGTCACACTACACCCCGCCTGTTACCGCTCGGATTCCGCTCGTTTTGGCGGGCTTAATAAAATTTAAACTTTGAGAATTAATTTAACTATGAAAACAAACTTTAAAAAAAAAAAAAAAAATACCAGTATTTAAGTTTGAATGCGAACATTGATAAAAAAAAATAAAAAAAATGGACTCAACTTCCTTATTGAGTGATACCATTACAAAAAATACTGATTCAAATACTGAACATGGGGCCATGACCAGTGGCGGCCAGCTAATATGTGCTCCCGAGCGCCGAACAACCAACAAGATTTCCGACATGGCTAATCACAATACGAAACTCGGTTCGGTTATAATATCTCATTCAAAAGGTACCTACTTATTAAGCGCGCTTAACTTGCAGACCGACTTTGACTTGTGACTATGTTCGTAGCAGTTCGTTTTCGATTGCGATCCAAAATTTAACTGCTTTGTCGCATATTCTGTGGAACAGTCGAAAGCGTGGGTCCATACCATTACATACTATTCTTTGCAAATAATACCATATCAAGAACGGCGTTCGGAGTTTTACCACCACATCAGAAGGAACGGTTTATTCAGTAGAAAGTTAAACTAAAACGCGTATGTTTGATATTATTGTCGATATCGTTGTTTCAATTTACCATCTGCTATTTTTCAGCGAATGTTACGCTTCTTCGATACAAGCATACAGGATAAAACTTGTCATTAAGAGATGAGTGATGGTCAGATTACTTATTATCAGTTCAGTCAGTACTCGCCGTTGCCAGGCATTGTCTCTTGAATTTAAAACTTTTCTTACTCTGAGAAAGTTTTGAAGTTTAATTGCAGGTTTTATCGATCTTGTATATCAATTATTAATAAGGCATATCAATTGCATGTTATACTAATTTATGATTACTTTTGTGTTTGTTCAACGTATAAATTAAGAATGAGTTTGAATGTGGAATACATTAAGAATAATAGGTCGAGTTTTGAAAACAAAGTGATAATAAAAAATGCCGGTCCACCTAAAACCTGAACTGATAATAAAATAAGAGTGCAAATCTGGATCGAAGAAGTTTACTCGATCATTTAACAAAACAATGTATAACAAAGCTTGTAGCTCTGTGCATGTGATCAATTGAATAGTTTATTTTGTTTTACGTGTTTAATTTACGATGTTGATTCAGTTTGGACAATCAGCGGTGTTACTGATGTAACTCACCTTTCTGAAAAAATCAAAAAACATAATTCTTATCATTTACATTTACAAAAAGTTTTGAGCTTAAAGGTTTTACGAAAAGTTGACATCAGAATGCAATTGGATTCAGGCTACCGTGCCTAAGGTAAACACCATAATGAGCTATTTAATAAAAATCGATACAGGTCAAATTTCCCAGAACATGATTTCAATGTGACGCTTAAAACGTATGACTTCCTAAATAAAGTTCAGTACCTAAAAGGTAAACTCTGTGCAATTTACGCCCGCGACGATTTTTCAAAAGCTAACGGCGCTTTATCAATTTTACAACTTTTTTATAGTACTTGTTTATTAGAAGACTTTCCCGAGACTGTGAAATTACTAAAACTTTTGTGCACCATTCGTGACCTTTGGAATGACCTCAGTTGAAAGCTAAAGATGTTTCTCAACGTTAAAAAGAATAAAATCTTTTAACACGTTGAGCCAGGACAGACTGAACGCACTATCAGTGTTAAGCATTGATAGAGGTCTTTGCTAAACAAAATGAACAGAGAATAGAACTTCTTTATAAATAGGTATGTACCTTTATTTAATTTATTTTATGACTTAATGTTGTAATCCGGTGAACCCCCACATATTTTGACCACCGGCCGCCACTGGCCATGACGCTGTAATATTAAATGTTAGATAGCAGTTTCTATGTTTTTACATTGGCAACGTAAAAACATAGAAACCGGTCAAATTTTTTGTGGTTTCATAATCTGTAGTCGTGGTGTTTTTGGATTTACCATCATGTAATATGTTTGTTCTACATTGATGTCCATTATTAAATGACAAAATTGTTTAAAAATTCTATAATTATTTTAATTGTTTGACCTGAGAATCCATTTTTCATTTTCAATGCATTTTGAAAATAAGTATTTTGCATTTTGCATTTGAAATGCTTTTCTAAAAACCATTTTGCATTTTGCATTTACAAATGGAAAAGTTTTGACCCATTTCCATTTTGCATTTCAAATGGTTTTGGGTACCCATTTTGCACATCTCTGGTTGTAATACAGAATTAAAAACTTTTGCAGCCCCTGCTCCAGAGGTCCCCCCTCTTCATCCATCGGAATATTGGAGCATTCCGCTACTGCAAACGTCCAAGCATCCCGCCTTGACGCCGATGAGATGCCCGGTATCTGGTGAGATACGATAATTTAGCAACGATTGTGTTATTGAAGTTTATTATTTTTGTGCTTGAACGGGGGGTAATTTTGGGAGATATTCTTTACAGACAACAAAAAACTGTAGAGTATTTTTGTCAGATATATATCCCAGTCACTATCTCGTAAGAGTTTATGCTATCTCATTTTCCATTACGGTGACACATGATTTAAATAGTGTAGAGAGAATACCAAGCTTTCAGTTTGGATTCAGAAGTTTACCAGTTTGTTTGTCCCGTACACGTTCCTATTATTAGTGCCAGGAATGTTAGTGGTTTGAATGGTAGAAGTCGGGGACTCTCTAGAAAGACAATGCATTATATCTGCACCGGAATGAGATATAGAGTCAAATTAAAGTCGACATAATGTAGTTTTTTTTTAGCAGTAACAATGTGGTTTTCATGATACTACGTGAAGTGAATGGGAGAAAAAGTTGAGGATGCCTGAGGAAGACATGAATCAAATAGTTATTTGTAATAAAATGAGACGTATTTATGAAAGAAGAAAGAGGTATAAGGAGAAAGTATGACTTGGAGGTGAATGGTTGAAGAGGTCGAGGATGCCCGAGGAAGACATAACACAATCAAGTGAAACAAATACTTATCTAAATAAAATAATATTATTATCTAGTCAAGTACTTTATTTTGGAAACTAACAGATTTTTTCACATCTATAAATATAAAGAACAAGTGGATGGATGTGTAACAGAAAACCCACTTAAACTAATCACGACGCGAGCAGGCGTTATTAAAGGGGCATTTTTTTGTTACAGAAAATAACATGGAAAAGTAAAATAACATAACAGCAGCAGCAGCAGCAGCAGCAGCAGCAGCAGCAGCAGCAGCAGCAGCAGGAGGAGTAGGAGGAGTAGGAGGAGTAGGAGTGGTAGGAGAGGTAGGAGTGGTAGGAGTGGCAGCAATGAGCAGCAGCAGCAGCAGCAGCAGCAGTAGTAGGAGTAGTAGGAGGAGTAGGAGGAGTAGGAGTAGTAGGAGTATTAGGAGTATTAGGAGTATTAGGAGTGGTAGGAGTGGTAGGAGTGGTAGGAGTGGTAGGAGTGTTAGGAGTGGCAGGAGCGGCAGGAGCGGCAGGAGCGGCAGCAGCGTCAGCAGTAGCAGCAGTAGTAGGAGGAGTAGGAGGAGTAGGAGGAGTAGGAGGAGTAGTAGGAGTAGTAGGAGTAGTAGGAGTGGTAGGAGTGGTAGGAGTGGTAGGAGTGGTAGGAGTGGTAGGAGCGGTAGCAGCGGTAGGAGCGGTAGGAGCGGCAGCAGCAGTAGTAGGAGTAGTAGGAGGAGTAGGAGGAGTAGGAGGAGTAGGAGGAGTAGGAGGAGTAGGAGGAGTAGGAGTGGTAGGAGTGGTAGGAGTGGTAGGAGTAGTAGGAGTAGCAGGAGCGGCAGCAGCAGCAGTAGTAGGAGGAGTAGGAGGAGTAGGAGGAGTAGAAGGAGTAGTAGGAGTGGTAGGAGTGGTAGGAGTGGTAGGAGCGGTAGGAGCGGTAGGAGCGGTAGGAGCGGTAGGAGCGGCAGCAGCAGCAGCAGCAGCAGCAGCAGCAGTAGTAGGAGGAGTAGTAGGAGTGGTAGGAGTAGTAGGAGTAGTAGGAGTAGTAGGAGTAGTACCAGTAGTACCACTACCACTACCACCACCACCACCACCACCACCACCACCACCACCACCACCACCACCACCACCACCACCACCACCACCACCACCACCACCACCACCACCACCACCACCACCACCACCACCACCACCACCACCACCACCACCACCACCACCACCACTACTACTACTACTACTTCTACTACTGGTACTACTACTACTACTACTACTACTACTACTACTATTCAAACCCTGCGAAGCCCACAAACTACTAACTAAACTAAACTAAACTAAACTACTAAACTAATGTAGAGGCGCTCTAGGGGCGGCCGGCTGCTTTTTTTTAAGCGCTCCGCGTTTATTTTGAAAATCTTGGGAAGTTCTCAATTTTTTCGGTGTAGATAAAGTGTAAAATAACCGCAATAATTTTTAAGTTAGATGTATAAAAATAAAATAATTTTAGTGTCACTGATTCGAGATTAATTCAAGTTTTAATACAAAATTCCAAATATTTTATGTTCAAATCTGCCACGGTGTTTCTAGAAGTGCACAATAACTCTGAGCATCGGTAATCGGCCGAAGGAATAGGCCACATGTGCAGTGTAAAGAGAACCGAGCAACCGTGTCAAGTGTAAATGCGTCAAGTGATTTATAATGGGTATTCTTTGAACTATGGTGACTGTAAACAATATCCGATACGACAGGGCGACACTACTACATCTCAAAAGTGAAAGTGTTTTTATGGACCCTAAATTAGCTGCAAAAATATCATTATATGACCTTGGACGCGATAATAATACTACTCATAAAATTAGATCTCGGGGTTGTCGTGCTGGACGCTATCATAAAAAACATTTTACAACAAGTTTTAAAAGTGATAGTGTGTCGAACCCTTCAGTGACTGCAAAAGCAACCATATACAATCCAGTCCGTGATCCGAATGTGAAATTTAGATACAGGGGGTGTCGCGGTGGACAAAAAACAAAATATTTATGCAGGGAGGAACAATACGTTCCAATAATTATTAATAATAACAATAGTAATGAAAATAATAATAAGTATCCGTCAGTACAGGGTGTTCAAGTAGTCGGACCAATCGGCAAACAGAATTACCTACCGTCTATAGCCCTCCGCGATTCTGATAAATTCCACAACAACTTAAATGAAATTAGATTAGAACGACATGCCAACTACAGGAGCAGACAGCTTGCGATTGGTTCCTGGAATGCGCGATCCCTTAACAACAAACTAGAGGTGGTGGACGATATTTTCAGAGACCAAAAACTCCATATCCTTACGGTCACAGAAACTTGGCACGAGAACAGTGATTCGTACTCAATTAAGAGACTCAGAGCTTTAGGGTATGTGGTTCTTGAAGAAGCCCGACCTAGTGGGGACCTACCATCAAACAATATCTCACACGTGAATCACGGGGGTGTCGCGATAATAGCCCGATCAGGATTTTTTTTTTTTTTTTTTTTTTTTTTCTTTATTCATGAAATATTAATGTGTACAGTTTTTACATGCTTTTCGACTACCACACTAGACACACGCCCGTATTATGGTAGTCGAAATTTATATACATAGGTTTATATAATTATATAAATGTAATATTTGATAACTTGTTAATCTAAGTATTTTTTTTACATGCAATGTATGTGTATAATAGGTGACACTTTTACTGGTTCCCAGTTCAGTAGATTGCTCAAGTGTACATCAACCGTATTTTAAACTGTTGATATTAATGAGATAAAATGAACACAATCAGCAAATAAATAGGTTACTTTACTTGTTAAAATAATGAAAATAAAGTAGAAATTATGAAAATGAACTTGTTGAAATAATGAAAATAAAGATTAATTAATTAATTATTAAACTTTTTTCTTTACAGAATTGAATGAAAAAACAAAAATGACTAATAAAGAAAATGAGCTTAATTTAATGATGGCAGGCATTCCTTGAAAAAGTTCCTTCCCTTTATAAATAACCAATTTTGAACACTTATGACATACAAATTGTGAGTTTTTGATTTTCTGATATCAATACTCAGCGAGTTGAATATTTTGGGAGCAATATAAGAAAACTGCCGCTGGGCGAAAGCTGTTTTCGTTTGGGGAATTTTACAATTTAGGTGTGACGAGTAACGGGTGTTAATTTTTTGTTGTGTTTTATTCACCAAGTCATTTTTCCGTATGTATATGAGAATGGTCTTAACATATAATTGTCGAATATCTAATATTCTGAGTTTTCTAAAAAGTGGTTCTGATGGGTTTGTTGGCTTACATTTGAATATTATCCTTAGTAACAGTTTTTGAATTAAAACCATGGGATGAAGAATCGTTTTTGCACAACCTCCCCATCCCACTATACCATATGTAGTAATTGATTGAAAAAGTGCAAAGTATACACATCTTAGTGTTTGTAGGTTAAGGATAGATCTGAGAGAGTAGAAAATGTAGCATAATTTGCGAAGCCTTTTTGTTGTAGAATTTATATGGGCCTCCCATCGCAGTTGATTGTCTATAATGACCCCCAAGTACTTAATTTCGTTTGATATTATAAGGTTATCGCATGAACAATTTTTGTGAGGTGATGTAGCCATGTTGAATTTCTGTGAACATGAATGTATGGTAACTTTATGATAGTTTTGAGGGAGATTAGGTTTGCGTATGGAAAAAAGTAAGTATTTAGTTTTCTCAATATTTAGAGTGAGGAGGTTGGAATCTAACCAGTGTTTTATTTCATTTATACCATGATTTGCTTTTTCAAATGTTGAATTCAAATTTTCATCTGCAAATATTATAACCGTATCATCGGCAAAAGATATTATAGTGCCACCAGTATCCAAATTGCATAACGAGTTAATGTATATTAGAAACAGAAGTGGGCCCAACACACTGCCTTGGGGCACGCCATATGTGATTGGCAAACTTGTACTTCTATACTCTTTAGCGGAGTTAATAATAGTTGACTGGGACCTATTTGTTAGATAGCTCTCAAACCATTTAAGAGGAACACCTTTTATTCCTATCTGTGAGAGTTTTTTCAAAAGTATGTGGTGAGATACAGTGTCAAAGGCTTTAGCCAGATCCAAGAATACAGCGAGGGGCTTGCGACTTTTATCGAGGTTATCAGAAATTAATTTAGTAAAAGCTGCAATTGCATCTGATGCACTAAGACCTTTGCGGAAGCCGTATTGGTTTTTTGACAGGATTTTATTTTCTTCGAGAAACTTGTAGAGCCTTTGTTTTACTGTTTTTTCGATTATTTTAGAGATTGGACTCAGTAGAGATATTGGTCTATAGTTATTGACGATTGATCTGTCCCCTGATTTAAAGATAGGAATAATTGTTGAATGTTTTAGAGTGTTTGGGAAAAGGCCAGTTCGAAAACTTAGATTTGTGATGTATACAAGGGGCTTAGCAATGATTGGTTTAAGGTGTTTAATTAGTTTAGTGGATATATTGTCAACTCCCGTGGAGTGTGTATTTTTGAGTGAATTGATGATTTCAGTGATTTCTTGTTCTGTTGTTAGTGTGAGATTGAAAGGGTCATAGCTCAGATTATCGAGAAAGATAGTATTTGCAAGATTATTTTCAGACTTGCTATTTCTTTTTAAAATATTATTTGCTAGATCCGATCCGATTGTAGAGAAGAATTGGTTGAAGTGATTTGCGATTGTTTCTGAATTTTCGGTTGCATTTAGTGTTTTATTTGTGATGGTTATTTTATTTATGGGTGTGGTAATTTTGTCGGTGTAGCATATTTCTTTGACAATGTTCCAGATTTTTTTATTATCATTCGCAGCTTCCTCTATCTGTTTCCTATAATAATCTTCTCTGGCCGTACAGGTTATTTTTTTACAGGCATTTCTGTATCTTTTATAAAATAAGAGAGATTCGTAATCAGTGGGGTTATTTTTACAATATTTATGAAGTTTATCACGTTTGCGGATACAGTGTAAAATACCAGTAGTTATCCAAGGTTTTAGTTTAATTGTACGACTACTTTGATTGTTGTGTGTGTGGGATGTGGCATTTTTCAGATGCTTATGTAGGATGTTGATGAGAGATTCACACGCTAAGTTTGGATCGCTAATTTTGTAGAAATTTGACCAGTTTTCATTGGAAACCAGTTTGAAGAGAGTGTCATAAGAAATTTTCTTTAGTTGTATAGTGGATGCTGGTAATTTTTGAATTTTATGAGAAATGGAGGTGATAGTAGCGTAGTGATCTGTCACAGTGCACTGATATATGAGAGATTTGATATTTAGCTTACATTTGACAAAGACGTGGTCTATGCAACTGGCGGATAACTCTGAGACACGAGTAGGGGCTGTAATAGCTGGGATAAATCCTTGAAGAGTTAATAAATTTATGTAGTCGTTTGCTTGGGGATGCATTGTATTTATAATATTAATATTTAGGTCACCAATAATTAGAACATTTTCATGATCTCTAATACATGCCAGAAACTGATTAAGCGAGTTTAAAAATGGTGTTATATTGGAAGTGCTCGGTGATCGGTATATAGTTAGAACAGTAACGCTATTTTCTATTTCAAGTTTAAGACAATTTGAGTGAGTTATTGTGATTTCCTTTATAGAGTATTGTATATGATTTTTTATGTATATAATAACGCCATCATTTTGTAATTGGTTATTCTGAGTACTGATTACGGCTAAACAAAGTAGCTCTCGGTACATTTAACACGTTTGAGTATATTGGATGCAGGGTTTCTTCTTCAGGAACGTCGTTCATGTTGTGCACCCTTTATAGACCCGGATCGAAACCAATCTCTGTCGAATTTTATAATGAGTTTTCACAGTTTTTGGAACTCTCAGTCGGACTCTCCGACGCACTCATTATTACAGGCGACATTAATATTCGTCTCGAGCGCGTGACATCACCAAACACTGTTAAATTCTTAGATCTGTTAGCCAGCTTTGGATGCCACCAATGGGTCGACGTCCCAACTCATGATGCTGGTGGTACATTAGATGTACTAATTTCAAAGAACAGTGATACACCGCTTTCAGCAGATATTCGTGATATAGGACTGTCAGACCATCGGCTCGTTTGCACTGATATTGATTTTAACCCGCCTAGAGTACCATATAGAACAATTGTATCAAGGGAATGGCGTAAATTTTGCTTTAGCGATTTTCTGGAAGAGTTACAGACCTCTCTGTTATGTACACCCAATGTTTGGGAAACAAAGACCCCTACCGAACTTGTCAAGACATATAATAAAACACTTTCATGTCTGTTAAATAAATATGCCCCGACATCATCAAAAACACGGAAAGTTCGAAAGTCTGACGGCTGGTTTGACGATGAATGTCGAAACCAGAAGAGACTTATGCGGAAATTAGAGAGGACCTATAGGAAAAACTCTTCTGTAACTACAAGAGACGAGTGGATCCTTGCTCAAAAACTGTATACGTGTAAAATTAATTCCAAAAGATCAGACTATTGGAAAGAAAAGATTAACTCTGAGCGAACCAACCCGCGACGTCTTTGGAACTCAATAAAGACTGTAATTTCCGAAGTCACTGTTCCAAAGAAAATAGATATTACCCCGGAAGCCTTCTCAATTTTTTTTCGGGAAAAAATTGAATCCATTCGTGCTTCCGCATCTCACGCCCCTCCGCCAATATTCACTTTAAATTCTAAAGGAATTTTGTCGTCCTTCAAACCCACAACGCTGGAAGAAGTAATAAAAATTATTTCAAGCTCGCCTAATAAACAGTGCAGTCTTGATCCCATACCGACATGGTTATTAAAACAATGTTCTACTGTTTTAGCGCCATTCCTAGTTCACGTTTTCAATAAATCACTTAGCACGGGTGACTTTCCTGAACCACTCAAGTCAGCTGTAGTTACACCAATCCTGAAAAATTCAAAACTAGACGCCGATAACTTAGGTAATTATCGACCCGTTTCAAATCTACCATTTATTTCAAAAATCCTGGAGAAAATTGCTGCCGCACAAATAACCAGTCACTTGAATTCAAATAAATTATTCACAAAACGTCAATCTGCGTACAGAAAGTTCCACTCAACTGAAACCGGACTACTTCGTATGCTATCAGACATAACTCTTGCCGTAGAGTCAGGTAAGTTATCACTTATCTCACTCCTAGACATGAGTGCAGCGTTTGACACGATTGATCATGAATTCCTCATAAGGAGATTAGAGGAAACATTTGGTTTGAAATCCGACATAAAAAATTGGCTGGTATCCTATTTATCCAATCGCTTACAAGCCGTGAGGGTTGGAAATAAACTCTCCAACTTCGCAACACTTTCTTCAGGGGTACCCCAGGGATCCGTTTTGGGTCCACTTCTCTTCATCCTTTTTACAAATGATGTCGCCAAAATAATCGAGTCATTTGATCTCTTGTCTCACTGCTACGCTGACGATCAGCAAGTTTATTTTTACTGTGCTCCAAATGAAATCAATAGTCTCAAGATCCGTATAACTGAATGTCTAGAAGCAATAACTCGTTGGATGTCTTCAAACAAGCTGAAGCTCAATCCATCTAA
The DNA here is from genome assembly GCF_061612785.1 of Hesperophylax consimilis. NCBI lineage: Eukaryota > Metazoa > Arthropoda > Insecta > Trichoptera > Limnephilidae > Hesperophylax > Hesperophylax consimilis. The sequence goes on from NC_142866.1 coordinate 6,708,352, forward strand.
GACTGAGTTTCTCTGGGCAGCCACAAACAAACGTCAACATTTCATAGACAATTCACCTATTACTATTTCCGGCAGCGATATCATCCCAAAAACAACAGTTAAACTTCTCGGTGTCAATTTAGATTCAGACTTTTCGTTTAAAAGTCAAATAAATAGGACTGTAAGCACCGGTTTTTTTCACCTAAGACAACTCAAGTCTGTCCGAAGAAACCTTCCTACAGAAGCAACAAAACTACTTGTCAACTCTTACGTAGTCTCACGTCTCGATTACTGCAACGGCATTTATGCCAGCCTTCCAAAATATCAAATTGACAAACTTCAATCAGTGTTTAATGCAGCAGCACGGCTCATAACCGGGGTTTCAAAATATTCACACATTTCAGAACACCTTCGTAACCTTCACTGGCTCAAGTGCCCTGAAAGAATCCAGTACAAACTGTGCTGGGTGGTGTTTAAATCCATCAATGAAATGGCCCCACCCTACATCTCTGAACTATGCGTCCCGGAAAACACTGGTCTGAGGCAGTCAACGCTTAGATCAGCAACATCATCAGCTGTAGGCAGACTGATAGAACCTAAGCGCAAGCCAAATACTAAGTTTGGTGATCGCGCTTTCGGAGTATCTGGGCCGAAGGCTTGGAATAAACTCCCTCCGGAACTAAGATCCATAACAAGTCCAACAGAATTCAGGTCTAAACTGAAAACTTACCTTTTTGAGCTGTCGTACCCTTAAATTAAATATACCATTCCTAAGAGAAAGTCCAGTTGTATTCAATTTTTCAATAAAGTCCTAAATCCTGTATCTAAATTCCGCCAATAAACAATTCGATAATGTTAATAGTGTTAATCTCAAGTGACCTACCAGGTAAGTATTGTACTGTATATTTTCTCCATAAGTAGTTAAGTAAGAACATAGATTATAAGTTTGTACAGCGCCCTTGAGGTGATTTTGCACAAAAACGGCGCTATACAAGTCATCCAATTATTATTATTATTATTATTACTTGAAAACTGGGATGTAACTCTACAACATTACTATTTAACAAAGGGGTGAAATAATACAAGATGCGATTTCTCCTTGGACTATTAATAATTTCGCCATCATTTTGAAATATTCGACTCATGTTTTATTTCAAACTGAAAGGGTTCATCGTTCATCTCCACAGCTACATTGTGCAACACAGCACATGCCACTACAATAGCTTTAGTGCGTTCCATGGACAATGTTATGCACCTCCGCAGTACGGGGAATCTACTCTTTAGGACCCCAAAACACCTTTCTACAATATTTCTGCTGTGTATTTGGGATTCATTATACAGACTTTCTTCTTGGGTATTTGTTCGTGCCAGAGGTGTTAACAAATAAGTCTTACTTTGATAGCCACTGTCACCCAACAGAATACTGTTATTGAACTGGCCAACCTAAACTTTAGTCTTTATTAACCACTTATTAAAAATTGTTTGATCGTGACTGGATCCAGGTCACCGGGCCACAATGTCTCTAATAAGTAAGTTGGCATCGCAGATCACTTGCACATTCATGGAGAAGACACCTTTTCTCCATCTGAAACAAGGGTAAGTAATTTTAGTACTCCATTTGGCGTAATAGAATACTGTTGAAATTGTATAGGTATATAGTGTGGAACCTTTCTTGTCCACTACAAATTCCTTAATAGTCTTCGTATTGATTGTAACGACTATCCACTAGTATGATATTCAAAGGCACTTGGTGTCATTGCAACATGCGTGCAGCCTGTAGCCCCAATGACCCTCGGGAACCTAGCCAAATTATAAAAGCCGTCTTTTAAGGGAACCAGGTCCTGAGGGAATATATATTGGTCGGAGGTGTCCAATAGCCTATGAGCACCTCTTTATAAATCTGCAAGCAGACGATCTACTGACGCCAAAAAAATCTCCGGCAGACATCAGGTATGACCCAGTTGCGAAGTACCGCAAGGTCAATAATAATTGGACGATTGTTGGTACAGCATTATTCCTGAAAACAAATTAAATATTAGTATTTATTTGGGTATACAATGACATTAGAACCGTAAAACGCAATGAACTGTTTTTATGTTTGTTAAAATATGATGTAAGTATAACAACTTCGTGATATATTTATTGTTACGTAATACAGTCTCCCTATAAATCAAAAAGGATGGTTACCTTACAATTAAATAAGGCTTGGTCACCTCACTCTGGCGACCACGCGACCAGATGGTCAAAGCACGTGATAGACCACACGCAGCGCCCGCGGCCACAAGCTAATCGCCCCGCCGCGCTTCAAGAAGTCACAATTCTACTCGGGCCTCGGACAGTCACGCGCTCTTACATTTTGGCAAATATTAATACGCCCGAACCTTGCGTGGATCTCGCGTGTTTTAACCAACTCAATTATTGTAATCAACAGTTTGCCGTATCATTCTTAAACATAGTCCAGAACCGACCTTGATCATAGCAGCATTGTCGCTCGCGGAGGCAAACTACACGCGGACATGGCTTGCATAATTACGCGATATCGGACGCGATCTCGTTCCAGTTTCCTAACTAGATGCATTTCGCCACCAAATTCCAATCATGTTTATTATCTCGGCTCGAACTAAACTCAATGGAGTCTCGTTTCCGGGTAAATTCCGAGTGCACATCATCACCTCAACAGTACCACCGCCCTTGGAGACGCGGGCCATTACCAGCTCGATACCTTGTGCCTTTCTACTCATGTGTAATTATTGTGTGTTAACCTGTCCAACCTCCTAACCGATGGACGAGCTGATGATTAAAGAAGCTGCTCCCCCTGATTGTACACGAGTCATCTGCTTTACCATTTTACTGAGCTAGCCAATTATTAACCTGGTTCGATTCCAGGCGGTTTATCCATATGTTAGCACTGGCGCAACGTGGGTTTTCTTTGGTTATTAATCGTCCATCGGGAGGTCAAATTGGAAATAATCCTGTACTCTTTGACTGTGTTTTCATGCCTTGTTTTGTATTAACCATTGAATAACTATGTTTTCTTCCAATAAATCTTAGCTGTTCTACAAACCATCGCGTCAAATCTAAAACAACCGTGTCACATTAAAACTATTCTGTGTTAAATTACGACTTTTACGAATCGTCACTCGACAAAATTCAATTACCGGTATTCTATCACAAAGTGCGCAATCAACATTTACTTCTTTTCGGACATCTCAAACATCACATAGTGATCCAAAACCATGAAGGTTTACTTTCCAAGTGCAACTATTAGAGAGAACGAGCTACAATAAACAACAATTCAACAATTTCAAATCTTGTACATGATACAAAATAAATTTCTTGTTTGTGGAATTTATCAGTCAGTTCGCTCTGCACACAGACATGTTCTGCACATGAACACAACCAAGGAAAATTAAAGCCCTTCTGTCATTTGATAATTCCGCTTTATATGTAATGAAGGTGGGTAGAGTATCCTTTTGAAAAAAAGTCTAGAAAGCCGATCCACTCTTTACATATAATTGAGATTCGCGATTGACATAAGTCCCCGACGTTTGGCACTTCTCCGCAATGGCCTGTCGTTTGTCTAGTGAAGGGGAAGCTTGCGTATAAATAACCAAAAACTGGTTTTGCTTAAATTCAGACAATTGGTCACGAATTACAAACAACCCTCCAATAATTGTTGAAAAAACAAACAATACTTTCTCGAAATCTGTACTTTGAAATTTTTTTTCGGAAGAATTTTTTTTCGAAATTTTTTTTTTCACAAACCAAGGACTTAGAAATTTTTCGGAAATTTTTTCAAAACACACAATCTCAGGGACTTTTTCACTAAAATCCCAGGCTAATCCCTGGCCTTTTTTTTCACAAATCAAGGACTTTGAAAATTTTTTCGGAAATTTTTCAAAACACAATCACAGGGACTTTTTCACTAAAATCCCTGGGTAATCCCTGGCCTTTTTTTCACAAATCAAGGACTTTGAAATTTTTTTCGGAAATTTTTCAAAAACACACATCTCCGGGACTTTTCCATTAAAAACACAAGGAAACCGCTGGCCATTTTTTTTTCCATACTGGGACTTTTGAAAAATTTCACAAAATTCTTCACCTACCATCACAAGTAAACCCCTGTTGTTTTTTTTGAAAAACAACCAGCCACACACTTTGACAATTCTTTTGCTTCTCACAAAGTCTAAATCAACTTCCACAAAATGAATCCTCGAAACAACACCTTAGGCATAATAGCCAAAATCTGCTCTCAAAGTACTCAAAGCTTAGACAAGGAATTAAAAGACAGGAATGTATCTCCTTTCAACAAAACCAAAAACGTCCTGATTAAATACGCAGCATATTTCAACAGGAAATACATAAAAGGGCTGCAATTTCAACCCGGCAGTATAACAATCTCTGCAAACAAATACAATCTACGCAGGAAACATGTCACCTTTAAGGAAAACGACACAGTTTGGAGACGCAACAACACACTCTCACAAGGTGCTCTGTACTTCTCTGCAAAACTAGCTCCTCGCTTTATTAAAGCAAAAGTGGTGAGAAAAATCTCAGATGTAGTATATACCCTATCGGACGCCTCTGGTAAACACATCGGTAACTACCACGTGAAAGATATTGTCAAACTAGGAAGTGTGGACACAGTAGACACCACCTTCACTAGGTCACTACACTCATAACTAACAAACTTTTGGCTCTACCTTTGTCCCACGAGATTTGGCCCTCGTGCAGACAAACGGCATGTCTTATCGCGTAAGTTTCATATAAAAACTCGCATTTCGACCTCTGCAAGGTAACATTCTCATTTTTCTAAAAACACAGAAGTGTCAACTGTGGTTTTTAAATCATTCCTCACCCATACATGTACAACTATGCTCTTTTGTATAAACCTTTTTGTTATTTTTGTTTCTTCATCACACCTCATCGTGTAATGTATATAAATTGTACTCACTTTTTGTACGTATCTTCTCAAGAGACTTTTTACGCCTCCCAAACGATTTATGCTCCCGGAGTCATGACCCTGGACATCAATTGTTAGTCGTCACCATTCTGACACTTACGACACTAAATACATAACTATTTTTTGTCATAACTACCACAAAAAGTCACGTACAACATTTTATGTAAATTTTTTTTTAATTCTCTCATGTTCTTTGTTCTTCACATTGTTTTTTCACATTGTTCTTTCACATTTGTTCGTCACATTTGTTCCAATGGGTTACATAGTACATAAAACAATGACCCTTTGCAACATACACCCAATTGAGGTGAATATTCTACCCCTGTAACTTGTAATCATAATGCGTGTGTAAATTCCAGTTTGGTATCGTCATTTGATTTAAGTTTACATAGGTGTAACAAATAAAAGTTACAATTACCTTTGTTTAAAGTTTTTTCAGTTTTGTCTAAAAAATTGAATGGCGCTCAACATTCCCATCTGCTCTAATTTGCTGTTTTTCAGAATTTGATATTGACACGTCAACTCTGAAAAAGGTTGTTGTAAAGGAGAACAAACACCGATTTGTCCTCCTCATCAATAACAATGTATCATACATAACACCTTTCGGTCACATTGAGTATGTAAAATCTTAAGATCTCAACTTCCTGACCCCAATTTGTTAAATTATGTACTATATTTTTGACTTAAATAGCATTAATTTGCCTTGTCAAATACACCGAGCCAGGTCTCTTATATTAATTCATCCTGTGTCTCTAGGTGCCTCTTGTATCAATTTGTATCATAAAGTTCACAACATTCGTGTTCGTGGCAATTTTGGCAACACCAAGTGTGTTTCCCGTTTTTGTTTGGTCATTTTAAGTAAGTAAAACCCTAAGGGCCCGTTCCCACTTCCGTTTTCAAATCGGGGGCGGGTCCCGTTTTAAAATCGGATGCCCTAGTGGCTGTAGTGGATGTATGGAGCTGTTCACACTTGTCCGACACGATTTGAAAACGGATCCGACATTTTTTGTCGGATGGCTCGCCTACGCAGCGCGTCCGTTTTCAAATCGTGTCGGCACACGCTCGCTCATAGTGTTGTATGGAGCTGTTCACACTTGTCGTCCAGTCGTTCCGGCAGAGTCCCCGCCAAACCCCGACCCCTCCCCGCCCGCTCCCTGTCGCAAGGAAGCAGGCACGCTGCGTGCTTGTATTTGGTTATTTTGTTAAGTAAATAAATCAAAACTACAATAATGGATAAGGAAATAAATCCCGAAAATTTAATACCACTGGTCGAAGAAAGAGTATGGTAATATTTTATCTTTAACTAAATAAAAACAAAACACTTGGTGTACACAACTTTTGTACATCAAAATTTTTATTTTATTTTATTTAATTTTACTTTTTTATAAATTTTAAAGCTTTAATGAGATGCACGGAAGAGCGTATTAGTTAAATAAACACATAATAAAAAATATTTGAGTGTTTATTGTTTTCTTACTTTAAAATATCGATAGCCTCTCTTCAGGACAAATGCACTTTCTCAATTTTGTATTTTGATATGTTAAGCTCTCTGAAACTCATTCCAGTAGATGGTTAAAGGAAGTGATAGACATTCTCTTAAGCCATTAAGCGCCCTTGAGGTGATTTTTCATGGTGAAAACGGCGCTATATAAATAATCCATTCATTATTATTCTAAAATAATTAAAGAACTTTAGTTCATCACTTCTTAACTCACCAATTAACACTTGGAAAATTCCTACAGAAAATCATTCGGCTATGATTGGGTGTACTCAAAATTTTCTTTTCACTTTTTTCCTTCTATTTAATAAGTACCACATGACAACAAGAGCTTCATCGTCGTCCATTGCGCACCATTACTGAATAATGAGCAAATAACATGTTTTTGTTGAATCGACAATTATTTTTTTTCGTAGAGTATGGTCCGTTTTTAAAACGGATCCGTTTTTAAAACGGTAGTGTGAACAGGGCCATTGGCCGTCCGTTTTTAAAACGGGACCCGCCTCCGATTTGAAAACGGAAGTGGGAACGGGCCCTAAAAGGTCTTAAATAAACCACTACAAACCTTTTTTGTAAGCAAAGAGTTAGTAAAACTAAAGAGGTCTCTTCTGCTATACTGTGTGTCTTGTAAGACATCCTTAGGCATATGTCTTGTATTATTGCCAACTTAACGCATAAACCCAACCAAAGGTTATGCCATCGTTTTTTTGATAATACCAATAGCCACTACTTAATTGTTTTTGACATTGTGTATGTATCTTTTTTCCGGTATTGAAATGGTATTTTTTTTATTATTGAACGTTGATATGTTATTTTCATGATACATGAGAATGTTACAATATCCGCCATGAGACGAGGGATCGTTATAAAATCTAACATTATACATGAGAATGTTATAATATCTACCATGATACGAGAAGTTCGTTATAATTACTTTTTTTACTGGCTTACATACACTGTGGCCAAAGAGATAATTTGTTCCATAAATGGTTATAAATATCTATGTTGTACCGTCCTTTCAATACTAGGGTTCTTTCGTAATTCGTTCAATTTCTACATGAGACCTGGAGACGTTATAATACTTACCATGATTCGTGCGAACGATACAATATCTTGTTGTTGTTTTCTTTAAATAAGTTGACACTATGTTCTACCAGACGTAGACCATTTTTCCCTGACTTGTCGCCCTTAATTGGGACCCTTTTGTATAACTCATGACACTGAGGGAAATGTCCTTCACTGTAGTGAGAATTTTTGTTCTATTCAAACAAACATGAAGCTGTGCATTCAGCAATTTTTTTCGCTAACTGATACCTGTGGACTTCTTGTCAGCGGACCCAAGAACCATCCACTATCCATTGACCATGGACTAGCCATCAGCTTCACTGTTGGTTATGAGGTATCGTGTCGTGGGAGTTAATCGAGACAGTGACACAAAACCACCTAAATCGTTGTCTGGGAGACGAATAAGAAAAACTCTCAGGTTTGTGAAGCTTGAGCAAGGGTCTGTCATGTTCTCACAAACTGTAGAAGATTAAAAACGACCCCTAATCTTTCACCAAATACACGTGAAAGATTAGATTGTTATTACTGTGTATTCTCCTTCACCTTTTCATCAAATTCATGTATATTTGTAAAGAGTTAGGAAATTTGCTGGTTGATATATTTCGTCCTCACATAGAGATCGAATTGAGAATTAGCTCAGTCACTATCAATTTTCGCTACTCAACCCTCCATCCTTCACCCTTCCATCAAACTCATGTACATTTGTAAGAAGCTAGGAAATCTGCTGGTTGACCACATTTCGTTCTCTGAAAGAGATCGAACGGAGAATCAGCTCCATCACCAGCAGACCTTCTCGCTCAACGCCATTTTTTTTCTCATCCCTCATTATCCTTGAGGTTAATTTCATGAATCTGGAAGGTGTACCCTACGCACATAGCGTATCGTCTGTCTATAAGACAATCTTTATCCATGAAATTTGCTTCAAATCTCTCCTTTTCACCCCATTCCTAGGTAATCAACACATTTCTTGTAATTTTGAAAGTCGTAAGTTGTTATCGCTCAAGCGCTAACACCGGCCATGGAAGGCCAACTTCTTTCAGAAGCTTGGTGTTACTACTGTACAACCACCTACCTATACCTTGTATATCAAATAGGTAACCTCACGCCAGTCGTGATAGTTTTTTGTCTCCCCAATCTCGGGATACTCATGGTATAGTCAGCATATTAGATCTCTCTACTCTCTCCTCTCTAACCAACTACGTTTTTTTTTGTATTTTTGTCTTTTCTCTTGAACACAATTTGTTTCTCTCCAAACGTTTTTGCATCATTGGCCTACCAGGTAGGTAAACTTCAAGAATTTTGGCTCTAATAATAACCTGTCCCCGGATTAAAAAGAAGACCAGCAGCCCTCCTCATCACCTGCAAGCTGAGCTTCACTTCTTTGCCGCCTTCACTTCCATCACTCACTTCTCTCCAATCTCTGCGTACCAAAAACACCCGACCGCACCCAAATTAGGTGTGAGTCGTGCGTGCAGTAGCAAACCAAGTTGTCTCACCATTCAAACCACATTCAAAAGAACCAACCTCAGAGCATGCCAGCTCAAGGTTAGTTATGTTCCTGCAATCAACTATCTGCCGTTTGTACAATCAACCATTTGCCATTGTGCAATCAACTACTTGCCGTCGTGCAATCAACCACTGGCCATTTGTACAAATCAACTACTTGCCGTCGTGCAATCAACCACTTGCCATTTGTACAAATCAACTAGTTGCCGTCGTGCAATCAACCACTTGCCATTGTGCAATCAACTACCCGCCGTTTGTGCAATCAACTACTTGCCGTCGTGCAATCAACCACTTGCCATTTGTACAAATCAACTACTTGCCGTCGTGCAATCAACCACTTGCCATTGTGCAATCAACTACCTGCCGTTTGTGCAATCAACTATTTGCCGTTTGTGCAATCAACCACTGGCCATTTGTACAAATCAACTACTGCCGTCGTGCAATAAACCACTTGCCATTTGTACAAATCAACTACTTGCCGTCGTGCAATCAACCACTTGCCATTGTGCAATCAACTACCTGCCGTTTGTGCAATCAACTACTTGCCATTGTGTAATCAACCACTTGCCATTGTACAATCAACCACTCGCCATTTGTACAAATCAACTGCTTACCGTCATACAATCAACTACTAGCCATTGTACAAATCAACCACTTGCCGATGCGCAAACTCAACATAATAGCCATTACACGCATCAATCATCAATCAACTTACTGGTATTACTCCATGTTATTACCAACTTCATTTCACCTTGACAACCACTGCTCCACCACATCAGCACAATGGAATTCACGCTGGTACAACAACAACAGAACCCGGATACTTCTGGCCCTCAGCATCACCATCTCTCAACCACAACCAAGAAGCACAGTTCAATTTCTATGGCCCAAGTGATACTTGAGTGCAATCTCAAATGGGTCAAGTTACAGTGAAAATGTAACTTCAATAACTTCAGTGAAATTACGTCTACTTGGTACTCAACGAAACACTACGCCCTTCAAACATAGCTTACAGACCAATGAAATTTTAGAGTCAGGTTGTTTTTTTTCACCACTGCATAACCTTGTATGTTGTTCTTGTCATCACTGCATAACCTTGTATGTTTGTCTTTTCATCATTGCATAACCGTGTATGTTGTTCTTGTCATCACTACATAACCTTGTATGTTTGTCTTTTCATCACTGCATAACCTTGTATGTTGTTCTTGTCATCACTGCATAACCTTGTATGTTGTCTTTTCACCATTGCATAACCATGTATTTTTTTTCTCTCTTTGTTTTTTTTTGTAAATCAACACTTTTTTTTTTCTCTCTCTCTACCTCCCTCACGACAAGGTGAAGAGGATTTTTTAGCGCCTAAAGCTTCATTACCACGTCGCCTTTTACTGGCGAAAGGGGAATGTGTTACGTAATACAGTCTCCCTATAAATCAAAAAGGATGGTTACCTTACAATTAAATAAGGCTTGGTCACCTCACTCTGGCGACCACGCGACCAGATGGTCAAAGCACGTGATAGACCACACGCAGCGCCCGCGGCCACAAGCTAATCGCCCCGCCGCGCTTCAAGGAGTCACAATTCTACTCGGGCCTCGGACAGTCACGCGCTCTTACAGTTTGGCAAATATTAATACGCCCGAACCTTGCGTGGATCTCGCGTGTTTTAACCAACTCAATTATTGTAATCAACAGTTTGCCGTATCATTCTTAAACATAGTCCAGAACCGACCTTGATCATAGCAGCATTGTCGCTCGCGGAGGCAAACTACACGCGGACATGGCTTGCATAATTACGCGATATCGGACGCGATCTCGTTCCAGTTTCCTAACTAGATGCATTTCGCCACCAAATTCCAATCATGTTTATTATCTCGGCTCGAACTAAACTCAATGGAGTCTCGTTTCGGGTAAATTCCGAGTGCACATCATCACCTCAACAGTACCACCGCCCTTGGAGACGCGGGCCATTACCAGCTCGATACGTCATGCCGACATCATCATCAAAACTTGGAAAACCGTAAGCTTTCTCGGCATACCCTTTCTTGTGTTCAATAGTTAACTTCATGTAAAATCCACGCTTCATCCGGTCGCCAATTGAGAGAGAGAGAGAGTGGAGATCTATGTCAACCCTGTATTTCTCGAGAGGATTAATATACCTTGTGCCTTTCTACTCATGTGTAATTATTGTGTGTTAACCTGTCCAACCTCCTAACCGATGGACGAGCTGATGATTAAAGAAGCTGCTCCCCCTGATTGTACACGAGTCATCTGCTTAACCATTTTACTGAGCTAGCCAATTATTAACCTGGTTCGATTCCAGGCGGTTTATCCATGTTAGCATTATATAAAATAACAAACCGGTCCTTTGAGAGATTTTTAACTTTAATTTGGTCATGAATTACATGAACGGCATTTTTCGTGAGTCGAAATCAATATCGTCCAATACTTCTGTCTTCAGCCGCCCTCTTGTGTGCATCTGCATCTTCAATTATTTTTAAATCCTCAATTAAATCCATAATAAACACTGAACTCGGAAAAAAATCGGACCCCTTCACAGGCAGCTGTTAAAATTGTGTTTACATCGTAGAAAACTCGGCTAACATACCGACAAATTACCACCATTAGCTGCTTCAAGTATTCTATAGTAGAGGGCCTTTATCTTACACATAAGCGTTAAAAAATACTTTATTCTATCCAGAGATGTGCAAAATGGGTACCCAAAACCATTTGAAATGCAAAATGGAAATGGGTCAAAACTTTTCCATTTGAAAATGCAAAATGCAAAATGGTTTTTAGAAAAGCATTTCAAATGTAAAATGCAAAATACCTATTTTCAAAATGCATTGAAAATGCAAAATGGTTTCTCAGGTCAAACAATTAAAATAATTATAGAATTTTTAAACAGTTTTGTCATTTAATAATGGACATCAATGTAGAACAAACATATTACATGATGGTAAATCAAAAAATGCCACGACTACGGATGAACCACAAAAAATTTGTGCGGGACAAATGTTGCCAACCTAAAAACATAGAAACAGCTATCTAACATTTAATATTACAGCGTCATGGCCCCATGTTCAGTATTTGAATCAGTATTTTTTGTAATGGTATCACTCACAGCAATCTTCCGAACAGGCCTTCCATTGATATGCTTGGTGTAACTATAAGTGACCAGCTCAGGTACGGGGGCTCCATCGAAGCTAGAGTAAAGTTGGCCTCTCAGAAGCTGGGCGTACTGTACAGGGCCCGCAGATACTTTAATAGTACACAACTGCTCACCCTGTACAAATCGCAAGTGCGCCCTACTGTCGAATTTGGCAGCCATCTCTGGTCTGGAGCCCCAAAATACCTGAAAAAAACCCTTGACTCTGTGCAGAAACGGGCGGTCCGTTTGATAGATTCCCCAATCTTAACAAACGGACTGCAATCTTTAGAGCACAGGCGTCAGGTAGGTATGCTGTCCTTGTTCTATCGGTATTACAATGGAAGATGCTCTGAGGAACTAGCGTCATTGATCCCTTCGGCACCGGTGCGTAGTCGGGATACACGCCAAACGCGCGCCCAACATTTGTACACAGTTGACACTTGTCACATGAGAACGGGTCGCTTCTACGATTCGTTCTTAAGTTCAACAGCTCGGCTGTGGAACGAACTGCCGGCCTCTGTGTTTCCTCCCTCCTACAACATGGGACTCTTCAAGACCCATGTTCACTCCTTCCTCTCCACAAAAAGACCCTCCACACAGCATCCCCAAAGATGACATAGGCCCTGAGGGAAATTATTTTCTTCAGGGCCTCCTGTGTGGAGTAAATATAAAAAAAAAAAAAAAACTCAATTGCCAGGGCTTCTACCAGGGAGCAACTTGACAAATGTAAATTATCTCTCATAGCGAGGTTGAGGACCGACTGATATTTGGGGCTTATGAAAAAAAGATGAGTGGAAATAGTAGGAAGAATGTTGCAAAAAGCATTTAAAATGCAAAATGGAAAATACCCATTTTGCATTTTGCATTTCCATTTGAAATGGATTTATTTGAAATAAAGTACATCTCTGATCCTATCATAGTTCTTCTGACAGCTTATGAGCAGGATGTTGAAATACCCACATAATTAATTTTATTTTTATTCTGTCACATTGGGGTACATTTTTGGAGAGTAGTTTTCATTGGAACGAGAGTAATACCCCAACTTCATCAATAGTAGTACACTGGATTACTGTCACACAAGTTTTCCAGTACAAAAACAAATATTTATTTTGTTATTTTAATGTTTTTTATACGATGTTGTTGAATTTATTGAATTAATAATTAAATATATTTATAACATACCCACCGTTTAGTATTATAGATATTGTTCTTACAAAATTTATCGCCATTTCCATCATTTACCAATCAACTTTTTCTTACCTAATATAAAAAAAATATAAGTTATATTTTATGCATATATTTTTCAAAATATTACGAGCTCTTGTACCGGATAAGCGAGGTAAGATTTTTTCTTAGTTGTACATACCATTATTATTTTGTTAATATTTATAAAAATATACTTATATTATTAGTTTTAACATATTCACTTCGGCAAGTAAATAGTTATATTGTTTAATTCAAAAGGAATATTAAATTACCAATTATCTCAAATTAGCTAAACTTTCCTTAGATTAAATAATTTCTCATAGTGAAAATAATAATATAATAAACCATGGTTATGTTAGAAATTTTCATGGCTAATTTAAAATTTTATTCTATTATACAAGTTGTTATAGTAATTTATTTTTGAGGTATTATGCCATGGAGCGCTACCTCCTTCTTTAGCCAAGAAGAAGGAGGAGGTAGCGCAACACGGCATAGTATCCCAAAAATAAATTACTATTATAACTCGTATAATAGTATAAAATTTAAATAGTGCTCTAAAAATTCAGAATATAATATATACTATCTGTACCCCACCACACGATGCTGTGGATACTTCCAGAGCTTTTAAGAGCATTCTCGAATCTTCTAGACTCACCGACACACTCCGCTACTCAGCTTGGAACCTTATAGAACCTTCTGTTCGAACCAGGCAGTGGTTGGTTGTGAAGAAAATTAGGCGGATAGGGAAAAATAGGTTTCTTTTTATAATATATATTAGATATATTCCAAACATTTTTTTTTAAAAGATTTATTGAAACCTACCCAATAGTAGGATAAGAACAATAAAAAGTCAAATATAATTAACACACATTCTTCTTATTTCAACACCACTATTTTTATAAATAATTTAATATCTTATTCAATTAAAAATGTTTAATGTATTTAAATTTTTATTTACATGTAATAACTCTGGATAAATCAACGATATTCACATATCTACATATTTCAACACATTTATAATTAATCTATAAACATTACTAAATACGAGACATGGAAAATACTGGGATTGTGTAGGTATATTTTTTTCGGATTGATAACTGTTATTTGAAAAAACATTTTTTTTTATCACTCAACCCACCCCCTTCTATAAATAAAGCTTTATTTTTTAAATATCGTGATTAACATATCTGTTAAGCTACGTTATGTTTCAGGAACCTATTAAAATTTATTGTGAAAAAGGTTTGGTCATTTGCTAAATAAAAGTTATCATAAATGTAAAGAATGTATTTAAATAATGTGTATAATCTGAAGTTGGCAATTGTCATTGTTAAAGTCCTTGACCAGATAAGTAAGCAGTGGAGGTCCTGTGCACGCGGCACTTCGATCAGTCCGCTCCTGGCGCCGACTTGCCAAGGCACAAAGGAAGCAAGGAACCATGGCACTGATAATATCTAACATCTATTGGTTCATCAACGAGCAAGAGAGTTTTTTTATGCATGACAATTGTTTCGTCTTTCAAAGCACTGTCAAAAAGTATGTCATCTCCATGTAAGCGTACAATTATTATAAAAAATAAATATTTACACTTTCGTTATCCAACCACCTCAAAATAAGTAAGGTATACCCAGCAGAAAAATGTATTTGTTTAGATAAAAATGTTTGTGATTGATTTATCAAAGTAATCACAAAAGCAATAAATTATAAAATAAGCACTAATGTTATAATATCTCGCTGTTGATCAAAACATTACTGACTTTTTGTTGCTAAATGAGGATACCTAATATAATAATAATAATAACACCATTTATATCGTAGCATTATTATATTATGCGTAGCATTCTCGAGAATGGATCTCAGGTATGGGGGCCAGAGGACACTGTCTATGTACTAATGGTCGAGAAGATACAAAAAAAGTTTTTACGATACCTCTACATGAGAGAGTTTGGTTATTACCCATGGCTGTTTCCAACAGCATTTATCTTGGGAATGCTGGGTGTATGCAGCCTTAGTTCCAGAAGGGATGTTGCATTACTCCTGATGGCGTATAAGCTACTAAACGGTTTAGTATCAATACCAGACATTCTGGCTAAAATAGGATTTTATGTCCCGGATAATTTTGCGCGAGGCCGCCAACACAGGCTTTTGATTCTTCCTAGGTGCAGAACTAACTTACCAATGGTGATGCCCTTGGGAAGAATCACTAGGTTAATTACTGCCTCGCAGGAAATGTGGATATTTTCCACATGTCCTACAACGTATTTAAACGTGAAATATTATTATTCAATACTTAAAATTGTAAATCTAAATTTGAAACTTTTTTCTTTGTCCCAATTGTAAATGTACCTATTTGTTATTAACTTTTTTTGTAAATGTTAATTATCGATATTGCAATGTTCTGGTTCATACTGTTTTTGCAAATAAACAATAAATAAATATCAAGTGTCCCTTTACAAAGAAGAAAAACATTTTCTCAAAACTTTGCGTATCTCTTCATTATATTTACCAACATTAAGTTGTATGCCTTTCGAACTAAAGCACACAAGTGAAGAATAAGAAAACAAGGCTACACAGTGATATTGATTGGATATTAGGGATTTGATAATAATATGCTTCACTAAATCCAAAATCACATTCCTAAATCATCATAATCAAATATATATACACTACTTTTGTAATAGTTATGATTTTACAATTATAATTTAAGACTATCTTTACTGGCATCGTCAATCTTCTTCATCTTGTCCTCGGCGTCCTTAAGGGCCGGGCGCAAGATTTCTGGATTAATCCCTCCAACCACACAACCATCTGCAACTATTTTTGGAATATCATCTTGAACGATGGCATTATCTTGGATGAATTTCAGCAAATTAGAATGTTCGACGATACTTGGTTTACCAATTTCTCCAATGATCGGTTTTCCTAAAAGAGGAACTTGACCAGATTTCTTTTCGTTGTTCGCTTTCTCGGTTTGTTTATTTACATCGGTTTTGTTCGATGAAACGTCTACTTTATCATCATCTTTGCGTATCTTCTGGGTCCAATCTACTTTAGGAACATTTGGGAAGTTTGTTTGGATTTCAGTTTTTGACTTTTTGTCTTTGCTTTCATTGTCTGATTGTTTTTTTTCATCATCTTTTCCATCATTTTTCTGAAATTTTTGACTCCAATCAACTTTTGTTGGAATTGGAATACTAAACTCGGTTTTGGGTACAGACTTATTTTCTTCATTTTTGGTTTCAGATTCATTTTTTTCTTCTGAAGGATTATCATCTTTGTCTTTATTCTTGTAAAACTTTTGGAAGGTACTGAGTATGTCATCTTCGGGATCAAATGTTTTAATGACGGATTTTATTCTGGCGTTTTCATCATCATCTTCGCATGACTCGATTCGATGAAGGGCGGCCCCTGCTGATTTCCGCCTCAACTTATTAATATCCATGTTGGTATTTGCTGCTTCACTTTGCAACAAAGAACTCGAAAAGAACTTGTCTGGCGTGCAGTTGGGATTGTTATTTTCAGCATGAGCTAATGGATACATTTTATCATAACCGAAAAATCCATCAGAGCCTCTTCTTCCGAGGAAATTTTCTTTCTTAATCTGAACAATTCTCGCGACAGGGTTTTCAGCTTTGCTATCAAAGAAGTCATCGATACTTTCCCTCCTCCCCTCTGTTTTCTTCAGGGAGATGATACCTTTATTTTGTGCAACGGGTACTTTATTTTTCAAAACTTCATCTACTTCTTCTATCGTAGTAGGCAATCGGTCTGTAGTCGATCCCAAAGAAGCGTTAATCGTTGGTGCGTTAAGTCGACTCCTGGGAACTACGGGAGAATGTCTAATTGCGTTGTGTTCAAGCACCTCCATATCCCAATCATCAAGTCCTTCCCAAGAATCGTCGCTGTCACTGGCGAAGTCCATTTCATTTTGTAACTTTTCAAGGAGTTGTTTTGGTGGAAGAGACCCGAAACTCTTACATCTGAGCATATAGTTTTCTAGCCTAGCTGCAGTTGTTGCCGAAAGGAAAGATTTTCCTTCGGTTGGAAGAGATGTGACGGAAATATGTCTGGAAGGTTTTTTCTTTGGATTTGGATTTTGCGAGGTTCCCTTTAGAGGGTGTGACTTGACAGTTAACTCTTCATAATTTGGTAAGGAAACTGTTGACGTATTTTTAGGTCTTACAGGTTTTCCGTGATTTTTTTGCATTAAAATCTCCTTGGCCACTACCGTTTTTCTTTTCGGTGTAATATGAGCGTCGTGAATAACTTTTCCATTTGCAATATTTGTGACATGGTGATGAGTGCCATCACAGATGTGAACGGGTTCTTTCTTTGGAACAATGATGGGTTCTTCAACTGGAATCTGAGGCAACGCTCGTGGAGGTTTTGTTTCCTTCGACGTCGTTCCGAGATCGGCAATATTTTTAAGAGATGGGGATTTTCCTCTGTGTTTCCTGGGAGGAGGGACAGGTACATCCACGATCATATGCTTCATCACACTATCCGGTACATCGGGCACCTGAAGCGGAACGTCGGTCCATTCTACAGTTGACGACTTCGCAGGGAGAGGGGCTACGGAAGCCATTGAAGTACTCCTATGGAAAAAAATCAATTAACCTTGTACATAAATCAATCAAATTTACTTCAGAAAAAGTATTAGTTATCAAACTCATCAGTTAGTAGTGCATATTATTCTTACGTTACTGTTTGGTGCGGCTCCTTCGACCAAAACTGAAATAGAAAAACAGTTTAAATTAGAAAGGAATATGACATGAACGAACTTATCTAAACTTTTCAACATTGATGGTTTTTGTTTATGTAAATTTAGGAAGCTTACACTTTATTTATAATTTAATGTCTTATTATTTTAGTATCTAAAATAATAAATATTTATATGTAAATGATGAATGCTGATGATGCGGTGCTGATTGTTAATAGTATGGATGATCTGCAGTCTCTCGTGTCTAGGATGAACGAACCATGCATGAAGAATGAGTTAATGATGAATGTAGGTAAGTAAGTTTAAAGTAATGGTGTTTGAAAGAGAGAGTAGGTACGAAAACAGTGTGCAATATAGCTGTGAATGAGGAATACTTGGAGCAGGTGGATGAGTTTGTGTATTTAGGAAGCATGTTTACGAGAGATGGAAAGGCTGACCAAGATATTGAAAGAAGAGTAAATGCATGTAATTTAATTTGTGTTACACAATTAATTAATTAAAATAATATATAGTATATTTGCGGCACGTTCCAGAGTGGAAGATACTACCAGTATCGCCCTGGTGTAAGACCACCATTCAGAATTGAAACGTTGCTCCAAATGGCTTTAGCCGTGTTTAGTGACTAGATCTGAATAGCCAGGTACTTCCCCACCTTCCTCTTTCCCTTCCCCACTTACCTTCAGCCTCACAACATCCCCCAATTGGGGATGCCATAGTCTCACTGGCAGAATAGTTTTTACTTGACTTTTTTTTTGACGGGAGCAGTTGGGACTCTTGTGAGGTATTCACTATAAAAAAAAAAAAAAAACTCCATTAATGGAGGACTGAACGCAGTTGGCGCTAGCAAAAAATTGTCCAGAGAAGCCAAGTAAGCAGTCCACAATGGAGTGCTGGTACCTACCCTGATGTATGGAAGTGAGGCATGGAACTGGCAAAGAAAGGATGAAAGTAGATTAAATGCTGTTGAAATGAGATCCCTGAGGCGTATGTGTGGTAAAACCATGTATGATCGTGTGAGGAATGTGGAGATCCGCAAAGAGTGCAAGGCTGATGTAAGCATAATGAGTAAGATCAAGAAAGGGACGCTTAGATGGTTTGGGCATGTAGAGCGAATGAGCGAAGAAAGGAGTGTAAGGAGAATATACGATGCAAATATGAATGGTAGCAGAATTCGGGGACGCCCGAGGAAGACATGGTACGACCAAGTGAATCAGATACTTGAGTCGGGCCATGTCAAGAGTCAGAACAATAGAAGAGTATGTATGAGACGATATATGAATGTGAATGAGGCAAGGAGTGCAGGACCGAATTGTTTGGCGGTCCGTCTTCTCTGTCTACCCCTGCGGTTAAACGGCGTGATGGTTAGTTAGTTAATTAGTTTAAATGATGAATATATTAAATTATTCCTGTCGTAAGATAAGTCGTTTATCGTGAACATTAATAATAGTATAATAATAACAGTCACTTTTTACTGGATAGCTGGCAACTCGGTAAGGTAAAAATAGGTATGTAGATATTGTGGTAAATGATTATTTGTGGTTTACCTGGTAAAATTTTTTCCCAGCCGGGCTGCTGGCAGTTCCTCCTGCGTCTTTTTTCTGCTTGCTGAATAACCCTCCCATCGTTGAAGAGGAGTATAACTAAAATAGAGAAAAAACAGGTGTTTAATTCAATAGATACGATACCATCCTCACGGTAGTCATCAACTACATGATATTCGTAAATTTCATTATTTTTATCTAAGTAATTATTTATTATATACATTTTAAAAAATGGGTCAATTTTGATTCACAAGTGATAATATTGCCAAACATTATTATTTGTACCTACATTATCCATTTCTTTTCTTTAAAACAATGCCAATTTTATTTTATGTAGGTACAATGTGTACATATTGATTCGGAACTATTAAACTTTTGGCTTTTGTTTAAAGCCTTATACAAATTAAATGCTAGATGTTAAAAAATTTTTTTTTTCAATGCATTTTGTATTAGCTTACATACGTCTGAGATATGGTGTCACTACCGAACTTGCTCGATGGAACTACTCCGAATCAAATATAATAATTTATTTTGCTGGAAAAAAATCTCAAATTGTAATACTTAATTTTCGAAGACAGTATTAGCTATTCTTGCAAGATAATTTGAAACAGAAAAATCAGAAAAAAGATACGGTCACATCTAGGAATTGAACCCAGGACCCTCGTCTTGCCGGGAAATAGGATAAATTTTTCCAAGACACTGTTTAGATTCAGATTATGTATATCTATATGGGACGCGTGGGATTGCACTAACCCCCCCACATCCTGGTATAAAAATTATTATTAATATGTTTTATATTATCCCTTAAAATACCCAGCGGATCTCCTAAAATATGATTTCATTTACTATTACTGTCGTTGAATATAAAATAAAATCAAAAACCAAACGTTTTTATGTAATTGCAAAGCGATACCGAACAGAATAGAGCCATGCATAAATTAGTTATAAAACATTGTTAAACAGAATGTTAATAATATCCGCGAGTATCCGTAACAGTAAGTGCGGTCCCTCTGAGTAAACAATAAGCACCATCTGTTTATGCAGATTCAAAGAGAATTTTCACGTTTATCCTAATAGTGGCCTCACGAGCACTATTCTCGATGGACATTATGGCTGTCCGATTCATGTTAATGTACTTATTATGCTTGTTCTACTTATTTGTCGAATTGGCAAACAATGTTCACAAATAATAAAGTTACATTATGAACGGGTATTGACATGTAACGTTATTTATCGTTTTGGTTTTTAGTCACATTGTACGAACGTGTGACATGCCGCGCGCATTGATATATTTATTAGTCTATGGCCGCGCGATATACGATATATGCACGGGTTAGGTACAATGGATTACAGAGATTAAAACACGATTGGCTGAAGCAGATTATGAAAAAAAAATTTGTACCTACTTTATAAAACTATTTCGACCAATAGATGTCACCTAAACTGTTCTAAAATTGTTTTATTCTAATGGATCAACGAAAAGCAAACTTTATAAATATTTTCATAATATGATTATTATCAAAAGTTAAATATGGAATAGAGAGAAAAAATGTAAAATAGAGAGAGGGAAGAAGAGAAAGTAAATCTAGAGAAGTTAAAATATGTTATGAGAATATGTCGTATTAGACTACTATATGTATATTTTAGGCAACGATACATTGATTATTGTGTTCTAGAAACTATTTTCCGTTCATTGATAACCATTTTAGTTAGTTAAACTATAAAATTAATCATTTAGTAAAATTCAGCAGAATCTTTCATGGTTTAAAAAGCGCTTAAGAACAACGTAATCAAATTAGAATTTAACAAAACAAACAAAATTAATTACCTCTTTATTCTGTGTTACAACATTCACTTATTTACTGGCATGGAGAGACAGGCCGATGAAGAGATCTGAAAGAATAATTCAAAATATAGGCATGATATTTACCAAAAAACTTCAAAATGTAGTGAGTAAAGGGATCGGATCAAACTGCTACAAACAAGCCAGATCCGGCCGCCGCATATTTTAATCCAGACCGCGACCTTTTAATGGATTTCACATTTACAAACCAAAAACATAAATAAAAAATTATTAAACAGCCGTAATCTGACGGTGGTTGCGAGATATATAACCGCATTTGACGCTCATAAAGCTTTGCATTCTGCCTAGCATGTTCGCTGTTAGAGATGGTTGGTAGCTTAAATATACAAGGCTTTCAAAACACAAGGTGTTCAAGATTAAAACCTATAATTATTCACTAGCGGGAAATAAATACCTCGATATATCATGTGTTATTAGGTCAGTTGTGACAGCGGTTAATTTAATTCGCTTTCTTGAACTTAAAAATCGCCAGTTTCCTGATTTATTAAATTTAAAATTGAAGCCTAATATCATGACATAATCTAATGTACCTGTGAAACCTTTATCAGAATATTTCCGAGACATTTTGAATAATGACATCGATTGGCTACAAAATCTGTCTATTCTTTTTCGATCGATGATCTTTTAAGGAAAGGAAGGAGAAGAATTTCTGGGAAGGTAAAAATAATGAGACTTCACCCGACGAACTCGGGCACCCCTGCCAAATCACCAAACGTAGCGAATCACTTGGGGTAACCTACGGCAAAGCTATTCTGGTCGCTCGGGTCACCAACGTATGGATAAGTCCTCTCTTCTGCGCTGGGTGGTGGTGCGAATCAGCGTGTAAATATCGATTCGCATGGGTTGATTTCCTATGTACGGTATGCCCTAGGCTACCATTGTATTTTCGCATCACTCCACATCTAGAAAAGGCAGGATTTTATCTTTGTTTTCCAGCTCCATTGTGAACGTAATTCTTAATTTGAGTAGTGAGCTGGCAACACGGTATCGCACAGACTTAGTTAAGCACACATATCACCACTATCAATTATCTCACATCTGCCCTGATGATGGATACTGTAACGTTGTCCGAAATGTTGGCTAAAAAACACGTTAGCGCAACACGGCATAACACCCCAAAAACATCATATTTAAGCTGTCAATCCCGCCTCCCAAATTATATGGCTTCTAATTAATAAAAAAAAGGAAACCGAAAAAGTGATAGGAGCTGCTGACATGCGTGTCCTCAAGTTTACTTCCTGGCCTGCTGAGCCATTTTTTTTCAATCTTACCCTGTACAAAAAAAGATTGCCGGGCTCTGTGTTAGTTGGTAAGTAAGCAATTGCAAAACGTATTATTATGAGTAGATTTTAGAAAATTTTACGTAAATATTGTGTAGGTTATGGTTTAACGAACATCTGTTAAGACAATAATACGCTCTTATTCATAACACAATAATTCCCACGCAAGTACTTATTATGTGTCATAAATATTTAATAACAACAATAGGTACAGCATATGTAAGGTACAGCCATAGACATATGAAGCACAATTTAGGGTATTCCAAATCAAGTGTCCAAACCAAGAAGACATATAGACAATATTTTCGTGTTCGTCAATATTGTAAATTTTGACTAAACAATGGACCCACGCCCCCTAAGCCGGTGGGTAAATACGATTATTTGAATGATTGAAACACAGAATACATTTTTAGGGATTTGACATTGACGATCTTTTATTATGATATGACATGAGATTAACATGACGATTTCTATAAAGTGATGATTTACGTCACCCGAGAATATTTTGTCTAGTTGTCGAATTACGCTTCTTGCAAAGGCACTTTAAAAAAAAACAACATTTGATCTAATGGAGACATAGACTAAATAATATATCAATGAATGGATAATAACTAAATGAGGAACGGCTGCGCGGCCTTTTTCCCCTATGTCGGGGGTTTAAGCCCCCACATATTTAATTTCTACCGATTTATAACAAGTTTCTCATTAAGGCGATGCCATACGTAGTAATTCAAAATCATTTGTTTTTGGTTTGAAAATTTGGTCGCCTAGAATTGTTTCAGATGCTTTAATTAAATACTGCGAGTAGAATACATCTTGGCCTTTGAAATAATCGAGTATTTTTTAGATAAGGCTTTTTATAAGCCCAGAAAAAAATAATGTAAAGGCGTATGAAAACTGCTTTAAAGTTCAAAATCTCCTACTTACGAACCAATTTTCGGTTATAATTTTATTGTATAATGTGGAAAATCAAGTTATTTATAAAATGATCGAAAAAAAATTAAATATTTATGCCTGAACATCCACAAAATAAAATAAAAGGCACTTTTTGGCCATGTTTTTTTATTGCAAAGATCAAAACAGGCGGATGGTGTTAAGCGGGAATTTAAACCTTATCGCCATCTACTTAAGGGATCTTATTGATAGCGGCTCAATTTAAAATATTACACTACGTAGTGCATTGCCTTAAGTCTTTAAGTTTTGAAGTAATTAAAAGGTTATTTTTTGAAGATAATATCTATACATTTATTATGCCGTTAATAATATGAAATTCTCTCGATAAAAACATTCAAAGTAAGCTCCGAAAATTATTAAAAACACGTTTTGTTTTGATATTTAAAATGTTATAGGCATGAATAAATTCACAGTGTATCTTTAAATGCAACTAAAGCATTTGTAGAGATATTTTTGGTCTATTTCAAACGAGTCGTATTTTATTTCATATTTTTTCCATTTTCGCTTTATTATTATGGTTTTTTAATTTTATCGCGCTCCCTCTTAACATTGGCATTTACATATTTTCCTTTCAAACCATCTTCGAACGCTTACTACGGGGCCTTAAGTAAACATGCACAAAATAGGTTTTTAGGTTGTTAGTTTGGGTTAATTTAATAATATGTGTATTTCCTAACCTTCAAACTTAACTTTGAATAAGAAAAAAATAAACTTTTAAAGCATCTTTTACAATCCCCGACATAAATGGTGGATTTTTGTAGTAATTAAGTTGAAACCAAGTGTTATTTATACAAAAAATTGCGTATTAAGTGTGAGGCGGAATTCGATAAGTCTATTGAATATTTTCTTCAATAGTTTGCTCAACATTTTCTTAGTACTAAAATTTATTTTTGTTTGGTTAAGAATAAATAGTATAGATTTATGACACTTTACTGTTGCCAAGCATTTTGCTCGGTGGAATAAAAAGTTTTCCACACTTTCCATTCAATTGGATAGCTCCATTGCTAATTGAACAAAAGATTAGCCTTGCCGGTACAATATCATTACATCCATCCACCAAAAAAATGATGTTTGACATTTGACTGTAATTCTTTTCTCGGAACGAAATAATTCCGAGAAAAAAAGTCACAGAAGTATTAAAATAAGGGTCTATTATCACTGACAACTAGTCTTAATAGAAAACAACATGGCAACATGCTGGTTAATTGACTTAATAATATTATAAATATAATGATTACTGTTTTTTAGAGGTAGGAGAAGTTGTTGTTGGAGCAGGAGGTCAACCGGCCCACTCAACGGGACCCACGGTAGGATTCTCAAATTCTGTTTCTCAAATCGTTACTTTTATACCGCGTTCGTGCGCACTTACAATTACATAAATTTGTTATTGATTCGCAGAGCCACACTGCACAGATAATCCCTAGAATTGTAAAATGAATTGTAACTTTTGTCGCTAGTTTACACATAAACTTTCGACTATTACGATGAAAATTGGCGATAACCGTCTACTTGCCAAAAATCTAACCTATGCGCGGAATAAACGTATTTTTTGCTGATTTATTAAAATCCTGTAATCACGGGATAGCATGCCTTTTCCTAATAAAGTTTTAGAACATTCGTAATAGATCGGAACACGTGTTCATGTGCCTACGTTCTACGTCCTGATAGTACACAACACATCGCCATAACACATTGGTGTATTGCTGATGGTTTATTAATTATGTTTTAACCGGAATACTAATCATTTGAAGAAATAAAAAAATACTATCAATTCTTTATATCAGTAAGTTTTTCTCCGTTTGGGAATATCTGTTCGGTGGATTGCTAGAAAATTTAGAAAGTTGGTTTTATTTAACGTTGTAATGGGTGAATAGGACTTTTTATATAAATATCATATATTTAATCATTGAAGACAATTTTAAGACTCCAAAAAAAATTTGAAATGATAAAATCAGAAAAAGATAAGGTCGCATCTAGGAATTGAATACATGACCTAAGCCTTGCCTAGGCTTTGATCTACCACTGAGCTAATTCTATCATATCCCCTTTCGGTCATATAGAACTGATACTTCGACTAAGAATTATCAATATTATCTTCATTTTTATTGGCGGCTATCCTTATAATTACAAGATTCTTCGCGAACATTTTGTGCATGTGCGACACAAATTGATTTTTCTACAAGTCTAGGATGAATAATTTTTGTTATGATCAAAGGGGATAGGGTTGAATTAGCTCAGTGGTAGAGTAAAGTCCCGGCAAGGCTGAGATCCTGGGTTCAACTCCTAGATGCGACTGAATCTCTTTCTGATTTTTCTGTTTCAAATTTTCGTTTGAGAGTCGCTAATATTGGATTCAAATATAAAAAATGCAAGTTGTTAAAAAAATAAAACATACAATACACACAAATCATGTCTTAAAATAGTTTTTTTTTCAGTAATTCGCTAATAACAGGTAAAATGGACGCAGCACAAAAAAAAAGAAAGTTGATGGGTATGTGACAGATACAGCATAACAGGAACGCAGGTCGCACTGGTAATTACAGTAATAATTAAATAGCAAAAAATAGATTTGTAAGGTCTTACCAATAGACAAACACCTTTTAAGAAAATCCAATCTAAAATGTTAGTATTATAAGGCATTATTACTTTTATGATATATTTAAATTATATACACCCATGTACGTTATCGGATCTCTGATTGCGTGTTGAAAACTGGATAGGATATACCTACTATCAATTATCATATTATTATATACAACTATCCAATTTGAACAAGCAAAATACTTAATTATTCAAACAATTTCATGTTCTATAAAATGAAAAATTATTTAACGTCAAACGGGCCAGGAATTTGAAACAATGATACCGGGTCGTCGTCTACGACTTTCAGTAATTATAAATTCAGGAGCCAGTACTAAAGGTATCCATTTACATCTAACGTACATGCTTCTCCAAGACGTGTCACCTTAGGACCTGTTACACACTACGCATATTTTACCGACAATAATAAAAACAAGTTACGAGATATTAACTGTGTCAATTGCACCAAGCAATTCCTTACACGTTACAAGTCCATGAAGGTGTACTGACTTTTTATGGTATTTTGTAAACATTTATTAGATTTTCTATTAACATTTTAATCTTACTGTATCGCGGACCTTTACTTAAAGTAAGCACTCGTTTTTAAGCGTAGTCAGCAAGGTTTTGAACTTGTATCTAATTTTTAAATATGATGGGTGATTGTTAAAAAAACATGTTTGTGAGATTTTCTATTACCTACTCTTTTTCTATCCTGTAATGTTGCATTTTAATTGTATTAAAATGAAATGAGTAAAACCTAACAAATTCTACTTTTCCGATAAATATAATTATATTACGATAAATATAATTTTAATACAGTTTCAAAACACCACCGAGTTATTATATTTTACTAAGACATATTATTTAGCCACACACCATCGAAAAAAGTTTGCTCGGTATGGTAATATGAAATTAAACCTTCTTAACATTATATTACAATGATTCCACGTCTTTATATTTTGCAAATGTATAATATAATAGCAATCATTAATGTTATTTAATGGCAAATAGATACATATAAACCTTTTAACAATTTACTTAACTTATCTCTGTGCATTAAGGACACTTAACAAATAAATCTAAAACTTATTCTTTATAGTATTTGGGCATAACCCACGAAAAGCAACAAGGCTTTTAGCTGCTTTAACATCTGTCGGTAATTCTGATGTCTGTGCTTTGAAGTTGGGAAATCTAATCTAATATATATTATAAAAAGAAACCGCGTTTCCCTACCCGCCTAATTTTCTTCACAACCAGCCACTTCCACCGGTCAGTGGTTATGGTGGTAGATAGCCCTTGGTGTCACATCGAAAGTAAGATAGTTTGGTGGGGGTGGCTGAGCGTGAATGGAAGTGGGTGACGAAAATGTGTCCAATTTATTATGGGAAGGCCGCGAATGCTTCAGATTGTTTCAGAATAGGCCCGCCGACTGTGTCGGGGAGTCTGGAAGGTTCCAGAAAGTTTATGATGGTTCTCGAATGCTCTTGAAGGTTCTGGAAGGAGAAAGTTCAAGAAGGTTCTATGAGGTTTCAAACTGAAGGCGGAGTGTGTTGGTAATTCTAGAAGTTTCCGGAAAGTTCGAGAATGCTCTTGACAGTTTTTGAAGGAGACATTGCATCGCATGGCGGAGATTAAAATTTCGATGATCTTAAAACGATTTAAATCACTTGTTATTGAAAGATTTACGTAAGCAGCTGCATTATTATTTAGATAACTGGAGACTGCAAGCTAGATCTGGATTAAAAAAATCATCGCATGTAAACCCATTATACGACAAGCTTACTGCGAAAGCTCAATAACTGGTAAGAACTTAGGAATGTAGTATAATCGAATTGAATAAAAATATATACTATTAACTAAAAGACTCTCCCAATAACTACCAAATTTGAAAACGCTAAGAGGATGGAAAGCCAAACAACTCTGTCTTAGGCTCTTAGGAAACACTCTTTTTTTCATATATTGTCACATTTGCTACGATTATTTAATATTTTTTCTGCTATTATTTGATTCATATCTTCTTCTTCCATTCAAAGGCATCTCATATAACACCTTCTATTCACTTTTCTCTTTTTATACCAATTTTTTTTCATTTTTGAAGTAAAATGAAAAAATAAATTTTTGATAAATATTTTTTTAATATAAAATTATTAAATAATAAAAATATTTGTAACAATATTTGGTTTCTAAACTAAGTAATTTGTTAAAATCATTTGTATAAAGGTATAAATAAAATGCTTAATAGTCATAAATAACCCGCAGGAAAAAATAATAAATAATAACTTTCACAGAACCGCAACAAAAGGAAATTCCTTGGCTTTAGATTAAAAAAAACGTGTACATGGATTTACAGTCTAACATTTAATTTGAAAAAATGAATGGCGCTGCGATCTATACAAATGGTTTAAATGGCAACATCAAGATGGCTCATTAGAAAAAAAATTAAGTTTTAAAAAACTCAAAACTCAAATTTGTGACTCACTTATTTAATAATTCAAATGTATTTTCCCCTGTGTATACAATTAAGAATTCTTATGAATTAGTCAGTAATTTAAAAGATTTGTCTCTACCCACAATAACTGTAAATTAGTTTCTTTCGATGTTGTAAATTTATTCCCAAATGTACCTGTACCCGAATGTAGAACTATACTGTCTAATTTATTAACAAATTCAAACCTACCAAAAGATCTTTCTGACGATCTTGCCCGAATGTTTAACATCTGTCTTAACCAAAACTACTTTAAATTTAATGACGCTATAGTCCAACAAAAATACGGACTACCCATGGGTCTTCCTACGAGTCCTCTATTTGCTGACATCTTCATGGATAACTTGGAAAAAAATATTTTTAGTTCTAACTCACCTCTTTTAAATAACGTTTTTTATGTGGAAACGTTATGTTGATGACATTTTTTGCATATGGAAAGGTACAGAACGTCAACTTAATTCCTTCTTGTCCCTCCTTAATTCGTTCCATAAAAAATATTCAGTTTACAGTAGAAATAGGTACTAATTACAGTTTAAATTTTCTAGACCTATCCCTTTCCATTATTAATAATAAATTTAATTTTAATATTTATAGAAAACCTACTTTTACCGATACAGTCATTCATAGTACTTCTAACCATCCCATTTCCCATAAACATTCTGCCTTCCATTCTATGGTCCACAGACTTGTCACTATTCCGCTATCTAAAGTTAACTTCAATATTGAACTCTCTATAATCAAATCTATCGCCATAAATAACGGATATACCCATACCTTAATTGATAAAATCCTTGCAAAAAAACAACGACTCATATTTTGTAATAAATTCCTGTACAATAGTATCCCCAACATCGCAGTAAATAAAAACCATGGTTGGCGAAGAATTTTATACATTAATAATTTCTCGTCCTCATGTGTTTTAAAATTTCCAACAGAAATTAAAGCCGCTTTTTATACCAATAATAACCTAGGTAAACTTTTAATTAACTCAAAAGATAAAGAAAATCATTTAAGTCATTCTGGCATCTATAAACTTAATAATAATAATAATAATAATTGGATGACTTGTATAGCGCCGTTTTTGTGCAAAATCACCTCAAGGGCGTAAGCGTAAGGGCTTAAATGTAACGACTGCGAAGCATTTTACATTGGTAAAACTGCAAGAAATGTTCAAACGCGGGAAGTTGAGCACTTGAGATGCTTAAACAACATAGGTTTTTCGGAATTTGCAACACATTTAATAGATAAAGATCACTCATTTTATAAGCCTTCAGGTGTAGAAGTATTACATAGAAACGGGATAGGTCTACGCCTCAACAATTTAGAAGCACTCGAGATAAAAAAATCCCTTAAAGTCAATAAAATCAATTTACTAAATAAACAATTAGATTTAACAAACAGCCCCATTTTAAATATATTTCCATTTCCTGCACCTATGTTTACCCCCTCTCTCCTACCTAAGTCTTCCACCCCCACCAAAGTTGATGTTCTCTCTCCCTCTTCCAGCTTAACTATAAGTACCCATACACCTCTGTAATTAATTTAATATGTTTTTATTAACCCTGATGAAGGTTCGGGCTGAACTGAAACCGGTTGGTTATAAATATATACAATAAAGTGGTATTTAAACAAAGTTATTTTATTTTAATTATTATAATTATGTATACCCACAAAGTGTTTGCTACAAGTGAAAAAAAAAAAAAAAAAAAACATATACAAATGTTTAATAGTTCCGAATTTTATGCAGCACCATACTCATTTTTTAGATATTTACTTAAAATAAAATAACGTATAATTAACAGATCAAAATTAAAAATGTTTTTTTTCCTTATTTGTTAAAAGAGAACTGTCAAACTCGAGTATGAAGAAATTTGTCTGTAAATAACAATTTTCAAAGACAGAGTGTGTAACGATTTTTATAGTACCAATTGAAAAAAAATCTCGAATATTAAGCCAAGCTATAATAATACTTCGCCGATTAATTTAACAGATGAACATTCTAAATTTGTTCTAGTTTGCTACATAAACAAACTGGTATTGTATTGCCAGCAAGGAGATAAGATTTTGTTTGTTAATAAAAGCCAGCAAATACATAGTTCAAAAGATAAGAAAATCGCATTGCGAATTTTGAAACATCCATGAAGTTAGATATGAAGTTATGTGCGCTGGTTTATCAAGAGATTATGTGAAGAGAACTAGACATATACGTAGAACAAAACATTACAGTTATGGAAAAATATAGCCTCAATTAAAACTATATGTTCTTGAGTGACTGTACGAAAATATCAAAATTCCCAGGAACGCATTGTGTGTGTGCGTGCCTCCATTTTACAAGCCCAATTTCACCGATCCCTACATAAGATCTATCAGTTGAATTAGGTTAGGTTCAGAGGCGCATGCGCAATGCGATGCGAGAGTTTCGATACAGCCAGACAAAAAGCAGTATTATTTATTTAGCATATTTGTAGAATCACAACTTAGCTGCCATCGGTTAGGTCTTGTTGCACATATTACCCTTTAACTTGCCACAAAATACTGTCATGAAATTAAATATACCATTCATGAGAGAAAGTCCAATTTATCCAATTTTACAATTTAGTTCTAAATCCTTAATCTAAATTTCGCTAATAAACAATTAATTAATTTTAATTAAGTTTTAATCTTAAGTGACCTACCAGGTAAGTATGGTACTGGTTAGTAATAACGGTTCCATGATAACTCAACACAGTGACAATTCAACACACTTTTAGAAAGCGATATAAAGTCATTAGAAACGATGATTTTTTTAACCTAACCCAACCTAACCTACTTAACCCAGTTAATAAAGTTTATTTTTCATCACTTTCCATGACTTTATATAACTTTTTAAAGAAGTGATGAATTATCATTGTGTTGATTTATCCGGTCACCAGTAATAACATAGGCATTGAAGAAATGTATTACATATTTGTACAGCGCCATTGAGGTGATTTTTCACAAAAACGGCGCTTTACAAATCGCCAAATATTATTATTATTGAATATAATTGAAGATACGGGTGTGAAAAACACAATATTGTAAACCCTTTAGAGCACATAAATTACTTATCGTTAAGGAATATTTTAACATTTGAAAACACACGCAAAATAAAAAAAAACATGACCTTTTTAATAAAATAATGATTGTTTAACTCTAAATTATTCTGACCTCCTGCATTTAATCAACCTAAACGTACCTAAACGAACGAATGGACACGCATGCAGTTTATTACACCATGTTGATATATCTCATTCCACAAATCAAAAGTTTACAAATTCTTGGTAACAAATATTTAGGCGATATTATACGGGTATTAAGGGACGTACTTGACTTAGATTGTAATAAAAAATGTAACTTTGGTATCCGCATTTTTTTTTCAACTAAATACATAAACAGTAGGGTACTGGACAGTTAGGGTCGATGTAATGGGTTGGGTGATTACTTGACTGAGTTACCGGTGACAAATATTTAAAAATAAAATTATTATTGAAAAAACAAATTTTAAAAAAAAATTAAAAAAGTCAACCGAGACAAAAATTCCATTTACATTTTTTACTAAAAATAATGCCAAGAATCACTGGTTAAAATAAGTCAAGTATCCCTTAACCTGTATATAATGGATATATTTGACAATAATTTCAACTTCAAACTTCAAAAGCCGTAGATAGAACTATTTCCACCTTGTTTATATTTTTTTCTATTAAAATTAACGATGATTTGGTGGACATTCACTGGTTATATATTTTTATGTTTCAAAATAAGTATAAATGTATACATTTTCTGTATTTTGTTAACTCTGTCCATTTTTATTATTAATTCAATGTAATTTCTCAAAAAGAAACACTACACATTAGGTCGTTTAAAATAAAACCAATTAATGAAAATTAACACGATTATTCAAAAACGGTAGTAAATGTAATTATCAGGTTGGGAAAGAATCCACAGATATAATAAACTACTGGTTAGTACCTTACCCGTTAATTTTTCGGATAATAATTAAGACATAATTTTATATTTTATTTTTCAGCAAGAAATAATTTTTTTATAAATTTCGCAGGCAGTAAAACTAATCAACATTATGTTCTGGCGTCACAAAAATTTGCACGGATATTTTTGTCAGGAGGTAAGGTCAACGGAAAAATTTTAAAGTAGTAATGAATTTCCACCAAGTTACTTTGAAATAATCGTTTAAAAATTGTGAGTTATTCACTTTCATTAAACGAAAATTATCGTATTAATTCAATTATTGTTTCAAACATAATACGAAAAAAACGGACTTCGAAACTCGAGCAAAAGCGGATTGTGATTTCAAGTACTAGTTTCACAATAAAACGAGAAATCCGATATGTTTGTTTCTATCAATTACATATTTCCGATATTCAGATCGTTTGTAATAAAATTTAAAGCGGTTTCTGTTCGATTACAGCCAGGATTAGTTGCTACTTCCCACACATCTTAATCTCAAGCGATCTCAAAATTTACCGCAGTCAAATTTCAAAACAATAAATAATAAGTTTTAGTTTCATGTGGAAATTCGTACAATTGAAAGACGGTGACGATCGTTTGATCTGAACTGGGCTATAGAATTTAAATCCATGAATAACAGAAATACTTGAAAGCGGTTGGATTTAACCGTGAGGTTGTAATGTTATTATAGTTCCGTTTTTAAAATGACCTGAAAAAGTAAGTTATTTATATACCTGTGGTACCTATAGCCATTTCAAGTCCAGACGGATGACGGTAGAACTTAACTATAATATTTCAAGCCCAGAAGGATGACAGTAGAACATGCAAATTAACTTAAATGCATCTTATCTTATCTTTAACAGTTTAGTAGTTTGTAATACTTTGTGTTAATATTTAGACTAGGTTTATGAATAAGAGTATTATTCGTGCAATGCATTGTTGATAGTTTTTTCTCAATAGGAAATTTCCAAGAGAGGTACATATCTACCGGGAGAGGTTTCACAAATCATAATAATTATTAATGTTGGCGGGGTGAACACGAGTTATGAATTTTCCGAAGATAAGAATTTTCCAATTTGAAATGTATGTGAATGGTATTTTACATCCAAAATTAAACAAATTGATTGACGAACTCTCTAAGTCTGTTAATGTTTTCGAGACAAACAGGTTGTATTAAAATATAATAAATTGAGGAAGGCGTGTGTATTAAAATATAAAATAGAAAAATCGAACCTAACCTAACCCACAGTATTGAGATATGGAAGAAATTGGGAAAGACTGAAGATTGTAAAAAAAATAGAAGACATTAGGGAAGGCGTGGGTATTAAAATAAAATATAGAAAAAAACGAACATTACCTAAAACACGATATTTGGATATGGAAGAAGTTGAAGAAACTTGAAGGTTGTATTAAAATTTAAGAAAGTGGGAAAGCATATATACCGAAATATAAGATGAAAAAGTCTAACCTAACCTAACCAACGATATTTAGATATGGAAGAAATTAAGGAAGGATTGTATATTAAAATGTAAGATAGAAAAGACTAGTCTCATCCGAAATATTTAGAAACGAAATAAATGGGGGAAGGCATGTAGGTATATATTAAAATTAATATATAAAGGACTTTGAAATGTTTAAGAAATATACTAACAATATCCTGGACAGATACGGAAACCAATTTCAAAGTTCTTCATTGATTGAACAAAGTTTATAAAATAAATTTTACGTATTATGAAAATTAGATATATCCAATATCTTGGTGATATTTGAGAAATGGAAAATAAAAGCTTACTATATTACCCAGGGTAGATTGACCGAAGACGTATCAGAGCTTTACATGTCCACAAAGACTACGTAACTGGTGTGAGTGTTCTTTCACAGAGTTGTTGTGCTGCAGCTTGCGGGTGAAGATTGCCGTGATCATAGCCATCCACTGATATGAAAAGGAACCAAAGGTATATTGTTGGAAAGATAACTAGAGGTCACCAACAGTTGCGATGGGTACCAGTCGCAAAAAACCAGCAAAACTAAATGGTTATCTTTGTTGAAAGCGTATTGCCAATCTTGTGAAAAGAAAGAATAAATTAGTAGGTACTCGTATATTACGGAGGCCGAGGTGATACCAAATTGAAATTAATGAACTGATCATTATTATGCGAAAATCTTTGAACGGTACACGAGTTACAGAAGATGTAGAAGGCGATGTGTGACTGTTCAATCTAGGTACCGCTAATTACCGCTAAGTACGAATCTGCTGCATTGTTGATACGGTCGTGATATCACGGCAGGGCACGTGCTAAACATAACTTATTTGTCTTGCGCGTTATCATCGCCGCGGTGGGTCAACACAACCAATTGTCGCGCGGCCTGGACACCTTCCAACTCTGCCTTTCAAACCATATCGGAATATTGATGGCAATGAATAACACTTTACGCAATTGCTCAAAACAACCAACCTTAGCAGCATGACCGAGTAGGTACGTAGTATCGGCGAGATTTATATCTACTTTTCGTCGACAGGGAAAAAAATAATTTTAAATATCTGTTTTTACGATATCTACTTAAGTAAAGTCTCCGGAGACTAAAATACCGTCTACATTTTTTCCAAATGAGCTCAGGAATTACTGGTTTAATGTCAGGTATACGTTTTTTAATAACCTATACCGTCAAGCTAAAAATCCGTTGTTTCCTTAAAAACATTCGGAAATTAAGTTTGACAGTTGCAAGATTTCTAGTGCAACGCAAACATTTTGTTTTGCCACCTTATTTTTATCAGGAGTTATAGATATTAATGTTTTTTTATCTTACAAAAAGTGTTTGTCGGTGGGTTTGTTGTTCCCTTTTCTTCGATTAAACCGAAAAAAAATTTATGATACCTTCCAAAAAAAGGAGTGGCGGGTGGAGCCGAAAAGTAAATATGGAATTCATGCATTTTTTAATATTAAAATCTCCGCTAGGTTTACGTTTGTATCGATATATACGTACCCATCTAAACCAAGGTTAAATTTTTTTCGAATAAATTTGAATGAAACTATGTACTAGTACATATCAATAAGACTAATCGAGTAATTTAGACTCTTGTCTCATTTCTCTAATAAACGCTGACGATCGGCGAGTTTATTTTGACTGCGCTCTAAGCGAAATCAATAGTTTCAAGATCCGTATGGCTGAATAACTAGAAGCAATAACTCGTTGGATGTCTTCAAACAAGTTGAAGCTGAATCCGTCTAAGACTGAATTTCTCTGGGCGGGCACAAACAAACCTCAACATTTCATAGACGATTTACTTATTTCTATTTCAGGTATCGATATTAACCCAAAAACAATATTCTGGAATAAATTCTTGTAATTATTATTATTATTATTAAACTTCTGGGTGTCAATTTACATCGGATTTTCAGTTTAAAAGTCAAACAAATAGGACTGTATGCAACGTTTTTTTTTTCACCTAAGATAACTCAAATCTGCCCGAAGAAACCATCATACAGAGGCAACAAAACTATGTATCAACTCTTATGTAGTCTCACGTTTTGATTACTGCAACGGCATTTATGCCAGCCTTCCAAAATATCAAACTGGCAAACTTCAATCAGTGTTTAATGCAGCAGAACGGCTCATAACCGGGGTTTTCTAAATATTTTCACAATTCAGAACACATTTGTATCCTTCACTGGCTCAAGTGCCCCGAAAGAATCCAGTACAAATTAGGTTGGACGGTGTTTAAATCCATCAATGAAATAGCCCCACTGAAAAATACTGGGCCGAGGCAATCAACTCTCAGATCAGCAACATCATCAGCTATAGGCAGACTGATGGAACCTAAGCGCAAGCCTAATACTTTTGGTGATCACGCTTTCGGAGCATCTGGGCCGAAGGCTTGGAATAAACTCCCTCCGGAACTAAGATGCATAACAAGTTCAACAAAATTCAGGTCTAATCCAAAAACTTACATTTTTAAGCTCTCATACATTTAAATTAAATATACCTGCATTCTTGTATTGCCTATAAATACATCCTAATCACACCTTTCTTATTGGATTTATATTGTTCGAAATCTGGATTATACCGAGAGACGGATCACATTTAGGAAGATGAATTCTGATCAAAACCTTGTTCTCTGGTATCGACTAGCATAAAGTTTGCCTTGAACATGCTCATTAATAAATACACATAAGTCCATTCATGTTCAATTCTCTAATGCCCTGTGTGTTCGAACCGTATCTAGATTTCTCTAATAAACAATAAACAGTGTTAATCTCAAGTGACCTACCAGGTAAGTATGGTACTGTATATTATCCACCTGTATAAAATGTAAATAAATAATAATAATAACAATTGTACATTATAGCATCACGTTCATCAATCAAACGCATTGTACATATGGCTTTGTATTGGTGGATGCAATCTGTTATTGATAATAGTTTGACTAGTCTATAGTTAGTAATAAGATAGATAATTATAGAAATGTTTCATATATTTGTATAGCGCCCTTGAGGTGATTTTGCACTAAAACAGCGCTATGCAAATCATCCAAATACTATGTAATTATATAAAGTATAACCGAATAATTAAGGTTTTCGTTGACGATTTTTATTAGATAATGCATATAATTTTTATATCTCTAATGTTTTAAAAAATCAGATAAACTTGACATATTCACTAATGCCTTGGCTTTACTGATTTACATTACCTAAATAAGTTATCAAATATTTCCGAAATGCCTTAATAAATCATTCACTCGACCAAATTATTCACGGTCATAAATAGCTTCTCATAGAGCTTTCACTAGAATTAGGCGCCTGGTTGATGGCTAGTTCTAAAATATACCACCTGTTCCATCAAAACAAGACTTTAACAAAAGTAAATACATCGTACTTTCCCTAACTAAATGATTTAAGCATGCAATCATTAGTATAAAGCAGTGATCCCAAACCTGGGGAAATTCCACCCAATTAGGTAAATGTCGTTTTTACTGACTGACGACTAACGAGCCTGGTCTCAGGAGATAAATTGAATTTGTGCAAGAGGACAAAACAAAAGTTCTGAAGTGTAAAATATGGAGTTTTTTTAGAAATCTTCGGACCGTTTTGGGGTATGAAGTAAATCTTTGGCAAGCACTGATCAAACCTACTTAAATATGTACCTACATTGTTGATAGGTATATAAATGTAATATTTATTAAAACGCATGTAAAGTGCCTCAATAGAAAATGTGATGAATTATGTGTGGTTTCATCATTACAAATTTCGTTAAATTGTAGAAAAAATATAAATTGATATTAATGTTGAGGTTAAAAGCCATTTATTGTTTACGACGCTAATATGAGCAGATTTTCTGACTCGTTTGGTCTTTACTCGGCAGTAAGATGTTTAATTTAGATGGAAAAAATAAAAATATGGGTATGAGGTTGTTATAGGTAGCGAGCAAAGACTAAGGGAATTCCTAAAGCAAGGGAGGGAGATAAAGCGAACAAAGCAGTGGCAGGCCATTTACAGCATGAAAGATGTTTACGTGTCTGGATGAACCTGATATCTATTGTTCATGTACGAGGTTCGGGGAAATTTTTCTCCATGTCTCGTGAACTGAGGGTGTAAAGTACCTGGGGGATGGTTTTTTTCTACCCGATGAGTGGGCTGCCTATAGCAACTTATAGGGCTGAAATACTATTTTTTTTTGTATTTTTTGTATGTAGGTATTTTATTTATTTGTAAATAATTTTTATTTTATGAATGTTATATATTATTTTAACTTAAGGTGTTTGTAAAATGTATACTATATTTTTTGTATATTTGGTTGCAATTGTAATTTTTTATTTGAGTCCACTCATCAAGGGGGGAAGGTAATAGAGACTGGGAATGGATAGGTGGGTTTGTCGTCGGGGCTTGAACGCCCGAGACATGCTATGCTTGGGTTTGAGTGCATAGGAAGTTTCGCATCCGCCTGTGAGCAGATATTTAAGTGTTGTTCCGTTTGGCTCTGACAACAGGGAGATCTTTGGCAGGATGATCTACACAATTCATAAAAAGATGAAGCATTTTTGATAGAGTGTAGCGAAGTTCTGTTTCAACTCGACCACTTTGCATTTCGTCTGTGCGTAAATTGGTTTATGTGCTCCGGGAGCGTGACATATCCCGTTACTTGTCTCATTAAATACCCAAAAAGATCATAAGCTATTATAAATGCATTAACGACACACTGGTAATTTCTAAAGTTTGTCATAAAAAATGTACACCCTAGATTTGGCCACAATGCCATTCATGCAAAATCGCATTAATGCCCTATCCAGGGTTTATTAGGGCTGTGTATACAGCGTACACTCAGTGTGAAATCTAAGGGACGATCGCTAAAATAGTTGCAAGAGACTCGAATCCAAAAATAAGAATAATTCTCTTTGTAAACTAAGGAAATCCCGTGTTCTTCATCTAAGCTTTTTCATTACTTGCTTTACTACAACAGATAACCTCACGGAACAACAAAACCTGAACAGGTCAGTCAAGGTTTCGCCAAACTATTCCGCGGAGGTCATGAAGTAGCGCTATCAAAATAATTATACGTACCAATGGCAATCATATTCATTAAATAATGCTTAAATTCAGGGCCACCGTAAGGATAATCGTGAGATTGCCTTATTTGACACATGAATACAATTAATAAAGAGCGAGAAGTTATTAAAATAGATTGTCGAAAGATAAATTGGTTAACATTTTCGTATGTCATTGGAGGTGTCTCCAAAATATGTAAGAAAAATATAAATGTAATTCGTCTTTTCATTCAGTCGATTTGACAGATACCTATTCTACCTACATAGGTTCTGAGACCAACTTTTCGCCAACCATCAACGACTACAATACGATTAAACATGTATTAATGGTAGGCGTATATGTACATATTTTGTAAGTAATATATAATATACAATATGTAAGTTATCCTCTGAAAGAGATTTAGAAAAAATATTGTAAAATAATCACCGCTTACCATTATGCAAATTTGTCAGAGGTATCTATGGGCTGGTATTGTATCTATGGGTCAAAACGTAGGTCAATTTATTTGAGAAAATTATCAAGAGTCAAGTTAACTCTAGTATCATAGTCCATGTAAATTATATGAAATTCTAGGTTTGGCTAGATATACGGACATGGTGATCATGGTTACTTATTTAAAATAATCCGAAGAACGTATTTAAGCATGGTTTTATTATTCCATTGATTCTTCTCTTTCACCTTGATGCTTCTAACTAGAATTTCTCAATTCCGCGTAAAACAATTTTAGCTCTGCAATCTCGAATACACAAAGCAAAACCTAATATAAATCTACAAGCTACTTCGGGCATTCCATTGTTGTGCGGCACTCGCCGGCATATATCGGTGGGATCGTAAAATATGGAATTTGCCGGCGCAGATCGATACCTTCTATGAAATAGACTTAAACTACGAAATTGCTGACAACAATTAAAAATTCTAGTTCCCAAATTATGATAGGTAATTCTTGAAATTTTCGAAAACCCCTCTTTAATTACATAATAACGCGATTTTTGCATATGTTTTTTTTATTATTTTTTGTGGGAATACAGCACTACAGTCCAACCCAGTTAAACTATTTTATCCTTAAATAAGGTATAATGGGGAATATGAAGGAGGGAAGTACCTGATGATTCCTGGTGTTAATTTAAATATTTATTGTTATAAAATTTAATTTGTAGAACTCCATTTTAATTTATTTTTATTTTTTATATATTCAATAATACTATTATTGGGTTTATAAAAACAGTTTATTTTTAAACCCAATAATAATATTATTGAATATATTAATCTAAATAGTTGTCTATCACCTTTAATATGTAACGAGGTTAAGAAAACGTTTTTCTATTATTAAAAAACATATCGCGGAAATATCAATAAACACTGCTACTGGTGTATTACAGATCTTTGATATGCGTCCCTACTCGCTCGTGTTTAACAATTATTATATTTACGTATCTTAACTCCAGATTAGTTCTAAAAATCATAGATATTTCATTATTCACGATCTTCTGGAATTTTGTAATGATTTCATCAAAGACCCGTCCAAGCGCAGAACGTTTATTTCTAAAGTTATCGATTAGATCTATTTATAAATTGACTCAATCGCAGCTACGAATAGCTGTTTTGAATATAATAAAGAGATTTACATTTCTGCTAAATCTTCCATAGTATTTAGTAGTGGTTTGATAAGAGTCCAGTAAACTGACTCCACGGAAAAAGTTGGTTGCAAGTCCCTTGACCCCAATGCATGCATCATACGCACAATACGACAAGACTGTACAAACAATCAGTCGGATTGCTGATTTCACCAGAACATAATCAGTCAAAACACAAACAACTCTCATGCGGCTTATGAGTGCTTTTCTACCATCAATTAGTGGACGGCGAAGGTAATAGATTAAAAAACAATATATTATATGATTTATACTGAGATAATTATACCTACCATGTTATAATGAAATAAGAAAGTATATAAACTAGGAAAGTGTGCGAAAATAAATTGTTTTTTTTCTTTCTTATTTATGTGCCTGGCCATAATGTGTTTTTGTAAAATTGGTTTGTTAACCTTTTATATAACTGAATATGACCGTACAGTATAAAATATAATATATAAGATACACAATAAAAAAAAGTCTTTAAATATATGTTGGTGTCACGTACTTGACGGCTACACATCAAGTTAACAAATAAGTATTATAATGAAATACCGGCCCTAACAACAAGGTATCACATCTACATATATACATACACACACTTGATGAAAACTGCATTGCTATCCAAAACAACTGGGCTAAAGATGGAAAAAGCGCAACACGAGAAAACAACACAAAAATTGATAATACTTTTGGCCGCGAAAATCTCAAATCATGTCATATCGCCAAATATTTAAATACGTCAACATATATATATACCTCCCTTGTTTTCAAAACATTTAATTCAATTTTTCACTACAGTGGAGAATGTCACACAATTTTGTACTGCCAAACACTACGTGGAAATAAATTAACTATATCCATATTAATACTAAGATATACACCTACCTGTTTCAAGTTTGTCAAAAGAAGAAATGGGACGGTGAAGTTAATAAAATTACTTTTATCAAATGGCTGTGAAATGAACTAAAATGTGTTTATTTCATAAAGGATGAAAAAATCGTACTTTAGGCGATGCCATACGTAGTAATGCAAAATTATGTGTTTTTGGTTTGAAAATTTGGTCGCCTAGAAATGTTTCAGATGCTTTAATTAAATACTGAAAGTAGAATACATCTTGCCTATGAAAACTGCTTTAAAGATCAAAATATCCTACTTGCGAACCCATTTTCGGCTATGATTTTATTGTATAATGTGGCAAATTAAGTTATTTATAAAATGATCTAGAAAAAAATAAGTATTTACGCCTCAACATTCACAAAATAAAATAAAAGGCACTTTTTGGCCATGTTTTTTTCTTGCATAAATCAAAACAGGCGGATGGTGTTAAGCGGGAATTTAAACCTTATCGCCATCTACGTAAGGGTTGTTATTGATAGCTGCTCAATTTAAAATATTACACGATGTAGTGCTTGTGAGTTAAATGTCAGAGGTAAAAAGTTAGAATTGTTAAGGTTTCTTGTTGCATATTATGACATATTAGTCAGTACTGCATATTCTGTCATTTGCATTCTCAAATAAAGAAAACACACTGCTTTGGCAGTTTAGCGGGTGCTTGTAATGAAGAATAAAAAAATGATAGAAATAATCCGTTCTAAGTGAAAGACAGATTCTCGGTTTTCAAGACTCGATCGAAAGGTCAGCTTTTTACAACGTGTTGCAACGACCACGGTCTAATGCCTAAACAAAGTGAACCATAAGAGAATAAATGGACTTATGATGTGGGCAGAAGCATCAAATTTAATATTACTGGATATCGCCACAACCTTTTTTAAGGTACTCATATAATAATAATAATAATTGGATGACTTGTATAGCGCCGTTTTTGTGCAAAATCACCTCAAGGGCGCTGTACAAACTTATAATACATTTCTACAGTGATCTATGTTATTACTTAACTATTTATTGAGATAATATACAGTACAATACTTACCTGGTAGGTCACTTGAGATTGACACTTCATTAACATTATCCAATTGTTTATTAGCGAAATTTAGATACAGGATTTAGGACTTAATTGGAAAATTGAATATAACTGGACTTTCTCTTAGGAATGGTATATTTTGGTATGTTTCATATAATACTATAGTGGAAAAAAGAATTTTACAAACAAAACAAACCACAAAGTGAACAATATGCGAATAACTAGGCCGCACATATTTCCCAGACATAACTGAATTTATCATTTTTCACTTTAAAACGATTGTAATTTCTTTCTTAAGAAGACCGCAAAAATGGAAATTGCACTACGTCACTTTTAACCAAATAGAGAACAGATAGCTTTGTTGAATGTAGGTTTGCTGGTAAGTTGTGTCTAGTTAAAAACCATCAGGAATCTAAGGACGGTTTTTTTCACAGAATTTGAAAAACTCATAAAATTTCAATGTTAATTTTCAAGTTCTGTAAAAGTCTATTCATGTTCTTTTATTATAGCGTTATGGGCCAGTTGCTTCAAAAATCTGAAATAATAACAGAACTTGAAAAGAACTTTTACAGAACTTGATAATCAACTTTAAAAATTCATGAATTGTTCAAATTTTGTGAAACAACCCGTCCTGAGCTTCCCTTTCAAAATATTTTACTTGTATTTAAAATTTTGGAAAAATAACCATTTTTTTTCACCAGTGGTGTCATAAATATTAGCTGGAAAACTGTCTTCTTTGGTTTAGTTTTACAGATGAATACGTTGTGAAATTTATATGTCCATACGAAAACAATCAAGAATAAAACACATCATGATTATACTTGGCACAACGTGGGATACGTGAAGCATGATGACTGCTATAAGTTAACTGTGATTAGTGATTATATTATATAAATTTATTTAAAAAACATAAAACATAATTCCTGCTTAAGGAATATCCGTTTTAATTTCAATGTTAATACAATGAAGATACCTAATAATATTTTGATAACGATTTTAGACGCTGTTAAGTGAAATGTCACATAAAATATTCAGGCCATCCGTTGACCACCTTTGTGGCAGAGAGTAAAGCTCCTTAGAAAGTTTTAACAAAATTGTATTTATTGGAGAGATTTAACTTTTTTTGTAATTATTCAAAATATATTTACACGTTGTCCCACAGTAGAAGAATCCTACAATATCAGATTTAAAAAAATCAACCAGTAAAAGACAAAGTTTTTTTTACCTTAATACATCTATTTTTGGTAAAATATGTTATATTTTGGTTTGACTGAGGATAGAATCTTCCCCAGGGACAATTAGTTCGATCGGAAGTGGGTTAATTTCCACTTCCAATATTTATATTCCATCGTTCACGATAACAGAATCCAAATTCAAATAGACATATTTAAAAGTGTGGGATGTACTTTCAGTACTACAATATAATACTAAATGTAACATACAAAAATGCATAGCTTGAGTGTGTTTACGAACTATCTCTCACTATTTGTAATAATATTTAACGCTTTAAAAGATTCACCGTTATTGGTGTGGTGTCATAGTCAAATTACCCATATACAGGGTTTTCCAATAAGAGGTGTTATTTTGATATTCAATCGTCAAAGATCAATGGTTTTGTTGCTTGTGTAGCACGT
The DNA here is from genome assembly GCF_061612785.1 of Hesperophylax consimilis. Classification (NCBI taxonomy): domain Eukaryota; kingdom Metazoa; phylum Arthropoda; class Insecta; order Trichoptera; family Limnephilidae; genus Hesperophylax; species Hesperophylax consimilis. The sequence goes on from NC_142866.1 coordinate 6,752,851, forward strand.
AGCGCCGTTGTGTTGAAAGTAAACGTTGTTCAGATCAATACCATCCAATGCCAGCCATAAAAAATCATTAATCATCTCCCGATAACGCAATCCATTCACCGTAACTGTTGCTCCGGCCTCATTTTCGAAAAAGTAAGGTCCAATGACTCCGCCGGACCAAACAGTCACACGTTGAGGAAAGAGAGGCTTTTCAACAATAACTCTTGGGTTTTCCGAGCCCCAAATGCGACAATTTTGCTTGTTGATGAAGCCACTGCGGTGGAAATGGGCCTCTTCACTCAAGATGATTTGCATTTGATGCAAGTGAATTTTAATAATTTCAATGCGTTGTTGAAGCGTGTATCGTTCCATTTTTATAAATAACGTAGTTTTTACTTGTCAAATGTCAAAAAATGACAGCTTCAAAAGTAACATCTACCGAAATAGTGGGCTATTTAAAATAACACCTCTTATTGGAAAACCCTGTGTATGACTTAGCGATATCCATGAAAAATCGATGACTAATAATGTCCATTTTTTATATTTGATCCGAAGTGTTTACGTTTATACAACTTACTAAAGATGGACTCCAGTGTGCAAATGGAGGTATGACTCGATCGCCCCGAATCCAAAAAGACGTAGGTATAAATAATTTCCTATTTGGTCAGATCAACGATAAAACTAAAACGAGGCTGCATTAATAAAATTGAGTTCATAACTATAAAGTTCAAATTGTACACCGACTTCGAAAGTTGAAGGAAGAATGCGCAAAAATCAATACTTGCGCCATATTTTTAAAAACAATACAAAACTAAAAAATATTACAACAATAGTGTAAAAATATTTTTAATAGTGTTTGATTGGAATTAAGATAAATGTGATACCGCACCAAAATATCAAGTGCTCGAAGAGAATTAAAACTACTTTTGGGATTGTCGTGTTAATTGGGAATGATGCGAGGTTCATGGAAGTAAGGGAGGGGAAGTTCAAGTAGAAGATTCAGTCTGGGAATTTCCTAGCTATCCAGATTTTGTCAATAAACGTAGCTAAAGCTATTTCAAACCGCATCTTTGTTATCTGCACTGAGAACTCATAGCATAACAGTGTCTGTTATTAATTCGGAACGACATTATTCAAATTTGATATGACATAAATCGTTTACATCGTAATAATTATTTATAACTCTTAAGAATCAGATTAAAAATCACGTCTCCTTGGAAAACTATTCATCAATAGTTTAAAAACTTAGAACCAACATATAATATAAAAGTGTACAAAATATTTTAAAAAGGGGATCGCTAGGTACTTCATATTAATTATACATTATTGCGTTGGAACATCACCGTCCTGATATTAATATAATATACTAATCGCGGACTACGTTAAGGAAATAGCTATCAAGAGGACAATGTTACGGTTAAGATAGAAATAGCACAAGTGTGTTAAATATTTAAGCTGAACATGAGTATATTTAACAATGTTTTTAATGTACACACTACAAAACATAAATCACAAGGGAAACCGCAGAAACAGCAAAGATTAAACTAAAACTGCGCAGCGATAAAAACATACGTGATGATGTCACCGTCGACGTCCTTGCGATCAGGTGGTAGGTGTGGTCATCCGCGGGGATCTTCGGGGACTGGATTGACTGCTTGGCGCTAGTTGTTCGGCCAGCACCTCTACACGATCTATGACTTGGGCTCGTTGTGACTTGTGATTTGCAACGGGGACTGAGACGACACCGCGGGCACGCACCAGAACTGACTAACAAACAAACCGAAATGCCCAACTAACTCACCTCTCCGAGCCAAAACAGCCAACATCCGAGTGTTGTTGTGGTTTGCGCATGGTGGGAGTCGCGAGGTGGGCCGGTTTGAAGCTACGCGTGACGTCATTTGCACCTTGGAACCGTACGCTGAGATTCTGATCGAACTAGTATTTAAATATTCTTTCTTCTAGCTTATGTCAGTTAACCAGTGTGCACATAAGGTTTTCAAGATTTTTCAAAAAATTATACCATTTTTTTATATAGAATGTAAAAAAAATTGTATCACGATTAGAACATATATTGAAATTTTTGCATTTTTTAAAAATGTTTTACCACATGAGCATTTTAGATTGTGTACATATCAGATTTTTAATACTACTAATATCTTTCTTTTTTTTTAATTATCTCGGCTTAACTTACTTTTAGACTCTATTGAAATTTTAGCTATTCATTTAATATTAAGGAAATTTAAAAAATAACTTGATACGTAACAACCTTGAAATTTCAGAAATTACTTTATTATTTAGGTTATCACAGAGCGAAACTGGAAGCACACAAATTTTACAAAATACATGTTTTACAGTGTTTAATTATTTTTTAAAATTTCAAATCACAAAAGACTACCTACTTTCCAAGAAAATACATATTTTACATGATTTTAATCGCCACAGTTTGAATGATACCGTATTGCATTTAATATGATATACACTTTTACATAAAATAATCAATAATTGTCATCGTATTCCACCATATTTTTCTACGAGAGAATAAAAATTGTAACATTATACATACTGTGTATATACTGTGTATGTACTGATACTAGTAGAAATGGTGCTTATTTAGATTTAATAGCACGTGCTACACGAGCGCTATGACGGAATAAAAAGGTACTAAAAAATACGGCTACCAACTTGAAAGGATTGACCGGACTTGGAAAACACAAACTAATTTATAGACAGACGATATGCAAGGTAGTCGAGTTGAAGAACCGACCATCTAAGTGAAGAAACACGTTAACCGAAGTATTATATGTTTATGGAAGGGTCTAAGAGTAGAACAATAAATTTCGCCTTAACTCGCCGGTCAGCATCACACCATGAGCATTTCCACCGCGGTGTGTTGTGGGTCGCGGGGCAGGCCTCACCTCTCACTGGCTCCCTGCTCCGGGCTCCGGGCTCTGTACTCTAGGCCAAGTCAGACGTACTGTATCTGATTGAGGAATTTTATTTTACACAGATTTCATTCTACCACCAATAGTGAATTTAAATATCCATTAGGTATATCAATATTTTTTTGGAGGGTTTTGTCTTCTCGTAATCACAGTCAACAGATTGATCTTGTGAATGTACGTAGAATAAGCAAAAAGGTAATTGATAGTTGTTTACTGATAAAATTCAGGCAATGTATCAGAATATTCATATAACAGACAGCATGTCAGCAAATTAAAACTTGTAATATTAGAATAAAATTCCGATAGTCCAGTACAGTGAATTATCGCCAAAAACTAAGTTTTGAAAAGACTCTACTAATAAGAACCCAAATCTGTAGGTGTAAAAATGACATAAGTCACACCGTTTCTAAAATATTTACGAATTGCAATGCATTAAAATCAATTTTTTCTACATGATTTATCTCGCAATTTTTGTTTTATGGAGATACAGTAGTTTGGCTTTAAGCCATCTTCTTGATGATTTAAAAATCAACTCGTTTAATTATAGAATATTATAAAAGAAGCGTAAATCTATATGAGATGCAATTCAAAACATCATAATGCGTCATGTTTTGAAGTCATCTTTTCTGACAAGATCAGAACAGATCTGCCAAATAATATTATGGTATTGATTTTGTCAGTTTTAAATCGGTATTTCATTAGAAAAGTATCAATTTTATTTATATGATTGTTGACATTTTTATAATATGTTGATGTATATTTTGTAATAAATAAAAATGTCTATAAACATTTGAATATCTAACTAGATTATCAAACGTATTGTACCAAGAATTTTATCAGAATTCCTATGTTTATATAAAATTAAACTTGTGGACAGAACTGGTTAAATGGAGGATAAGTAACACCAAATTCCCTATAATATTAATAATACCCCCGATTTCTAACGTTTTTCATACATTCTGATTGCAACCTGCTACAGTAGCGCCTCCTAGCGGCATGAGTTTTAAGTTGCCTTGGTTTTCTTTCAAACATTTTAATGGATTTTATTTGCAATTATTTTCTTTATTTACGTTAGTAAATTATAGAAGTCTAAGATTTATAAAAAAATAGATATCCCATATAAGACCTTACTACTTTTTGCTCATACATTAAAAAATATTAAAGCGGCTATTAACTCGGCCTTACATCCCCTACCTTAACCCGCCTCACAAGGCAACCCAACCGGGTGGTGACATAGCTCCCCTGCCTTTACACTACACAGACAGCTTGAACACAATGCTACATGGAACTAACACAGCTTTTCTGAATTAACCTTATAATTTTAATGGTTTAATCAACGTTTTATGTAATCAGATTATGAAACCACAAAAAATTTGTACGAGACTAATGTAGCCAACGTAAAACATAGAAACTGCTATCTAACATTTAATATTACTGCGTCATGGCCCCATTTTCAGTATTTGAATCAGTATTTTTTGTAATGGTATCACTCAATTGCCAGGGCTCCTACCAGGGAGCAACTTGACAAATGTAAATTATCTCAAATTAAATTAATGAAAATGCATTGAGAAAAGCATTTAAAATGCAAAATGGTTTTTAGAAAAGCATTTAAAATGCAAAATGGAAAATACCCATTTTGCATTTCCATTTGAAATGGATTTATTTGAAATAAAGCACATCTCTGGTAATCATGAATATTTTCTTAAACCTGTCAACGTTTTTTGGCATCTAAAAAAACGACTTGAGTGTGTTTATGCTGCCCGTTCGTAACAAGCAGCATAAACTGAACCACGGAAACCAATTTTTTAAATAAAAATTAATCAAATACAAATTAGAAAGCGCAAAACACCGCCACCAAATACTTAATAAATCCAATTGAAAGGAATGTCAAAGTCAACATGCTACACTAGCTTCCTCTAGGGCAAGGCTGCCCAAACTTTTAGCAGTTGGGCGAAATTGACGATTTTGAATCACTGGCGGGCCACTGAATACCTGACGGTTCCTATTTCCATGGGGGGGGGGGGGGTTGTTAGAGAATTTCTATAAAACATAATTCCCCACAAAAAAAATCTAAATAAGTGCTCCCCACAAAATATTTGAAATCCATGAGGGGGGGGGGTTGTTACGGAACTTCGCTGAGAAAAAATTCCGCACACCCGAACATCATATGTGATACCCCACAGCAATTTTTCGAATTCCATGGGGGGGGGGGGGGTGGCTACAGGATTCCATTTCGACGCAAAGAATATTATGTCGAAAACCGGTGTATTTTTGTTTCAAAAGTAAGTTCAACAGGTTAGATTTTTTCGTCGCTGATTCTCGTTTTGAGTAGCCTAAATAGCGATAAATCGCCGTCGTTGGCAACACTGGTGACCGCGCGCAAGCTGCATTGTTTGTTTTACCGCGGGCCCGCGACACTTTTTCAAATTGGCGGATTGGCGGGTTTTTTGAAAATGTTTCACGCGGGCAACTTATAATTCGTTCGCGGGCCACATTGTGGCCCGCGGGCCTGGGGTTGGGCAGCCTTGCTCTAGGGGATAGAGTTGTTGATATTGCCATTATTTTGGTTGGAATTAACTTTATAGGGTATTAGGTAACACAACTCCAAAAACAAATAGGTACTCACTGAATCCTCTTCAGTGGGTTGTGAGATCCCGCAATATTCTCATAATTCTTTCTCTCGAAGATAGAATAATTTTTAGTTGGCACATTGATTATCGACCATTAGTTATAAAAAATAGATTAGTTGTTTCAAAATGTCAGTTTATCGGAAGAAATAAAAAGGGCGCCGTTGCAATATTGTTATGCAAATCTTTTTAAGAGTGCACGCATCGGAGTACCACGGTGCATTAGTGCAAATTGTACGTATGATTTAATTGAATCTTTAATAATATGCAAGTCTAATAAATACCAGATGATAGTGGATCAGCCTAGATGGAGCTGGAGTTAATAGTACATGCCCGACTTGACGTGCGCGAAGTAAGGAGAAACTCGGCCTTCAGTGGACAGAATATGATATAACTATAATAAGCACATGATAATATTTTCATTACTTTTGTTGTTTTTACCGCGTCTTCTTGAGGGGGTGTACACTGCACATGTACAGCAATGCTAGTTTTAAATCTTCATCAATGCAATGTTAGACATTCACCCTTCAAATAACAATCTTCTTCTTAATCCTACGTTGATAAAGTTAACACAAAACCATTTTCTTTTCATTGTCAGAGAAATATTCAATTTGGGTAATGTTAGGAAGCTGAAGAAAGTCGATAAGGGAAGAAGACAGATAATAGGGAGAGGAATGTGGGAAAGTACTTGGCTCCTAAGAGCTGGTCGCCAAAGACGACAGTGCCAATTCTCAACAAAATCCACTTTTAAACAGTTTCCAGTACCAAATGACGATGACATATTTGAGTAAGCTTCTATTATCAAAATGTGGAGGAAAAAATGTCAAGAATTCTATTAACTAATGAGAAATGGAAATCAATTTATTACACTTAAATAAAAATAAATATGCCAAACCATTATATTTTCAAAGCAATAATAAAATTACTATAATCTCCATTCTGAATTGTTCTGTATTATCAACCAATCAGAACAAATACATAAATAAATTTAAATAATTGAAATAACTTACATTAAAAAAAATATATTTTATACAAAACATACTATGGAGGGAAATTATTATCAGTGGACATCCTTAATTTATTCCTTAACAAAAGAAAAAATTGTCACTGATGCAGTTTGTATAATAATTATGTGCTGTATTGATGTATAATTTTTACTATGTAATTACTAAATACCCTAAAAACGGCGTTAAAAATTAATAATAATTAATGAAAAATACTATTTTTAAATCCTGAACGGAAGAGAAAATCCGAAAATGGCTAGAAATACAACTAAATGCTAATTTCAATATTATGATTTGCAACCAAAGTAAGAACCATGACTTCCTTATCAGGAACAAGGGTTCTTTTTTCTGATAAGGTATACAATTACATGACCAATAATGATATTTTGTAAATATATATGTACAGTATAACTCATATTCTTTATATTATAAAAATAATATAAAAAAAAACACTCGATACTTAAAAGTGGTCTTTCACAAGAACCATGATATCATAGTCCAACTAGCTCCAGATAGTTTTAATACACGTTTTTTTGCAATATTTACCCCGAGTTTCTGGTTACAATTTCTTATATATAAAATGTTATTGATATTATGCAGAAAAAGTGGCATTGAAATGTCGACGTAAATACACTAAGTCTTATAATGTTTTCTTCCTACGTACTTGTCGTGTAATAATAAATGTTGGTCAGACGAGGAGTTGGACCCTGAGAACTGGGAACCCAGTGAGAAGATTGAGTCACGCTGAAAGCAAGCAAAGATGACGTACCCACTAAGCCCAGTGCAGAGCAAACTATCAAATCATTTCTATTTTTTGTAATGACCCGATAATCAATGCCGTTGCACCCAGAAGTGTTACGAATAATACAATGTTATTTTATGAATAAAAAAACCGTCCTCACCCACACATTTTATGACAATTCTGTTTTACTTAATTTATTTTTTATTGAATTTCTTGTTATTTAATAACGCCGTGTTGTTCTTTTACACTGCGTTTATTATGTTCGTATAAAAGTACTACAAGCAGGTTAAGTAAATCTGGCAGCATTGTCGTAAGTACAAACATATTATTATTGTTTAACAAATATAATAAATATAATGTATGCAATAATCAGTAACATGTTACGTATGTCGTAACTATCAGTAGACATTAAAAATAAATCAGATATTATGAGCAATAAACAACGCACATTATAACAAAACTAAATAACATAAGTAAACTAAAACTCTGAACATTGCATTTAATTAATAAGATTGTATTACATAATAAAGGTATTACGTTATTTAATATTTTTTTTAAATGGTCATATATCGTGGCGGCGCATAGATTGACATCTAATGTATCTATAATACAGTAATACTTTAATCCCGATTTCGCCCGAGATTGAAAATGAAGAGAGACGACTTTTCTTATTTATTGACAGTTAAAGCGAAGCACTTCATAAGAATACAAAATAATTGTTTTTGGTTTGAAAAATTGATCGCTTAAAATTTTAGATGCGTTAATTAAATATTTAATTTTTATACATTATTGTACTTGTGCAGAGATGTGCTTTATTTCAAATAAATCCATTTCAAATGGAAATGCAAAATGCAAAATGAGTATTTTCCATTTTGCATTTTAAATGCTTTTCTAAAAACCATTTTGCATTTTGCATTTTAAATGCTTTTCTCAATGCATTTTCCATTTTAAATGCTTTTTCGCAACATTCTTCCTACTATCTCCACTCATCTTTTTTTCATAAGCCCCAAATATCAGTCGGTCCTCAACCTCGCTATGAGAAATAATTTACATTTGTCAAGTTGCTCCCTGGTAGGAGCCCTGGCAATTGAGTGATACCATTACAAAAAATACTGAACATGGGACCATGACGCTGTAATAATAAATGTTGGATAGCAGTTTCTATGACAAAATTGTTTAAAAATTCTATAATTATTTTAATAGTTTAACCTGAGAAACCATTTTGCATTTTCAATGTATTTTGAAAATAGGTATTTTGCATTTTGTATTTGAAATGCTTTTCTAAAAACCATTTTTCATTTTGCATTTTCAAATGGAAAAGTTTTGACCCATTTCCATTTTGCATTTCAAATGGTTTTGGGTACCCATTTTGCACATCTCTGTACTTGTATGCCTTTCCTGAAAGAATTGAATTTTTATAGAAAAAAAACTTATTATTTATATTTATAATGAGTATGTACGGGCGTAAAAAAATAATTCGTCCTAGTATTTTAAAGCATAGCTTGCAAAAAAGTGTATTTAAATGAAATACTTCAATTAGCGTCATCTATGAAAGAGCAGATTAGGAATTCTTTTAAGTTTACCCTTAAATAAATAATTTAAATGCCAAAAATGAAAACTGAGTGCGAAATAACAAAAAAATTACTTACCAAGGCACACCTTGTTTTGTTTTCACTCAAACGAATTTTCCGGCTAAACGCGACGCTCGTAAAACAATATTGTACCGATGATTCAATCCAATATTGTATTTGTATGCCTTTATTGAAACAATCGAGTTTTTTTACAGACACAACTGCTTTATTCATTTTCATATTGCTTATGTACGGGCAAACAAATAAATTATTTAAATATTTAAAGCAATACATTGCTAAAAACGTATTTTAATATAAAAAAATTCATTAACGCCATCGATGAACACGTAGAATATAACGTTTTAAAATCACTGTTTACTGTTCAAAATGCTGTTAATTCAACGAATTTGAATAACATTTAGTTGTTTTCAAAATTATAAATATCTCTTTAATGATAATGAGGAATCTTTCTTAGTTTATTATGTTAAGTATAATTTTACTGACTTTGGTAACAATCAGTTACTGTTTTAAATAAAATCAACAGGTGGATTGCCATCTGTGGAATTTTTTTGAAACTAAAATGATAATTTGTTAGCTCTAAGTTAGTTGTTGAGGAATCATTTCCACGATTAATTTATTATTATTTAATTAATGTGTACTCCCTCCCGCGAGAATGGTAACAATGTTGAATATATTCTTATATCGTAGATAATTATTACAGTTTTCAACAGTTTGTTTTTCTAAAATCATTTACTAAAACGAATTAAAGTTATTTTTATTAAACAACTACTGCCATCTTGTCATACCTGCCGAAAGTTAAAACGAGTTTCTAATTAGTAACCAACGTACGTTTGTCGTACGTTTGGTTTTGAATTCGCACGCTCAAGGGAAAAAATCATTAAATTTACCTATATTTCTTAATATTTATCTTAAGTTTGTAGGTTTTATAAAAAAATCGGTAAAATTCGGGATCGCTGGCCAAGCTAAATACGAATTTTTTTTTAATAAACCTTTTGATTCACCGTAATTACTATAAAAGGAAACTGACTGCATTTGGGAGATTTTAATTTTTAATACGTAAAATGAAAATTCGCTTTCGTTGTATTATTTGACAGCCATTTCAAATAATTTCTATCAATTGATATTCCTGATTCTACATAAGCGTCTAGATTTCAAGATCATAACCGACTTCACGCGGATAAGAAGAATAATGCTGCGTAGTTTGGTTTACAATATTAGAAATATAAAACAAAGATTTTTTACTCTACCAGCCCGTATAAAGAACACAATTAAACAAACCTTTAATCAGAATTACTTGAGAGTCGCACTGGTATCATTTTGGATTTTAATAAGGTTACGCCGTGACTTCTCATCCATTATAATGAAAGCTTCTGCCTTCTAATCACTTCCAAAAAACCCAATATACCAAAAGCACAACAATTACACGACATAATAATTTTTTTGCCAGGTCCCCACGATAAGTTAATTATTTTGGACCATTCATTTGTAAACGAAAACAAAACTAACGGATAGAGTCAATTTAATAAAGTAAATTAAAAAAATAAATGTGTATATATGGGTGATATATTTAATTTGAAAACTAATCAGTATAATTGTTGTATATTCTATCACTTTTATAATTAATTACGTACTCATATAACTTCTCCGCTTCTACTATTTTGTTTTGTTGAATCTTTTAAACTCAATTATATGCGTGAGGATTCATTTTTGCCATTATGTTTACATTCTTCTTTATTGTATTAATTTTTATGTGTTTACTCTGATACAAAATGATCGAATTTTTTTAAAAAGAAAAGCCCACTAAGGCGTGTAATAAATAAATAAATAATATAAAAATAATGTAATTTAAAATTCCGGCAAAATAGTGCCTATTTAAAAATCAATAAATTAGTCGCCTGAAATATCAATACAAATTGAATTATAAATAATACAATACAATCAGTACAAATTGTCTTATAAACATTAGTTTATCATTATTTTTTAATTAATTAATTATTTTATTTAAATTAACCTAACCTAAAGTAGTGTTGAGAAAAATTGTATTTATACAAAGAGTCGCACATGGTGGTAGATACTCACAGCATCGCCTCGGTGAAAGTCGTGAAAGACTACAATTCGGAATCAAAGCGTTGCTTGAAATGGCTTTAGCCGAATTTGGTGACCAGGTACTTCCCCATCGTCCTCTACCCCAATTCCTTACCCTCCGCTTACCAACACAAGATAATGTCAACACATCGTAATGTTGTCACATCAAGTACACGAGGAAAATAAATTCCTCAGGGACTACTTCATCTTTGGGAATGCAGTGCGGAGGGTCTTTTTGAGAAGATGAGGTTGTGAAAATGGGTCTAGAAGAGACCCTTGTTGGAGGAGGGAGGAATACAAAAATCTTTCCACAGCCGAATTTTTGATCTCAAGAACATTACATAAAAACAACCCGTTCTCGTGATATACATAATGTCAACCAAGTATAAATGTTGAGTTATACACCGGTGTCGAATAGATATAGGATACTAGTTCCTCGGAGCATCTTCCATTGAAATGCCTTTACAACAAGGTCAGCATTCCCACCTGTCGGCTGTGCTCTTGAATCTATCTAATAGACCGCCCGTTTATGCAACAAGTCAAGGGTTTTCTGAAGTGTGTTGAGGTTTCAGACCAGAGGTGGCTGCCAAATTCAAAAGTGGTTAAAAGTGCGTAATGGTGATTCAACTTTCTATTATTCTATTAATTTTATCATTTTATTCTATTTTATTTTCAATTTATTCTGTTTTTTTTTCTGTTCTATCGTTTTGATTTTGATCATATATTTTTTGTATCTCTATATGGAATGTGTGGGACTGCACTAACCTCCCCACATACCGGAATAAACAGTTTATTATTTATTATTATTATTATTATTAATTCAAAGTATGTAGTGGTATATACAATCTACAGTGCGTGGAAAGATATACCAAAAATATATTTATTTTTGTTTATTGCAGAAACAAACAGTACATAATTACATAGATGACAATAGTTACAAAATTATAAAAGTTAGCACAATAATTGGTACCAATGACATGTCGCTGACATATATGCATATGAGGTATATTATACATTTTACGGTTAAGTTACATTTTTAAGTTAAGTTAAATTAGTGTGCTGGGGAAGGAGAGAGGTGTGTGTGAGTGTTTGTGTGTGTGTGTGTGTACGTGTGCATGTGTGTCTGTGTGTGGTTGTGTGTGTTATGTGGGCGAATTCAGTGTGCTAAAAAAGTTTTTCTTAAATAGAGGGAGAGAATCAAAAAATATATCGGTATTTGTGCTTGTTTGAATTGAGTTGAATGTTTGAAGGATGCGAGAAATAGGGGAATTGGCTGCAGCGTTTGTATTATTACTAGTTGTGTAAAAAAGGTTGGTGTGTCGAGTTCTTTTAGATGGGGTGTTAAAATTTATTTGGGATAGAAGTTCTGAGCAGTCTATTTCGTTGTGTATTATTTTATGGAGAAATGTCATGTCAGCTACCGTTCGCCTGGATTTCAGGGATTGGAGAGTGCAGATATAATTATTGTTGTATTTATAACCTAGGTACTTAATGAATTTATTTTGTATGCGCTCTATATTATTGACATAGTAAGTGTATTTGGGATTCCAGACAGGCGATGCATATTCCAGTGTACTTTTGACTAGTGAGGAATAAAGCATTACTAGCGTACGTGGATTTTTAAATAATTTACTCAGACGCAGTACGAAACCTAACATTTTGTAAGATCTGGTAGTGATTGAAGAAATGTGCGTATTAAATATAAGTTTACTGTCTACGTAGACTCCAAGGTCCTTACATTCGCTTTTTGAGATCACGGGTTCATCGCGGAGTGAATAGGGAAAGTTAATTATATGCTTGTTTCTGGTGAAGGACATGGTGTGGCATTTTGAAACATTGATGTCCAAATAATTAGCTGTGCAATAGTTGCAGAGCCTGTCTAAGTCACTTTGTAGCTCTCTACAGTCCGATAGAGAGATGACCGTTTTATAAATTTTCATATCATCTGCAAACATTAAAAATTTTGAGTGTTGGAAACATGAGCCTATGTCGTTTAAGTATATGTTAAAGAAAAGCGGACCAAGGTGAGAACCCTGAGGAATTATATATTTAATAACTATGTGATTATGAATGTTTTGGATTAAAGTTTTGATGTTGTGAATTTTAGTGTACCTAAAAACTGGATGTAGTTAAGGTTAAAATACATAATATTAATACAAAGTTTTTATGTAATTGTTCCACTTGATCACGCCATGTCTTCCTCGGGCGCTCTCGCCGTCCTCTATCATTCACTTCCACGTCATACACTCTCATTACACCCCTTTTTTCGGTCATTACATATGCATGATTTTGCCATAAATAGGTATTTTTAAAATAAAATAAAAAGAAAGAAAAAAATTCCTGGGTTACGAATGACCTGATAATATTTTAAAATCTTCTACTACCTCCACAGGCAGCGAAAATTGTTGCTTGTGTTGTGATGGAGGACTTGCATTTACTAATGATTACCACATTTTTGTAAATACTTGCCCTACTGTCGAATATGGCAGCCATCTCTGGTCCGGAGCCCCTAAATACCTGAAAAAAACCCTTGACTCAGTGCAAAAACGGGCGGTCCGTTTGATAGATTCCCCAATCTTAACAAACGGACTGCAATCTTTAGAGCACAGGCGTCAGGTAGGTATGCTGTCCTTGTTCTATCGGTATTACAATGGAAGATGCTCTGAGGAACTAGCGTCATTGATCCCTTCGGCATGGCACCGGTCCATAGTCGGGATACACGCCAAACGCGCGCCCAACATTTGTACACGGTTGACATTTGTCACATGAGAACGGGTCGCTTCTACGATTCGTTCTTAAGTTCAACAGCTCGGCTGTGGAACGAACTGCCGGCCTCTGTGTTTCCTCCCTCCTGCAACATGGGACTCTTCAAGACCCATGTTCACTCCTTCCTCTCCACAAAAGACCCTCCACACAGCATCCCCAAAGATGATATAGGCCCTGAGGGAAATTATTTTCTTCAGGGCCTCCTGTGTGGAGTTAATATAAAAAAAAAAAATAAAAAAAAAAAAAATTTAATTCGACTCATGTAAAAATATTATATCTAAATTATACCTAAAATTACATATTATACCTAGTGAAAGGGTGAAAGAGATCTTCCTTTTGGCCTTCCAACTGGTCTCCGAGCTTGCATGCGGCCCTGTGCGTTTTTTCCCCGAAAAGTGCCTGTATCAGCCAACCTTGTGAAATACATTTTCTACGAATCTTAGGTGCCCACTGTAAATTTTAATGATATTATCGTAATATTTGAAATTCAGAAGAATGTATTTACCTACTTACTTAATAAAAATTCTTCCAAATTTCTAAAAAGACTAATTTTTGAACTTCCGAATGTTTCAATTGTTTCTAAACAAATTTATTTCAGAAAAAAGTAAGGAAACAACATGTCGGGGTGTTATTAAATTCATCGTTGATTTTTAAATAATTTTAAGTATACTTTGGAAACTACTAAATTTTAAGTGTTATAATCAAGTCATAAATATATCAACCAACATTTTTTTAAAAATATCTGAAAATGTCTGGGTGAGTAAAACATAATGCGAATATTTTTAGAATTTTGTATGATGAATCTCGGTGTCCAGGCCAATCCAGGCTAGTCTTGTCGATAATTTTTTGGTAATTTTTGGATAGGGCCTGACACGCTTATTACGAATATTTTTTAGAAAAAAACTTTATATTCGCCTTAATTACTATAAAAGAAAACTTTTTGCATTTCGGGCGGCGGAAAATTATGAATTTAAATTTTCAATTGCGTTAACCAAAATTCACTTCGCGAATCTATGCAGCGGCAATCAGCTGCCATTAGGTACGTCACTGTTATGTTGGTATCCCTGATACATTGATTTGTATCACAAACCATGTTACACAAACCTAGCGTAGCCGGTAAACTAGTTGAAAACTGGGATGTTTTTCTTGCCTTGACGCGAGCAGGCGTTATTAAGGGGCACTTTCCTTTGTATCACAAACCATATTACACAAACCTCGGCATCCCACGAAGATAGCAACGGTCGTATTTAGCTCTTGTTAATGCATCAGTGATACCAACATAACAGTGCGTTCCTAATGGCGTCGCGTTGTCGCCACATCGATTCGCGAAGTGAATTTTGGTTTTATGCAATTGAAAATCAAAATGCATAATTTTCCGCCGCCCGAAATGCAAAAATTTTTCTTTTATAGTAATTAAGGCGAATATAAAGTTTTTTTCTAAAAATTATTCGTAATAAGCGTGTCAGGCCCTATCCAAAATTTACCTTTACTTAACGTTATAAATTAATTACGTTTTTCATTTTTCAGGTGCAGACCCTGTGCCGCTGGTGAACTTCCCTGCTACAGATACGAAGACAAAGGCAATCCCGTAAGTCTAAATTTGCTCTTCGTAATAAATATATTGATAGAAACTTTTGCAATCATTATTGTCCATAACGTAAATTTAAATAGTTTCTTGAGGAAAAAAAATCAAGAAAGAGTGTGATTATGCTCGTGAAAGATACTTTTATTAGCGTTATGAACCACAATGAAAGGAAAAGCTCTGTAGATGTTTAATTTATGTGTGAAGAATTTTAATGGTTCGAGGTGAAAACTTATATTTTTTCACATAAACATGATGTTATATTTGTTGACAGATTAAAAAATTGCCGCTGTCAGCGTACAAACGAAACGGGCTTCAGGACCGGGTGTTCTCGGAGTATGGTAGCATAAGATACCTCTGCCAGTCTACCAAGCCCAAACACCCTCCGCCTTGCTGCGCGCCTTGTTGCTACTCTTGCCCTCCACCACGCTGCCCGAAGCCTAGTTGTCCTAAGCCTTGTTGCCCCGCTCCTAGGCCATGCTGTCCTAAACAGAAAGGTTCTCCTCCTTGTTGTCCGAAATCACCCAGCTGCCCACCGCCTTGTGGGCCACCTCCTTGCTGTTCACCTTGTTGCCCTAAACCACCCAAGTGCCCACCGCCTTGTGGGCCTCTTCCTTGCTGTCCATCTTGCTGCTCCAAGCCGCCGAAATGCCCACCGCCTTGTGGGCCTTCTCCTTGCTGCCCAAGTCCACCGCCACGCTGTTCCCCTTGTGGTTCGCCCTATGGACCTTGCCCTCAGCCTCGCTGTCTAACTTGTAGCCCTATACCTAGCTGCCCACCATATGATCCACCTTGCTGCCCGTCACCCTCCTGTCCGCCAGGCTGCATTAGACCCCTTTGCCCCAGACCTTGCTGCGCTCCCTGCTGCCCCTAACCCCCCCCCCCCTCAATCACCAGCCTACTGTATAGTTGATAAAGATTGGTACACTGGCTTCCTACACCCTTTGATGGTGACTTACTTACAAGCTATTTACAGCCAAGTAATAAGAGAATGACCGCCTTGCTTGCATAATCACGCTAGGCAGAAATCGGTAAGATTAACATTATTTGTATGTTATTTACCGATATACCGGTGCCCGGGGGGTATAGTTCTAACTTCGGGAGTAGATTATAAATGATGGTAGAAATGAGAAAGTTAGTTTTTTTTTTAACCTTAAAGCTATCTTAAATTCAAAAGATTTGTAACCCCTTTTCACTTGTACTATCTTGTAAAATTCTCGAAGTTATTGCAGATTACTCCTGGACATTTTGTATATTCCGGATAATTTTCATTAAACTCCCTTTTGGTCAATTCCCCGTATATATGACTAATTTAATAATTTAAGTATTTAAAAAATATTTTTTTGATAATCCGTCTACATTTGTGATTTTCCATGAACAATATTCTTTACTTTTTATTTTGCCTACTTCTGGTTAGCAAGCAAGGCGTATCATCATATTTAAATATTCCATCAATGTAAATACTATGTCTATACATATACACGCACACGGATCAAAGATATTCAGTTGATTTAAAATTACAGAGAATAATATGTTCTAATATTAAAAGAAATTTTAATCAACGTTTTATTTATTACTTATTTTTTACCGCAGGATAAAGGAAAAGCTGACCACGACGAAGATAAGAAGGGTCTGAAGGGAGTAAAAAGCAGGGAATTACGCGCTGGAGTCCTTTATACAGGCTGCGACTGTATTAAGAAAAACGGCCTGCAAGATGACTGCCCAAGAAGCCAATGTCAAGGTCGACCGGCTTGCTTGACTACTGGAAACCCTACGTGCCCACCAGGC
This sequence comes from Hesperophylax consimilis, assembly GCF_061612785.1. NCBI lineage: Eukaryota > Metazoa > Arthropoda > Insecta > Trichoptera > Limnephilidae > Hesperophylax > Hesperophylax consimilis. The sequence goes on from NC_142866.1 coordinate 6,769,958, forward strand.
AAGCTGGCGCTGCAGAGGTTCAAGGACGCACCTAGTCCTAGCATCAAACGAGACATCGACCCGTTCAAGGTGCGATGTGATGACGACGGAGGTCAAGGCAAACCAGTGGACAAGAATAAACCAAGTGGACCAGGGAAACCAACTGGACCAGAACAGGGTCCAGCACACGGAGGCGGTCAACATGTCCTTATAATCATGGCGACGGGAAGCCACGGAGGAGCGTCAGGCGGCGACGTGTGTCCTGGCTGCGGGAAGAAGTTGCAATCCGAGGACAAGTCTGGGGTGTGTGAGGTTTGCGCTAAGAACGCCTCAAAAGCAATGTTGCACCGGACAGATGACAAATCTACTGGACAGCAAGTACTTGTTTGCACTCTGCAAGAAAAAAAATGAAAGTATTATTTATAAATAAATAAAAACTATTTTGAAACGTCTTAAGAAAAACATATTATTAGGGAACTAATCTGGAATTCAAATAATAATAATAATATTTCCGACACATATCATTGTTTCATTATTTTATTATATGTATATGTATACTTAACATGATATACTGCACGATACAGAGACACGGGAGTGTTTTAAAGTCTAGATAACAAAATATATAAGATAAAAAGAAAAATGATAAAGAAAAAATCTTTTACGAGTTTCAAAATTGCAGATAGCATACAAATAATATAAAATAACGATATAGGTTCTCAATATATATAATCTACAAGAAAACAACAAAATAAAAAATATACGCAATCGCTCTTTAAATCTGCCACATAAAAATGTCATTCAGGTATCTCTTGAACACAGGCAAACTGATATTATAATGTTTCTAGTTATGATTTTCTATAATTATGTTACTGGACCTCCTATTGCCTCGACAGTTGTCGACAGTGTCGAAGCCACAGGAGGCCCTGCGCGGTGAAATAATTTCCCTAAGTACATCACAGCATATAATACATAGGAAGGTTCTAACCAACGTTCTTCGAAAATACAAACATGTGTAAGTATGCATACACTGTCTAAAAACCTTTTTTTCGAATAGTTGGACTTCATTATTTTATTCCGTGGTTGGGACTCTTGTGCAGTATACTAAACAGTTACTCTATAAAAACAGTAGTTCTATTTCATGGTTCGAGTTTTCAGAAGTATAATTTCTATAGTGTTATTGCGATATATTTTTTGATTCGCTATGCCGTGTTCCACTTAGTTTAAGAGGAAGCTACAAGCTAAAAATGTGTGTATTCTTGGTATACCTTATATCGTAGGTAATAGGCATTAAATCGCTTGACAAACGGAGTCTAGAAACGTTCGATTTCAAGCAAATAACTGGTTTTTATTTATTTTGTAAATAATTTTATAAAAAAGCAAAAAAGTTAATCAAGTGAAACTGTCACAGACAATCTTAACTATAAAACTGTATTTAAAAAAAGTTGTTTCCTTTATGTGTTCATACATTTCGATTGAAAAAAAAAATTTTTTTTTTGTAGTTTGCATTTATATTTTTTATTAAGTAATTTATATATTTATTTGTATTCTACTCAAGCGAAGCGATTGGAAAACCTTCAATTTATCTAGCATATTCATAATGTACACCGATTCGTTATAAAGATGTATCAAAACAGTGATTTGGCATTAAGCTTTGCCTTAAGGTTCGTCTACAAGCTCCGACTTACTGGCACAAACTATATTTTGCACATGTAAACATGTACGTTTTGACCAAGGCTATGTAAAATGTTACATACATTTTATACGAACTTTACATATATGGCATATATATTTATGTACTTACAAATTATTTTTTAGTTTTTTTCGCAATCAATTTTGCTAACTGATAGCGCATACAAGTCGCTGCAAGCAGACGGACATTTGGCCATTCTTTATCCAACGTTTTGCACGGCGTTGCAGTGTTCACCTGTTTCATATTATAGTATTCAATTATGTAATCATCACAAAGTTTCTCCGTAGAGGTATGCAGGACGGACCGCCGCATTAATATATTATACCTTTCTTTATTACCTGTAAATATTACACCGAAATTTTTAGAAAGTAACAAAAGACATGCAAAATGATTTTTTTTCAATAGGCAATTTATATTGTTTTTTTTTAATAAAATTACAGATGTATACAAATCTACATAAACAACTAAAGATTTACAACAAAATTATAAACATGTTTTTATATTGAGAGTAGATGGCGATGTAAATTGTAAATTCTATATAATATTATTTATAAGCGTATCAACATTGTTATTCACAAAATTTTTACAAAATACGTTTGTTAATTGAAAAAGTAAAAAAAAATCATTCAATAAGAAGGAACAAGGTGCCTCTTTCATACAATATGTTATTATGGATTTATAGCTAAACTGCCTAACCGAACTGAATGATCCTTTTTAACAATAGGTATAGCATGTACGCCCATCGGTATATCTTACGGCCTTTATTTCATAATTTAACAAAACTTCCTCCAGCGTCGGTATTATAAACATAATATTGATCAGTTAAGTTAGATATTTTTAGCATTTAAATCCAAAAAACACAGAAACAGGCACCATGCACAAATAAACAAAAAGATTATCAGTCGTCAATTAGTAGTAAGACTTCTTGGATGCGGGGGCTCTTCTTTGGCTGGGAGGTCCAATAAGCCAACTTCTGGGAGAATAATTTGTAGAAGACTTCTGCCTTGTACCCGTTCCTTGTAATCCGTCGGTTTTCTGAAATATTATAACTCTAGTTTACAACATGAACGAAATTCAATGAATAAGCAAATTTTAAGAAAAAAAATTAAAATAAAAAGACTAATACTCCTAAAATCCAACAAATAGGAATGAATGGCCATGTTTTCAATTTACGAATGCAATATTATTTGTTCTATAAGAAAATTAGCCACAATGAAGGTACCTCAGGTCTCTTCTTGGCTGGCTGAATTTCACTCGTTGTTTCTCCAGTTATGATTGGAAAGACATGTTCACTTTTGCTTCTGGTACCGTACATATTTCCTTCACCTTCTCCTTGATAGTTCCCTTGATTCGTGCATGCTTCATGCAAATTCTGTATTGTGTTTCCATACGCATTGTGTACTGTTAAAAAGTGTGGTTCGTTCGATTGTGAAAAACCAGGTTGGGCATAATGTGGCATTGTATTTTCTTTAGCTGCCTTCATATGGCCCAGGTGAGGTAAATATTCAGAACTATACTGCATGGATGGTGATGGTGGTTGTGGTGCCTGGTAATTAACAGGAGCAGAATGATTGCATTGAGCAATGTTAGGCTGACTGTTGTAACCGTTTTGATGATAGTTCTGCTGTTGAATGTTTGGTTGTGGGAGTCGCATTTGGTTCCAGTTGTTAGTTTGGCGGCATCCGGGTGGCACCATGCTTCTTTCTTTCATTTCTCGAGGAATGTATCCCCTCGGGCAAGCAAATCCATTCTTCATACTCTTTAAGATTGCTTCTGCTTCGGGAGGCATTTTTGGTTCGGCTCCAGGTTGAACAGAAGTTTGTTGTCTAGATTGAGCATTCTGCGAATGTTGAAATGCTTGGGTAGGTTGAACGGGTTGCATGGGTTGTGTTTGTTGATGTTGCACGGGTTGGGCTTGCGCATACGCGGAGGATGGAGCATATTGTTGTGTGGCTTGTTCATGCTGATTGTGATAATTACACTGTGACGGCTGATTATACTGCGGAGATTGGGCACACATTGGCTGCTGGGAATAAGTTTGTTGTCCGCCATAGCTCGACATTTGGTGGTTGCAAGTCGGAGAAGAATTCTGCATTTGAGGACTTGTTTGGTCTTGGAAACCTCCCCACATAGAAGATGTTTGAGGTTGGTAGTAATTCTCCATTATAAAAAGAGATCTAAAAGCAAAAACATACAGAAGAAGAAAAAAAGTTAGATAAAAATTTATTAGAAACATTGAGTTAAAAAAGACGTTGCTTATAACTAGTGCCTGCATGTTTGTTCTCTATAAGCAGACTCCAGTGCAATTTTTGTGGCAGGAAGTGAACTATAAGTAAGCAGAAGTCCATAATTTAGCTACGATTGAAAAAGACATTTAGTTGAATGCATCTTTTACCATCCCCACCATATAAATAGTCATTTCTTTCAGTAATTAAGTTGAAACCAAGTGCTATTTATATATATTTGCATAATCCGTGCAGTGAAATTCGACAAGATTATCAAAATTATAAATAGCACATATTTTTGTACAATTTATTTTTCGTAACTTTTCACTTTTTTACATTTTGCAAGCTAAAGCACATTTTTTTTTTATTTAGACGAAGTATAGTTTTATATAGGTATATTAATCGACAGCAATATATAATAGCTAGTGATTGTCCTCTTTACAGAGTGCTGCTACGAAGTGCCTAAGAATATTATGTAATTATAACTTACAGTTTTATATGAAAAAATGATTTTCCGAAACACTATTAAATTTTCAAATCTGAAAACGGGTTTAGCCAGGACGTGCTGATAATCTAAGTTAATTTTCGCATGAAATACAAAAACATAAAAATAACTTGAAAAATTTACTGTGCTAACAATGAATTTGGAAAAGCTTATAAGAAAAAAAAAACAAAATAGAATTCTACAAATATTTTCTTTAAATTAAAAATGATCTATTTTCAAACATTGATAATTTTTTTGCGAGTAAGCACTGCTAACCCGAACCATTTATTAACATTAAATATCCATATTTATTTAAATAAAATTATAAATACTATTCCAAATTTCTGTAATATTCAAAAATCTCTTGATGAAAAAAATAAGAAAATACACAGATTTAGGAAATGAGATAAAAAGAATTTGGCATTCTCAGAATACAAATATTTTACCATTTGGTATTTCGGCCACTGGCATTATACCTAGCTCTCTCATTAAAAAATTAGACGTATTAGATCTATCAAAAAATGTACGTATAAAAATGCAAAAGCCGGTCATTTTGAATACATGTAGGATTACGAAAGATGTTTTAAATATTTATGTTGAGGGATCAGTAGGATTTATAGGCCCTGTTAGAAGTTCTACCGAGCCGAACCCTCTGATATGACAATATCTGAAGTCCGTGAATTATTTTCCTATTTGATCTCTGGTGAGTTGACGTGTTGTTCTTGTATTGTTTTGTATTTATTTTGCTTATATAATGCACTTGCATAATGTTGATGGACTAGATGATCATTTGTGGAAAAGTGTGTGGAAGGGTTTAGTTTTTCCTATGGGGAAGATTTAACCCGGACATAAAATCGGAAAAAAAATTGTGTATTTTGAGGAGAATTTTCACAAAAAACTCCGCTACATAATTAATATGGTGCATCCTCATTAAGACAGATTGGTAATTAAGTTTTCGCTCATAATGTTAAATTGCTCGTTGTTCGTTACTTTACTCCTCTTAGGGGATGATTGACGCAAAGAGCGGTATAGAAAGATGTCACATCTCATGGGTTTGATGCCTGCTCGCACTAGATTGGTGCAAGACAAGATAGCCCTCCTTATCGCCAACCTCAGAATCGAAATAAATTTTGACGGCCTTCATGGTTGAGGAGTAAAGCTTCGACTGGCATAAGCTGGAGGTCGCCGGTTCAGATCCTGAGGTGAGCAAGTAAATTGTATTTGATTAATTTGTGTTATTTCACAATTTACTCATTTAAATAATAAATACTTGCCACACGTTCCAGAGTGGAAGATACTCTCACAACCACCCCGGTTTAAGAGCACCATTCAGAATTGAAATGTTGCTTGAAATGGCTTTAGCCGTGTTTGGTGACCAGATCTGAATAAGTACCTGGTTATAAAGATGCAAAAGTCGGTCATTTTGAATAGATGTAGGATAACGAAAGATTTTTTAAATATTTATGTTGAGCGATCAGTAGGATTTATAGGCCCTGTTAGAAGTTCTACCGAGCCGAACCCTGTGATATGAAAATATCTGGAGTCGGTGAATTATTTTCCCATTTGATCTCTGGTGAGTTGACGTGTTGTTCTTGAATTGTTTTGTATTTATTTTGCTTATATAATGCACTTGCATAATGTTGATTGACTAGATGATCATTTGCGGAAAATTGTGTGGAAGGGTTTAGTTTTTCCTATGGGGAAGATTTAACCCGGATAATAAAATCGGAAGTTAAAAAACAGTTATTAGAACTTTATAATATGTGATTTGAGTGCAGTGTTTTAAAAGTTAATATTCGGAAATTTTGCTCAAAAATATCGGACATTCGAAACGAACGTCGATCGGTAAATGTACCCCAGATGTTTTCAACGGAATTCTCGGAAATTTGCTAAGCCCAGGGTAATTTACTATCCCGACCGTCGCTTTTTATTGCAGGCAGAATGCACCACTTCAACAATCACCAGGAACAGGATTACATGGAGATGAATGTTGGGCTTACCGAACGTCACAGCAGTGCTCCCAGAGTCTCTTTTCTATGTGAGGTGTCAGTGCTTTATTAGCAGCAGAAACATACCTGGACGCTGTTAGTGGACGCGGTGGACTCTATCGCTGCAGCAGCTGGTCCAGTTTCTTCACTACCTAAGATTTTTGCTGCAGAGTCTCAATCTTCTATCTTCGTCGAACGTCACAGCGGTGCTGCCAAGGTCTGGTATCTGTGAGAAAATAGTGTGTCAGTGCTTTATTAGCAGCAGACACATACCTGGACGGATGACGAACCTCGTGCTGGCACTGTTGGTGGACGCGGTGGACTCTTTCGCTGCAGCAGCTGGTCCAGTTTCTTCATCACCTAGCATTCTTGCTGCAGAGTCTCCATCTTCTTTGTTCGTGTCACCTGTACCTATACTTCATTTTACTTAACTTAATTTCACTTTATTTTTGTAATATATATTATTTGTAATACCTGCGTAAACTGTAAAGCGCCCCTGAGGCGATATCTCACAAAAGCGGCGCTATACAAATTATCCAATAAATAAAAATAATAATAATAAAAGAAATAGGGTCCCAATAGCGCAGTTGGTAGAGCAGCGGCCCGGCAAGGCGGTGGACCCTTGGTCTCAAGTTATTTTTAAGTATAATTAAATTTTACAATTTGTGATTTGAAAGAAGTTATTACAAAAAAACTTATTATAGTTGAATCCATATTTGTAAAAAACTTTTGCGGTGGTTATTTCAGAATTATTATACCTCGTTAACTCTGACAAGGGTTGAATACACTTTAACTGGTATTGTTTTTTTACCGAGTAAAGTAAGAGTATCTTGGCTTTATGTTACAATCAAACTCATTAGAAAATAATTGAGATTGATCACTTGTCTTCGCTTATCCTTCAACTCTAGTATAATCTCCACGGTACGAGAGACTACACGTTCTTGTAAAAGAGCTTGATAAAATAACACAGAATTCACATATTTCATGAATTTCCTTTTATAATTATATTTCTACATAAGTCTTACATTTTTAATGGATATTTTGATAAGCTTTTAATTAGTTGTGAAAAAGCTTTACTATGAACAAATTTTCAAATAAATATCATTTACCACATTATTCACAATGATTATGTCACTAGCTTAAATTTCAAAACAATAATACCAAAATGATAGTAACTGTCACAAAATGATTTCCTTTGGGGAAACGATAGAAAATTATAAACATTTAATTTAACAAGCTATAAACTTCAGTAAATTATCTATGGAATGCGAATTGTTAAAAACAAAAATTATTTTACAAGTTAAATTCGTGGAACTCTATTTTAATTTGAAGAAAATGATTAGAAATAAATATCATAAGTTTATTCGTAAAATATAAAAATCAGTTAGGAAATAGTTATTACGTACAATAGCTGTTTCGCCTTCCGAAGGTATTACTAAATTGTGGTTCACGATTACAGATGATCTCTGTATATTATTTCTATTTAACTAGGTATATATTATGTTTACAACGAAATTCATTTAATGTATGCTTATAATAATGTATATGTTTTTAATGAAATTTATTTAACAAAATGCTTTTATTTTTATTCCTTTAATTTTAGAGGAACTCAACGGACATTTATTAATGGTTCTTACTGTGTAAAGTTTCCCTAGTTAAGAAAAATTTATAAAAAAAGCAACATGTTTTTGCTATTTATTTTATTTGTGCTTGCACTGCTTTTCAGACTTAATCCAGTGAAACTCCTTCAACCTCTCAAAAGTCAAAATCCAAGCCATCAAATAGGCGGGCCTCCGACTGCGATAAATCTTGGGAGCAATATCTCGAATGGGTACCTACTCGTACCTACACATTTGCTCTCGTGTTCCAACATCGGAACACGGAGCGCAACTCTAGCAGAAGTAAATCAGGAACGTCTGAGTGAGGCGCGGGCGGCACGGCCGGCGTCCCAGCGGGAAGCCTTGCAAACACACCTGCGCCGTAATAAGCACCGCCGGGCTTATATACCAAGCACTAGGCGCTTGGGTTAGTGATGGGGTCGCGTGTAACGGTGTTGAGCTGTGGCTTAATGTCAATGAAAATATTTCTACCAATTATTGCCAGTAATTGCCGGGCACGTAAAACGTGTTTGGTGGAAATTGATGGATTATGTTGACATAAGTTATAAGTTTTTAGGTTGCGCATGAGCGTTCCTAAGATATCGATTTTGGAGAGGAAATAACAAAACAAGTTATACTTAATTTTGATTGTCACAGAAATGTTTTATAAATAAATGTAGGTTCAGATAAAAATATCCAAATTTTGAGGTTTTGACTTGCTATATGATATTCTGAAAAGTATTACTTTTTTTGAGAACAAGTAGAATGCTTTAAAATTGTATATCCTGTTACCCACTCACAAACGCGGTGGGTCGTGAGCGAACTGGTCGTGTAAAACGAACTATCGACCCAGCTCTTGTAAGACATGTTTTAGAATTAGCGAAATGTGATATTTTTACGAATAATTCCACGATAATAACCCCAAAATAAATTACTAAGTGCATTAAGTCACTGGAGGAACTCTGCGATTGATATATGCTTACATTGATAAATACGGCTACAAAAATGAAAAAGAACTTGTTAACTAAAATCTTCCAAATGTATAAAGAATATATGTAAATTAATTCACATAAAACTTATGTATATTTCACATTGCTTTGAATATTATTCCGGATTGATCAATTTTATCTCGAAAATAGCTTTTTGGTATTGACTTTTCTATTGCCAGTTAATGTTATACGGGTGGTTATTTTAAAATTCATTCAAACCTGTATTATATACAAAGATTTGAGGTGAGATGTTCTACGACAGCTACAACTCTTGTTCCTTAATTACAAGGCATCATGACGGATTTATTGGTGTAAGTTTCTGATAGATTATTCCCCTTTCTAGAATTTTCTTACTTCTTATATTATATTGAATTCATATTCAGCCTAATTAAAACAAAAGCCGTGATATATTTCAGAAAGAAAACATATAATATTGATTTGGTCTTTGTGTCTTTGGAGTTACAAATTACTATATTGATGTAGCCACTTGCGAATTTTTTACTCTTTGGATTGGACAGTTTCCTATAAGCATTTTGATTTTGCATAAAAAAAAGTGGGTGTGTCAAGCCTACGCAAGACAGAAGTGAAACTTCTAGTATTCCTCTCTCTCTATTTTCATTTCATCATCTCTATTTTCTCTCTTAGGTTAGTTTGAAAATTAGAGGTTAAATAATTCAACGACGAAGCATGGATTTGCTTTTTCTAATATTTTCTTATAGATGAATGACGTTCGATTAATGTATAGTTCCAAAAATTTTCAATTTATTCACAAGTATACAATATTACATAAATAACAATATTACAATTAAAAATTACAAAGAAATTACAATGACAATTTACCAATCATGTGCCATTTTCATTGTCAATTTCATGAATATCATTTCCTAATGTCGTGATAATTGGGTTATGGTAACTAAAGTGCGAGATATATACATTCCAACAATACTACTATATTGTGAAATATTTATCAACTCTTATAGGTTATATTTACCTTATGTTAATGTCATCACTGTGTGAATCAGACTCTCCTCTTCTTTGGTGATTCTCAGGGGATATTTCCTCTTGTGCCACTGATGTGTTCATCACCTCTATCTCGTCACTACTCATTTTTAACACTGAAATTCTGTACCAAACCGAATGAACCACAATCAATTACGTATTTCACTCGTATTACACTCACGACGCAGTATACTAACCAAGCAGCTGATGCTTGGCGTGGCGCAGTTCGCTGGTGTCTGAGAGAGAGGAAAGAAGAGAAGAGAGAGAACGTTCGTGAGCGGCTCCCCCACCTCAACAAGCGCATATGGTGAGAGAGGGACAGTGAACGGTGAGCGGTGGTGGGGGTACCCGCATTTTCGTGTCGATCCTAACTCGGTTTTACTCCGTCCCCGAATTACGCGCCTAAAGAAGTTTCACTTCAAAAATAAATATTTATTGTTATCGAGTTCAATTTGTGTCAATCTATTTCAATTTTTCTCTTTTAATATATTCAAAAGGAGTTTATTTATGCTGCTGTGTAATTATTATTACGCGCGACGGGCAGTTTTTTCACCTTCAGACAGTTTTGATAATGCCTTCAGAAGGCGAAATAGCTGTCATGTGTACTAATAATAATTAAAAAGTATAATTTGTTTATTTATAAACAATTTTTAAAAAATTGAATAGTAATATTATTGAAAATAGAAAATATAAAATATTATAATCTTGACAAAACTAGTTGACACAAAAATGTACGAAAAATTTTGTCACTCACATAATTGAAAAAATCGAATTACAACTGAAAAGTACATGCACAATTGAAAATATACAATGTTGAACCACTGGAAGTTAATAACTTCAATATTTACATAATTTCAATTTATCAAACCACAATTACTGCTTTCCACCAAATTGGTTAATAACTACTCAAAATCAGCCACCTAAATTCATTATCTTTTGCATGTTCTTTAACATTTATAACGATAAAAATGATCGTAAAGTATGAACGATGTTGAAATCTAAAGCCAACACTGAAACCATTTATCTTCTATTATAACTGGATTATTCTCACGTGAGTGCATCTATTAAGCCCAGTATAAATAAATAAAATATATTCGACTGATATCATAACTCAGGATATGTACGTTCAGCACTTGCGTAGAAAAATCAACCCAAAAAAAAGTATTTTTCCTATAATACATCTATTTTTACATACAAATTTTGTTTCTATTTTTTCGATATTGAACCTTCCTCCCAGCTACTTTTTTAATATAAGTGAAACGCTCTATCACTTAATCCAAATCCCAATTGGATGGTATTGAGATTTGATTATGATACTGATATATTAATGGCTGTAATTTTTTATAAAATAATCTTATTTCAGTTAAATACATGTGTGTTCAAGTGAATATGCGTGAGTGCCACCAAAAGCTAATAAAATGCATTGTCATAGACAACGAGTCTACCGGCTAAGATTCAGATCGATCGGCTATCTGGAATTGGGTTAATTTCCACTTCCATGATTTGCATTCATTATCATTATTCGAGAACATAAAATTGAAATTCAAAAAGATGTATTTTAAAAAAATTATAAAAACGTTTCGAAAAATTAATTTACTGTATCAATGTCAATATATGTAAAAAATTAGAAATCGTGTTCCAACTCATTTCAACGCTCTCGTTCCAACTCATTTTCGTTTGCCGTCTAGTCTTATTGGATATCACTTTGATATCGATCTAACGTTTTGAATTTTCGCTGGAGAATAATAAATTGAATGTCTTCTGCAGGGAACGTTCACGCTCACGCATTTTTAAATGTGAAAAGGAAAAAATATGACAGCAGCCAAATCTGTGCCTACATTATGAGTTTCGGTTCTAATTTAAATCATTTGCTTGAAGTGTTTCGTATTTTATAAGGGTTAAGAGAATTCGTAAAATGACAATGCAAGCGTGTGTATAGTATCTACAAATATTCGTAAATCAAGTGGGTTCCTAAAAATGTACTATCAACGAGTATCTGTTCCCAAAAGTTGTTTCAGCGGATGGTATGGAGTAATTTGGAAAATTAACGATATCCCTTCCCTCCACTTTTTTTTATCGCACGAAAAAGCTTAAATGTTTATAAGCCGAAATAAAAGTTATGAATATACTCGTAAATGAATCATTTATCTCCGATCTGAATGTTATACAAACAATTGGAGTGTGGAAAATACTGTGACGATTTCAAAAGAGCAAATAAATTAGGAAATTTAAAGAACAAATGACTATGACTCCATAGATAAAGATATATTTTATTAAAATCATCTTAAATTGTTCCACTGTAGCGGTAGGTAGAAAATATAATGTAATACTGTTACTGTTAAGAATGTTACTATCTCCTGAATCATGAAACAAAATCCTTGCTGAATCTTCCAATATGTAGTATATTATTCCAACATTTGGTATGATCTGACCCGAAATTAATTTACTTGATCGTGCCTGCCTCCCTCCCGTCTACTTCTTTCTCCCACTTGCTCGTTTTACATCCTATGACTCCTGACGACCCTTTTTCATTGAATTCTGAATAAATTATTGTTAATGTAATTAATAGTTCCTTCAATGACTGTAACAAATTACAATTAAGTGATCATATAAAATAAATGGAAGTGATGTATGAGGCGACATATAATTTTTTTTTATTTATTAATTTTATTTTATTTACGCCATTCATAAAATGAGAATGAAGCAAGAAGTGTGTGCCGAGAGAGAGAGAGTTCTGTGATGGTCTATTGCCTCTGCGTACACCTGCGGACTAATCTCTTGATGGTTAGTTACTTAAAAATAAATTAATTGTAAGAGGAGGAGTAAAATGAAATTTATCTATCTGAAGAAACAGAGGCTTTTCTAATGTGAAGATTTTCATAAGAATTTTTCAAAGACCGAAACCGGACACCACCTGTCAGATGCATCACGAATTATAAGTGACAGATCCTAGAGCACACACGCTAGAAGTTAGCAATCTGATCGACCCCGCAAACAATATCCTGTTTCATATTGATGCGATAATCGAAGGTGCCGATGTCACTAATCTAACGTAGACACAAAGATAGATTATTTGTAAATTTATATAATATACGAAGCAGTATTTTACCGTACTGTATTGTGAAGCGCTGATTTTTTAATATATTAACTAAAGTCTAAAAATCGACCAACTAATGTTGTAATGAGCCATGGCAACCTAATAAGCCAATGTTGGAATTTAAGACGGGCGAAATAAAGCGAAAATTGGTTGAATGTTGTTTTTCTTCTTTTTTATTTTTATGTCTTCCTTTTTCTTGCCTCTTCTCTGCTCTTCTTGGATATTCTTGTCTATTGTTAGCCCTTCTTTGCTCTTCTTGGCCCTTCTTGTATCTTCTTGCTTCTTCTTATATTTTCTCTCCCCGCCTTGGCTCTTATTCGTTTTTCTTGCATTTTCCTACGTCTTAGATCTTGTCTCTTTCTTGACTATTTCGGTATCTTCTAGTCTATGATTGCATCGTTTTGCTTCTACTATTTTTTTTCTTCTTCTTTTTCTCTTCTTGGCTCTCCTAGTTTCTGCTTGTTTTGCTTTCTTACCTCTACTAGCCTCTTTTTGCTTCTGCTTGGTTTTTCTGGATTAATTTTGTTTCATTTTGGATTTTATTGGCTCTTCTAGTGTCTGATTCTTCATTATTCTTCGTTCTTCTGGATTCAACTTACCCTTTCATGTTTTTTCATGCTTCTTTTTGTTTTTTTTTTTATTTGGTTTTCCTAATCTAATCTCTGCTTGCATTTTTTTGCTTCCACTATATCCTTTTTTTTTTGTTCTTCTTTATCTTCTTTGCTCTCCCTGTCGCTGCAGGCATCTTCTTGCTTCATCTTTCCTCTTCCTGCTTTTTCTTTGTTATTAAGTCTTGGCTGTTTTTATTTCGTCTTGGATCTTCTTAATTGTTACTGTAGATTTTTGGTTTTTCTTGAATTTTCAAATCAGTTAAAATAAAGAGAAAATAAAAAGAAGCTCATCCGAAGTGTAATGGGTAAATATATAGTTTTTTTTCCCTTTGTTATCTTGTGCACACCTGTGAGTTTGTGTAGTTAATTTTATTGGTAAACAAATACTTTAGTACGTCACCAACTCTGTTCGTGGTGTAGTTTATTTGTTTATTATACAATTGTCATTTTGCTTAAAAACCTGCATAACCTTAAATACGAATTGTACCTAAACGAGAGATTTTTATGGACTTCAATGAAGACTAATTCTAGTCAACTAACCCATGTCTAACTAACTTAACATCACGCCGGAGATCTAACTAAATATCACGGCAGAGAGAATGGACCGCCGAACAACTCAGTCTTACACACTTCTTGCCTCATTCACATTCATACATCGTCTAATAAATACTCTTCTATTATTCTGACTCTTGACATGGCCTAGTGTCTTCCTCGGGCGTCCCCGACTTCTGCTACCATTCGCATTTGCGTCATATATTGTCCTTACACTCCTTCCTTCGCTCATTTATTCTACATGCACAAACTATCTAAGCTTCCCTTTCTTAATCTTACTCAACACGCTTACATTAGCATTGCACTTTTTGCTGATCTCCACATTTCGCACACGATCATACATGGTTTTACCACACATCGCCTCAGGGATCTAATTTCTACAACATTCAGTCTACTTTCATCCTTTCTCTTCCAGTTTCATGACTCATTTCCATAATGAGGGTAGGTACCAGCACTCCATTGTGGATTGCTAGCTTCGTTTCTTTGGATATTTTTTTGCTAGCGCCTACCGCGTTTAGTCCTCCATTAATGGAGTTACCTGTATTTACCCTGCTTTCAATATCGCTGTCAGCCTTCCCATCTCTCAATCAATGCAATGCCTTGAATGCTTATACAAGTTCAGTGCTATGAAACATTTTCTTGCCAGCCGTATAAGTCTTGCAAACTGAACTAAAACTAAATACGAGTAATCCTCTGATGTGACAATTGTTGCATTACTCGTTGCAAGCGTCTCCATCTTCTATCTTCATGTCACCTGTTCCTATACTTCATTTTACTTAACTTAACTTCACTCTATTTTTGTAATATTTATATTTTTTGTAATACCTGGATCAACTGTAAAGCGCCCCTGAGGTGATATCTCACAAAAGCGGCGCTATACAAATTATCCAAATAATAAATAAATAAATAAAAAAGCAAAGTACTTTTTCCCGTACTACGTCTAAACAGACGTCTACAGACCTAAAGGCTTGGAAACATCTTTAAACAAAAACCCTAAACAATAAACAAAAATGAATTGTTGGTATGATGAAATCCTTCGATTATTGACACTTAAAACTTGGCTTCACCATTTGAACTTGTCGCAGATTGTCAGTTTATGAATTCACAAAAAGAATTTGGGGTATGCTTTAAAAACAATACTTTAATCGAGCACAACTTTTTTTTTTGAGAAAGATAAAATTATTTTATAAAGTTTTGCAGATTGGATTGATAAGATTGTACTTATTTTAAAGCGCGCGTACGACAAATTTAAGATAAATAGCTTTAATGAAACACAAGTTATTTGAAAAACGAGCCCGGAGCAACACAGACACGTGCAGATCAAACCGCACCATACCACTCTATTAATTGTTATAATTTTATAACGTAATAAAAACACATGTATTTGTAATAAACAATATCATTTCAATATAAAAATCAATTATTAAAAAAAAAATTGAATGAAAAAAAGTCACCTTCACAAATAACTCAAAAGCACATTATTAAAGTTATAGTTTATAATAGAAAGAGAACATTTCTGACTGACTTATTTTACAAAGAAACTAAAATATTTAATATAAACAATTTATTTATGATGCCTAGCCATGAAATATGTATTTAAAAAAAAAAAATTCAAACAAATTTAAAAAATAAATAATATATTTGACAGCCCCCAAAGCGATACAAAAATTAATCCAAACACACATCAGTTTTATTGATCCACGTATATTTACTACCATAACAAAAAAAAATTCTAATAAAATATCATAATATGTAAAAAAAATAAAATATGGCTGACTGTTGTTCATATTATTTCATAAAAAATATTTGTATTTTATTATTTTGTTTTGTTAAAAAAGATTATTTTTTATTCTTTTATTATTAGTATTTTTTTAATATTAGCCACGCAAAGGCATTGCCTTTGTGGGTTCCATTATCTTACCCTTTTACGTATAAACATATCATAAAATGTGTAAAAAAATATTGAGAACAAATAAATGAAAAAAAAATAAAACATTTCCCCGTTGATGTGTGATATATGTAACTGTTAATTTTAAAATCAATGAATGGACTTGCTACTAAGAGCTCCGCTGAAACCTCCCTTTCTGTTACAAGAAGGATAGGTTATAACAGATCCACCAGCAGTACGCTTTTATGTCACCTGTAGCATGCTGTCGGCTTGATAAAATGTCCTCGAACAACATTTTTTTGCTAAACCCTCTGACATTGTAACGTCGCGTCGAAAATCCAATGATTGTACAATACTTAGGTACATTATTATTTGCATTAATCCATAGTAAATTAAGTATAAAAAATAATATTAAATACATTTAACATAATATGGTTAAGCCCTGTTAAAATGGAGAATTCCATTTTATTCACAGAATAGTGGCAGATAGAGTAATGGCAGGAAAGTGATAAAAACACGTTACTTGAAACATTGGAGTCTCACGCTTAGAGCAGCCGCCCGCCTCACATGTCGGAAACAAAGGGGTCCTTGCCGCGGCCGAGGGACCGCCAAACAGAGAATACGGACCGCCTGGCAGAGAACGCGGACCTCAGAAGTCCGTCTTACACGGGGTAGTTATTACTTTGTATCCTTTACGAAATTTTTTTTTATTCATTAAAAAAAAAAAATTACCACTCAACAAAAACCCCAAATCTACAAATTTTAAACGAAGACATAAAATGTTGTCGACAATTTATGTAAGGCATTTTGACTCATAGGCCCAGTCAATAAAAATAAAAATTAGATACCTGTGTGTTTAGGAAATAATAATAAAATAAAACAATTTAAAACCTTTTTCCCCTATTTTTTTTAGCTTAATATAGCCACCTCCATTCTGGCACAATTATTATTTGGATTATGGTATATATACACAAAATTTTGGGGAGGGGGTTAATAGGCATGTTATACAATGATTATATTACAATAACATGGATTATCCCGTCTCCGTTGCGATGGCGCATTTCAAAGCTGAATTTCCATTTATTTGGAAATTATCAGCATGCATAATTACGAAGTTTAAAATAAATTAAAGATTTAAATAGAATTTTTATCCAAAGTGGAAATATTAAATTTATTTATTCAATTTACACCGAAAGATAACTAGGATTAAAAAAACTTACCCGAAAAAATTAAGCTTCATTTTTAAATTTTCTGTTACTGTGTTTGAGCAGTGGAAGGTTCTCAGCAATCCTCTATTGGAACCGAACACCTTAAACCATTAAAAAAAATATCATACAAAATGTTTTGAATCACTAAGGACGGGTTGTTTTACAAAATTTGAGATATTTCATCAAATTTTAAAGATGATTTTCTGTGAGACATGCGATGGATTCATCCATTTCTCTATCCGACTGAAAGCCGTACTGGTTTGGACTTAGAATTATATGTTTCTCTCACATTTGCTTAACCCTGTTCTGAATTTTTTTTTTAAAACCTGCACTTAACAGTGAAAGTGGCCTCAAGTTTTCCACAGTAAATTTTGGTCGAATTTTGTGGATTGCGACAATGATTGTGATAATATTATTTATAATTATTATTGATTTTTTTGAAGTGATCATGAAATCTTTCTGAAGCAAGTCTTAAATTATAAGATAGCGGAGCTGAAATTCCAATTTTTTAAATTTTTTTTATTATTGTGTTTCGACTATCTGGACCCCTTGCATGCATAGTTTGAAGACTGTTGATTATTTTGAAGATCTCTTCTACAGTAGTTGGTTTAAGGTCAAATGAAAAAGTTAAATTTAAAAAAATATTTTTTCTTGTTGAAAGTAATCGTTAACAGTTGCAAAGTATTGATTAGTTTGACACGCAATTGTTTGAGGGTCAGTAAAAGTAAGATTTCAGATATTTAATTCATTTAACGATGTGCTATGTTTTGTTATGTCTCTAAAAACGCTCCGAATGTATTTTGTGTAACTATCCTTTTCAAGTAAGGATTCGTCCCACGTAAGTTGGGCTCAGCAGTCGGCGCATGCAGGATACATGCGGTGAACGCCGCGCGCACGTCGCGCTGCGGACTCGCGCGGATCCTCGCCGCCGCCGGCCGCGCGCCCCTTGCCCCCTCTCCCCTACCCCGCAACACACCATCCCGTCAGTGCAGCGCCGGACGCCGCCGAGCGCGCCGCGACGCACGGTCCCGAGCGACGCCGACCCGACGCGACGCGCGCTTGTTTACAAACATCGACTCCGCAGGTATATGCGTGCGGCGGCCAAACTATTCATAGGCCCGAAGTGATCGTAGTCAGACAAATTTATTTGAGAAAAAAGGATTTTATTTTATTATTCTGACAACTGTTGCATTCAAAGTTTTAAAGGTCATTCTATTAATTAGATACAAGTAACACCATTTATAAAACTAACTTTTTAAATTTACTTACTTTAAATCAAACGAAAAAAAAAAGTATGCAGCTAGGTATAATAGAATAAGTATATACTAACATAACTATTGGCACACGTCGTAATTCGAGGTGCACAATTTAAACCCGCACTGTTTTACAAATAACACAATGAAACGATCTTCTAAAACCTACTTTTTAGGAGTATTAACTATCAACATTAGAAAATCTTATTTATTGCCCCGAATATAAAGTTCGGTGGGGTAATTCCGCCTCCTGTGGATAATTTATGACCGGACACTTAAAGAAGAAAACAGCTGACGCTTTTGCCAAATTGAAAAAAGATCTGCCGATTGATATTATTTTCAGTAGTGTGGTAAAGATGTATTTATGACGTAATGTATGTTTATAATTTTCTTTAAATAAATCTCAGTCCTTGTGCTAAATTTTGATTCACATTTCACCACTTTATTAACCATCAAAGAAAAATATGATGCTCTTAAAACATCAATGGACATAAAAATTGATTCAAATTCTGATTACTGTCCGTAATATATTTATTTTCTGAAGATAAAAAAGAAAAAAAGATTCTTGCTCGGAATTCTTTTTTTCTTTGCACAAAAAGGTAGTGGTAGGTTACTTGATGTTAAACTTTTAGGGAATTCGTAATGAAGTACCATCCTGCATAATAAATAGCAATAAGTATATATACATATATAAATAAGCACCGTTTTATATATTTAAACATAAATTCAGTGCCTGCCTCCGAAATAGTCAAGGATTTAAAGCCTTTAAGTATGCGCCCCAAGACTCCCCCAGAATGTTAATGGAAAGGTCACAAGGTACTCAATGTACAAATTCATATTATATTCTTCCCTCTGAATCCGAAAAATATTAGAATATGAAAAGCTAGAAAAATGTACAACGCATAGAATAAGCATAAACATATTTTAATAATAACTAGAAGTTACTACCCGGCTTCCCCGGAGTTTCAACACTCGTTTTTCTTTGCGAACAATGGAAAATACGGAGCGTACAATACAGCTACTTGTCTGTTTTGTCGGTTATATTAATATTTCAGAGCTCTTTAGATGGTGATGGAAATGACAGTACTAACTTAAAATAGTTGGGTATGGAACTAAAATTGCAGACAGTTCAATTACCGTTTTCAGGTTTTTGGTATTTCTTTTAATCAGATTCCTTTTTTTATAGTTAAGTAAAACATAATGTGAGTCATCTGATAACGTATCCATTAAATGGTTAAGTCTGACTTTATATGGCGTTCTAACAAGATTGTATTGAATAAAATTAATTCGAATTTTTGGAATATGTTTTTATGTCTTTGTTTGACGTTAGAGGTATTATTTTCAACCATTTTCTTAAACTGCGAAAGTAGGCATTGAGCTACCAGATATTAATGTAAAACCG
The DNA here is from genome assembly GCF_061612785.1 of Hesperophylax consimilis. Lineage (NCBI taxonomy): Eukaryota > Metazoa > Arthropoda > Insecta > Trichoptera > Limnephilidae > Hesperophylax > Hesperophylax consimilis. The sequence goes on from NC_142866.1 coordinate 6,789,921, forward strand.
GATGGATTTACATTCGAATTCGTATTTTTATGTTAACATAATGCGCATAAATAAATATCTTATTTTATCAAGATAGTACACTGATTCTATTTTTGCATTATAGTGGTGTAAATAAAAAAAGTTTGACAAAATAGTTTTTTTTTGACAAAACAAATTCATCTTTGGAGTTGATTCATGCTTCTTTTAAAGCACTACATCAAGCTGTATTGATTTGGTTTAACATCAGAAAATAATGTCCTCCGTCAGATTAATTTTACCAAACCTAGAAAATATAAATTTACATGCATTTTTAAATATAATTAAATAAATCATCTTATTGAATAGTTTCAATTTTTTTTTCGGTCATCAGGTGTAAGGAACATGTGCTAAAACTGACGAACTGTTCATCCAACTCAAACTGTTTACAAAACATATCCGGAGAGTGCTAAAACTTGTGATTCCATAGAAACAGCTGAAACAGTGATAGTCGAATGGCGAAGAGAGTTGTTAGTGGCCGTGACGGGCCCGCTGGACCTTACCGCGGCAGTGACGGGTGCCCGTCGTGACGCGGTACTGGACATAACATGGCGCACAGCAGCGCGATGCTGAACACTAAATTAGTGCCAGAAGTGGTGGATATGTCGCCAGTGAGATTAAAGTGGTTCTAGTCGGTCGAGTCCCACCAACATGACGATGTGGCAGAGCGGCGGCATGGGAAGCCACGCGGCTAACAACCCCTGGCTGAAGCTCATGGGCATCGTGCAGAAGGAGCGCCGGCACGACCAGTCCACGGCGGCCTCCAACGAGCGGAACCTTAACCAGTAAGAACAATTAGATTACCCACCATATTCCGTCACATTGTATTTTACAGATAACTTGTGTTGAAACGGTCGGTCGGTTCGCTTGACTTCCAAATGCAATACTCACTGACTGTCTGACCTTGGTGAACGCAGTATTTCTCCAAAAAAACAACAAAGTTTTCGTTGTTTGGGGTATTCAATACCTGAAACATAAACCAGTAATTACAATCATACACATTCTTTTACTCCGTTACATTGTGTTTTTCAGATAACCAGTGGTAAAATGGTTTGACTGACTGACGTTTGACTGTCAAGCGTCGTGTTTACGGGCTCTCTGACTTATGTAAACGCGGTATTCTCTAAAAAAATAATACATTTCTCTTTCTTTGAATTTTGCGGTATTCTATACCTGAAACAATTGCAAGTAAGAAAATTATTTTTTCACTTTTAACCCTATGACATTGACGAGTGACAAAAAACTGTATGTATTATTCTTACATTTATTGTATATTTTTACCACAAGGGGTAAAGATTTATTTTTCTTTTTGACTAACAACTTATTATTTTTGAATTATTTGTCTTGTGGTGTTTATCTTAAGGGCGGACGTCTTATCATATTTGCAAGACTAATAACTGAAATCACAACCGAAATAAACTTAAGTTTTTTATTGTGATATAAATATGTTATAGGTTATCCGATACATTATATAATATTTCAAAAATTAATATCATTTCAATAATTCATGTATTATAATGTCGCCCAAAAGCAAAGTGGAACCACGCATTATGACTGTTCAATAAATACTGAAAAAATAATTGTATTTATTGTTTGAAATGAAGTTAAGAACGTATTTACTTAACCCTTCAGGCCACAGCAAGGCGTGGCGGGGTACAGCTAGTTATTAAATAAGTAAAATACTTAAGTACTTCTAAAATATGATGCTTAAAAATAGTAGATATATCTAGTTACAAAAAATATCTTGTAATTATCTAAAATATTATAAAATTGGATAATAAAATCAGTGAAAATAGCAAAAAATAATATCTGAAATATCTGAAAATAATCGGTAAAATAACAGTTGGTTTTCGAAAAAATGTAACATCAGTTCTTTTTATAAATTAAGGATAGCTTTTGTCACTTTTAACATCAGGTAAATTACCATTAAAATTTTATTGTTATATTTCTTAAAGATGCTGTCACTAAGTCGGAGAATTTGTGTATATTTCCGCTTTTCAATAAAATCCAAATAAATTGGATTTTTCTGAAGGTATACAAAAATCATGACTGTTTTTGAAGGTGATAATATACGCTTTCAAAATTTATTAAAATAAACATATAATTTTTGATACACAAAAAAAAATAAAAATTAAACATAAAAAGTTTTAAAAATAGCTCAATTTGCGTTTTTCGTCTACACACTCAACTGAAATTACTGAACAAAAAAACACGTATTTTACAGGACACATTTATTATAAAAACTACACCTAGGTATTAAATGCCAAAACATTTCAGATGCCAGTTTTCTTATGAAGCAAACTGCATTCAAAACATCACACCGTAAAATTCACACCAGTACCCTTTTGATTTTGGGGCGACGACAATCTTCCACATAAAAATGGAACCTGGATTTGATTGCATCCACAATCTTAGTTCGTAGGCATATCGTCACGGACATAGAAATTACCATAAAAATATTCTCAAGTGTTATACTATTATATTAACAAAATTGCCAGACCTGGAATTTTTTACCAATCGCAATTTTTCAGGAGATATTTCACGTTTTAGCAAAGGAATGTGTAATTAAAAACTTACATGTCAATGGAATGAGTGGAACTTTCTGGAAATTCAAATTTTTTCCATGGACATACAATACATACGATAGCCATCACTGGACGTGACCTGGCAGATGTGAGATATGGAAATTGATTTTTATTGAAGGAAATGAAAATGAAAGTAAATAGGTATTTATGTTTTTTATAATAAAACAATTTATCAATAATTTTAAATTAAACACATAAAAAGATTATTACAAATTAAAAATTCTTCATCATTTTGAATAAATACATAGCCAATTATAGCGAAAATAGTATAATAATAAGCAAATATACCGCCGAGAGGTTTGGCAGCATGGCGGAAAGAGCCGACGAGTCACGAGGCTGGCCGAATGAAGCTTCGTTCCGTGCAAGAGCGTCATTCCGTCTTGCCACGCTTGCTTAAAGTATTATTTATCTTCTGCCTGTAAAGAATGGTGTCTGTGGCGGTCTGGTTTGTTTTTTATAAAAAAAAATCCAGTTTATTCCTTGATCGAGGAAAATTAGTATTGATACTACTTGATGAAATTTTGCACATTTAACTTTCAAAATAAATGGAAATTTTCAACGCCACGGACTTGCATGCCTAAAACAAAATGGGGACTGTAAAAAGCTCCCAGACCAACGGTACATTATGTCGATAACCTTAAGCATAATATGCCTAGGGAGGGTAAATAAGTAAATTGGGAAAAGTTTTGATTGCTGATCACGTAGCGTCGTCACGTTGTTGAGTATGTCAAAGGCCTGTTGTTCATCTTGACATGATGCAGTTTCCGAAAACTTAAATTAATTTAAAACAAAATTAAAATCGTTTTCGTTCAAAAAAAAAATATTGTACTGACTATTTGAATCCATTATTCTATGATTTTGTTTTCCTTATCTGAATATACTATGTAATCACATACGATTAACCCCGATATTAAATCACATTCTCGTTCCCAACGATTTGTCGTTCAATACCAGCTCCGTTTGTGGAAGCCATTGGTATCTAACTATGGCATTGATAATCTGTATGTACTATTTACTCCTCTGTTTGACAAACGTAACTAGTTCAACGTTAGATTAACAATACTCAACCCGACACGCTTGACGTAGGAAGTGACTACATAGCGAGTGTACAATTTGACGATGTTCCACACATCAGAGGTCTAAGCGCGCACACAAGTCATACCGTACCAAACAAGTGTGTAAAATGTCGTGTTACAGCCAGGGCTAGATTTGACGATGATCATGCCCTCTGTGCGATTGTTATTGACTTTGAATGATTTAGTTAGTCCCTAACGTGTGCTTATGAATGCTAGAAAATCATTGCCACATACGTGATACAAACCAGCATTCGAGATGAAGTAATTGCTAGACTTCGAAAAATGTTAATTTTTAATGTGATTATTTCGCACGAATCCCAACTGACCGGAATCAGTGGGCCTACAGCACCATCTAATCAGGGGTGTTTTATGAGCACATTTAATCATTGGCATGCTCAGAGTTTTTAATCAAGGTTGGGAGAATAAAAACAGTGAATTATTTGATATATATATATATATATATATACAAAACACATTCATGTGAGTTAGTCACACACTTCCTTCACTACCACAAGTTTCACAGGTCAAATAATTTACGCATGTTTCCGGATAAATCACGGTTAATAAAGAATGACAAACTTATACAAGTACTAATTAATAGAGGTAGGTACCGACAGATGTCACTGATCGTCATTGAAGTTGGTCTCACAAGCACTGCCTAAATACTAACACAAGCGCATCATTACTTGAATGAATATTCACCTCACAGCAAACATGTACAATGTATTGAATAATCTACTCTGACGTTGGCAGCACTAAGGTAATGGTGATGCTTATTGGTTATTGGTAATGCTTATGTTTTATATGCGTTTTCGTGGGTCGCAATTCGCAGCGGAACTTCACGCGTATTTTAGAAAATGTAGATAAATTTTTAGCAATAATTTTTAATACTATTTATATTGTTATGCTACACGAATACGGTAGAGTAGGCAGTGCTTATGTGTCTATATGGAATGCAGCCATCTGCTTATAATGAATTATTCTGACCATAAAAAAGCATGTATGAAGACATGAATACAGAGATGTGCAAAATGGGTACACAAAACCATTTGAAATGCAAAATGGAAATGGGTCAAACTTTTCCATTTGAAAATGCAAAATGCAAAATGGTTTTTAGAAAAGCATTTCAAATGCAAAATGCAAAATACCTATTTTCAAAATGCATTGAAAATGCAAAATGGTTTCTCATTCAAACAATTAAAATAATTATAGAATTTTGTCATTTAATAATGGACATCAATGTAGAACAAACATATTATGATGGTAAATCATTTACATGATTGTAAATCCAAAAACACCACGACTACAGATTATGAAACCACAAAAAATTTGCGCGGGACTAATGTTGCCAACGTAAAAATATAGAAACTGCTATCTAACATTTAATATTAAAGCGTCATGGCCCCATGTTCAGTATTTGAATCAGTATTTTTTGTAATGGTATCACTCAATTGCCAGGGCTCCTACCAGGGAGCAACTTGACAAATGTAAATTATTTCTCATAGCGAGGTTGAGGACCGACTGATATTTGGGGCTTATGAAAAAAAGATGAGTGGAGATAGTAGGAAGAATGTTGCAAAAAAGGATTTAAAATGGAAAATGCATTGAGAAAAGCATTTAAAATGCAAAATGAAAAATAGTTTTTAGAAAAGCATTTAAAATGCAAAATGCAAAATAGTTTTTAGAAAAGCATTTAAAATGCAAAATGGAAAATACCTATTTTGCATTTTGCATTTCCATTTGAAATGGATTTATTTGAAATAAAGCACATCTCTGCATGAATAACACATGTTTACCAAATTGATAATCTGAGCGAAGTTTGATGGAAATATAGAAGTGTGGTAAGAGGAAGGGTGGGAAGTACCTGACTCTTCGAAACTCGTTCAAGAAAATTTTTAAAAAAGCCGGGATTCGAATCTGCGACCTCCGGATCCATAGCTATTGACTGAAATTTATTTTTCACAATTTGATACATTTAATTAAAAATAAACTTTTTTTTTAGTTAGAATCATCATAAACTTACAAAAAGTTATTAAAAATGTTTTTTGCTAAGCCTCTTAATTCCGGAGGATACTGAGAAAATGCAATCCAAAATTAAGTATCTTAACTCTACTTAAGTTCTTTCAACTTTCCGATACCGGATGACGGAGTTTATCCAAGAGATGACTGTCTTAAAGTCGTATTTTCTGAAAGGAACAAATTACATTCGTGTGATGGGGTATTTTGTAGATAGCTTTAAATATTTAGCGCAGTACCTTTGTCAGAGTAGGTACCTACTGGTTGAGCGTTTGCTTTACGTTCAATAAATTAGTAATTTTTGTTACTTTTTTCCTAGCTGCCCGTTGCCCGGGCTTTAAGTTAAATTTTCGCAATCTGAAATGTATACAATGACCTTTCTGATATTTTGAAGATCGAGTTTCATCAACCTTGCAAATAAAACTGTAGATTTGCATTAAAATCAAATCTACTAGCCACAGACGTTCTTCTTTATATAAATAATAGAAGATTTTTGATCTACACCAATCCACCTACTTTTCCGGAGATTTCTACTACTCCACAATCTACTTTTATTTTTGCTTCTTTGGGTAGTGGCTTCCCCGTCTAAGGATGCCTTGATCGTCCTGGCTTCGAGCAGTTGGGACATATACAGGGTTTTCCAATAAGAGGTGTTATTTTGATATTAAATCGTAAAAGATCAATGGTTTCGTTGCTTGTGTGGCACGTAGCGCCGTCTTGTTGAAAGTAAACGTTGTCCAGATCAATACCATTCAATTTCGGCCATAAAAAATCATTAATCATCTCTCGATAGCGCAATCCATTCACCGTAACTATTGCTCCAGCCTCTTTTCAAAAAAGTAAGGTCCAATGACTCCGCCGGACCATAAACCGCACCAAACAGTCACGCGTTGAGGATAGAGAGGCTTTTCAACAATAACTCTTGGGTTTTCCGAGCCCCAGATGCGAAAATTTTGCTTGTTGACGAAGCCACCCAGGTGGAAATGGGTCTCATCACTCAAGATGATTTGCATTTGATTCACTCAAGTGAATTTTAATCATTTCAATGCGTTGCTCCATTTTTATTAATGGGGTAGTTTCTACTTGTCAAATGTCAAAAAATGACAGCATCAAAAGTAACATCTACCGAAATACTGTGCTATTCAAAATAAAACCTCTTATTGGAAAACCCTGTACATACATCAGAATCAAGCCATTTTGAAATGTTGAATGTATTTGTCAATGTAAACTAAAAATATTGGTAATTTTGTCAATGTTTCATGCGATTTTTTAGACAGTGGCACATGGAGAAGCTTGTTAGCAAATATGGCACAGAATACTTACTTGATATGTATGTGTTTGTCGATTGTGTACCTACATAGTTATATATCTTACGTGTTGATTTAATGTTGCTATTGTTTAAATATCCGAGCTCTTCGGAATGTGCGCTTTGTTTAGACTACATAAACGGATAACCGAGACCCTTAGCGTTGGCTGTGTTCCGGATACTGTACTCCGTGCCATGTACTAACTCCATTGTTAAGCACCAAAAGCAAATCGATCTTTGGGAATCGGTTCCATGTCAACATAAAAACGTTGAAAAAATGTAAAGAAAAGTGAATAAAAAAACAAATCTAAACTAATCTAACCTTACCTAAGCTAATCATATCCCTCAACCTATTTTCGTTATTCCGTTAAGTCAAGTTACCAAGGAAATCAATAAGCTGAATTTTATTTCGATTGGTACTAGATGATATTTCAAGAATATATTCAATTCTTACATTAACTATCCAAAAAATAGCCATCACGGGACGCCTGGCAGATGTGAAACGTTTATATTGATTTTTATTTTTAACAGGGAGCAGTGTAGTGAAGCATTTTCACTGATAATAACACTATTAATGTCACTGTCATTCCTATTGAAAATCAATGAACACTTGCAATGTATTAAAAAACGAAAACGGTACTTTGTTCGAAACGATGCTCTAATTTGTTGATTCACTCCGAAATTCACAAATGAAACGAAAAAAAGGAAACGATTGTATAGGTCAAGAGGAGAGAGCGCCTTGTCTTGTAGCGGGGCGGAAGGAGCCGACGAGTAACAAGACTGGACGAACAAGAATCGGCCTTCCTCGCACAGAGTTTTGGCAGTTACGAGGCAGGCCGAATAAAGCGTCGTTCGGTGCAAAATCGTCATCCCAACTTGCCGTGCATGCCACGTAAGTGTAGGTTTTGCCCCTTAGGTGCGCCAAAAAATGTTTCAGATCAAACTATAATTGTAGTTAATTTTTTTTAAAATACTTTTTAGAACTTCATATATCGCCATTGTCTACTAAGTAGTGGGTCACGGCGCACTGTGCAACCTTTAAAAGTATATTATGGAAAACTCGGTTTTCACAAATGGCCACAATCATTGTTGAGAATGTATTTCTGTACAAAGGAAATAATTATTATTTGAAACTAGCCCAGCACCATGAAAATTGTACACGCATTGAAAAAAAAATTTTTTTTTGAACAATTACTGTCACTTGAATATTTTTTAATGTACGATTGTGACATTGCGAAAAATAACACAAAATTAATACATGTAAAATAACACACAAGTAATACATATAAAATAACATATAAGTAATATGACACATAAGGGTCATATTATACCTGACAGACCCGTGAAAAAACAAGGAATATACTTAATCAAGTACAAGTAATAGATTTTGTTTCTTTATTTATAAAAATTTAAATGAACAGTTTTTTTGTTGTCTACAGCCACCATAATAGGATCATGCCCGTATTATATTATAAAATACCATTACAGGTAAGTATCAACCTACTACATTGATTGTCGGATTTTTTAACACAATCAGTTACAATTTAAAAAATGGCAGTTAAATTCAAAACTTATCCGAGTACTAGATTTCATTGAACCGGAGTTACAGACAAACAACCGAAATTGCTATTTTTTGTACACATAGTTCATATCGATATAAATACGTAAAGTTGTATAAGAGCTGTGAGCTTCTTGATAATTCCATTCCGTTTTTGATGATCCCTCGTTATTGGGTCAGTTATTAATAAAATATCACACGAATTTCAACTGCTTGGATCAAGGGAGACTAAAGCATCCTGAAGCTAAAGGGAGTGGGGAGGTGAGGCTTGGAAAGTTCTTGGCTTTTATTAAATATTATATCGTTATACCGCAAACATTGATCTTAAATCAGGGCTATGCTGGGAGTAACTATCACTCTGGAAAGAGCAGCAGTCACTCCATAATATTTTATTTAAATTTAAAAAAATCGCACGCAGGTCTTTGACCCAACGACCTTTGCACCCCGGGTCAAAGGAATGTGTAGAGGAAAAGAGCATCTGGGGTGGGTTACAAAATTATACAAAAATTAAAAGAACATTTTGTTTTGTTTATGTTTATTACGAAGAATATAACAATATTTACTTCCCACTTTTTAAACGTATGATGAAAATTGCATTATTATTTATTGTTATTAAGTTTAATTTGTAGAACTCCATTTTATTTTTTTATATATTCAATAATATTGTTTTTGGGTTTATAAAAACAGTTTATTTTTTTAACTTAGGATCGAACCCGGCGTGCGCAAATAAATTTTATTTGATTAATTTGTGTTATTTCACAATTAATTAATTAAAATAATATTTAGTATATTTGTGGCACGTTCCAGAGTGGAAGATACTACCAGTATCCCCCTGGTGTAAGACCACCATTCAGTATTGAAACGTTGCTCCAAATGGCTTTAGCCGTGTTAAGTGACTAGATCTGAATAGCCAGGTACTCCCCCACCTTCCTCTTTCCCTTCCCCACTTACCTTCAGCCTCACAACATCCCCCAATTGGGGATGCCATAGTCTCACTGGCTCCAGACGGGAGCAGTTGGGACTCTTGTGAGGTATTCACTATAAAAATAAAAAAAAATCATCTCTTAAAAACTCAAAAAGTAAGGTACTCAAATTACAAAATAGTGGCATTTATAAACTCCAGTGTGACGAATGCAACGCTGTTTATGTTGGACAAACGGGCCGGTCCTTTAACACTAGGTTCAAAGAACATATAAGATCTTTTAAAAATAATAATAAAATGCAATCTCAATTTGCCAAACATCTCCTAGATGAAAATCATTCACTTAATGATAATAATAAATCAACTCCGTTACACGTACAAAATAAAGGCCGTAAACTGAATCTTTTAGAACAGTTAGAAATTAACAAAAACTCTAATAATCCGAAAGCTATTCTAATTAATGAACAAACAAATATAATTCGTTCACCCCTACTAGATATCTTCAAACCTAATGCAAATATGAGTGCACTATGAAGTACTTAATTATGCTATTAAAATAACCCTATGAGTCATCGTTTGGGAATAACTAACATTAAGACATTCAGTCAAATTTAAACATTACACTAATTGGGGAAACTTTGCTGGGGTAATAACCATTAATAATTTCTAATATCTTACTCAAAAATCAATTAAGAAATCAGTAATTGAAATTAAAATACCTACCTAGAAATAATATAAATGTATCGTCTGTAAGTGGGCTACCCACAGTTTGATAATGCCTTCAGAGGGCGAAACAGCTGTCACGCGTAATAATAATTACACAGCAGAACTTGTTTAAAAATAAACTGTTTTTATAAACCCAATAACAATATTATTGAATATATAAAAAATAAAAAAAATGAAAATTGCATATATTCAATGGTGAATTTTATTTTGGCGTGTACGCCAAGAAACTAAATCATTGTGTACGACATGAAATTAAATCATTTTTGAAGTGAAACTTCTTTACGCGCGTCATGCAATTTCGAGGACCGGAGTAAAACCGACTCATGACCGAAACGAAAATGCGGGTACCCCCACCACCGATTAAAGTTCATTTGATCTAGTCAAAGTTTTGAAGTAACATATAAATGCTTCTTAGCTCATCCCGACAACTGGCGTTGGTGGTGTAATGGTCAGCATAGTTGCCTTCCAAGCAGTTGATCCGAGTTCGATTCTCGGCCATCGCACATTATTTTTTTGTTTTTAACGCCTTTTTCATTCAATATCTTATTTTTTAGTAGGTCAGAACATTTTTTAAAAGAAAATAATATTGCAAAATAATAAAAACACTTATCTCACTGTGATAAAACATTACTCCGCTAGAGCGCGCTTTGCGTTATTGTGTTGGATTAAAATTATTATCTAATCCGTATATTATGATAATTGTATGACATTTATTTAATTAATTTATTTATTTTGATAATATGTAATAATTTACAGAAAAAAAAATTAAAACTATCTCCCTCTGATAAAATATCCGTTCGCTAGAGCGCACTACGCGATCTTGTGTGGGATTCTATTTCTGTACATTGTACATTATTTTTAAAAATATATTATATTTTGGGTGTGATGTAGGTAACATTATAAAACATAACAAGCTCTCATATTTTCAGAACCTACATAATATAATCAATTTATGCGGCTTTGCTTACAGTTGGTGCTCAGCGTGGTTGGCTTTCAATCAGTTAAGCGAGGTTCGATTCTCGGCTGTGGCATTTTTGAAGTGAAACCTTGTTGAGGTGGGGGAGCCGCTCACGAACGTTCTCTCTCTTCTCTTCTTTCCTCTCTCTCAGACACCAGCGAACTGCGCCACGCCAAGCATCAGCTGAAACTAGAAGTTTCACTTCTGTCTTGCGTAGGCTTGACACACCCACTTTTTTTTTTTTATATAATTTTTTTTCATAGTTATTTATTTATTTCACATATACGGCACAACATGTGTCATTCAAAAACTAATTTACAGAGAATAGTACAGCAAAATAAGGAATCCAACAATATAAATGTAAGTATAATGGTATAATCAGTAAATAGTAAGTAAGGTTAAAAACATGAAAAAAAGACATATAAATATAATATAAGTAGCAATCTGTAGTATAGTAATAAGTCAAAGTAAGAAATTATATGTAATAATATACAATAAAGTGGTATAAGGAAGAATGAAGTGCTTATAAAATGTCTAAAAGGCATTAAGAGTTTGTAAAAAATAAAATAAAAGATATAAGAAAAGTATATACTATTAGAAAATGAAAGGAATAAAATATATACTATTATTATGAAAAGGAAACAAAAGTAATAAATTACGTAAATCTACCGGGAGAATCGCGTGTATAATAATAATGTGCGACACTGCTTGACAGTCCGATAAAGTTTTACATAGTACCTATGATGACTATGATATATAATGCACTGATATCAGCTTCTACCTATCGAGTACTAGTAGTTTTTAATCTGAAGTACATAATTATTATGATGGTATAGTATTACTCGACAATTTTTGTTTTATGCGTCTTTTATATGATAATAGACAATCAGCGTGATCGATGTTGGAATATTCATTGCCTAATCTGTGCAAGCGATGGATTATTGAATTTTGTTCTGCGTTAGTTCCAATATTGTTGCAATAATAAGGTGACTTGAGTCTAGTTGGTCTACAGGGAACATGGTAGTTAAATTAACGAAGTTAGTTCAGGGGAGTCAAACCGGTGATAAATTATTTTAAATAAAAAAATTAGATCATTAAGTATTCTTCTATGTTTTAACGATAAGAGATGCATTAATTGTAATAATGAATCGTAATCAATGTCGTCAGAGGGAATTCCTAATTTGAACTGAGAAATTTGTGTTGAATTCTTTCAATGGAATTTGCATGGTTTTTGTAGGAAGGGTTCCTATAGAGGGTTATATCCTTCTATAGATCAAAAAAACCGATTGTCTTCGAATACAAACTTAATAATATTTGCTTAACAACTGTTACATCTATTGAAGACCTTGGTGTCTCTCTTGATAGCAAGCTTTCTTTTCGGGATCACATAACTGCAATCGTTAATAAATCCCTCAAACTACTTGGTTTCATCACTCTAATCACTTCGGACTTCAACAACGTAAATACCCTTAGAACTCTTTACTGCTCCTTGGTTCGCCCCCATCTTGAATATGCTTGTGTTATCTGGTCTCCTTTTTATGCTGTCCACATTCGACGCATTGAATCTATTCAACATCGGTTCTTAAGAGGGATTGCAAGGAGGCTAGGATTAGAAAAACGCAAATACTCATATGATGAAATTGAACTAACTCTAAACCTCTCTCCTTTGGAAGTCCGTCGGGAAAGAAATGACCTCATTTGCTTCTTTAAAATTATAAATGGTATTATTGATTCACCTACTCTACTGCAACTCATTCCCTTTAATATCTCCTCGCAAAGACTCAGAAATAATGAACTGCTCTTCCTCAACCATCATTTGACAAATTATGGATATTATTCACCATTGTCCAGAATGTGTAGACTGGTCAACTCAAGTCAAAACCTTAACTTTTTTGGGATAAGTCTGAATGATTTTTGCCAGTCGCTAAACAAGAGACGGAATATTATAAGTGTCCTGTGGTCCTGACCCACGGCGTAGTCTTGACTTGATTCGACTAGTCACTTTATTTTCTTATATTATATCTGCCATATGTCTTTGCTTTCATGTACCTTTGTCTACTCCTGTATTTTTCATTTTACTGTATTCGTGTTATTATTTTGGATTTGGACGATTTCCGTTAATAAATAAATAAATAAATTGTAGTTTAATTTAATATTTTGCTTTCTAACTAATTACATTATTCGAAGCTATATAAAAAACTTAATAAAACAGTAATAATTTTAATCGGACGGCCTCCGTGGTCGAGGGGTAAGGATCTCGACTACGAAGCTGAAGGTTGCGGGTTCGAATACCGTCGTGCGCAAAACTAATTTTATTTGCTTAATTTGTCTTATTTCACAATTTATTCATTTAAAATAATATACATTACATTTGCTGCATTTTCCAGAGTGGAAGATACTCTCAGTATCGTCTTGGTTTAAGACCACCATTCAGAATTGAAACGTTGCTTGAAATGGCTTTGGCCGCATTTGATGACCAGATCTGAATAGCCCGGTACTTCCCAACCTTCCTCTAACTCATCTCCTTCTCTTCCCCACTACCTTCAGCCTCACAATATAGTCTCTCTGGCTCCAGACGGTTGGGAGCAGTTTGAACTCTTGTGCGGTTTCACATAAAGAAAAAACAAAAATTCGAAATAATATCGTATCTTATAATTATTCCACATTAAAGTGCATTATAACTTTGTTCACTTATATAACGATTGAACAGTTTTTTTTATAAGTATTTATTCAAATCTTAAACGCCCTGATGGGCTATTGTATTATTGTATTTATGTTCGTGTTCTTCTGACGTAATTGTGTATAAGTTCATTTAGTATTTTAAAGATTAAAAGACATACGTTACATTCGTATAATTTTCAATATGTTTATTTCTCGGTCTAATGTTATACACATTTTGGTGTGTTTACAAAGTGCATTGTTCTTGCAGTTCTTATCACGGTATTCCAAGGCAATGCGTTATGATGCAAGTCTTATTTTTATTCTGTGATGCCAGTAGTCAACATGGCATGGCCGCGAAGTGTCAGATGTTGAACGACGCGTGAATCAAAGTCACTTTGAAGTGCGAGAAGAAAATCCCCGGGTGTGATGATGATTATGGTTTACCTAGGGTATTCTCATAATGGTGATATAATCATGAGCATGAAATTGCCATGAAGTGTTAGATATAAGCAGTGGAATGTGTGAAATCAGTGAGAGGTGTCGGCACTTATCATAATGCGCTGGAAGGATAGAGTTCTGGAAATTTTGTTTGGGTTTGTTTTTGGAGTTACACGTTTCAAATATTGAGTGTGTTGGATTTGAGATACCAAGATAATGGAGTTGAAAGAGTGTTTCTGAAAGAAATTCACAGCTTGGAGAGCAATACATCACCATGCGGTTTTTGACATAACCCTTTTGAAGTGAGATTTAATGCTAATAATCGTAAAGAAATTCCTCGTGGAAGATCAGGTCCTACAAATATAGGCCAAGAAATTCAATATTATAAATGACAAGCACAAAAAAACACCCAAACACGAACATTACTTCAATTTTTAGTTTGGCAAATGAAGTAGGTACTCTATTATCGAGAAAATAATAGAACGCCATTGTATCAAGAGCGGAGTGACATCTAACGTGTAACCGGTGAAACTTGGTTATGTACGAGCAAGATGAAGTTTATTTCAATACAAATATTAAATTGCTCGATCCCTTAACATTAGTAATATGGTAAGGAAATAACGGATATATTGTCAGGTATCGAAGAAGGGAAAAGCTGCAAATGTGCTGAGAATACTTTGAAATTCAAATGGTCCTCAAATGATCTTTGTTAACAAAGATGGAATACACAAATACGGTACGTACATACAGAAATTTAAAAGTATTTATTTCATATTTTAACATTGACAAGCCAGGATGGAAAATAAAATCACTTTGGACTTTTCTTTCCCCAGTAACAATAACTTTTGAATTAGAAATGTGAACAATCGAAATGGTAATATAAAGTATTGAAATGAGTATTGAAATAAGTATTGAATATATGTTAACCAATTATATTTAAGCTGTTACGAAAAGATATTTTCCTTATGGGGTTAATAAACGACCCCATGCATATATTAAACAACATATTAATTATTGGAATGGAAATGTAAACTATAGAGATGGATATATAAACTACTGAAATGGATATGTTAACTAATTATATTTAAGCTGTTACTAAAAGATATTTCCCTTATGGGGTTAATAAACGACCCCATGCATATATTAAACAACATATAAATTATTGGAATGGTAATGTAAACTATAGAGATGGATATATAAACTACTGAAATGGATATGTTAACTAATTATATTTAAGCTGTTACTAAAAGATATTTCTCTTAGGGGTTAATAAACGACCAAAATGTAAATGTAAACTATAGTAATGAATATATAAACTACTGAAATGGATATGTTAACTAATTATATTTAAGCTGTTACTAAAAGATATTTCTCTTAGGGGTTAATAAACGACCACAATGTAAATGTAAACTATAGTAATGAATATATAAACTACTGAAATGGATATGTTAACTAATTATATTTAAGCTGTTACTAAAAGATATTTCTCTTAGGGGTTAATAAACGACCACAATGTAAATGTAAACTATAGTAATGAATATATAAACTACTGAAATGGATATGTTAACTAATTATATTTAAGCTGTTACTAAAAGATATTTCTCTTAGGGGTTAATAAACGACCACAATGTAAATGTAAACTATAGTAATGAATATATAAACTACTGAAATGGATATGTTAACTAATTATATTTAAGCTGTTACTAAAAGATATTTCTCTTAGGGGTTAATAAACGACCACAATGTAAATGTAAACTATAGTAATGAATATATAAACTACTGAAATGGATATGTTAACTAATTATATTTAAGCTGTTACTAAAAGATATTTCTCTTAGGGGTTAATAAACGACCACAATGTAAATGTAAACTATAGTAATGAATATATAAACTACTGAAATGGATATGTTAACTAATTATATTTAAGCTGTTACTAAAAGATATTTCTCTTAGGGGTTAATAAACGACCACAATGTAAATGTAAACTATAGTAATGAATATATAAACTACTGAAATGGATATGTTAACTAATTATATTTAAGCTGTTACTAAAAGATATTTCTCTTAGGGGTTAATAAACGACCACAATGTAAATGTAAACTATAGTAATGAATATATAAACTACTGAAATGGATATGTTAACTAATTATATTTAAGCTGTTACTAAAAGATATTTCTCTTAGGGGTTAATAAACGACCACAATGTAAATGTAAACTATAGTAATGAATATATAAACTACTGAAATGGATATGTTAACTAATTATATTTAAGCTGTTACTAAAAGATATTTCTCTTAGGGGTTAATAAACGACCACAATGTAAATGTAAACTATAGTAATGAATATATAAACTACTGAAATGGATATGTTAACTAATTATATTTAAGCTGTTACTAAAAGATATTTCTCTTAGGGGTTAATAAACGACCACAATGTAAATGTAAACTATAGTAATGAATATATAAACTACTGAAATGGATATTTTAACTGTTAACCAATTATAAATTAGCTGTTACTAAAAGACTACTAAAACCCTTAGGGGGTAATAAACGACCATATGCATATATTCAACATCATATAAATTATTGGAATGGAAATGTTAACTATTAAAATGAAAATGAAATGGTTGAAATGGTTGGTGAGTAATTATTACTAATTAAATGTTTCTAAATGGGCACTGTAGCTGTGGCGTTACCCGCTAAACACTGTTTCGAAAAAAGGTTATTTAGAATTAAAATTTCAGAGAGCAAGCCCAAAAACTATGTATTTAATTCACATGAACTGAACGCTAGAAAAACTTTTCTTACACGTAGGTAATTTTAGTTTGCTGTTCAGACTTCAGACCCATATAATATAATTATTGAACTAAGTTTTAACAGTCTAAGAAACCCTGACCTTTGAGTTCACCATTAAATAAAACAGGGGGCGAGCTTGCCGCTTAAGAAATATTATTTACAGAGTATTATAATATGAACGCCAGGAATTATCAGATTATAATCAACAAAGGTGCTCATAAAACATTTAAAAGCCTTTGAGAAATGTGACCCCGCATTGCTCTGAAATTGTGGTTGGTTGTTTTTTTTTTTTGCAAAAAGTTCTTTCATCGAAACACTAATGAATAATGTTCTGGTTGGGTTTTCGTTGCAATCCTCATTAGTAAAGTTCACGTTTATGGAATGAAAGTGGGGCCTAGCTTTAGAAGCGCTTTGGGAATATACATACGTTCCACGTTCTACACCTCCCATGTTATTAAGAGTAAAGATATGAAATGTAATGTACCTCATTATTTGTTTGAAACCAATGTCTAAATAACATATCTAAATCTATAACAATGTTTGAAACAAACAATTAGTAGATAATCGAAAATGTAAGTTGTTAAGAATAATGACTGTCTTTTAACAAGTCGAATTAATTAAATTTCTAAGCATTTAAACAAATATGGACAAAGAACACTGGACTACATGATACCTAGGTGCTTAAATATGTTGCCTGCTGAAATAAAAAAATGTACAAATGTAAAAACAAATATTATGTTGAAAAATTGGCTCGCTGAAAGAAATAGTTTGTATTAGAGTCTAATACAAATTATAGGTAGATACTATCACTGTTGTGTATATGTTTTTATATTTTTAAAACAAATTGTTATTTTTATTGTTATCACTGTTGTCATTAAGTAAAATAAGTTTTAATCTTTTTTAAATATTTTTTATGTGAAAAGTTGCCATCGACAAACTACCGAAAAAGTAGTTTATTGGAACTTTTCAAATTTCACTTGAGGCCATACGCGAGCACAGCCGGCTCCAATGGAACCGGTATGGGGAGTGGGGATAATACGCTTTTAATCACTTAGGGCAGGTCTACTAATATGCATATGTCTATGGAATTCATATTATTATGGTTTCTATATTATAATAATAATATTAAGGCTATACCTGTTATGAATGTAAATATAGTGATTTTCATTTATGTTAGATATTATCACTGTTGACCGGCAACATTGTTGATATTTCTATCTCTATTTTTTAATTCGGAAGTACCGAATTAAAAAATAAAAATTAAAAAATGGTTAATAGATCAAGCATTTTTATACTGACATTGTTTATAATCTTATGCACATGTATATATATGAATATGAGTAATTTGCATGTGTTACAACTGACTGTCTTTGTATTTTATTCTTTTGTATTGTAGTAAGTTAAAAAGTAATTCTATTGTTTCTTTTTATATATGCCTCTGTTTTGTAGTTATTTAAGTTCTTATTTAAATTCTTCTGTATCTATTTTAAATATTGTGATTTCTCGTTATTTGTATGCTTTAGTAATATATTAATATTGTTAAACTGACCTGCTGACAAACTGCTTTGGCAGATTAGCGGGTATAAATAATAAAAAAAAATAAAGAAAAAAATCTGATTTCATATTATTATTTTATTAAAATCTGCATGTACGTATGTGTACGTCATTACTTATTTGTATAAATTGCATAATATGTGCATGTAAGTTTAAATGTAAGTTATATATACAAACATCTTCCTTAAACTAACTAAGTAACATTAGTATGATTTAAGATTTTCACGGCACAAAAGTATTTTTGTTATTTGTTTTTGGGGTGTTACGGTTGGTAGAGACGACGGAGCTAGGCACAATATTTCTTGGTATCCGGTAATTGACGGCTACGCCAAAGCTAAACGCAGAAAACCATTTTAAAAATTTGACTGTAAAAGTAGCTCGTAGAGTAGTGAGTTGGCAACACGGTATCGCACAGACGTACTTAAACACGCATTTCACAACTATCAATTGCACATCTGCCCTGATAATGGACACTGTAACGTTGGCTAAAGAAGGAGTTAGCGCAACACGACATAACATCCCAAAAACAAATTACAAAAAAGTAATAAGAGTGTTTTTTTTTCAAAGTTAAAATCAGCCATTGATAAACTACTAAAAAGTCGTTTATTGGAATTTTTCTCTTTTCTGTGATAATTTATTACTTATTATATTGTATTATTTTTCTTTTTTTTAAATAAACAATAAAAAAACATTTATCTCATAATAAATGTGCTACATAAGACTCATTGGTTAAAGCATTTTTTTTCAATTTCACATTTAAAATAAATGAATATGAATACTTTTTTTTACATAAATTTAAAGCTTGTTGTTATGACAGATTATTTCATAAAACATATTAAAATTTTTTCCGATATGTCCTGTAATGCAAAAAAAATTTTTTTTTTACCTTTCATAGAAATATAAAATAAAAGATATTGTTCGTTCGAAAGGCTAACTAAACATTGCGAATAGAACGGAATACCGGAGTAACTATTTTCCTCGTAATATCCGGACGTTGAAGATCCCACAGCCGTAGATAGTCGTAGATGTACACACTAAATTTTATGGTTATCATCTGCTATCACCAACAGACATAAAATATAAACCTATCTTAGCAACAAAACCGCTAAATCAAGCACAACAAGCAGGAGAGGTCGTTCTCATAAAATAACGTCCAAAGTATGATAGTTGGTTAAGTTGTATCAACCTTGTAATGATGCAGAGAGTTGTAATAATTATGAAGACAAATTATCACTGCAAAAAGACGAAGTTTTTTTAAATGTAGGTTTTAAATGCGTAGGTATAATTAATTATTGAAAAAAAGTTTTATTATGTGTATTTATTTTATTTTATTATATTTTATAGAAACAAACAGTACATGATTTACAGTGATGAAACAATATACAGGAATAAGATATTTCACGTTTGGTACCTATGATATTTTTCCTTGTAATATCTGCTAAGTGGTATGTTTATTCCTTAACTACCAGGTGACGTGTATAGTTTATAGGTGTGTGTGTGACGTGTGTAATGTATGTGTGTGAGGGTGTGTGTGTGTGTGTATGTGTGTGTGTGTGTGTGTGTGTGTGAGGATGTGTGAGGGTGTGTGAGGGTGTGTGTGTTTGTGTGTGTGTGTGTGTGTCTGTATATATGCGCATTGAATAGTTTAAATTATTGACATGATGCCACGTTTGAATTTGGGCAGTGAATCCGAAAAAAAGTCGATGTTAGAGTTAAGACAAATATTATTTAGAGTATAAAGAGCTCGGTTAATTGGCAAATAAGATGCTGCCTTTGTTTTATAATTAAGCGTGTGGAATAGCACTGTATGTCGTGTATATCTCAAAGGTATGTTAAAGTTAATAAGGGACAGAAGTTCGGTAAATTCAATGTCATTCTTTAAAATTCTGTGTATAAATAATGAGTCAGCTACTGCTGGTCTTCGCTGCAAAGTTTCAAATGTACACAACTTGTTGGTTTATAGCACGAACAATATATTATTAAGAAGAGTAATCTTCTTGCTAAAATGCGAAGTTTATTTTATGGGTTGGTTTACAGCACGTACAATTAATTATTAAAATGATTTTTTAAGTAACCATTTAGCAGTATTATAGGTTACATAAATAAACCCAATTCAAAATGGCGAAGTGGGTTATGGTGGTTGGTTCACATAGTCACTAATTGGACACTAATTAAACTAGTGTTAGTTAAATATAAAATTAAATTCAAAATGTAATTTGTTAGAAAAAGGTATCTGCGTAAGGTTAGGTTAGGTGATAATATTAATTATTATTAAATGTAGAAAAGGGCGAAACTCGATTTTAAGGTTGTTTTACCTCATCTCGGCTATTTTCTTTGCCAGATTCCTGGGCAGAACATCATCCCGAGTACATGAGTACTGAGTACATGCAAAATGAAACAGCCTGGGTGAATGATGATGAGGCCAGCACTGTAGGGAAACTTTTAAAAAGGCTCGGCAAAATGGCACAGAAAAACTCACAAAAAACCGTTTCTGGGCGAACGTTAAAAATGATCACAAATCTAAACATCAGAAGCGTTGCGACTAAACGTCCGGTCCTCTGAGCCAGATTCTTAAACGGACTCTGACCCTTTTGAACGAGTGTGTTTTTGGGATTGAACAAGAGGTCAGGGGTTTAAAACATTTATTCATCTTTATTTAATTCATTACTACTTGAGTGATGTACTGTGTCTGTCCCGCTAGAAAATCTTATGTTGAGGCGAGGCCCAGTTTACAACACAATATAACAATCAAAATAGAATACAGTCAACATCGTACCATTGCATTGGAAATACTTACGTATGAGGGAGGTCTTTAAATAAAGTTGATGTTTACAACTGTCTTGGTTGGTGATCCAAAATTTTGTGTCCAATTTAGCGTAATTTGTGTTCTGTCTAATGGCCAATGGAAGTGCATTGTTTAGCTCTATCGCAAAGTATCTACAATTTCTTTGGCCAAATGTACGAATAAGGAATAAATAAGAGATTTTGCTCTCTGTATCTTCTCTTCAAATATAATTCTAAGAGAGGAATATATTTTTGGCATAAAATTGCCTGGTATCTGAAATATGGATTATCCTACAAATTTCGTACCAACTTCTGATGATCGGTAGGTTTAGAAAAATCTTTAATATTTAATTTCCAAACTTTATCGGCGGAATCAATGCGATCAGCGGTAGCTCTAACCCAAGTTGAAATACTGAATTTTTATTTAAAACTTAAAATAATAAATCAGTACGTAAAAAATATTGTGTAAATAATTAATAACAATCTTATATTTGCTGAACGTTCCAAAGTGGAAGATACTCGGTTGTCGTTATGGTAAGACAACACCATTAAAAATTCAAACCTCACTTGAAATGGCTTTAGCTATGTTTAGTAAGCGGATATAGGTTTATTTATTTATTGTGGCCTCAATATATGCAAGTGTAAATTGCAGTCTGATTACAAGTATAGGCCATAAGTACAGAAAAAATGGTACAAAATAACTATATGTAAACATAGTAAAAAAAGGTTTTCGATTTGATTATATCTACATACTAGAAAAAGGTTAGTATGGAAAGCTTTTCGGCTACTTTGTGATATGCGTCAATAGATAATCGATAAAATGTATTTAAGTGTAAAAAATTCAACGCTCAATCTAGCATTGTCACAATTGAACTGCTCTGCTTATTGGCGCGTTCTGATAAGCCGAAGATAATTTGAATCTCATCTTCCTTTTGAATCATTAAATAGAGTACGAGATCTTCCACGAGTGTATTTCTTGTTAGCTACGTACAATAAAACAAATATTGATTATATATACATAATAATTTGGACCGTGATACGGCAAAACATAAATAGATTTATGGGTTAACACAAATCAAGTTTTAGTTATTTAATAAATACAGTTTTATTTATATTTTACGTAGATTCGTAAATACAGCTTACGCTTATTTATTGCTCTACAAAAGGTATTTGAAAAGGTTATTCAACATGCCGACATTGCTGACGTATAGATATTGCTCATAAATTATATACCTAGTACTGTCTGCCATCGTAAACATTTTAGGTGTGTTGTACAATATATATATACATATAGCCAACAATAAAACATTGTTTAGTGGAAAGGTAATATTATATATATAAAGGTAATGTAATATTATTAGCGGTTGCAATGTGGCGTAAGACAAGGAGTATTCGTTTCACAAGTTTTATTCAATGTTTAGTCAATAGTTGAGAAGTTTAAAGATGATCATGCGATTCTTTTTTTAAATACATTTATTTGAATATCACTTTTGTTTTTGGGAATGATGAATGCAATTCTGGGAATCGACAGCCGATCCAGCTGAATTTCGGTAGAGAGACTTGTTGTAAAAGATAATCGTTTGGTGACAATCAAGTACATACCACGCAGAAAAACACACATTTAACTGAAATCGGATGTCATTTCGGCAGTTAATGTACGTAATAAATGTCGGTCGTACCCGGTATTTGGCGAGATTGGTTGAGTTGTCGACTTCAGTTGCTGGTAGGAATGTTCGATTCTCAAGTTTTAAAATACATGTTTGGTGATCGGATCGGATCGGACGTATTTCCCGCATTTCTCTTCCCCATTTGTTTCCCATAACCACACCATCAGCTTCACAACAAACCCCAACTGGGGATTCCATGGTAGCCCAAATTCAGTTTCGATTTCGCCAAAATTAAAAGGGTACAATTCAATATCAAAACATAATCGACACATAAAAATATTTGAATAAAGCCAGAATACTACTAGCAAAAACGCAATGACGCATCGGAATTCGCCGATGTGCTACCAACCAAACATTAAGGCGTTTTAATGTGATGGTGTTATATTCATTTTTAAATAATGATTTGTTGATTCTACGTGTAATCTTTAAATATAATTTTTTTTTAAAGTCATAATATTTTTCACTGGAATTCCATATTCTAACCTAAACTTTCCACTCAGAATACCTATTCCATACTGCATGATTAGGAAAGTTGAAATAAATTTAAAATTCTAAATTTGTTTCAATATATATGATACCACGAGTCTAACAGTTCCGCGAGAACAGTAGGAGTCAGTGGAACTTTGGCATCCCAATTTTGCTGCATGGAATCGAGAGAATGACCAATCCGGGAATTACTCCCACGACCTCTGGGACCGGAGCCTGTTAGCTTACTAATCTACCAAGAAATACGTCAAACAGCGGACAACTGTGATAAAAAGACAAATATTTAATGATCATTGAATTTTTTTTGAGACTGAATTTGTAGACCAACTCTCTGGAGCAACAAGTTGTAGGATGGCTGAGATGGGTGAGATGTATTTTTCGAAATCAGCCAAAAGTTTTTTGCTAGGTCAAAGGTTTTCCATTTTGTATGAGGGCAATTCCTTGTGCGATCTGTGGAGGTGGCTGTCGTTTATATGGTTTGACGTTAAGATGGATGCTCAGAGTAGTAACCCAGCAGGGATTGTTGAATTTAAAAACATAGGTTTTAATTAGACCATTAAAAAATGAAAAACATTTGAATGATGGTAATTTATTTTTTAAATTTTAAAATGTATTTATTGGATTTCTGGAAAGCTGGAATTAAAAGTTAGTATAGCACTGTTATTTAGGGTAATATGCACTTTACTTATTGTTAATTGATTCCAAGGTATCTGTTGGAATCTTGGAGTTTGAATTAACAGTAAGTATAGAACTGTTATTTAAGGTAATATGTGCATTACTTACTGTTAATTGATTCCAAAATATCTGTTGGAATCTTGAAATTCGAAATAACAGCAAGTATAGCAATATTATTTGGGATAATATGCATAAAGATTCCAATAGATACTTTTCAACGAAAAAAAATACAAGATATTAAATTCAACAAAATGAATGATTTTTCAAGTTCTGTTCTGGACCATGAGTCACGGGTTCAAAAGCCGAACAAAAATATTACAAAAACGTTAAAATTTATTTTGGTGATTTTACAGTATGGATTTTTAGTTAAATTATAATACATTTATTTACTTTAATTGTGCATTGAGCAGATTGCCAAAGCTGGAAATTTCGGATCACATTAGTGGCCAAACCTCCAATCCAAACACAAAATCTGTGAGATGAAGTCTGAGCAATAAAGGATTTTTGTTCAACAGCCCCAGCGCAATGGACACCATTTTGACTGGGGACCGGCGAATCCTCTCGATAATTAATCATATTTTATTTTAAATCTGGAGCATTCATCACGGAGAATCCAATTACATCTTTCAATCCGATTCGATGGGGACAATATTGATAAGGCTTTTCAAAAACTGTTGAGAGAAATATTTGTGGAAATCAGGCTGAAATGATTTGCTGCGGATAAGCTGTTCTTCAACCACGCTTCAAACTGTATCACACCATTCTATAAAATAATAATAATAAATCCGAAAGTTTTACTAATCTATCATAAAGGTCGCAATAAGTAATCATAGTTTGAACCACGTCGTGTTTGATACGCCAATCGCCGAAAACACCAAGTTTTACCACGTTGATACTGACATCGAAAATATTTGTTAATGCGGCACCAATAATAATTGATTAGCAGCATGGTTAAAAATAGGACCGCTTATCGAGTATACCACCTTGCGTGACACGAGCCCCGTTGAAAGCACCATTGTACACAGCCACCAAGGCCTCACACCGGTGGCAATTATGCATGGTGGAATATCGAAAGACAAATAATATATTCATTCTATGGATGGAAAACTAGATTTAGGACGGGTTGTCTCACAGGATTTGAACAAGTCATCGTATTTCAAAGTTAATTTTCAAGTTCTGTAATTATTTAAGTTTGAAATTGAAAATGTTTTATTTACAAATGTTCAAAATTAAGCTAGTTTATTGCCCTTGCTACCTTTGCCTCTCATTACCTCCCATTAGAATGCTGCTACATTATTAAATAGTCCTTGTTCAGAAATGTTACATTTGCGGATCAATGTTTCGACCTGGGTAAAACAATACAGCGAAAACAGAACATTATAAAATAATAAGTCGGGTTAATTTTTTGAATTTACTAGTTTTTTATCACTTTTTTTCAATATTCTGTTTTGTAATGGAACCGTTTTGAATATATTTTTATTCAAATACAGTCGAAGAATTTATTATGATTATTAATGATTTATTGAGTTTTGTTTATACGTATCTCAAGAATATGTTTGAAAAAAATATTAAATTTTTGAAAAAAATATTAATATTTTGAAAAAAATATTATTACAGCAAAATAATTACGTGCTAACTACAGTTTCCTTCGGTTGTGGCCAAATTACCGGCTGTCCCAATAATCCGGTGTACCAAGCAAGCGGAATCGACTGTAACCTCAATTATTGACCACACATTTTGGTAGCGTGTAGCGTTCAAAGTAGGTACACCTGTTAGTGAACACGTAGGACGTAGGTGTTGTATACCGCCGAAGCTTTTTGGTAATCAAATCAATGAGTTGGCAAAACTGCTTGTATTTTTTGGTAGCGCTTACAATTTGCAAAGTAATTGTGGATTTTGGCGTGGTTGTATCTTGCGCCTATCAAAGAAGGAGCGGATTTCTTGATTAACTGAACACATTATTCGTACACTACCAAGGCCTGAGTTGCTTGGGGTTGTCTTCAACTTGAATTTTGTTGAAAATTTTCTTACGGAGTATTTTCTCTACCAAAAATTAGGTCGTAATTAGTATTTTAGAGGTCAAATCGTATTAAAAGGTCAGTTGAAAGGGTTTACGGTATTATTTGTTATTTGTTAATCTCAGTGTGATCTTTTTTGTGAAATTTTCTTACAGAAAGTATTTTCTCTTCTAAAAATTAGGTCGTAATAAGTATTTTAGAAGTCAACCCTTATAACGAGGTCACCTGAAATATTTTACGTTATTTGTTAATTATTAATCTCAATGTGATCGCTCGATCCTTGAATAAAATTACCTTAAATTTAACAAAACCATTTAATTAATTAACAATCACGTCGTTTTTTCCCAAGGGTAGGCAGAGAGGATCCACCACAGAACTCCTCTGTCAAACATCTCATACATACATACTGTTCTGTTATTATGGTTCTTTACATGACCCGATAATTCATCAGTATTTGATTCACTCTGGCTTCCCCGATTTCTTTTTCTTTTCACTTTTGAGTGAAATTACTATTTGGAATCACTATTTTCCTTGCACGCCTTTCTGTATTTATTAACCTGATGCATTTCAACTACATAATTTATGTAGGTATCTAAAAGTAAATTTACAATGTATCTTAATATTTTTTATTTTCCCTAGAACAGTATTCTTATGCAGCGATTAAAAAAAATCTTAAATATTTTCTTTAAATCCGTTCCATCATTTTCCTCTATTGGCTATCGGCGTAACTAGAAAACACAAAAGCCGGCAAAGCTCTCATTATTCTTAAAAGAGGATATATAATCTAGTTGTTTGATTATCGTGATTTATTTTTGGAATATAACGCCGTGTTGACTATCCTCCTGACGGTGTCTATCATCAGGGAAGACGTAGCGCGAATCAATCTTTTTTGGGCCAGTGATTCTGAATCCCGAAAAATTTATGTGGTTTAGCCATCAAGTAGGTACTGGATATCAAAGATTAAACCCAACGTCTCTAATAATATTAATAAGGTTTTGTAAGTTTCGATTAAAAATAAATCACGATAATACTTTTGGCCCTGAAAATCTCAAATCATATAAAGTTAGTTACTGTTTAAATGCAATCCACTCGATTGAGATAGAAATGATGCGTATAGCGTAATGATGTTATACGCATCATGGCTTGGCCAATTTCAGCACATCGCTCGCGATACACTATCATTACTATCAATTGGAATGTACGGCGAGTGATATATAGTGACAAAGCCACGAGAATGTAGCATGATCTGTCACAGACATAAAATCTACCCACCCCAAAACAAACCGTCTTATTTTTTATTTATTTACCTGATCCCGAGTAATTTTTAATAAAAAGTCTGCAATGATTTGAAATAATATTAATTACATGATGATATAGAAAACCTTTAAAGCGAAAATAGAATCTCGAACGAATATTTTTTATTAAGGCACCAAATAATTATTTGACCTTTGTTTTGATCATTAAAACACAATTAATTATATTAAGAAATAATAATAAGTGGAATCATTCTAATTAATAGGACGCAAAGTTCTCTTGCTTCCGTCTAAAACGTAAGCCCTTAATCCTAAGTCTAGACTGCCGTAATAGATAAAATGCCTTGTTAGATTTCTAGGACCATTTCATGTATATATATCAAGATAATATTACTCGTGTAGAAGAAAATATATTTAACACAATTTTCTGTCTAAAAACTACATTACATCGACTTATTTGACTGCGTATTTCATTACTATTTTTTGAGTTTTGTGAGCACAAACAAACGAAGACTGAATTTTTATATATTAGGATTAGAAACCAGTTAGAATTTAACTCAACCATTTGGAATGCATTTTATAATTTAAGACCTTGTAAGACGCTTCGTTTGAAACTACTTTATCAAACAATTTACCAACCGAATAACAATAAACAACCATCTATAAATAGTAATAACTTAGCTCCCCAATAGCGCAGAATGTCGTGCATAAGTAAATGTTCTTCATAATGTACATCAAAACTCCCATCAAAAATCAGGCCAGCTTTCTATACCAGTAATAACTTAGGCATAATTTTTTCTATTTGCATTGATAAAGAAACTAATAAATTAACGTATACAAACTTACTTACAGTGACTGCCCGACTGGCAATATAAGCAAAACAGCGAGAAACGTAAACACTAGGTTAAAATAACACTTCAGGTGTTTAACAAGTATAGGTTGTTCGGAATTTGCCGAACTTTTAACTAATACAGATTATTCTTTTTATAAGAATACAGGGTGCACGTCCAACATAATAAATGGAATACGCTTGTGTCTTAAAAACTTGGAGGGGTTCGAAATTATGAAGGAAATCAATAAAAATACTGGTTTTATTTTAAATAAATAAAAGAAATTGCCCAAAAGTATATTTTAAAGGTTTTTTTTCTCCACACGTTACCCCTACTATCTTCCGACCAACCAGGCTCTAATGTTCTGTCCCCTCTAATATTTTTTCTTTCTCTCTTCTTTTTGGTAACTTTATATATATATAAATATAGTTAGTTAGTATTATAACGATCCCTAATGTTCGTTATAACTGAAAATAGTTGACTATTTGTAGAATTGTATAATAAAGTGGATTAAAACAAATTATTTTTTTGTCTAAGCCATTTGACACCGTCTTCCAGTTTCTGCTCCTAAAAAAACTTAGTTCATTGGGTATTGTTAATAGAGGTTTAGATTGGTTCAAAACTTATCTTGGAAATAGATCACAGACAGTAATGATTAATGATCACATTAGTTCAAATAAATCAATTGTATATGGTGTTCCCCAGGGTGGTGTTCTAGGTCCAATTTTATTTTTGTTATATTTTAACGACTTTTCTAAGTTGCCGTTTTCTGGTACATTAGTTGTATTTACAGATGAAATTGTTTTGGTATTTGCTGGTGATACAAGGGATGAAACTTATGCTTAGTGCGAGGTGGGATTAAAGGCAGACAAAATTTGGCTTTATCAAAACAGAATATATTATAAAAAATATATTTTAGCATTTCCACGGTAAATAAGCAATCTTTGAACAGTTCCTTAAAAATACACTGTTGTTTACTTCAACTACCCATAGTAAAACAAATAATATTTGCTGTTCTTACCATCCCCATGGCACAAATCATATTAAATACCTTAAATATCACTTTGAATCCGCTAGTCAGCTCCAATTGAACTATCATGACGATGTCTTTCTTCTGATAGGTGATTTTATTATTTCTTTACTTAACTGGGATCTAAATTCAGAAAAACGGATGATTCTACAAGCTGCTACTGACAAAGCTAGCTCTACTGTGATTGACTTTTTATCTCTTTGTAACTTTTGGCAATATAATAGCATTTTAAACGTAAATCAACGTGTTCTTGATCTAGCTATAAGCAACATGAACTGCTCGTTAAAACCTTGTTTTTCTCCTCTTTTAACTAAAGACTTGCACCATTCAAAAAAGAATCTTACTTAACACATCAGCCACAACAAGTTTTGTTATTTAATTCAAATAACTATAGCAAGATTAACGCTTTTTTAGAGCAATTGAATGGTCAAATATTTTTAAAACAGTAGGTATGGAAAGAGCTACTAATAAATTCTACAAAATTATTTATGGAGCAATTGATCTCTGTGTTCCATCAAGAACCATACATTTGTCTCCCAAATATTCACTGTGGTATACTCCCAGCCTAATTAAAATCATCAAAGAGAAGCTAAAATTTCACCAAAAGTTCAAAAAGTATTCACACTTCTCAGATTACTATACCTTCTCTTTACTTAGAACTCGAAAAAAGAGAACTGAAATAGAATGATATACTAACTATATAAAGCGTTCTGAGTCAAATATAAGGAATGATGTCAAATATTTTTGGACTTTCGTGAAATCAAAACAATCATCTTCTGAAGTACCCAATAATATGTATTGCAAAAAAGTGTCCTCAAGTGATGGTCAGCGAAATTGCAATTTTTTTAGTGATTATTTCCAATCTGTATTTATTCCTGATAAAACTACTAGTAATACTTCCTTTAATAATGTCTAAATAATTAATGATGATAACATGAATACAATTAATTTCAATGCAATTAAAATAACCGCACCTTTAGTATTAAAAAACCTCAAAAACATTGATACGAAAAAGAGTGCAGGTTGTGATAAATTACACCCAATTTTTATTGTTAATTATGCTGAAAAACTATTTACTCCAGTAACACTGCTTTTTAAAAAATCTTTTAAAGAAGGTGTATTTCCTAGTATTTGGAAAAAAGCATTCGTATCACCTGTTTTTTAAAAAGGGGACAAACATAATATTGAAAATTATAGACCTATCTCTAAACTATGTATCGTATCTTAAGTAAAATCATGGAAAAAATCGTATATGACCAACTTTTTAACTTATGCAAAAATACTATTACTAGCCCCCACCAACATGTTTTTTTTTCAATGTAGATCTATTGAATCGAATCTAGGATAATTTACTTATTTTGTTCTCAACTCTATGAATAGTGGAAAACAGGTTGATTCCATTTACATAGATTTTTCACAGGCATTTGACAAAGTAAATCACGACATACTATTAAATAAGCTCTTGAAAATCGATGTATGTGGCTATCTTCTGAGATCGTTCTCGTCTTATGTTAAAAATAGAAGTCAAGCTGTTGCCTTAAAAGGTTACATGTCACAAATTATAACTATTCCTTCAGGGGTACCTCAAGGTTTCCATTTAGGGCCTCTCTTGTTTACATTATATATTAACGACATAAAAGTGTTATTAGTCATTCTTCTTTCCTATTTTACGCAGATGACATGAAATTATATAAACTTACTCCACAGATGACTGCAACCTATTACAAGAAGACGTAGGCAAAATTAAACAATATTGCGATATCAATCAACTCTATCTAAATACAGAAAAGTGTAACGTTATTTCATTTACACATAAAAAACAGCCTATTAATTATACTTACAAATTAAACCATATACCCCTACAACAATACTACAATAAAGGCAGAAAATTTTCTGATGCCCTATTCTTATACAAAATCGTGAAAAGTCTTGTTGATTCTTCATATCTGCTAGAAAAGATTGCATTTAGTTGCTCTGAACACAACAACAGATCGAAAAACTTATTTAGAACACAATGTAAAGCCAAATATGCGCAAAACTCTTTAATAGGACGTATCTGTAAAACTCACAATACCTTACGAGTTGTAGACATTTTCTAGTGTAACTTGAAAACATATAAAATGCAACTAATACTAAACAGACAACTTTTTTTTTATTTTGTGAAATAATCCTATCATCTTAGTTTATTTTATTGGTTTTATTATAATCATGCATAAACTGTATTACTACTAACTGTCTTTAATTGCTTTTGTAACATTTTGTAATTCCTTATAAAGTTTATTATATATATTTCTTTGTCCTTTATAAATATATTGAATACGTACAAATATTGAATCAGTGAAGAATTAATGGAATTAAATAATTGCTGTTTATGCTTAATATATAAATGACTGTTTGTTTCCAAAATAAAATAAAATAAAATAAAAAGTTTTGAAAAGAGTAAACAATATCAAATATTTTGGCTTAATAAATGATAGAAATCTAAAATGGAACAATCAGATTACTATATTCTAGACTCTTAGCAAAATATTGGACGTAGTTACATAAAGTAATGTAAATTATGCGCTTATTCAGTCAACGCTTTCATATAATGTTGTACGTTGGGGTTCTTGTCATAACACTACCCTAGAGTCTTTAGATATTGCACAAAAATTTATTTGAAAAAATAATGTAGAAGAAAAGTTTTTTGTATTCGTCACAGTTATTGTATAGTGAAAGTAATATTATCTCTGTAATGCAGTTGTACATAATACAGACTCTGTAAACTTTTCAGTAACATTGATACTGCCAAACATCATAACAAGTGCGCAACACTAGAGTGGCTTCTTCTTAAATGTAGTCTGTGAATACCAGTACATCCTTTCGACAAAGGAGTTTTTTTATAAAGCTTTCTTGCTTTATAATATACTCAGTGAAAATGTACGAAAAAACAGGTTCGTTAAATCTATTCAAGAAATTGTTAAAAAATTCCACACTAGCTGAGAGTGGTGATTTTGGATTACCCATATTGTTGTTTTGTCATAAATCACCTAAGAAACCCCATATTCGATATGTTCCATCTTTGTTTGTATTATGTACTTAACTTATTTGATTAAATATAATTGTAAAACTGCTCATCTCAAAACAGGAATTACCTAGTGAGATGAGCGACGGAGGGTTCAATTGTAATGTACCTTTTTATGAATTAAAAAATAAATAAAAATATATTTTAACAAGGCATGAATACAAATAACTGATAATTTCACACTATGAAACGTTGACCTTATTGTCAATTTCCAAATTTATTGAATTATGCAATGTAGGTATAATGTACAAATTATCTGAAGTATTAAGTTAGAGTGAATGCTGCAAAGTTTGATGTCTGTATCTTAGACGTGCGGATGACAGTTATCCGTAAAACTACAATAACTTAATAATTAGGTATCATTTTTAAATTGGGATTTACGAAATCAATGACGTGGTTTTTTGAAAATGATATTATTAATTTTATACACTACTTTATAATTTGTAATACATAAAAAAACATTTTTAGAAAATTTTAATTTAATTTGTTATGTATGATTACCTACGCTGAAGTTGTCACAATAGTAACGAAACCGAAAAGCAACAATGTAATTTGTATTGAAAATTATATTGCATGATCTCATATTTCAAATTCAGATCAATAAATGTGACGTTTAATAATACTGGTCTAGTGGTTATAGACGTTCTCTCGGTAAAACAAAGATGCTGGATTCGATTCCTATTTGTGACCGATATCATTTTATTTTCTGTGTCTTGTTCTGTTTGAAATATTGTTTCTCGGATTTCTAAAATTTTGCGGTTAGTCCTTTCTGATCTGATGTTATCACATTTAATAAACACAACAAGGACAGGGAGCTTAGAAAAGCAATTAATGTAATAACTAAAATACTATAAAGCATCGCTCAGATTATCAAATCTTCCTCACTGAAGCAAGAGCAATTTGTAATTTTCAGTAAGTAGAACAGTAAAATTAGTCAAAACGGTTACATACTTTGCTTGTTTCATTGTTGTTACAATATGAAATGAAATTATTATCAGCACGGACTCAATAGCAATGTACTAGATAAAATTTAACTTACACCATGAAATTAAATTATTATCAGCACCGACTCAATGGCAATGTACTAGATACAATTTAACTTACGATCCTGCACGGGAGGAACGTCAAGAATTTGTTACATTTATTCCTTTGTTCGCTTTTTTTTTTTTCTTATTTTCTCTCCAGATAAGAAAAATGGCTCCCGCCACGGGGAACCGCAAGCGCTAGGAATGGAGAACATGACTCGTGATACGAACATATTTCCAAATTAGGTTTGTTGTGATTGCCCAAAGGGCGTGATTTTACAATATACTGTAGGCCCCGACCGCGGTGAAGCCATAATGTTTTCTATAGCTTATTTATAAAATAAATAATATTACATTTCAATTTCTACCACCGAAAAGCTGTTTAATTAATTTCATAATACAAACATAATGTAATAATTGATTTTCTAAAAACTGGGATTAATCATTTTCTAACGAATCATTTCTCATTGATTGGCATTTCCTGGTAATACAAATAATTCAAACAGCAGTAAAAAAAATATTTATATTTTCAGAATAATTTAATGAGTATAACCTCAAAATGTAATATAATCATTGAGTTATATATATTAGAGTCTACATTCCTTGCTATATCAGTGTGAAATATTGTTCCTGTGCGGGAAGTAGGAAGTAGGAAAGAAGTTGCGGCTGTCGACCGAATCCTTCCGACGGCGAACGAACTAAACGAACGAGCCAAAGGTGACCGGCGGCCGCGCGCCGCCGCCAAATGCTCCACGATTAATAAGTCAATTTACACGACTACTGATTATGGTAAACCCTAGTTACAGATGAAAGATTAAACCATTGCTTTACCTATATTTTCCGGTACGACTTGTACAATATCTCAGCGTGCATGTCGGCATTTTTTAGTTATCGCCGGAGGCCTGTGCCAGGCGATCGCTTGTAACCGACTGATGCCCGAGATATCTAACATCGGACAATGATCCGATATGCGTGGCCCATACTTCGAACGCAAAAGATGACTCTCTCCATATACCTAATTAAATATAATAGTATTTTTACATTTTGGTTATATTATTAAAAATTTTTAAAAGAGATCGACTGAAGTTTTCCACTTATTTTAATAATATCTGTTAATTAAACTGTTTAATATTATTTATAAACGGCATTTTTCTGAATTTGATTTTGAACAA
This sequence comes from Hesperophylax consimilis, assembly GCF_061612785.1. Classification (NCBI taxonomy): domain Eukaryota; kingdom Metazoa; phylum Arthropoda; class Insecta; order Trichoptera; family Limnephilidae; genus Hesperophylax; species Hesperophylax consimilis. The sequence continues at coordinate 6,824,535 of NC_142866.1, forward strand.
ACACCCATCCGATAAAATAAATAACTGCAAACCTACGCGAATACCTAAATGCATTAGGTATATTATATAAAATATTGTGTAAATCTACAGCTAAGTATATAATACAATAATTTCAATAATTTACTTACCTTTGTTCGTTATGATTTTAAGTATTATAATAAAAAATCACACACTTGACTTGACGACAGTAATTGACTGACACCAAATACTCGCAAAACAATTTTTCACAGTGAAATAAAAATAAATGATATTTTTTTAAACTAATATTAAGGCGATGCCATACGTAGTAATGCAAAATCATGTGATTTTGGTTTGAAAATTTTGTCGCCTAGAAATGTTTCAGATGATTTAATTAAATACTGCGAGTAGAATACATCCTGGCCTTTTTAGATAAGTCTTTTTATAAGCCCAGAAAAAAATAATGAATAAGGCCTATGAAAACTGCTTTAAAGTTCAAAATCTCCTACTTACGCACACATTTTCGGTTACGATTTTTTTGTATAATGTGGAAAATTAAGTCATCTATAAAATGATCGAAAAAAATTTAACTATTTTTGCCTGAAAATCCACAAAATAAAATAAAAGGCACTTTTTGGCCTTAAGGGTTGTTATTGATAGCGGCTCAATTTAAAATATTACACGACGTAGTGCATCGCCTTAATAAAGATTTACAAACTTACCATTTGTTCATTTGGAATGATTTGTTTTCGAATATAATCCATTTAATATGTCAAAATATTTCCTACTTTTAGAGACAACTTGCGTTGAATTAACATTTCAGTATTTAAGCTTATAGTAGACAATTTTAATTTGTTGTGCTTTTACAGAAAATGGGAAACAAACCTATTAATAAATATTAAAGCATTAATTTATTTAATTAAAATGTTATTTTAATACCGGAATACCGAGAAGTTCAATCTAACATATCCCATTGAGTGTTTACTATACCTACAACATTTTAAAAATGGATTTTAAATGCATATATACATTAATTGTAAACAATAACATCTTTACTTATAAAAAAAACACCTTCCAACCCTTAAACGGTGTTTTAGTTAAATATTGCATAAAGACTACACGAGCTCGATTTAGAACTGATAAAAAATGTCTTTAACTGTGCTCCGAAAGAGCTGGCAACGTTGCATTCAGCAGATTGGGACCTGAAATTTCCTTCTTCAAAAAGTCGGGTTATTTCGAACATATCGTTAATAATTAAACCAAAATGGATTTTTTCTGGTTATTCTCTGGGAATTGTTATTATTTTTTTGTTGTATGATCAAAATAAAAAGTGAAGTGAGAATTTTCTTGCAGATTCCCAAATATTATTTTTTTTTTGAAAAGTAAGGAAAACATAGCAAATGGATACGCTCAAAAAAGTGCTTCAAAAGCTCTTCAGTGAAAAAAGGCCTCCTGAGGCTAGTATGGATTAAGATAATTCTGTTTAAATTTCCGATGAAAATAGTTATTGCGCTACAGTTGTGTTGTTTCTATGGCATCTAATAAAAGATTTATGGCGATGCACGCACTTAATCGCTTTTACAATCAAAATATTATGAGTTGATGACCGCAGAGTAAATAAAATAGACAAATTAAACAGTACTTAAACTTTATCTCTAAAAAATCTAAGCACGTGTTAATGTTTATGCTATTTAATTATATCGAGTGCCTAATTATCATGTTCTGCTCAATTAAGTTATATGGGAGCAGGATATTAGCTTCGTCCAGGCACTTTACACAACGCACGTAAGTTATCCCGAATAGCAAATAAATAAGTAAAAAGCTGAAAGGGCAGAATAAAATACAGGGTTTTCCAATAAGAGGTGTTATTTTGATATTCAAATAGCTATCGAGAGATGATTAATGATTTTTTATGGCCGGAATTGGATGGTTTTGATTTGGACAACGTTTATTTTCAATAAGACGTGCCAAATAAGTAACGAAACCATTGATATTTTACGGGAAAAGTTTCCGGACCGTGTTATCTCTCGAAGAGGTGATCACAATTGGCCACCGAGATCTTGTGATTTAACACCTTGCGACTTCTTCCTTTTGGGGCCACGTGAAAGAGAAGGTCTACGTCAACAGCCCAGCGTCAATTCAAGACCTCAAAGATGGAATTCGTGAGGCTATCGAGGACATAAAGCAGCCACTTTGCGATTTGGTTATGGAAAATTTCATGAAAAGGATATGGTCCTGTAGGAGTGGTCGTGGTAGTCATTTGACTGTTGTTATTTTTTTACTATTAACGGCATACCTTCCTCTTTATAATAAAATAAACATTCGATCATTTATATTAAAAATGGCATTTTTCTTTGAATATCAAAATAACACCTCTTATTGGAAAACCCTGTTTATAAAATTATTCTAGTGTCCGTACGAAGCTATTAATTGACGAACGTTATGATAATTGTAATTTATTAAGTTGGCAAATATGAAATAAATTGATGAAAAAAATTCTTTTGGAATGAAGTAAAGTGATGTTTTCCTTCCTGTAGACGTTTATAAATGAAAATTAAGAAAAAAAATCATTGGTAGAAAGATGTTTGTGGTATCCTAGCAGCGGCTTTATTGAGGTAGTTGAATTACACAGTCCAAATAGAGTAGCCAGAGTAATCATAGTTATTGCTTACGATCAATGACGATGTCGTCGTGGTAGTTGATGTGCATCACGATTATTATTTATTTGGTACAATATTTATAATTGAATATATTATTTGATAATGTGGGCCTCACTTGGTGCTTTACCCGCACTGAGGCCCCCATTTTTTTTTATTTTTTATTTTTTTTTTTTAGTGAATACCACACAAGAGTCCCAACTGCTCCCGTCTGGAGCCAGTGAGACTATGGCATCCCCAATTGGGGGATGTTGTGAGGCTGAAGGTAAGTGGGTAAGGGAAAGAGGAAGGTGGGGAAGTACCTGGCTATTCAGATCTAGTCACTAAACACGGCTAAAGCCATTTGGAGCAACGTTTCAATTCTGAATGGTGGTCTTACACCAGGGCGATACTGGTAGTATCTTCCACTCTGGTATACAGTTTCTCTATACAGTCTCTCTATACAGTTTGAAAGTTAATTAATAAAATGATGATATGAAATTAAATAATAAATTGAAAATAATAAAAAGAAGTGAATTAAAGAAAGGTGAAATAAAAAATGTACATAATCAATGCGGTAATAAATAAAATTATTATTAAATTTTAAAAATCTGTAATTCTGGTTCCTTCTATGAGATACGGTAGTACATAATGATGCAAAACCATGTCATATGGCGTGTGTTTAATTTATGGGATGGTTGATTTATGGGATGGGATGATGGGATGCATGTGGGTTACATAACGGTGGGATCATCGGTGGAGACCGGTGAAGTGCGAAGTAAGCCTAAGGTACGTTGGACCTGGTTTGCTGATGATTGTGAGCTCGAATCGCGGGCGCAGCCGAATACGGTATTTATATAATAGTCACACGCGCCTAGTAAAGTCTAGAACCTTTCAGGCAGTAAGTAGGTAGGCTGGCGGCTACGCTATTATTCTGGATAGGTAGATACAGCGTACATTCGCCATTTTACTCGTAGATTCCAATGTGATGCGCGTTGCATGTATTAATGTTCTAGAACCTACTAAAAGCTGCCACTTCAAATCTACAGTTTTCGCAAGTGAATCTACAATTCTAATTAGTAGGGCGATCGCGATATTAAGTACAGCGCAGTGTTAGCACGTAATTTTACAATCAATAATGTATTCTATAAAAGACAACTAGGTATATTTTTTTCTAAACTTTTGTTTTCGTTTTGGATCAACCTAACTAACACAAAAAAATTTCTATTTCAAAGTGTTGTTATTTCAAATAGGTACCTTCACTGTCTACTATTATTATATAGTAAGTAGAAAACTTAACTATGCGGTAAAGCAAGCATTGCGCAAAAAAAGTTCAAACAAACTACTTCAGAGTTTTGCAGATAATTTAAGTTTTAGATATTAGAGGGAAGTAAGCCGTCCATTTCTCCGGTTCAGCCTTAAAATGGTAATAAATTAATGTTGCGTTAACAACGAAAACGAATCGGGATATAAATCACTCTCCGAAAAAACGCCATGACTCTTTCCTTCTTATATCACTCTGTGATGTTATTAAAACCCTTTCTCACTTTACTGTCCGGGTCACCTTTAGAGTTGAGTTCATTGTTTCAGTGTGAATTTATAATTATTGTAGTGTATTGTGTTGGCTTAAACCGCAGAAGTCAGTAACTACCTAGTCAGAAGGGCCAAATGCTAAGAATACAGAATAGCTACATACATTTTGGCGGTATCGGATAGGTAAATCAATAATAAGTCCTCACTAGAAATAAAGCATTATATCAACACGACAACACGAAGTATAAACTGTTAGACGTTTTTATAAAAATATTTGGCTCTAAGACTGCCAACAAGAAGATACGTTTTAATCAATTGAATGGAATTTATTGAAGTTATCTCTTATTTTCCTTTTTATTTTAATAAAAATAAATTATATTTAAAGAGTTTTTAACGATTGTTAAACTAGTTTTGTTCTCATGAAGCCAACATCAACTGTGAACGGGTGTTCCACTCGTGTACGTTGAGTTTCACGCACGTGCACCGTTCTCAATGCTAGCTCCTTATCGCAGGGTCCATTAAAATACCTGACAAACAGACTCAGCACCCTCACATTGCATCTGTGCCTTAGATATGGCAATGGGTCTGTTAACAATGGATTTTCAGCTGGACTGCCCCCTTTGCACAGAATCAAGTAGGTTTATTAAGTATTATGGGGCTCCAGCCCAGAGGTGGCTCTAAAATTCAATTGTTGGGCTTACTTAAGATTTGAGGGTTAGCAGTTGGATACTACTAAAGAATCAGCCAGCCCTATACAGTTTCTCGGAAGCCAGATTTACTCGCGCTTAATATTCGGTATTTTCCAAAAAAATAATAGGCAGCCTCAAACTACTCTAATTAGAATTACACATTTGTAAACAAAAAATCGTTGTAGGATATGACTACACTACCCTAAGAGTTAATGGCCTCTTGCGTTATTTTCAACGATGAGTTATATTTTGACACAGTAGGTACTACTGCGAGCACGCAGTTAGAGAATTGTGTGCATTGCGTTGTACCATTTTAGTACGTTTGGCGGACGTGTATCATACTTTTGATGAGACTGTGGAGTAGAGATGAAATTGGAGTTGAAGTGTCGCAAGTGACCAAGAAAACTGCTGCATGCGATTCGCGAACCGAGGTCCGTCGACCCCTGGCTTTCTTAGGGTCAACACTTTTGTGGACGTCTTTCAAAGCCCCTACTATTTAAATACCTTTATTGAACGTGAATATTACATTTTGAGGTCAAGTTGTTGACTTAAACCAATTTAGTGAAATATAATATTATATAGGTATGTTTTAGAAGGTTGGTGAGGGGGGCAGTTTGCACACGCACGTTAAGTGAGTATCTTACTGTGGCCCACTTAGTTTCCCTCTCCAATTGTATTAAATGAAATATTTGTAATTACAATTGCAAAATTAAAACCTTAACATCTTTACTAAAAAATTAATCACTTTTTTTACACATTGCATAAATACTGTTAAAGTTTTTTGTTGGTACTAATAAAAAATATCTTTACCAGGGCTGGGAAAGAACTGCTATTACAAAGACTATTATTTCAGCGAAATTTATGTCTTGAAAAAGTGAGGTTATTTCAGACATGTTATTTTTAATTGAATATTACCGCTAGAATTTAATAAGACATCTATGAAAGTGATGTTTTTTAGTGACATAAATCAAAATTTCAAATTCTCTTCCATTTTAAGACGTTTGGAGTGAAAATATGCGTTTTTTCTACTTTATTCTCGTTTTATATTAAAATATTACAAATTATAAATATCAAAGCGTATTTCAAATAAAAAATTGCAAAAGATAACTATAACTGGTTTTCTAAAATGGTATTTATTTTAACGACATCTTCAAAATGAAGAAGTGTGCAGCACATTTAAAATACATGGGAAATATTCCGAAACTCGATGCAAAAAATTTCAATTTTATACAATAGATTAACAATTCTCTTTAGCTGTGTAACAATAATAAATATTTGGCTAATTTATATAGCGCCGTTTTCGTGAGAAATCACCTCAAGGGCGCTGAACAATGTACATATATTTCCATGAACTATTTCATGTCAGTTTCTATTTATTAGTAATGTTTTCATGTAGATGGTCGTTGATCAAATGAATACAATTTTCACCACGTTTTTACTAGTAAGGCCGTAATTGTTTTCTGACAATCAATCTTTTAAATATCAGTATTTCAGTGATTTTTATTTGAGTATGTTTAGGAAACATACAGTTAAACGTTAGAATTAATTTTGCATTCAATAGGTTGAGTATAAAATAAACCAGTTAAGTTCCATTTATATTTTTTTATATGGTTACAGGTTAGGAAGAAAGTAGATATTTAAAGCTATAGGTGGAAAAAATATGTAAAGGATAGACGGACGGCAAAAAAATAACTGTTTTGGTTTTAAAAACGTTGTAAAGGTAATTTTATAAAAAAAATAACAAAATTAATTAATTTTCATGTGTTAAAATTATTTATGAAGACTAGCTAATGTATTGTTCTGGCCAGCGCCAGCGGGACGATGTCGTCCCCAATAAGGTATTTACTCATACCATGAACCCCGTTCAAAACGTGCGGACGATTTCGTAATATTTGTTTTTAATCCTATCATGCGAAAAATGTTTTATTTTAATATTTTCATTCATTATTTTTAATTTTAAAAACGATCGAAATCACACAATTCTAAACTGTTCCAACTGGCTACACTGACTTATTGGATGTTACTGGCTGGTAAGACGGCTGTCACTGACCTTGACCAGTGTGTTGTTAACAATGTCGTATTCATGAATACCAACGAACAATTCATTAAGTAGCAAATCAAAAAAGCACATCAGAGAAAATTTATTTGTTAAAATAAAATAATGCACTAATGATAGTGATTTTTAAATTATTTTTTTCGATACTCAAAATACCCTATTCTTGGATGTTAAGTGGAAATTAAAAAGAGAGAAGTTTAGAGCTATTGAAATCTATTAACAAAATACGGACAAATTAATTTCAAACAATACAACGTTTTAATTCTTAATGGGTGTATCTCACAAAGGGGAAACTGTGTGCATACTCCACCATGAAATCATTTTGACACTTGAAAACGATGACAAAGCGTTCAAATACATGAGTTTGAAAACCGTCCAGGTGGCGGACCTGATCCTTTGGTGACCACTGATTCTATTTTTATTTTATAAAAAAAAACAGTTCGTGATTAGTTGAGCAAGGAATCAATAGTCAAAATTACCCTCTCTTACTTTCAACGATATCGAATACCAAAGGTCTGTTCAGGAACGTCGAACTGTAACTTACTTTTAGAAGATATATTCTTGTTAGAATCCTAAAATAACTGTTAAAATAAATATCGGATTTTCTTAATTCTAAAGGTATAATATTGTACAAATATTGTTTACTGAAATTACACGTATCTCGATATTAGTGTATTGTGTAACTTTTCTTACTAGTCGAGCAAGGAATCAATAGTCAATATTACCCACTCCTACTTTCAAAGATATCGACTACCACAGGTCTATTCAGGAACGTCGAACTGTAACTCACTTTCGGAAGATGTAATGTTGATAGAATCTTATAATATTTTAAAAGTATTGTTTAGTTAAGAATGCTGAAATTATACGTATCTAAATATTCGGGTATTGTGTAACTTTTCTTACTGCGACACCTCGCAAGATATTACTTGGCTGTTGCGTATCTTGAATAACTTGAGATTGTAATACCACTCGATTGGACGATGGTGATAAATGAAATATTTTTCTCAACCCGAGTCTCGAACATTTCCGCAATCCGAAAAGAGGAAAGATGAATAATGCCCTGAACCCGTTCCATTTCGGACCTTTACACAAAATAGCGAGAGTGTAAAATGACCCGCGCTAATGCTGCCAGCATGAACTTTTTTTTTTTTTTTTTTTTTATTTCCTTTATTTTTTCCCAATTTACATATTTCACAATACAAGTTTTTTAATAATATGAAAGGGAACCCACTAAGGCGCAGCCTGTGCGTGGGTAATATAATTTAATACATTAGATTTTTGTACCTAAAAATATATAACAGTAAAAATAAAATAAAAAACAGTAAGCATAATAAAGAAAAACGGTAGGATTATAATTAAAGTTATTCTAAAAGATTGTGCAAGAGGAGCATATTAAAAATAAATCAAAGTAAAAATAAAGATTGTAAGATAATATATATGAATTAAAAGAACACAAAATAAAATAATAATAACTATACAGAAACAAAATAGAAAAAATTAAATGAATAATGCTTCAACATTTGCATTGTACAGCCACAACTTGGACGGGTTGACTAGTGGACGGGTTTTCCGCTTCGTGTCACATTACACGAGAAAGATTTTCGTGTAAGCATTTTATACTGACCGAAGAATTCGCGCTACTTCAGACAAGTTGTTCCATGTTGAACAGTGATTATACATACTGTATATCAATTATTTAGTAAATATAATATAAACCTATGTAATTGCGGGAATATTGCATTTTTAAATAGCATTTAATTAAAATTTATTAGTTTTATCAAACTAATAAATTTTATATCTAAAGTTCAAAATAAAACAGAATATTTTCAAAAATTTATATTTGATTGTTGGTACGTTTGAACATTGAACTTAGGCCGGTTTCATTGCCATAACTCGGGGAGTAAAAAAAGCATATTATGCCAAATAATATAATAAAAGTGTGGTGATCTGCCGTGCCGATCACTCAGATAATTTGTAAATAATAGTCGTTTGGATACTCCATACTATTTGGTTTATTTAGTATTTATAGAAAGGTACAGTATTCGAGATGTTGTTGAAAAGAGAGGACGAGTTACAACAGACACGCCTTTTTATACGTCTCGGTCATGCTGTCTTACTCAGATATGCCTGTCTCTTTCATACCGACAGACATACGTTCACCACATCCCTCCACACTTAAATCAGCAGACAGTAACACAACATGATTATCATAATAATAATTATAAAACATACATACACATATTTAATTATTATTTTACAACATTTTCTTTTTTTATTCATAACCATGTTCATTCGGGAGTTGACTGCTGCTTATTATGATTTCTCTGTCCTTGGTCGAAGGCGCTCCTTCCAGTTCCCTGACGTTGACGCCACGGGTTCACTGGAGCTGGAAGGAAAAAGAGGGTCACCCATTAGATTGTCATCCGAAACAAAGTCGGAGACATCGTACTCATCGAACGATAGCCTCCTCGTCTCAGACTCAGGGATTAAAATACTAGGGTTCTTTTCCCATGATACACACAGTTTGGATAATTGATCAAAATGTCTTTTCCAGTACATGATTTTATCATTCAATTTAACCTCAATTAAATATAGTTTATTTCCCAAACGTTTATGTACTTTCCCTGGTACCCACTTATCATTGTTTTGGTCTCTAAAATCTCTAACCATAACTTTCTGATTAATCTTAAAATTCGTAGATACTTTGTTATTCCTTTTATAATAGAATTTCTGATTTTCCTGACATTTTGACATTTTCATTTTGGTATCTTTATCAATCACATTTTCCTTTACCTTCCCCCCTCTAGGTATAAAATTATTCAAATTTGACCTTAACCTTCTACCAAACATTAGAACTGCTGGCTCTAACCCTGTTGTACAGTGTGGTGCATTCCTATAATCTGTGAGAAAACATTCTAACTTCTCATAATAACCTGACTGAAATTTTTTTTCTAATAATATTTTCTTTAAAAAATTTTTACACGATTTGACTGCATTCTCTGCCAATCCATTTGATTGAGGATGATTTATAGGTGTTGTTAAATGTGTAATGCCATTTAACTCGCAAAACTGTTTAAAGTCTGCTGACATGAATGCTGCTCCATTATCAGAAACTAAGGTTTGTACACTACCGAAATAACTGAATAATCTCTTTAAGATTTTAATGGTATTATCTGAGTTAGGTGAATTTACTTCCACGCAATCCAACCATTTTGAGGTTGAATCTATGATTACCAAAAAATATTTATTTCCGATAGGCCCTACGTAATCTATATGAATCCTACTCCAAATTTCTTCCGTTATCGGCCATGGAGTTAACTCACTCTTAGGTTGTGATGGTTGAATTTCCGCACAACTTCCACACTCTCTAACTAAAAATTCAATTTGACTGTCTATCCCTGGCCACCAAAAATAGCCTCTAGCTAGCCCTTTCATCTTGGCAATCCCTAGATGAGATCTATGCAATAAGCTTAATATCTTATCCCTTAAACTTATTGGAATTACTAACCTATGGTTCCAGAAAATACAATCATCAATTATTGATAAATCGTTCCTTTTTATCCAATAAATCCATTTGCAATCATCCTTATTGACTTTATTTGGCCACCCTGTTCTAAGATAATTTTTTATCTCTAATAATAATTTATCCGTATTAGATTCTGCTTTAACTTCCTCAACATCTATTGGCATCTCGCTATTATTTTTGAATAAACACAAAATTCTTGAATCAAAGTTATTATTTTCCTCAACAGGATCTCCTACAGGTACGCGAGATAAGTAATCCGAACAATTTAATGTTGATTTTACGTATTGAACTTTATAATTGAAAGATGAGAGAATTACACCATAACGTTGTAATCTATTACAAGTTAAAACAGGAATTCCTTTTTTTTCACCAAAAATTCTACATAAAGGTTCATTATCTATTTCTAGAATAAATTCCCTTCCGTAAATGTACTCGAAAAACTTCTTAAAAGCAAACACAATTGCACAAGCCTCGAGGTCTAAAATTGAATATTTCTTTTCCGCTTCTGTCAGTTTACGAGAAACAAAAGAAATAGGTCTTTGTAAATTATTTTCATACACATGTAACAATGTTGCACCCAAACCTTTCGTTGAGGCGTCCGTAACTACCTTCAAAGTAACATTTGGATCGTAATGTGCTAACACTCGATTATCACATAAAATTAATTTTATTTTATTAAAAACTTTTACGCAATCTTGATTAAAATCAAAATTCGTATTTTTTTTCAATAATTTGTGCAAAGGATCTAATAACATAGACATATTTGGCACAAAAGATCGGTAAAAATTTACCATTCCTAAAAAACTGCGTAGCTCTGATAAATCTTTTGGTTGCGCGACTTTACTAATTGCGTTCGTTTTATCTTCCATAGGTTTAATCCCTTCCTTCGAGATTTCAAACCCTAAGAAACATACCGATGAAGCGTTAAAATTGCACTTTTGAATATTTACGCACAAACCGCAATCTTTTAACCTATTAAGAACTGCATTTAAATTAGCATTATGTTCCTCTATCGTTTCTCCTGTAACCATAATATCATCCAGGAAAACCGCTGTTTTCTTCAAACCTTGTAGACATGAAGCTATAGTTCTACAGAATATTGCCGGTGCACTGTTAATCCCAAACACTAGCCTAGTGAATTTAAATAACCCCAAATGTGTAGAAATCGTAGTATATTCCATACTTTCTTCGTCTAGTTCCAACTGTAAATAAGCTTGACGTAAATCAATTTTTGAAAATATTATTCCGCCCGAAATTTGTGATAATAAAACTTCTATCTTCGGCATGGGATATTTGTCAACAATCAATTGTGGATTCACAGTACATTTATAATCCCCGCAAATTCTAATGCTTCCATCGCTTTTAACTACGGGTACGATAGGAGATGCAAACTTGCTATAACTAATCGGAACTAAAATTCCCTCTTCCTGTAAACGGTTCAATTCCGTTTCAACTTTCGCTTTCAAAGCGAAAGGAATACTTCTCGGATTGCAGAATTTTGGTTCTGCATTTTCTTTCAATTTTAAATGAACTTTAAATTTATTGAATCTACCTAGTTTACTTGAAAATACCTCCGGATATTTACGCACTAACGTATCGATACTATTATTGTTTACGTCATGAATATTATGCGTGAGTATTTCACTTTTCAACTGTGAAGAAACCGTCTCGAAACCCGTAAAACCAATGTTAAATTCCTTTACGAAGTCTCTACCTAGCACAGTGGTTGAACCATCCTTTACAACACAAAATTCCATTATTTTAGTAATACCCTTGAAATTAATTGACAAAATTAAACATCCAAGTAACTGTAACTTACAATTATTGTAACCCTTCAGGGTTAAATTCTTCGGCTTCAATTGTACATCTTTAAAATGTTCCCAATAATCTTTATCCGATAGGATCGATATTCCTGCACCCGTGTCAAATAATCCTTTTATGATGATACCGTTATTAACTTTTAACGATAAATAAATGGGATCGGTATTTCTTGTTAACCTTGAATTTATTTCACTTGAATTCACAAACACAGATGAAACTTCCTCCCGTTTTTTTTCGCGACAATTTTTACTAAAATGTCCCTTGTTTTTGCAATTAAAACACGTCACGTTTTTTAATCTACAATTACTGGAATCATGATTATTTAAATTACAATATTTGCACTTCAACTGTTGTATACGTTCTACTGATTTCTTTCTGGGAATTGTAACATTTTTGTCATTCGCCCGCGCCGGTGAAGTAGAATAATTCCTACCTGCACTACTATTAAAATTTTGCTTATTTCTAGAAATAAGCCCGACACTCTCGGATTTAATACACGTAATATTTTTATGAAATGAATCCATACCCGATGCGCACTCTAATGTACTTTTTAAAGTCAGCTTCTCTGCATCTAAAAACATTTTTTCTTTAATACGACCTTCTAATAAACCAGTCACAAAAATATCTTTTAAGTTTTCTTCCAGTCTGCTTTCAAATTTGCAGAATCTTGTTAGACAACGTAACCTAGCTATATAATCATTTATAGATTCCCCAACTTTTTGTTTCGCCGCAAAAAAATTTCCACGTTCCTTAAACACATTCTTTGAAACACCAATGTGGTTTCCTAATAACAAAAATATATTTTCAACCGATAAATCTGTTATTTTTTTTGGAAAACATAAATCTATCAGTAGATTAATCGTGTCTGTGTGTAGGTGGGATATTAAAACCGCCCTCTTTTTATCCTCGGATTTAAATTTGTCATCATTGACGAGGATCAACTGCTCAAACTGTAGCACGAACGTCTCCAGCCCGTCCCTAAGGTGACAAAACCTGGGTAAACCCACTCCCTCCATTTCCACACAGATTACCAATAATCAGAAAAAACAACAACAAACAGCACTCAACTCACGAATCTGATGATTGATGCTGCCGCCGATCGCCGCCCTTCCGCGTCCGACCGTCGTCTGGCTCCGTCCGGATTCCTGGTCGTCCTTCTCGTCCGGTCACCACCGCCACGCCTTCCCGTGTCGGGTCCCGGTACAAGTTGCCTGGATCCGTTTTTCCTCCGGTTTCTCGGCTGCTGATTCCTTGAGCTCAGCGCCTTGAATCTCCTCACCAGTTCCTTGCCTTGATGCTCCTTCAATGTCCGATACTGTCCGTGAAGCTGCCCCCAAATAATTTTTTTATGCGACAATAATCCCTTCCGCGGTGCTCGGTGGGATTATAACAAAACTATGGTTCTTTCAGCTGCGCCTACTGTGGTTCTTCCTCCAGGAAGAATTTGATGGCTGATCAGCTTCCTTTTTCGGCTGCTCCAACTGTAGTTCTTTCAGCTGCGGCTACGGTTCTTCCTCCAGGAAGAATTTTGCGGCCGTTCAGCTTCCTTTTTCGGCTGCGCCAACTGTGGTGATCTGCCGTGCCGATCACTCAGATAATTTGTAAATAATAGTCGTTTGGATACTCCATACTATTTGGTTTATTTAGTATTTATAGAAAGGTACAGTATTCGAGATGTTGTTGAAAAGAGAGGACGAGTTACAACAGACACGCCTTTTTATACGTCTCGGTCATGCTGTCTTACTCAGATATGCCTGTCTCTTTCATACCGACAGACATACGTTCACCACAAAAAGTAATAAAAAATAGCCGTTACGTTACACCTGGCAGATGTGAAACAGTAAAATTGATTTTTATCAAAAGAAGCGAAAATAAGAGAAAACACCTATTTATCTTTTTATTAATAAAACAATTCGTTTATTATTATTATAAAGTATATTAAGAAATATATTACAAATTAATAATTCATCATCGTTTTTATTAGTTCCATTGCCAATTTTAGTGTGAAAATAGAAGCAAATATATCGCACAGAGTTTTGGCGCCCGGGTGGAGAGAGCCCAAAAGTTGCATCGTCCCGTCTTGCCACAAAAATTTATTCCCCCTATACATTTTTTTTTCTTGGATGAGTTGGAAACTAAACAGAAATTACGATATTCATTTATCATTTTTTGTTAGAGACTAACTAACTAACCTTCACGCCGTTTCCCCGGTGTGAAAGTTACTTCTTACGTTACGTTACGTCCTCTGCTACCTTTTTTTTCATCATATATCCTCCTTACACTCCCTTTTTCGCTCATTCGTTCCATATGCCTAAACCATCTAAGCGTCCCTTTCTTAATCTTACTTATTACGCTTATATCAGCCTTATTTTGGATTTCTTTGCGGATCTTCACATTTCTCACACGATCATACATGGTTTTACCACACAACGCCTCAGGGATCTCATTTAAACAGCATTCAATCTACTTTCATAATTTCTCTGCCAGTTCCATTTCTCACTTGCATACATCAGGGTAGGTACCAGCACTCTAATGTGGACTGCTAACTTCGCTTCTTTGAACATCTTTTTGTTAGCGCCAACTGCATTCAGTCCTCCATTCATGGAAGTTACCTGCATTTACCCTTCTTTCAATATCTCTGTCAGCCTTCCCGTATCTCGTAGACATACTTCCTAAATACACAAACTGATCCACCTGCTCCAAGTATTTCTCATTCACAACTATATTGCACAATGTTTTCGTACTCTCTCTTTCAAACACCATTACTTTAGACTTACTTAAATTCATCATTTACTCATTCTTCATACAAACTTTGTTCATCCTCGATACGAAAGACTGTAGATCTTCCATACTAGTTGGAAGGCAAAAATTATGTCAATGCCATAGAAAAAAGTTTTCTTTATTTCAGAAATAAGTTTATATAAGGGAATCAATATTTTTTCTGGTATATATTAACCTCATTTTCGCAAACACTAATTTAGTTTTTATTTTAACAGTTCTGTAATTCTTCTTTTCCGAATCGAGAATATATATTCAGTGATTTATAATATTTAAATATAAATTTACGAACAAGGGAGCTAAACGTTGTAAAAACGTAAAATAAGTGTTTTGAAAGAGCATATATTTTTAAATCGTTTACGAGTATGTAACGATCGTGGAAGAACGGTAAAACCAGCAGTACGGTTTTTGGGCTTGGTTCCGCTAACTTGTAATCCGGAGTAAATAATCCGGAGTGAATAATCCGGAACGAGCTCCAGACGGAAGTGGGCCGGTGGTGCGCGGCGCGAGAACCACCCCAAAATGCCTTGCTCGGTCTTATTACAATAAACTTGCAACGAAGAATGCAGTTGTTGGGGAAAAACATTAAGGGTGGGTTGTTAACAGAATTTGAACAATTCGTCAATTTTGAAAGTTAATATTCAAGTTCCGTGAAAGTTTCAAAATATGTTATATCCATGTACTGTGAAGCAATCGGCTCGTGATGAAATAGTAACATAACTTGAATTGAACTTGAATTTTAACTTTGAAAGATGAATTGTTCAAATTCTTTGAAACAACCCGCCGTAAGGTACAATCAAATCTTTACTCTTGTTATTGTTGATTTTAATTATTGTTTCGTTTATTGTGCATATTTATTTTTATATCAGTTGGAATAAGATACGTTTTTCGCTTACTATGTTGTATTATTACAGTATTTAAAACAATTTCATACGAAAAAATATATTCGATATCCGAACGTTAGTAATTTTTGCATAAAATCTTAAATATAACGAATATACTTTGTGAAGAGGTTACCCTTATGTAATGAATTTTAATGTTTTTTTCTAAAATTTTAAGTTTTATGGTTGCTGTGTAAAACGTGCAAAGATTTTAAACAATGATTTTTTTTAAATGAAAGACAATATTTGAAAATCTCCAACAGAGTAAGATTTAAGTAAGTTTCTTGTGTTGTGATGGAGGACTTAGCTAGCGGAGGAATTGAACACAAGACGCCTGGGTGGGACCCAAACGCGATGCCAACTTACCCACTGACCGGTTAGTCTTTATTCCATGAATAATTGTACACATTATTTAAGATATTTAAATATGTAGTTTTTGTGGGAAGTTCGTGAAAAATACAGAGATTTCCTGTAACCCGATTTTGCAATTATTTTTCATAGCAGCTCGATGCTCTAAATATTAAGCCTTTTCCATGGGATATGGCGTGATCCCACGTTATAAATTTCGTGCAATAACGACAACAACCGTCGACGTAATAATATTTATGTGCCAAGGCTGGGAATCGATACGTAGATAGTGAGACTACCGTTGCCTGCCTCACCGACCGCGGCGGCTGCAGTTTGGTCAATATGATTTTCAGTCGGCGTTCGGTGCAACGTCAACCCACCCCCTCAACGCTGCATGAGCTTCTGGCCACACGCAACAGAACGTACAGCAAATGGCCATATCCTTCGATTTATAAAAAGAATAAAATATTATTTGCAATTATTTTTTGAAAGGCCCGATAGCAAAATGGTATTAGCACTTCACTTTGAGTTCGGCAAAACTGAAATATAAATCTCGGGGCAGGAGTTGATTGGCTGACTTGATTATTGAGTGGCAAATGAATCTTCAAGTATTTTTTGGAATTTAATGTTTCCATCTATAGGAGTACGTAACTAAATAACTAACTAAAACAAAATCAAAGCAAAATCAAAAAACACAATCAAAAAGAAAATAGAAGACATAATAAAACACAATCTCTTAAACAATATTATACTCTATATATTTCCTTTCACTTTTTCTAATGTTTTATTTTTTTTTATCATACTTACTTTTCATATTTTATTTTATTTGCACCTACTTACTCTGTATATAACATTGTAGTTATATTTTATGGAATGTGTGGGGTTGCACTCACCTCCCCACATTCTGGAATAAACAATTATTATTATTATAATTATTAATAAACAAAAACAATGTCAAAACGAAATAAAGTGCATACTAGACACTCCAACATGCAAGATGGAAAAACTAGGAAAATTACAAAACTTTGGTAAGATAAACAGAGCTACGTAGTTTCTATAGTTAAATAATATTATATTTGATATTCTTCTTTCTGAAATAAATTAGGTAATGACTTGTTTATATTTGGTGAATGATGTGTTGAATATATCAACAACATCTTTATAGTCATTACCCAAATTTTGTATACGGCGAACGGGGGTATAGAATTGAGATTCTGTGTTGGAGTTATTATTATATTAGTATTATAAACTTTCATTATCTCTTTATTATTTTAGGCATATATTATTTTTATGCTGTCTTCGTTTTAAAAACCGTGTACTGATTTTCTTCTCTTTTCTTAAATATATTAAATACACTTATTTGTTTTTTAACTAAACCTTTAGTATATTTTTTTCTGTATCATGCATTAAGTCGTGTAACCATCTAGGCTGTGATAATTACAATAAATATTATTGAGTAAATGAACGAAAATGAATCAAATAATGAAAGCCTGGACAAAGTTGCCCGGACAGGCTCTCATTCCATCATGTTCGTCTATAGGCGCTCCGTGATGGTTGAATTCGTTAGTTTAAACATGAAAAACAAATACCATAGAAAATTAAATTTATATTTAACCAGTCGGTACTCACTGACCATTACAAAACTGCTAACCGGAGCAACAACGAGCAATTTATGTAATATGATAATCATTAATAATAATTACAAAATGTTTGACGAACTAATTAGTTTGGAATATTTTTCAGTATCGATTAAATGTTTTTTTAAATCTACCAATCTGCAAAATATTTTTTCAATATTATATCATTATATTTTATAACATTTTAGCAGTTTTTCATTAAAAATTTATATTGAATTTAATTATATATATATATAAATAAATTTTATCGGGGAATATTAGTAAGGAAACTTCTATTAAAAAATTAAACTACTCTTTAATTTCTTATTACTAACCGACTTCTTGGACTCTTTTATACTGGTATTCATTCTTTCAACCGATATTGAAACCACCCAGCTGTCCCCTTTTCATAATAGGTAGTCCTTTATTCTTTGAAAGCATCCTCTTATTCTTTTCACAGTCTCACCACGTTTCCTCGGCGATCGATTTCAATTACATTCAATCTACTAGCTCTTCTGGGCCATTCTTGGTCTTACATGAAATTATTTAAAGATGCCCAGAAAAAAATTAAGCAGAGCTACAGAGCCTGTTTAACGAGCGAAAAAAATAAGGTGAATAAATTGAGGTGCTCGTGTAGGTTTCTCAAGAAAATCTCCCGGTGTTCTTTTTATAATTCTTCTCGAGCTCAAAGCGTACGACAGTTTTAAATTTTTAATTATATAGGGTAATAAATTTGGTCTTAAGGCTAAAAATACAAAAATAAGCTTTTTTAAGGGTGAGGCTAGGGTACGATGGCCTTCTTAACATCGAAAAGTGTACATTTTTTCATATCAACGCAGAGAAGATTTTAAAATTTAAAGTTTTAAAATATTCAAAAAAATATTACATAATAGCATTATTTTATCGAACTCTATTGAATAATCTTAGTTTGTTGTTAAGTTCACCCACTTCCCAATATCCGATCTATCTGAAACTTGGCAGATAGATTCGCTGTCGTATTTTGATGGTACTAACGTAATACGCGCATTTCTCTGAAATTGACTAGGGGCCGACCCAAAAGATTGAAAGTAGATGATTTATGGAAAAAAAAATTTTTAATTTCGGGTCGATTTTGTTTACATTATTTAAACGTGTTTCCCATTGTCTTGGTCAAATAAACATCATGTCTTCGATCCTATATCATCGCGTTGTAAATGAAAAAAAAATACAATGACATATTTCAATTTCGAGATCCATTTTTTGGCACGTTTCACAATTCAGGACCTTATTTTAAAATTTCTTTTGCAATAACTTTTACTGAATGTTTCACACGATCCTCTTATTCCTACACAAATCTTGTTTGACAATTTGGTTTTTTCTAACTTAAACAAGTAAATCATATCATATTTACGTGCATAAAGCATGTTTTATCAGTATGTATTTCACTATGAAACTGTGTCGTTCCATAAACTACTTCCTTTCCTGTATCGTTTGACTTCTGATTTATCATACTTCCTATATCGTATTGTGCTACTCAGACCTTACTTAACTTTTACATTATTTTATTCGTGACACTTAATCCCATAAATCAGAACCTTTTCTCCTACACGACAGCTAGCGACATCTGTATATTTGCTATTACCAAACATAGATAAACGAGTACGTAGGTTTGTTTAAGCGATTTGTAAATCTATGCGAGTAACTATTTAAAATGGTAATTAGAGTTTAAAACATTTTTTTTATATTCCGCAATTGTGGTATATTTTAAAAATATACGAAATTATGTTCAATATTAAATGTTTATTTTATTAAGTAACTAGTGTCGAATGAATAATGTAAATCACAGATGGTAATCGCCAGCATCGTTATCTAATCATAACGAACAACTTTCCTTTACTTAAATACATTTTACAGCTTAAAAAACATTCGCAATATTAAAACAAGACTTGCACAGATTGTACACTAACTAAAAATACTAAAAAAACACACCCGTTGGACAAAATCACTACACATACCTAGGTATAAAGCTTTACAATTTGCCTTCAACACAATTGAAAACTTTTTTTTATTTTTTTTATAAATTTAATTTAGATTAAATTTGATAATATTATTATTAAGTTCTGCAAGTGTTTTAGTTTTTTATTATTGTGACAGCTGTTTCCGCTTACAAGGTTTGAACAGTTTGAAAATGGCCTTGTAAGCCGAAACAGCTGTCACAATAATAAAAAACTAAAACACTTCCAGAACTTAATAATAATATTATCAAATTTAATCTAAATTAAATTTATAAAAAAAATTAAATGGAGTTCTACGAATTAAACACAAAAACAATAAACAATTGAAAACATTTGGACTTACAGAATACATATTATTTATATATGGATCTGGCTGCAATCCTAGTGTTAAAAATTGGGGATGATCCTTTTTGAATAAAAACTGGTTTTCTTGACACCACTTTACATTTATTTCAAACTATTGAAACAGGTATAATAATTATAAAGAACTGTGCGAATAACACTGCTACGATCGCTCTGACTTATGAGCTTGTTTATTATCGAGTTATTGTTGAGAAAAGAACCAAAAAACACATAATGCGAGCCTTTTTAAAGACTTCAAAAAACCACTACATGTAAATAAACACTTGTCATCGTGATGTCTAGCAGTAAAAATGAAACCTGCTATACCGACCAAATTGACACTATTTTCTAAGCAAGGACTCACACCATTTTGGTTAAACGTAGTAACTTCAAATTTCTAGACTACAGATGTCGGTAGCCTGCAAAATTGAACACCTAGTAAGTAATTATTTTGTTACCTTTCTCATAAGATGTTTTTTTAAAATTTTATAATGAAGTCAATTCTGTAATTTAATTTAATTTTTTTTTATATATACTATAGCTAAGTCTCAAATTCACCTTTTTTATTATATGCTATGACTAGGTCCACTGATATTTTTTTAATAATTTATCGTTGAAAAAGTCCTCCACCACTTTATACATTTTTATTCCGGGGGTAAATTACGCTAATTTTGGGAGGTGATTCTACATGATGGTAGAATTAAAAACGGTAAATAACTTTTATCGAAATTAAAAAATCATTTTCCTAAAGCAAAATATTTTTCCAACAGAATATTTATTTTCCCATACAGAAAAATCATCTTTTTACCTGAAAACTACCCTATAACAATAGAATTTTGATTTTTTATTTATAAAATCGTGCAGAATCATCCCCCGAAGTAAGAACACTTTACCTCAGGAGACGTTGTATAATAACTTTTAATTATAATTATTAATATAATGTCAAGAATAATTAATAAAAAAAAATGTTTTTGAGTCCTTAAATTTTTACACTTAAATGTCTAAATTTAAAGGTGCAATAATAATATAATAGGCCCTGATAAAAATATACACTCCAGGTATTTTATGAAAATATCTGGAGTCGGTGAATTATTTTCCCATTTGATAGCCGAACCCTCCGATATGAAAATATCTGGAGTCAGTGAATTATTTTCCCATTTGATATCCGAACCCTCTGATATGAAAATATCTGGAGTCAGTGAATTATTTTCCCATTTGATAGCCGAACCCTCTGATATGAAAATATCTGGAGTCAGTGAATTATTTTGCCATTTGATAGCCGAACCCTCTATAATAACTCTCGATAAAATAACTCTCTGATATGAAAATATCTGGGGTCGGTGAATTATTTTACCATTTGATAGCCGAACCCTCTAATATGAAAATATCTGGAGTCAGTGAATTATTTTCCCATTTGATAGCCGAACCCTCTGATTTGAAAATATCTGGAGTTGGTGAATTATTTTCCATTTGATAGCCGAACCCTCTGATATGAAAATATCTGGAGTCAGTGAATTATTTTCCCATTTGATAGCCGAACCCTCTGATATGAAAATATCTGGAGTCAGTGAATTATTTTCCCATTTGATAGCCGAACCCTCTGATATGAAAATATCTGGAGTCAGTGAATTATTTTCCCATTTGATAGCCGAACCCTCTGATATGAAAATATCTGGGGTCGGTGAATTATTTTAACATTTGATAGCCGAACCCTCTAATATGAAAATATATGGAGTCAGTGAATTATTTTCCCATTTGATAGCCGAACCCTCTGATTTGAAAATATCTGGAGTTGGTGAATTATTTTCCATTTGATAGCCGAACCCTCTGGTATGAAAATATCTGGAGTCTGTGAATTATTTTCCCATTTGATCTCTGGTGAGTTGACGTGTTGATCTTGTATTTATTTTGCTTATATAATGCACCTGCAAAATGTGGATTGACTAGATGATCATTTGTGGAAAAGCGTGTGGAAGGGTTTAGTTTTTCCTATGGGGAAGATTTAACCCGGACATAAAGTCCGAATAAATAATAAAAACAAATAGGCCCTGCAAGCGGCTTTTTGATGGGCTTCCCCAATTTAGTTTAGTTCCTCTATAGTAGATTTTTGCCCTTGGGTGTGAAAAAAATTACTTATCACATAGGTACCTATTCATTTTTACATTCTTATAAAAATAATTTTCTTCGGGAAAATACGACAAAATGTACCGAAATTGGGTCGGGAATTTGTGTAAAAGTTTCTGAAACTGAGAAATTCCATGTTTTGTAAATTTTCTTTTCGATATTTTCTCATCGGGAGCTATTTGATAAAATAACAAAGGGCCACTTCTGTTCACAACACTAATTTAACAATACTAATTTAATGCGTTTAGTAGCATAAAAAAATATATAAACAAAAGTGAAAAACTAGTATAAAAACATATTCAAAAAGTGTTTTTTACCCCTAAAAGAAACAGAATTGAAATTAACACGTCATACTGAAATCAATGTATTCAATTTATTAATTGACAATTTACAGAAGAAGGTCGTCACATTTCTCAATAGCTATTTTTTTTGTTATTCCTTTAATTTAAATATTCGATTAAAGCATTTTTATCATCCGATATATTAACCCCATGAACATCAAAACTTCAGCTTTCACACATCATTCCAGCGTTCCCCAGACGACAGCAATTCGTTTCAGTAGCCACCCTTCTCAAGGTCACTCATTCAGGTCTCGTGTTTTATCTCCGCCTTCCATCGCTCTGTCGCTCGAAAGGTCAGGAATACTCCGCACGCCCCGACTAAGCCGCCAGACTGGGCTCACTAAGTGCCCACCGCACAATGGACCAGGGAATGAATTATACTATTTTCCCATAAATACGTTTTCGGCGAAAGATCAAATTTAACAAATAATCTTTACACAGAAATAGATAACTGAAGAGAAATATTGCATTATTTTCTTGTTTCACAACGCCAGAGTTAACTTTAAAGCGGTAAAACACCACAGAGAGCTTACTCGAGACACATTGCTCTAAAATTTTGGCATTTACTGCTAGTATGTATCGGTTAAGTATCTTAATAAAAGGCTAGGATAGTAGAGTAGTGAGCGATTTATTTCTTTTACAATAATAAACATATTTATGTAATGAAAATGTTTTATGTTTTCACTGAGGTGACGAGGCATGTGTTAAAGTTTTTTTTGTGAAATTCATACCCTTGATTAAGAGGTGGTAGAAAATGTGGAAAAAGAAAAGATAGAAAACATTACTTAGAGTTGATCTTAAGCTCCCAATTTTGCAATTTTGCCCACTGTGCGACAGGCGGATTGCCCACCGAACGCTCGGCTGTCCGTCTGCTGGGAATCTCGTGATATTTGGTGATATTTTTTCCGAAAGGAGAAATCGTATTTCAAACGTCACCGTCTTTATCGGACTCGTATAATAAGGGTCTGTATCGATTACGAGTAAATTGCATTGCGCCATTCGTACAAGTTTTATCATTATTAATTAACGCAGTCCCGTTTTTTCAAAATGGATTCGAGGCGAAAATAAATTTCAATTCAAGAAAAATGGTGCTTATCTGATTTAAGTTGAACATTTAACAAGCCCATATATCAAAAAGCTATAGATGAACAATGTACAGCGTTTGTACATTGCGTACGTTGTTGGGTAGATTTATATGTACCTACCGTCGTATTGACGACTCGGGGATAAAGCATGGTTTAAGATATTTTTTCCTTAGCCTATAGATCGCGGGTTATAAGTTTTTTTTACAAATACATCAATTGTAATAAAAATACACTTATATGTATATAATTTTTTCATCATTCAGGATGATTCTTTCTCTATACAGGTGTAATAGGTAGCTACTTTACATGGAATATTTTGTTTTGTAGTATGAACGACTCCGGGGTAGAGCGGTAAGATATTTAGCTGAGCCTATAGATCGCGGGATATAAGTTTTTTTTACAAATCATTTGTAATGAATATGCACTTATATTTTTGTATTTATTTTTCAGGATGATTCTTCATATTATTCACTATATCTATATATAATATATACTTAATTTATAAGAAATATTTTGTTTGTAAACTACTTTTCAATTTTTTTTTATTTTTTTTTATTTATGCTTTAATATATTTGTTAAACAATGGTATAGTATATTGTCCTCCACGCTAGGAGTTCACCTGTGTTGTGGAGGACTTTTTCAATTGTAAAGTTATATAATTCTAAAACAATACAGTGGAGTTGGTTACACAGAGAAACATTAAAAATTAAAATATAAAATCGATTTTTCCATAGTTATAACAGTAGTTTTTCCATAGTTATTCCAAAAAAGTGAAATATAAAAAAATAAATATTAACAGGATTGTAGCCAGTTCCATATGTGTTTTTTGTATTCTGTAAGATTAGATGTTTTATATTGTGTTGGAAGTGAATTGAATAGTTTTATAGCCTGGAATCTGTAGTGTTTTTGTCCAAAGGATGTGTTGGTTTTTGGTATTAGTAGTTGGTGTGCATGTCTTGTTCTGGTATTGCGAGAAGTTTGTGAAGTTTTAAATGTGTTTAGGTTCTTGTAAAGGAAAGTAAGTATTTGTTTTGAATATAGTTTTTGAATCTTCAACACTGGGAATTGTTTAAATATGGTTGAAGTGGGTGTTAGTATTGGTACTTTAAGTATTACTTTTATTAAGGTTTTCTGAGCTTTAAATAGTGAGTCTATGTATTTTTTACTGGCATAGCCCCAGGCAATAATGCCGTATTCCATTATAGATTGTGCTATTGCGAGGTATATATTCTTAATATCAAATATGTTCAGTATATTTCTCACGTTTTTGAAAAAGTAAATCAACTTATTTATCTTTCCTTTAACCGATTCAATATGTCTGTCCCATTTTAAATATCGGTCGAAGTATATACCAAGATATTTTATATTTTCGGTTTGTGTGATTGGAGGACAATTGCATGGGATGCTCGCTGAGTGACAGGAATGTATTTTAAGGTAGATGTTTTTGGCGGGTTGGCCTCTCGAGTTTATGCTAAAGGTTATGAATTTAGTCTTATCTATATTTAAAGTTAATAAGTTAGAGTCAAGCCATTTTTTTGTAATATTTAGGCCAACTTCAGCTTTTGTGATTAGTGTGTTCCAGTCAGTGGCCTTAAAAAGTAACACAGTGTCATCAGCAAAGCTTATAATTTCCCCGTCTATTTCGAGGTGACAAAGATCGTTAATATAAATAAGAAATAGGATTGGGCCAAGTACGCTGCCTTGTGGTACTCCGTAGGATACTTGTTCCTTGTCACTACATGTGTTTTCTATTGAGGTATATTGGGTGCGATTTTCCATGTAGCTTTCAATTAATTTGAGTTCTGTTCCCGTGATTCCGAAATATTTAAGTTTATTGAACAGGTTTTGGTGGTGAATTGTGTCAAACGCTTTTGCCAGGTCTAGGAATATTCCAAGGCATTTTTTACCCTGATCTATATTTGTTTTGAGGAAGTCTGTTACTGAGGCTATGGCATGTGAGGTACTCATATTTTCCCTGAATCCAAATTGATTTGGTGATAGTATATTGTTTTTGTTAAGAAAAATTAAAAGGTGGTTTTTGATATGTTTCTCGAGAATTTTTGAGAGCGTGTTTAGAATTGTAATTGGTCTGTAATTATTAATTTCTTCCTTGTTTCCTTTTTTGTGGATTGGAATTACTTTGCCCGTTTTCAAAATAGTTGGGAACACTCCTTCTTTAATGGACCGATTTATAAGTATAGTAAGTGGGATAAGAAGTGCTGACTTTATTATTTTTAGTGTCATCGGTGATATTTTGTCGCTACCCTGAGAGTTTGTGTTTTTTAGTTCGTTTATAAGTTTTAGTGTTTGTATTTGGGTAATGTATGGAATTTTAAAGGAAGAAACACTAGTGTGTGTATAGTGGTTTGAGAATTCTGGGATATCGTCATTTGTAGTGATTCTGTTTGCTAATACCTTGCCGACGTTAGCGAAATAGTTATTCACAAAATTACATACTTTTAGTGGTTGTTCTGATGTCTTAATAATCTCGTTATCTATTTTAATCTCGGTTATGGAATCGCTTTTCTTTGAAGATGTGTGGGATATTTCTTTTAGGATTTGCCAAATTTTTTTGGGGTCCTTGTTGCATTTATCTAATTTATTTTTGTAATATATTTCTTTCGATATACGTGCAAGTCGTGTGCATAAGTTTCGATATCGTTTATAGAAATTTATGAGATAGATGTCATATGGGTTAGATTTGCATTGTTTGTGGAGTTTGTCTCTTTTACTGAAACTTGTTATGAGTCCTTTTGATATCCACGGTTTTAGAAGTTTATGTTTAGTTGGAGAACTTTTTTCGGACGTGATGGTATTTTTTTTAAATTCGTCTTGAATACATTCTATAAAAAGTGACCATGCTTCATTAATTTTATTATTTTCTACGAGTTCTTCCCATTTTTTATTAAGTAGTATGTCATTTAATTTTAAAATATCAGTTGTATTGTGGGTTTTTGTGGTTTTGGAGTGTATTTCTTGTGAATTGTTTGTAGTGTTTATTTCCAGGATAAGTGTATAGTGGTCTGTAATTGTCGAGTGATGGATTGTGGATTTGTATGATCTTTTTGTTTTTAACATAATGTGGTCAATACAAGTTTGCGTGGGTAATAGGTTATTTTGTTTAAAGTTGACTCTTGTGGGTTCATTTATGGTGCTAAAGAGTCCATGGAATAACAAAAGGTTTAAGTAATCGTCACTTTGTGGATGTTTTTTATTTTCTAAAATGGTTTTCTAATTGGTTTCCCTTTATGTATTTTGCCTTTTGTGATATAAAATAAAGATGTGAGGCTTCTTTAAAAGGAGAAACCCATAAATTAATTAGTTTTACGGCATGTTATTTTAGGTCGGTAAAACTAAAAATCATTCAAAATATTAATTAGGTATTACTGTCCATCACAGAAGATTGGTGATTGTGAATTGTTGAATTACTGATGTTTAAGCTTACGTATTTAAAACCTTAAAATAAATGGTTATAAATGGCCGAGGCACGTTAGTGAGAAAGCGTATATAAAAGTAGACTTATACATATAAACTTTAATACATATACAATATTGTTCCCACCTTTGAATAATACAACATACTGAATGTGGCGTCCTATTGTTTATTGTTCGTGTGCGACGTTTTCCCGTTTTCTAATCGATAACCAAAAAGGCAAAATAACCAGGTATTAAACATTCAGGTTGCGTTTTCCCCACACAAACCATGTTTCCTTTATGGATTTGCTACGCTTTTTCAAAGGTCGTTCATTACCTCTAAACGATATTTCATAACGATTCGTGTAACGTCCGCCAGCGCCCGCGCTGTTAACAAGTCGGCTCGATAGCATTTAAATACACCCCAGCCGAAAATTCCATCAAACACCGTGTTATTTGAGTACGGCCATAGTTTTCAGGCAGTCATTGTTATCTGCTCGAAGTTCAAAAGGGTGAATACCGTACGGATGATGTTTGATTGAGAAAATATACTCGTAACACAATAAAACTATCAATTTACAACACTACTGGGTAACTAAACCCATTAGTAATCATTTATTTATTAGCATCTATACGAACAGAAGCGCACCTATTACAGAGGACTAACATAAAATCAAAAAAGCAAAAACAAAACATGTAAAATATGTAAAACCATCAATATATTTATGTTTTAAGAGTATTTGTCGTAGAGTGAATAATAAATACTTAGATCAGTAGTATTGCTGTGTCAGAAATTCAACGGCATTAATACAATATGAATCATTACGCCAAGAACAAACTCAATGGGGATACATGTTTTCCATAGTGAACGATTTTCCCCTGAGAAGCATTTCTGGGGTCTTAGCTTAAAATGTAATGTGCAATAGTAAGTTTCTCAGAAAAAAACAGTTGTAAACTACAAAAAATATCCCCGTAAACTGAACCGAATCATCCGAAAAGTTATGAGTTAGACTGTGTTTTTTTGTGGAATTTTGAATTAAAATGGAGTAACCATTAATAAAGTTTATCGAAAGTGGACAAAAAACTTCGTCTACATAACCTATTCAGGTTTTTCACCTCCCGAATGTGAGATAAGGTTTTAAAACGGTTTAGTAGCAAACAAAGATTTTTGAAATATTTTATTACATACGTTGTTTGAGCTGTGGACCTTCTAATAAACAAATCAATTATTCTATGTTGATATTGTTACTTTGGCAATGAGTTTTACAAGATAGAAGGTACTTACAGAGGTTGAGGAACATTCACTTGTTGGGATTTTCACTATAGTTTTGGTTTAACAAATTTTATT
This sequence comes from Hesperophylax consimilis, assembly GCF_061612785.1. NCBI lineage: Eukaryota > Metazoa > Arthropoda > Insecta > Trichoptera > Limnephilidae > Hesperophylax > Hesperophylax consimilis. The sequence continues at coordinate 6,853,024 of NC_142866.1, forward strand.
TATTGCGATGGGTTTGTGATGATTTTTTGATTGATATGCGATGCGTTATAGGTTATATAATGTTCACTTCGCGTCACGGCTTTGGACTTTGTGGTTTTGGAATGAACGCCCGGGCACGCGGGAGAGGTAGCAAGGGGAGGTGAAAGGGGGGTCGGGAACAAAATTCATTGCCAGTAAACTAATTCTCTATGAATCAACAATTAGCCATTATTGTCAAAAACATACATAATTAGAAGCATATTGTAGTGTTTACAAGAAGAAAAAAAAAATTGTTCTCACAAAGCGGTCCTCTACCCTAACTCTACACTCGTGTCTAGGATGAACGAAATATGCACGAAGAATGAGTTAATAATGAATGTAAGTAAGTCTAAAGTCATGGAATTTGAAAGAAAGAGCACGGAAACAGTGTATAATGTAGTTGTGAGTTTTGAATAGTTGGAGCAGATGAATGGGTGCGTGCATTTGTGAAGTATGTTTTCGCAGGATGAAAAGGATGACAGAAGAAAGAAGGGTAAATGCAAGAAACTCCATTAATGGAAGACTGAACGCAGTTGGTGCTAACAAAAAAATTGGTCAGAGAAGCGAAGCTAGCAGTCCACAATGGTGTGAAGCCCTACCCTGATGTATGGCAGTGAGGCATGGAACTGGAAAATAAAGGAAGAAAGTAAACTGAATGCTGTAGAAATGAGATCCCAGAGGCGTATGTGTGGTTAAACCATGTATTATCGTGTGAGAGATCCGCAAAAAATGTAAGCATAGTGAGTACGATGAAGAAAGGGACGCTTAGATGGGTTGATCATGAAGAGCGAATGATCGAAGAAAGGAGTGTAAAGAGAATACATAATTAGATACTTGAGTCGGACCATGTCAATAGTCAGAATAATATAAGAGTATGTATGAATGTGAATGAGGCAAGGAGTGTGTACCATTACCAAGTTGTTTGGCGGTCCGTTCTCTCTGCCTACCCTAGCAGGAAAATGGTGTGATGGTGAGTTAGTTTAAATAAATGGGTACTCATAAATATTTAGGTTGGTTTTAAAGATGGATGGATTGTTAAATTTTATGCTAGAGCTGTTTGTCTTTTTTGGTGTAATGTCTCTCATTTACCTCAAATCTTAAGTTTTTATTTTTTTTATTATAAATCAATATATGTACATCGAGAAAGAAATCAATATGGAAAGACAAAGAAGAGCGATATCCGTTAGAGCAGGTATGTTGTCAAGGCATTTTCAATTTTGCAGTACAGACGTAAAAAGGGTACTACTGAACGCATTCTGCACTTCGCTGCACACGTCAGAACTGTAGGTAGATTACACTACATCCCAATGAGATAAGCTAAAAGTCGCTTATATTAATACTTATCGCCGACTATTCCGCCTACCGAAATACTGCAGCGCTACGGAAATGTTCCTGAAGGGACGAGTGCACTCTTTCAGAGCGCTTCTCCACTACCACATGGGAGCTTGTGGCTACGTTCAGAGAAGGCCTTTTATTGAAAGAAGATGGCCCTCAGCGCCGTACAATACATTTAAAAGTTAAATTTATGTCTGTATAAGAATTTAGTGAGAAATTCCATTTTAATATCTTAAGGCATTTGTTTTCTTACTTTATATAATCCGAGCCTCTCAAGGACCCGCATTAATAAAGTCCATACTACAGCCCCTGCTTTAACCTGTCTCCCAACTCTGCTCAACCCGTGGTGCAATAGCTCCCCTGCCTTTACACTGTACAGACAGGGGCGCTATTGTTAAGCGTCACATTAAAAAAATATTATGCATATTATTGCTTGCGTGCCATCAAGTTTGTATTCCACATTATCTAAGGATAGATTCGACAATATAAAAAAAGTTTAAATGTGCAATGGGGGCAAGGCAAATTTAAATTTACTCGCTACTCATTACTCACTGCAGCTGGTTTCGTATTTGACCACTATTTAAAATTGCCTAATGTTCCATCTTAATATGATGTTAAATGCTTACATTAAAATTCTATGTGTAGTTAGTTTAGTTTAGTATTTATTTATTTATTTATTTCTGTACATACATTACAGTGTCTACCAAATATTTACATTTGTATATAATACATAAATTTAGAACTGTTGTTAATATGGTGTTTTATGCTGGGTGTGAGGTAGGTTTGAGTAGGTGACACTGTGGTGGGTAATGTTATATGTTTCGTGAACACCTCACTGGGAGAACCTGTGCTGAGGTGTTTACGTGCTTATGATTAAATGGTACATGTATTTATGTGTATCGGTTAAATTTTTTTTTATAAGTCTAAGTTGAGATTTAAGTTGAGGTATACACTCGTAGATATTCCACATTTTCAACGTCGGTATATATATTGTATACGTGCATTTGTTTATTTTTAACTAGCTAAAGTGTACCCGGCGTCGCTGGGGGTTACCCTTAAGGCGATGCACTACGTCGTGTAATATTTTAAATTGAGCCGCTATCAATAACAACCCTTACGTAGGTGGCGATAAGGTTTAAATTCCCGCTTAACACCATCCGCCTGTTTTGATTTATGCAAGAAAAAAACATGGCCAAAAAGTGCCTTTTATTTTATTTTGTGGAGGTTCAGGCATAAACATTAATTTTTTTTAGATCATTTTATAAATAATTTAATTTTCTACATTACACAATAAAATCATAAACTTATAATACATTTCTACAGTGATCTATGTTATTACTTAACTATTTATGGAGATAATATACAGTACAATACTTACCTGGTAGGTCACTTGAGATTAACACTTAATTAACATTATATAATTGTTTGTTAGCGAAATTTAGATACAGGATTTAGGACATAATTGGAGAATTGAATATAACTAGACTTTCTCTTAGGAATGGTATATTTAATTTAAGGGTAAGACAGCTTAAAAAGGTAAGTTTTTAGTTTAGACCTGAATTCTGTTGGACTTGTTATGGGTCTAAGAACCGGAGAGAGTTTATTCCAAGCCTTCGGCCCAGATACTCCGAAAGCGCGATCACCAAACTTAGTATTTGGCTTGCGCGTAGGTTCCATCAGTCTGCCTACAGCTGATGATGTTGCTGATCTAAGCGTTGACTGCCTCAGACCAGTGTTTTCCGGGACGCATAGTTCAGAGATGTAGGGTGGGGCCATTTCATTGATGGATTTAAACACCATCCAGCACAGTTTGTACTGGATTCTTTCAGGTCACTTGAGCCAGTGAAGGTTACGAAGATGTTCTGAAATGTGCGTTGTACATTATTTTCATGCATCTCATAAGGATTAAAGGTTAAAAAAACTCCACTTGATTACTAAACATCGATTTTTCTCTACTTTTTATAATTATAATGTGCATTATTATATATGTAAACCTTTCGGAAGAAATTCTCTAAATGATAATGAAAACCTTATCAAAATCCGTTCGAAGTTTAGAATAACTAAGCACACAAATCGACAAATGCGGTTAACGAATTTGTTTTATACCATTTAGTTTGAGATATTTAGTAAATTAGTCTTTCAACAGTCAGTTCATTAAAGTCTTTTGTTTAATAATTTTATTTACATAGCATTATTGTAGCTCGCACCGAGGCTGGCGTATGAACATATTATGAGCGGCGAGAACACGCATACCGGCGGACCGGCAATCGGCCTGCCTCCAATATACCCGCTCACGTAGTAACATGTTGTATTAGGTATGTACATTTGTACATGTTCAAGGCACGCAAACAGCAAAAATATTGAACTAACAAACACTTCTCGCGTTATTTTACGATAGCTTTTTAAGGGAGTATTGAGCGGACAAAGCTAGTTAATTTTAAAGAATAATAAATTAACATTCTACAAATTAGTGTTGATTGTTCCAATTCTTTATTCAAATTTGCAGTAAAATGTAAATTTTCCATCAGCACATGTGCATGAGTGTCAGTTACACGTGTAAAAATATGGCAAGTGAACTGTTTTTACGAAATACTACCTAAGCATTTGAGTCAATTATTATTCTAACGATTGACAGATTATTGATTATTGTTTTAGGGTTTTTTTCTGTGGAAATCAATAAGATTAATAAAAAAAAAGATTTCAATTTAAATTTGAAAAGTAATTTCATCAGTGGCGGTATGATTTTGTCATTTTGACAACTTGAAATTTTGAAAACTTTGTCTTCGTATTTTAATTACATATATTGTATTATACATACTTGGAGCAGGTGGATGAGTTTGTGTATTTAGGAAGCATGTTTACGAGAGATGGCAAGGCTGACAGAGATATTGAAAGAAGAGTAAATGCAGGTAACTCTATTAATAGAGGAATGAACGCAGTTGGGGCTAACAAAAAATTGTCCACAGAAGCGAAGTTAGCAGTCCACAATGGAGTGCTGGTACCTACCCTGATGTATGGAAGTGAGGCATGAAAATGGCAAAGAAAGGATGAAAGTAGATTGAATGCTGTTGAAATGAGATCCCTGAGGCGTATGTGTGTAAAACCATATACGATCGTGTGAGGAATGTGGAGATCCAAAAAGAGTGCAAGGCTGATGTAAGCATTATGAGTAAGATCAAGAAAGGGACGCTTAGATGGTTTGGGCATGTAGAGCGAATAAGCAAAAAAAAGTAGTGTAAGGAGAATATACGATGCAAATGTGAATGGTAGCATAAGTAGAAAACACCCGAGGAAGACATGGCACGACCAAGTGAATCAGATACTTGAGTCGGGCCATGTCGAGAGTCAGAATAATAGAAGAGTATGTATGAATGTGAATGAGGCAAGGAGTGTGTGCCAAAACCGAGTTGTTTGGCTGTCCGTCCTCTCTGCCTACCCTTGCGGGGAAACGGCGTGATGGTTAGTTAGGTAGTATTATATATCAATATAAATGTTTGTATAATATAATATGTCTTTTGTAGGCGGCCGGTAGGGCGGGAGGCCTAGTTGTTTTTTTAAACAAATTACAGTTTTATTCTGAGGTTGATGGAATTTTGTACACTTACTAAAACCTACTGTCTACATTTGATTTATAAAAACTCTAACAGATGATTTTTGGTAGAGAAAGTACGAAAAAGTTTCAGAGATATTTATATCTTGAAATTATTCCTGACCTGTAGACCTAGTTATATCCATTAGCCTTTCTGTCCGGTATGCTAGGTATAAATAGCCTCCCCGATAGAAGGAAAACTGCTTTACTGATAACAGCACATGATCTTCTGAATGGTCACATTTGTATTCCTGATAAAAAATAAAATATGAGTTTTATGTTCCGACAACTTCACAAGAGCTCGCAGGTAAAAGTCTGCCATTGGCAAAATGAAAATTGCTTGGAAAAATTATTCTGCTATTAAATAATCCGTTAATTATACATACAAAAATTTATAAATTATTTTTGGTTATATTAACCGTAAAAATATACATTTAAAATAAAATAAATAATTATAATATAAAATGCTTCCACTACTACCGGAACCAGATGTTTCTCTCCATATAAAGAGTAAGCCTCAACATTATTATATAATTTCCTGCTAATAGGAGCTTTCGCAATTTTTCACGCCCTACCATAGACGGATTTTCAAACAGTTCTATAATTGTAGGTCTGTTTTTATTATGATTTAAAAATTCTTCTGTTTGTTGTTTTACAGTTTGTTTCCATTATTTGTGCGTACTTCCACTTAAAATACTAATTTGACTTTTGTTAATACTGTTGTCAGGCAATTGTGCACTGTTATGACGACTATTAAATTATATGGATTGGATATTAACTACGGGAGATTTAAAATGTCTTTTTTACTTTTGTCGTTTTCATGGTTCCGAGGTAAATTAAACTACTCACTGTTTCCATATTCACTATTTCTTACGTGTTTGATGATAACCTCCGTGGTATAATGACTCCGCTGTTGGTAGATGTCTGGAACCCATCCAATATCATTCGCTATTCACTGGTTTTGCTTATGAGGCAAGTATGATCACGCTCCGGGATTCCGGACGCTTTTCCGCCTTTTTCGAGCTCCTTGGCTCGGAACTTTTTCATTTGACCTGGCTTGCACAGTTGACATACGTACCTAATGGTAGACTTACACCTCGGGGGGATTTTACACTGTTTTTCTTGAATTTTATAATAAAAAACAATAACTTCGTTTTCTGAGCATGAAATGTTGGTTATTCCTGCCTGGAATATTTCACGCATGATGAACTCAATTTTATTTTAATATAGGTGTCATTTAAAAAATTGGAACTGATTGTTCAGACAAGAGTTGATGTAGGTAGGTATTTATTAATGCAATCATTTTATTTAAATTTATTAAAAATAATTATGTGAGTTCTTCTTTTATTAAAATGAAATTTAATAAAAGAAGATACATATTTCGTATTTTCATGGCTTTATTAACGGTTTTCATTCGAAAGGTACATTTCTGATCGTCTTTCTAATTTCTTTTATGGCAGAGAGGACGGACCTCCAAACAACTGTGCCATTTGCACACAATCCTTGCCTCATTCACATTCATACATTCTGTTATTTTGAAGTTTGACATGGCCCGACTCAAGTTTTTGATTAACTTGATCGTGCCATGTCTTCCTCGGACGCCCCCGATTTATGGTATCATTCGCATTTGCGTCATGTATTCTCTTCACACTCTTTTTTTCGTTCATTAGCTCTACATGCCCAAACCATATAAGCGTCCCTTTCTTAATCTTACTCATTACGCTTAAATCTGCATTTTTTGTGGGTTTCCACATTTCTCACACAATTATACATGTTTTTACACACATATGCCTTAGGGATCTCATTTGTACAGCATTTAGTTCACTTTCATCCTTCCTCTGCCAGTTACATGCCTCACTACCATATTGCCTTAGGGTAGGTATAAGCAATCTATTGTGGACTCCTAACTTCGCTTTAAAAAAAAAATAAATGTTACCGCTAACCGCGTTCAGTCCTACATTATCGGAGTTACCTGTATTTACAATTATTTAAATATCTCCGTCAGCCTTCCTATCTCTCGTAAATACATAACCTCATCGAGCTGTTCCAAGTATTCATCATTCACAACTCTCTTTCAAACGCCATGACTTACTACTTGAATTGACATACTTACATCTCATTAACAACATTCATCATTAACTCATTCTTCATTTATAGTTCGTTCATCCCAGAAAAGAGAGACCGCAAATCTTCCATACTGTTAGCAATCAGCCCCGGCTCATTCATACTTGGATAACACCTTCCAGGGCTTTTTTTCAGTTGACTCGGTGATCTGCTTTTTGTAGATCTATAAAGGCACAGAAAAGTTTATGGTTTTTTCCAATGGGAAAATCTGGTCCATGCACCCCCTTCTTCTTTTTTTCCTTTCTTATTGCTAATAGCTCTATGATTCCTTATGTGACCCTTTACCTTTGTATAACTGCAAGATCACAGCCCTTCTCCAATCTAATGGCGTGTAACCCTCCTTTAAACGTTGGTTAAAAAGTTTGCACAACCATTTGGGAATTTTACTCAATATTCAGGAGTAATATTGTCAAAACCAACAGCTTTACCATTCTTCATACATTTAATCGATCTTTTTATCTCATCCATGCTGATTTCGGTAACATTCCTCAAAATATTTCATCCATCTTTCTTTTATTTCTTTCTCATTTGTCAACAATTAAACAAATATAGTGATATTGAATAGAAAAATCACATTTTTTCCTAATGGCTTAGATTCTAAGGCAAATATTATATACATTCTATCAGCTTCATAAATCCTAAAATTATAATATTCCATGATTTTTCACGGTTCTGAGCAAGTAATAAAAATACTTTTTTTAGAAACTGGGTTTTCAAGTGAATTGTCAATACGGTCAAAATTAATGCACTTACACTTAATGAAGAATTTGATGTTAATGTTGGTATTTTTAAACCCGTTTCTTTTTTCATTTGGCCTGTTTTCTCTTCTTCTTCTCTCAAGTCTGGTCAGTCAACCTATGAGAATTTTACACAACTATACTTAAAGATTGAAAAATCTATTTCTAATTTTGAGAATGGACTTGATGGCTTAAATATTGAAATACGTATATCTAATTAGGTCATCTTTAGACTGAAATCAGATTAAAAAAATGAAATTTAATAAAAATGACATAAATATTGTTTTATTAAATCATGTAAATGTCCTTATTTCACTATTAATGCCCATGAGAAAATGGTAAAATATGTTTGTTTGTGGAACCAAGTCTCCTGTATTCGTCTTTTAGCACTCAAATAACTGCATTAAAATTCATAGCCACATCAACTTACATAACTTGCTTTATGTAAAAACTACATACTGATACTATGGAAACATTTTTTTTAGTTTATACCTACACAAAAGTAGGACAAATCGTTTAAATTAGACTTCGAGAATAACACACCGAGCCTAATAACCTAGTTAAATGAATTTCAAGACATCTTTTGTGCAACCATGTGTGATATTCTCACACATTAGTTTTACGCACACGCCTTAGTTTTACGAGTAAAACTTTTCATGCAATTTATTATAGCGAAAGAAAAAAATTATACTGGTAATATCAGAGGTTTATCGGCAAGATGTACATTCATTTGCATTGCAGTGTGTCAATTTATTTTAACCTTGATCTAACTAACTCGTAGCTAGAAACGAAGAAAGATTTAGCGAACTACGTATTATTACGTTAACATTGAGAATATGATTCACAGGGAACCCTTATTGGTGCAATATTCTATTGCATAAGGGAATCAGCATAGCAGACGATTACTAAAGCCATCACTAAAAGGTTTCTACAAAATACTATGTAAATATACGTTAATAGGAAGTACTTATGCTTCGTATTCTTTCTGATGTGAACATTGAATTTGAACGATATGTGTTTTATAAATAATTAATGTACATACATATTTAATACATAAATTTAGATTAGAAAATGATCGTTATAAGAGGTCGAATTTATTAATGGGCGAGGTAGGGGAAGGTGTCTAAAATCAAAGATATTAATTATTGCTCCGGAGCTAGATTAAGCTTAGCTTATCTCTGTAAAACTGTCGATAAAAATCAGGAACATTTCGGATGGTATACATAATTTTTTTAAAGTTTGTAAATTTTATTAAAAAAATAGAAATATTCTGTTTTTAAAATCATTATTTTCTGACTTAACTGATGTCTTTTGGATTACAAAAGAAACTTGATATTCAAGACATTTATTTATATTGTATATTATATCAAATTATGTACATACTTTGATATTCATTTGTTACGTATTGTAAAATAATTATTGAGAAAAAATATTTAAGCCCTGATGTGATAAGTCGACTTACGTCTTTTGGATCAACGCAGAAAAGTTTTGGCAAGACATATTCTGAATCCAGAAATAACGCCATTTTGTCCTATCCTCAAAGGACTAATGACTTTTAACCAAAAAGACGTAAGTGCCAAGCAATTTTATCTGAATATATTAGGCCTCCTAGAGCAAAAACATACCAAATATGCGTTAGCAAAATTGAATTTGAGTCTATGTATTTAAGTCGTTTTCGCTATTTTCTGACTTAAAAACTTTATCCCGCTCATGAAAGAAATGTAGGAGATGGTAATTGCGCAGAAGTTTTTTAGCACTTGATTAGCCGTATATCTTCCTTTTTCGCACAAAAAGTATACGTATAATACTTAAAAAAATAGCTTTACAAGAAAAATCCCGACACGACACTGGTACTTCAATACTTACGTAGTTATTATAACTCTCGGGAAAGTGTTATGAATGTTAATCCAGACGTATTAAGACTGCTTTTACCATTTTATTTACTGTACAACCTCACCAAAAGTAACCTTTAGTTTATAAATAACAGCCTCACTGAACTTCAAGTTTGTCTCATTACGGAAGAATGCAATGGCAAGTTTGTGATATATATACCTGGGCCTCACCATTGATCCATATCTCAAATGGAACCTTCATACCCAAATAATTGCCAACAAAATAAGAAAAACCATGCAATTTTTTAGAATCATACGAAACTTTCTCGGCTTTCAACACCTGAAAATGATTTATTTTGCAGTCTGCCAATCTATTATTGAGTATGGTATCATAGCATGGGGAGGCGGCACTTCACCTGCACTAGACCCAATCATAAAGGCTCAGAAAACAATCTTAAAAATAATTCTAAGGCTACCTATAATTACAGACTCGAATCTAATTTTTAATATTATGAATGTGTTTGATGTTCGGCAGCTATATGCAAAAACTATCCTAACTCATCTATACTCAAATATACATAATTACTACGTAAAAAGTTCAAATACACGATGTACACGAAGCAACAACAAAATCTTACTACAAATTCCGATAACACATACTACGTTTGGTCAACGAAACTTTTAATACTTTGCGACAAGACTCTACAACATTCTTCCAGTCAACATAAAACAATGTGATTCACAAAAAAAATTTAAAGATAGTGTAAAAATTTGGATTAAAAATAAGAATAGGGCCTTTACCGGTACATTCACCCAAATTCGCAGTTATTGAAGTCACCACATTACCACCACATTATTGAGCGAATACTTCTAAATACAAATATAGGTATGTTCAATGATATTAGGAACTAACACTAAATATTCTGCCTCAACACAGGCTAGCCTAGTGAGGCGGTATTTGAGAAATCACAACTGTACTTTTATTTGCTATTTACCTTCACAATATTATGTTTGTATTAATAGTTCTTCATTTTTATTAATTTAATAACCTTAAATATAAGAGTTACAAATCAATGTACACCATAATATGTATGTATAGTTGTAATGTGTAAACTTTCCTAAATAAAGATATTATTATTATTATTATTCATTTAAGACATTTACCTAACTTTGTTTATGACATTTACTTGTATCGTAATTAGAAGTGCATAAATAATTGAAGTTTTAAACTGCCATTATGGAAAGGTTATTCGAAAAAGACGAAATTGTCGTGAGAAGGGTTAATTGAGTTTTATGCATTATATTAAGGGAGTCTCTCTCGACTCATGGTCTGGCACTGCGGCGGGAGCGATGAATTCATCCATCTGTTACTCCAGGACACACCTTTCCTTCCTTTAATTAAATCCACCCACCCAGCATCCCCGAAGATGATTTAGGTCCCGAAGTAAATAACTTTCCTCTGTACTTTATGTCTTTAGAAATGATCTAAAACGCTGAGTGATTTCGGCATTCATCGTTAATATTTAGGAAAATTAAATTTTACAGCACATTAAAATTCACACTGAATTTATTATTCTAAGATTAAAAAACTATTTTATAAGCAATTAATGCAAGAATATATGAAATATGACAGCATTATGATATAAGATATAGGTCAGATTAAGAAATTGGAAAACTTTTGCGTGCGACGGAAAATTAAAATTGGAAAGTTTAGGGAGATTTCCTGTAGGTATACCTAATATTATAACGACCAAGATAAGAATATTTCGTGAGCCCCAAATAAACTAAGTATATGTACCTACCAGTGCTTAGTTACACCTGCCTTCATAATGTATTGAAAATATAAGCTTTGGTATTTTCAGTGTACTGAGTAGGTTAAGCAAATTCGGACATAAGATTATCGAGAGCAAACTTATTCATCTTTGCATAAGGTCATTGATTCACATCAATTTCTGGATTTGCTTTTGTATACCTTCAGATTAATCACCAAAGATCTATGCACTGTACCATTTTCAACAACAATTTTGTAAGGATGTACAGAGTTTTCCAATAAGAGGTGTTATTTTGAATAGCCCGCTATTTCAGATGTTACTTTTGAAGCTGTCATTTTTTGACATTTGACAAGTAGAAACTACGCCATTAATAAAAATGGAACGATACACTCTTCAACAACGCATTGGAATTATTGAAATTCACTTGAGTGAATCAAATGCAAATCATCTTGAGTAATGAGGCCCATTTCCACCTCGGTGGCTTCGTCAACAAACAAAATTGTCGCATCTGGGGCTCGGAAAACTCAAGAGTTATTGTTGAAAAGCCTCTTTATCCTCAACGTGTGACTGTTTGGTGCGGTTTATAGTTCGACGGAGTCATAGGATCTTACTTTTTCGAAAATGAGGCTGGAGCAACAGTTACGGTGAATGGATCGCTATCGAGAGATGATTAATGATTTTTTATGGCCGAAATTAGATGGTATTGATCTGGACAGCGTTAAATTTCAACGAGACGGCGCTACGTATCACACAAGCAACGAAACCATTGATCTTTTACGATTGAATATCAGAATAACACCTCTTATTGGAAAACCCTGTATTATATTTAACGCAAGCGTATCAAAAATACAAAACATTTTAACAAAAAATAATAGGTATTTATAACCAAATTTGATAAAAGTTTTGAGAAACTAATTAATTTAAATTTCCAAGTTTAATAATTGAAATTGTCTAAAATGATTTTATATTTTTTTGAAAGATTCTTATTTTTGCTGTTTTCGTTCAGTCATGTTCTCTAACGGTTCATTTATCGTTTAGTTCATTCCAGCTCAATGAATAAAGTTTTTCTTAAAATGGTTAGCCATTTATATAGCCACCTATTAACGTTCTCATTGTTTTCGAATCCAAACCCTATCTTTAACAAAATGTTACGCAGCGTTAAAACCTTCACAATAAAATTTAAGTTAATAGGTAGGTATTTCAGATCAGCCTTAATACGAGTAGTTAAACGCCAAAACAACCACAAGCAGTTCATAAAATGGTAAGTGAGAGATAGAAAAGCTTCAAAGAGGTTTTCATTACAGCGATTCAGGTCACCGCATTAACTTGCGCCTGGAGCCGGTTCTGTGACCATATGGTAAATACCACCACAACATGAAAGGCTTATAGTGCACCTACCGCGAGGCAGGATAACCCACCGCTGTGTGGGGAGGGAATATTACTACCCACCTATTCAGTTTACATACAGGTTAAGGCAAAAGTGGTCAGATTGTTTAAAGTAATTGAGAACAAAAAACATTTTTTGAAGTGAAACTTCTTTAGGCGCGTAATGGATTTTCGGGGACGGAGTAAAACCGAGTCAGGATCGACACGAAAATGCGGGTACCCCCACCACCGCTCACCGTTCACTGTCCCTCTCTCACCATATGCGCTTGTTGAGGTGGGGGAGCCGCTCACGAACGTTTTGCTTTGAGTTACGAGCGAGATACGAGTTCGGTTTAGCAGGTCGGCCGGTAGCGCACTTGCGCGGCCACGCCCACCACGGCCAGTGAATCAGTTAGCAGCGTGCTCCCGCTGTGATAAGTTGTGTTCGCGTTTTGTGTTGCGTTTACATTTACATTTATAGTTGTAGTTCATTTAATTAATTCATTTAATTTTTGATGAAATGAAAATAGAGAGAGAGGAATACTAGAAGTTTCACTTCTGTCTTGCGTAGGCTTGACACACCCACTTTTTTATGCTGTCACGAAATAATTTGAGTTAAAAAAAACGAATTAAAAAAAATATTTATATTTTTATACTGTCCAGAAAAATCATGGTTTTCTCCAAATAGTTCACCAGCGGCAAAAATTTAGATCATTAATGTGAAATAAATAACATTATTACTTAAATTAAATCCATTTGTGGTTCTAAAAGAGCCAATTGAAAATTCGCAGAAAACGAAATTGGTTATTTTAGGATTCGGAAGATATTCTTATTGTGAAAAAAAAAAAAAAATGAAAAAAAGAGAAAAATTGACGTTGGAACTTTTTGGAAACAAGTCACATAAATATTGTTCTAGTTGAACGGGCCGTATTGCCAAACTGTATTTAGTTATCGACATTTAGTAAGAAATGAGCAGCCATTTCTAAAAATTCAACTAAATTCACTCTTATTCGCTTGAAAATTGATTAAATCTTTTTTCTAAATGATTAATTTCTGTGTAACATTGTTAAAACCTTGTGAAAATGTGAAATCTTTTAGTAAAAAAAGTTTCATGATGTTTCTGTACTTTAATTTATTACTCTATTAATGGAGATATACCAAAACTATTTAAATTTGGCGCTTAGTACCGTGATGTTAATTGGGTTTGAAGTTTTAATGTAATGAAAATCTAACAATGTTGTTAAAAATTATCGACAAATCTTAAAAATAAATTGTTCAAAACCTGACGAAGAGTAAATTCACGAATTCACAGGCACGAAATTTGCATTCATATAGATTCATAAAATAAAATAATCTACTAGCGCTTTAACGAATCGTGTGGTTCCTGAGTGAGAAAGAAAAAAATAATAAAAGTGTATTATTTGGTCGTAGTTGATCTTTTGACTCACCCTCTGTGCGATAAGCGGAATCTATTATCTTATCACTTCCCTGCAGCAGCTAAACGGGCTCAATTCCTTGGAACGATATTTATTTAATTTTTAGCTGCTGCTTCACAGCGAAAACTTTTACAGCGATATTGTTAAGAATTGCTCGCCTTAAACCGCGTTATCGTATACTTTATCGCATACAACCGGCGTTACCCGGGGTTAAAAATATAGTAGATATGTTGATTTTATAGAAAAATCTCGAGCTATCTGGAGGTAAAAAACCGCTTTAAAAACTTCAATGAAAGAATACAAAACAAAAATAAATGTTAACAACTTTTCTTCGCAATCACGAAATAATATATATAGTTTTATAATATTCATTTTTGTAACAATTTTTTAAAATATATGTAAATGATGTTAGATGATTATTTAAATAGAAAATTCGCACATTTTGTGATTCTGCACCGAAAAAAACACCATGGTCTTGCCACCAAGAAATTCGTTGAAACCTCGTTCAACTGAGCTTTCTACTGTAGAGGTACCAATTTTTTAATATATTGCACAATATTCCCAACTGTCGGAAGCCAATAGTTACTATGTTTTGAGACAGATGAGAGTGGCTAAGAGAGTGGGGATAGGAACGTTCGGAACTACGTGGATCCGTGGCTTTTAAACAGAAGATTTTTAACGATTTCACAACTCAGAACATGGTTGCATGTTAAAACAACCACAAAGTACAATCTGGCGCAGTAAGGTGGAGGTTGAACCGTTCTTGAACTTATGTTCAATAATAATAAATCATTCTCTAATGCCACTAACTAAATTCTAAATGGACAGATATTAATTCCAGTACCTGCATTTATGGATTTTTAATATGAATTCTCTCTACCACCATACTACGCTGGAGTTCGTATCATGGTAGTCGCCATGGAAATGTGCCCACAATAAGCCCTGTAATATGTGCCCTTTGTTAGAACCTTTCATTTCGTTAAGCACCGCATGTACATCGGCAGACATAAGGACATTCATGTCGTAAAATATAATGACAGTAGTAAATACTCGGCTTCGCCTGAAATTAAATACTTTTTCTTTATTTTTTTGGAACAAATCATAAAATAAAATGGGGTGTTTCTAATTTTTTAGAGAATTCTGCGGATATTAATTGCACATAATGTGATGAAAATGATGATTTTAATTGAAAAAAGTAGAAACTCTGACATAAAAGACGGCCTCCGCAGTCGAGGGGTAAGACTCTCGACTAGCAAGCCGGAGGTCTCAGGTTCAAATCTTATTTGATTAATTTGTGTTATTTCACAATTTACTCAATAAAAATAATATATAGTGTATTTGCGGCACGTTCCAAAGTGAAAATATTCTCTATATCACCCTGGTGTAAGATCAGCATTCAGAATTGAAACGTTGATTGAAATGTATTTAGCCCTGTTTGGTGACCAGATCTGAATAGCCAGGTACTTCCTCACCTTCCTCTACTCCATCTCCTTCTCCTCCTCATACCCCAATTGTGGATGTCATAGTCTAACTGGCTCCAGACTGTTAGTAGCAGTTGGGACTCTTGTGCAGTTTCATATAAAAAATAAATCTGTCTTGCCAAAGCCCATTAATTTTTTGACTGGTTTCTTCGTGCAGATTATTTTCTGCAACGTTAACATAAGTATATAATAAATGTAAAAGAAAAAATAACATTTTTACGTTAATGATAAAATGAATAAATATATTTTTTTCATAAATATTCAATACATAGCGAGATGAGGGCGCAACTACATTAATCATATTACCTACGTCAAAGGAAGGAAAAGAGAAAAATTGTAATTATCAGAAACTCGAAGAGAAGACGAGAAATGCATAAAGCAAAGATTTTATTTGGGAATAGGTGAAGCATGTAAAAATATAACTTGCAATTTTGTGATAATATTAGAGTAGATACTCAGGTATAACGAATGGTTTTAAAAAAAATATATAAATACCTGACGGTAAGTATTAAACCTAAAATCATATAAGTACTATGTACATAATCATCAGAGATAGATTCAGAACCGATATTTTTACTTCAAATTACTAATTAATGTTACTGTTATTCATGCAAATAGAACGGCTTCATTTCACCTCCCAATTTGAACCTGGGTGTTAAAAAATGTAACTGGTAGATACAACTTTTTTTTTTGGCCTTGTATTTTGTTACTTAAAATGTAATGTGATGTAATTTTTAAATTTTTTTTTTTGATTTTATAGGTTCTTTTGTAATACTCTGACTAGCTTAAAGCTAATAACAATACCCTTTCACCTGTCTAACTAATTAGTACTGTGGCTAATTTGGTCTTATTACTATTACCATCTGATGGTTGTATTTACTTGACTGATTTTACGTTACATTAATGTATTTGAGGAGGAAATTTTTTTGTAACTGGATTATAAACTTCACACAAATGACAGGGAAAAGAAAAATGATAAGATCTGAACTTTTTACTCTTTTATGCCATGCTGAATGCAAATATTTAATTTTTCATCATCGGGCTGCATCCTTTTCGTTTTTGTGGTCCTTTGTACCTACATGTCTGTGTTTTACTTGCGTATCTACCTGCTGGGAAAAACAGTTTATGACATGAAAAGGATAAATAATTAATATTCTTCTTCTTCGCTTTCGTCATTCTCATGGAACTTCATGATGAGGTGTTGGGGCATTCTATGTTTGCAGTCGAAAGCGAGATCCGTTGACGAGTTGTGTGAAGTGTATGCATATGTTTGTTATTATGTTTGCATTACCATCACCATTTGCATTGTCATATGTTTGCGTTACCATGCTGCAAACTCCAATCCTTTAAGGCAGGGGTGGGGAATCTTATCGCCTTCTGGGGCCATTGCTTGTATTGTATTTAGTCTTCACTCAGAATATGCAATCAGTTTCTCTCGAAATGCAACAGCAGACGAATCTGGAACTAGAATACTAACACATAATTCAGAAGACAAAACTGATTTTAACTTAAGCTTGAATATTTGTAAGAGTCCCCAGCTTTGATTAAAACAACACCCAGCACATGAAAACGATTTCCTTTGCTGAATTTTATAACTGCATGATAATGTTTTCCTTCAAAGGGCGTCAGCAGATGAATCCGTAACTATAAATTTATCGAAAAGTATGCATTTATCCGTTAATCTCTTCAGTGGGTAAAACAAACATGTATAATTCCAGTAAACACTCTGGTCTAAAGTAATCAAAATATTATGCTCATAATTTTATCTGATTCTAGTTAACATTGGAATTAGTTATTAACGTTCACTTAAAATTTTCTTCAGTCTAATTTAGGACATCCTCAAACCTATTGTTTTTAGATTAAGAGCATATAGTGGGATAGAGTAGATTGAAAATTATTGCAAATAATTAGACTTTCAAAATTTTTTTTTTTTCTATTGTTGATATTGGTTTTGAAAGCCTAATTCGCACAACTTCCACCAACTCCTTAATTCCTCCATATACCTTCTTTCCCAATATTCACTATTCCGTCTAAGCGTTCTTCTTCTTTTATATTTATCTTTATGTATTAATCTATGAGGATACGTATAGACACGACAAAATATCCGGCATTTTGCGGTTGCTTCGTTCATTTTCCATAATTCTTAACTCGCAGAAATTTTTCTTGTTTATATACGTAGAATTAGATTCCAATATCGACGGCAAAATAAATCTAATACATTTTAACAATAAAAAACGACAAACAAAGTGGAAATTAAACTTTCATTAAATTGTTTATTAGGTAAAACTATAGATATATTTTTAAACGTTATTTTACACAAATATTTTTGTACAATATATGTGTATATTTCAATCAATTAATTAAAATACTTCATTTTCATGCTGAATAACTCACTTACAGAGTGTCAAAAGATCAATTGTGAAATAATCATACGGTATCATGTGGGTACAATCATCTCGTGTGGCACTGTTTTTCGAAAACAGTGTAAATATATTTTGAGAAAAATATCGTTTCGGATCTTAGAATTTCTTTTTAAGTTACATCATTTCCCTTAAACCATTGGTATTGTCATTAAAAGAAATATAAATAATTTATCGCGTCCTCATCTTACTTCACTGATTTTACACTCTTAATTCAATTTGAAATGTAAGAAATGGGTAAGAGAACAAAAATGCGTTAAATTGGTTGTACTGGCGAATCATCTTGCGTATTTTGCTTAAGTATAAGCAGAGGACCGGGTACTTACACAAGCTTTTGACATTCATTGCCTACCCTCTCTTTGACAAGAGATAATAATATATCATGGAATTTAAGTGCTTTCGCACAACTGAAGTACCTACTCGTACGCAGGTACTGAATTCCACAAGTTTCAACTTAACTTTACTTGATTATATCTTTATTAGTATACCTACGCAATTGGGTTTTGTAAAACAATATTATGTCATTTAAGAAGCAGAAAAACACTCCAACTGATACATCTACACTGGAATGCTTAAGTTATTCCAATTAGTTTCAACTAACAATTTTTTTTACATTAACCCCACACAAGAGGCCCTGAGGAAAATAATTTCCCTCAGAGCTGATGTTTTTTTAGGAGTGCTGTGTGGAGGGTCTTTTTAAGGAACAGAAGGAAAGGCAGTTCTGGGAAGGAAAAGGGTATGAGGGGTGGGTAATATATCCCTCCTACGGCATCCCTGGTAAATCACCGAACGTAGCTAAACACTTGGGTAGACCTATGGCAGAGATGTAGCTTTTCCAATAAATAATTCCCGGGGTGGCGGGACCTAAACCCGCATCCCAAATTATATCATCTCGATTTCGAGCTTACGTAATGTTTACGTAAAAGTAAAACAAGATGCAATTTTGTTTGTTTCTTTTTTAATTAAGATTATTTACTAGCTAGTGAGGTAAAAAAATAGAATGTGTATATTGATTTGGCGTTTATATGACAGTGTTTATCAAACCGTTTCTGTATGAATAAAACTTAACTATATAAACACAATACTCGTTAGATTTTATTTTAAATACTTTTTCAAAAAATCAACATTTTCAGACAGGAAGCGTAAGCAGTGTTTATCATAGTGATGTGTATTAACAGTATAAGCTGCACGAGTTGGTAGCAAGATTACTTGTATTGGAGAAACACATTTAATGATAAATAATCAAGTCACAAATGGAATTAATACATTTAATAAATTAGATTTTAATTATCTGTTTTGCCTTCCGAAGGCATTATCAAACTACGGTAAACCTTCAAACAAGTGATCTGATTAAATTATTTATAATGATATTTGGTTATTTGTTTTTTTTTTATATCAATGCCTTTATTAATTTCTATAAAACATGTAAAGTTTCTTTAATTCATGTATAATTTTGAACTCCCCTAGGGGTGGCGAACAAATTATATTTTTTGTTCATTTATTAAATTTGTTTTAGAGTTATTTGAATTTTTATTAATTTACTGTTTTAAAACATTTAGCTCTGCGGTCTTTTTAAAATGTAACGTGTTATATAAATATACAACGAAGTTGGTCAATCATTATCTTTAAGTAAGTGATTTTAGCTAAGGATATGTTTGGCAGATTGTGAGTATTGTGACTCCACTTTATTTTTATTTTTAAACGATCTCACTCCCGACCAGTTTGTTCAACATATTTATCCAAATACAGCGTGGCATTCGTCATACTGAAGTCTAAATGCCGCTTTTTTATCTAGATAATTTACTTTTTGTGTTCTTAAGAGATGATTATATATTGTTATTCGTGTGGAGGGCAATAACTAGGCCACACATTTTATACACATTAGTCAGACAAATTCCAAGATATGCTAATTTATTGTATATTTTATAATTTACCGCTGAATGTATTAAGAATTATACTTTCGTGTTCTCATGATAATATTTTTTGACACCGTTATTTTTAGCTGTTGTTAAAAAGTTAAATATTTGATATAGGTTTCTTTAAATGTTTCTGAGTACCTATTAATATTATTATCCCACTATTTGTAATTAGATTGGTTTTTAGTATTTTAAAAATTATAGTTTTTTAAACATTTTGCATCGTTATTTCTTTAAATAATTCCCACGGTTAGCACATTTTAAAGCCTGACAAAGAGATATTTCAATAAATATGTTAATATTAGTATAGCAAAGCTATTACAAATAACATGTTATTATTAATTTATTATGTTATTACTACTAACGTGCAACCAAATATTAAAGAATTTAATTTGATTTTGTTATTCTATGGATTTATAGGTACATATAAAATAAATATTACAGTTAACTGCAGCAATCAATATAATGTTGAATCTGTCTTCAAACCTTTTTTTGTTAATATTAAATTTTCCTTATCCCTCTCCTCCCCTTTCCCGTTCCAACCCAAGTCTATTTAAGTATAGTTATAATCGCATTTATTTTATTGCTGTTTATTGTAGGCATATTATAGGTTTATCGTTTGTTGAATTTACATTTGTGTTATTATTTTTCTTATTTGTTGCTTTATTCTGTTTTTTTTTTCTATTTTTATTAAATATTCTAGTTTACAGGTTAGTTTTATGTTTCTAAATATCTATGTGTGAACATTAATAATTTGTCTGTTTTTTCGTTATCCTCTTATGCATATTGTATTACTAAGACTGTTTATGTTCCTCAAATAAATATAATTATTAAATACAAGCACAAATATCTACATGTGTGTTTTGATATAATTAAGGGTGGATGTTAATATATTATTGTTAAATATCTACATTTTCAAACCACATAGTCCAGCTTACCTCGGCTTGCTCCAAAACTCTTGGTTTTGTAATTAGAACTTGCAAACAATTCAATAACAAAGAAGCAATGACCTCCATGTTCAACGGAGTGGTCAGAAGCAAGCTGGAGTACGCCAGTACTGTCTGGATACCTTATCAACTTAAATACATAAATATGATTGAACAAATTCAAAAAAAATTCCTAAGGTATGTTTACATGCGATCATACGGAATATATCCGAAATTCATGCATCACGTGGAACTGCTAAAGGAGACAAATTACCAAAGCCTGGAGACAAGGCGTAATGCCGGACTCATGGTATTTGAATTAAAGTTACTAAAAAACCTTATCGATTGCCCATATCTCCTGTCATGCTGTGGATTATTCGTTCCTGATAAATACTGTCGAAATCGTAGCCACGACCTATTCTGTATACCGCAGGGTCGGACAGATGTCATTGCCCGACATAGCATGACAAGAGGTATGAGCTTACTAAATGCCCTACCAGCGGATATAGATGTGTTTAATATCACTATACCATGTTTTAAAAAATATATGTACATGTATTGTTAGTTTTAATAAAATTGTACCATAATTGGACTTACCTGTCTGTCGTACAATAAAAAAAAAAAAAAATAAAATAAAAAAAAATGTTTAAGGGTGGGTTTAAATGATTTTTTTTTATTATTTTTTTATTTTTTATTATTTTTTATTAATGTATATTTTATTTAGTTATAAGAGTTTACATCTTATACCTAATATATTATTTTCTATGACTACTACAATATTATTTACTTCTTACATTTTCTTACTTTACTTCTTACATTTAAATCATTATTATAGTAAAATATAAGTAAGTAAACATTTTATTCAAAATATACCATAATGCCGTGAGAGCCATACAAAATTCTAAATCTCTACTGGTTGTCTAAAATGGAAAATATCTGCAAGCCTTCAAGTTGAGGGTTTGCCAAATATCTGCCTACATAAATATGTATATTCGTAAATTATTTGTGCCAACAATTCCGTACACGTTAAAGGATTATGTTAAATCCTTCCGTAATTGTTTATTTTGCTTAAGATCTTGCTGCTTTAATATAATTTGCGTTTGGAGATCTTAAATGGTAAAACTTTAAGGCTTTTGAGTTTTTGCCAAATATGACTAAACATCTGCATAATGGACGAATGCTGTACGTGATACTGATGTATGCGAAAGGCCATGAAAAGATTTATTGGACATTACAAAATTTTTGTTGGCATCATAAAATCTCAACTGAAATAAATATATTTTCAATGCTGATGAAATAAGACCACACAAATTGTTGTGTTAATCTTTTATTTTTAGAGTAATTGGATTAATGCTGTTTTAGCAGATTCAAATTTATTGTTTTGCTGAATCATGGTTCAAGACCTCAAAATTAACGAAAACTGACTACGCAATGCGAAAATAAACCATGAAGAAACAAATGACTAGCTAACCCCATTGGGAAATAATCTATCCAATTTAACCTTGTCATTTGCCCTAAATATTCAATATCCACCCTAAAACAGAACGCCTAGAATCCACCCTAACGGGTCTAGAATTTCAGTCCATGTAGAATGTAGATAATTGAATTTCGCATAATCCTGCTTTGCCGATCAATCCTGTTATTTGTAAATTGAACACGCCTGAAACATGGACTTATTGATTCCTTCGAACATTATTTTTATAATACCGGCCGCCTAAACTATCCTGGATTAAGTTTTTCTTTCCCTCAATCAGTCAGGCTATAGAGAGGTATTACTACTAATGAAAAATATAATTTTCCACGGCGATTAATTTAATAACTCTTTCAGTTACAGGGATATTAATATTGTAGCTTTCTAAGGAGAATTTATTTTTTTGTTTTGTATCTAAGATTTAAGTCAAGTTACTCTAAAATATCTGTTATATTCATAGTATAATTAGAAATATTCCCATTTGACATTAATTTTCAAAAAGATTCTCTGTATTTAATAAAAATTAGGTTATTAATTAATATATTAAGTTAAATTAATTATATTTTTGAAAGCAGATGACAGTCTCTTTTTGTTTATAATTTAATAAAAATGCAATTAGAATATTACAAATTTGATTTACAAAAGGATGATTTTTTTATTGTTTTGTGGCTTTTGGGTTTTTCTTGTAAACTGTAAAAATACCGCTTTATAACAATCCTAAAAAAAAACATACTTAATTTCCCAAACGTATCGTAAAGAATATTCCTTTCCCTTTTTTACGGTTCACATAAAAATAATATTCACATACTCTGATAAATCATTAATTTCCCTTTTTTTATGGTTCACATAAAAATAATGATAAAAATATTCACTAACTCTGACAAATCTTTCGCACGATGAAAGCAATGGTGGTCGATGACTTTTAAGAATATCTTGTAATTATCTGGAAGTGACAATGTTAATTCATTAAATTCAAATGCAAGCGTGGTGTTGCCATTTTAGAACCCTGTTTAAATCATGCATCTCACATACGGACATTCGTGAGTAAGTATAAATTGTTGACGTAAAGTACCCATGTTGGATCGTGAAAATAGCCCCCAAAAACGGGCATTATACCCAAGAAAGTATAACTGACTAATTATTCTCACCTCAAAGATTATGATCAAGAAATGTGTACTAAAAATGTTGTAGATCCCTTCCTGCAATAGTAAGGTTTTTCCTGGTCAAGGTGGTGTAACTCCGATCAAAAGTTGAAACCGAAACATTGTGACCTATACTCAAATATTTGCCAACTATATCCACCAATAAAAACTCTGAAAGTCTATGGAATAAACTTTCAGAGTTTTTCATTGATGTAAATTAAATAAGTAGGCTACGAATGAGAATTTTTCTGTCTATATATTGCCATATCTATAATTTTTTAGGACCAATTTGTTTCATACAAAAAGCCCGAAGATATCGATCTAGTGAGTGGTTTATTTATTGTCTGGTCCATGCAATATGCGTAGCAGATAGGTGGCACGTTAATTTTTTTATGAGGAGAAAAAATATTCAAACTTACGGATGCCAAATTTCAAACAACAGTATGAATATAGACTATAGAGACTGAAAAAGCACAACGACAAGTAGTTCTATTTTTGAAGCATAGACTAAAACAATTTGTCATGCATTCAGTTAAGTACTTACCAGATTAGTGCACATTATAAATACGTAGAGGCATGAAACATAAACTTTGATGAACTTATTTAAATATTAGGAAATTATAAACTAACCGAAACAAAAAAAAAAAAAAAAATTATGATGCTTAACCAACCCACACACAAAATAATACTCTTCTAGTATATATTAAATTTACTGTGTAATAAAGGGTACAAATGGTTTCCCAATAATAAGATATAAATCATTACTAAAAAGACTCTTCGATAACTTCGTACGGGTGAGCTGTAAAAGCACGTGAGCCGCTTTTAACTATCAAATAAATAATTGAGCAGTTCATTGTGACTATAAAAGTGAATTTCTGCCTTCCTCTCATTGGTTCAATACGAGCCTGTCTGTACGACGATTTAATTAATTTGATGACATTATTGTAAGCGTTTTTAATTTAGTTGGACGATTTAATTCTCACCGAATTCTGTCATGATATCATTTTTGCCAGTACCTGATAATACGATACTCGATTTTGGTAGGAATTCCGTCAGAACAATATGGGGACCCCGAAGACTTTTGGTATGATCCAGATGAAACTCATCAAATGAACATCTGCACCATATAAATAGTGCAATATAATATGATCTTACTTATGTCAAAACATGGTTTTCTTCAATTCATACAATTAATGCATACCTAATCATAATATAAATAATATTTTACGCAAGAACGGAAAATGGCGCTAATAAACGATTTAATGACGACTTCGAATGTGACGGGAATACATACAGCCAAGCCTAAGCGTGAACTGTCATTATGCAATTTCTTCCATTCTTTTTACAATGTACATTGAATGCAATTGTCTTCTTGATATTTCTATATTCCTAATAAATCAAGATAAATATATCAATAGAAAATTCAATGCCATAGCACAAACCACTCTAAACTATAATTTCTTAGGACATTAATGATGTTCCATTCCTACAGCGATCAACAAGGTTCTCCGCTTGATTCGGACTTCTTGCGAACCACCCAAAGCCAACGGACCCTAGGTGTGGGATGATCTTAGGAATGAGAAATGTGGAGTAGATGCCAGTAAAGGGATGAGACAAATAATATAGCTCATTTTGCCCACCGAGACCGGCATCTAAAACCATATTTAGCTGCCAGCGTTTATTTGTCACTATTTAACCTAGTCTAGTGGACCGTACTCTGACGATTATTATTTGAGTCGGGAAATTGTTTCTTGCGTCCAATGCAATGAACATATATTTTTTAACATCATTGATATTATTTTTTTGCAGATATACGCTTTTTATTTTTTTTTCAATGTGAAAAATCTTTTGGTACGCTTAGAGGTATGACAATGACCTTTGCGAAGGACATTTGACAACGGGTCGAAAATTTTGCAAGAAAAATCGCGTCATTCGGCAAGCTTCGTGATTCGTCGGCTCTTTCCGCCCGGCCGCCAAAACTCTGTGCGGGGAAGGCCGTACTTTGTGTGGCGTGACAGAACGACGCGTCACTCGGCCGGTCCCGTAATTTGTCGGCTCCTTCCACCCAGCCAACAAGACATGACGATCTCCTCTCTCCGCCTATATTGTTGTTTCTTCAACTAAACGCTCAACGCTTCCTTTGTGTATATCGGAGTGAATTTAAAAACAAGAGCGTCTTTTTTGTTTTTTAATTGAAGGTGCTTATTAATTTGATGATATTGATAAATACAAGTTTTTTTTTAATATTTTTTATTCTAGATAAAAGAAAATTACATTTTTCACTTATTTAACTAGAAATAACATAAACATTACACATAAATATATTACACACTGATATTATTCACTTTCATTGTTTTGTTGAGTGACAGTGACTTAATAGTATCAGTCACAGTGAAAACGAGGAAAAAAACATCATAAGTAAATGCACTGCTCTCTGTAAAAATAAAAATTAATTTAGATGTTTCACATCTGTCAGGCGTCCTGTTAACTTTTTTTCAATACATATAAATAATACCATACAAAACATAAAACACAAGTAAGTAAGTAAGTAACAGAAACCCACAAAGGCCCTAAATTATCATAACCTATGATCAATTTTTGTTATATGTTATAATAATATACTAGTTCTAATCTACTTATAAATAAAGTTTAAATTAGCTAGGTTAAAATACTTATTACTTGAATTTATAAGTAAGTAATAATATAACTTTTTATTAATGAAATAAATAGCAAAAAATCTACTCGTTCAAGCCGCATAAATACAATCTGTCAGAATAACTGTTATCTTTGACATTGCTAAATTGATTTATTTTTATCCTGAATATTTTTTTGATCTAAATATATAAATTAGCATGGTTAATTATCATTATTCGCTATGAAGCTTTGAAAGTTCAATTCGATGGTAATTAATCATATCTAGGTATATATTAAAAAAGTTTTCTAAAATAAGTGAAGACGTTAATCGAAATTCAAATCTTGGGCTCGATTCTCCAACCCAGGCCGTTCGTAATTACCATCGAAAGTACAAACATTGGTCGACTTTCTTATTCTTGAGTTTTGTCGAAGACTTACTTAGACGTCAAACATCAAAAGTCATTCCACTTAATCAACGAGTGGGTCTAACCAGTCGACACCGTCTTGTCTTTGCGATTATAAAAATATACTCTCTTGTATACTAACCTAAGACCGTTTCCCGCGCCCTTTTTGAAGGACAAGCATTGTATATTTTTACACAATTGTTTTAAGGTCTCATGTAATGGCTGATTTACCGGCGACGTTGGCTGCATTACATAATTTTTTACAAGCGGTTTTTTTGAGACAAACGTTCCGTTAGAGGATCGATTCTATCGATAATTTCAGTCTTAACAAAACCTTAATATGTCGGCCGGTAGTCATCGTGTGAAATACTCGATTTTCAGCTCTAGGTGTCAAAACTAAGGTGAGTAAACAATGAAACGGTGATGTTTTGTTTTGAAATTTGAAACAATCACCGAAGAAACGTAAAAAAACATCAGAAACGTAGAAAATATTCACTGAGATGTCAATATAATCTCTTCAACCCTACAATATTCAAGAATACGTATAGATGAAACATTCGACAAAGTTAATACGACGAGTATCGTTTGCAGATGACAAGAATCGAGCCGCTGAAGTCAACGTGATCAATTCATGAGTTTCAGAAAAATGCCTGGTTTTGTCTAATATTAGAAATCTTTTTACTTTAAAAGTGTTACATTAATATTACATCTTGCTTTCTTTTCTTCTTTATAACCAGTGGCGACTCGTGACTTTGTGAAGTTATAGAGTGCTAATATTAAAATTAAATGGCATTATTGATGTTGTTGTAGCCGAAAATTTTTTTTTTTCGAAAATTAAATATGCAGATTTTCAGAAAATTGGTGCCGTGCACTGCAAAACTGAAATTTCCTGAAAATCTTCATATAAAAATAGCATTTTTTGAACAAAAATAAAAGAAGATTTGGGCTAAAAGGAGATCAATATTGCCATTTTATTTAATAATAGCACTCAAGTAAACCCAAAAGTCACGAGCCGCCACTGTTTATAACTACTATTTATGTTTTACACCGGTACTGTATGTATATGTATAGTATAAATATTACTTATGTAAAAAAAACACTAAGCCTAAAAATGAAATTACTTCGATGTGTATTATTTTTCTCCGGAACAAATTTGCAACTAGGGAAAATTTACGAATAAATATCATTTAATGAAATATCTAACTACACCAGTTTAGGGAATGGGGTATTCAGAAGGGTAAGAAGCATGCTTTTATTTAGCTCAGTATATATAGGGAAACTTTGAATAACTTTATTTTCGGTCGGTCAGAGCGTTTCATATTGTTTGGAAAACAGCGATACAATATGTTAATATCGGGCTGTAGGGCTGTGGGAGCCGATGTTGCCGGCGGAGTTCCGGCGAGGAAATACACTAAATGTGGTTTTGATCAGTCAAAGGGTGTGGAATATTCAAGAAACAGACAGTTAAACACAACAAAAGCACATTAACCCTAGTGAAAGACCACCATTCAGAATAGAACATTTTAGTTACCAGATCTGAATCCCTTATCCCAATCCCCTTGTTGAAACCGTATAAGAGTCCCAATTGCACCCTGCTAATCGCAGCCAATGAGACTATGCCATTCCCAATCGGGGTGTGTTGTGAAGCTTAAAGACTGACGGGTTTGGAAGAAGATGGGGAAGAAGAAGATGGAGAAGTATCGGGCTACTCAGAACTGGTCACCAAACACGACTAAAAACCATTTCAAGCAACGTTTGTATTCTGAATGGTGATCTTTAACCGGGGCGATACTGAGAGTATATTCCACCCTGATTTGTATGCGTGTGACGTGGAATAGTGGTACTTGATATTTATTAAAGATTTCATGGATAGTTAACTTCCGTATACCTTAATTTTTATCTGATTTTTGATTAAAAAAATTAGTGCCTATTTTCGTTTCTAATAAATAAATAGCATGTGTGATTTCTATTAAATGTTCATTTTTTAAGCTAACGCCATCCATAAAAAAACTACACCACGAGATTCAAACTAAGGGAAGCACATATTTATTTGCAGTAGTGACACCGTTTTGTTAATGTATTTCTGATAGAACTCCTGTTATAAATAAAATAATAAACAGAGGTCAAAAAGTCAGGGTGTAAATGTAAAATTTTCTGAAAATTAAACGAATCGTGGGACTTTAAATAAATGATATTCAATTTTCTGTTTACAAAACAAATTAAATATGGATGAAAATGTTTAAACCAACTTTTTATGAATTTCGTTAGGATATTTTTAATGAATCCCAAAATGTTTATTCAAAATCTCAATTTTCGTAAAAAAATATAATGCTTTCTAAATTGAAGTATTATTTTATAATATGGAAATATGTTTTTAGAATATAGTTAATGTAGCCGGTGTGTCCTATTTACCGTAGAGTAGTTGGGACCGTTTTCATTATTCTATCTAACATAATATGCAGAAACGTAACTGAAATCAATTTTTTTTTGAAATACCGATTTACTAAATTCTCATGGTGTTTTATATCGAAGAATGTTTACCGTAATTACGGATACATTACATTATTATTTTCAAATATTATTCTTCAAAGTAAGTGAATCCAATGTATTGCTTTAAAAAAACAGCGAGCATAACAGATGGCTTTCATAATAAATATAGAAACGCTCGAGCTAAAAACACGCTTTCTATATATTCGTATCATTTCAATGCATATTCTTCAGATGATCATTTACAGAACTCGCCAGTGATCGTTTAAATTTGATGAATTGTTCAAATTCTACGAAACAACCCATACCATGGACGGGTTGTTTCAGAGAACTTGAACAATACTTGAAATTTAAAAGTTAATTTTTAAGTTCTGTGAAAGATTTTTTCAAGTTCTGTTAATATTGCAGTTTTTTCAAGCACCTAGTCTATAATAATATATTAACAGAACTTGAATAGGACTTTCCTAGAAAACCCAAAAATTTATGTTTAAATTTGATGAATTGAAATAAATGCAAATTTGAGACCTCCCATCCTTTCCTTTTAAAAAATTCAAGAATATTCCATTAACAAACTCAATTTAAATACAGTTCACCAAAAAGACAATGTTACTTTCTTTTATAAAAAAATCGATTTGGGGTGCCATGTTCCATTCTCTCGATATAAACGGAGGGTTAGCGACTTTGATATAAATGGATACGAAGTAAAAATTGTCACGTCACTTCACCATTGAATAAAATTTTAAAAGGAAGAAACCACAAACGAAATACTGAAAAATCGCGTCATTCCAATTTCAACCCCCATTTCTTAAAGAAATTAACCGGAATAAATATGAAAGTGTGACATTTGCTGGAGTTAGATGCAGTGGCGTTCAGACCCTCAAGGCAGGAAAGCTGTGCCTTCCTTATAGGTCGGGGTCAGTTTCATCTTCTCTTTGGTACAAATCTTCGCAATAGAAATCTTGTTGGATTTGGAAACACCTTTGGCTTAAAATCTTAGCGGGTAATTTTTTAACCTTTCTGAAGAATTTTTTTTTTTTTGAAAAATTTTCTATTTTTTCAAGCATGTTAATAACGTTATCGTAAATAAATTTTTAATTTTATTTATATTAACACCACTGTCGTTCTGTGATTATGTCGTCTTTAACGTACTCTACTTTACTTTATTTTTCTTTGTAATAAAGTATTTTCGAGACAGAAAATTCCAACCATAGTTAAAATTTAAGTTACTATGATACGCGCATGCTCAATAATTTGAATTATGTTTATTCTATTGCTTATTCGCTCATTAGAAATAATGGTTCCAATAAAGTCGGGGTTACTGTCGATGTAAAGTATAATCGGTAAGACCTTTGTCTAAGAGTTCACGTAAGTCTTATATATATTCATACAAAATTAATAAAATAAATATATATCCGTAATAAATATATAAATAAAAAAATTTATACATGGTGTTTCCATAATATTATATATAATTTGGGAGGCGGGTATGGGTACCGCCGCCCGGGAATCATTTATTGGCTAACCCCTAACATATCTACTACTGTTTGGCGGGTCGGATCGAGAAAGACTGGTCAAGGGAGACCTTGAGACCTCTTCAGCCGGACCCTCTCGCTCCATCGCCTTGTACCGCAGTGGAAGGGATGGATTTTTCCGTTACTCTTGCGCGCATTGACCCCTAGATGCCTACTCACCCCTCATACATTTTTCATTCGAAAACAACTTTCTCTCATCCTCTTTCCTTTCCCAAAAAAGACCCCCCACACAGCATCCTCAAATATGACATATGCCCTGAGGGATTTTTTTCTTCCTGCTTCCTTTGTGGAGCTAACGTGAAAAAAATTTATCATAAAATCTAAAATAAAACTTTTAAAAATAACAGTCGTGCATGACGGTAAAAATGATTAATCCCATTTGAGACGGGTTGATTTAACGTGCGAAAGCACTATGACCTGCAAAATTATCAGTGCATATTATTTTTTTAAGAAAACGTGATCTCGATTCTTATGCGTATTTAAGCCCGTTAAGACCGTTTAATAATTCAAGGAACTAAATACCTTCTGTTTTCCGAGCATCGAGCGGATACAAAGCAAGAAAGAAAATAGATGATTAAAAAAAGGTCAGTTTATGGATTTCAAAATAAAATATAATGGCATCTTGAGTGTTGCTATTGAAATCAGCTTCAGTCGTAGGGCAACATAATTTATCAGCGAAATAGTCGCATACTCCGAAATTTCTCATTTTAGATTTCGGACGCTCTAGTTCTTTGGCCTATTGTGTTGTCTCCAGATGTTGCTATTATATTTCATCTTATTCCATTAACAATAAAAGTCAATACTAAAGCTCACTAAGGTTGACATTAGGTACTTGGCGGTAGCGGCTCCAGTAAGCTTGGCTTACTAGGTATTTGAGACTTTGCGAGAATACAAAAATTGGTAGACTAAATCATAGGAAAGGTTTTTTAGCTTTATTCATTCCCTTCATTACAAGAGTTTATGAAAAGCGAAAATTTTGTTTAGAAATTTCCCAAATGTAGCTCCTGAACTAAAAAAGAACGGGAGTAGGTATACCTGCTAGTAAGGATTTATAATATTAAATAATTATTGTGAAAATAGGTTGGTCTTATTTTGTCTCTTTTTCTTTTTAATGGTTCAAGAATAGAGTTGTTGTGTAAATCGTTGCTAGTAAGGATTTATAATATTACATAATTATCGTAAAAATAGGTTGGTCTTATTTTGTCTCTTTTTCTTTTTAATGGTTCAAGAATAGAGTTGTTGTGTAAGTCGTTGCGTTTTTATTTAAATAGGTACAAAAGCTAAACTAATCAATATTATTATCTTCTGCATTCTTTACGATTGACTCCCACGCTTCGGCAGTTTTACGATTTTGTGCCTGATGAAATCCGTTGGTTGGAAGTGAAGAAGTCGTCAAGTCAATTTTGAAACAGTAGCGTCGTAAAGGAGATTCCACTGATATTATTAGTTAGGAATCCTAATATACACGGTGTTAAGAGACGTACTTGAATTACTACAAGAGATTCCTTATATTGCATATTATATAATTGAAAATAAAATTTTTGTCTCCGGTGACATTTTTTCAAAACATGAAAAATTAGAGAGTTATGATCGGGGTGAGAGGTTGGCGGTTACTTGGCTAAGTAATCAGTGACGACATGTGAAGGATTTAAAAAAATATATATTATTTTATCTCGGAAGATTATTTCAATTTGTATGGGTGTAGAACAAAGGATAACAAATTATGGGTGTTTCCGGATAATTAATATTGCTTTTAATTAATATTGTGTGTGTGTGTGTGTATAATATTAATTTATCATAAAAAGAATTGTTTGTTTATGTAAAAATAAAATAAAAAAGTCACCGGAGATCAAAATTTTGTTCACATTTCTTACTCCAAATTATGTAAAGAATTACTGGTTAACGTAAGTCAAGTACGTCCCTCACTCTGTATAATCGGTAGAAGTAGTAGATGTCGTATAGGCTTTCAACCGAGGTCTTGAATTTATGCTTTTGTAATGTTGGCTGTCCGATTGCGTAACCGGTTCTCAAATAATTTAAGATCTCGGTTTTAAAAGAATTCGAGAATATGTCTGAAATTATTAATTTTTTATACAACCATACACAATTATCTTTTAGACAACAATGAACATAATTGAAATATGATATAAATTTGTTTAAAATGTAGATAACACATTATTGTATCATACTATGCATCCTGAAGAAGAAACCTTTGATACTGAATTTTATGAAATTAGTTGTTTAAACAAAGTTCATTAATATCATTTATCACAAATTTTGTTCAAAATGTCTGCAATTCAAAAAATAATATATAATACATAATCAATTAAGGATTTACCTCAGCACGGGTAAACAACCCAGTGAGGCCAACATTACTGAATTAGAATATGAAATATTGTAAAATAATGTAGCAACAATAAAAAATAAAAAAATTAAACAATACTTTGGCCTCAATACTACAATAATAATTATCCTTCTATATGTTGCCTTTGAAATAAATAAAATAAAATCCACCAAGAACGTAGGTATGCATCAACCAATTAAGAAAATATAAATCTCCTTTGCTGACAGCCAATCCAAATAAACAAATGTATTTTTATTGATAAAACCAATCGCTTTGTACGCGAAGTTACGGAGTATCACTTTATATCACACGTAGAAAAAGTTAGTAATGTGCATGTAGATAATTGTGTTTTCTATATAAATCGTTCATCACAAATACATATTTTTAAACGATATCCACGAATTCTTTTGTAGAGATTCATACATCTGACTTAAATATAACTTCAAGATCTGTACCTAATATTGTTCTCATTCTCATATGGGATTCGTTATTCGAACCCTGCCCGTTCACTTTTCAGTCAAGCTGTTTACCCACAACCCACAGACCCATCAAACTATATCTTTCATAGCCAATTCTAAAACACTTGTTTTTCATTCCATCTGTCAGGTCTCCGTTTGAACGTGCGCTCTTTGAAGATAATATTATTAAATCCCATCCACAAATATTACAGTTTAGAGATCAAATAGATATGTTAGTGGGAAGACGTTGTTTAGCGTGTTTATCTTTCGTAAATATGATGAATGCAGAATTAGAAATATTAGTATTACACAGCATTTCAATGGATTTTTTAATGTCATTACGTACACGGTACAAATGTAATAAAAAACATGTTATAGCTAAACATTAGCGTTTCAATTCATGTTCATACTTAACAAATGTACAGTTTGATGTGGATAACTTTGCAGGTGGCTAGATAATAATTAAAAACTCTACATTTATTAGTATTCGGTTGTCAAAATTCTTTCATTTTGGTTTCTTTTATATTTTTTATATAGTAGAGAGATCCAAATTTGCAGCTGGAAATCGAACATGGACGGGTTGTTTCCGAGAATTTAAACAATTCTTCAGATCTGTGAAATATTTTTTCAAGTTCGTTGTTATTTCAGTTCTGTCAAGCAACTAGCCTATAATGATATAATAACAGAACTTGAATAAGACTTTGACAGAACCCGTAAACGAACGTTGAAATTTGAAGTATTGTTCAAATTTTGCAAAACAACTCATACTTAACATTGACCGTCAAAGAACAAATCTAGGTTCATCATTTTTTTGTTACAAGATTTTAAAAACGTATAATGCATAGCTCATTCGGTTAAATAATGTAATTTCGATAATAACACGCAGAGGGATTCCTAAATGGGCCATTTGTGGTTTCACACGTTCTAACAGTAACGCAAAAATATATGGCTTTTCCAGATAATTCCTTAGACGGTCAAGGTGCTCACCAGGGCATTTTAAAAGCTTCTCATATATCCACATAATATCCTGATCCGAGTATATACATACCTAAAACATTCGTTGCTACCAGTGGCGTATTGAATTGAATGAAACTAAGGTTTTGCCCATTGCACCCAACGTATAAGATTTTATTATTATTTGCAAAACATAAATCCATAATTTATTTCCTCGTTTTAAATCATGAGTTGTTGGGTAGATAGTGAACTATTTGCTGTTTGCTGAGCCTGATATATTAAAATCATGAATATTTGGGTATGTAGTGTACTACTTGCTGTTTTGCTGAGCCTGAGATTTAAATCACGAGTTGTTGGGTTAGGTAAGGTTAGGTTAGGTTAGGTTAGGTTAGGTTGGGTTAGGTTAGGTTTTTGGGTAGGTATAGTGATATCAGATTGCTTTGTGTATTATTAGAACCTACCATATATAGTTTGGAAACATGTTAACAAACAATAAATTGTAGTTATTATTTTATGTTATATCTTTTGACCAGCAATAAGTGCCAATTAGTAAACGAAATTATGAAAAAATAGGTGATGAAAATATCGTACTATCCGTTGTTAGGAATATTTATAATTTTTTAATGACAGTTGAAGTAGGGTATAAAATTACGTATAACTCATATCAGATCACATTGTGAATAAATTAGATTAATCGTGCCAATGAAAGAAATCTCATAAAATGATAGTTATTTTGAATAAGTTATATTTCTTACTCAAAAGATTTTATATTCTAACAAATTAATTTCCCCAAACGTTTCAACCCATTCATAAAATTAACCAAGCGTAGTGGAGCATCAACAATAAGCTGCTTGCGGCGAGATATGGGCTAGAAATACAAGTTGAGGAATTATTCTATTCTGGTTCCATCTCGAAATGATAACAGAATTAGGGTGACAGCGTGTACCAACTCATATCCTTAACTTAGCCCGAGACATGCTCCGTATCGTCGCTCCAGTCACGCAAATATGTACTTTACGACAAAGTGGTTCTATATAAAATAAGTATAATATGGATTACAAAAAGTGGTTTGTATTATGGCTTTTTAGGGCTGGAGATAAAGAGTGGCTTTTGGTCAGGGTTTAACGGGAGGTAAAAAATAATACGGAGTTAGCCATTCAAAATACAGAATCTGTTGTGATGCTTTTAAATCTTTCTTCAACGGAAGTAAACAGTTGCAATAATTCTTCATGAAAAAATGTGCTGTCTCTTTAAAAACTTCTCAAAAGAAAGTGCGTAAATTGGGCTAAGAAGGCTATTCGAAATACGTTTAAACATGCTTTAAAATTTTCTTAAAGATTGGTTATTTTTTACTGTGAGTTGGCAATGATTAAAAACTTGTTTTATAAGCAAGCCTTTCAAACTTTTGTTGGGTACATAATATGACATAACAAGGCACCAATATATTTGTGATGCAAATATCAAAAATAATGGACCAAACTTTTTGAAAGGAATGTTTTGAAAGATATTGAGAAAACGAGAGTTAAATTAAAGTAAATAATTATAAATTGTTCGAGGAACGAACAAGGGTTGGAATAGCCGCACTTTAAAGGGCTATTCCATACAGATAAAGCATAAATGAAGTCTATGGCTTGTGACAGGCGAATGCGAAAACACAATACGTAAGGTTAATTCACAATCAACTTACCGAGTGGCGATTGTGAAATCTGCATGGTAAGACTCATCTGTCAGCACTGGAACGGGGTTGTGGTTCGTTAGCACTCGTTATTTTAAATTAAATTGCGATAAAATACGTATTAAGTGATTATTCCGATAGATAACCGGCGATAGAGTTTTGACAGGACGAACGGTTTATTGTGCGACTGTTCGGCTCACGGCCCTCCGTGGTTATAGCTGACGTGTGCGGAATTTAAACTATTCAGTTTAAATTCTGACGATACTATTGGTTAGCACACACCTGTCAGAAGCAATCGGCGTGACGGAACATAAATTACAGTAAAAAAAATTGTATCTGCAATATTAAATGTGATTTGGGCAGGTTAAAAATTGATTCAAGATACCGTGGAAAATTAATGTTAGTGATCAAGAGTTATTTATAAAGGTTTTTAGAAGGAGGTGAATAATTATATCGCTCAGGCTGTGGAAAAAATTTCTTCTACATAACCACTTACACTATATTATGTTTAAGAATGTAGAAAACGGTATTGCATAATATATTATAAAAAAATAAGAAGAAAATATATAATTAAATAAATATATTCGTCATGAAGGTTGTAATTATTTGATTGTTCAAATAAGTTTACTGTCTCATGGCAGACTATCCGTACTGAGGGCTCCTCTGTTGTTAAGTTGAAATATTAACGAGTTTTTAAAAACGTCCCGGCTACACATTTGACACAAAGGGATAAAACATCAAAGGGTGATTCAATAACGTGATGAAAATTTCTCTTACGGCGGTGCCGGTACGTTTAGCATGTAAAAGAACACCATAATCTTCGAAAAAAAAGCTTTTTTTTAAAGTGTAAGTTACTTAAAAATAACGTAACAAGTAACTTAATAATATCTTTGTTAAAGCGGAAAATCTGTTTGGCTCATATTAAAAACTAGGTAACTTCGCTGGCTATAATGTACACAGTATCAATGATATTGGCAAAAGCTACATTTTCAGCTTTCAGTGATATTGTCATGAAATATTATTTTACTTATTTATATTAAATAATAAGTAAAAATCAAAAGTTTTTTTACTATGATACATTTATTTTAAAATGGCGCTTAAAACAAAAAAAAAATGATTTAGCTGAGCATCGAACGACGAACAATCCTTCGTGGTCGCTAGCTACCGATCTTCACCTTGCCAGATGCCGATCGTGTAGGAACGACATTTATTTTATATATTAATTGTCGTTAAATCGTCCGTTCTGAAAAATGGGTACATGTCCGTGTATGTGTACATGATTGAAGTAAGTAGGTTAGTTTCCGCTTCCAAATTTTTATTCATTAATTATCGAGAACCAAAGTCAAATTCAAAAGATGTGCAGCGACGCGCTAATAGAATAATACGAACTATTCATATCGCAGCCTTGAACGATCGCGACTTGCAGCACGAGCTAGCAAATTTCAGGACTTCGGAAGTGCGCCTGTCTACCTGCAATTTCTAGAATTCTTTAGGCATCACTATATAAAACGCGCCGCACGGCGCCCCAGTTTAGTCTAGTTACTCAAAGCCTAGTTCGTGTACTCACAAATAGGAAATTGACGGAGGAGCGCCTGGCGACACTTCGCCGGCCTACGTCGCTTCGCATCACTCGCGTTTTCGGCCCTTCGTCTAACCTCCGCCCGCATGGCGTCGAGAACAGAATCACATATCATTTGGGGATCAGGAAGATCTGTAATCTTCACCACCAGTATGAAACTACTTCATCAAGTCTCCGCCCGCTGTACGTCGAGCACTCATCTACATCCCGCCGTGATGTGACCTACATTGGAGGGGACCCACCCTTTCCCAACGGTTCTGTGATATGATGTATCCCATACCATTCTAAAGGATGCATCCTATCCCATCGTGATGCATACAAAAATACGTCATCAAAAGCCTTTGCAGTCTCAAACACATCACGCCATGTTGTGACCTACATGCATCCCATAGTGATGCATAGCACTATACAAAGTCAACAGAAGCCTTCGCCTTTGCATCCACATCCACATCCCACCGAGTTATGACTCAAGAGTTATGCATCTCAACGTGTTACAAACACACAACTAAACTATCTGCGTAATAAAGACACAGTGATTCATCATAACATTTTTCTTTTTTTTTTACCCACAGATGTATTTAAAAACGAAACGTTTGTTCGACAATGATAAACTTGTGTGAAATCGGGGAGTAAAGTGAGTAAATAATTTTTCAATATTTCCTACCACTGAATCATGCTTTAACAAATGTTATATATTTAGTTATATTAACCTTTACACCATCCGCAGCTTATGAAAGTGTGTGGTGGAAGGTATTGGTTGTAATTAATTTGTCGTGAAATTGGGAGGAACGCCCGATCACAATGGTATTATCCAAGGTCGCAATGTGTTCTGTCTTCTTTGTCTATCACAGAGGAGAAAGATAATTATTTGGCGCTTAGCCTGACCAATTTATGTACTTACATCCATTTGGCCTCCACTGTGGATTGGCAGAACCGTTCAACCACCGCAAACACCTGTTTTGGCACACTAACTCACTGCCATACTTCAGTAAAGTTTTCATCAGATAATTCAGATTCACAAACGAGGAAAAAATACAGTACGAGCTTTGAACGAATAATTCATATCCTTCTCAGATTCATAGACCAAGTAATAAGATAATAATAATAATTCATCTACTTCTCATAATCATAGATAATGAAATAATATAATAATTTCATCTGATAATTTATATCTTTTTTCTGTATCACAGACAAGGAAATAATATAATGCGAGATTTCACTGCGTATATCATATCATCCTCAGATTCAAAAAAGGAACTTAATGTAAAACGAGATAAAAAATATAAATTTCATCGAATAATTCATATTGAACTTAGATTTATAGCAAACAAAATAACAAAAAAATATAGTTATAAATTAACCTGGATGCTCAAATAATCACTTCAAATTAATTTAACCATCACCCACTTGTTTATTTATGTACAAACGTATTATCACTAGCGTCAGGTATAATTACCTTGTGAATTATAAACTTCCGTTAAGTTAACAGCTCTATTTATTCTCTGGTAAGAACATAACTGGAAAAACATATATTAATTCTCACAGATGTTGCAATATATTATTTATAAACGATTCGAATTTGAATGAAAAAATAAGGATGGAAATTCTATAAAGATTTCAAAATTTAGTTGTATGAGTTGTTAAGATACTTGGCTACGAATCCGGATGTCACGGGCTGTACGAGTAAATTTAATTTGATTAACAGATAATACTCTAATATCGAGGGTTTTCTCAATGCTCTCATTTTAATTATGTCTGATGAAAGTTTACTAAAATCTCAAATGTTCCTGGAGGAGTCTCTATGGATATGAGTTATTTATGTTTAAGATTAACATAAACCGAACCTAACCATTAATATATTTTGTGTAAAACGGTTTTAAAATTTTATAAAACTTTTTTCAACTATAAAAAATCAGTAAGTATCAGATTTTCCTTTTTTAGTCTATGAATTAGTAACTTTCCGAGGGATCACTCTAGAAACATTTGAGATTTAAGTAATTCGTACGTCAGAAATAATTAAAATAAACTCTACGGAAATATCGATTTTATAGGCCTCTAAGGTAAAGTCTACCGTAGGTCCATCGGTTTAGCCTGGCTGCGCATCGATTATTGTTTTTACACGACTTCAACACCTCGGTAAGATTCCCATTTTAATTCAACGGTAGGTCTATCCAATACACCAGGGCCGCGCGAAGCATATTTTTGTGCACGGCTGCTTCACCTATTTATTGACTTTATTTTACATTTTATCACAATTTTCTAATTTCAAATAATAATATTATGGTATATTTGCGGCACGTTCCAGAATGGTAGAAACATTCAGTATCATCCTGGTGATAGGCCATAATTCAGAATCAAAACGTTGTTTGAAATGACTTTACCCACGTTTGGTTATTAGATATAAGTAGCCAGGTTCTTCACCACCTTCCTTTTCGCAATCTTCTCTCTCTCCACTACGTTTAGCCTAACAACATATACAATTTTGGTGATTCCACTGTCACACTGGCTCAAGACGGTTTGGAGCAGTTATGCGGTATAATTTAATAAAGATTCACGTTAACAGCACATGCAATTACCCTGATGTATCAACCATCAACATCTTTGATATCAGAGATTATGAATTTGGTTGATGCTAAACGGATAGTTAAAAAAAAGTAATTTGATATGCTGACTCGTCGATACAAACAAAAATTATGTAAATTAGAATAATACACAAATAACTTTGTTTACATCACTTTAATATATATAACCTCTACATGTTTCATGAACAATGTTCACCTCTTCAGGAGCAAGCATATACTCTGATGAGGTAAACATTGTTCATGAAACATGTACAGGTTATATATATTAAAGTGATGTTAACAAAGTTGTTTGTGTATTATTATAATAAATAATGACATCACAAAGTTATAAGCTTTTAGAAGAAATTTCTTCGAAAAATTAATTATGTTAAATTTAAAACCGTGCGTTTTGTGTTTGAACAATTGGTCACTTAGAAATATTATAAATGCATTGATTAAATAATGCAAGAAGAACACTTTTTGGCCTTTAAAATTATCGAGCATTCTATGATGAAGTCTTTTTATAGACCCTGGAAAAAAACAAAGTTTCAGGCTTATAAAAACTAAAAATTTCTTAATTACGACTATCGTTTTCCATTTTCGGCCATGGTGTTTTTGAATAACGTTCCAAATTAAGTGCTTCAGAGAAGGGCGGATGACATATTATATTTGTATTTTATAAAATAAAATACATCATATTTTTGCACAAATGAAAACAGGCGTTTGAAAACTGGTGTTTTCACTTTGGTTTTTGGTGTTGGTTAATTTCAACCTAGTTGATGACGATCAACATAAGGAGTGTTTTTGTTAGTGGACCGATTTCAAATATTAATCGACGTGGTGCATCGCCTCAATATCTAAATGGTTAGGTACTTTCCATTTCTTATTATTCTTCTTCCCCTTACATTTTTTTAATAACTAAAACATATTCTCACACATTAAATTTTTAAAAAATTGGAAGTTTTTTTATTTAATTTTATAAATACTTATATGAGCTATTTACAATAAATAATATACAGAATGGGGCAAAAGTAATCACCCTATTAAAAAACGCTATAATTTTAAGACATGAATCCGTTTACTCCGAAAGTACGCGGAATAACAAACAGTACCAAAGTTTATCATAAAATAAAAATTACAGCAAAAGAACATCGTATGATTACTTTTGCCCCACCTGTATAAACCATTTTTTTTAATTATTCAAACCAATTTTAATATAATATCACGTACAGTCTCAAATGATATGTAACGAAGCAATACAGACGAATTTTGTTAAGATTTGATTTAATAAATTTGGTTATGAGCTGCATTGCAAGCTGCATTGACTACAGTCGGCAAAACACAAAAAAACAACCCTTTAAAAATATTAGATACAAAACCGCCACTTTTACATTTTAACCAATCAAACAAATCAGAATTCCTATTCACCATTATCAAAAATTGCCGCTCAATAAAGTTGGTCTTTTGCATAGCGAATTTTTAGTCAGCGACCTTAGTTACCTACATTTCATATTAGATCTAAATTTGAACAAATATCGTAGATCTTGTGATAAAAGAAATTGATGGAAAATTTTCTTTAGATGGGTTCCAATTAATGACTCGCATAAGACGCGGTATTGGGTGATTTTCTTCGAGTGAAATATTCGATAGAGTACGCTCAGTGATGTGAAGGCGCCGAGGGTTGGTGGGGTAGTTTGAGTGGGAAGGGGTGGAAGGGGAGGGAATATGTAGGGAGTTAGAAATAGACGGCGCTACGACCAACACTTTTCACGCAAAGATTGAAATTTCAAAGGTGAAATCCTGCTTGGGCCAAGGCTGTGTGTCGGCTTCATGGTGTGACCACGCGGCTAAATAACAAAAAAAACTGTTCTTTACTTGTTGATTCACAAGGATGGATATTTGGGTTATAAAACTGTATTTCCATAAAAATTACCGTGATAAGGATATGAACATATTATTTATTGTAGATATTGGTCCAGTGCATCGAATTTGAACCCATACGTCGCTGAGTCTCTCTTGAATTGTAGTTTTTTGATATCTCTATCGTATAATTGAAGGGCTTAAAAATAAATACTATTTATCCAATAAGACCAGACAATAAGTCAAAATCGCTGAGACGCTACACCATTTTTATTCATGTATATATAATGTATTTGACGCTTGCTTCCCCAGGAAACCTCCCAACAGAGGTGGACGTAGATATCCGAAGTGGTTCACTAGAGATACCATCAGGAGCATTGAGAAAAAACATGCTCACCATAAAAAATGGAAAGCTACTGGTGACCAAAATGAGTATGAAATGTTCAGTAATCTCAGAGCAGTTGTTAGAAGAAATGTTCATATAGCATTCCGAACGTATGTCGACTCAATAGAGAGTGATATCAAGCATGATCCCAAGGCATTTTGGGACTACGTAAAATCACTGCGCAAGGATGGTGGTATAACAGACATCATGATGCATGGTGATCGGGAAGTTAGAGGAGCGGATGTAGCCAATGCATTTGCAACCCATTTCCAATCAGTGTACAGTAATGAGCCTCCATTACTAAATCCCATTTCTGCTTCCAAGTTGAATGTGAAGGGAGCCCAAAACATTGATATAAGTCATATAGACGAATCAGATGTTAAATCTTCAATTAATAACATGAAACATACACATTCACTTGGGCCAGACTTTCTTCCAGTATTTTTTTTTAAAAGGATGTGTTGAATTTTTAAAAATGCCACTAAGTTTTATATTCAACCTATCTTTAGATACTGGTATATTTCCTGATTCCTGGAAAGTCTCAAAAATTTGTCCCATTTTCAAAAGTGGATCAAAGACATCTGTCGAAAATTTCAGGCCAGTGGCAATACTTTCCGCCCCGGCTAAGTTATTCGAATCGATAATTCATAAACATGTGCTGTTTCAAGTAGAGCCTTTCTTAATATCGGAACAGCATGGGTTTAGAAAAGGTCGATCAACAGATACTAACCTACTGGTACTCACAGATTATGTTTCCAAATCTTTAGATAAGGGCTACCAAGTAGATTGCTCATATAATGATTTCTCGAAGGCATTTGATACCGTAAACCATGACATATTATTAAATAAATTGTCAACTATAGGTTTTTCTTTACGGTTTCTCATATTCTTTGCAAGCTATTTTACTGGAAGAAAGCAATTTGTATCTCATGGAATATTCATGTCAAAATTATTCCTTGTACTCTCAGGCGTTCCACAGGGCTCTAATTTAGGACCGCTCCTCTTTCTAATTTTTATTAACGATATTACAGAAAATATTCTGCATTCCAGGTCACTTCTTTTTGCTGATGACCTAAAACTATTCTTGGAAATTAAAACTTTAGAAGACTGCATTCGACTCCAATCGGACATTAATAGAATTGTTGACTGGAGTAAACGGAATCGGATCGAATTCAATATTTCTAAATGTTTCATTCTTTCTTTCACAAGGGCACGTCATACTTGGTTTTACCGGTATACCATGAATGCCCGAAGTTTAAAACGTGTCTCCACTATGAAAGATCTTGGCATCATGTTTGATAGTAGGCTGACATTTCATGCTCATATCGAAATGACGTGTAGTGCTTCACTGAAAATGCTGGGCTTCGTCCTACGCACTGCGATGAATTTTAGAGACACCCGGGTTCTCCAAGTGCTATACATTGCGTTGGTTAGGAGTAGGCTTGAGAGTGGGTCGGTGGTTTGGAGCCCACATCAGGTGAAGTATTCCCTCATGTTGGAGAGAGTGCAGAAGAAATTTCTGAGATTCCTCTACTTGAGGGAGTATGGCTACTACCCGTGGCTCTATCCTACTGACTTTCTCTTGGGCATGCTCGAATGAAGCATCTACGGGTCAGAAGAGATGTGCATATTGTATCACACTTCTTCAAACTGATTCGTGGATGGTTAGTAAATCCGACTATCATGGAGAGTATTAGTCTCTATGTTCCTGATGGTTATCTCCGTCACCGACAGCATAGACTGTTTTATCTCCCGGCCTGCAGGACTAACTTGCCAATGGTCATGCCGGTGGGGAGAGCAGTCTTGCTGTTGAACAGAATTAATTCGGATATCGACATATTTAGCATCGGTGAAGCTGCCTTTAAAAGGCAAGCTCTATTGATGCTGGTATAGTTTATACACCGCTAACTATTATGTAATACCATTTTACAAATATACTTAAAAACGAAATAAAATGTAATTTTGTAATGTTTTTAAAGGAATAAATTGAATTGAATTGAATTGAATTGAATCGCAAAATCTTTTCATCAACAAAAAAAAACCGTCTTTCAAGTATTAAATTAAGCCTGTGTATAAAATATTTATTAAACTTTACTTGAAGTTTACTTTTCATAACGAAATTATTAGTTTTACTTGTAGGTACTCGCAGGTATGTGCTATTCGCCAAAATTATGGTGACAACACTTATATAAGAGAAAGCGAAATGCCAAGTCACCTCCGCGGCAGTAGTTAGCAGGCAAAGCTACCATCACCTGCGAAATTATCGTTCCACGCGTAACTCCAGCTCCCTTGGGCTTGTTCCACAATAAAACTTGGGAAATTAGCTTCCCTACGATGATTAAGTGGGAAACCCAGAAGAGCCCAAAGTAAATGGATGAATTACTTGTGGTTTCAAAATAACTATTCTTTTTCAAACTACCACTTATAAACTACCGAGAACTTAATATCTAAACACTTAAAAATATTTCATTTGACTTTAACCTATAAATTTAATCGTTAAGGGCTTGCGACCGGATTACGAAATATTTGAAGATATTCTGACTAAAATAGCA
Source organism: Hesperophylax consimilis (assembly GCF_061612785.1). Lineage (NCBI taxonomy): Eukaryota > Metazoa > Arthropoda > Insecta > Trichoptera > Limnephilidae > Hesperophylax > Hesperophylax consimilis. Next base: position 6,898,013 of record NC_142866.1, read on the forward strand.
ATATTTTTATCAGTGATTTATCTATTTTTATCAGTTACCACGTTATACGATTACCTAACTGGTTAAGGATCATTATTTATTGCTTTTATTAATATTTTTATTAAGTCGAACGTGCCTTTGTCACTGCTAAGCCAATATCGAAACTTGAAAAATAATAATAAGGTCGATAGTCCCCCTGGAATTCGACTTGTAGCACGTGAACTAATAACCTCTAATATCGCAAGCGCAAATCGTTACATTTCTCCGAGTTAAAACATTGATTGTTCAGTTCTGAATGTTTCGATTACCTTTAAGGGAACCAATGCCATACCCCGCACGTCAAGTATTTAAACTTTTCACTTCTATTACAAAACAGACCTTCCATTCAAAATAAACCAGAAAAGACATTACTTGTTAATCTATTTTATTATTTATTTCTTATTTTGGGAGTAATACTATATGTAGAGGGAAATAATAAGATGGTTTGGTATGTGAATCCACTAGTTAGCTGCTAATAGCTGTGATAAAACGTTATCTGATATTTGCTATCAGGAATAATTTACAAAATAACGTCTTTTCAAGACATTTTCTCATCGAGGAAGGAATTGCATTATTTCATACTTCCGTTTGCTTTAATAATATATTTTTTTGTATTTATTTTACTTCTCACCTATGCAAGAGATTGCATGATATGATCACCTAGTAAGTGTCTTAACAAATCCTCGAGAAGGTACATACCCCTGCAGACAATCCAATAATTCAGTATTTATCCCAAAACATAAGCCTAATTTCTGATGTCAACATTTTTTTAATTCACAATTTTAAAAGACCGGGAGGCTAATCGGCCCAGTACTCCAGTCGAGAGATAATGTAATCTGATTTTGGAAGAATATATAAACCATTTAACTAATCATCACGACGTTTCCTCGCCAGGATAGGCAGAGAGAACGGACCGCCAAACAACTCGGTCTTGGCACACACTCCTTGCCTCATTCATATTTATACATCGTCTCATAAATACTATTCTATTACTCTTCAAATGGCCTAACTCGAATATCTGGTTCACTTGATCGTGTCATATCTTCCTCGGGTATCCCCGACTTATTTTCTATATTCTCCGTATACTCTTTTCTTCATTCAATCGTTTTACGTGCCAAATCTTTAAATAACATTAACTGTTTGAAAATGAAACTCAGTTCCGATATGTGCATCTTTGCTATCTACAGATCACCTTCACCTACAAATTTATCACCATTGCTTGGATCACTATACTACTTCAAGAACGAAACATCAGTAACCTGTTCATCAACAGGGATATCAACATCAACATACTGGATACCGGAAGACATCATACACAAGCCCAGAATTATCAAATACTCCTCCACACCCACAATAAGTGAAGCAACAAGAGTGGAACATAAAATGAATATATCATGTCTCACAAAAACTTGCATTGACCACATAAAGGAAAAAAACGATCAATAAACCTTAGCTGATTTCACTTTAATCCTTAACATCAACCGTCCATCGATTCAAAATCAGTTCTGTAATAAGCATATTAAAGACAATGAAAAACTTAAAATTAACTACAACTTAAAACCTGGAATTCATTATTTAAGACTAAATGCCTAGATGTTTCTTGGAAAATATTTACTGAAAAACTTCAATCAAAAAATACAAAACTATACTTCAATAAAAACCTACATGTATCCACACAGTAAAATTATCAATAAAGCTTGGATTACACCTGGTCTACTTAAGTGTACAATAAAAGGGACAAACTCCATCAACAAGTAAAAAATAATCCTTATGACTTTCCCTTAAACTATTCTACAAAAACAATAGAAATATCCGCTTTACTCTTACTAAATCGGCTGAACAAAATTACTACAGAACTAAAATAGATGAATCCAATAATAACCCAAACGTATCCAGCAGATAGTTAAAAAATCATCTACCCTAAACAAAACAAACACGTTGGAAAAAATCGACACCGATCACGGTATTTTCTGGCTCAAAAAAAATATACATCAACTAGCAAACTACACAAACAATGTTTTTACAAACATAGGCTCGAATTTATCGAAAAAAAACAACTTTTCCTCAAAACTTTAACCCGAACGTATACGAACACCCAAATTCTCAATGGAAGAAATTTGCACTAAAACCAACAACTAAATAGGACTGACATAAATTTTATCTAAATTCAAACCAACATATTTATTTGGTAGTGATGGAATCACATTGAAAACAAAAAAAAATACTTAGAAGCCGAACTTATGGAACCGATACTCTTCCTAATAGACACATCCATTACGGAAAGCAGATTTCCACCAAAATTCAAAATAGGGACTATCACAGCAATTTTAAAATCAGGTAATCATAGAGATACCAATAATTATAGACCAATTATTATTCTAGACATTCAAAAAAACACAAGCCACGGTGACAGTGATATCAGATCCTTCACACTTTCCATAACTTTTTGTCAAATGCTTTTTATAGATCTACAAAGGCACAGCAATGTTTCTGTTTTTTTTGGCAAAAGCTTCTTCTCAGAGAACATACGCAATGAGAAGGTCTGGTCCATGCATCCCCGTCCATTCATAAAATAGCCTTGTAAATACAATATTTCATCGTGTTTCAATTATTTTATTAATTTTAATCGAACAGCATGCCAACTGAACTTAACAGGCTAATAATCCTACGATTCCCACATTCTATACGTGACCCTTTACCTTTATATAACGGCATGATCACAGCTCTTCTCCAATCTAATGGCATGTAAAACCCCTTTAAACATTGGTTATTACGGCCTACGGAATTATAACTCCTTTAAAGTATTCAGCAACAATATTGTCGAAACTAACAGCCTTAGCATTCTTCATATATTTAATCGATCTTTATATATATCGTCCGTGCTGATTTTGGTAACCTTCACCTCGTCATCATTCATATCTGATTCGCCGCTGGAATCACTGTCACTCGGGTCGTTTTTGAAGACTTCCTTAAAATTTTTCCTCACTCGTCAACATTTTTCCATCTCTCTTTTTTATCATTCAAAAACAGTTTAATGTTGGTCTGTATTTCGATTTCTTCTTCCTCTTCCAGGCGTTTCTTCCGCACAACACCTACTCTTTTCTTGCATCCCTATACACTTATTTTACTCGATCCCTCTCTTGGCTAGAAGCACTGCCAGCCACCATCAGACATAATAGTGGATAATAATTTAGGATTAAGTAAATTATTACATACCTTATAAATATTACATTAAGCTGTTTGTTATTATGTATGAATTGTATAGATAGGTAGATTTTATGTGTGTATGTTAAGTTCAATTTTATAAGTAGTCTTTGTAAGGGAATGGCCAACACAGGGTTCGCTAAACATCAAATCGGTGGCGCAAATAAGAAAACGGAACGTGAACAACAAATATCAAATAAACCATCGTGTTAGATCATTTGCCCAAAATTTCCACTGTGAAAATGTACTGTATTGTCAATACTATTGGCTACCTTAGTTGACAGATGCAACTTCCACTTACAATAATTCTCCCGGATGGGTAGCAGAAAGCGATATCGGCGTATTTTTACATAATGTATTATCACATTGCATATGTGAAGGCTTTGCTTATCGCCAACCGACGTAAAAAATCGGGTTTTAGCCATATAATCACGTAGAACATTCCAATTTGCATAAACTCTATTATCCACCTTTAAATAGATAGGTATTATGTTAATTATCATTATGAGAGTAATTTAACTAGTCATCAAGCAAAGTATTCTTTCCGAAAACCAAACTTTTACCAGCTACATGAAATATTAAACTGATGACTGAACAGCCGTTTTCTCTCTTATTGTTTGCAATTTTTTCCCTGCATTGTTGTTTTTTTAAGAACTCACCGGACCAAACTTTAAAGAAAAGTTTGCTTCAGAAGGTGACCGTCGGCTATTCTTTGAAACTGAAAGGAGGTGAAGATTTAAATTGAGATTTTTACATTTGCATACTGAAGATATCTCATAAGTTTCATCACAAGAGTTTTTAACTGGTCATTCAAAAAACAATAACGATTACATCCCTCTAAAATGTATTTTTACGGAACAAGGTAGGTACTGAATTAATATTATTAAATCCATTAAAATATATGGAAAGATAATATATTTTCATACTTTCAAGCCATATATACTCGTATATATATACATTAATGGAAATATAAAAAAAAAGAAAAATAAGAAAGAGAACATGAAGAAATAAACATTTTACTATTTACTGAATTAAAATTATTATCAAAAGCACATTTCTATTGTCCCATTCCTCCAGAGCGGCGATGACTTTTCGGAACAAACTATAGAATTTATGAGACAGTAGTCGATTTCCTCGAGTTTCGAGCGAACATACGCATACAAATTATTCTTAAGCTATTTCGATAAATTATTTCCATAGACCTTTTGTACGGAGTGCAAAGACCTTATTATTGTGTTCCATTTGACTTGTTTAGTGGGCAGGAAACTCTGGCGGGAAAAGGGTTGCGTGCGAATTCTTTCGCTCTGCGTAAAGTATAAAATTTCTTAATTAATTAATCTCCTTCGCTTTATGAACTCTTTGTAACTCGAACACACCATTAGGGGGCAGTTGAGGGCGGCAGCCGCAGGTGTGTGAACACTTTTTGCATATCGCGGACTGGATAAACAAAAACAAGCTATGTGCTCCTGGTTTTGTTAATATGTTATTCGCAAACTAGTAAGGGCACATTTTCAGGCATGACAAATAGACTGCTTTTATTATACGACAGACTAATACGTACGATATCCATCGAAAAAAAAGGTTCTGAAACTTATAATGTTGGCATTTAGTTGAATGTTAAAGCGCCGGCACCGTGGAAAACTTTATGAAAATATTCAACGAGTGTTTTTCGTCCATCCATTTTGTACATCTGATTAGTCTGCTTTAATATTTAAAATAAACCTATGACCAACATACGGCTATAATTCAGCGCGCGCCGTAAACGAGACATTATTTGTCACATAAATATTGCTAATAATATTATGATAAGTTATATAAATAAAGTGGCCAACTAACACTATGAATAAGAGCTGACGATAGTTACGACCGGCTGACGGAGATAAAAATAGTGAATTTATTTTCGATATTCTTGGGGAAGTGGATTTAATGTTGCGTTTATATCTAGAGAGCGGTGTTTCCGCCGACTCCCGATTTGTGTTTATAAAAATAACGGTCTTGTATCCAGCTAACTTATCATAGAACAGTATTAAACATCGCATTCTGAGTGTGCGGTGTAGAAAGCAAGGAATTGGACTACGAGTCGTACACGACTTACGAGTAGGCCCGATAGGTACCAATGTTAGTTAATTTAAAGTTCGGCTTGGCTGGAATGTCGAGCTTAGCGCGGCTTGGAAAATAATGCGAATATCGGAAGTCAGCCGAGATATTACCAATATTACGAGTACCGGCTATGATTTTAATAGAGGAACGTGTTTTTTCCGTTTAAAACCAAACACATGAGTGGTTCACTTATGCTTCCCAATGTCGCGTCGCGTCGTCGCGAGATCGCGATCTTTTCATTAAAAAAATGTTAAATGTTTTCTCCTAACTGCTTTTCTCCCAACAGGTAGATATGTAAGTAAATACATATATGTACGTGCAGTAGGACCACCAAAGCGAAAAGGACGCAGCCCAGCGAAGAAAAAAATGAAATATATACATTCAGTAAATCATAATGACAAAATTAGTATTTCTTTTATATGAGGTTTTCTATGCAGTTAAGATTTTTTCCTCATAAAAAAAGTTGAATGTAACGTAAAACCAGTCAAGTAAATACAACCATCAGATAGTAATAGTAATAAGGCCAAATGTTAGTTAGACACATGAAAGGGTATTGTTATAAGCCCTAGCTAGTTAGTGGATTACGAAAGAATCCATAAAATCAAAAAAAGATAGCGTTCTTCCAAAATATCAACGACAACAGTTAAATTTAGGAGTAGATTTTTTGGTAAAGTTCTCCATTTGTCAGCATGGTGCTTTATGCAAGGATACTAATTTTATCTTGTTTTGCTGGAGTCAGGGCACCCTTCATGAAATTACGACAAATTATTGAAAACTGTTTTGACTAACTTTCATTTTGAATGTCTTACCAGACAATTTACGTAAATTTTAGTGAGATGGAAGTATGTAATTATTTAGTAACATGCCAAATTTGGCATGTAACGCCAAGCCAAAGTGCGAACTATTCTTCAACAAGAATATGTCTTAATAATTTCTTCTTAAGAAATTATAACATTATACATGGCTCTAATAATGAAATAGACATTTTTAATGACCAATTTAAGCACTTCAAAAAAAATGTATTACCTTTAATCACATTAAACTGATATTATGATGAAGCCCTTTATTTAAAGAGAAGCAACATTGTACCTACTTAATCAGTGTCTCACCAGTACAGGTGTGACAATAACAAATCGTTTATGAACATATGCATTTGTATTTACCTTTTACCCATTCTTATTTGTTATTTACTTCTGCATATTTAGCTTATTCATTTTGTTACTATTTTTGTTATTATTATGTATTTAAACATCCATGTATGTAAATTTTTGGGCACCATGCCTGTTTTATGTACTTAAATAAAAATAAATAAATAAATAAAATAAATATAAACATAAAAATAATATACCTTCACTATCCCAAACTTTTTCCTCATTTTCTTCGAAAATAAAAAAAATAACCTACACTGCATTGGCTATTTGATCTTCTCCTTTTTTAATGTGAATATCGCACAAGAGTCCCAACTATTCCCAACCGTCTGGAGCCAATAACACTACGGAGTCCGCAATCGTGGTATGTTATGGGACTTAAAGTACTGGGGAGGGGAAAAAGATGAAGAGGAGGAAGGTGGGCAAGTACCTGGTTATTCAGATCTGGTCACCAAACACGGCCAAAGTCATTTTCAGCATCGTTTCAATTCTGAATGGTAATCTTACACCAGGGCGATATTGAGGGTATATTTTATTCTGGAAAGTGCTGAAAAAAATTATAAATGAGTAATTTGTTAAATAACACAGATTAATCAAATAATATATAATTGCGCACACCGAGATTTGTACCCGCTGCCTCCGGTATTCCCCCTCCCAAAAAATTGTTCATATGCCCTAAGTGGACAAATTTTACCGGTCTGAAGATGGACGTGATGGACGTGACTGGCTGAAATGGGTAAAGGTCAAAAATTAAAAAAGTGGATAAAAGTTTTAAATAAGTACATGATGGAATTCCACCACGAATATTCGGCATCAAAAATAGAAGAATTAAATTATTATTATTTTGTTATTTATACTTACCAAGATAGGTTTCTTCTATGGCTATTTTCTCTTGTGTCCTCTTTTAACGAGTTTGTTGAGATATAACTTATGCAGAGCCAATTGTTGTGTTTCGTTGTGTTTCGTTGTGCCTCGTCACATATTTTTTGATAATTTAAATTTATTTATCAATATGATATTAAAATCGTACTAATTTAAGTTTTGTAGTGTCGACGGTCAACAGAGGCAGATATCTTCTGCCAGATTCGCCTTGGTTAAAGACCATCATCTATAACCGATATATTATGTATGGTAACCGGATAAATCATCACAATGATATTTCATCACATCTTTAAAAAGTTATATAAAGTCATGGAAAGTGATGAAACAAAAACTTTATTAACTGGGTTATGTAGGTTAGGTTAGAAATTTTTTTTTTTCATCGTTCCTAATCACTTTATATCACTTTTTAAAAGTGTGTTGAATTGTCACTGTGTTGAGTTATCATGGAACCATTATGTATTACTCATAACAACTATAGAATTGCGTTTAATTTACGTTTAGTGACTATATCTGATGAGCTCAGTGATTCACAATTTTTTTTAAAACTATGAACAAATAATAATATTAATAATTGGATAATTTATATATCGCCGTTTTTGTGAAAAATCACCTCAAGGGCGTTCCTTACAGTAAACCATTATTCTTTTTAAAAATTATCCTGGTATAAATTAAGTAAGGTCTCTTATTTTTTTATTAAAAAACAAAGAAATAATCGTGTTTTAATTCTGACATCTTTTAAAGATTGAACATCATTATGTAGATTTTTATGTTGCAATTCATTCTGATATTCATTGGTTCTTACAGGGTGCGGAAAGTACAAGAAAAATAAACAGTGTTAATCATAAAATAAACTTTATTCAATATTTTCGACATATTCGTTAATTCAAATTAACAGTAGGTATCGTGCTATCAGAGAAGGTACTATGGTACTATAAAAAAAGCAATTTTGAAAATTCAATTTAGCAATTCAGCAATATGATTTTTTTATCTCTTTTGCAAGCCTTGTAATCATAGGTAGAAGCAAGGCTTATAATATTGCTCAAATGTACACGTATGTTATCACTGGCTTTCAGCCTATTCTAGGACTTGTTTTATATTACAAACAAAGCGAAAAATCTCGTTCAAATAAATAAGTCATGGAGAAAAGCACAAGATGGCGCAAAGCGATTCCCCGAATTTGAGTATTTGAAATTAGATTTTTTACACCAAAACTCTACAGGAGAAACAGATTCAAACGCGTCCTTGCAATTACGATCAATTTGCAGTTCAATGAGCTCTTCTTGGACCTTTTCAGCTACTTCTACAACATTAACTATAAGATACCTTCCGTTTCAGCTTCGTAGTAAAATGAATAAATGTTTCGCGGACCATATTTTATTTCTCGCGGACAACAAACCACCGGTTGAAAACCTCTGGACTAGATAGATACAACTTTCATCTTACCATTATTTTCTTTCCCTTTCCACTTACTTCAGCCTCACAACATTCCGTAAATGGGATTATCATATTTCTGTTGGCTCAGGAAATTGTTGAGGGTTAATAAAAAAACGCAAATTAAAACCTATTGATTTCATTAGTTGACCCATTTTAAGTATCCTGAATTATTTTTGGATGCTTTTTGAGTCTTGAGTCTATGAGTCCAATGTTTAGAAAATTATTTGGTTATCAGTCAGACGGGCAACATTAATACGTATAGCGGAAACAGTACTAAGAAAAATATATACTAAACTGATTCGTACTTCAGCCAAATTAGTGATTGCTGGAAATAGGACAAAAATATAACGAAAACATCATTTGGAGTAAAAATAATCAAATAAATCGTAAACAATTCCAGTTATCTCTTTTATCAAAATAAAATACCAATCATTTTTATAATCACAAAGAAAATAATTACTTTACTTTTAAAGTCTTTCAAGCGAAATATTTTCATCAAAGAAAATAAAAAGTTAATTTAAAAGATTAAAAATATGTTCTGAAACCATTCTATTTTTATTTTTATAAATTAAACCAGTGAATTTGAAGACTGTTTTATGCTCGACCAGTTTATGAAAATTATTGTTCTAGAAAAAAAGGCAGTGAGAATGGAAGCAGATTGTCAGAACAACATGATAATAACAGAACAGAGCGTCATCGATCTTCGATTATTTCCTCAGTGAGGTATATTTTTTTCCGTGAAAGGGTCTTATTTTGCATAAAATTTACCCACAAAAGCTCGGCGTCGGAAGGCGCTCGCGCCCGTATATTATAAATTTTTAACTTGGCCCGCCGTATTTTGCTAAGATAACGTGAAGGAAAACATTCTTCGATTCTCAGAAATACAATTTCACTCGGAAATGTACGTACTTGGTAGCTTCAATAAACGCTCCCATACGAAGAAGAAATTTTAAAGCAAAACAATGACTTAGCAATATATCTCTAACAATATATCTCATTTCAGACCTAATTTTATTATACAGAGTCATGAACAACCTTATTGACAGCCCTGCCATCGTTGCTGCTATTAAACTCTATGTACCGACAAGAAATACTAGACAAAATACAACATTCTTTTGCGACACATATAAAACCAACTATCAGTCAAACTCACTTACCAATAGGATGCATGATTTGGGCAACAAGTTTGGTGGTATTATAGATATATTCCATGATTCCCTTTATAATCTTAAATTCAAATTAAACCAACACTTTGTGGAATCATACAAATTATTGTAATAGATTTAACGATTAGATATGTTATTGTAATGTTTTATATTATATTTTGTTCTTTGTTATTGTTAAATATTATGTTGTTTAAAATGTTTCTTTACGCCATATTCTTCAAAAACTACTTGTATATTTTTTTAAAATTCTTCACTTTTATAACTCTTAGTATAAATTCTAACTCGATAACTTATGTAAAACTTATTTATAATCTATGTAAAAGCCCCTATGGGCGTATAACAACAACAATAAACAATAAACAATAAACTTTGAGTTTTTGTGAAATTTTCACTGTCCGTAAAAGAAATATTTTTTTTGTTATTCTTATTACATTCGTCACTTACATTCGTTCACTGAAAAAACGCAACATTTCTATTTTGAATAATTGGTGTCAGTCATGTCGAGGATAATGAGAGGAGGTATATTTTTGTTTAAAAGGGTGTTTAAATATACCTTATATGAAACTAGTAGCTCGGGCAGACGTTTTCCTGCCACAGACCGCCTTCTGTATAGACCACATTTTATATAGACCTCATTTTATGTGGACCACCTTCTATCTGTTATCTCTGCATTACATATATTTAATGCATTTTTTAATATATTTTATAATACATGCGCAAGTTACATCCATCGTAGATATTGTTTTGAAGTTTCATTTGATATTGATCATTTCTCTAGATTGTGTGTTGTATGTTTTTTTAAATAATAGAGCTGAAAAACAAAAATATCTCGACAACAACGCCACCTATCGGGTTCAAAACTAACCTTTTTTCAAACTTGAACCAAGCATATACATTCATAAAATTTCATTGATATCGGTTAGGCGGTTTCAAAGATTATCGTGTACGAACACAATGACTTGATTGAAGTGATTTTTATATATTAAGATTTTTTTGTAATCCTTGATCAATTATTAAATCCATAATTTAAGGGTATGAAGTAAGAAGCTAACCGTTGTTATTTATATAGTCAAGAGACTCGATTTGATTATTTATAAAAATCTACAGTTTTTTTTCTGTGATTGATGAAATTTTGCACCCTTGACCATCAAAACAAGAGAGAGGTCAATTTTTTTTTAAATATAAATATTTCGCTTAAAGATCGGGCAACGCCGGGTCGTCACCTTGTTTGTTATATTTTTTAAAAATCTTTCTTTTAAAAGTAAAGCTCTTAAAAGGCGACATATTTTGTTTTCGCCAAACTTGCATCATTTTCTTGCCCACCGCAATTTGACGCAGATGCTTCTGTTTGTGTGTATTACCTTAAATAAAGCTTGTGAGAATATCGAGACGTGTTTCTCTTTTCCTTTGGTCTTCTTACAGGTGGCGGTGTTGTGTTACAGGTATTCTGGAACGGATGCGGAATACTAAATGCTGCGTCAAAGCAAGCGTTCTTAATAATATATTTACCTCGGGGAAGAAACGGAAAACGTCAGGTGTGGGCGGGAATCGAACAATTTGATGATAACGATGGGATGAAGCAACGTTCTTTGCAGTGTTTAAGTTTTACTACAAAATAAATAAACTGGTGGTTACCATCCGGATTCTGCGTCTCAAAGCTCTATTGTAAAAAATCTTTTTGACATTATGGCTGTTACTTGACTTTTTCCAAAAAATTTGAAATTTAAAAATCGTCCTTGTATTTTAAAGATAATATCATACATATACCGGAAAGTCCAGTATGTTTGATTGTTGAAATATTGTTTAATTTCAACATAAAGTAAGGTAAAGTTAAGCTTAAGTTGGGTACATCTTTTCAGTTTATCCATTTTTTGAAACACACAAGTTTAAGTTATTTTTATTATTCTATGACCGTTATAAGTCGAATTTTATTTTTTATTTATATATTAAAAGTGTTTTTTATAAAATATTATTTGGTAATGTGAGCCTCACACGATGTTTAACTATGCTGAAGTCAAATGTAAGTGAACAGTGTTAAAAAAGAGCCAAAATATTAACTAGGTTTCGAAAAAGTATAAGACATACTCTATGTGGTCGTCATTATGTTTACAAGTGAGACAGTTAAATTCAGAAAGGGGTTTTCTGCTTTGCGCTAATTTTATACGAGATACAATATAACATTCCATGGTGGTTTTTTTGACTGTTGGTATGAGGACGGGACTTCCAGCAAATATTTAAATTACATTGAATACTTTTTTTCTGGTAAGGCGGTAAATACCAAAGTAAAATGTTAAATTAATTTTCATCTTACTGTATTTAATACTATTAACTAATATTAACTACATTTTCCAAGTATTTACACAATTAACCAAACATTAAGTTATCTAAAAATAACCACTATTTTAAGTTGGAAGATAGCCAATCCTATGTTAACTGAATAAGAGCTTAGTTTTATAAAATTCTACTGTGCTACCATCGGACACGACCAAAATCTTTTCACTAATGTGAATTACGATAACAGAAGTTACGTGAAGAAATATGGTGAATACAAATAGGCATTGATTGTTTTATCATCATTACTTATAAACTTCTAGAAAGGTTTTAACTCCCAAAAACAATAACTTTATGCAGGAAAGACACTATAAATTTATAGATCCTAACCTCCCGTTTCCTCGGCTTCATCTCTAATCTCTACTCCACCACCTCCAAACCATCAAAAATACGTAATTACAATTAAAGTTTCAATAATTTCACTGACTGCAGGTATTGCTGTGAAATTGCAAGATGTAAAAAAATGTTTTCAGATGAAAAAAAAATAAATTATTTAAACAAATTATAGAATTAGGCATAATTTTTTTGCGTCCGCATACATATCAAAACATACCGTTGGCCGATCAAGCCCTCCATGGAATCGGTAAAATTTGGGTCTGACGTCACAATGTTAACACCTTTAGACACAGTATAAGACGGGATAACAGCTATGGTACTTTCGGGAAATATCAATATAAAACATAGGCTGGCTCATATACTTTAACTCTCGCGTAGCTGGTCCTCGGAGCCTCTTTAAGAAACGGGAGGTGTTACAAAACTACCGAGTGCCAAAAAAGCTTTCGGGGCCGAAGTGTTCTTCAATTTGCTACTACCGCAATTTCCCGTTTACCGATACACGCCGGGAGAGTTGTATTTTCCGTCTTCTCCCACTGCTGTTGAATTTTAAGCATATAAAGTGAAACGGGGAGTAGAAGCAAAACGAAATAAATTGAATGCAACTGAAATGCGAATTTTCGAATGATGTGAATATCACGCGGGAAGACCGTGCGGAAGGAAATTTGGATTTAAAGCGAAATGGGAAGCTTGGAGAAAAGTTAAGATAAGTTGCTTTTAAAATGTAGCTTGAAGTTCGAGAAAAATTAAATTATTTTGTTTTTTATTAGAGTTTCTCTCAAAAACGACTTTGTAACACTAAATAAAATAAATTATTATCCCACGAGCAACATTATAAATACCTCTCAATGTGTATGAATGGATCCTTTTATAGAGGTTTTGGAGAAAAGTTGAAATTAATCTATTTCCTTTGAGCTACGCTTACAAAAGCCATATAAAAAAAACTAGAGTCGCTATTTTAATTTTTGATTCTGCCTTGAAAGAATCTTGTACAGAACGCTGTCAACACAGCAAACAGCTGTCACAGTAATGAAAACTAAATTACTTGCAGAAAATAATATAAACATTATTAAATTTGATTTATATTATCTTGATATATTAAAATCACGTGTCACTGTGCCCGTACACATTAATTTCCGAAACCACCCAATGGATTTCAATGAAATTTTGTGAATGTGTAGGTTTGGTTCCAGCTAGTATTGTTATAAAAATTAAAAGGAGTTCTACGATGTAAACAAAAAAAGCAGTTAATGTAACATTCCCTCGTTAACCCTTTAAATTTATGGTGGACATTTTACTATTTTAACACATGTTTGAAATGTTCCAGTCGTAAGACGTCCGTGCAGGGTGAAACCTGTCAGCAGTTATAAATTATAGTACTGGAATAAAGCAACAAATAATTATACAACAGAAACGCTATTCGCAGATTTCCGGGTGCTCGAGTAGAGGATATCTTCAAGAAAAATGCATTTATCCAAATTTACAAAGATAATATCATCAATATCTTTGAAACCCATATATTTAATAGATATCAATACAACTGTTATATTGTGGTGAAATATATTAAATTAATGTATTGAATATTAATAATTGTATTGAATTTAATACATAAACCATTCTTATTGACAATCGTTTAACAAGTGCTTGACTAGTTCAGAAGCAAAAACAATCTTGGCATAGATAATGGACAAAGATAATATGTAGGCAGTGTTACTATATCCAACTACAACATCGAATTACCAACATTTAATACCAGACTAATGCAAAACAATTATATCTATTTAGGAATAGAGTATTTCAACAACCTTCCAATCGAAATAATACAATTAAAAGATATCAACAAACTGAAACACAAAATGAAGTTATACTTGTCAGGAATAATTAACTAAATAATTGCCTGTTTTTCCCTTTCTTTATATTTATTATCAGTTTATATTTATCTCCACTTTATTTAGATATTTCTAATTACTCTCTTAATTGCTCAATATTTAATGATATCTAACAGAATCCTATGTAACAAGAATAGTATGTAACAGAATCCTATATATGTACAACTACACATATAGATGATCCAGAAGTTTCAATTGTTCCTATTGCATAATATTATTCTATTTTCCTTATAATTAGTGTAACTTGCTCACCAAGCACAAGAACCAGTTTCTTCTTTGGTGAGATTGCGATTATAAATATATTTTGAACCGATATGTAATTTATTTAACACCACTGTACCCACTTATATCTATATTAAATAAAAAAACTTTAAAACTTTAATATCAGTGGAATTCTACCATGAATTATTTGATGTTCCAACAATGGAAATATTAAAACTTCCTTGATGACAATTTGCTAAACACCTACAAAAAGGCTGAATAATCAATAAACTCTGTAAAAACAAATTAGGTATCAAATATAATAAAACAAACATATAAAAAACTAAATATATTACTCTTAGTATAAATATCACTGCCAACCCAATCTAGTCAGTTCTAATGGTAATGATGAATACTGTAAATCTCCTTGTTAGGATCGAATTGATCATATTAAATAACTGGGTCATACATCATACTTTGAAGTACTTCCTAAATGGAACTCTCATTACCTCCCAATTGAAAAAAAACTTAATAAAATACTAATTTCTACATAAGTACTAGAAATGTACTAATTTTAATATGTATATTAGGCTTAATGCCAATCGATCGTGGAATATGGAATAATAGTTTGGGTTGGTGGAACACTTTCGACGATGCAAAAATTAATCATAAAATTTATACTTGACCCTTTAAAAAGAAGCACAGAAGATAACTTTAAAAAACTTCGAGTACGAGACAAATTTATCCCATAACAATATTAAATCACAACCTCAAAATTAAATATTGCTTCTGAAGCTCAAAACAATAACTACATTAGCACAAAGAAACTTTAGATATTTTGCATCTTAACAATATCATAACATACCCGACGAAATGAGACTAATAAAAAATTTAAAAAATATAAAATCACTACCAACCAATAGATATTCAACAAAGGTCTTGCAAAACCACTGCAATCACATAAGTCTAGCGAATTTCGTATAAAATTATTGTTCGATTGACGATGAGTTGGTTTTAAAGGAATTCGTATGTTATATGTATTGGTAAACTATTGAAAATGCATGAATTAATTTGCCCAAAATTCTACCTAAATACAAGTTTGCCTGGTGAGAGAGGTTATCTCCAACTTTAATATACCTACTCTTATTGTCTCTTAACTCTTTTACTGTTTTATATAACTGTTGTTATTTATATAATTTTCCATTGAATAATATGTATGTTTATAATCCTGTTAAATTTTTAAAAATAAATAAATAAAATAAAATAAAAAGTGAAATGTACAGGAAAGACAATGACTTTAGGATTTCTTGGCGTAAAATATGTCGCTACATTATTGAGAAATACGCATTTATTGGAAACACCACATTTTCATTAATCTTCAATAATCTTCCAAATTCACTTTTCACCGCAATCTGCCTTGATGATTGGTACTGCAAGCCTGTCAGAAACGTTGGCCAATGTAGGAGGAAGTGCAATTATAAATGAATACTCTCCAAAATCGAACACCAGGACATTTCGTACCAAGGGACTACATAATATAATATCAAAAAGGGACCTTTAGAGTACTTTTTGATAACTAAACCCAATTTTAAAAATCTGACGGAGGCACTTCATGCACACTCCTAGAAATAGACTCTTAATTAAATTAAAAAAAAAAACACAACGATGAACGAAATCTATTTGTGTTTTAGCTGTAATGACGGTTCACAAATACCAAAACAAACCAATTCCATGTTATTTCTGAAGTAAAAGCTACCATCGTAGAATCCGTATGTCCACAAACCAGAGTAAAAGATGAGACGAGAGAAAACTGAATGAAAATCAGTCAGGGTCATTTCGGGGCGCTCACATTAACGAGCACCGGCATGTGATGGTATTTATTCTGCCCATAAAAATGGTAATCTCAGCCTTAGGACAACAGTAAGAATTTGCGTAAAAATGGATTCACCGAAACAATGATACATAATTTTATATCAAGATACCTAAATTTAAATGAAATAATTAAAAATATATGTCCACACACAAACATTTTCACTTGGTGAAGGATATTAACTATTGCGTTGATCTTTCAAGTCAATTTCTTGATACCCCTTTTTTGTTATGAAGAAATTAATATTACTCATACCTACGTTTAAAGCTAAAGCTACACGATAGAAATAACATAGAGAGCCGAATATAGTTGTAATAACATTTATTTTTAAGCCAATGACATTTAATGATGCCAGAGCACCACGTTCGAGAAGTTTTATTGATTCACTCAAGTTTTTCAAAAGTTATGTATGCAGGAAATTGTGAAACGCGTACATCGGTCGCTTACGGTAATATGTGGGCAAATGAATGAAGACCTGGAGTGTCATGCGAATCGCTTTCAGTACCATCGGTCCAGCTCGTCAGCGCCACATCGTCGGTCAATCGATGGTGCGCGTGGCACTATATCCAGCCTTAGATATTAGGTTGGCACTTCTTAACCTTTCATTTCCCAAGTTCTTCAGCCTAACAACTCACAACTAATATACATACCTTTGATTTAGCTTCTGACAGTTAAGATTCCTGTGCGGTATTCACAGTAAAATACCTACCAATAAATAAAATGCAATAATATTAATTATCTGTCTAAATTCTTCAGAGAAATCACCCATATAATATTATGCAGGCAAGTTTATTGTGGGTAAATATGCATAATTAAATATTAAGTGCGTCTGTAAAATATATAAGTATATGTATGCTTGTTATACGCAGAATGTACTACCTCGGTTTATAATTTACGACCTTCTGTGAAGCTAGACCCTTCGAGCCGGACCCGCGGGAATCGAACTCAGCTCGTCGATATATTAGGCCGATCCGCAAACGTCGATCCCCTCCCTAACCTAGGAACGCGTCTAGAGAATTTACCTAGTTATAGCTATAGGCGTAAATCGTAAAATACATATTATCGAAACATGCCAATGTATATGGTCAGATATTATAATTGAAGGATTTGTGGAGCTGAAAGTATATATAAAGAACATTTCAAAAAAATAAGAATTTTACAATTCAAATGTTAGTAACATTGAACCTAACCTATCCGAAACACATCTAACCTATCAAGTTCTGTTTTGCCTGTATTCTGTTTTAACATGCATATATAACTTAATAATATAATATTCTACAGTATTCCTAGATGGAGGTCGTACGTCGACATTCTAGAAACTGCTGTACTTTTCGTTTTCATGCAAGAAGCGTCAGACAAAAGACGAAATTATGTAGGTCGATTACGTTCGTACGACCTATCTCTTGGACCACTATAGCTGTCACGTATTACCAAAACCTCCTAGATCACAAGGTCGGAACACTCATTCAAAGCAGCCTCCTAAGTTGTATGGGATTTTACAAAGAATCTTTTAATTTAAAAAAAAAAATTATTCATCTTTGTTAAAACATCTTAAAATGTTTTAATAAATAAAATAGAAATACATATGTGAATGTTCCCATACATGTTAGGAGGCTGATTTGATTCAGTGTCTTGCCCTTTTGATCTAGGGGGTTTTGGTAGTACCCAGCATTGCTTGAGTTTATGGATGGGTCGGATTGCCTGGCGTTAGAACGGCGATCCAGACGATGAAGTACTACAATTTTATGCATAAGATATATGTAATTTTGGGGATTCCAGATATCGCTAGAAGGTAGTGGCACATGAAAAGCCCGATTGAAAAAATTGTGAAACGGTAGAAAACGAATGTTTAAAGTGAACGGAAAATATCAGTGTGGAGTAGAGCTAATCGCACGTATTGATTAGAACGTCTAGTGTTCACTTTTCAGACCTGGTAACTATAACTATTTTACTCAAAGCTCGACTTATGAATGGAGTGATTGTGATTTAGGCAAAATAAGAATAAAATTTGGTAATAATAAATGTCATATTTGATGCAAATATTTTCCAAACCCCCGGGTTTTCAACATCAGAGCTCCGTGCTTAAAACCAAGTTGCTAAAATAGAAATTAAAAACTGTTGGTCATAAAATACTTCCAGTAATTTAAGGCGATGCACTACGTCGTGTAATATTTTAAATTGAGTCGCTATCAATAATAACCCCTTACGTAGATAGCGATAAGGTTTAAATTCCCGCTTAACACCATCCGCCTTTTATGATTTATGCATGAAAAAAACATGGCCAAAAAGTGCCTTTTATTTTATTTTGTGGATGTTCAGGCATAAATATTATTTTTTTTTCGATCATTTTATGAATAATTATTTGCCACATTATACAATACAATCATAACCGAAAATGGGTTCGTAAGTAGGAGATTTTGAACTTTAAAGCAGTTTTTATAGGCCTTATTCATTATTTTTTTCTGGGCTTATAAAAAGACTAAAAAATACTCGATTATTTCAAAGGCCAAGATGTATTCTACTCGCAGTATTTAATTAAAGCATCTGAAACATTTCTAGGCGATCAAATTTTCAAACCAAAAACACATGATTTTGCTTTACTATGTATGGCATCGCCTTAATAGCTTTTACAAAGTTTCGTTGAGAAATTTTATTTTATTTTTATTTTTTATTTATTGTTTTTGTGTTTAATTCGTAGAACTTCATTTAATTTTTTTTTAATAAATTTAATTTAGATTAAATTTGATAATATTATTATTAAGTTCTGCAAGTGTTTTAGTTTTTTTATTATTGTGACAGCTGTTTCGGCTTACAAGGCCATTTTCAAACTGTGGTTAGTCCACATTGAGACGACGTTTTTATACTATTTCAAATGTAATTTTTGAAGGTGCATACATTGATTTATTACTGGTTAAACCTATGACATGATCTATTGTTGGTTAAACCAATCTATGTTATCCCCTCAGTAAATGGTAATGAGTTTTTAATTATTTACTAATGACTTTATTTACTAATGACTTTATTGCTATGAATTATTTGGGTGCATTATACTGCTTGGGTTTTGTGAAAATACTGAGAAGTGGTGAGTAAATTATTTTCCGTACTTTATTAATTAGTGTTAAATTTGGGTCATTCGTTCGTTTATTGATTTCTAATTGTTCAAGTAAATTTAATCTAATGCCCTTTTTTTCTATATGCAATGGTTTAGGACCCTTGTTGTTAAGTGGGGTATGATTATTCACCAAGAGATGTTCTGCGAATTTTGAATAAAAACACATCCTCAAAATTCGCAGAATATATAATTTATCTATATATAATTTTAATAAATAAAATCAAATATCCGCATAATTGTTGTCAGCGACGATAAAGTTAAAACGTATTTATAAAAAAAATGGTTTAGACGAGCATAAAAATGTTTGAAGAATAACGATAAACAGCTTTTTTAATAATCTTTTAAGGTTATACCCACCAATATACACATGGAAACAAAACTATTAAAATTAAGAAAATTATATGAATATAATACATGTCTTCTTATTTACAAAGTAAATAATAAACTCATACATACAAATACAGAACTCATTAAAACGTCCCAAGTACATACACACTTTACACGGCAACACGATAAAATACATTTAAACACCATACATACTCATTATGGCAAGCAATCCATTGGTTACGAGGAGAGCAACATATACAATTGCCTCCCAGACGAAATTAAAAGTGAAAACAGTATAGGAACATTTAAAAAAAATTGTTCAGTTTTATGCTCAATCAACAAAACAATGAAAGTGAATAATATCATTTTTTAATATATTTATGTGTAATATATATGTTATTTCTAGTTAAATAAGTGAAAAATGTAATTTTCTTTTATCTAGAATAAAAAAAAAAATAATATTTCGATGAAAAAGAAGATTATATTATAATACTAATAAATAACTGATATATTATTAACAAGTTAAATATCAAAATACAATTGATATATTATAAACAAGCAAAATATCAAAATAAATGGATATATTATTAACAAGCAAAAAATCAAAATACAATTGATATATCATTAACAAGCAAAAAATCAAAATACCATTGATATATCATTAACAAGTATCATCATTCACATGAACGCTATAAAGTTTAGGATGAACCTTATATAACGCTCGTAATTTCGTCGTGCATTAATAATGAAAAGATTAGAATGAACCAAAAATTATTATTTCACTTTCGGCGGAAATTGAACCAGCAACTCTTTCGAGTGAATTTCAAGTAGGCGTTTTGGACGTCTTTGATCCGTTTTGGGCTAAGGAACGAATTTGGCTTATTGCGCACGTTTAGAATTTATGAACGGAATTCTGTTGCCAGCGTAGTCTGGACGAAGGTCTGCAATTAAAGTGATTTGGAACCGTTGAGGTGAAAAATAAATTGAGTTGGGAAGTTTACGAAGGTTTTTTTTAATTAATCTTATACCTCTGCGTAGATTTTGTCATTTTCTGTCTTTAAATACGAGAGAGAGTTTTTTTAAAATTAATAAATGTTCACCATGTCGGCTTTTTTAGCGTAACTTAGCACAAAATTTTTCTAAAAGTTATGTTAGAAAATTTACAGCCTCTGTATCTGTCTATGTTTGTTTTTTTTTATTTATTTATTTATTAAATATATTACCGTAGAGTTTACAAATACAGATAGTTCGAGGCTAATTGCGAAAAGATTATAATTTTTTTTCACAAAACAGCCCGACTTAACTGAAAATTTTTTTTTTGTTTTGAGTTGGGTAGCGGTGCCATTATTTTTTAAAAAGTGTTTAAAGATGACATTATTTGAAGTACGTAATAATAAACAAATATTAAACAATCTAATCCGTAAAATTTATATAATAAACTTCGATAATAAACATAATACAATTATAAGAAAGATAATTACAAAACAAAACAAACTTAAATAACGTAATACAAATTATCATTATAATAAGAAAGATAATTACAAACTTAAAAAATACATATTTACTACTTAAATAATTAATAATAACTAATAAGTTATTAAATTTAGAAAAAACAAGATATAGAAATAAAAATAAATGTACTTATCAGGTAGGCAATAATAGAAAGTAGGTACAGATATAGATTTATATATATATAAAACTATACTAACAGACCGAACGATTAGTCATAATAGACCCGAAATAGTTTTACATGACAAAATTAAAAAAAATAAAACTTACATCATTGATGTCGTATTCCAAATTCCTGTAATATTCAAAAATCTGTTAATGAAAAAATAAGAAAATACACAGATTTAGGAAATGAGATAAAGAATTTGCCATTCTCAGACTATAAAAATATTACCATTCGTTATTTCGGCTACTGGCATTATACCTAGCTCTCTCAATAAAAATGTAGGCGTATTAGATCTATCAAAAAATTTATATATAAAATGCAAAAATCAGTCATTTTAAATACATGTAGGATAAAGAAAGATTTTCTAAATATTTATGTTGAGTGATCAGAGGAATTTATAGGCCCTGTTAGGAGTTCTACCGAGCCGAACCCTCTGATATGAAAATATCTGAAGTCGGTGAATTATTTTCCCATTTGATCTCTGGTGAGTTGACGTGTTGTTCTTGTATTGTTTTGTATTTATTTGCTTATATAATACACTTGCATAATGTTGATTGACTAGATGATCATTTGTGGAAAAGTGTGTGGAAGGGTTTAGTTTTTCCTATGGGGAAGATTTAACCCGGACATAAAATCGGAAAATATATCGCGGTTTCTGTACCCTGCAAAAGCAATCATTTTTATATTTTTTGAACACATTTATAATAATTTTCTTTCCTTGATATTGACCTAGTGTATATATGTAAAAAATACTCTGAAGAGCGCGCAACATACTCCCAGTATCACCTTGCTGAAATACCACCTTTCAGAATCGAAATGTTTTTTGGCCTGAATAGTCAAAACCTTCTCAATTTTTCTCTACTCATTTTCTATGGCTATTTCACAATATTCTAACTCTTATGAAATTAAATGTGCTTTCTTTTTTATGGATATCAGAAATATAAAAAGTTTAAAATATATTTTACATGTTTATTATTTTATAGCCACTTATTAGCTAGTAGGTAGTGTAGAAATGTGTATTTAAAAAAAAAATTTCACCCCACAGGAGTATTCTACTCGGTGTCAAGCAGAAGATTCTATTAGGATGTTTGAAAGGGCAGATTATAGAAATGTTATAAGTAGGAAATTACAAAAAGGTACCTACATACTTCATTATATAAAATACAAAAATACACATTGACTTTAATTTATGAGAAGATAGTTTACTTTTGTTTTGTAAATCTCACGGATACATAATATACAAGTTAACTTTTTTTTCCATTATTTCTGGCTTTCACCCTTCAAGGGTGTTCTTGGCCATCATTTAAAGTTATTGAGAAATGAAAGATTAATTTAAATATTAATTTTATTTAAATATGCTATTTCAAAATTATAATGAAAATTGGAGTCGAGTTCAGACTTAGAAGAGATGAGATGTTGAATGGAGGGGAGGCAATTTTAGATAAGGCTTGATAGAAGAGAGGATATTTGTTTAGAGAGGGACAACCAAAAAATACGTGATCTAAAGTTCCCACTTCTAGACCACAGAATGTACAATCTGGGGAGTCAACAACATCAATTTTAAAAAGATGGGAAGGAAAGGAACAATGTCCGATCCTCATTCGAATGAATGAAGAAATTTATTTTTTGGAAAAATGAGGGAATTTCTGAAACCATGGTTTTGATGGAATATTCCTTTGTATTGAGGCATAGCAGGCTTCCTTGGATTGACTGGCAATGTGCCAATACTCCGACCAAACATTGCGGGATCTATCTTTGATGATGGAAAAATGTCAGATAGGGAAATGTGGTTTACGAGGGTAACAACAGGGTTAGTAATATAATAATAATTAGTTGTCTTAAGTTAACAACAAGTTAACTTAAGACAACTAATTATGCTTTTTTTTTACTCCTTTGTTGGTATAAGATAATAGAGACGTAGTTTTGTAAGAAGGTGAAAAACCTAAAATAGTATAATACATGAGGTTTAAGATCAGAGTATTGTTCAATTTAGGAAAAAGTTGTATTATAGGCTTCTAACATGGTCATGGTCAACAACAAGTAGATATCACAAGCGGTGTGCCATTAGTACCAACCTTAACAAACATACGATAGGTTGCCTAGCTACACGGAGAAAAAAGAATATTGTTGATTTATTAAAAATCTCTTCAAATTATTGGTGATTCAGTTAAATACAATCTGAGAGGCGGGTTTGGGTACCGCAGCCCAGGGAACTATTCAATGGATAACCAAAACCTCTGCCATAGGTTACATCAAGTGGCTCTCTACGTTTGGTGACTTAACAGGGGTGCCCGGGTTCATCGGATGAGGTGTGTTCGGGATGCGCCTGCCCACCAACTGCGTGGCGTGCCAGATCTGTAGAAACTGGTTTGGTAGTTCCAACTGGTCTCATGAACCATCGCATTGCGCTGCATTGAGAGGCCCATCGCATTGCGTGACCAATGCCCATCGCATTGAGTGACCCATCGCATTGCGCTACATATTCATATGTCCGTCACTCCTGACACACTGATCCCTAGATTCCTACCAATCCTCATACCTTTTACCTTCCCAGAACTTTATCTCCTTCCTTTCTTTATAAAAGACCCTCCACACAATATTCTTAGTAGTAGATGACATAGGTCCTGAGAGAAATTATTTTCCTCAGGGCCTCTTGTGAGGGGTTAATGTAACTAAATGGGATAAAACACCTTTAACGAATGAAAGAAAATTCAATCGTTAAAGGTCTGCAATCCCGTTTTTAACCGGATTACCATTAATTTGAAGAGATTCTTATTAAATTAGCGATACTCATTCTTCTCCGTGTACTCCGGGTATAAACATGACCTCGTACATAACACCTTTGTTTAGCAGATGAAGAGAAAATTGAATTGCCGAGCACAAACTTAATCAGCATGAAATAAATAGTAATGGAAGTTCTTTATGCTTTGTTATCGTGGGAGCAAATCGTCGCGTCGCGTCGTAAATAGTAATCAGCTGTTATAATGCATTCGTAGCATAAACGCAGCAAAAATATGAATCATTTCGTATTCGATACATTATCTACATTCACTTGATATTTCGTTTACTGGGTGGACATTTTCTCCTATGTAGAGCTGTATAAAGTCATGCAGAGCTGCTTAGAAATATGTTGGGATAGAGTATGAGGCAGGGTAGGTTTTTGATAAAACGGTGTTGCTCTCAAAGGATACTTCTCACAGTCCCGCTCCGAACCTTCTGAGATAAATGCCCTGGAACAGATGTGGCTAAAGCTGGGTAAAGGCAGGGTTTCTCAAACTCTGCATTCACAAGAAATTATTATATCTGCACGTATCTTCTTGCAAAATGGTATTATTAAAATAATGTCACGTTTTACTTACACGTTCTCAAACATTCTCTTTAAACCCCTTTCTTCGTTCATCGCACAAGTCTGATTTTACCATACACAATTATTTGTTTCACTTGATCGTGCTATGTCTTCCTCGGGCGTCCCCAACTTCATATACCATTCCCTTACATGTCATACTTTCTTCTTATATCCCTTCTTCGTTCATACCACAAATACGTATTTGATTCACTTGATCGTGCCGTGTCATTCACTTTCGCGTCACGTATTCTCCTTCACCGCTTACGTCTTATTTTTCTAAATTATTTGATTCAAGTTTTCTCCGGATTTTTCTACCATTCGATCTCATGAAGTATCGTAAAATCCACATTGATACTTTTAAAAACCACATTATAAGTACTTAAGTACGTAGATCATTCCAGAGATGTGTCAAGCCTTCTTCGGGCGTCTCTGGCTTCTTCTACCATTCAAAATAACCACTAAACACTCCAGCAGTAATAAGAACAAATTAACAAATTTTCATTAATTCCAGAGTTAGTGTTCCCGGTCTGTAATCTGCTTTGTGCATCTAGTCTGAAACTCCCTTCACTGAAAATGGGACAAAACATCAACAGGTGTATAATCTACCGAGATTCATCATCACTTACAGAGGTATCATCAATCTGCGAAGGTTATTCATCATTGTCCCGTATTCTGTGAGGAATAGGATCAGTTCATAGTTCAGAGAGGGAAGCATCAGAAATAGTTGGTAGTAATTTTTTAAACTTTTCTCAGAGTTATTTCAAAGTTTACACATATAATTTTTATTGTGTAACTATAGATATAACATGTGCCCAAAAGAGAACAAATCAACCCGTAAAAAACAAAGTAGTTTTACAATGATAGGTCCATTTTTAATACTAAATGTATTTAAAAATATGAAGTTAATTATAATTTTTTTTTTTGATTGAGAATTGAACCACCCTTTTCTCCTGGACTGGAGTCAACCACGCTTACAATGGGGTATTTTAAAAGTTCACAGTTTAAGAGTCAGCCTCTGGGGATGAATGTTCAATCCTCAAACCAGAAAAAAAAAGTTGAAGTTTGCTACTATCCAGCCCAAGAGATGGCGCTATTAGGTGGATAGTGGAAAATAAATATATCATAGAATAAAGATTAAATTATTTTTCTGGACGATATTTTATTCAACTTTTTTAGATCTGGCATTCCTTTCGGCACATTTGCCGTAACTTGATTATTATTTTTTTAATTATTGATTTCGGTATTGTTGGAAATTATAAACATTAATTTGTTGTTGTATATTCACAAGAAAGATCAATAAACTGCACACTATCTCTGAAGAGTCGCCCGCGTTATCACAGCTTGCTTATCCGCAATATTAGGGTATCCGTTTTTCAATCGTATTTTCAGAATAATGCTCCCAACACAAATTCGCATGAATAATTTATAAGTAACAACCACATATTACCCGGTCTGTATTCAGAATGAACAAACATGTCTAGAGAAGATATTGTTATTGGGGATGTGGTCATTCATACTAAATTAAATGAGTGAGTTGAAAGCATACGAAGAAAAATATCATATTTGTTCAATGTTCATTTATCATATGTATTATTATTTTTGTGATTGGCGGCTGACAAAGAGATTGATTATTAAGTGGTAAATTTTGTAGAAAAATAATGCCTTACGCTTGTGTAACAATACTAAAAACAAGGTTTAATTTCAGTAACGATTGATTATGTGCTTCCTAAATCGTGAGTAAGAGTATTTTTTTTACTTCTGCTAACTGAAGGAATGTTCGACATCTTGACCAAAATGACAAATTTCCAAATATGGAAACGTTATCTTTTACTTTCCGAAGCGTTTATAATAAACATATAGCGGTACAAATAATATTTCAGTGTAAAGAACGCCATACTCTTTTATCTTTATTTTTCACTCAAACGGCAGTAATACTAAGTAATAAGACAGTATAACGAGTTTTATAAGCAAAAACTAGTAGGTGTGAGCCATATAGACAATGGTTTTTACAAACAGCAAAATCATTGTTAATCATTCTGGGAGAAGCAAATTTGTTTTCTTTTCTTATGGCAATTTTTTTAATATTTACATTTTTCTTCTAGCTATTCTGTTCGGTTTTATTAAGTAAGTCTTTTGTTTTCTTGGATGCTTCTGCCCAATTATACCCATCAATTAGAATAACAGTATCACCCACAAAGCTTCATTACTAAGTCATTTGCGTAAATAATTAAGAACAGCATTGGACCATGTTTACTTCCAAGGGACCTCGAATTTAACATAAGTAGATTTGCAGGTTATTTACTTAGTTTGCATTCTTTTGTATCTTTTAAAAGGAGAAAATAAGTGGAACTACATTCTCTTAAATATTAGAAGATTGGAACCACTAGAACACATACAATTGCCAAGTGTTCTGATAGGATAAGTTCAAGCTGCAGTTCAAACTTTGGTGAATGGTAATTTAATGCTTTGAATGGAATAGCCCGGCCTCTCCTGTGTGCGAAAACACCAATTACGACTAATATAGCATTTATTAACTTCCATTTTTAATACTTATAATAAGAAATTTTAACGGTTTTTACACAAGAACAGCTAAAGTCGAAAAAGACAAAGGGAGAAAATTTACTGATGTGAAACATTGCAAATTTATTACGAATGTCTTCAAATTATTCTTAATCCGGTTGATAATGGGATTGCAGACCTATAACGATTGAATCGATAGGCTTCATAATAAACTTACTTCAGTAAAACACGAACGTGTTATCGGGAATTATTCTAATATTTTCGCATTTCGCCATAATATTCGCCGGAATATTGGATTTTCAATTATCAGGACAAATGAATGTCCATAAACAAATGTTCCCATATATTAAGAATGTACTAAAAACATAAAAAGAAAACGGCCTGCAATCCCGTTTTTAATCAGATTTTAATAAATTAGTAATAATCGTTTTTTTCCGTGCATTCGTTGTGGTAAACATTGTGGTATGTGAATTTTACGCATTTGTTTCTTTTGTGAGGTTCAGCTTAATGGCAGAAGATATTTTATGTCTTGTATTCTAAACCTATGTTGGCACAAAAATCGTTCCATTGTTGAGTCATAACATTATTACGACAAGTTTAACTTTATTTAAGTTTGGTTGTAGTTGGTTCTATACTAATATAAGGTTTATTATAAATGACCCAAATGTTTTCCTTCCAGTAGATTTCAATATTCGTAGATGTTAGAAAACTGACAACATTATTTCGCTACAGAAAAAATAAAACTTTTTTAAACATATATGTAGAATTCTTGTTTGCTATAAAAATTACCAATAATTTATTTTTCCTTTGTTCCAGGTGAGTACAATACGTATTCTGCTCCATTTAGACAAAGAAGTACTCAAGGATTGTATAATCTGATTTGGCAACTATGCGGCGAAGGTAAACTTATATTGCAACATACTTGGTTTAAGAGATTTCGCCGGAGCTGGGAAACGGGAACCGGGTGCCTGGACAAGTAATTGCCAACAAAAAACCCATCGAAAAATCGCTTGCAAAATGCATATTCATTCAACTGAATGTAAAGCCAGGTTATACTTTAACCCGCAAAAAATATCTAATCTTGTAATTTTTGCGAGTTTTGAAATGAAACTGCCTTTTAATGTCGGAAGTTCTTTTAAAATATATAATAATGAATTCATGTCATCGTTGACTATGTTATTAAAAATATATTTATAAACTAATATAAATATAAACAAATATTTGACCAATTTTTCTGCAATATTAAATACCATAATATGTACTCCGCTTTGCTTTTAATGGAGATAAATAATTATGATGAGTCAGTAAACTCTTAAATTTATCACAAAAAAAATGTAAAAGATTTTTTCTGAGGCAGTTCATGTATTTATAATAGAGCATAATTTTTTACTATTGCTAAATAGCCTTATAAAGCCCCTAAAAAGGAGTAGATTGTTTACATACAGTTCCCGTGAGTACTTTTGCTATCGCAGATTTTACATAATTTACTTAACAGTCACCCGGTCCCTTTTATAAAGTTTCCCAGGGTTGTCATTGGCTATGGCTATGTCTTATGGTTCCACAGTGGGTCTCGTCTCTCCTCTTATATCCCCTTTGTTCCACGAAGGCCCCACGACGGAAGAATCCACTATCCCTTGGTTGCCTGAATGCACCACAAAGGAAGAGAGCCTCATCTCTCCTCTGCACTCCTCCTTGGTTCCCTAAAGACCCCACAAGGAAAGAGGGTGTCGTATCTCCTCTCCATTCTTTCTTGGTTCTCCAAAGGCCCCACGATGGAAGAGTCCACTCCCCCTTAGTTCCCTGAAAGCCTCACGAGGGTAGAGGGCTTCATCTCTCCTCTCTACTCCTTCATGGTTCCCTGAAGGCTCCAAGACGGAATATTGGATTTCGAAAAGTCCAATTTTCGTCCAACGAGTATCTAGGGAAATAGAAGGTCCAGAAGGAGCAGAACCCCGAATACTGGGGTAAGGTCTAAATTCTCCGAGATGCGACCTTGTTTCTTGGAGGCACCGCCCGTTCGGAACACTGTTCCCCAAGTCATTCATTCGCCCATGTACAGTTTTGTATTCGAATTAATTAACTTGTTTATGCCTACTATACAAGACTTCTAAAAGCAGGAGTCAATGTAACTTTGGCATAATAAAACTTTCTTTACTAAAACAGACAATTTCATAATTTTAAGTAACGATTTAATTTTTAAATGTCGTTGCACATTCACAGGGTAAAACCAAGCGTAGGATACTTGTACACTAAGTATGGGTTGTTTCACAGAATTTGAACAATTCATAAAAATTAAAAGTTGATTTTTTAGTTTTGTGAAGGTTCTATTCGAGTTCTGTTAATATTTCAGTATTGTGAAACAACTGGACAATACTTATATAAACAGAACTGGAATAGAACCTTCACAGATCTTGAAAATCAACTTCGATATTTGATGAATTGTTCAAATTCTGTGAAACAACCCGTCCTAAGGTGCAGGCATGTTATGTTTTAGCATGTTATTGTTCAGCAGGACAGGAACTTAATAATAATAATAAATTCTTTATTCCAGAATTATCAGTGAAGATATCAGTTATTTTAACGCCAGCAGCTCAATTGCTTGGACATATGCATGGTGCAAATTTAATCATACTTAGATACATATTTTAGTAATATTTTCGGAATAACCTCAAATCGTTATATGAAATAATTGAAGACAAAATTAGCAACTCTCAAGCAAGGCTGAGATCCTAGGTTTAATTCCTAGATGCGACGTTTCGTATTTTCGTTCGTTCGAACGTTTGAGAGTTGCTTATTTTGTCTTCAATGGTTAAAACTATGATCTATAATAAGTTATATGTTTATGTAAGACCCTTAAAAATTTACACATGGTGGGCACAAAGACTAAATAATTAATACATTCAATCACAAACGTGCACACATTTTGTATGGATTTCTCAAGGTACCGTACGAAAGTTAAATAGATTGGCTTTCGAGGGAAATATTACGTAAATCTCCCACGGTTACGAAAGGGGAAAGCACTGAAGCTTTGCGAAGAAATAAATTTATTTTAAACATGTGATTCAAATGCAAAGCAAATATGAGCGCGTTATTTTCATGAATTTTTCCGCGGAAATAAACCGGCTACAGCAAGTTGATGCGATTCAAATCAAATTGAAAATATTAGTGTAATTAATAATTTATACGTAATTAAACACAAATAAATTAAAACTGATTGAGGAGAGTGGAAGGCAATTACTCGTATGATGATATTGGACAAACCTTAAACATTTCTTCATTAGAAAAAGAAGGAAAGACTAAGGACGGGTTGATTTTAAAGTTCTGCGAAGGTTTTATTCAAGTTCTATTATTATATCATTACTGGCCAAGGGCTTCACTAAATTGAAATAATAAACTTGAATAGAACCTTCACATAGTTAAATATCATCTTTGAAATTTTATAAAACGTTCAAATTCTGTCCAACAACCCGTCAACCTAATCTCAATTGCATCATTAAAATAATTAATTATATTTTTTAATCATTGAAAACAATTTTAACGACTGTGAAACCAAAGATGTGAAACCGAAAAACAAGAAAAAATCAGAAAAAATAGGAATTGAACCCAGTACCTCTTCTTGTCGAGGTTTTAACCTACCACTGATCTAATTCGACTCTAGCCCCTTCAGTCATATTTAAATGTATCGTACTTCGACTAAGAGCTATCAATACTATCTTTACGAATATTTTTATTGACTTCTATCTTACGTGTTACACATTTTGGGTGAAATCAGGTATAACCGATATTAATAACAGCGTAGATGATGTAGTCATCTTTAGCTTCATATTCACATACTTAGTAAAGGCCTTGGTAACTAGTCTGAGATATCTGCCTGAACTTAAGATATCGCTTTAAAATCTGCAAATGATCGGGTGTGATGGCACCGCTAATAAAATTTCTTGCAAATTTAAAATTTAAGTTCAGTATTAGAAGATATATTTATATGAGTATTAATATTCTTAATCAGCCGAGATAATCTTAATTTTACATTTTTTTAAAACTCATTAGCAAGAGATAATCATCTATGTAGTCATGAATAAACATTTTCCTACTCATGCTAGGCGAAAGGTTTTTTACAATTTTTTATTTACTTTAATTTCTTTGAAAAAACGGTTCCATGATAACTCAACACAGTGACAATTCAACACACCTTTAAAAAGTGATATAAAGTCATTAGAAACGGTGAAAAAAAATTAAACCCAACCAAACCTAACCTAACCTAACCTACTTAACCCAGTTAATAAAGTTTTTGTTTCATCACTTTCCATAACTTGTTAAAAATATGATGAATTACCGTTTTGATGATTTATCCGGTCTCCGAAAATACGTACAGTTACACATACATATTGATGAATTGGATATTTACTTGGTTGCATCAACCAGTGAACTTTTCGCTAATTATGTTGATGATGAATCCCATGTTTAAACAAATATGTTGTTATCACCTACTAATATCCAGTTTTAGCAAATTATAATTCGAATTAATAATGTGCCTTCTTATGAATAAGAAATCTTCTATCAAATTTTTTAGACCTGTTTTAATGTAATGTTTTGTAATTATTACGTGATTTCGTAAAATACTGTTAAAAATTCCAATATAACCGCATTCTACAAAACGCCAGCGGTGTTTTACGCTTTTATTTCAATTTTTATTCTGCTAAAATGTTTTATCCACTGATGTACGAGAATACAATAATTTATCCAATTTGGATTTACCCCGAGATCCAAGCAGATTTTTTTTAGATTGAGCGCAAGTCACCAATCACAAACCCCGCCTCCGCTCCGAGCAGTACATATTTTCCTGCCGACAGCCACATGTATTAATTACTGCTGGTGGCAGAACTCCAGACTGCTCCACTATACCCTGCTATATGTATTATGTGTAACTCGAATCGGCACAACCCAACTCCCTACACTACCGGGCGTTGATATTAACAAAACGTCAACGCTGTTTAACGACGCGATGGTATGCCGTCCGCAAGTAGTGTTTGACCTTTCGATCTCATCGATCCCGCCGGGGAATGAATGCAGCGGGCATTCTTTAACCATATTGTCGACTCTTTAAAGCCCCACCTGTGCTTCATATGGACACAGTGGATGTGGGAGAACCTTATCCTATTGATGGCGAACCAGAGTTTACGAGCAGTGAGAATTCAGGCTGTCTCTTAATGGTGTCGGGTACGAATGGGCATTTCGTACGTCGGCCGATTTTTAGTTGTTCCCCGATATTTAGTGAATCTTCTTGGCAGGAAGACCTTCGGCCGCTTATGTAGCGACATAATTTATAGTCGGAGGTCACTTAATTTAGGTGCCGCATCACTCACTGCCTACACACGCGCGGTAACAATGAACGTACTGACGAAATCGCAAAGAGCGCGGCGGACACAATATTTGCTTGCAGTAGTTGGTTCACTACTGAATTGAAGCAGTTGAATATGATCTTGACCAGTTTATGAAGTGCTCGTTGAACGGTATGCACAAAATAAAGATAGTTTTTCGACTTATACTTTAAAAAATACTTGGCATTGCGGATTTGATTTGAAAAAAAAAAAACTTCGACGACGTTAACGTTGTTGTTGGTTAACCGTTAGCAATGAGTGAAATTAACGCAGTTAAGACAAAATTTGACCAATCAATCCGTTGAAGACTTACATACATACAAAATTTTAGCTTAATTTTAATCGATTTGTCATTTGGCAGAAATAATTTGAAATTTTCTGCTGGACTCTATTATTCCAGACGTAATTTCACAATAGGATACATCTCACGATTTCACAAAATATATTATCATACGCAACAAATTCTTCAAATCATGTGACATGTGCGTCTAAACATTATATCTTTATGATAGTTTGACAAAAAAGTCGTAACAGAAAAGTGGATCTCATAAAAAAACACTTACATAACATTCAGAAAATTCTATTGCGCTTAGTAACCGTACAAGATTTTTACGTTTTTACACATTTGTTGCTTTTAACCTGTTTTGCTGCGTTAACTGTTTATTTTCAACAGATAGTTATTTTTTGATGCAGAACCTGCATACCCCTGCACAACCCAAGCCGATAAACTTGACGTAAATAAGAAGTTGTTCAATTTTATTTTATTGTCCTCAATAAACCAATTCATAAATAGCAGAAACACCGATTGAGAAACTTTAAGAATTGATTTGGAGACTCATTATTTTTGTTCATGCTCGCAAAATTTAAAAAACCAAATCGTGATCATATAATATGATCATATATTTGATTTTCGGGCCATCATCTCTTGGGCTGTCTAGTAGCTAATTTCGACACCGACAAAGAGTCTATTTGTAGAGTTTCAGATCGATCGGATGTTTTGTTTAGGTTGATGCGTGGGTTAATTTCCATTTCCGAAATTTGCATTCACAAAAAAAAGAAAAATTCTTTAAAAAAATATATATAAAATGAATTCGTTTTTGAAAAGCTTTTCATGAATAATCGAAATTGAACAAAAAATCATGAAATTGTGTGATTATATAAAATAAATTTAAACTCTTTTTTTATTTGAGCGCTAATGCATTTAAAATCGTTGCGGAACTATCTACTCTAAATTGAACAACAACAACCACAAATATACTAGCAGCTTTCGTACGGAAAACTGGGTTAAATCAATTATCCATTTAATAATGTTTATGGAAACAAATTATTCAAAATTTAAAATTACAATTAAAAACCTTTTCAGCGTTATTTAAAAATATATTTAATATAAGTATACCTAGTGTTTTTTTTTTGGTTTTTCTCTTTCATATTATTTTCCGAAAACATTGTTTTCATACGTTACTACGCCTTCTTTTCAACGTGCGGTAAAAAGGTTTTAACACGATATATTGTTTTGAAAAACATGTATTTGTATCTTGTATTATACTAATACATTACATAAAATTTTCATTTTTTAACAGTTCAGCAATTATTTTTTGATGCATATCACGAATTGGTGAAACCGTACCCACGATCTTTTTATATTTACATTTACTAAAAATTGTTATATTTATAGTAATTAATTGGTGCTTAGCCGTTTTATGGTGAAAATGGCTAAATAAATAAATAAAATCAATTATTTTTAACCTTTTTTGAAGATTTTAAATGAAAATCTTTAATAATAATAATAATAATAATTGGATAATTTGTAGAGCGCCGTTTTTGTGAAAAATCACCTCAAGGGCGATGTGCTGTTATAAGCAACCAACAATTCGATTCCAAATAACTTTAGGTATCATCGACTTATAATATAATACCGACCTTATATAAATAGCTTTTTAAAAATGAAATTTAAAACGCAAATGTTAATGGTAGCAGAAGTCGGGGACGCCCAAGGAAGACATGGCAGTGATCAAGTGAATTAGATACTTGAGTCGGGCCATATGAAGAGTCAGAATAATAGACGATGTATGAATGTAATTGAGGCAAAGAGTGTGTGCCAAGACTGAGTTGTTTAGCGGTCCGTCCTCTCTGCCTACCCCTGAGGGGAAACGGCGTGATGGTTAGTTAGTTAAATTCAAAATCTATGCTACTTGACTTTTTCACGTAGACATACATTTACGTCCGTAAAATCTATGAAAGATTTATTGTATAGTGTTTACACTGATTATCATCAAACTAAAAAATCTTTATCAAGTAGCCACATGCTATTTTTATTTTTATTTTTTTTAAATTTTTTTTTATTAGTAAAAAAAAGATACATGATTTACATTACACAATATTGAATATAGTACAGTTATTAATTACATAACATATGTATTTGATGTACCCCCATAAATAAGCAGGGCTTGTGTGTATGTGGTATTTTATAATTATTATAAAATAATTACTCTGTTACAAAAAATAGTAACAATTGAAAAACTTTGGCAGTGGCCAGTGGTTAATATTACTTTATGGTAGATTATAAGGTACCAACGAGGATTCTGACTGATGCACCCTTTGGGATTTCTGAGGAACGAAAATAAGCAAATATGTGGACGCGTTTCGTAGAAGGTCGATTATGAAAATGGTTGCTGAAGCATCTCAATTAATTCCGTTTAGAATAATGAGGTTGTCATCGAAGTTTACATAACTATTTGTAGATAATGTTAACTGAGAAAATTAATGGCACTAGGAATAAAATTTAAGAATATTTCAAATTCCTATTCAAATTTCAAATTCAAATCCTCCACTCCACGTAACATGCCTGCAAATTAGATTGAAATATTCTTTCAATGTCGGCCTGGTGATAGACCACCATTTATAATCAAAGTATAAAGTGAAATGGATTTAGCCGTGTTTGGTGACCTCATCTGAATAACCAGGCATTTTCGTTTCCCTTATCCTATTCATCCCCATAGCTTAACCCCAATTATTTGTTTTGCCATAGTCTCAATTGCTCCAGGTAGCAAGAAGCAGTAGACTTATGTACGGTATTCACAAAAAATACATTTTTTAAGTTGCGTTAAACATGTAGGTAGGTACAATATGATATGATTTTTTGAATGAAAATGATTTAAAAATATTTTTCTGCTAAGAATGTGAAATTAGACAATAATTGACGACTTTTTCAAAAATTCCGATTTTTTGTTAAAATGAAAGAATCACCATAATATACTTTTAAAAAAGTGCGATTCGTTAATAAACTTAGATGCCAGGGGATTGAACTATTAATGAACTTTAAAAATAAAGTATGTAATTAATTTATCGACAGTCTTAACTGTGTGTTAGTATAATATTTTTAGAAATAATTTCTGAAGGTATTTCGCCATCCTCTTGGTAGCTGTCAAAAGCACTATTAGAATATTTTCGATTTGCGGTATATTTATGTTCAAAGTCGAGTTTACTATTCGCGAGTAGTAATATATGAAAATTTAGCCGAGTTTTCTACCCATTATTAGTTATTTTGACATGGTGAAATACCCCCTAAATTTAATAACTTCTCCTGCAAATATTAAATGTCATTTTTTTAACCAAGTAAATATATTTATGCAAATAACTGTACAGTTGATTATTTTTCTACATTGTAACTGCAAATATTGTATTAAACAATAAACGAATAATTTTTTTAAATGAATTGAATTAATTAATAACTTTTTATACACCATGATTTTATAAAAAAAAACGTTATTAACCATTATACAATAATTATTTTGTGTTTTTTTTTTAATCATCGTTGTAATATTTTTTCTATAGGTACCTACTTATTTGTCTATACCTGTTTTCAAGTGATTTTGCAATCATTGAAGAAAATATTTATTTAATCAAAATAATGAAAAGATATCTACAAAAAAACTTTCCTAAGCTTTCTGCAGGTTCAGTTTAAATTTCATGTAAAAATATTCTATACCAACCAAGTACAACTTATGGCAAATACGATAAGAATACCTCGTGTTGGTGTAAAGTTGAATAAAGACGTTGATAATTTATATGTCCACGTGGCATTAAGTACCGACCTGAAAGTTATTTCTCTTCGAACAAAACTTAACATAATGTATGCAAAGATAAAAACATTGGGTAACTCATGGGTCAACTTTACTTATGCCCCTGCTCACTTATCAGAGAGAACTTACCCATGACTGAGCTTATACCTTGTGTTATTCCAACGTAGTTGTACATTTGTACTTGAATATATTAAGGCGGCATGCTTAACATAGGTATATAATTTACACTATATATTTACACCTCTGCGGCCCACTGTGGGGATATAACTTAGTTCTGGGTGGGCCAAGAGATATTGTTAGGGAAAACATTTTCCCAGAATAGAAGGTATCAGTATTGTTCTAGTAAAAAAACAGTTATTCTATCCACATTTACACTATTTTTTAGCTACTTCCGTGATCCTAACTACATTAATTAAGGCGATGCCAAACGTAGTTATGAAAAATCATGTGTTTTTGGTTTGAAAATTTGGTCGCCTAGAAATGTTTCAGATGCTTTAATTAAATACTACGAGTAGAATACATCTTGGCCTTTGAAATAATCGAGTATTTTTAGATAAGTCTTTTTATAAGCTCAGAAAAAAATAATGTAAAAGCCTATGAAAACTGCTTTAAAGTTTAAAATCTCCTACTTACGAACCCATTTTTGGTTATGATTTTGTTGTATAGTGTGGCAAATTAAGTTATTTATAAAACGATCGAAAAAAAAAATTATGCCTGAACATCCACAAAATAAAACAAAAGGCACTTTTTGACCATGTTTTTTTCTTGCATAAATCAAAACAGGCGGATGGTGTTAAGCGGGAATTTAAACCTTATCGCTTTTACTTAAAGGTTGTTATTGATAGCGGCTCAATTTAAAATATTACACGACGTAGTGCATCGCCTTAAGTAGCAATGTAATACCAAATGTGTCAATACATTATAAATGGACAATAAGTATCCTAATGTCATACCTTTATTTGCATAAATTCCTGCATATTCTACAAATATTTATAAACATTGCCACATTACCTGGAAACATAATATTATATCTAATCAGGAACATTAAAAACTACTATGAGAAGACCACAATCAACAAAATATATTACTTGTTATTCTTGTGTGATAATAAAAAAAGGGTTTTTAGGTAACAAAATTTTCCTTACCGAGAAAATACAAGGCCTCTAAGGACGGGTTGTTTCAAATAATTTTAACAACTCATCAAATTTCAAAGTTCTGTGGAGGAACTATTCAAGTTATATCATACTATATATTAATACTAAGTTTCTTTATTTTTTTTTGGCGGCATTTAGGCGAAAAGCGACCACTCTCCCCCTTTAGTCGATACGACTCGAGGTTCGTTTTCGCTTGCGCGGCGTTTCGGAAAAAAGTTGCCTTTCATTTGTTTCGGGCTTCAGGCGAAAAGCGACCGAGACGGTATCAAATTTCGCGTCTCGATCTACACAACCCGAACGGCTCAGTGAAAAAATGATCAGTAAGCTCCTTGGCACTTTTTTTTCTCAAAATATCCATTTCTTTCTAAACATACATATATTTTAATACATTTGTGGTCACACACTTATTGTTTCATTTATATGCAAACATACATATTACATCGACATGGGTATCAAATTACACGTCTCGACCTACATAACCCGAACGGCTCGGTGAAAAAAATGATCTGTAAGCTCCTTGGCAGCATTTTTTCTCCAAATATACATTTCTTTTTTAAAATTTTGTAGTACCACACTCCTGGCTTTATTCACATTCAAACATTACACCACGCACCAAATATTTACCTATTTATTGTTTTTGTGTTTAATTCGTAGAACTCCATTTAATTTTTTTGATAAATTTAATTTAGATTAAATTTGATAATATTATTATTAAGTTCTGCAAGTGTTTTAGTTTTTTATTATTGTGACAGCTGTTTCGGCTTACAAGGCCATTTTCAAACTGTGGTTAGTCCACATTGAGACGACGTATTTATACTATTTCAAATGTAAATTTTGAAGGTGCATACATTGATTTATTACTGTTTAAACCGATGACATGATCTATTGTTGGTTAAACCAATCTATGTTTTCCCCTCAGTAAATGATAATGAGTTCTTAATTATTTACTAATGACTTTATTGCTATGAATTATTTGGGTGCATTATACTGCTTGGGTTTTGTGAAAATACTGAGAAGTGGTGAGTAAATTATTTTCCGTACTTTATTAATTAGTTTTTTTAATCTAATGCCCTTTTTTTCTATATGCAATGGTTTAGGACCCTTGTTATTAAGTGGGGTATGATTATTCACCAAGAGATGTTCTGCGAATTTTGAGGATGTGTTTTTATCATTAGAAATCAATAAACGAACGAATGACCCAAATTTAACACTAAAAAAAAACTTGTGCAAAACTTGACAATAAATCGTCAAAATATTTTAGTGATTTATAGCTGTTTTATACACATAACTTAACATTCCTATACAGTAGATTGGATGGATAACACAATTTATGGTCCCTCTTTATTGAAAAAAAAAAACAAGTGCAACGTGTCCAAAAGGCAAGTGTCCGATATTGCTATAATGTCCCGAGACGCGAGCATATCTCGCCTAACCTATATAGATAGTGGCATCGGATATTAAATATGTCGAACAGAAATAAGTTACATCAAATGTACAGTTTGACGTTATCGAGTGTTCCTGCCTATTATCTATTTGACAGACTGAAGTGGCCCCGTGACTTTTATACAACAGTACACTCCAAATATACCGTTAACTCGTTCTGTCCTGACATAAAAATGCTGTATTTGAGGGTAGTTAAGACCATTCATCATTAAAACGTTAGAATAATTTGCAATGATTCAAGAAGCTCTGCAACGAATAGTTGCTAATAGCGCAGTCAACTGTACATCATGATTGATAGGATTTAAAATGAAATGGATATCTACTTGTACTTGTGATTTTATTATTTAGATTGAATTTGTATTTTTTTATATAATTTTAACTATTTATTATACTTTACATTAGAGGTACTGCTGAAAACCAGCTGCATTCCGGCAAAAATTCAGATTATTTTAAAAAAATATTTAAAAATCAATTGTCAAATAAATGTTTATTATTATAATATTTAAAGCAAAAATGTTCTAGACCGAAGATGGAATTCATTGTATTAAACCGGTAGGAAAGAAATAAAGGTGGACCAAAGTTTAAAAATTCGTTTTATTACACTCTATTAATACGATGGATTTCCACCATTCCAGAGCAATATGTTTATATTTCCTCTAAGAGTTCCACCAAGTAATTTCAATCATAGTTCCGAACAACATTATGTAGCTTTTTGTCACTATTCTTGTTTGCTTATTCTTCGTAGGCAAGGTACATGTTGTTATCGCCGCGTCTTTAGCGACAATATTACCACACACATTGCACCAAATGTTTGTACAAACATAAAACATCGGGCCGGGTTAATGGGGCCGATGGTAAATAAAAAAAACGATGTTTTGAAAACATTTGATCACTGGAGACACGATTTTATATGTTATAACATGTTTCAATAATGTTTTTATTTTTGTATTCAACAATGTATGGTGAAAATACTACGTTAAAGTACAACATTACATGAGATATATAACGTTAACTAAACATTTGGAGTAATAATAGTATTAATATGTTTAGAGCATTTGAGGCTTTAATACAAACTTATACAAAAAAAAAAACAAGTTTCATGTCTTTTTTGTTTGTTTTTATACGTTTGATAGCTTCTTATCGTATTTTTATTTTGAAAATGTCTAATAAACGCATTAGAATCCTCGTTAATAATAATGATTTTACCATTATAAAAAAACCTGTAATAGAGTTGGTTGAAAAAATCGCATCTGGTCATAAAATTTGATGGTGGCTGATCTTAGCGATCTTTATTTTAATAGCTGAAGTTGGAAGTCTTTAATAGCTCGTGGTACAATCTGACTTCCGCTAACCGCATGAGAAGGGTAAAATGTGTGGGTGAATGAGAAACTTGCTCAGGGGTGATTAATAAAGTGCAAATAATTATAAGAAACCCTATCCATTAAACCCATCATCACCTAAAGTGACATTATATAATATTAATAAAGGTACTTATGCTATCAATATTGACATTTATTGACAAAGCATTTATACTACTTGTGCTCATAGTTGATACATTTCCTGATCACAGATTGGTGACATTCATTTTGGATATTTCTGCAGAATGAAGGAGAAAAATAGCACACATCCAAGTTTAGTTTAGTTAGCTATAAAACTAGTATATATAAACAAGTTAATTTTTCACAGTGGAAAGATTTCATTGCAGTATTTGAATTTAACTATCTTGCCGGCGCAGGCCTTATTTTGGCACAAAATATTGATTCAGTATATATCTCACTCTGAATAAGAGAAAAGTATAACATGAATACAATACTAGGTTCATAGTGAATGAATACATACTTGCAACAACATTAAAAATGAAGTATAACGTTCCAAAAAATATTCATCATATTACCAAGTTATATAAAAAATTATGAATTTCCAATTAGTTTTAGATGAGCTTAAAAATTCCCTCAGTACATGTACTTTACACGCGATTTATTTATGATAATTATTTAATAATATTATGCACACTTTTATTTACATTGTAATTGAACATTCTGTTCACATCTTTAAATTAAAGTGTACATAATATTATTAATTATTTTAATAATATTATGTACACTCTTATTTACGTGGTAATTGAACTTCTTGTTATGAACGGTTTAGTTGCAGTTTAACGGAATGGTACTTTTGAAAAAGAATAAATAAATAAAAAACTTCAATTCTGTAAAATACTACAAATATTTAATAAATCCCAGAATCGATTATGTTTTCTTAACGCCAACACTTATAATAACTCGTATCGCAAAACCGTTCCGAATTATCTAACCGCGGTTCCGTTGGTAAAAAATGCATTAGTTTTCTAGTTATATTTTCTGGTTCCTCACAGTGAAACCCGCCAGTCACCACAATGATCTCGCAATATAATTTAATTACTGTATAAATCTATATTCCCACAATCAAGTGTCTTTGTTTAGAAAACTGAAGGAAAGCGAAGCATTAATTATATAATGAATCTACACAAATTGTCGTCGACGTATAATAATGAATTGGCATTTTTTTCTAGTCAGTTAACGTACTTTATTAAAAAGAGAAAATTTCGCAATATTTTTTTTATTTATTTATCTGTCTCACTACGGTACACCTGTGTCGAGACAGACGTATTCAGATACTTAAAGAATATTTACATGCATGACTAAATCAAAATACAAATTACAAAGTTGTATACATTTTAAACTATGGAGTCAATAGATAGATAGTAAAAAGAGTAGGTACAGGTACGACAATATTGTAAATATATATGCAATATAAATGCATTTAGTTAGAGGACGTAGTTACAAAGGGGTTTTTATAAAATTATTGATTCTAATATTTTATTTTGTATTTGAATTGTTGTTATTGTTTACGTGTAATTTGGTTTACAGATGTTTGCGATAGTGGGACGCCCAATACTAGTTATCCGTTTCTTTATTTCATGTTTGAATTTGGTTATTGACTCTGTTTGTCTAATCGTGGCTGGTAGTGTATTGTATAGTTTGCAAGCTGTGTATTTAAAATGTTTTTGCCCAAAGGTGGTTCTAGCAAAAAGAGTTTGGAGC
Source organism: Hesperophylax consimilis (assembly GCF_061612785.1). Taxonomy (NCBI): domain Eukaryota; kingdom Metazoa; phylum Arthropoda; class Insecta; order Trichoptera; family Limnephilidae; genus Hesperophylax; species Hesperophylax consimilis. Next base: position 6,940,706 of record NC_142866.1, read on the forward strand.
AGTTCTTTATTTTTGACTCGAGTATTGTGTATCGTTTGAGTTGGTTTGTATAGTGTTTTGCTGTTTTGGTGTAAATTAATCAAGATGGATCTTGCAAAGAGCTGTTTTATGTCCATAACGTTGATTGTATTGAAGATATTATCAGTGTTGGTAGAAAGAGGAAGTTTGAGAATTATTTTTATGATTAATTTTTGTGCTTTAATAATGGGGTCGAGGGCACTAGAAGAAGTATTACCCCAAGCTAAAATTCCATATTCTATGTGTGATTGGCATAGTGAGAAATATACTGATTTTAAAAGTTTAAGGTCAAGGAAATTACGTGTTTGTTTGAAAAAGTAAATAGATTTACGAATATTGTTTGTAATGTTATAGATATGTTGTTTCCAATTTAGGTGTGTGTCAAAGGTTAGTCCTAGATATTTGATATTGATTGCTTGTTCTAGGCATGGGCAGTCACAATTCCGGTCAAGGGGAGAATTTTTGCAAACGTGTATTTTTAGAGTTAGGTTTGACATTGGGATATTGGTGTGACTAAACAGTAAGTATTTTGTTTTAGGTACATTCAGAGTTAGTGAATTAGAGTCAAGCCACTGTTTTACCCTTTGAATTCCTTCCTCCGCTTTGGCGTATACGGTAGTCCATTCTTTCGATTGGAATAGTAGGACTGTGTCATCGGCAAAACTGTAATAGTGGCATCGATATCAAGGTTACATAACTCATTAATGTATATTAGGAAGAGGGTTGGACCTAAAACACTGCCTTGTGGGACACCGTAACTAATTGGCAAATTATGACTATTTGTTGTTCTGATTTTAACGCATTGTGATCTGCCAGATAAGAAGCTAGAGAGAAGGTCTAATTCCTTATTTCTAATACCTATATTGAACATTTTGCGTTCTAATTTGCTATTTGAGATTGTATCAAATACTGTGCAAAGGTCGAGGAATACCGACAGACATTTTGAGCCCTTATCCAGATGGCCAGAGATATAGTCAGTAACCGTGGCTATGGCATCGTTAATGCTTTTGTGTCTTCTGAAGCCAAATTGACGTGGCGATAGTAGTTTGTTGGTTTCCAAGTATTCCATCAGACTAGTATTAACGATCTTTTCAAACACTTTCGAAAGGGAATTAAGCAAAGTAATAGGGCGATAATTACTGACGTCAAGTTTGGAGCCTGTTTTGAAAATAAGGATAATAAGACCTTCTTTTAGAATAGTGGGGAAAAGGACTTGGCGGATGCCAAGAAGATGATAAGAAGGATAATAAGAAGATGAGTTAGTGGTTGAGTTATACCGGGGGCCATTTTTTTTAGAACAGTATTGGGAATTTCATCTATGCCGGAAGATGAGGAATTTTTGAGAGACTTTATTGCTATCGAAACTTCATTTTCTGTAACTGTTTTAAGAACGAGGCGTGTTGGGAATTCATCCTTTGTTGCGGGGTTGGTAGGGTCAAGTGTATATTTATTTGTTTGTGTTTTATTTGCTAGTTCTGAACCTACATTTACAAAATAATGATTTACATGATTGACAATTGTGTTAGGTTTCGATGTAAAGTCTACTGTGTTTTCATAGATTTTGAGAGAGTTTAAGACGTCGGTGGTTTTGTATGAATTGGTAGCTTCCTTGAGGATTTTCCATATTTTTTTAGGGTCATTGTTGCATTCGGATATTTTTTTATTGTAGTATAAATTTATTATAAAAAAAATGATGAAGAATGGTTTTTGGGTAATTTTATACCTTTTGTGTTATTTAGCCCATTTCACATGCCCTCTGTCTCACTTACACTCACTTGAAATCATAGATCTCCACCCCATTTAAATTTCGCAACCATGGTGAAACACAGTTTTATAATGGTAAGTACCTAATTGTTTTTTATTTTGTAATTTTTTTTCATATCCGATTGGTCAAATATTTTGATCATGAAACACGAACACACAGCTTTTCTTGCTATCGTCTTTATGTTTTGACAAAAAAATGGTCTTTATTAACATTAAACATTCTAAGTTTGGTGGTGATTCTGTCTGTAACTCCAACGTATTCGAGAACTTGGATTTTCTTTGGTTTAAATGTCATTTTCAAAGATGAAACTAAACATTTTAGACGGTAAAGTAGGTAAAAAGATTAATAAACCGGATCTTCTTTAGTATGTATATACATGGTTTTCCAATAATTTGTGTTATTTTGAATAGCCCGTTATTTCGGTAGATGTTACTTTTGAAGCTGTCATTTTTTAACATTTGACAAGTAAAAACTACGCCATTAATAAAAATGGAACGATACACGCTTCTACAACGCATTGAAATTATTAAAATTCACTTGAGTGAATCAAATGCCAATCATCTTGAGTGATGAGGCCCATTTCCACCTCAGTGGCTTCGTCAACAAGCAAAATTGCCGCATTTGGGGCTCGGAAAACCCAAGAGTTATTGTTGAAAAGCCTCTCTATCCTCAACGTGTGACTGTTTGGTGCGGTTTATGGTCCAGTAGAGTCATTGGTCCTTACTTTTTTGAAAATTAGGCTGGAGCAACGGTTACGGTGAATGGATCGCTATCGAGAGATGATTAATGATTTTTTATGGCTGGAATTGGATGGTATTGATCTGGACAACGTTTACTTTCAACAAAACGGCGTTACGTGCCACACAAACAACGAAACCATTGATATTTTACGATTGAATATTAAAATAGCACCTCTTATTGAAAACCCTGTATGTATACTTTATTTTGTTTTCTGTTTCTGAAACTGCACACAAACGTAAAAAAAACACGAAGGGATTCTGTAATATTTGTAAGCTTGAGGCAGAGCTGCAGCAATGTTTGACGTCACAGCTAATTACTATTTATATAAGGCCGCGCAATAAGAGATAATACAAGAAAAGCTAAGTGCCCAATCCGGTCAGCAAATTGAAAATATACTTTAGAAATTGCGTTCTTTATGTGTCGCCGTCAATTTTTCGGTCCAATACTTTTAGTTATTGAGGCATTTTTCAATCTGTACCTCTCCAAACACTATCCTCTCTAATATTGCCATGGAAGAAAAAAGAATGAACAAATTTCAGATTGTTTTTTTCTTTTTTAATTCTTCAAAGTATTTAAAAAAAATTATTCTAGTACATTCTGTGGTCTCTGATGATGTTTCTCTCCGTTTATTTGTTACTATTATTTTTTGTGAGGGATTATAAGAATTGAAGGTTGTGGAACTACTCTTTAGATCTGGTTAGTAGATGAAACAAGTAGGTAGTCTTTTTGGTTATTTGTTTTTGGGGTGTTTGCCGTGTTACGCTACCTCCTTCTTTAGCCAACGTTGCGGACAGCATTGCAGTGTCCATCATCGGGGCAGATGTGTTATTTTTTGAAAATAAAAATTGAAAAAAACAACACATCTGCCCTGATGATGGACACTGCAATGCTGTCCAAAACGTTGGCTAAAGATGGAGTTAGCGCAACACGTCATAACACCCGAAAGACAAATAACCAAAATACTTTTGACCGTGAAAATCTTAAATCATATTTAAGTAGGTAGTCATTTTTAGAAATGTTTTGATTCTGAATCTAAAATTCCGTTACAAAAAAAATACGTATAAAAAGGGCATTGTTACAATTCTCATAACAATTAGATGCTTTTTTGAATACTAGAAAACCAATTATTATTTAAAAACACTGTGTCTGCAAGCATTTTGAGTAATAATGTTAATCAAAGTTTGAAGAAATTCTACAAGAATATTTACATGAATTTGCGTCGAGAAACACATAAACAATATGAAAACGAAACTTTCAGGGCGGTATATTAATATTGGGCTTAGCGCAAGGGCTTCAGTTAAAACAACGCCATTAGTTAATTTTACAGAGAGCAGTGGTGTCTCAGCTATTTTTTATTAAAATTGATATAGTGAAATCATCATCACTGTAGTATGTAAGAGCCGCAGGCAAACATAAACCATCGAAAAAAACTTGTTTGCGTAATATATCAACAGATAGTATTCTGTTTTCCCGAGGCAAGAATGTGGTGGTCGTAAATAACTTATTGTTTTTTGGGTTACCTCAAGACTCAAGAGTAGGAACCTATTCCTTTTTAGGGACATGTATTTTGTTAGACCAAACACTGCACCCATGGTTAACTTCATTTTGATTTTATTTATTTATTTGTTCTCGCCTTAAAGCCTTTTATATGTATCTATTGTTATAGGTAAGTTGTTCAGGAGTACAATAATAAGTGTATAAAACATGATGAACTGACTATGAAAGATACAAGCAGGAAAAAATTAAAATTTTCATAGAGAGTTCTGCTATGCAAAGGAATTTAATCATATTGTATATAATACCAAGAGTTCTAAATAAGTACTTAAGGTACTATGAAAGTAGTTACAGAGCAATGTATAACAACTTAGTTGATTATTATCTACATTTTGTACAAAGTGTGACAGCTTGGAAAAGATAACATTAAATAAACAAAATACCCAATTTAAAAAAAATGTTGGGAAATAAACAAACTAAAAATTCAATATGATTGTACTATGTTTAAAAAAATTCAGTTGGAACTAATCAAAAAGTCAATAATAAATCAAAATTTGTATATAACGTTATAGATGTCGTTTTAACGAAGATTTCATTCAAGATTTTAACTGAATACGTATATTTGTCCGTGGTCTTGACCTTCAATAACTGTTTTTTTTTGCCTAAATATAAAAATAACTATACTTTATCCATAAAAAGTGTGCTCAATTATACCGGTATAATAACTTGACATATTTAGTAAACATCCATGGTTTACAATGCCACCAAAGAAGACACAAGCCAAAGATTCTGACATTTTAAGTCGCGTAATGTTCAAATTAAGTCAATTAAACAACACTTTTAAATCGAAAGAAATAAATTAAATGAAAACTGTGGTATATTAACTTTATGAATATTGTAAAAAAATGTAAACAAAACAAATTAGAAATGCCAAATCACATTGAGAATTCCAGTCGAGTCACTCCATGGGATGAGTCGAGGGAAGGCCTAGGAACGTCATCGTAAACAAAACAAAAAGACAATATCACTGCTGCAATACCCAAGATGAAGGGCAACACGGCGGAGAATATAAACATGGATGGCAACCATAACATCTTCATTAACGAACACCTTTCCCCCGAGAATAAACTTCTCCATAAAAAGTTTAGAGACTTTTCAAAGGAACAAAACTACAAAATCTACTGGGTGTAAAACTGTAAAATTTACCTCAGAGTCAACGAAAACTCAAACCACATTTGTACAAATTCTTGTAGTGATTTAGAAGAGATAAAAAATAGACACTCCTGTCATTGTTGCTTAGCAACATTATTAACTACAATTTCTCAAATATTTTAATAAACTCCGTGTAACTCATTATATAAGAGGATTAAGGTCTATTCATGCAAAATATGCAAATCAACAACTATGATGTTTTTTGTCTCACGGAGGCATGGCTCAATGATTCATTTTTAAATGAGGAACTCTTTGACTCTAGGTAACATGTTTTATATGTATTTAAAAAGATGCGGTCGCTACTAAGAATCGAACTCAGATATTCTTGTCTATCCGGGACTTGCGTTTCAACCAATTGAGCTTGCGTCATTTATAAATACATAACAATATTGTATCAGACGATGTCACCATACATACCTATCAATCTCTCCACGATTACATCTCTATTGGATTCTTAATATGACGTCAGAGCCAGGCCAGGTAGTTTAGATCTTAATACAATCTAATATTTATGTCATGCTTCGGAGTTTGAGGTTCTATATAAAGATTAAGGTTTATTTTTTAAATAGAAATTCTTCATTTCATAATAGGTTTTGGTAACAGTTCAAAAATAAGTAATAATTTTTGAAAATAACCCTGCTGAAATATATAATAGATTTTCTTATTTAGTTAGAAATCTTATTAACTGTTAATGCTCTAAGTTTTTGGATAATCAATTCTAGATTATTTTTATGGAAGGAAGCGTTCAAATGAGATCAATCGATAATCAATTCAATAGTTGGAAGTCAAGTTTGAAGTAACAATGGTATTCAGTAATAACAAAAGGTATTTAAACAATTTACATTGCTAGGAACGCTTAAAAACTCCATGCCTATGTAGAATACTGATTTGCTTTTTTTATTTTTCCAAAGTTACTTCAAGTTAAGTTTGAAATAACAATGGTATTCAGTAATTATAAAAGGTATTTAAACAATTAACATTGCTAGGGACGCTAGCAAACCCCATGCCTAAGTAGTATACTGATATGCTTTTCTATTTTTCCACAGTTAGTTCAAGTCAAGTTTGAAGTAACAATGGTATTCAGTAATAACAAAAGGTATTCAAACAATTTACATTGCTAGGAACGCTAACAAACTCCATATCTATACTGATATGATTTTCTATTTTTCCACTGATATAGGTAAATCTATGTCGACGCAGAGAAAACTTGTATTATTATAATAAAGCGCACAAGTAATTTGTACAACATCTTGTAAGAAAGGTAATAAATTACACAAATATCATACTTTAGCCCTAGTAATGGTTCCTAACCAGCGACATTAATTTTCAGGCGTCCAGTTTCCAAATCGATCGTAGGCTATGTTCGAGTTAAGTTAAATTAGGTTAGGTCAAGTTAAGTTACAAAACATTTTTATTACTTCTATCCAACTTAAATTGGAAGCCGTAAAAAACTTATTATAAGTTAGATTAGTTTTATGTTATAATCTTGCCTAGGTTGCATTAGCCCTATCACTTAATTAGCAAACTCTACGTATATAATGATGTTGTTGATATTTAAAGAAAAACTTTCAAAGTTTCATTAATGCTAGAGAAAAATGAAAAGTTAACTAGTTTTTATCTTTCTATTTTCCCCCTACAGATCACAATGATAATTATCGCCATTAGCAGAGTTTTTTCTGCAATATTCTCTACAATAAATTAAACTTTAAATATTTTCTTTCAAAATTTCAGTATTTTTATCAACAGAGCTCACACACGTATAATTTAAATAACAGAATCATTTACTTTTTTTTTGAACAAGCTTGCAGTTTTATTATTTCATTAATGTTAATCTAACAGTTTTTATAGCGTTACCCACACCTTCAGTTAAAAATAGATTACCACCCGGATTTTCTGAGCGTTTGGTCGTAACTATATTGCCACCCCACGAAACTGCTTGACAATGGCCCATTCCTAAATATTTGAAATTGAATATCGTATATGGAATAATTTTCAAAGGAAAAGGCAACCGAACTCTGGGGCACCGCCAGGGAGCTTTGTTTTTATACTTGGTTAGATATAATTCTACATCATCAAATATTTTGATTCGAATTCCACACGGTTATTTGAACTTCGGTTATTAGAAAATTGGTTAAGAGTTATACATATTTTATAACCAGTGTTTGGCAATAATGAAATTTTATTTTTAATTTTGGAATGAGTGTTTATTCAATTGTTTTGAAACTCTCCTACCACCATTATCAATAATTGTACATAAGCGTACAAATTAAAAAAAAATTTCAATTAAGAAAAGATCACAGCAGTTTTACATATTAACCAAGCATATTTCAGTAAAAAGAAGAGACCTCTAATTTTGCCGATGTTATTTATGGAGAAACGCGGTACACTTTTTCATTAAAGAATAATGGAAGTAAAACACGTTTAAGGTACCTACAGCGTAGTTACTGTTTCTGTTGTTTGGGTGGTTAGACCATCATTATACATATTTTCACATTTAAAAAAGAAGTATTTGGAAAAAAATAAAACATAATGTTGAAAACTAGCAGTGTTTCTTTGAAATTGCCTCTAGAATCAATGTAACTTTTTCTTTCACTATCTTAAAAAAGGCTATTTTCATATTTAAAAAACGCCTAACTCAGGAACAAATGTTATTTAAAATGTAAAAAAATAATTTCTTGTGATATTACCACTAAGAAATGACCATCTTCAACATATTTTCATGAAAATGGAAGAAATCGTGATGAAATTCGCTTTCTCATTACTTATTAATAGAGATCAGCAATTTTCACTTCGATTGCAATAAAGTGAATATCTGATATGAAGCGACACAAATAGAACAGTTCGAAACCACTGCCTCAGAGTGCACACCATGTCCCGGGGGCTGTCAGTGAGTCAGACTCGCTCTGTAGATTCGCCATACATCTCAAACCAACACCCGCACCCAGCCGCTGACTCTCCCCATCATGTATTTCCTGACATACGGTCGACAATTGTTTATGTGGTGGTCAGTCGGGGCCAGGCTGACACGGTCGAATTGAGAATTGAACATGTTGCGTCTAAATCATTAATCGACTGCTCCTGATTTATTGGACTGATGCTAGACTGATGGTTTTTTATCTTTGCGTTATAGATTTTGTTTTTAATCACCATTTAAAACTTTGAGGGCCTCCGTGATTGTGGGGTAAAGCTCTCCGACAATGAAGCTATATTCAAAATAACTCTACTCGGATAGAAAAGCTAAAATACTGACTCTTTAGAGCACAGGCATCGGGTGGAAAAGTTTCTGTTTTTTTATCGATATTTCAATGGAAGATGCTTCGAGGAACTAACATTGTTGATTTATTAGCCACCGGTACACAATCGGAAAATACGCAAAACGCGCGCTTAACATTTGTACACGGTTGAAATTTGTCATATAAGAATGGGTCGTTTTAGGACATGTTCTTGAATTCAACAGCTCGGCTGTGAAACGTTTTGCCAGCCTGTGTCATCTATCTCTATTTATCTATCTCTTATAACATGAGTTTCTTCTAAACCTAGGTTCATCCCTCCACAAAACGACCCTCCACGAATGAACTCTTTAAATATGACGTAAACTTTGATAATATATAATTTTATTTTGAAGATTGTCGATGGTTATCAATCATTGAGAGTGGCAGAAGATGTTTGGTTTTGAAATCAAAGCGATGATTGTTCCCTTATATCACTATATAATAATCAAGATACTCTCTTTAGCACTGCTGACTGATTGCTTTTATTCCTTCAGATGAAGTTCAAACAAACATTTCAAGCAAACATATTATGTTGGGAGCAACATTATAATTTATTTGCGAATGGTATTGAGTTTTTCACGTCTTTTCATACATTGTACCTTTCACACATATTATATAAATATTTATTGAAATGTCTCTTAGTTTCGGTACTTAACGTATAGCTAGTAAACATCGTATATGGTAAATGGTTTTCTTTAGATATACACTTATAGACTATATTTAATTATAATATCATATGTTAGCAGTTAGAACCTTAAGAAATAATTCAAATATTTGGAACAAATAAAACGGAATCTTAAGTCTTATAAACCACATCTTATCAGTCACATCTCAAAGCTAAGTATACCATAATGGAACTGATATTGCAACCCGAAAGAGAAAGAGTTTCGTTTTCCTATAAATTTGAGACGGACCAAGCCGTCCAAATAACGCCCGTCCTTATTATTCAGGAGTTTTTTTTACAAACGAGCAAATTTTAAGAACGCCTCTATCTGAGTTCTTGAAATGGTGGACGAAAATCTATCATCAAAGGCGGAACAGCTATCTTTCCTCGCGCTGCCGGAAATGCATCTTAGAGCGTGTATGTAATGGCGCAGTCTGTTATCACCCAGCGAGCACTTGAAAGGGGATTTTCTAAATGATTTCCTGGGATTACCTTCGACATCGAGCGCCTGCGGCCAGAGTGGAGGACTTTCCAATACTGCCGGCGTCTCTGCAAGCTAGAACGCAGCCAATAAATCCCTCCATTGGCGTGCAATTATACGCTTACCATCCTTCCGAACCTCTTTACACAAAAATTTTATTATATGACTAATAACCTATTTATTTAACTCCCTTTAACTGAAATATTTACAGTTAACAATAATAATATAATTGTATTACATTGATGTATCAAAGTATCAATACATATTTAAATGTAACAATTATTGTGTTCATGACCGGTCAGTGGCTGAGTTGGCATCGCGTCTGTGCCCTACTCGGGTATCGTGAGTTCAATACCTCGGCTTCAGTCCTCCATCACGAAAGAAACATTTTCCGCTTACTGTGGTGGTAGTAGGAGATTTTCAAATATTGTCAGGTTATTCAAAAACCGGGAGAGTTTGTCTTTAAAAAAAAAAACTATTGGCTAAGTACGTTGTCTGCAATTGTTAGTGTTTTGTAAAAGGAAATGCAAATCAATTTACATGGATTTTCTTTTTGTGAATTTACAACATTTAAATCAACAACATAAAATCTTCCCACTTCCATCAACATCACAATATTCTAAAAACAAAGCGAATGCAATAGTTCCTCTGTGCCTTCTTGTTCCTTATTTATGTCAAAGTAATAAGCTCTTTCTCTCGATTTGTTAATAATTGACGCTGGTCGTCTTGATTGTAGAAGCAGCTTCTTTAGCAGGAAGATGAGGGGGGAGGGATGGGGTAGGGGTAATCAAACATTTTTTTGATTAAGAAAAGGGTGGCACTTCTAAGTAAACGATATTAAATTAATTGAAGTAATTAAATTTTTGTTTGTTGCAGCGGTTTGGATTATTAAACTTTTCAAATCTAACTGGGTTTACACGTACTAATTGTGTTGTTCAGGACAGTAATCTGTTTGATGAAGAGAGGAAAGATTACAAGAATTAAAAATAATTCGTACATTGTTTGTATCGTAGCGTATTTATCATATCATTGTGTCCTAATTGTGCACAAGAACAACCATGAATATTAAAATAATATACATGATCATGGTATTTTTTAAATATATCTGTTTGAAATTCGACATCTTGTTGAAAGTAAACGTTGTCCAGATCAATAGCATCCAATTCCGGCCATAAAAAATCATTAATCATCTCTTGATAGCGCAATCCATTCACGTTAACTGTTGCTCAAGCCTCATTTTTGAAAAAGTAAGGTCCAATGACTCCGCCGGACCATAAACCGCACCGAACAGTCTCACGTTGAGGATAAAGAGGCTTTCAACAATAGCTCTTGGGTTTTCAGATGCGCCAATTTTGGTTGTTGATGAAGCCACCGAGGTGGAAATGGGCCTCATCACTCAAGATGATTTGCATTTGATTCACTCAAGTGAATTTTAATAATTTCAATGCGTGTATTGTTTCATTTTTATTAATGGCGTTGTTTCTACTTTTCAAATGTCAAAAAATGACAGCTTCAAAAGTAACATCTACCGAAATATCGGGCTATTCAAAATTACACCTCTTATTGGAAAACCCTATATAATATCATATTATAGTATATTGTTTTATGTTCCATTGTTTTCATATTATCTGTAACGGACGACGTATACCACTGCCATTACCAACTTCTTTCTAATGTTTGAAGTAGTCAGGAGGTAATACTTCACCTTCAATTCTTCGGTTAATGGAAAATTCAATATATATACTATCCAGTATTAAAACGGATTTATTATGACTTCCGTTCTAACAGCTGAAAAACAAAATATTGCAAACTGGAAAGTGGTATCTTTCATTTTTATTAAATTACTATTATTTTCATATGAAAATAAAATACTATAATTATTATAAACCAAATATTTTTGAAAACATTAAACTATACGTTTATTATAAAGGATATCAGGGGATAAAGTACGCTATCTTCAGGGGTGATTCTACATGATTTTCAAAGTAAAAAAGATAATTAACTCCTTTCGTAATTGTTTGTATTGGAAAATAAATATTCGAATATCATTTTTTTTATCTACCATCATCTAGAATCATCTCCCGAAGTTCTTAACCCGTGGACATCTATAATGTTAATTTCATTACATGTTTATCTTGACGGTTGGTTTTGAAACATGTCGATCATTTTTGATTAGATAGTAGTTAAAACCGAGTATTTGATTTTTATATAATCAAAATGACGCCACAAAGTGATATTGCAATTATTGAAGAAAGAATTATTTTATATTTCAGTACAATTCATTTGTATTCTCTCGACTACTAACCTTACTAGGATCATGCCCGTCTGGTAGTCGTCTTGTAGTCTACTTCTTCATCTGTTGTTTATTATTATCGGATATTAATCGGTATCATATTAACCCGACATGCTTGCGCTGGAACATCTCCGCGGAACTGCACTCGCACCGGTAACGTATCCGTAATCCGGAGTTCGCAATAAATAGTATACAATTGAATCGTGTCATTTTCCCTTTAATCAAGTAAAATATAATAACGTATATTTAACATACTTTCGACATGTTCCATAGTGGAAGATACTCTCAGTATCGCCCTGGTGAAAGATTAAACATTTAGAAACAAAATTGAAAAAATGCTTCAAATGGCTTGAGACATATTTGGTTATCAGATCTGATTGGCCAGGTACCTTCACATCTTCCCCTCCTCATTTCCCATCCGATGCTATAGACTCACTAGCTCCAACAAAGAGTGTTGGATTCCCCCCCCTCATTTTGAACCCATAATGATATTCAAAGTTTTTGGAGTTTTGTTCTATTTATAGTTTTTTTCAATTTTTGGTTTGTCGACTAGGAACTTTAAAATCGGTTATTCTTGCCAGTCCAGCAAGTTCAAGGTATTTTAAGAATGCGCCTAATATCTAGTGTTAAGTGTGTTTTAATTATTTTTTCGTTATTTTTTATGCAAAACTGCCATTCAAACTGTCACACAAAATTAATTAATTTTCAATCGATTGTTTATATAAATATTAGCGCAGACCAGTGAAAAGTCATAGGCTTTTTGTATATTACAGTTAAAAAAATGTTCTGTTAAAATGCTATATAATAGGTAGATACTATATACCTTGCATAAATTATTCACAAAATCAGTTCCAACTTCAAAATGAGCCTTAATTTCAAAGCAAATTTTTTTTATTTTTATGTGACACCTCACAAGAGTGTCCCTGCCTGTGCAGTGTACAGACAGGGGAACTATGTCACCACCCGGTTGGGCGGCGTTGTGAGGCGGAATAAGGTAGGGGCTGTAGGAAGGGATTTGTTAATGCGGGCCTTGAAGAGGCTCGGATTATAGGAGGGAGGAAAAAAAAATGCCGGTAGCTCGTTCCACATACGAGCCGACTTACACAAAAACGAGTCGTAAAAACGGCCCGTTATCATGAAGCCAACGTCAACCGTGAACGGATGTTCAGTTCGTGTCCGTCGAGTTTCGTGCACGTGCACTGGTGCATCAGGAATCAATGCTGCTAGCTCTTTGGAGCAGGCTCCATTGAAATACCTGTAGAACAGACACAGCATGCCTACATTGCGTCTATGCCTTAGAGAAGGCCATCGGTCTGTTAACAACGGATTGTCAATCAGACGGATCGCTCTCCTTTGCACAGATTCAAGCAGGTTTATCAAGTATTTTGGGGCACCAGCCCAAAGGTGGCTCCCAAATTCAATAGTTGGGCGGACTTGAGACTTGTACAGGGTCAGCAGCTGGTCACTGTTGAAGAATCTCCTAGCCCTGTACAAGACGCCCAACTTTTTGGAGGCCTGATTTACTCGGGCTTCTATGAATCCCCGATACTTGAGCTGGTCTGATATAGTAACTCCAAGCATTTCAATGGAGTCTTTATTGGGGAGAGTGCTCCCATCAAATTGCACCAGACAGTCATTGATCTCCCTCTTTGCCGAAATCAGACACGCTTGGGTTTTTGAGACGTTGAAACTGACCAAGTTGGCCTTACCCCAGGCACGAACCATCTCGAGGTGGTGGTCATTTTTTTGCTTCAAAACTTCCCGAGCTGTTCGGACATCATAGATGGAAGGGGGCCTGTCAAAAAGATAACCCTCGTGAACGGTGCTGTCATCAGCGTAGCAGTGAATTGGTGCACATTCAACGAGATCGTTGATGTGCAATAAAAACAGCGTCGGAGACAGCACAGATCCTTGTGGCACCCCCGCATTGATTTGGTGCGGTGAGGAAGAAGAGCCGTCAACCACGGTTTGAATTGTTCTTCCCCTCAGAAAGTCCGCAATCCAACTATGCAGGGTTGGGTGGATCCCATACGATGGTAACTTCCCGATAAGCGCCCGGTGCCAGACTCTGTCAAAGGCTTTGGAGATATCCAACCCAACGGTTTGAGTTTCACCAAAACGTTCCATGTACCGCCCCCAAATATGCGTCACATATTCGAGTAGATCGCCACACGATCGGTTTCGACGAAATCCATATTGTCGATCGCTTAGGATATTTTTATTCTCGAGATATGTGAGCAATTCGTTGTTAACCACCCTTTCTAATACCTAATATTTGAGTTTATTGAACCATGTTTACACAGTAGGTACACAGGAAATCGAAATTAGTGTTATTGTTGTCTATTTAAAGGCTGCACCGCGAAAACTTGGTAATTTTACTAATGTCTTTTTTTAGTTTTTGTGCACCTTGTATTGTTGTTTATTTCACTAGGAATCTGTTAAAAAATAAATATGGCAAATAACCGTTTTTTGTATTACAAGCTGTTACAATAGTGCATATTTTCAAATGAATAAACTTGTAAGTGGAAATTAACCCGCTTAAAACCGCTATTTACTTTTTGTCGATGACAATGCATTCTACCAACTCTTTTAGGGGCACTCAAGCACAGACACGCGCGCATGCACACGCACTTTTCAGAAATTAGATGACATTTTATTAAATAAACAAAAATCTACAGTAGTTAATAAATGTTTTAATTGTCGGTAATATCCAATTGAAATCTGGCTAACGTGTTTTGATTCTTCATTTTTGACTAAAGGAAGGTTCAATTCTCAGTCAAACCAAAAAAGTGAACTTTTAAATAAATAGTTCAAAAATTGTAAAAATTATTGGTTTTTCACGGGTTGATTTTTAATAATAATAACAAACTTTAAAAACCCTTGGATGAATAAAATTTACACCAAGTTACTACCCATTCTAATTACTAACATTCATATTACCGACCTTTTTACTTATTTGAAACATTATTACACTTCTTTGTACAACTTTAGTGATAATGCATGTACATATAAAACCTATTACTTACTACGCTAAAGCATATACTCGAATTGTACCCACTTACTTCTTTTATACTCTTTTTATTATATTATGTATTAATAAACGAGCTCTTCATACTCTAAATGATATTTGTCTAAGCTCAAACATTGATATTTTTTCGGATTCGCTGCCCAAATTCAAACGTGGCATCGTGTTAATAATATAAACTGTTAAATTCGCATACATACACACTCACACATACATTACACACACACACCTATATACTTCACACGTTATCTGGAATTACGGAATAAACATGCCACTTAGCATACATTAGAAGGAAACAAATCATAAGTACCCAACATGAAATATCTGATTCTTGTTTATTGTCTCATCAACTGCAATTCTTGTACTGTTTTTATAATATATAACAAATAAATAAGTTCAACTCCTTTGTACAAATTACTTGTAATAATATATATCCATGCAAAAGCTTTCAAGACTTGAATAAATAAATAAATCTGTTCATGTGTAGATGACAAAAGTGAATGTTCATGATTCCAGTTTGGCCTATTTTGTTCTACAGCAGTTTAGAAGCTGGATGGAATGTGATATTATTGACATGCATTCAACGTAGCTGAGAGAAATCCAGCTTGGGTCAGCAACTGTTCGTATGTGTAATGAGATGAAATATTAATGAACCACCTAACAAAGCTGGAAGCTCGTAAAGTAGTTCCGATTTTGCTGCAAATTGTAAATTCCCGAGACAATAAGCTCCCCCAGAGAGGGTGAAACAATCTCACAGAGAACTCCTTCGGGAGATAGCTGAAGGAAAAGTAAAAGGAAAAAAAGCACAAACACATTTTTATCACATCCAAACACATAATATTAATAAATTGAAAACCGGGAATCGAACATAGGATCTCTGTCTAACCGGGAAACGCCTCTAATCACCATATATTTTATATAAACCATGCATTAAATATTTATTCTAACTAGTGAGGTAAAAAAATCTAACTTTAAAAGAAAGATACAATGTAAAGAAACGATAAATAAATAAAAAAATTATAGATTTTTGACGATTGTTATGCTTGACATATGTTAAAACAATCCGATTTAAGATTTGATCAAATGCTGATGGACCGTGAACGAATGGTTACTGGTCCGTTATAGCATATAAAGCATTGATGATTGCCAATTTGATTACGAGGTTAAATGTGATGGCGGTTAAAACGTCTAGGCTTAAGTTCAATATAATAATAACTGTCGTGTAATTTACGGAATAGCAGAGATGAAATGATAACGGTATTAGACGGATGAGAAAAAAATTACAAGGTTTTATTTTTTATTTTTATTTTGTCTTTATTGCTTATCATATCTATCATTTGTTCATTAAATAAAGATTTATTAAATTCATTAAATTAATACAATTAACAATAAAGTGAACGGGTTTATATAGCAAACATGTACGTATTTGTAACACGTTATAAATAAGACATGATAAAATCAAGACAGAGTATCCTTCCACATTCACAATTTATTATGTAGCCACATCTATACTTTGTTCATTGTAGGACGATTTGCAACAAGTAACAATAAGGTGAACGGCTTTATATAGTAAGCAGGTACGTATTGGTAACATGTAATAAATAAGACATGATAAAATCAAGACAGAGTATCCTTCCACATTCACAATTTATTATGTAGCCACATCATAGACTAAATTAGACTAGACACGGCATATTCATTTAAAAATAACCCCAACACAATTTTGGTTTGGTTCACGTGCACGTTTACGAAAAGGCCCACGCATTGTGTCGCAATGCGAAATGGGCACTGTGCATTGCGTTTTACCTTTTGTTGGTCTAGAGTGAGCTTTTTTGCTTCTCAGCTATGCTGGGCAAGTTCATTTTTTCAATCACATCAATAACCCAGTTCCAAATATTTAAATTTGAATTTCGTCCATATTACAACACCTCTGACAACAAATTCTCCGTGGTTTCGCTTACGAGTTTGAACGCTTGTACAAGGAGTTTAAACAGAGTTGGGTTGTTAAGTTCATATCTATATTTGTGACGTGCGCTACGTGGCGTTATTTTTTAAATGAATTTTACTAGACAGGGCTAATCTAGTATAATACATCAATGAGCCACATCTATATTTTGTTCATTGTAGGACGATTTGCAACAAGTAACAATAAAGTGAACGAGTTTATTAGTAGATAGTTACACATTGGTAATTACCATAATGACTAGATAAGATTACCAAGGTTACCAGAAAGATTATCATAATGTTATAAATAACACCCTACAAAATCAAGACAAAGGATCCATCCATATTTCCATCTTCACAATAAATATAATATCTGCTAGGAATAAATTAGTCTCTCCGGACTAAGAAACACCCTGTCATTAAATATTCATCAGACGGATCTCATCCCGCATGCCCTCAGTAAGCGCTCGCTACAGATCGGAAATTATTCTACTGCGAATTCAAACAGAATCGTAAAGCCTAAAATCAAGTCGAAAGTCCATGTACAATAAATTCTACATGTACCTTTGCACATCAGCGTGCGAATTTATTGGGATAAGAAATATATTTTTGATTTAATTAATGTTCATTTCTCAGAACTTGTTCGTGAGATTTTCACCTACATAATATTACGTTTGAAAGATTTTTGCTTCATTAACTTATAGCACCAGTTTCTATAGGTATATTACTATGTTATTGTCTCCCAAACTCCTAAATAAAACTAGGTCATATGTCAGGCGGTAATTTATTTTTTGTTATCTATATATTAATCATACAATTCTGTAGGGTGATGAATTAAATTTCAACATTTTCGTCCGACGTTTGATAAAATTGTTCTTATGGCACAAAGACAGACCCACAACTCGTTTCTATTGGTACTTATACTATTTGCGTCTCATTATAAGTACACTTATAAGTACTGTAATAAAGTATAACTCCTGCATTCGTAGATCACATGCAATCGCGCAAATATTTTAACAAATTTTGAACCGCAAGAAGCAATGCAACTGCCCAAACAATATTTAGAGTTAGCGCAACATAGAAACTGTTGTGAGTGTTAATTTCATTGTGAGCAATTTAATGTGTACCTAGTTAGTTGCTTTAAACCAGTTTAGTTTACCCGCTATCCGTGATTCTAGAAATGAATCGTGTTTTGTTTTAGATCGCGCTAAAAGCTTTCTATTGTTTTGATATTCCCGCCGTCGTTAACTAGCAGCATTTAAGGAATTTAATTTTAATGGGTATTTATGTGCTGGTTTAGTAATTTTTAAATTATTCATGTGCTAAATTTCTATTATATTGATATGTGTGAAGTTAGCGGTAGGTGCACCTAATTTTCTAGAAAATACTATCTCTACGGTAAACCTTTCTCTTTGACTGATCAGATTGTTTTGGTTGTTAATTTATTAATGGACATTAAATATTGGACATAGTGCACAGGGCTAGGTGAGGGCATTATGTTATACGCATACTATATAGCTATTCAAATGTATTTCTCCAGGCAGGCAAAAGAGGAATTTGAACAAAAAAAATTAAATTATTTTTTTTCATCCATTATATCTACGGTGGCGATGCCTCCGACTGAAAACTTAAGCACATCGCTCGTTTATTTATTGATCTGAGATACACCCTCTGACTTCTATGCAGCTAAAATTTTGTTTAGGAGTTAGTAGGTTAAGTGCTTTGTGGCAAAATAAAAATACGAAGTTCTTTATTATCATGACGAAGAGGTTTATTATGCAAATATTAAACATTTCCCATTTGAATACAATGAAACCTGTTAAAAGTAGCAGGGGGAAGTCTATCTAATGTTATTATATTCTCCTAGTTCTGTTGTGCGGAGTCAACACTGCAACGACTTGAAGCACATCTTTCTTGTGAGATATTTATGTCTTAATTCAAAGAGGTGTGGATTGTTTTTCATATTCAGATGATTTTACTCATTCGCTGTAAGCAAATATATAGGTATTTTTTTGTTTTTAATGAGTTTTTATTATTCACAATGTACATTTGTTACGTATAAATTTTTTATAAAATTAGCGACCGGTTTCGACACGTCCGTGTCATTAACTAGCTATTTTAAAACTAATGACACGGACAATGATACACGGATAATGACACGGGTTAATGACACGGACGTGTCGAAACCGGTCGCTAATTTTATAAAAAAATTATACGTAACAAATGTACATTGTGAATAATAAAAACTCATTAAAAACAAAAAATGTCTAGAAATTGTTACATAGTGAATGCCAAAGAAATACAAAAAATATATAGGTATGCGTGATAAAAAACTTACGTAAATTAGCAGTGCAGCAATCACAGTAGATACCTTAGATAATCATAATTTTAGACGTTTTACTCTACTTGTACTCCAAGACCACATTATAATATAGATATATAGATTTAAACATTAAAACCGTTGGCAAATAATAATAATATTGTGTTCTTGCCTTCTTGAATAAAACTCCGACAGAGTAGAGATATAGTTTGGGTTTATTCTTTGCACTTAAACTAGATGGAGATAAAAAAAATATTTTTAAAGATAAAAATAAAATAAACAACTTTTAAAATATCACTTTTTAATCAAAAATGATCGACATTCAAAACCAATGGTTTTTTCGTCAGGATAAACGTATGGTGAAATAAACAATAACTAGGTCCCAATGGTCGAGTGGTTTAAGACGCCTGTCCCGGTAAGTTTATATTTAGGTGCTAGTAGTATCTTCTCGTTCAATGATATATTACATTAATAGGTATAACCCTCAAAATAAGTTAAAAAGAAAAAGTTGATCCTTTTATTATATTTCATGCTTTGTATAATTTTTAGAGTCTTTTACAGATATAATTTTATCAATTTCAATTTTAATATCTTCAAAAGATTCTTCAGTGATTATAAATGCCCTCGAGTGATTAAAAGTATATGCAATCTTATTATATATGCATTTTATTCTGGTAGTAACGATGAAATTATACTTTTTTTAAACTTACACAATCAACCTTTTGACATTCAATTAAATTTATAGCATCAACTATTACAAATAGTTCCTGTAATTATGTATGTAATTACTATTACATTACTATTACAATTAGTAATTACTATGATATTCATTTTAATTATGAAATATATACCTACGTAGAAATTTTGGAATAACTTTAATAAACGGCAAGCCTTCCACATGAGTGTTTACCCAAGTACACAATGGTGCTAGGTTAAGGTATTCCAATCGATTTTCTTTAGAACCACCCGACAAAGGTTTCGTTATTATCTCCATTGATGGAATAATTCAAGGCCGGGCCTACTTGTTAATATTTCACTCCACTTAAGGCGTGAAGAGGTAACAAATTTATTGGTAAATAGTATCTAAGCGCCGGCGAGCCCATGGGCAGAATTTTCGGCTCATTTTAAATTTCGACAGTAACTCCCTTGACAGGGGAACCCGAACTTGCTGCCCTTTGTGCTGCCCTAATGAAGCGTAATTAAAAGATTACGATTTCGTTCTATCCCATTTGGAGAGTTATAGGTATAAATTCTATTTGAACGTTGAGACTGGTTACTGCGTAGATCGTTTTTTGACGCAAACCGTTTTATCGGGTTATTGGCTATCTGGGTTCAAACTCGGTTGTCTTTTTTAATTGTGGCAGTTTCGGAAAACGACTCGTAGTGTTGCCTGTGGTGGAATGTGGTTTTTATTTAAATAAATTTAAATAGTTTGTATTGTAAATTAAAACTTTCATGCTAACAAGTACATGTACCTGTTTTCGCTATTGTGCTTCAATTTTCCGATAAAGACAGTGTTCTAAATTATAAAATCCAAGTAAAGTTAAGGACATTTAACATAATCTAATCAAAAATAATATAATTATTTAAAACATGTTATTTTAAAAGCATAAAACTGAAATAATTTTTTTATGTTTATGTTTTAATCACTTAGTGTATTTAATTTATTATTTATTAATTACTTTACAAATGGCACATACAAATGAATAGTAAACAATATAACAATA
This sequence comes from Hesperophylax consimilis, assembly GCF_061612785.1. Classification (NCBI taxonomy): domain Eukaryota; kingdom Metazoa; phylum Arthropoda; class Insecta; order Trichoptera; family Limnephilidae; genus Hesperophylax; species Hesperophylax consimilis. The sequence goes on from NC_142866.1 coordinate 6,961,662, forward strand.
CAGAAACTATTTTTTACACATATCTAAATCTTCTGTATTTGTGACGTGATAAATTGAAGATATCCACTGACTCGGTATAATTATTTTCCTCCATAAGTTTACTGGGCCATGAAGAATACATATGGTAGTTAGTACCAGAATTTCTTCATTGAAATAAATCCGACTTCTAGTATTACGTAGTGTAATCCGGAAGCTTATCAAGCCATGCAAGCCATTCTGAACTATCTAATGCATCGCTTAGAATTTTAATTAGAAATACTTAGTTAGTGAAAATCTTTCTATCAAGTATTAAGGGGTTAAACAAATAGGTATAAAAATAAAAATAAGTCTTGACGCAGCTATTAAATATTTTAAATAATTTATATAATAATAAATTATGTTAAAGCCGCTTTTTATACCAATAATAACCTAGGTAAACTTTTAATTAACTCAAAAGATAAAGAAAATAATTTAAGCCATTCTGGCATCTACAAACTTAAATGTAATGATTGCGAAGCATTTTACATTGGTAAAACTGCAAGAAATGTTCAAACGCGGGTAGTTGAGCACTTGAGATGCTTAAACAACATAGGTTTTTCGGAATTTGCAACACGTTTAATAGATAAAGATCACTCATTTGATAAGCCTTCAGGTGTAGAAGTATTACATAGAAACGGGATAGGTCTACGCCTCAACAATTTTGAAGCACTCGAGATAAAAAAATCTCTTAAAGTCAATAAAATCAATTTATTAAATAAACAATTAGATTTAACAAACAGCCCCATTTTAAATATATTTCCATTCCCTGCACCTATGTTTACCCCCTCTCTCCTACCTAAGTCTTCCACCCCCACCAAAGTTGATGTTCTCTCTCCCTCTTCCAGCTTAACTATAAGTACCCATACACCTCTGTAATTAATTTAATATGTTTTTATTAACCCTGATGAAGGTTCGGGTTGAACTGAAACCGGTTGGTTATAAATATATACAATAAAGTGGTATTCAAACAAAATTATTTTATTTTAATTATTATAATAAATTATGTAATGAAATAGCGGATATATGAGCCATAAAGTAGGAACATCTTTTGAAAATCCTTGCTTATTGTGTACTTATTTTCTCTGTCAGACATTGTAAGAAAAATATTTTTTTTTCTTATTAACAAAGATAATCGTTAAGAAGTTGAGGAGGGATTTTTTTTAAATTTAACTCTGGTAGATATGGGGAAATTTAACGATATTACAATGGTAGTGAAGTCAACCACTTCTACTTCGAAAGACAACAGTTAAATTTGTTTTTATTGCACTGCATATTTAGATGAAAGAAAAACGTGATTCGTCGTAATCGTCCACCCCGGATTACGACACCTTCTCATTTAGTATAATGATATTAAGCATCTTAAAATGACTGTCTGCCATAATGTGCTTACTAAAATTAAGAAAGAGATTTTTTTTTTCATTTAACTCGCAGGGCCTGTGTCGTCTTTGGAGATGCTGTCAGGAGGGTTTTTTTACAAATTCGCCACCAAGATCTAGACAATCCTCACCCCATGAACCCGAGCACCGAGCACGAGGGGCGGCGGTAACCAAACCCCCTTCCCGAATTGGTCGAACACAAAACTACATAAAAATTTAAAAAAATAATATTTTAACTATGACAGGTTGTTTCAGAGAATTTGAAAAATTTATCAAATTTAAAAGTTCATTATCAAGTTCTGTTATTAGTACAGATTTGTAAAACAACTGGATAATAATGATGTAATTACCGAATCTGAATAGAACCTCCACGGAACTTGAAAAACAACTTAAAAATTTTATGAATTGATCAAATTCTGTGAAATAACCCATTCTTAGAACTCTTGAGTTTAAAAGACAATAAACAACTGAAAGTAATACCGTTACGACAGAATACTTTAAATTAACAAAATAACGAGTATTGTTTTAAGATTGACTCGATTTACTCGAAATTTTATTTTTAGCTTATTTAAAAAAAATACAAAACACAAAATCGATTACAAATGTTTGTCGATTCACTAGTTTCCAACCACGAATTTCCGAACTTTGTGTAACGCTGACCTCAAATCTCCCCGAAATTAATTCGTAGGCCAAATAATAATACTAACATCACAAAATGAAAGAATGATATCGGAACTGTTTAAATCTAATTGTATTTTACATTTAAAAACAATTTGTTCGACGGTTATTCACACTTGATTAATTTGATATGATATTATATTAATTTTTTTTTATGTGATTTTATTGTTATTATTTGTGTCATTTTAAGATGGCAAGTAAGTGATAAAAAGTTTATACTTAATATTATAATAAAATCGTAGATCCCGTAAATAAACCACACCTTTTTAGTAGTTGGTTGTTTTACTTAAATGTTTCCGAATCGGAATGTTGAATCACAGCGTACGGAAATACGCGATTATAAAGCATTTTTTATATTAAATTTTGTTTGTGATTGTTTGTGAAGGAACAAATACCGCCAACTAGCGACAAAAATGTGAAGAAGCTTTGAGAGTTAATAACGCTGGTCAACAAGCTATAATAGTGTTGTGGTTGAAAAAAATTGCTGGAATACCCATTTTATATCATAGAAAGCATGAACATTTATTATGTATTCTTTATTCTTTCAATGGCTTGTACATGAATATTATAATGTGGGTTCCGGACGGGAGAATTGTAATCAGGGTGACTTCTAACGAAGGCAAAATATGATAGTTAATATTTACACTCAATATTGTTGAAATTTCTAGTTGACCTTGTTATAAATCCTACTACTGGCCATTAAAAATAATGATTTATTTTTTATAATTTATTTATCTTTTTATATTAATGTAGCTACAAATTAATTAAAGAAACACATGATTTTCGTTATATATATACACATTATTTGTATTAAGGATTTGTAAAAAGTGTTTTTTGTTTTAAAAAAAGTTCTACCGTAAATAATGCATTTGTAAATACATTCAAGCGATTTTCTTTGTTAAACAAATTACAAACCGAGCGAAAATTCGGTTATATCAATTTCTAAAACAAATTTTCTGCTGCGACAGTCTTCAAGGACTTAAAAACCGTTTAAAATCTCGTAACGGAAAAGAAACACAAGGAAATAGTTTATTATTCAGGAACAACTACGGTTATCTACTGTTATATATCCGGTGGGAAGCCACGGGAAACATCGTGAAGTTAGCAGGAGGCATCGGGCTCCGATTTCAAGGAAAGTAATTCGAGAAAGAAAATTGGAAAGTCGAACGTCTTTTATTGGCACAACACCATATGCTTGAGACAACACAACCTACTCTACATGAAATATTCTTTCCTACCGTTACTCTTTGTATATCAGCTAAAATGTTTAAAAGCAAATTTTACAGGATTTCAGAAATTTTCACACTTCGAACAAAAGCGCAGAGGAGGCATACCCCGCCACATTTTTTTGAAGCATAATCTCTACCCAGTGCAGCGTTAAAAGGATAATTTACTTCTTATTTCAACGGTAGGGCATTTTCATGACGTACTTGCATTTAAAAAAAAAAATATTTAAAAAAAAAACATTTCAGAATATTCATTTTTAAATACATCTATTTGCATTCCGATGTCATTTTCAGGAATGATTGAATGCTAAGCTTGGAAGTGGAAATTAATCCACTTCCCGATTTCAGATATATAGACTCGTTGCCGATGAAAATACGTTCTATAAACTTTTGGTTGCAATCACGAATACGTATTGGTTGCTATCTTTATAAAAATGTGCGATGAGAAAATGAAGATAATGTTTTAGTTCTTATTCGAAGTATGATACAGTTAAATATGATCGAGATAGGGTCCTATTAGCTCAGTTGGTAGAGCGGCGTCATGGCAATATGAGGGTCTTTGGTTCAAGTTTTAGATGTGACCGTATCTTTTTCTGATTTATCTGCTTCAATTTTTCGTTTTACAAGCGCTAATATTGTCTTCAATAATTAAATATTACAATTTGAGGTTTAATATTTGACGAACTGGTGTAGTAAATCGTACCACTGGTACATACATTATACCTTTGCCATCAATTGAAACTTAAAATCGAGGAAAGCAACACATTTTAAACATAAATCGCTATACCCTGGTATCTTGTTTAAATGTAGTGCACCCGTCCATGGTAACGCAGTACTGGATCAAGTCACCTTTGGGCCCTGCTGAAAATTGGGCATGCGTCCGATAAAAGATCATGCAAATTGATAATAATGTCATCATTATCGGACTTTGCTAATTCTAATTTTCTACTAGTTATGAGGTCCCCATTAGGTCTTCTTAGCTCAGTTGGTAGAGCGGTGCCCCGGCAAGGGAAGGGTCCTGGGTTCGAGTGTGACCGTATCTTTTTCTGATTTTTCTGTTTTAAATTTTCGTTAAGGAATTTCCAATACTGTCTTCAATAATTAAATATTAGAATTCGAGGTTTTACTCATTGAGTTACACACAAAAATATACCATAGAAACCGTCTTCACGAAACCAAAAAAAAAAATTAAAATATTTTTATTGAAAACCAAAAAAGAATGTGGATAAAATGCACAGTTACGACTTATCAAACCACTGGTTTACAATTCAGACGATACTGAGTTTTATAATAAAAAAATGAGGAATATATTCGGTTTATGGGTGAAATTCCTAAAAATTAAAACGAGTTATTTTTATACTAACTTTGGGCCGGGGAATCCGAATCTGGAAGAATTAGGTGGCGGCAAGCAATATTAACTGAATTACACGACTTTAAAATTTCGACGCACAAAAAATTTAACTGGCCATTTTGAACGCTTTCTGACAATAAAACTAGTTATCTTTATACTAACTTTGGGACGGGGAATCCGAATCCGAAAGAATTAGGTTGGGGCAAGCAATATAAACTGAAATATACGACTTAAAAATTTTAGATGCAAACAATATACAACGGCATTGCCGATGCGTTTTTTTGACAGTAAATCCATAGAAAAATAACCAAAGATATATAAAATTAAGTGTTGCTAGTAAGCAATAATATCAATAACGTAAAATAACATGTTTATAATTTCAGTAATATTTCATATTCAAACAGTTAGATTTAGGTTTATTATCACGAAAGGTGAGTTTTTATGTCGGGGGAGACGAAAAAATATGCATTTTATATTTTAATTTTGCTAACATTATTTCATTTACGTAAAGTATTCAGATACATTTTATTCACTTTTGTATCACAAACCATGTTACACAAACCTAGCGTAGCCGCTAAACTACTTTAAATTGAAATAATTTGAAGCAAAACCTTACTTGAGGAAAAGAGAATAACTCACATTTGACTTTGAAATCACTTCACGCAGAAGCTGAACAAATAAGATAAAGATTCTGAAAAAATAAAATTACATGACAACATGTGTGCCCAAAATTCCACACTAAATCAAATATGTAGTAACAATAATTCATTTTTAATAGTTTACAGAGTATTGGCAGACTAAAAAATATCGATTGGATAGAAAAAAATTATTAGGGTGATAAGTTTTAACGAACGGTACGCTATAGCAAACTTTACTCATGGTGGGAAGCACAGTATCATCGAATGGCACTCTCAGTTGGGACAAAGAATCAGATATCGCTGACAATGATGTGGGCTGACTATTTGAACAGCACTGCCTGTTTTGAATGGGTAAAAGCCTATATAACCGGCAAAACTGTAAAAATTATTGAGAGTGGCCTGTGTCGTGAAAAAAGGAGAAAATAACTAAAATAATGCCGTTTAAGGATTGTGTCATAAAAAATAACTTGTTGAAGAAAAGCAAAAATAAAAAGAATTAATAACGCAAAAGTTAATAAAAAAACGTGGTTCATGACCTAAATTTAATGTCTCGCATTTCTAAGAGGAAGTGGTTTTCAAATTTGGTATTTGGAAAGAATTTTCCTCAGCTCCGAGTAATTGGATTGAAACAAGGAAGCGTTGGCTGTAATTTCGTCCGGCAAATGGACGAACTTCCATTATGGCAGAATTGAGCTTAGGTACCTCTACCCCCTCCACTGGCGCTGGATGGCGCTGGGCGGCGCTGGGTGGTGCTGGGTGGCGCTGTACACTGTACACAGAACTGTGATTGTCTCGGTAATTAAACCGAACTGTAAAACTTCACTACGTCGCATCGGTGCTATTATGGACGTAATTATTTACGCCCAAATTAAGCTTTAGGCATAAATTTTACATTTTTTATCAGAGGAATACGTAATGCAGAAATATTAGTAGTTCTGTAAACGATAGATATTCGCGTAACGTTGATTACTCCGGCATGACCCACCCTTCATCCCTCCTTCAGCATTTTCTTGACCAAATATTTATTTTTCGTTTCCTTAAAAACATCCAACACAGTATCTCTAAAGATGACATAGACCCTGAGGGATTCTTGCGTGGAGTTTTGTTAACATTATTTGTTTTGGAACCTTGGTACCAATTGTTTTTGTTAATTATAACAATAACACTATTTTCGAAAACACACCACTTTTCGTTTTCTCATTTTTAGATCGGATCTTTACTAATCGTTTCCTACGAATGCTAAAAACTCGTATTATGTTTTTATATGTAATTCAAATAACTTTTCAAATCTATTAAATGTATTCCTCAGGTTATCCAACAATTAATATTTTGATTTTATCAAAGCACGGAGCGTCCCTCAGGTATTTGCATTAATTCCCAATGTTCCTGGATGTAAACCTCTTAGCGACATCAACTTCATCCGCTCGCTAAGATTATTTCTTATCCCGGTTAACCATATTTCCGCTAAATTCAATTTACGTATGTGCTTCCGTTGACTTTCTTTGATACAATTACTTTACTAGAACTACTATTCGAGGGCCTCTCAGCGACTCCAACCGCTCGCTAAGTTTACTTTTATGCCGGTTGATTATATTTCTGCTGAATTCAATTTAGATCTGTGCTTCCATTGACTTTCTAAGATACCAGAACTATATTAGTGCAGTAATTGGTGAGCCTTCACCTTTCTTGCTACTATTCGCATCTACAGAAATGATAGTAATTTCAATTAATTTTCCATTTCCAAGTTTGGTAATAATAAAATGTCAACATGAACTTTAGCAGTATCGATTGGTGATAATAAAGAGATCCACTGCTTTGTTAATATTTTTTTTGCAATTGGTGCCCTTTTTTACTCATTTAAAGTACGCTCTAGCCTGTTTAAATCGCACTTTATGGAACGCGCGTTTTTTAAAGTTACCATGGCAACATAAACAAATCAACAAAATGTGAAGTCTATGTCAACTTTTAACTATAAATTCAACTATTAATCTTATGTGACAGATTGCAAATTAATGTTTGTGTTTTTCATTTCCATGACAACAAGATATTGTGATGTCACATCACGAATTCATTAATAGTTCTTATTTCCAAATTTTTAATAATAATATCAATATTTATGTTTTCAAAGTGTACCAATAAAAAAAAAAGCGTAAAGTATTCGTGGATAACTGGTCTTTAAAACACTTGCTTTATTTCGAGCACTCAGCTACGCCGTCGTGCTCGAAAAATCGCGCATGATTTAAAGACCTGTTTATCCACTTATACTTTAATATACTATATTTTTCAAAATTTGAATTTTTCGTATTTGAATTTTCAAATCTGTGGTGGAGTGTGTGACGTCACCAACCACAATAAGCCTATTTTTGTTTCAGGTATTGTATTTTGTATGGTGGCTTCGAGATTCGAGAAGTTTTTTATTCTTAAAATGTCAGCATCTCTTTACTACTTTTATTGTATTCGACCAACGTGCAGCAATACATCCGTGTCCTCAACTGATACACAATTTCAGTATTTATAAACCCGCATTGCTGTGAAGAAAATGGAGTGACGCCTACATCAAACTAACCGATAAGAAAAATGCCTTTTTAATATAGGTCAACTACATTTTGTAGTGTGGATCATTTTAGATTTTTAGTAGGTAAAATAGTTTAATTGAGGTGATCTAATAAATGTTTGCTACAAAATTTAACATATATATTTTACTTGTAAGTTTGATGACACCTTGGTTTTTTAACTTCATATTTTCATTTAAATTTTTATTATAGTTTATAGAATTTTTTTATGGTACCTGTCACTATGATTATTTTTCTTAAACATTGTAGGCGCCTAAGTGTCGTTTCAGATCTGTGAAACATCTTTTAAATATACACTAACATGAATTTCATTGTTATTATCTCTATGAAAACCCAGAATAAAATGTGGACATTGGGAACTGGTTTCATTACTTGTGATGTCAAAATAAACAGATTCAGTCGTACTTGAAGTCGTGCCAATCCAACAGGTAATTTTAATGTGATGGTGTTTTATTCGTTTTTAGATAACAATAGTTAGATAGTTCTAGATGTTATAAACCGATAGCTCAACACACACATAGTAATATTTTATATAGCTATAGATATATTACGGTTATATTGTCTCACTGGGTCCAGATGGTTATGTAGCAGTTGGTACTCTTGTGTGGTATTCACATAAAAAAATATCCCAAGCTAATTTGAAATTTTTTGAAACATCTCAAGTGACTTAAGAAGGGAAATAAAGTAGTTGTTTTAAAAATATATCAAGTAATTTAACACGCCAAACTTTTGTGTCTGCATTGGAGAGGGGAAAACACAGTAAATCACAAGATTCTTTTTGTAAAAACTCGGGAGAGATTTCTTTAAATATATTTCATTGTTATTTTAGAGTTCTAGACCCTAGAAGCTATTTTTTTGCGTTATCGTTAGTTTTTTTAATTCGAAGAAAGAAGTTCAATAATTTTTAAATTGTTAAATATAGTAAAATCGCCTATAAAATAAACAGATTTCCTTAACCATTGTAACTTAAGTCACTGTTGGAACATATTATACACATTAGATAATATATTATAGATTTTGTAAAATATATACAAAGAAGGTGATATTATGCAAATAAATAATGCATATATATACACTGCTTTCATTATTAAAAGTATTATAGAAAACAACGAGTTATCACATAAATGTATAAGACAAAAATATAAAGACAATGACATGATATTAGTTTGTATCGTGAAATGAATAAATGATTTTCGTCAGTCTTTGTGACTTTGAAAAGGGTTGGTCGAAAGGGAAAATTTTGTTTCAGTGAATTCCATAAGTTTCGTCCAAATACTCCACGTACGTGAGACGTTCCCAGCTAACAAATAAATAATTACGTGGTGAGATGTGAAAAATAAAATTGTGAAAAATCCATTATCACAATTGGAATGTTTTCGAGCATTCTTATCAATGTTCAAGTATTTATTAGTTGCTTGTTGGGATTGGCTGACATGCTCTGTGTGGAGTGTCTGGACGAAGCTATAAATATAAAACAGTCCAATGTTATGAATCATAACTTTTCCAACGTTCGAATAAACCGCAGTTTACGCTCTCTTGAAAGTATTTGGCGTTGTCGGCAAAAGACGATTAAACCGAGATTTTATCGGTGGTCTTACTGGGTTACAAAAATATTATAAAACCTTGGGAAAAATGTGTATTGATATATGTATTATATGAATATATTTTGTATTTCTGCGTTATGTAAACTTTCTACTAAACAAATAATAGAAATAAAATGCATTTAACTATACAATATATTTTCTATAAAGCAGATAATTTGATAGTGTACATTTTTAAAAACTCTAAGGAAGAACTCTAGCTTTATAAAAATCGCACATTTTTTTATTAAACTTGAGCCTAGCGAAGTTCTATTTTGACACCAGGGTTGTATCCATGTTTGTTAGTACGTTTTTTTCGTTTCGCAGAGCGTTGCGACTGTCGCAAGCTGACAAATCGGAGTAATCAATATTACACTGTTCACAGAACTAATAGTATTAGACATGTACAAGTCTTCGCGAATATTTTCATCTCATTATTGTTTGGCCCATATTTTCCATGCTAGAAAAGAAACCGTTGACTTTTACCTGGGGAAAAAAGAATTCTTGAGTGAACCCGGGAGATAGGTGTTGTTGGAATTTTATTTATTTTTCTGTTGTACAATTTCCTTTTCCACCTTGCAGTAATTTCGCTTTACGTGACAATAAAATACACAAAATTTTAGAAGTGCCCTTGTTGCACTCGCTCCAGGCTCCTAGGCGGAAAAAAAGTTATTTTGCAATATTTTGTAATGGTAAAAACAATCTGTTTATAAATCTAATGCTAAATTGATTCCTGATGTGTGAGATAACATTAGTGAAAATACTGTTTAAAACATTAAAACGCCGTATATTTTTTTAATTAACCTCACTGAAGCTCATGGTTAGTTCTAATTAGAAATTTCACTTGACAAATGCTCAAAATATCCAATTCAGGTAAAGTTTAGACGCTTTCGGGCGAGAACGATATGATATATTACTCTAATAGCGAGCAACCGCAAATGCTGCCCTTCCAAATACAAGAAGAGAAAACTGGCATAGAACAGCGAACAGTAAATAACACAACGTCAATGGCTAATGCAACAAGTTGCAGGCGATATTTATGTCTACTCTATTAAAAATTGGTAAAACTAAAATTATTTGAAATATATGTATACGCATTGTAGATTTTGTAAAGTACACTTTTTCTATCCTCATAGTTTCTATAGTACATACCCACTCTCAGTCCACAACACTTGAACATTATATTTTCTCATTTCAACAATTTAAAATTATCTACAAAAAAATTTTAACAAAAAATTTGTGTTTATATATGTAGAACATATTTTTTCGGACTGCATCTTGCAGGGTGCGATTTTCCCCAATGGCAGAATAAAGCCCCAGTAAAAAAGAAGAATTCTTTTAGAATTTCTAATTTGTACTTGGTTTTTATCAGTCGTTTCCAGAATTAAAATAATAACAACACAATTTTACAGGCGTTTGCAGTGAACTAACTAGTATAATTTAAAAAAAATCAAATGTCTTTAATTTTAAAAAGATACAGTTAATGCAAGACTTCATAAAGAAAAACTTTAAAAGGAAAACCTACCATGTGAAGTAGGAGTTACTAGTTCTATTACATGCAAATCTGTCTCAGAATGTTGTAGATTTACGATGCTTAGATGTCTTTTTGGTTTTGAAAACGGCTTCAACGAATAATGTATTTTTTTGAAAAAAACTTTCGAGAGAATTTAACATTTTATTAGAATACTAGCGCAGACGCATGAAAAATCACGGAATATTTTAATTGAAATATTTTAAGCTAAGAGTATCAATAAATAAAAATACCTATCGAATGGCAGTAAACTTGAAAAATTACGATATTAGATCTATCTAATGACATCTATATCTATAAAAATTACGATATGCGATCTATCTAATGACATTTTATATCTATAAAAATTACGATATTAGATCTATCTAATGACATCTATATCTATAAAAATTACGATATGCGATCTATCTAATGACATTTTATATCTATAAAAATTACGATATTAGATCTATCTAATGACATCTATATCTATAAAAATAAAAATGTTAATGTTTGTTTGCTCAAAATCTTAAATCTCTGAAGGTTCTTCACCGATTGCTTTGAAATTTTGACACAACGTTGCACCTATATTATATAAATGTTACGTGTGACAGGTAAATATAAAATAAACGTTAAACTCGTACTAACCGAACACAGAATATAGCATCACCAATGAAAAGGATAGCCATTCAAAGAATATTTATTTATTTATTTATTTATTTTATTTATTTATATATAATTTGTACATTTATTTATAACAATTACAGGTAATAAAGCCTAAGACGTTATAATTGTACCATTTATGCAGTGTATATGCAATGCCAAAAATCTCGCAAATGCGCTATAGGACACAAAAAATAAATCTAATTTCTTATCTACCGCATTCAAAAAGCACGTAGCTCTCCCCACAGGTGAGTTCATTAATAAATTAGTGCGGCTTGCTCTACTATATAGAAGATTGTGATGACGTCCTCGAGAGTGAGACTCTGGTACAAAAAAATTTAATTGGGCCAGTATCTCATTATTAGATAAGTGACCGTTTATTAGTTGGAAAAAATATTTAAGCAAAGCAATACCTCTACGTGTCTCTAGGGAGTGGTAATTGGTCATGCCTAATATATAAATCGATGGGTAAAGCCAAGGGTAACGTCCATAGAGCCGCGAGAATAAAAACCTTAAAAATTTATATAGATTTATTTATATAGACATGCTGCTGAAGGATGTCCACTGTCTACTGAACCCAGTTCAATGAAACCATACGCGTTGTCTCGGTAACGTATCTTCATTATATTAGTTCATTTAATAATCTGTCCACAATTTGTACAATAGAAATATGCATATTGAATAAAAAAAATATAATTCGTAAAATAATTAGGACACATACTTTATCGCCGAAATTAGCATGTATGTTCAATACGTGTAATTTTTTTTTGTTTTATATTCATATATTCAATATTGTAAACATATATCCAAATGTACGACCTTAAAAAACCAATAAGAATCTATCAATATCTCCATATATGTGAATAACGTGGAACAATTTCGAATTATCTATGATTTTTTAATCGATCGTACACATTATGAAAGTCGGAGGTGTGGGTTCATATCCCGGCATGCGAAAGTAATTTGGTTTTCATAAATTCGTGTTAATTCACAATTAACAGTATTACAGTATTTTGCACGTTAACAGTATTTTGTCGGCTGAAACAAAAAAAATATTTTGGATATTTTATATTTATATTTTGTACCTACATACTGTGTGGATCAAATTCAACAATATATTTTTATATATGTGTTTTAAACAGTCATTTCCTGCACTATTTACGAGTATAATTTCTTAAATATTGTTAAATATGTATGTAAAAGCCTTAATAGACGTAAAATAATAAAAAAAATAATAATTTACGCATATGAAATAATATAATATAGTATACTCTTAGTAAATGACGCGAATGTAAATGATAGCAGAAGTCGGGGACGCCCGAGGAAGACTTGGTACGATCAAGTGAACCATCTGTCTGTCCTAGAACGGGAAACTTTCCTAGTTCGACAGGCAAAGCATCCAATATGTAATATGTACTTTCTTTTGATAAATAAATAAATAAATAAAAAAAAATAAAAAAAAATCTTGTTCACTTGATCGTACCAAGTACCTACTCAAGTATCTACTTGAGTCGGGCCATTTCAAGAGTCTGAATAATGGAAGAGCATGTATGAGACGATGTATGAATGTGAATGAGTCAGTTAGATTGTCAAATGATAGTCAGTTAGTTAATTATTTGGTTAGTCTCTCAGTATCGCGGTGGTGTAAGACCATCATTCAGAATTAAAACGTTGCTTGAGGTAGCTTTGACGTGTTTGGTGACCAGATCTGAATAGACAGGTACTTCCCCACCTTGCTCTTCCCTATCTCCTTCCCCTTCCCTATACCTTCAGCCTCACAACAACCCCCAATAGGGGATACAGTTGGGAGCAGTTGGGACTCTTGTTGCGGTTTCACACTAAACAGAAAAAAAAACAATAAAATAAGAGTATGTAATAAAATGTTAGTAAGGAATGTATTAAAATATCCTGAAGATTAATATTCATAAAGTACGTTTCCGTAACCAAACCCTTTCGCAGAGACCATTAACTCGAGAATCGCCGTTAAAGTTATTCCTTTCATCGTTTAATTATGAAAAGTAAACAACCCGTAGTAATAATATGATGGTAATCACAATTCTAACAATGGGTCTCAGATGAACTTTGAATGGAAACTCGCAAACGTTTTCGCATGCTTAATCATTTCTGAGTGGGAGCAAACGACATCGATCCTTCTATGCCTCCCGCACTCCCAAACATCTCCAAGCGGAACTTCCTCGGCGTTTGCTCAGTTAGAAGATAAGGACAGATCGACATACTTAACTTTGCCGAGCTTGTCGCTGCTGGGAATTTCATGGTTACAAGTGTTAAGTAATATCCTGATCTTAGGTCTTATCGATTAAATAATAGTAATAAATAATAAAAACATTTAAATTAAAGTAATGTTTTATTTCCATTTTTAGGCAAATAGGAAAACCCAGGGGTTTATGTCGTTCATAAATCACACACCTTCAAGGATATTTACATAATATTTCACAACGAAAAAAAATTATTATTTAAGAAATTCAAACTTTGAACTTCAAAATAATTGCGTATGGGGATACAACATGTACCTACGCTCCAAGCCATCGAAATATTATTTTTAGTAAAAAAGCTATTATTCACGAAATTAAATTCGAGTCAAAACATGCATATGTTACCGGAAATGTATGATTTCTAGGAATTGTATACAACTCCTAGGATATGTATTCAATTCCGAAGTTATTTAGGAAATGTATAAAATATTGTTTTAAATATTATTTAGTACATACATATCCTGCGAAATGTATACATTTCCTAAGTATTGTATACAATTCCAATATCAATAAATTAGAAAATGTATAAAAAGAATGCTTTCTGTAATAAAACACGTTGTTTTATTCTTATAAAGTTAAACTTTCATTTGGTTAGTAATCAGTCTGTTATTTAAGTAATTATAAATGCACAACATTAAAATAAAAGTCTTTTGGGTTTGGTTAGGTTAGGTTAGGTTGGGTTAGGTTAGGTTAGGTTAGGTTAGGTTAGGTTAGGTTAGGTTGGACGTGCGTACGCACTGACTGTTTACGCGGCACTACTGCGTTCGTCTGATCAGACGATGCAATACCCTCCCCTTGCCCCGCTATGTGTTTAAATGTTTTACATTTCCGATTGCTATTTATGAAATGTATTGATTTCCTAGGAAATGTGTCTCATATAATTTATTTCATACATATCCGGGCGATTTTAGGAACTACATACATTTCATAGGAATTGAATACGATGACGGATTACATACATTTCCATTAACATATACATAATAGTTAATAAAATTAGTGTTATAAAACATGAAAGCTTAAAAATAGCATATCCTCCTGCCAGAGTAATAACATTATTTACAGCGAAACTGACAACATACTGACAGATTCCTGGAGTAACAGAAAATCATAATAGGTACACGTAATAGTCCGTAGACTGTAATTAACACACTGTGACACTTGGAAATTGATACTGACAGGTGATAATGAAGAGTAACCAAACAATCATTGAAATATTTTTTTATATGTATTTTTAGATACCTAAGGTCATAAAAAAGGGTGGTAAAATTTTTTTTCAGTTGATAAACAACCGTGTATGTGAAAACATTACTAATATAAAAAAATAAATAAATGTATGGTCATGAAAAGATTAATAACGTTTAAACAATAAAAAACATATTAAAAATTCCGATAGAAAAAATATATATAAAAAAAGATTTTTAATGCATTTTTAGCGTAATATAAAGATTGCTTTTTATGGTACATACTACTACACATACATAAAGCATTTCTGTTATTAAAAATATAATTTTCACAGAATTCTCATTAAATTTATGCGGTAACAGTCAATTAAAGAATAATTTCTCAGAAAAAGCCCAACTTTTCATGATTGGAATTTCACGTGTCAGTTTGTGGAAAATCCAACGTTGCCACTTATTTCGGATCCCAGTTAAAGGTTTTATTGGTATCAACTCGAATCTAAACTTTTACAGTCTTTGTACAATGTGTAACAAAAGGTTTTTCTTTAAGGCTGCTAGTATCCACAGTTCATTTTCGGTAACCGGATAAAACAGATCATGAGAAAATAATAGGTTAGTTCAGATGTAAAGTTTGTTAAGGTAAGATTAGGATTTTCTTTTAACGTTTCTTAAATATTCTGTTTTGTCACTTCTGCGACGTCTATCTCACACTACTTCTTCATCTACATTTATAACAATATTGTATATAGAGACGTATCATTTCTGAAATGGAGGAATTCTCGATGCCTTTTGGCGGGAAATTTCGAGGAATTCTTGCGTCTCCCTCCTTTAAGTCAACAACGCATGGAATCCGAATCCGTTCCTACTTGAACAACAGAAGGCAGCTTGATGTATTTCCAACACGTTGTGTCGCGGAAAACCAACCAATAATATATCAAATTCACTTTGAAAGAAAAGTCCCTTTATTTTACAAACATGTTAACGCTAAAGGGGTGAGATGAGAGATTTGGAAAATTGGATTTGTTATTATTTTTCGCAATTTTCTTATAATTTGTAAAACTTCTAAGTCATTTTTAAGTATTTATAAATCTGTTCGACTGTAAATAATTGAAAAAAAAAATCTATGATAACTGAAGAATACTCTTTTATTATACACATAATAAACGTAAATACATAGAAAATAACCGTTATTTTTTATTAAAATAATTTATTTCGCATGATTGATACACAAAACAAAGTATTTGCAAAAAAGCTATAACTAATATAAAGAAAGTAATATAATATAAAAATAATAAATTATATTTCATTCAGTGTCCAAAGATAAGGCGTACAAAATCCCAAGGGTTGATTCTACGTAAGTACAGATGTTTTTAAAAAATGTTTAAATTAAACTGAATAAAAAAGAGATAACTTCGAAATTCCATTAATGTTTTTTTTGCAAATTTTTTTTCGAAGAAGAACATTTTTTGCATACCAAAAAGTTCAACTTTTCAACCCGAAAACTACCTTAAAACATTGGAATTTCTAAAAAGTTATTTTTTTAATTGTATTCTACTAATCGCACTTTACCCCCGGACACTTAGTATATTATCTTACAAGAAAAATCCCTATTTCGATGCAACACGTTCAACTTTATAAATATTAATTTCAGAAAAAAATTAATAATCACTTTCACCTCTGTTCAGTCTCGAATTTGATTAAAAGTAGTGAATTTCATTTCTGTAAAAAATCATAACTGTATAATCCCTTTAATATTTGATAAATATAATGTATTTGGTACATACTTACATAGATATTACCGCAATGAAATCACACGACGAAGAAATTAGAAAATACGTAAATTATTATTAATGTCTAGTTTCTTTTAAAAAATTGAGTACTTAAAATCTGCTATAAAATTTAATATTATAACAAAGCGCAAGCGGTGCTTTCTTTGCGATATTAAAGTCTAAGGCCATTACTAAACGCTTTATAATTTTTCCCTGTGTTTAATGTAATTTACGCCAACACTTTGACTGGTTTACGATCTTCATCGTAGACACAAGAATTAAAAACAATATTTTACCAAGATTTAAAAAAAAGTAAATTAACCTTTAGAATTCCACTTTAGGCTCGAAAATGTATTTTTGTTCGTGAAGAGAATATTTTTCCATCCGTTTTCATGTAAAACGTTACTCATTTTACGCAATTAAACGTTTTTTATTTTATCGAGAAAATAACCACTTTGTGGTTTTACAATTAAAATAACGAGAAGATGGTTTTTAACCATTATATTATAATTTATACAGCATGTCAACTAGTTTCTTATACATCCTAACCTTCTTTAGGGCAGTTTTATTATAAATAAAATAACAATGAACTTGTTGACGACCTACGAATATATATAGCAAAAACTACAAACCCAGATTGGCGAACAAAATAGTAAACTATTGCCATTAAACCATGGCGTCTCAGGGTAATATTGATGAAAATCTCAAAACATTCTTTAAAAGTCTAAGAGTTGTGGTAAATACAAGTCTATTACGCTTTGTCATTCTAGAATTAAATGTTAAATTATAGGACCGGGATATGCTGTACCTCTGTATGTCGAATGTACATAACCGGAATACATTTCAAAAAGGTAATATAGAGACCATACTGAAAGTACCCATAAGAACGCCTTTGATTCAAATTTTAATAGTTTTGATGCACCAAATGTTAAACAAATATATGTTATATAAAATATACTATTACAACTATTAAAAAATGAAAATTCCTCTAAAATACCGCGTATTTGCGCGTACACGCTAGATCAAATCACAATGACTACAAAATATTACAAGTCATAAAACCACGTTCGGACAAAGAAACTACAATTATTTTACGATAAAACTCCACAACATCCTCTCCTTAAATATATAGTGAATAGAAACGTTTAATGATTACAAACCAAAAATAAAAATCTGGCTGAAATAGAAAACGTTTAAAACGACATTTAAAAAAAGATTAACTTTAGTCCGCCTCAGCACAGGTCACCCGAGTGAAGAGGACTGAGAAATTCCACTTACTATACATACATTCACTGTCATATTATGTATGTGCAATGTTTAAATAGTAACTTTAGTAAAAATAAAAAAGTAACCTAAATACAGAGAGAAAGCACATTAAAGAAAGAGAGAGCAACAAAGTTGTCTATAGAGAGTTCAGGAGAGGGCAGGGGAGAAAGGAACAACTTTAAAATTTGACATTTAGCTAATTATTTTTTAATTTATTTCGTTATTTCTTTGTTCTTGTTGACAGTATTAATAATGAAGCTTTAAACGTTATTTCGTAATATCTGATATGTTCTTTTATTCTGATACTAGCCCGGCGTTACTAGGACTTTACGCAGAATTTTTAAATAAGATGTAGACATTGATTTCTTTTTATTTTGAACGTCAAGAGAATAAAATTTCACCAAGAAGAAAGAAGAGAAAATCTGCCTATTTGTGGAAAAAAGAGATGGCAGTTGGTTTTCGAAAACGCATGCAAACAGTTACCCTTCCTCTTTATTTAAAGGTCATGAGTGCAAAATTTTGGTTTAAAACTATTGCGGATTTGTATATAAAATAATGCCACACCGCGCTACCACACTCTTCTTTTTATATATAAAAAAATAAAGAGGGAGAGACAACACATTAAATGAGGAGAGTAACGTAAAAGCAACACGCGCTATGGTTTCTCTATCTGTACACACAGACTGAGCCTTGGAGACTGAGGTACAGCTAAAACTTACATAAAATAAACAACATACCCTTTCGACCATTAAAAAAGTTTGAATTATTCTTTTCGATACTGAAAACGCATAAATAAATATGAATCCATATCATGATACTGTATACTGAATCATCTGTTTTATCCACTGAGTTGCCAGAAGGAAAAAATGGTTTGGTTTTTGCGAAATTTCGCTTAAACAATATAGTCGTGCAAAATTAAACTAGGCTTAGCCATTTTTACTTTTAATTTTTTTTGTAATACTACTTTATAAACAAACGATGTTAACATTCTTGCAAAAGGTGATCCTCCAAGGTAAATTATTATTAAGAGTACCATTTTGCAATAATGTAATATAACGATGATTAAAAGATTAGCACATATAAGATGTTTTCCGTAGTCTTATTTGAGGTGTGGAAAATTAATACTATGGTCAAAAAACAGTAATGCTATCAATAAACATATTGGTAAATTATTATCATTATAATACTCTCAAGTATTTTTTATATATATGATGATATTTTACTACTAGGTATAAATATTATTAAAATGTTCCTGTTCAGCATTCCAAGAATGTACCTACAGTATAGCATTATACTTGTTCCGACGTGTTTCCGCATTTCCAATAATTGATTTGACGGTAAAACCTAAAAATAGACGTTAAGAGTGACGCGGTGTCACGTGCCTCGTACACCCGGTCCTGGGCCAGAATCCTAAGACTTAAAGTTCTGAGAGAACCGAGAGCTTCATCGACATTCAATGACTTCTCTTTCTGGTATAGGCTTCGTTTATGAGAAAGGTAGAATGGTTACAACGGAACTCTCAGGGGTAAGAATATAGTGCCGTTAGACTGCAGAACCTATTCGTAAAATATTCAACCCACCACGCGACATGTGCTCAGTTTTACGAAGAAATAAAAACTCGTGTTCCGTCTGTCTCATGCATGGATAATCCCACAAAAAGAAAATACGTGTATCTTTCGGGGTCAATAAACAAGAAAGAATATAAATAATGAATTATTAACTTTCATCCCCAAATTATGATGGATACCGGAGGATGAAGTAATAGGATAAAATATATTAACTAAAAATATCCATTTCAAGGATGTATATACGTCGTGTCGCGAGGAAAAAATTTAATTAATATGATAATTCTTACTCATTTATCAAGCGGACAATTATTCGCTTAATAAATTGTCACAATGCGTCCTCATATAACTAAATATAATGTTCACGTTCTTGTACATTTACGATGAAGTCATTTACATAAAGGCTAAAGAATGGAGTATGTAAGTACACACCGACCTTCATCTACAAGCAGTAGGAAGAGGCAATCGTTTGCTGTATTTACAAAGTATCCCACAAATGAGTGTGTGTATATATATATATATATATATAAGGTGTACTGAGTGTGATGAAAAAAAAAATAATATTAGTTTTTTTCAATCTCTAGGACAATATCGGACGTGATATCAAAACGTAAATGAAAAACAGGAATTAGTACTCACAGTTTATAAATTTGATATCGTTTCCCTAAAAGTTGTGGTTTTGGACTTGTAATCTTTATACCTTGCCCAATAGATATTTTAGTAAAGTTATACTAGCTTTAATTTATCAAGAGAACACTTTCACATTTCCGAAAAATGTAGATATTACTTCTTAGATGACTGCCCATTGCCTCCGCATCGATATTATGTCTGTGCAATAAACTTCTTGCACACCTTAGAGGAGTGAAATAATTGGCAAATAAAAGTACAGGAGGTTCATGACATGCATTATTTTTATGTTTTTGTTAATCCGTCTCGAAGGACCACACGAACGGATGGATAGATGATTGTAATTCCAGCAGCGCACTAGTCTGGGGGGCGGAGGGGACACACCAGGTGAACATAACACTAACCAGCCGTACTAATCTGGTCATGACCTGCTGCAACCCATGTATTTTGGTAAGGTCACTGTGCGACTCTGCGCTGTGCATTATTATTTGGGTCCATTCAAATAATAGCAAATGTCGAGTGCTTTGTCATAATAATAATCTAGAACATAATAATTTATAATAATCTACAACACATACAATGTTGGGTGTATGTCAATTGACTTTTCAAGTAATACAAGAAAATGAATTTCTAGCAATATTTCAAAATACACACTTCACACTAAAATAAAAGTCTCTCCCGCTACTTAGTAAACCAATATTTTCACAAGCTGTAGGTAGAAAATACGTTTAAAACGAAAACTATTTTATAAGAATAAATATTTTCTCATTTTGCAAAAATTATACGGAATATATTTCATATAAAAAAATGCCTACATCACTAATCAAAAAGAAACCATTGGTTTAGAAATTTTTTATTTATTAATTTTTTTTATTTAAACATTGAAAAAAAAAATTTTTTTACATAGATAAATATTTTATAAATAAATAAATATTTTTTTAAATGTAGATCCTTTTGGATTATATATTGATATTGATAAAGTTATTTATTTAATTTATATTAAAGTGACACCACAATGTTAAAATAAAAATAAAATAAATTAAATTAAAATACACCACAGTCAAAATCATAAAATGTAATCCATATTATATTATAAAAAAATACATAAAAATAAAATAAATAAATAAAAATGTGAATTTGCAATTATTGAAGAAGATATAATATTCTCGTATACCTAATAGTAATCGTTTAAATTAGAACATTGACAAATCAAAATACTTTTAATGGATTGGGCATAGAACTCTGTAAAATATATTATATCATGTGGCACGTTATTGAATGAGACGGTACTAAAAACAATCGTTTAGTATCATTTTAAAATATTTTTTCAGTTGATGAATCTAAATAAGTCTACTTATTCTAAGACGCCCATCAACCTGAATAAGAATACATTTTTATAAAACTGAAACATATAAGATTTAATTATAAAAAAATATCTACAACCATATTAAGAATATACGTAGTGTTTCCTACCATCCTGTAGGTTGGATCTTACAAGATAAATACAAGATATAACCCTCGGGACCCCTCCTACACAACCTGCTGCCTGTACTTGTACACTACACGAGTTAGCAGTTAATTAAATGGTCAATAAGGGGATTAATCTCGGAAAGGTGTCGAGCAAAACACCATCTAAATTGGATCTAAATTAAGATTTTAGTTCGCCTCAGCAGCACTGCCTTATGGTTAAGTAGGTACTAGGTAAACATGGAAACACGAATATTATTAATGCCATAAATAGAATGATCTGCCGAAATAATTACAATGATTGTGCATTATTTATTCGAAAACTTCATTGGACATCAAAGCTTGAAAAACTGATATAAATTAGCAATTCGATGGTGGAGAAATCATTTTGTAGTGTGATTTTAATAAAACAAAAAACAAACTTTGTTCACACCACCATTTTATAAATTATTGAGAACATGTTTTGTACTAATCTAATTTTAAATCTAGTTAAAATTTTAAAAATAAGAGGGAGGTCAAATGATATTTCTAAAAAAGTCCGGGCATCGCTGGCCGGGGAAAAACAGAGTATTGAGTCAATTTCCGATGTCATAGATGTCTAAAAGTCTAACTTCATTTTAATTTTTTTTATGATTATTATTTTGTATTTATTATATTAATTTTCCGTATTAGATGGAACTCGTGGGATTTGCACCACCATAGATGTCTAAAAGTCTAACTTCATTTTAATTTTTTTTATGATTATTATTTTGTATATATTATATTAATTTTCCGTATTACATGGAACTCGTGGGATTCGCAACACCCTCCCGAAGTGTGGAATAAACAAGTAAACAAAAAAATAATATAACCCATCAAGGTAGAGATAAAATGTAATTTATTATATTAAACGGGTATCACGTAAGCAATTATAATTGTGTGAATTCTGTAATCATAATTTTAAATTATACACTTAAAAAGTAACGTACTTTAATTGTAATTAAATGTCATAAAATTTTAATGTTAATGCGAGAGACAAATACACTTTGAGTTATTTTTTTTCTTAAATAAGTTACCACAGACTTTACCACTCTAAACAATAAACTATCTGCACCATATGTTCTAATATTGTATGAATGGGTTCCATGCTAACTCAACACAGTGACTATTAAACACACGTTTAAAAAGTGATATAAAGTCATTAAAAACGATGAAATTTTTTTTTAACCTAACCTAACCTAAACTACTTAACCCAGGTAATAAAGTTTTTGTTTCATCACTTTCCATGACTTTATATATTTTTTTATAGATGTGATGAATTATCATTTTGATGATTTATCTGGTCACCGTATGAATGTACCCATTCAACAGGTTAAAGGTCGAAAGTTTCCCATCCGTCGGGCAGCTGGTAAATCACCCCAAGAAGGAAGGTTGCCAACTAAATTATAGACATCTCAGCAACTTGAATTCTTTACCAAGGTCAGATGGTTGGCAATGTGTGTTAGATGTAACTTTTATATTATTGTGCATAATAAATCTTATGGTTATCAATATTGAATAATTTCAAAATTCTGCCAACAATTTTTTTTCCAGCAAACGAACCACGAATCGCACACCACAAAGTTCGATATTCTCAAAATCCCGAAATGCGAACCGTCATTTTATAAACAATATGATTTTTTTCATAGACTACATTGAAATTTCATCAGTAAGCAAGACAGACCAAATTATAGCATAATGTATCATAGTAGTTGAAAGTTCATATCGGAATCCCCGCTGTAATATGTACTGGCAGCACTATCAAAATTTATTTTTTCAGAGAGCGTTACAGTGTCTTTCATCAGATTAGATGTGTAATCAGTGGCGGCTCGTGATTTTTGGGTGTACTGGAGATCTAAAATAAAAAAATCCATTATTGATGTTCTTGCCGAAAAAATATTTTCTTAAAAACTTCGGTTTTTTGTACAAGATTTTTTAGAAAATCGATGCAGTGGACAATCTAACTGAAGTTTCCTGAAAATCTTCAAACACAATACCCAATTTTCTAAAAAAAAAAACTGGACTTTCAACATAGCACACAACTTAGCACACTGTCACACTCAAAAATCACGAGCCACTAATGTGTGTAATACACATAAATTACACTAATGGATACTATAACGTTGTCCGAACGATGGCTAAATGAGGAGATAGCAGAACACGTCATAATTTATTGAACTAATGGATACTATAACGTTGTCCGAACGATGGCTAAATGAGGAGATAGCGCAACACGTCATAATTTATTGAACTAATGGATACTATAACGTTGTCCGAACGATGGCTAAATGAGGAGATAGCGCAACACGTCATAATTTATTGAACTAATGGATACTATAACGTTGTCCGAACGATGGCTAAATGAGGAGATAGCAGAACACGTCATAATTTATTGAACTAATGGATACTATAACGTTGTCCGAACGATGGCTAAATGAGGAGATAGCGCAACACGTCATAATTTATTGAACTAATGGATACTATAACGTTGTCCGAACGATGGCTAAATGAGGAGATAGCGCAACACGTCATAATTTATTGAACTAATGGATACTATAACGTTGTCCGAACGATGGCTAAATGAGGAGATAGCAGAACACGTCATAATTTATTGAACTAATGGATACTATAACGTTGTCCGAACGATGGCTAAATGAGGAGATAGCGCAACACGTCATAATTTATTGAACTAATGGATACTATAACGTTGTCCGAACGATGGCTAAATGAGGAGATAGCGCAACACGTCATAATTTATTGAACTAATGGATACTATAACGTTGTCCGAACGATGGCTAAATGAGGAGATAGCAGAACACGTCATAATTTATTGAACTAATGGATACTATAACGTTGTCCGAACGATGGCTAAATGAGGAGATAGCGCAACACGTCATAATTTATTGAACTAATGGATACTATAACGTTGTCCGAACGATGGCTAAATGAGGAGATAGCGCAACACGTCATAATTTATTGAACTAATGGATACTATAACGTTGTCCGAACGATGGCTAAATGAGGAGATAGCAGAACACGTCATAATTTATTGAACTAATGGATACTATAACGTTGTCCGAACGATGGCTAAATGAGGAGATAGCGCAACACGTCATAATTTATTGAACTAATGGATACTATAACGTTGTCCGAACGATGGCTAAATGAGGAGATAGCGCAACACGTCATAATTTATTGAACTAATGGATACTATAACGTTGTCCGAACGATGGCTAAATGAGGAGATAGCAGAACACGTCATAATTTATTGAACTAATGGATACTATAACGTTGTCCGAACGATGGCTAAATGAGGAGATAGCGCAACACGTCATAATTTATTGAACTAATGGATACTATAACGTTGTCCGAACGATGGTTAAATGAGGAGATAGAGCAACACGTCATAATTTATTTATTTATTTTATTATACATTCTCGGCAGGACGCATACTGCCTACTAACACTGTATGCCTGGACATTGGGGTCTAGAGTTATTTTTATAAAATGTAGCTTCATTTATGAAGGAAGAAACCATCTGTTTCCTTAGAACGCCTTAGGAAAGTGGTGAGCAACCTCCAATATAATTTAAAAAATATATTACTACTGTTGGTTTTCCAAAATAAAATAATATAAATAAATAAACCTGTGCCAAAACCAGAAATCATGTAAAATAAGTCAAAAGCTGGGTTAAAAAAATTGGAACTGAGTAATCTTTTCCCATAATTTATAGTTCTGCTATCTTTATATCTATATATCTCTTCTCTATAAATATGATACTAAAATAAAGTTGCTATCCGCTGTCTGTCTGTGCACTTAGTTCATCTAAACTACGCACCGGATTATAATAGGGTTTTCACTGTCATTTAGAGATTTTTCCGAAGGGTTTATATATATAACATATGCGTATTGTATTTATAGAAAGTATAGAAAAGTTGGGCAACACCGGGTATAGGTCAGTTAGTTTAATATCATCTAAAATAATATGCTACAAAAACCTACATAATTAAAAAAATATATAATATAAATAAGCAGAACATAACTAAAATCATTAATTTATCAACAGGAACATTATTTTTCAATTAACGATTACTGTTTTTTTATACATATTCTATAAGACCCACTCATAGGTTTCGCATTTGTGGTATTTTTTTGTTACTGCCTTATATTTAATATTATTATGTATGTACATGTGTGTATAAAACTTTGCCAATAAAATCAACCAATATCTCACTTATACTAGTTAAACCGGCCATCGATGTTATCATGTTGTTAACATGGAAGATTGGGTACTGTACCATCCGCTCAGTTATGTTGGGATAACAACTTAAGCTAATAAACCACCCAATAACTAGTTGTGTAAGCAATGCAAACTAAGATCACTGTTGCTGAAGGGTCAAGTAGTTATGCAACAATTTGATAACCGTTCAAAGTATTTTGTAAGTACCCTCTAGTGAAATCACACTGCTTAATTTCATACTGAATTCATTCACCCTATTTTATATTTAGCCTCAAAGCCATATTTGGAACACCGTTCAAACATATATAACTATTCTTAGTTAATCCAATTTTGAAAATAACATCGTAATTGAAGAATATACGTCAGAGATTGTTGGACAGAGAGCGGAAATATTTATAATTGGAAGAAGGAGAGATAAAACATATAGATAATATGCAATACACCTCCAACCGTTCTCTCAAATTGCCGCTTTTATCATCGTACTGTCATTAGTACGATGATTTTAGTCCCCTTCAACGGAGCACATGTTTTTTGGCGGCTTTTATTGCCTTAAATCTTCAGTTAAACTCCAATTTAACATACTTTTGTTTTGTAAAAAGATATGGAAGAGAACAAAAGTATGTTATCATTATTGATAACATACTGTATATTATATACTTGTATGTTATCATTTTTGATAACATAATAATATATTATTGACATAATATTATGTTATAAAATCCTCTGCAAAGCGCTGTTGCCTGGAAACCAGAACCCCTTTCATCAGCTTATATTGCGAACAAAGCTTGTACCAAAATAAGAGGTAAGGAAAATGACAATTTAAAAGCAGATGTGCAAACGTTCTATCAAATCCACCTGCCAAGTTTAAGGATTTGTAGTTACAACATAGGTATAACTTTGTCACGTAGAAATGGTCGAACCTCACGAAAACATTCGCCATCTGTTGTCATAGTGCCAACCAAATAATCTATCCTAAACCACTTGGTTAGGGATGCCACAAAGAAATTCTGGTGGAATATCTCCACAAGCGCATTATTGACTATCGTGATACAGGGTGAATATGGCTGTTCAGCTATCAAAAATAGTCTTAGGTAATGGTTTCCCTTGAATAACAACACTATTGAAAAGAAATCTTGATAAAAAAAACTCATATTTCTTCAATAACATTTAAAATTCAAGCCTACACGGCAGTTGCGTTGATCTAAAAGAGTGTTTGTTGCCTCGCACAATAGAATTTCTGCTAGTTAAGGAAAGTTAAGTTATTAATGATAAAGCTAGTTTTTCAACTGAAAATATTCACATTTTTTAATAAATGACATTGTCTGGTTCGCCTTAGTGAACCGAGTCTATCGAAGTTTCAATTTACTCATTCCAATCATCATCAGGGTTCCGTTGTTGAAAGGATGTACATTCTAGGTTGATAACCTGTTATTGCACCGATTTTACCCAATTTTAATGTCGCACAAACATTGCTGGTTAAAGATATTAAAATATACTTGTAACAATCATTAAACTAAACATTAAAATTTTTCAAATGTCTACATCTTTACAATAACGTGTAAATCTATTCATCATTTTGGATTATTGCTTGGGATGTGGGGGATTATTGATTTCAATGTTTGAAGCAAAAAAAAATATCTAAGCATAATTAACATTTAAATGGTACCGGGGAAAACAGGCTTTATCACAAAAAACAAAATTCTTCAATTTTAATACATTAATTAATTTTAAAAACATGATGTAAATAAAATGTTGTTACACATAATTTTATGTAGACATTTGTTCAAATTAAACTTGAATAATACTTTTTTAAGTAATAATTATTGAACAAAATATGAAAAATTAAACAAAATAAAGGTTCCACATGTTCAAACCAAGGAAAGTTTACATAAAAATAAGAAATATTTAGACAAAAAAAACGTGTTAAAACAAGGAAGGGTTACATTCTTGGATTTTATAATTTTATGTAGAATTGAATGGATAGCTGAAAATTGTAGAAATGTATCATATATTTGTACCGCGCTCTTTGTGACATTGCATAAAAACGACGCCATACAAATTATTTAAATATTATTATTCTAGAATAATAATATTTAAATAATTTGTATAGCGCTAGCAATACTCTAGCAGCTGCCGCTATAGTACACACTAAAGGATATTATAAATTATGAAACAATATTCTAAAGCTTAAAAGCGAACATTAATTATATATACGGGACGTATAAAACAAAGAATAGGAAATGTTATTATTATAATAAATCTAAAATATACACGGTACCTATGGAAAAAGATATGTAAGCACCGTGTGATGTGAAAATGAGTTTTTAAGTTATATAATGTATATTTGAATAGTCGGCATCGGTTTTTGATAAGTAAGTTCACGACTAGCAATCAGGAGCTTGCAGGTTCAAATCCGTACTGGCTGCGCAAATAAATTTTATGACACCTTGACAATTGAAAGACAGACAGGGAACAATGTCACCACCTAGTTGGGCAGCGTTGTGAGGTGGGTTTTGGTAAGGGCTATGAGAAGGGATTTATCAATGCGGGTCGTGAAGAAGAAGAAAAAACAGATACCGGTAGTTCGCTCGACATACGAGCCGACTTAAATAAATGTGGAACGAGCTACCAGCGTCTGTTTTTCCTAAATTAATAAAAGTCTTTCTACAATACCATGGCTGGCGGATGGCGATATAGCTCTCCTGTCTTTACACCTTACAGACAGGGGTGCTCTTGTGAGGTGTCAAATACAAAATTAAAATGAAAGTGTTGGCGAAGTGAATTTGGAGGATCGAAGCGGTCCCGCTTAAGGATTGGGTGGACGATCGCATTTTCGTCTCTTCGTTATATATATATATATTTATTTTTTATTTTGAGGAAAATTTTACCTAGTAACTCAGCTAGTTTCCCTAGTTTCTCACGATTAGAGTTAACCAGCCAACTATCGGGCTTGGCCTGAGGTAGAAAAGTAGATCAGCAGAAATTTCTCCCAAATGAACAGACAGAAATAACGGCTACCAGTGGTCGAATAGATCCTCCACAGAACTTGTAGATCAACTTTGAAATTTGATGAATTGTTAAAATTTTGTGAAACAACCATGTGTTGTAAATACATTACCTTCACATAGGATTGCAACAAATCAGACTAAACCCCAGTGGACAAAGTAGTAGAAAAAGGTAGAGAGTTGAAAAGGGAATTCTCTTCGTCAATACGGAATAACATAAGTATCGGAATTTTATTTAGTTTAATTTGATTGATGATGACTTTGTTAGTAATTTTTTTTTGGCTTTTCATATCTCAACTGCCATTCTGTGTTTAAGAAATTAAAAATAAAACATTCATTAAATATACTCATTTTCAAAAAAATATTTATAGTATTATATTATTCAAGTTTAACTAGGACAGAGACAAACTTTTTTCCACACAACAAAATGGTTTACGGTAAAACAATAGATGGGTTACACTAAAACAACTACATAGGTTACGGTAGCACAACTGAACGAGTCACAGTAGAAGAACTAGAAGGATACTGTAGCATACGTGGATGGGTTACGGTAGCACAACTGGACGGGTTACGGTAGAACAATATAACAATATGTCAATCGCTACCTATGAACTTGTTCTCAATTGTCTTTTTTGTTTTGTTTTAATGTGATACTACACAAGAGACTCACGTATGCTGTGGAGCCAATTTATAAAATTCTAAGTAGCACTTATTTTTGTCTTAAGTAATTCCGAGCAGTACGCTGCATGCGGTCATTTAAAACAATTCCAATTGATTCACAAGCTATTAGTTACTAGCGCAGACCCGTGAAAAATCACGGAATATTACAATTATAAGATTTAACAAGCCGAAAGTATTTATAAAATATTTTCCTCAGGATCATTGCCCAACAATAAAAAATGACGATTACCTTTCGAACGAACATCGTTAGTAAACTTTAAAAATTACAGTAATTAAGTAATGCTTGTAGGAGTAAAGATTTACGTAGAGTTTTAGGAATACAGTATCTCGTGTCTAGGATGAACGAAGTATGTATGAACAATGAGTGATAAATATAAGTTTAAAGTCATGGTGTTTGAAAGACAGAGTGCAAAAACAGTGCGCAATATAGTTATGAATAATTTTTAAAGTTTTATTTCCAGATAAATGAAAATTACATTTTCACTTATAGAACTATAAATGAAGAATACTTGGAGCAGATTTGTGTATTTGGGAAGTAAGTTTACGAGAGATGGGAAGGCTGACAGAGATATTGAAATAAGGTATTAATTGACCGGTCAGTGGTTGAGTGGGCATAGCGCTTGGGTCTCACCCGAGCGTCGCGTGTTCGATTCCTCGGCTGGCTAAGTCCTCCATCACAACACAAGCAACATTTTCGGCTTTCTGTGGTGGTAGTAGGAGATTTTCAAACATTGTTGGGTTATTCGTAACCTGGGAATGTTTGTCTTTCTTTTAAAAAAAAAAAAAAAAGTAAAAAATTTAAAAAAGGGTAAGTGCAGGTATTCCTCCATTAATGGGGGACTAAACTCGGTTGGTGCTAGCAGTCCACAATGGACTGCTGGTACCTAACCTGAAGTATGGCAGTGAGGCATGAAACGGGCAGAAGAATGATGAAAGTAGACTGAAAGCTTTAAAAATGAGATCCCTGAGGCGTATATGTGGTAAAACCATGTATCATCGTAGAAGAAATGTGGAGATCCGCTAATAGTGCAAGGCTGATGTGAGCGTAATGAGTAAGATTAAGAAAGAGTCACATAGATGGTTGGGGCATGTAGAGCGAATTAAAGATGAAAAAAAGTAAGGAAAATATATGGCACACATGTGAATGATAGAAGAAATCGGGTTCGCCTGAGGAAGATGTGACACAATCAAGTGAATCTGATACTTGAGTCGGGCCATGTCAAGAGTCAGAATAATATAGGGGTATGTATGAGACGATGTATGAATGTTGAAGCTAGGAGTGTGTGCCAAGACCGAGTTGTTTGGCGGTCCGTCCTCTCTGCCTATCCTGCGGGAAACAGCGTGTTAGTTAGTTCAGTTAGGAATATAATTTGAATGTACATATTGTACATTGTGCGTACCTATACTGAAACCTGAAAATGGTCTTAAATTGAACCTCCCTACCATTAAATGAATTTACTAATGTAATTATGTGCTTGTCTCGTTTCAACGAGATAACCTCATACATAATATATTAATTAACAAGCCGTGTTTATTGGCGGTACAAATAATATAAATATGCTTTATTTATTAGAAGGGTTGGCAGTAAGAGTTCTATAAATTGGTTTAGGATTTATCAAATGAGGTTTCGTCGATTTATAGCATTTAGCCCAAGTTTTGAAGAAATATGGTATAGATACTATGTTTAAATGGAAATTATTTACAGTTCACTTGACATTTTTCGTTCTTCTTCAGGAGGAAAAGTAGACGAACTTGCAGAATTTTAGCCAGCTATTTTTTTCCTCTCGTTTTGTTTTGATATTACAGAATACATTAAATTTTAACGTTTCATTAAACATTGGATCCATAGTTCACTGTGCGTTTGTGTTTTTTTTAAACTAGTATTTGTGATGGAGGCTTATGATTTATGTAAGACATAGGGGTTGCGGGTTTGTTGCTTGAAAGTTTCCTTCTTTTAAAAAATGTGATTTTTTTAGTAGCCCCACACATAAAGCTCTGACGAAAATAATTTCCTCATAGCCTACGTCATCTACGAGGGTGTTTTTAACGAAATAAAGGAGAAGTTGTACTGGGAAGGAACATGTATGGTCGGGTTCGTAGGAATTTGGGGTCATTGTGTCATAGCTCAAATTCTTACTCCCACTGCGGTGCAAGGCATTGGGTCGATGGAGTCCTGCTGGAAAGGTCAAAGGGACTCCCTTTACTAGTGTTTCTCGTTCTGGCCTGCCACGCAGTAGGTACGCAAACGAACCCGCCGCCAATATTAAGACAAACCTCACCCCGTGAACCCGGGAAGCCCTGCTAAGTCACCAAACGTAGTGTCCCACTTGGGATGACCTATTAGTCTCCAAAATCGAAAATAATATTGAAATATTATTATAAATTTATTTAATTTAAAATTATAAAATAATATGCAATTTCATTTGGTAGCTCGAGTATCGATTACATAGTGGAGAGATGCGTTCTTCCACGAGAGAGTAAGAGAGTAAAGGTCAAGCTCGAGTATCGATTACATAGTGGATAGATGCGTTCTTCCACGAGAGAGTAAAGGTCAAGCTCGAGTATCGATTACATAGTGGATAGATGCGTTCCTCCACGAGAGATTAAAGGTCGAGCTCTAGTATCGATTACATAGTGGATAGATGCGTTCTTCAACGAGAGAGTAAAGGTCAAGCTCGAGTATCGATTACATAGTGGATAGATGCGTTCTTCCACGAGAGAGTAAGAGAGTAAAGGTCAAGCTCGAGTATCGATTACATAGTGGATAGATGCGTTCTTCCACGAGAGAGTAAAGGTCAAGCTCGAGTATCGATTACATAGTGGATAGATGCGTTCCTCCACGAGAGATTAAAGGTCGAGCTCTAGTATCGATTACATAGTGGATAGATACGTTCTTCAACGAGAGAGTAAAGGTCAAGCTCGAGTATCGATTACATAGTGGATAGATGCGTTCTTCCACGAGAGAGTAAGAGAGTAAAGGTCAAGCTCGAGTATCGATTACATAGTGGATAGATGCGTTCCTCCACGAGAGAGTAGAGGTCGAGCTCGAGTATCGATTACAATTTTTTTTAACGTCTTTTTTGAGTTAAAATTCCGCTAAAGTTATTTCCATATTATATTTTTGTTGGTGCTCTTTAAATTAGATAAGTCTAAGAAAATGATTTCATTCAAATTTCTTTTAATAACTTAAACGCAAGTCAATTGTAAGATATCTAAGAAAAAAATCTGCTATACTATTGGAAGTTTTTCAATTTCACAAAATTAGTTTGCACGATTTGATTACATTTATCATAACATCCTTGTTGGCAATGAATATTCATATTACCGGCCATTTTGGGACTAACGCCCAAAATATGCAGAGTGTTTACTCTCCAGAATAGGTTAACATTCAACCTATTCATGTAATTTAAGCACTAATTTATTACAAAGGTACATAATAAGTACAAGGTTATATTTAAAGGCCTTGCTGTGAACTTTTCGATAGAAAGGTTAAGGATCTCAATAATGTCTTTGTTATTAAAATTTACTTCTCACTGGAGGAACGATTATGTTTTATATTTATTCTGCTTTAACCCAAGTGACCATTTTAGCACATTTAAAGGGTTTTTTTTTAATTTTTACTAATTTATTTCGAGAAATACAGAAAATATGTAACAAGTACCACCGTATACCGTAAAATGAATCTCTCAATAGTGAAAAGTATTTCGTTTCTCATCGACAGTTGTATTTTTTTATAATCGAAAACCCAACAGTTTAATTTTCGTCTAACTAACATAACCAAACCTAACCCAACAGTTCAATTAGAATATGTTTAGTGTAAATATATTCTAGATAAACGAATGCACACATCATATATATATACGCATCTAATTATATTCATTTGTAAATTAACAATTTGATTTAAATAAATATATTAGCTGCAAGAAGATAACAAGATAAATATCGCATGTACCTGTGTTTACATTGGTACATAAATACTGTATTTACCAATACAAATACTTAATGTACCTGGAGACATTAACCCAGATATTTTTTTCAAAATTGTGTCTATATAAAATACATATTCCAATACTTGAAAATATCGATTTAAAAATTACGAAAATAAGGAATTCCAGTCAATTTTTTAAAACTTTTTTTATTATGAATGTTCATCTTCTAACTTAAATACCCGTGTTTATTTTTTTAAATGTCGATTTCGTGGTAACTTAACTAACAGTTTTTCTTTTTTTTAAATGTCGCTTTGTTTGCATTTTTCAAAGTCCGCCAAAACGATCGATAATCGGGATGGGATACGCGTGACGTCATGCGTACATAGGTTTTGTTAACAGTAAGGTTAATCCCATCCGGGTCTGTATGAAAAAAACTCAATTTTAATATTAAACAAGATTTCCGAAAAACATGAATAATTTAATTATATAATAATATGTATAATAATTTGTATAACGTAGTAGTGATGCAGTGAAACTTGACACAAAATTGCCAAATTTCTTAATTCACTAGGCCGGCCAACCCGTGAGGTACCGGTTTAAATGCTGTCTAAACCCGCCGACTAATCACAGGGCATTTGAGGGATGTTGTATAAATAACGATTTATTAATTATACGTGTATACAAAACACAACTTATATATTGAGAATATTTATCTATATGAACATATATTTTTTAAGCCACGTCCTCACTCCACCGTAAAGTCCTCACTCAAATTCTAAATTTAAAAAAACTACCGAATTTATGTGCGAAAAATATGAATTTTAAATAAATATATATTTATACTATCGCCGTGGGGTGGAGCTTCAGATCCGTTGGTTTATAAGAGGTTATCGTACAGCTCAGCATCGGATCAGCGTCTCCTCATCACCGTAGCGGCTAAGCACTTCAAGATGTCGACGCGACTACGGCTGAGCTACGTCTGGGTTACGACGCGGTTACGTCTAGGCAGCTGACAGTTATTAGGGCTTATACCGTTACATGCGTGTCGCCAACATCATCCTCGCGGTGACGGCAAAACATAATCGCGGTGACTGCGAGTTGACCTTGCACCGCATGCCTTTCACTAGCGAGGCGAGGCGATGCTGTTACGGAGGTGATTAGTGTGTGTTGCAGTGTGAAGTTTCACAAAAAGAATACTGAATGGTTTGAGGTGAGGTGTTGTTGAACTAGTGCGAGGGTGGTATGGGTGTCATAACCTTAATGCGCTTAAAACAACGATAAAAACAGTAATAAGAATTATGCTTTAAAAAACTATATCTACAACACAAATTTAAGCTATTGCCAGTTGAAACAGTTTTTAAAATAATTTGTTCACTGAGCAATGTTTGAATTTTGCTTTGAAAAAAGTTTTTGATTTGTAAGTATATTAATTTTCTGCGTATGATACATTAATTTTGGAAATGGAAAAATATAATTAAGTTGAGAACGGTTTTCAGTTCTTCAGTTTTGAAATTGGTAATCTAGTGATTTGAATTATTGAATAATGAATATTTCAAATTCTTCGAATGAGCGATCCGTTGGGTAGTCGAAAGGTTCTTTAATATGATTTTTATTGTTATTCTCCAAGCAACTCTCATTGGGAAAAGATTAATTTTTGTAATTTTTTTCCAATTTAGATTAATATTCCTGTTCTACATAATTCCATATTAAGTCTTACAGACTCGGTAACTTTATTGCATCAATGTGTTCATAATGAAATTTCCCTACACATCCATAAATTACGTTTCCAAAACAATTACTTTCTTAGGAACTTTTGAACTGGAAATAAACAAACTACAGCGAATTCTTTGACTTTTTGCAGATGTTTATCTCACCCTCTCTTTCATTAAATTATGAAGACATTTAGAGGAATACTTATAAGCCAGTCTACCGTTTCCGAGCCATTTAACATGGAAAATTGATTTTTTTTTTCATTTCGCCTCTGAGTTTTCAAATTAATATTTATTGGTATTATATGCGTAGGATTGAATAAATCTTCCTAGAAATCCTTCAATATTGTTTGGTGGAATTTGAGTTAAAATTGCTACAAAAAAGCCGAAATGAATTTTACGAAAAAACATGTTTGTGGTTCAGTACGGCAGATGTTTTCAAAAACTTTTTTTAAGACATCTTTTGTTTTTGTTCAATATTAAATTTTGTTTTCATTGAATACACGTTCTTCCATCATAAGATATATTTATGTTGTTGGTTTCTGATTAACAATTTGAAGAAATACGTGGCAGCATAAAATTAGTCATAAGATATAATGTAAAACCAGTCGGGTATAAGAGTGTACATGCTTGTACTCGGTAATTTAATTCCCCACTTGGAGGTTTTTATTGAATCTCAGAAGCTCTCCGCCAAAAGAAATTTCGTCCCTTTCAGCTTTGAAGTGTATTCTTTAGACTTTTTTCACGTTGATGATGCCATTCTCAAATATATCAATGTTTTTTTGCCTTAATTCACTGAAACTAAAAGTGGTCCGACCAGACACAAGTGAGTGCTCTGAAAAACATTTAACGCTGCAGTCCGAATCGTTAAAAAAATAGCTTTAAAGGTTGGTTTAGCAGAATCATACCCTGGACCACTAATTATACTGAATGAATGCAAATAAGTGGACACTAACCCACTTACTAAAAATCTGAGAAATTTAATGACAACAGCTAATAAACGAAGGTCAAGAGAGTCAAATTTCATCAATCGAAATTAGTAATTTTTCTATAATTTTGAAAGTAAATTTGTCAAAGAATTCGTTGAGTAGTGTCAAAATTCCGCTTTAGGGGGCGGGAAAAGGGGATGAAATTTTTCTTTTTGAAAATTTTGTGTTTAAAATTTCATCAGCCTCAGTATGAAACTGTTGATTTGTTTAAAAAAGGTAATCCACGTCTCAAACACAAAAACATTATTATTTATATTAAGTTATAAATAGATAGAAGAAAGATTCTAAAAATAAACACCGCGACGAAATTTAACAACGAAATCCCTAGTAATGTGAAAACTTTATGGAATATGCGTCATCAATTGAAACACTTAGCACGGGTTGTTTTAGAGAATTTGAACATTTCATCAAATTATGAAAAACTGTGAAAGTTCTATTCAAGTTCTATTATTATTTCAGTCCTGTGAAGCAACTGAAATAATAATAGAACTATGCCAACCTTGTTGATATAACAGAACTTTAATAGGACTTTCACAGAACTTTAAAATTAACTTAAGAAATTTGATTAATTGTTAAAATTTTCTGAAAACACCCGTCCTTATTGTAATTGCCTAAAATGTTTATAGTTGGCCTAGGATAATAAACAATTCATGAAAGTTTCTCTAAAATATGTTATATTAGTATTTACACTAAGTGCTGAATTAATCAGGTACCATTTGTCAGAGGCGGATTTTACTCTTTTGTGTTCTAGAGTACTAATATTACAAAAAGGTATTGTGTTGTTGTAGATGAAAACAATTTTTAATGTTTTTTAGAAAATTGTATTTTTTGTATGAAGATTTTCAGGAAAAACATGCGGTGCATAGACAAACTGAAATTTACCGAAAATATAAATAAAAAAATAGAATTATATTTAACAAAAAAAATGTGACTATGATGATTTTTAAGATTATAAAATATATGTATAATAATACGATTATTATAGTAAATAACAAGCATTTGTCAATTTATTAGGTCTAAATTGCAAAGACCCCTAACGACATTAATAACGTATTATCTTGGCGTATTCAGTCAAGAGGAAGTTCTTGAATAAACTTGGCTGAATGTATTTACTGAAGAAGATATCTCTACTTGTCTACCTATACTCACGTAACAAATTTTAAACCCAAGTATGAACGTTCTTGAAGTAACAAACGTCCTTTAACATTATCATCAATATATTAACACGTCTATTGATTTCAATGATAAATTGATTTATTTACGGATTAAGGCGAAGCTTAGTGCTAAATCACTATTTTGATTAATCCTTATAACGAATTGGTGTACATTATCAATATCGAAAAATATGCTTAAGATAAATTGAAAATTTTCCTATCATTTCGCTTGAGTAGAATACAAATAAAAAAATATTTTACTCAGTAAATAATATAAATGTTAACTCTTAAAAAAATATTAACGCAATACTAACGCGAATTAATCCGCTGCTATACGCAAGCGAGCATGAGAAGAGGAATCTTCATTCCTGTTTTAGCGTTCTATTCAACCGCCAGTACTACCACTCTTTCTGCCACTATCACCGCGTGACGTCAAATAAATATTATCAACTAGTAGTTCTGTGAACAGTACAATTTGCGTCCCAAAAGATATAATTTTTTTTTAACTTGATTAATAAATCTAATCCAAAACTACATTTAAAAATCACATATATAACTTTTTTCTGGCCAATAGGTATCTATCTTAATTTTCATTATCCCGATATGAAAGGCACTATGATCATGAACTATAGCAGGATAAAAACGTTGTATCCAATGAGGCCATCACCCAGATCCGGAACCGGAACGTAACATGCAAATTTACTAACAGATGAAATGCTAAATGGTCGAGTTAAAACAGAAATTTGCTACGCCCAGTCAATAAGGTTTTGATTGCGAGGAAGTTTCTTGTATTGTTGCAGTAGTAGGGACAGTATGAGGTTTCTTCAAGTACAACAAATGAGGTTTCAACAAATACCTCTCTTTCTCGAACATTTCGCAATGCAATCTGAAACTTCGTGAACAACGATTCAACTAGGAAAACTAATTAAGCATTTTGTAAAGCTAAATAGATGCTCCAAACTTAGCAAAAACCGTATTTTTCAGGCATTAGCGAGTTTATATTTTAAAAGATTATTTAAAATAATGTAAAAAAAAGTACCTAGTTCGTAAGCTAAAGTAAAAGTCATCACTTATTAAGAACAATTTACAGTTAGCGAATTCTATATTTAGAACATTTGATTTGTTAAATTAATGAAATTTTGACGAACTTGTAAATCTACTTACTATTAAACAATACTGTCATGAAATCACTATTTGTCTAGATACACAACAAATGATTAGATTATTTTCACTGGCATTTAATACTAAGTTTCGACAGGGTTTTAACATTAAAACATGGGTTATGAAACAATTGTACAAAGTACCTACACAATTTCAAGACTCCATAACTCAAATAATTAATTCGTAATAATGATTAGCTTCCGCTTGGAAAGGCAGCTTACTGTAAAAAACGATACGACACGAACCCATTATTGGCAGAGCTATCCGGCGTTTACCTATCGAAAAATTTACGATTCTGCGGGGCTTAGTCGCCCTACTAAAAGTTACTACAAATTCGAATGATTTCGCTTCAAAGTTCAAATGGGTGCGCACAAAGATCCCGGCCTTGGAACAGAGGCGACTCATTTGTTCGAAGCCATTTGGTTTCGTACATTGAAAATTTTATCTACACTTTATCGATATTCATAGAATTTTCAGATTTTTTACAAAACTTTATCTTTTCGTTTTAGATATTTTCGTGGCGTTTGAATTAACGACATACATAGCGGCGATGTTTCGCAAATTTAAAGTTTAAATTTAGCAAATATTAAGAAAATTTTTAATTGAAATGATTTTATTTTTAAACATTTCTGTTTTGAACCTTGTGATTACGCATACTTAAATACATAATTTATTATTTAGACAATCTTTATCATTTTCAACGTCTCTGTGTTCCTTCCTACCACAAAACAAATATCTTCAAAACTCAGGTTCAGTCCTTCACGTCCTCTCATAAAAAACCCGAGGCCAGTTCATACATGAAGAAAATGTAAAAAAACCTTTTTATCATTAGTTGGATGGTTAATTAATAAAATTACTACTTTCGAATGTAGCCCTAAGGTTATCATTATAAATAATTGAAACAATTCCTGTCGGCGGGATTCATTTTTACTCGCGAAAAAATATACACAATTTATATTGATATTTCAGGTGACTAATCATTGCTGATAATAATTTGTTATCCTTTTGTGCTATGCCTAAAATCTTGTCTTATAAACATTATAATATTGGAAAAGTCAAAATATTTCACCAACAAATGTAGATATAATATGTCTCGACGTCATCTAGTGGTAAATTTAGCACTAACAAAGCCTTTCCTACAAAAATAAAGTTGGTTGTTTACAGGTGAAAAAATATATAATAAGCAGTAATTGTTGATTGAAGTACACATTGAATTATTTTGGCGTGTTATTAGCCGACGTACCTCAATGGTCTAGAGCAAGGCTGCCCAACCCCAGGCCCGCGGGCCACAATGTGGCCCGCGAACGAATTATAAGTGGCCCGCGTGAACCATTTAAAAAAAACCCGCCAATTTGAAAAAGTGTCGCGGGCCCGCGGTAAAACAAACATTGCAGCTTGCGCGCGGTCACCAGTGTTGCCAACGAAGGCGATTTATCGCTATTTAGGCTACCCAGAACGAGAATCAGCGACGAAAAAATCCAACCTGTTGAACTTACTTTTTAAACAAAAATACACCGGTTTTTGACATATGATGTTTTTGGGTGCGCGGAATTTTTTTTCCTCAGCGAAGTTCCGTAACAACCCCCCCCCCCCATGGATTTCAAATATTTTGTGGGGAGCACTCATTTTGAATTTTTGTTGTGGGGAATTATGTTTTATAGAAATTCTCTAACAACCCCCCCCCCATGGAAATAGGAACCGTTAGGTACTCAGTGGCCCGCCAGTGATTCAAAGGCGTCAATTTGGCCCAACTGTTAAAAAGGTTGGGCAGCCTTGGTCTAGAGCAACTGACCGGACATCAGAAGGTGCGTTATTTCAGGCTACTGATCATTATTTATAACTAGGTTACTTTGTTCGAACCACCATATTTTTTTAATCAATGACGACCAGTTTTGGATAACCGTTTCTTTCTCAGGCAAATATATATACTAACATAACATTGCAAAATATTAGGCGAACATAAATTGTTAAGTGTTGAAATGGGTCTTGTCACGCCTCCACCCCCACTTCAACACTTATTAAAAAAAAATTCAATAATGTTTTCACTCACTTTATAAAAACAGTTTATTTCTGAAAATATTCTGCTGTGTATTTATTATTACACGTGTCAGTTGTTTCACCTTTTGAAGGCCTGTCAGCTGTCAAGCGGTCGGACGTAATAACAATTACACAGCAAAATTTGTGTATAAATCAACGGTTCTTATAAATAAAATAATAATGTTATTGAATATATTTAAAAAAAGGGTTATACTAAGTATTGAAGTGGGGGTGGAGGTGTGAAAAGGACCACGTCAATTCTTAATAATATATATTCACCCATTATTTAGTAATTTTATGTTATACATGTATGTTATGTATAATGTATATATACATTAATGTTATGTATACATTTTGATCTAAGAAATAAAAGATTTTGTCAAAACCGGTCAGCTTTAATATAAAAAATAAAGTGGCTTAAACAAAGTAATATCGTTAAGTTTATTTATAATAGAAGTAATTTTAACCAACTGTTCGGAATTACTTTGCCGTCAAGAAATTATCTCATAAAGTTACATTGATCTAAGGTTTGATGGTCTTAAGTTTTGCATGGTTAAAAAAAACGTCGTTGAATAGTACATTTCTCTCACCAAAAAATAAGTCATTGAAGTGAAACCAATTAAAAAAAATCTTTCTGGAGTCACACCCAAGGAATCGACCAGCCATGGTTCAAAAGATCGGTCGAATGCTTGTTTCCAGCAAAGCTATAGCAAAACTCGACAATGGACATGGATAGAATATTACATCTGGAGAAGAAGTTCTCATTATTCCCTTTTATTAATAGTTCCGTTTACGCTTCTTCAAATGAGTTTCCATTTCCTTGGTGGAGATGGTATTAAATTCACTCAACCGATTGCTGCGCTCAGAACTCCATCGCAGGAAAATGATTACCTTAAATAGGTAGATATTGTATCAGTCCATCTCATTTACGTTGCATAAATCATGTTCTATGGGTTCAAAACAGTTCTTCCAATGAAACGTTTTCATCGGGGAATGCGCGTCGGAAAAATGTTTTGTTTTCTTTAAAAGCGGCAAAGGATAAGACGAATTTTCAGTTTACTTTACGATTGATAACTTTTATGAATAAAACAAGATACAATCCTTTAATAACACATCCATAGTAATATAGCACGTAGGTATGAGTATTTAATAAATATATTTTTAACTTTGAATTTACCTATATTAGTTTCGAAAAGGTGAAAGATTAACATTCAGATATGAAACGTTGCTTGAAATGGCTATAACCGTTTTTGACGAACAGATCTGAATAGCAAAGTACTTCCCCAACCTTTCTATTTCCTATGATCTTCAGCCTCACAACGTACCCCAGTTGGGGGAAGCCATAGCCTTGCTGCTCTAGACTGTTTTGAGTAGTTGGAACACTTGTGCGGTATTCACATTTAAAAAAATTACATTTCCTAATACCGCATAAAATAACGCTAGTTTCCACATCAACAAAACAGTATCAACTCACCTGCTTATAAAACCAAATGTTCCATTTCTTAGATAAAATGAGCACTCTCTTTTTGCAGACGTGATGAAATGAGACGTGAATTTAAATTCCATTCTTCAAATATCATTTGTTCTTTTCCTCACGGTGCTAGGATCATCTCATTGAAATTGCTGAACCACACACTGATGAAAAATGAGGTACCTTTACAAATGCCACCTTCAAATAAAAACCAAAAGTAAAAAGACACTGTCTAATCTTACCAGCTAAACACCCAGTTTATTATTAATTTATTTAGCCACCCTATTTTCCCAACTATTCAGGTATTCTCCAGACGAGATACATACGTTTTATTTAATTATTTTAAATACACTTCTATAGTAGTCCCAGTGAGAGAGCTATACTTTTGTGTTTTTCGTTTTCATACAAGACTTGTGAGAAGGAAGAGAACGATTGTCGAAGACGTACGTACGAGCTCTGGCTGAGACTGGTTTACGTTTATTTCCAATGAAATTTTTATTTATGTGGAAAATAATACAAGGCAAAGCCTAGTAAATAAGATATGTTTATCAGTATGAATTATAAAGCACAAAAGAAACCACGTTTTTCGCAAGTGGGTATAATTCAAAGATAATATAAAAAATAAAGATGTGGCATGAAAGCGCACCGACTTGCACGATAAAATGCACGATGAAACTGCACGGATAAAAACGACGGAACCAGTAAATTTATGCATTGAATGCATGAATGATTGGTAGAAACAAAGGCGGGAAGCGCGCTGCTGGGCAAATATGAGATTTGAGGTAGTTCGGTTAAACGATGTAAGCGACACGTTTCGTAATAATATTGCATTATTTAAAAGTCCTATTTTTCTTTATGTACATCTGGAGGTTTAGCACGGACGATCGTTAAAGCCCTGTGTCAATACGATATAGACTAAATTCGTGATCTATGATCAAATAACAATATTCCGTAGCACGGTCAACGATCGACAATAAATTCCGAATAAAAAAACCGCAAAACCTAACACAGCTCCTTAGATATCAGTTAGATTTGGGTGAATCTTAATTTACGCAACTTTTATTAATAATATCGTTGTGAAATTACTGCTTTCTTAATGAACGGAGGCAGAATAACGAAGGTCATAGCATTGAAAGACGTCATTTATGCGATCAAATAAATCCGTTTGAACTTGGACAGATAAAATTCCGATACTTGCTTCGTATATCTCGTATTATGGTAACTCAGTTGTGAATAAAGACCTCATTAACTAATTAATTCCCTTTTTAGTGCCAAAAAGTAAATACGGATTGCCAATGCATACAAAGATTAGTATTTCAATAAAAAATTTCCAATTTATTATTATTTGTACTTAACTGAATGAATTTTGATGTTTGAAACAATAAAATTAATGTACAAGATTTTCCAATAAGAGGTGTTATTTTGATATTCAATCGTAAAATATCAATGGTTCCGTTGCTTGTGTGGCACGTAGCGCCGTCTTCTTGAAAACAAACGTTGTCCAGATCAATACCATCCAATTCCGGCCATAAAAATCATTAATCATCTCTCAATAGCGCAATCCATTCACCGTAACTGTTGCTCCAGCCTCATTTTCGAAAAAGTAAGGTCCAATGACTCCGCCGGACCATAAACTGCACCAAACAGTCACACATTGAAAATAGAGAGGCTTTTCAACAATAATTCTTGGGTTTTTCGAGCCACAGATGCGACGATTTTGCTTGTTGACGAAGCCACCGAGGTGGAAATGAGCCTCATCACTCAAAATGATTTGCACTTGATTCACTCAAGTGAAGTTTGAAAATAATAATTTCAATGCGTTGTTGAAGCATGTATCATTCCATTTTTATTAATGGCGTAATGTAATGTAACGTAATCAAATGTCAAAAAATGACAGCTTCGAAAGTAACATCTACCGAAATAGCAAGGTATTCAAAATAACACCACTTATTGGAAAACCCTGTACATTGGCAGTCCGCATTTACTTTTTGACACTAAAAAGGGAGTTAATTAGTTCACGGGGTCTTTAGTTATGACTAGCAACTTTTGCTGCTCCAAGTTGGAACTGAATCAATTGATCGCGTTTAGATTGTCGATAAATCGTCCATACGATTTATTTCAACTCTAAGGGCTTAGTTAGTTCATTTCCATGAATGAATTATTTATTCATTTATTTATTCATTTATTTATTTAACGCCCAGAGGGCTTTTACATGGTTGGTAGTATAATTTTAATTTGACAAATACTTTCAAACATAAAAAATAAGAATAAAATTACATTTGATAAAAGCTATGTAACAAGTTATACAAACACAAGAAACAAAAACAGAAAATTACAGCTATTTGTTGGTTTACATGATGTGTTTAGGAGTATTGTTGAAATAAATGTTTTAAATGATCCACAAAACTTGCCAAGTTGGTATTGAATATGTCAATTATAAAGTTATTTTGCATAATGAATGACATTATCCAAAAATTCGTGCATATTGACAGCTCATCACACACAGAGGCCTCGCAAATAGCAGCGGCTTTTATCTACCGACTGTCGGAATCATATTTTGACCATGCTCGCGAACATCGGTAACTAACCGTAGATGACGGATTTCATCAATATCGTATTGACAAAGGGGTTTATGGATCGGTATAAAATCATCGAAATTGTAAATTATCGATGTCGCTGTGC
This sequence comes from Hesperophylax consimilis, assembly GCF_061612785.1. Lineage (NCBI taxonomy): Eukaryota > Metazoa > Arthropoda > Insecta > Trichoptera > Limnephilidae > Hesperophylax > Hesperophylax consimilis. The sequence continues at coordinate 7,006,495 of NC_142866.1, forward strand.
TAAACCCTCTGCTGTATCAGTGTTCGTAAGAATTACGCAATACTTACAATATATTACGTAATTACGTATTACGTATTCTTTAATCATCAATCTTTCCAAAATATTTCTAGATTGCCTATTCCCATTCCACTTTAAAGGTTTCCGCGTTCTAAGACAGTGTCGATATTTCTCAGCAAGAGCAAGAATTCTAGGGAAATGGAAGAATAGTATATGAATTTCTACGAACGTATTAAAGTATTATTTGATAACGACTTAAACAAAAGTATGAAGCTTTTTCCTTGAATATTCAAATGTTGCAGTTATCAAGAATGTAAAAAAAATCTTGACTTGTTTGTATGATGTTTGATTTTATGCTATCATAGGTACCTAAAAATATTTTTTTTCATTTTATTTGTATTTTAAATTTTATTTTTTAATTTAATTATTGTATATATGTTATGTAATATGTTGTTAAATAGTAGAAACCACAAAATATCTAGGACATGTCATCGACGGATTAACGGATGATGACAATATTGACAGGCAGAGGCGTGTACTGAGTATAAAATGTAACATGCTCAGTAGAAGATTTCGGTTCTGTAGTTCACGAGTGAAAAGGACGCTCTTCTTAGCTTTTTGAAATACCCTGTACACATGCGAGCTCTGGGCTAATTTCAAGAAAAGAACAATGGAAAGGCTTTGGGTGCAATATAACAACGCTAACCGATTGATGTTTGGACTCCCCAGGCACTGCAGTGCCTCCTCAATGTTTACAGAAGGGCGAGTTCCAGGATTTACAGCTCTGTTAAGAACCAGGATTGCAGGACTGAGGAAAAGGATAAACCATTCCAGAAACATTCTTATCATAGAATCCCGTCTGACTTCAGGATCGAGCATTGAAGACCATTGGAGAAAGATACTTGCTCCCACAATCTTAGATCCGATGGATTCCCGTGCTTCTCTGCTTTAATTTAATTTCATTTTCTATTTAATTTTAAATTTTTTTTATCTCTTTTTATTTATTTTACTTTATGTAAATACTATCTGTACTTATATCCTCTATGGGATGTGTGGGATTGCACTAACCTCCCCACATCCTGGAATAAAGAATTTATTATTATTATACTGAAATTACGCAATCCTCGTACACTTGCTGAATCTCAAACGAAGATTTGAATCAGAAAAAACCCAGGACCTTCGCTTTGCCGGGGCGCCTCTCTACTATTTTTTTGAATAATTCAATGAAGTTATTCAAAAAAATATATAAATCGTAGCTTTTCTGCCGGGTATATTTCGTTTTTTGAGAGTGTTCAAATGATTTGAAATGAAATTTTTATTTTATTTCAATCGTTGTTTTTTCTAAATAATGTAGTCATAAAGGATTCATGAACAGCCTTTTGGTTATCTTAATAAACCTTCTCGCTCACCTTGGAAGTATTTCTCATTTTAAAAAGGTAAGATTGTTAGATACGATCTATCCAATAATTCAAATTTCTGTAATATCCATACTTCTTTCCATCAAAAAAATAGCAGAGTCGGACCTTTTCCCTCGACCGGGTACCATTTTTTGGCCATCAGAGACCTCATATTTTAACGCGAGGTGTATATGATAATATATATTTTATATTCCTATCACCCTCTGCCAATGACCACCCGTAAAAACCAAGTGGATCTGGAATCTGGGCATTTTTATGTCCTTTATCACTTTCCGCGCAGTAAAATATGATTCAGCTATGTTTGAAAGAGTTTTCTTCGTATCAAACAATTTTTCTCAGTCGTAAAAAGTTTTAAAAAGACCAAGATAACGCGGGCGAATTTCTCCATTTTTGAGCAAATAATATTGTTTAACTTGCAAACAATTAATTGATAAAAAAACCTTTTTTTTTAAATATTTTATTTTGGCGGAAACGTATGCCTTCATACGTAAAAATTTCTTATCTCTAAATAATATAAAATAAAGTCACTAGCCTTGTCTACGCAACGGATTGATGGAATTTCAACTATCGTTCAGAAAATTTCTTGTGCAAGGCTTATATATAATACATAAAAATTATTTTTATAGAAAGTACAGAAAAGTCTTTACTTTTTAAGTCGTAAAAAATATTTTCTGGCGCTTAAATTGCTAACGCTAAAACTTATGAGATAGGTCAAAATAATGTACTATGGAATTGTAATACCTTGGACAGGCCCACAAAAAAGTGTGCAATGATATATGTCTTAGCCTATTCAAGGTTGGAAGAAACATTCGTTCCTTGAAATTTATTTAGCAAACTTGGAAATGAATTTGAATTGATTGGTAGTAACCTTTTTTCTCCCTTCTCCACATGCTTCATAACGTCCAGAAGGGGATGTCGTGGTCTGTTAACGAGGAAAAAAACCTCTGAAAACCATATTATTTGAATATTAATTTTAATTATTTTCAGGTTTATTTCATTCAAAAGCAAACGTCGCGTCAAAATCCTGCACGAAAAACCTATTTGATTTTCACAAAACGTACGGAAAAAGTTTTCCGAAAAAATGTTTCCCCAAATAACCTTTTGAGTGTCAAAGCATTATCTTTATATCATAATATAATTCACATTATTTGGAAAGAAGGGTCATGCTTTGTCGCCCGCGCTGACTCAGTTCCTTGCACCCAAATACCATGAAGGAATATTACGTTATGATCCCTTTTTCCTTGTGGACTCGACAAAATATTTTATGAACCCCTCTATTAGGTGCGCGTTAATGATGAAGACGTGGTCTTTCGTGTTTGTAAAATTAATACTTGTCATCGCAAAACACACTTCCTGTTGTTTCCGCGTGACAAAGCGCGACGCAACATATCTTCACTTTGCCAGCTTGGTTTCTTAATTTCTTGATTTCCGTAGATCAATTTCAGGAATGCTTGGCCCTACTCGAACGATCAAACTTAATGCAGAGTAAAAAGCGTGTACAGTCGGTTGTCCTATTTTAACCATAAATGTATTTTTAATGTGAGTACCACAAATAATCCCAATTATCCACAGCCGTGGCATGCAATCATTTAAAAAAAAAGAAAATAACCCAATACAATAAGAAACAAATATTACAAGAAATCGCTAATCGGGGTATATTCGAAACTGTAAGGGGTTGAAAAAGATGGGGGAGAGGAAGATTAAAGAGGAAGACAAAAAATACAATACAATAAAATATTTCAAGAAAAGTCCAAATTAACTACTTTTTATTATTTTCAATGATAAACTAATGTTTTTTCATGCATACCACGAAGGATATCATATTATTTATTTATTTGTAAGAAAAAAACAGCTTTTACATAATATACAAGTTAACTGAAGTCAAGCCACAGAAGTTTCTTATGCTAAAGTTGATTGGAAATGAAGTTTTAATATCTTAAAATTAATTTAGGTTTATAGGAAGGGAGAGGTAGAGGAATATAGGAAAAGGATAGGAGATGCTCTCGATGCATTCCATACTATTATATTAATAATCTATCGTACGCATTATTTCATATCGATCTTTATTTAGGTTATTACTAAAAATGTCAATTTTGTATTATACTGTGCAACATACACGAGGAATTGAGGATTTTTTTTCGAATATTTGTTCTACACGAGGGTAAATGAAATAGATTAGATGTCGGGTTGATCTAGACGGAATATGAAGATTTATTAAATTAGTAATTTTTGATGAGTCAAGACCATTATTTAGAATTTTAAACAATAAGATTTGATCAAAAATTAGACGTCGTGTTTGGAGGGAGTTAAAATTATGAATTTAATGGATTCTGTACAATTTGAGAAGTGTCAGTTTAGTTTATAATTTATGTGTTTTTTTTAAACACGAAAATTTAACGAACTAATAATTATTTCAGCAATAATTTTTAATTCGAAACACCTGTATTTTTAGTGGTCAAATATAATTATTTTTAATGATTTAACAAAAAAGTAACATTATTTACATAAAATATCTAAATTATTTCACCTAATTTTTATACATAAGATGAACCACCATAATAAAGCTGTTCTTGTGTTTATGGGGGAAGTGTTGTTTTGCTCGATGTTTTATATTTATATACCAAAGTATTCAGTTTATATATTCAGTATGCTTTTTAACATGAAAAATAAAATCTTTAATGTTGTTAATAATTCGGATACCATCTGGTAATGAAGTAAATTTTTTTGCTTAAAGATATTTATAGTTTAATAACCCCATTGTTTTTCTTCATTTTGGAGTTGGAAAAATTGAAGATTGTCTGAGTAAGTTATTGATTATGAATGGTGTTGTTTTATTTATAATATTATCTCTATAAATTAGAAATGTTGAATGGTAAAAGAATAATGCATTTAGTTTTCTGAAAAACTAATATTTAAGAGACAGGGTTTTTCTATACATAGCACAAAGGATAAATATTATTTATAAGCATTGATTATTAGCCTGAAACACCGATATATATTGAATAACACACCCGAGAAAAAATATTGAGTAATTTGGTGGATTTTGAATAAACCGACATAGCGCAATTGGTAAAGCACCTGACGGGCATTTAAAAGTTTGCGAGTTCAATCCACGTCAGCGGAATGTATTTTTTCACTACAGTTTTTTCAATGTACATAGGTGTTTCAGGCTAATAATTATTGCTTAAAATTAATAAATTTATTTTTACTAGTTAGTGATATTGTGGGTGATTTTAACGTCAGAAATAAACTCATTTTACTTAATTTAAGGGAGATTTGTACAATATGTACATGCATATACATTAGGGTGTATCGATTTTTAACTTTTTTTTTGTTTTCAAAATTCCAAGTTGAAAAAAAGTTGCTACTAGGTACCACAACTTACAACAAAAAGTTTTGGATTTGTAAAAAAATGTTTAGGTCTCCCGCACAAGGCCTAAAGTTTTAATTTTTTTCAAAAAATATCAATTTTTTTTAAATTTAAAAAAATAAAATCGTAACTTTTGTGTTTATTCCAAGTTAAAAAACAGTATTATTAGGGCATAAAAATAAGTAAGAAACGATTTTTTTAATAAAAAAATGGATTTTAGGTCTCCCGCACAAGCCCTAAAGTTTGTTAGTTTTGATGAAATTTTGTAATTTTGTGTACATATAAAAACCATGTTTTTTTAAAGTTTTAACTACCTATTTATTTATATTCCCTAATATTACTATTTTTTAACTTGGAATAAACACAAAAGTTACGATTTTATTTTTTTAAATCTAAAAAAAAAAAGTTTTTTTTTTGATAAAAATTAAAACTTTGGGCCTTGTGCGGGAGACCTAAACATTTTTTTAAAAATTCAAAACTTTTTGTGGTAAGTTGTGGTACCTAGTAGCAACTTTTTTTCAACTTGGAATTTGAAAACAAAAAAAAAGTTAAAAATCGATACAAACTAATATACATATACAGGGTGTTGAGGAACGTACTCGATTTATTTTAACAGCTATTCCTGACATTTTTAATTTTTGTGTACATTTTTGTTGTAATGTTGTAACTGGTCACTCAGTTGAGTAAAACCCCCCAAATGCTAGCTGTTACAACATTTAGCTAGCTGTTACAACATTTACTGACTTTCTATGTTTTTAGTTGGAAAAAACGTCAAAATGTCACGTGAGACTAAAATTTCATTTACTGAAACACTGGTTAAAATAAGTCAAGTACATCTCTTAATACCCTGTATAATTGACAAGTAAATGTACATATTGCACATATTATATAATTTGTAGAAATACAAAATGATGCAAATAATTAGATAATAACAATTTTAAAACAGAGATAATAAAAAAATAATTATTCAAAGTTGTTCAACAAACACGGCTAAAGCCATTTAAAAAAATAATATTTTTTTGAAGTTTTTCTTTTTGCATTTAAGATGATAGTTAAGATAGAGCAGTCAACCCCTTCCAGTATCTATGGGGAAGGTAAACCTGCTATTGATAATTCAAAGCTTCAAGTCCCGTCTCCGCCGCATTATTTGTCATTGCAATGCAAATTCTTCCATTCAAAGACTGCATAGAATTGCTAATGAGTGTTGCTCCGTAGAAGTTTCAGGAATAAATATAAGTGTGCTCCAACTTTAACTCAGTATATTTGAAGCCATGAAGCCAAGCCATTACGAAATCTGTTTCTTTTTTTCATAAATGCTGAATATTATTTCAACTTTTTACAACTGTCATGAAAATATCACATTATTAAAAAAATTAAATAGTGTCGACGAAATGAACGTATCCAAAAATGAAAAACGTACTCTTTCCGAGAGCATATAAAATCGACTCTTTCAGATTTGAATATTATAAAAAGGACTTTTTTTTGTAAAAATAATAATTATTAAAAAAATTTGCAAACCTTCACCCGGTAAACAATTTTGCGTTTTTCCGTTAAATCGAACTATTTCAAATTCTACTGGGGAGGTTCTATTGTAAATTGTACAAAAAGAAAGCTGGTTTTTTTCTCTGTCTTAATCGGTTTAACCGGTAAATCTAACCATAATTGAAAAGGAGAAAGAACGACTTTTACGATGAAGTATCATTTGGTAAAAGATGTAGCACTATGTGACTCGAGTATTACATGCTGTGGACCCTCAATCAATTGTTTAGTGCAACAGACCAATTTTCGTTTGCAAATTCTAATCTTTTATATATCTCATTGAGTTTATTTATTACCTGCATATTATCATATGTACACAAGTAAAAACATTTGAGAATTGTGTTGTGGTTCGTTACGTTTTTTTACTTAGTAGGGTTGCCCGGGTTCATGGGGTGAGGTTTGTCTGGGTCTTGGTGGTGGATGTGTTTGCCAACCTACTCCGTTGCAGGTCGGATCGGGAGATAATGATGGGGGAGAACTTTGAAATCTCCGACCGCACTCTCTCTCGGGTCTCCGAATGCACTCTTCTCTCATTCCTTTCCCTAAAAATAACCTTCACACAGCATCCCCAAAGACGACAAAGGCCCTGAGGGCATTTTTTTCCTTAGGGCCACCTGCAAAAGCGAATGTAAAAAAATCAGATTTATTGAATAACGGAATTATTTGAATACACATAATAGTTTGAGTTGACATTCAAAAAAAAATATATAATTAAGGAGCCAACAAACAGATAGGTGTAAAACTACCACCAATTGCAATAATCATATCAATTGCAAAAACCCCATTGCAACAGAAAGCTGTGAAAAAGCACAGACCATAAAAAGAAGCAGTGCCATCGCCAACCAAACTCACTGTAATTAATCTTTTTTCAATCAATATTTTAATTTATCACTTTGTACTATCATACTTCTTGAATCATTAAATAATTATTCATACAAAACTTTAGAATAAATCTTCTGTTATTTATTTAAAATGCCCTCTATCGCTGATGTCTTCAGAAAATATGAATAAAAAACACCTGTTATATAGAGAAAATATTGAATCTTAACAAATTCCTTTCGACTGAGAGCCCCTTAATGCCCTGGCAAGTGGTTCCTTGGCTCTGACTTTGCTGCCGTACCCTCTAAGCTGCCGCTGCGTTGCTAACGACCTGGAGGGGCTGAGACCGGTAGGGGTGGGGTAAGAGGCGATTTATTATCCTGCGAAAAACCCCTTTACAGAGTCTACTTTACGCTAAGCTGACCCATAAAGCATGTCTAGTAAAACATGAGTATTTTACAGAAATTTAATTTTGACGATCGGATGAGTTACATACCGGTCAATAGAGAAAATATTTTAGTCATTTGTTAATATTTAAAATAACATAAATAACACAATTTTTAAAACTAAAAAAAATAAATAATTATATTACTTTTCAATTGACTTTTTTTAATTCGTTATTATTCGTCCTAACTGACTCCTGTTTCAAGATGGCCATGTAATTAACATTACTAGATACAATTTCTACATATTGTTACTAGTTAATTATTATTTAATAGAGTTGATATTTACGGATAGAACTCGATTATATTCTTATTTGCATAACTAAACTTATTTGTACATGATCTCAGCAGTAAAGTAAAGCTTGTTTTAAAACACCGAATGCCCAATTTCTACCGATTTATAGCAAGTTTCTCGACAAGTCTTTAAAAATTTAATTTCCGGAAAAAATAAGTTATTTTACATTTGTTACGCCGAAACGTTAATCATATGAAATTTCCTCTCAGTAAGCAATCTCCGAAAATTATGAAAAAATAATATGTTTTATGAATGAAAAAATTCACAGTGTATCTTTAAATGCAACTAAAGCAATTTCGAGAGAGTTTTGCACTATTTCAAACGAGTCGTTCATTTTCGCTTAATTATTATCGTTATTTAATATTAGCGCGCTCCCTCTTACATTCGTATTTTCTTTCAAACCATCTTTGAACGCTTACTACTTTTCATAATTAAAGCTATCTATAATTTATTTATTTATTTATTACACGCCCTAGTGGGATTTTCTTTAAAAAAAATACAATCATTTTGTATCAGAGTAAATACTTAAAAATTAATACAATAAAGAAGAATGTAAATTAATAATAATGTTTAAAACAGAAATTTAAAAAGTTCCATGTAAGCGGTTATAATTATAGTTCCGAAAAATGACGCAGTATTGTAACAATTTAAGTCAAAAGCGTATTTAGTAGAGCTCGACATAGAGCTTGATTTAGATGGCGACGTACCCTCGCGCTAGAAAACTATAATTAATGTACGTTTTCCACTAAGGCTGCAAGATAAATAAGGCAGGTAATTAACTAATACGCTGGGATGAGAGATACAAGACACCATAGACCAGGAGTGACGTGAATGGCTCATTAAGACTAAACATCTTTTCGCCGGCTGGATTCTCCGCAGCAGAAACAGAGAGGGAGGATGACCTTACAAAACTTGGTCTAGATTACTTTGATTTAAAATTTTGTCAGAACAAACTGCATTTAATTCAGCTTCTTGGATGCATAACATCACCAGTCTAGGTGGTGATGTTGATACATATTAATAAAAAACTTGACAATTAGTTTGATGGTTCTAATACTAATATATTTACAACCATCGTTCAGTTAAATTTAATCGGTTTTGTAAAACACATTTGGTTTAATTTTAGCCAGTAAGTTTACTAACAAGTATATTTTTTCATATACATTTACACGACAAAGCGATCGGATTTGATTCAAAGGAAAATGTCAAAGTACGCTGTTAAAAAAAATCTTCTGTAAAAAACTATTCTGCCAAATGGCTTACAGACCTGCCAATGTTTATCACTTTACCCCTTTACCACTTGAACTCATGTTTTTACCCAGTCAAGAGCGATTGACAATGCTTTTCCTCTCTCTCCTTCAGCATTCCCCTTGTGGGCGCCGAGCCATCATTCTGGAATTTTCGAAGAAGGGGATAAAAGGGAAAAAAGGGAACATAATATATTGATAGCACCACGGCGTTTTTTCATCATTGTCTTATCTTCATAACATCTTGGATCTACAGGTTGCTTGACGTAATTCCACCTGTCTTTGTGTCAAGAGTGCCATTTTATTTTTTAACAGTAAGTGTTTTTTCATGTTGTCTATTAGATTCTTAATTAAACGGATTTAATACTTATTAGGTTATAATACGGACATAATATTATTAGGTTTATAACTTACTTAAAAATTTTGCGATGCTTTTTTTACTTAATTTTAATAACTTAGTAATTGGTATGAAATGTGTAGGTACGATGTTGAATTTGTGACCGGATAATTGAAGTATCAACAATGTTTACATTTTATTTGCTGTAACATATTAATCTAATTGGAAGTTATTTACTTCGAAAACAAAATGTATCTGAATTAAGTCACTGCTTCCCTTCTTAGGGTAGTAGAATCCATATCACCCCTGATTATAATTAAATACTAACGTCTAGAATAAACTACTTTAGGTTTTTGCGAAGCTTCTTCCGTATTCCATCTTTCTTACATAAAACATACCGCCGAGCAATTACAAACTAGATAAAGAGATTATTAATTTATCTTATTACATCGGTTCATTGAAAGATTCCCTTATTCCTATTCGACTGACTTGAAGGAAAAAAAATTGAAATTGAAAAATACATGGAAATTATATATGTATTCAAGTTAGTTAACAAAGCCGACGTCACACCAATCTAATTTAATTTCTCTGTGGTATTACACTGGGAACATTTTCTAAATTTATTTGTTATGTGAGACCCCACGAGAATTCTAACTGCCCCCAACCATCTGGAGCCTACGATATCCCCGATTGGGGTATGTTGTTAGGCTAAAGATATTGGGGAAGAAGATGAGAAAGAGGAAGGTAGGAAAGTATCTGGCTACCAAACACGGCCAAAGCCATTTCAAGCAACGTCTCAATTCTGAATGGTGGTCTTAGACCAGGGATATACTGAGAGTATCTTCCACACAAAATATGTATATATCGCTAAAATATTAAACATAATTTTAAAAGAGTAAACTGTGAAATAACACAAAATAATTAAATAAAATTTACTTGAGCACGCCGGGATTTGAACCCGCAACCTTTGGCTTGCTAGTCGTGAGCCTTACCCCTAGACCACGGAGGCCGTCAAAACTATCCAATCCATTCTGGAACAAAGGCCAAATGACTTAAATTTTAGATTATTTTTAAATATCTTTTTATTTTCAATTAAAATTCGGCGGATTTTGAAAGCGTGAAATTAAATCGAGACGTCTTACCGGCTTGCAACGGAGGCCATTCGATGAAAATGACTTTCAAAGTATCAATATAAATTCTTAAGAACTTGGGTTACCTACAGATGGGTTCCATCAGAAGATATTAGTATTCACATTGAGGGGGTTGAAGAGTGCCTTCTTTTAAATTTTCACACATTATTAAAACGAAATTAGGGAATAATAATGGCAAGAATTTTTGTGTCTATGATTGTGTGATAAGCGTATGCGTTGGTTTATAGTTACAGTGCTGTGAATAGTAAATAGATTTTTTTTTTTTTTTTGTATTTATTTTATTTATTAACGCCCTATTGGACTGTTAAAATAGGATTTTATTGAAAACAGCAGTATAACATTTAAAAAATAAAAGAAGATAAAAAAAATTAAAATCATAAATAAATTATGAATATTTAAGCTACTTAGCACGTGCTTTGATTATGATAACTCGTTACTTACTTTTACTAAAAAGTGCTGAATTAAAAATATTAGTCAATTCTATTTATTCATTGTCAAGTCTACGAATTCTCTCCATGGCAGTAATGAACACGAGTAATATGTAACATCTAGTGTGATTCGGAGGTACAATTAATGTCAGTAACTTTAAAGCATCAGGGCAGTCAATTCTTGAATTAAAAATTTTGTACAATAAACTCTCGGTTAATTTCGATAAATTCAAATAAATGATTTCGTTTAAAGGGATTTCAATTTCTAAATAAATAAAGCTTAAAAAAATAATTAGAATTTTTTTCTTTCTTGCTGACTTCTAAACAGCGATCATATAGTAATTTTTATGGTTTTTAGGTTATGAGTTGCGTTTCTGAAAATAAATCCAAGCCTTTGTAATCCTATTTTATACAGTTACAATATGATTCAAGAAGCGTAATTTTGAGCCAAATACAACGCTATTGTCATTATAATTATTCAAATATGTTTATTAAAGCTGCGTTGACAACAAATTATAAATATTTTTTTTCACGGGGGTAGAAGGATTGCTCGTGTTCAGTTTTTTTTAAATATATAATTTTATGCGTTCTATGATATGCTCCTTTAAACTGACTGATCGTTACTAATATAAAACATGCTGGGGAGCTCATAAAGAGATATCTAACGCGCCGATCGCGATCATTAGTTTATTACGGAGGGCGCGATATACGCAGAGTGGAATAAATCACGACGTAGATCGTTAAGAAAATAGCACTCCCTGTATTCTGTTTATAAACATATTTATGCTAATTTTCCGAGATGGAGGAAGCCACGAATGAGGGAATGGTAACCGCACCAAGCCTTGTATGAAAAATACATTTTAACGTGCATGGAAATAGTCGTAGAATTAAAAAAATCGTCTAAGAGGATCACAAAGAACGTAATCACGTACCAGACGCGTTACGAATGTAATTTTGTAGATCCAGCCATGTTATTTTGAACCTCAAAAGGCCTAGATAAAATTACAAGTTCAAAAACTGATTTAATGTTTGCAATAGCAAACGATGTACATTGCTGTACGATTGGCACATTTATGTAATATTACAGAAAGACACACTAACACCACACATTTCCACCAAGATTATAAATTTTATCAGCACAGTATTTATTAATAATCTCAATGTTTCATCAGGTGGTGAAATTTGAATGCGCGCCCTGAGATTTCGAATTCGTAGCCAAGGATCGGAACCATTTATTTTATCAACATATTTGACGTGTTTATAACATACATTAATTACGAATAATAACTTGACGTTCATTCTAAAACTTACTTTCCTCAAAATGACTTGTGTTGCGCTATTCATTGTTGCTCGCCGGTAATACGGTTTTCTACCCAATTTAAATATATATGCGTAAATAACAGATTTCTTAATCCAATAATAATAAGCATGTAACAATTTACATAACTCAATCAAATTATAAAACAATAGTATATATATTTTCGATGTTTGAAACCCTCAAGGCCAGGGTAGTGATATAATTATATGTACCCATGTAGACCTACGCGGAATTTGTTCGGTACGAACAATTCGTGGTATTCCAGTAGATAAAGGCTGTAAATTAAAGTTAATTGTTTCAAATTACGTAACTAAAAGGTTATTCTGTCTATGTGGTGGTAATTTAAATTATTTGTAACATTTCGTTATGATCCACACTTCGATTTCCATCGAAAACTCAAAAGCAGTATTTAAAACCCCTGTACATCCATTAGGTGGTTCTTATGTGAGAATAATATAAACATGTTCGTTATAATCCATACATCGTTTTATATCCAAATATTACGTTGCCATTCATCGTTGTTCGTGCAACGTTTTCAATTTTCGGAATGTTCATGGGTTCGACTTTTCGAATTGTGATGTTCGTAAAATATTCTCAGAAGCGCTGAAGCCGGGAATAATTCGCGGATAAACTTGCGTTATTCAAATAAGTTTTTGTAGAATAACGATGGCGTTCGCATGCCTTGGGACTGTTTGCCTCCTCGGCTGGAAATAAGTGGTCAGAAAGGCATAGCTCTGGGAGAGGGCTAGCCGCTACAGTATAATCATATATATCTATAATCTCGTGGAAGTTGAAAGGCGAGTGGATTCTTTAAGTGATAAATAAAATTAATTATTGTTGCTTAATTGTGAAAGCGGTAGCTTTTTGATTTGAATAACCCACGAGAGTTCCAAAACTGCTCCTAGCTTACCGAAGCCAGTCAGTATATGACAGTATTTTCGTATGTTGAGATCCTGAAGGGTATGGAGGGGGCGGAGAAGTAATTGGTCAGCAAAGTTTCAATTTTTACCATAATTATAAAGCCAACTTATTTCTTCTGCCGATTCTAAAATTTTCCTAACAAAGCATATTATTCATCGTTTCATTGTATTAAACTGCCAGCTAATGTTGACGATAATCGTACCACATTCAGCTGAACCACGAAAAAGAAAAGGGGATTCCATTCCTCTTATAATTCATTATAGCGCTGTAGCGATGCTACGAGAATATTCGCCAGTGCAAAACGCATTGTAGCGTGAACTCTCTAGACGCAATGCGAGCATTCGGCGTTTCTACCTACAAGTCTGAATGTTCTCGACTCACCGGGCGGCTATGTAATGAGGCGCGTCGAGATGTTCTCAGTCAGTCATTAATTAGCAGTTTTTTTTTTTTTTTTTTTTTTTTTTTTTTTTTTATTCTAGATAAAAGAAAATTACATTTTTCACTTATTTAACTAGAAATAACATATATATTACACATAAACATATTACACACTGATATTATTCACTTTCATTGTTTTGTTGATTGAGCATAAAACTGAGCATATTTTTTTTTAAATTTACCCATACTTTTTTCATTTTTAATTTCGTCTGGGAGGCAATTGTATATGTTGCTTCCCTCGTAACCAATGGATTGCTTGCCATAATGAGTATGTATGGTGTTTAAATGTATTTTATCGTGTTGCCGTGTAAAGTGTGTGTGTACTTGGGACGTTTTAATGAGTTCTGTATTTGTATGTATGAGTTTATTATTTATTTTGTAAATAAGAAGACATGTATTATATATTTACGAGTGACCAACCTGCGAGCACCGCGACTGCTTGCTGCATACTGAAGCGGCCGCTATGGCCGGTTCCCCCCGCGTCGCGCCTCACTGTTGCTTCACCGCGCCGCTACAGGATCTACTCACCTACACCCGGCTCTGCACGACTACACATTATCATGGACTCCTCGGGATCACGTCAGCGCCCTGACCCCGGCTATCATTCCTGGGCAGCGCTCCTCGCGCACCTAGGTCTGCGCCTCGGCCCCGCAGCATTGCCGCCGGCCTTCATCTCCCATACATCTGCCGACCAGGTCCACCTCACCTTCGGCTACCTTGTTCACACTGGAGTACCCGGAAGACGCCACGTCTTCACCAGTGCTGTACACATCCACGAGTCCGATCTCCACCAACGCGGTGTCGACTCACTGACGACCGCCTCGACCACTCCATCGCCGTAATCGCCGCCTACACCTGGTGTCATCGTCATCGGTCTAGAGTCATCTCCCAACTGCGCAATTCTACTGACTCAAAATAAACGCCGTGACACAACACAACATTTATCTTTCATTGTCTCACTACCAGATCCCCAAAGTGCTATCAATATAAAATATAAAATTTTAGATCAATAATAAGTTAAGCAGATTTACACGATTCAATGACTTCTTGTAACTAATTCTTTTTTGCAAGCTTCCCGTTTGTCTATGCGAATTTTTCGAAGAACTCTCTTCATAAAGCAATCGGTAATATTGTTTATGATGACTGACATAGAAACATTATGTCCTTTATCAAAATATTTATCCTTCCTCGTATCTTTTCTCCGTTTCTTATCACTTAAACATACCTCGCCGTTAAATCGGTTCTAGGCAACATAAACTATTGAGTAATGTTTACATTAAATTAGATGCCGGTATTGCCATTTAATTGAATATGTATCAATAAGGTAGAAGAATGATATAGAAGTTGAAACTTCCTAAATGTAGGTACCCAAGTAAAAGCCTGAAAATCTTTCAGTATTGGCGAAACCCACAGTTCCACAACCCAACGTATAATATATTGGTTTCTAGAGACGTTACTATATTATCAGTGGTCCCAACCTAAAAAGGGTTACGAGCTATCTACGTGGCTGCAAACTTGATTATAACTTCTTAAATATCTGCTTCTATCCAACACTGAAAACGCAATGTTCTTTATTTGTCCACTGGGTTTTAAAATCCAGTTATTTTAGATCATCTGATGTAAGTAAATTATATTTTCTTCAGATGTTTTAACGAATAGAAGAATAATTTTGAATGTTGTTGATAGTCTGTCTATAAACTGTATACAGTTATTATCAACACAACGTGCAATGCAACAAAGGTTGACACAAATTATCATACTGTGTACTGTGCGCACGAACTGCACACCGAACAGGCATGAACTCTATGGAAATTTGTGGCAACCTTTGCAGCATTTCATGTTGTGTTGCTAATACCTGTAGGCGGCTAAATGTCTTTAAATACGCAATTTTGTTTTTATTTACCAAGAGAGATTACCACAAATACATTATGTGAGTATCAAACGATACTCACATAATGTAGTTGTGTCAATGTTCTAGCATTAGCTCCTTGTTACATAATTATTTTTATTCTGTTATTCTATGTACTTCTCACCTATCAATTTGCTAAGATATCAACTGCTGACTCTGTTCAAATTTCAAGGGTTCCTAACTGTTGAACTTGGTAACCACCTCTAACCTGGAACCCCAATATATATTAAAAACCCTTGACTCTGATTTATGATTTGATAGATTATTTCATTGATGTGACGTATCTATCTATAAAACACACAAAACTTTAGAACCATTAACACGTAAAGTTAAAATGAATGAATTTAACATATGAAGCGAAAGTTGTACTCGTTTTTACTGTTTTTATCTATTTATAATATTTATGTCTTGTTTCGATTTTCTCTTAAATGTAGATTTTATACCGCTCTTTTGATTTATTCCATGTTTACTTAACAATGTAATTTATCATAGTGAAATGAATATAAATATCTGTTTGATTCATAAATGTAATAAAAAATGTATCCGACCACAATATTACTATAATTTATTTGAATGTGATTATTATTTTTCACTGCGATATTATTTTCACCGTTGCGCTTTATTTTTTCTCCCACTCCAAATATTCAACCATTTACAATTCGGAGGTTGAATTTTTGATTGCATAATCCTAGTATTTAGATCTCCTTCGTCGGAGCGGCTGGCGCAAGCAATATTCTCTGCTGAACATGCACAATCATCGGCTTGGATGAAATGCAGCTGAAAAATGGTGACAAATCCAAAACGTATACATTAACGATGGAAAGGAAAAATGAGGTCAAGAAATTTTCTGGAGATCAAAAACGAAATTTGGAAAGCATATATAATAATATATTTCTGTAAAGCTTAAAAGAATCATGGTAAAGACACTTATTCATAAAATTACGTTCTTTCATAAACATTATAGCGAAAAAAATAGGCAAAGATAGTTTAAAAAACTGTTGTCGTTCAGCTTTCAGTTGTTTGGCATGTTTATCGCAATTATTAGTCCTAGTGACAATACACTGCTTAAGAAGATAAATGTGTCCTAAAAAACTAACTCCATGACTCCATTTACGTGACAATGTTGTACAATACGTGGTAAATATTAATACTTGGCAGAACCAAATTTTTTCTTCCTTCAACCATAATCGTCGGTGTCTACGTGGCATTTGTCTGCATTACTTTGTGAAGCATTTATTTAACTAATTTAATTAAAATTGACTCCATGACTCCAATTAAGTGGCAATATTTTTACAAGTTAAATAATACTTGGTAACCAAAATTTTCTTCTTTCAACCATAATCGTCTTTGTTGTGTTTAAAAAATCATATGTCTACGTGGCATTTGACTGCATTTCTTTGTGTGGCACTTATTCAACTAATTTAATTATAATTGACTCCATGACTCCATTTAAGTGCAAATGTTTTTACCAGTTAAATAATATTTGGTAGATTAAAAAAAAATTTTTTTTCTTCTTTGCATAATAATCGTCTGTGTTGTGTCCGAAAATCATACGTCTACGTGGCATTTGACTGCATTACTTTGTGTGGCACTTATTTAACTAATCAGTAAAATAAATTAAAAAAGGAAAAAATGGTAACTATCAAAAAATATAGTAAATTTGTCAGATATAGGAAATGATTGGTAGTAGAATTTAAGTCTTGACTTGAATGTAGGATGTTGGTTTGACGCTGCATCATTCATTTTGCATGAATTTATTTGGCGAATAAATTATTTATGAAGCTTTCCCGCAAGCATGTTTGTTAATGCATTTTTGAACCACGAGTACAGCGGCAAAATTTTTATTGGAAAATCTGATGTCATTCGGTTTGAAATCGTATATAGTGGTGAAAAAAAACCCATCGCACTCTGAATATTCCTTTCATTCCGAAGACTAGTAAATTCCCGTCTAACAATATTTAAATTCCCAATTCTGAAAAACTCCGCCCACTTTTACCTCTCCCCACTTCTTCCACTGTTCAATTGTAATCTATATTTAATTTTTGACTTTAGTATATACTTGCTCCTGATGATGTGAACATTGTTCATGAAAAATGTAGAGGTTATATATATTAAAGTGATGTAAACAAAGTTATTTATGCATTATTCTAATAAATAGTTCAATATGTACTAGTACTTCAATCAACAATTACTGCTTATTATATTTTTTCCACCTGTAAACAACCAACTTTATTTTTGTATAAAAGGCTTTGTTAAAGTTGGTTGTATAGCTCAGTGGTCCAGAGCGTCTGACCGGACCTCAGATAGCGAGGGTTCAATTCCCGTTCGCGGCATTTATTTTTACTCGGGAGATATTTTCAATTTGTGTTGATATTACAGGCGACTAATTATTGGTTATATTAATTTATTATCCTTTATGCTATGCATAAAAACCTTATAAACATTAGTTTATTATTAAAAAAAAACTGAAAAACCTTTGATCACATTCAGTTGGTAGTATTTCTGTGAATAAATAAACCCACGAATGCGTTGTTTCGTGACGAAACATCGGTTTCTAATATTATTCATTCATGGCAGAAGATGTAATAAACGGACTGAAAAAATACAGCCTTATCACTCTAGCCTAGTGGGCGCTTTGGGATTCAATGAAAGACTTAAAATATTCAAGAGACCGCCCATGCATAAAAGCCTTCCCTTAGGTACCTTAAAATTGCTAGAAAAAAGTGGATTTGTAAAATTATTTACAAAAGTAATTTTCTTAACAAGAATTTTCTTTTAAACTCTGCTGTCTAATTTGTCCGCTTTTGGGAACAACTCACATGATCTCATAGAAATCGATGTATATCCCTTTAAGTCTTGGCGAGAGGTATGATCTGAACGGTGTTAGAAAGAAAAAAAAAACACCTAGCTTAATTTTTAGACCAGAGGTTCCCAAACTTTTTTGTGTCGTAGACCCCTTGCCATGTTTTTCTGTTTTTGGTAGACCCCCTACTTACCTGATATTGATTTTTTGTAAATTTCTAACTGTAGTGAAGTTTAGTGTTAAAAACTTAAAGTAAAAACACATGTTCAGTTTTATACGTTTATTAATTGAATTTAAATTAAAACTACTCAAAATAAAATTTTGTATCTGTTATATAAAATAAACGTAACATAAAATAAACTAAGCAATAAGTAAATGTTTTTAGTGGGAAGGATGAACCTGATGCTTTAATAATAAATTATCAACATTTGGCGTCAATTTTGTAAGGTTTAATCATAAGTCTCCTCGGCTAATGATGTTCAGTCTGGTTCTTTTTTTCGTTAGGAGATTGGTAACAGCGCTGAACCCCCTTTCCACTAGGTATGACGATGGAAAGGAAATTAAAAATTTCCTCGCTATATTCCATAATACGGGATAAGTAACGGGTATGTTTTTTTGCAGCCAGAAGTGCTGATATCCGTGCTTAAACTGAACCTTAAGTTCTTCGTCTGTACTTCTTTCAGTCAGTTCCTCTTGTTTTATGACATTCGTTTCTTCTATGTCACCATATGGGTTAATTATCCATCGTGGTATTACCATAGTCAAAACATCCTCAAACCTAGTTTCAAAATCTGAATAGAGGGCATTTAAATGTTGGACGTAGGTTGAAACGTCGTCTTCCTGCCAGTTTGTCTGTGACAAATTGGGGAACTGGGAAAATTCGCCCCGTCCAATATTTTACTTCATTAGTTTAACTCTGGCAAGAAACGCTGATAAGATGGACTTTGTTTTAATCAAATTTAGACTGTCGCCTTGTAACTGCAAATTAACCATATTAAAGTACTTCAGTCTGAAGGAGTAATTGATGAAAGTGTTCGTCATTTTCTTCACACAAATGCGCAAATAACCGCGTATTCAACGCGTTGTTTTGGATTCGGTTTACTGCATCAATGACTAATTGAAGAGATTCATGTAATCTAACACTCAAATTTTTAGCAACTAAATGTTGTCGATGGATGACACAATGTATTGCTAACACCCCTGGCACATTTTGTTTTAAATAGCTTATAAACCCACGATAACGTCCAACCATGGCAGGTCCTCCATCTGTAGCTATTGACATTATATTTGATAAAGGGATTGCTTTTTCAATTAAGTAATCCTTCGAAACATGAAATATTGATTCACCTTTAGTGTCGGTTAAGTGTAAGTAAATAGGTACTATCAGTGTATGTTGAGATCCACTATCGTGGACCCCCAATTTCATTTCATGGACCCCCAATTTTTTTTTTTCGTTGACGTAGACCCCTTGCAGGTTGTCATAGACCCCTGGGGGTCGATATAGACCACTTTGGGAATCACTGTTTAGACGATATTTTTTAGAAGTTTACTACAGAAAAATTTAAAAGTGCACTTTTATCAAAATAAAGGTTCAAACGCAATTTTTTTTAAAATACTTAAAACTTTTTTAAATGTATTTTTCCGTTTTCATAAGTTTAGTAACAAAAACGTAAGATTAGTTATTTTTTTCTTATGTTCTTATTCAAAATTTGAAGATATAAAAAATATATATTTATTTATAGTAATAAGATCCGCTTTAAAAAACAGTTTTTATTTTTTGTATACGTTCAGAAATATCCCACTTATTCGGATTTTATTGTAAACTTGATAAACTCCAACCATCTGTCAAAATGAGGCCTGAGCAGTTAATATAAACATTGAGACGAATTATTGACATGATTTTATTTTTAGATTTAATTTAATCTAATAGTGAACATGACCTACTCACACAACTAACCACTTGATCACATTAATAGGGAACATGTCCTAGTCACACATCTAAACCCTCGAGGACAATAATAGTTAACAAATTTAATCTGATCGTTTAGCGCAGTCGGGGGTCATTAGATGAGCCCCTAAGTGGAAATATTTAATAAATGGTCGCAAAGTGTTTAATCGCTTAATTTTTGGCACGAGTATGCTATGAAAATAGAAAGTTTTGCTCCGTAGAGAATTATCTAATGCAAACCAAATATTATGATATTTTTCGGTACCTACGAATTTTGTCGAAGAGAAAACATCGCACGGTAAAAGTATCAAACATGATTATTAAAAAAATTATAAGAATTTTAGAAAAGTATTTTTTTCTATGATTCAGTCCTAACTGTCTGGGGAGAGTAGGACTATCACATCCTCAATTGGGGTATGTTTTGAGGCAGAAAGAAAGGTGATGGTAAACAGAAACATTGGAGAGTACAGACTAAAAACCTTTTTTCATAAATTCATACATAAAGCAGCTCCATGATAAAAACATTACAAATGTAAGTATTCAATGACGAAAGATGAAAGAATAAGTAAAAACTCTGTAAGGATGTCCCAAAAGTTGGCAAATGGAGGTAGAGCATCACGGCATAATACCTCAAAAATAAATCACTGTAATACTTTTGGCCGTGAAAATTTCACATCAAAGATAAAATAAATTTACTAATAAGTTCTGTTTATGTTTTTTTTTCAAATTTTATAATCATTATAATTTTTGAAACTATTGGCCAGTAAAGATGTAATAACAGAACTTGAATAAAATCTTTACAGAACATTATTTTTAATTGTGATGAGTTTTTCAAATTCTGTAAATCAACTGACCTTAAGCTAATATTGTTCCAACGAGTTTTGCTCCTAGCTCTGACATTGTTTTTCTTCACGTTATTTATTTATATAGGTATCACTTACACACAAAGCATATTTGGTTATATGCTTTTAAACCTTTATAAAAAGACGAGCCATCTGCCTTATTTATTCCTTTGAATTATGTCTAATAAAAGCTTTTGGTTAATGTTCTATAGATTCTTGTATAATTATAACAGAATTTAACACAAAATAAAAAAAAATATTTGACCGCTTTATGAATTTCCACTGAAAATTGTTAAAGAATGTAATATATTTTTTTTATTACTGTAGAAAGCAATCACTTTAGGGTTTGACATATTTAATAAAATAAAATAAAATACTTTTTGTTTTAAAACCACGAGTTTTTAATAATTTTTAGAACCGACCAGTTTCGCTTTACTCAAGCATCTTCAGGGTACAAATTATTACTAGACAAGTAAAAAGACAAGTAAACTTTAGAACAAAAAGTTTTTTTTCCCTTTTAGTTGGATTATTGAACCCGCTCATCTTTATTTCAATAAAACCTTGGTAAAGATAACTACTATATATCTACACATCAGTGGCAGAAAATTTTTCTCTGTTACCTTAGATTGATAAACATAAACACAATGATTTAATAAGAGGTAATTAAAATTATGTTTAAGGGATTTGTATTTGATTTTTAGAAAGTGAAAAAAGCTACCAAATGTTTCCGCTTCAATATGTTGGTGCCTGCAGAGCTAAAACCAAACTTCCCTACGATCGGACAATCATTTAAAAATCTTTACTTATTAGAAATCGTCCCTCTCTTTAAAACTATTTGTGCTTATTGATGCATTATATTAAGATGTGACATAAAGCGAACAAATAGGTTCCTCTTTTTGACCTCCAAGCGACCTGCAACATTCCCAACGCTCTAACTAAAACTACCGCTTCCGGTCTAAGTGTACCGCTTATCGCGTTCTAATGGTGGGACAAGCTTTGACGAGATATTAGTATGCAGAAGCGCCTCTAATTGTAGCTCTACGTTTGTGGGATGCTCTCCGCTCCCGGCAACCCGATACTTTATTACAGATTTTACCATTTTGTGGACATGATAAACTTCGGGATATTTAGTTCTGTCATAAAACACACCTCTTCAAATGTGGGTTAGCGTTTTAAAGCGTTTTTTACATTTTTTTGTCAATGTTATGCTCTTTTATACTTGTCTTTACATTTTAAACAACAACAAAAAAGGGTTTGTGAACTATATTTCTGATTGACCACTCGATCTTAATCTAAGTACAAATCTAAGCTTGAGCCTTTCATTCACTCTCAGTTAGTCTAACTGAAGTCTACGTTCGCTCTTAAGGAATCTATTTTACACGGTTGGAGTGTTCATTTTTTAATGAAAATTATTGAAAATAAATATACTTTAACAAAATTAATGTATTAATGACCGCTTTAGCAAGAGGGTAAGAGAGCAGTTGATACCAATTTCAATCTCCAACGCCGATACTAAAAGGAATAATTTATTTAAAACAGTTTAAAGTTTTTTTTTAAATTATTGAAGACAATGTAAGCGATTCTAAAACGAAAATTTGAATCCGAAAAATCATAAAAAGATACGGTCGCATATAAGACTTGAACTAAGGTCCCTCGCCTTGCCGGGGCACGCTCTACCAAATAAGCTAATGCGACCCTATCTCCTTCGGTCATATTTAACTGTATCGTACTTCGAATAAGAACTACCAAAATTACCGTCATTTTCTTACTGCACATTTTTATTGGCTGCTATCTTTATGTATGATCGCAGGAGTGTCTTGGATCTAGACAGTGTCTTGGATAAATATCCAATTAATATTTTAATGTGCGACATCTATTGACTATTCAACAAGGTTATGATGAAACTTTACTTTTTGGAATAACTTATTGAGTAATAATGAGTAAAACCTAAAATTGTAATATTAAATTATTGAAGACAATATTAGCAATTCTTAAACGAAAATCTGAAACAAAAAAATCATAAAATGGACCTTGGGACTAACCCAGGAACCTCGAACTGCCGGGGCGCCCATTCACAATATTACAATTTGGAGTTTCACTCATTAATTCATTCCAAAAAATAAATTTATGGATTTTTAAACATTAGTATTATTCGGAGCATACAGTAGTAGGATTAGGAGCACCAGGGCGATATCTTATTATAAGCAAATTAAAGCAACTTACAAGAAAAATCATAAAATATTGAACAATGGTCTAATTATCAACCACAATAATTATTTACCACGAACGCCTAGCTGTATCTTCGCTTCTACATACTTATTTTATCTCAAATTTAAAAAATTTTATCCAATTTTTTATTTTTTTCAATTACCTAATCAATTTGCTTGTCATATTACTATTATGTATTGTATTAGTATTATGTATTATGTAATGTTACTGTCATGTAATTGTAATTATGTACATGAATAATAATTTGAAACCTGTTAATTTGACTGTCCTAAAACGGGAAACCTTTATAATTGAACAGTCAAAAGCTTCCTTCTACCTTCCATATAATGTAATGAATTTTTTCAAAACAAATACAAATTAAGAATAATTTAATGTTTTCATCTATTCAATAACCTATCATCTAGCTTGAAGTTAATGCAAGAAAAGTTAGCGTTTTGCTATCTGGCCAAGTTCTTGTGAAAAGAAGTTTTATTTATCTCTTCCGTGGCATCAAACCAAAAAAAATATTTATTCATTACTTGTTTCCCATAAAATTTTCTAATATACATTTATTTCTTTTGTTTCAGGTGAGTATAAAGATTATTCTGCTCCTGCCGGGCACAAGAAGACATACTCGCTGTATGCTCATAAAGCTTGTTTTATCTAATTTGGAAACCGTGCTGTGAAGGTAATCTTGAATTGCAATATAGCTAAGAGTGTTTGCGGGACCCGAAAAAAGGGTTTTACTTGCATGTTGTGATCTTTGTACCAAAGTTAAAAAAAAAATTTTTGAAAACAAGAGAACAGTTTTTTATAGTGAGAACGGACCCTAATCCAATAATAGCAATTAAATAATTATAAAAACGTCCGCAGATATCACACAATTAAAGAGAAAGGTGGGTATATTTAAAAAAAATAGTAGTTACGGAACAGATGGAGAAACGTGAAAATGGAAGTAAACAAGTCTTTATTTTGTTGATAATTATTTTATTATCATTAAAATGTGCACAAAGTAATATAATACAACAATCCAATTTTAGAAAGGGAATAGGAATGGGATAGTGAAAAAATAACACCTCACAGCGTTTTGGCGGCCGGGCGGAAAAAGCTGACGAGTCATGAGGTGTAGCGTCGTTCTGTGCAAGAGCGTCGTCCCGTCTTGCCACACTTGACACGCAAGAGTCAGTTTTACCCCCATAGGCGCGACAAATTATGGTAACAACGACATCGAATTATAGTAGTATGGTATATCGAAGCAATGTTCAAAACAAAAAAATATTAAATAATGAAATTTCAAATAATCGGCAGAATGCCAACCACCAACCGACGGAGAACAGATGTAGGTACGTGACAATAATAATTTAGTTGATTTATGATCTGGTGATTGCAAGAGATTTAATTCGTGGATTTAATTCATTACGCGATAATAATGCCGCAGAATCTCAAAAGTATTCACGTGGTTAGAAATATTTTACACATTTGCGACCAGACATAAAACTACTTTTATTTGATGTGTGCACATGGAGTAAGAACCTGGGTCTTTGTGGATAGAAAAAACAAAATAAAACAAGGAATTCATATTATGTTTCAAACATCGACTAACCAGTTTCCATTTTTACAGAACAAACAGCATTTAAAAACCAGATAATTTGCATTAAAATGCAATATCCCCAAGATCTATTAGGTACCGAGATTTTACAAATGCACGTTTTAGCTTTTGGTAATGTTCACTTAATATGAACATTTTTTAAAACATCTATTTGAATTTCGCTTTCATTCGAACGGGCATTCCTTGATCATACGTTTGGTGGTCTACACCGCACCGCATTCACACACGCCAACTATTAATTGTAGGAGAAAAAGATTTATAGGTATTAAGAACCCATGTTGTCTCTCAGAGCGGTCATTTACAAGACGGTCATTTCTCAGCGAGGTGGTAAAGTAATAAATATAATATCTGAAAGTGTTAAAGTGTAATATATAAGTACACACCTCGTACCGGTACCAGTGGGTACGTACACGAATATCGCGACGCTGCTGTCTAATTGTACGAGGTATGAAAGGGTCGTGTGCCCTACATTCCATTGTCTGCCCGCGATGCCATGCAGTGGAGGGGTGGAGCGTTCCTCGCTACCTTATACTAGAAATATAATAAGCAGAGTATCTAGAATTGTATCGGACGCGATGATGAAAGGTTTTTTGTGGCGCTGTCTAGATGAAAAAGTGGTTAGATTTTGCACATAGGTTGCACACTTATTAAAAAACAGATGGCTTATTTTTTTCTGTTTTTTAACGCACACTAGACTAGATGTCCCTGTGAGATAACAGATAAAAATATATATTTTTATATAACAACTATAAATGCATATTATGGTGTATATTGAACATTGATTTGTAACTTTTTTTTTTGAGATTATAAAATTAACAGAAAAATACACACATAATATGATGAAGGTAAAAAGAAAATAAAAGTACAGTTAGTTGAGGTTTCTCAAATACCGCCTCGCTGGGCTAGTCTGTGTTGATGCAAAATTTTTCGTGTTAGTGCCTAATACTTTTGAACATACCTATACTTGTATCAAGATGTATTCGCTTAATACTGTGGTGACTTCAATAACTACGGATTTGGGTGAATGCACCGGTAAAGGCCCTATTTTTATTTTATCCAAGTTTTTACATTATCTTTGAATTTTTTTTGTGAATCAAATTGTTTTATGTTGTCTGGAAAAATGTTGTAGAGTCTTGTCGCAAAGAATTTAAAGTTTCGTTGACCAAACGTAGGATGCGTTATCGGTATTTGTAGTAAGTTTTTGTTGTTGCTTTGAGTACACCGTGTATTTGAACTTTTTTGTAGTAATTATGTCTATTTGATTTAGGATAGTTTTTGCATATAGCTGCCGAACATCAAACACATTCATAATATTAAAAATTATGATGATGAAATTGGACAACTCAAAAAGTTTGAAAATAGTGAAAATATGGAACAACTTACTATGGGAATCGTTGTACTATTGCATTTTAAACTTCATCTTTTTCTTTCTTATATTGAAGATTGGCGAACATTGCTTTTATCCTTATCCCCTAAACTTTGCAGAACTGCAATTTCAACGTTTTTCCCATGATTTAAATTGAGTGGGATATAAAACTGGGTAGGTACAATCAGTCATAAAAAAATGTGGTTATAAAAAAATAGTTTTAATACGTTTTAAATTATTATATTTTAATTATACCCACCAAAATTGGCGAATGCCTGTATTATTGTGTTAATGATAAAATAATAATAATTGGGATATTACCAAATAAAAATACAAATATTATCTAGATAACAACAACAACAACAAAAAATACTAATATCCATATCTCCGTGTAAAATAAATGTAATAAGTATTAGTTTTAAGTCACAAGTCAAAAGTTTTACTTGTAAGTAAGCAGCAGTAAATTTTAGCTTTAATTCATAAGTAAGTCTCAGTAGTTAGATTTTAGCTGTAAAGTTGCAAGTCAAAAGTAATTAATCTTATCTCTAACCTAATACAGAGTTTTCCAATAAGAGGTGTTATTTTGAATAGCCCGCTATTTCGGTAGATGTTACTTTTGAAGCTGTCATCTTTTGACATATCACGATACACGCTTCAACAACGCATTCAAATTATTAAAATTCACTTGAGTGAATTAAATGCAAGTCATCTTGAGTGATGAGGCCCATTTCCACCTCGGTGGTTTCGTCAACAAGCAAAATTGTCGCATTTGGGGCTCGGAAAACACAAGAGCTATTGTTGAAAAGCCTCTCTATCCTCAACGTGTGACTGTTTGGTACGGTTTATTTTCCGGCGGAGTCATTGGTTCTTACCTTTTCGAAAATGAGGCTGGAGCAACAGTTACGGTGAATGGATAGCGCTATCGAGAGATGATTAATGATTTTTTATGGCCGAAATTTGATGGTATTTATCTGGACAACGTTTACTTTCAACAAAACGGCGCTACGTCCCACACAAGCAACGAAACCATTGATCTTTTACGATTGAATATCAAAATAACACCACTTATTGAAAAACCCTGTATTACATTTAAAGCAAGCGTATCAAAAATACACAACATTTTAACAAAAAATAATAGGTATTTATAACCAAATTTGATAAAAGTTTTGAGGAACTAATTAATTAAAATTTCCAAGTTTAATAATTGAAAATTATTAAACTTTAGTTATTTTAGTTACTAAACATTAATTATTATTATTATTAAGAAAATCAAAGATTTCAACAAGTAGTGAAAGAGAACTTGACGAACAATCTTCCTGAGAATAAAAACAACCAGCACGAGATTGAATATTCGTTTGTAAGCCGTGGTGGTAGAAGCAAACGTGACTCACTACTTTTATTGCTTTCAAATTGAAGAGTGTCTGAAGATGGCACTTTGCGCAAGAGAGTTGCTCTCTGTTGGCGGGGTGATGAAAGTAAGGAATAACAGAGTTTTTCGCCTTCCCGTGGCAAGAATAGGAACATTGCACAAGTGCAATCATTTTGCGGAACTTTGAAGCGAGGTTTTTTAAAATTCATGCTGATATTTAATTCATATATCTTTTTACCTTTGCGGTAATCAATTTTATTCAGACATAAAAAAAACCTATTTTAGCCTAACTTGCGTTACGAAATTGTTATTAAACACGTAAATGTACCTAACACAACATTAATCGTATTTGATTAAAATAATGCCTTCCAAATTGTTGAAATTAGGTAAAGATCTGAACCTGAGTTTGGTTGTGGTTCAGATAGTTTGAGCTTTATGGGACAGATGGTAGTTTATCATTTTTTTTCCTTCAACAGACTGAGGTTAATAACACGCATTGTAACGTATTTGTCGATCTATTCTGGATTTTAACATCTAAAAAAGGAACATCTCAGTCCGTTGGGAGAGAATCTAAAATAAATAAACACAAATAATATTTCAAGAATTGCATGTAAAACCCTTTAAGCAAAATTTTTTGGGAATTTTCGTTTTTAGTGGTTCCATAGAGATTTGTCTTATGATTATAACATGAAAAGTAATTTTTAATGATTTAAGCATTTTTAATATTAAAAATTAAATTAAAAGCGTAATTTATTTAGGGTATTTCGAGAAAACCCAAGATGAAATTGCTCAACCCTCAAAGTTGCCAATAATTAAATAAGTTGAATTGCAATATTTTGAAAAACAAATAATGTTAAACTACAGTGTTTTATCATTGGAGTATTATGCCGTTTTTCGCCGATATGTACACATCATGACACACATTTGCCCTAACGATAAACACTGTAATGCTTTCTGAAACATTGGCTAAAGAAGGAGGTAGCCCGCAACACGGCATAGAAACCTAAAAATAAATCACAATAATACTTTTGGCCGAGAAAATCTCAAATCTTATCTACAAGATTTTGAAATAGTTTTTCAAATTTGCAAATATTCTTTTCTATCTTCAAGCATAAATTTTATTATTTTGGCTTGAAGGGTTTTACCAAACCACAATCGATATATCGTGTCTTATAAATAAATACTTGGCGCATGAAATAGTGGTATATTCTGAAATGAACACTTAAGCCCATTATTACATTGACACCTTAATGTTAGCAGTCGGATAACATAATAGCACTAAAATAGGATTGAACAATAATGAACATTTTAAAAAATGGTCGAGCAATCCGAAACGTCGGGTGTCGACCCAGGAGTCGCGTTTTCAATCTTCTGTCAAGCTTAGTCTTTCATCATTGCTTAAAGAATATTTTCCGCCTATAATAATGGTAGAAGGAATAATTTAAAAATTGTGCAAGTTTTACTAAACTTGGAATGTTTATCGATCTTTAAAATATTTTGTTAGTAAAGATGATAACCTGGACAGTATAGAATTTTTTTCTTGAAAATACCGGTCAAAAATGACTCCAAACTGTTTTGAAAAATTATAAAAACCCAAAGCCGCATATTTAAATACAAAACTGTACATTAAGTAAAAAAAGTTTGTGATTTATTTGTTTTTTTTACACGTACGTGCCATTACGTCCTTTTCCCAGGGTGACAGTCAGAGATGATAAAGTCTTTTATAACGCGGTTCCGACACAATGCTTTTTACTAAAAATAAAGCTTCACATGTTAGGTTACTAATTTTAATTTTATCCTGCTAAATAAGTCAGTTCTACAGTACTATGTAAAAGTTTTAAAAATAAAATTATTTTTATGCTACCTGATGAAATTACTCAAAATTGCTATTCAAAAAAGAGTTAAATAACTATTTTTTCCATTAGCTCCAGAAGTCATCGCAGGGCCTATCTCATATTTGGGAGTGCTATGTGGAAAGTCTTTTTGAGGAGAGGTGGGAGTGAATTTGGGTCTTGAAGAAACCCATGTTTTAGGAGGGAAGAATCACAGAGTCTGGTAAATTGATACACAGCCGAGCTATTGAACTAAAGAACGAATCGTTGGGCATGCGTTTGACGTGTTTCCCGATTATGCACCGGTGCCGAAGGGACCGCTGGTTCGACGCTGGTTCGTCAAAGCATCTTCCATGGTAATACCGGTATAATAAGGACAAAATAACTACCTGACGCCTTTGCTCTAAAGATTGCAATCCGCTTGTTAAGAAAGGCTAGTAGATCAAATGTACCGCCCGTTTCTGAAAGGAGTCGAGGGTTTTTCAGGTATTTTGGGCTCGAGACCAGAGGTGGCTGCCAAATGCAACAGTGCCAATGATTGTACAGGGTCAGCTGTTGTAAACTATCTCTAGTATCTGCGGGCCCTGTACCTTACGCTAAGCTACTGAGAGGCTAACATGACTCCATGCCTGAGCTGGTCACTTAGAGTTACACCAATCATTTTTAACAATTATTTTATAAGCAATAATTATTAGCCTGAAACACTCATCCACATTGAAAAATCTCCTGATAAAAGATACATGACGCCAACGGACCTTTCGATTTCCGGTCGACAGCTCTGACCACTGAGCTAGCTGGCGGTTTATCTCTTATCCGCGAAATAATTCAATATATACTAGTGTTTCATTCAACAATTACTGCTTGTTACATTTTTTCACCTGAAACAACCAACTTTATTTTATATGAGAAAGGCATTGTAAGTGCTAACTCTCTCACTAGATAGCGTCGAGACAAATTGTCTACATTTTTGGTGAAAATACTAGAACTTGACAAATATTAATTATTATTTTTTTGGTAAACTAATGTTTAAGACATAAGCCTTGTTCCAGAGACAGATCACCAGATAATTATAATATCTTAGCTACGTACAGTAGTACTAGCGATGTGATATACTTGACAATAGTTTAGTGAAAATAAAGTATATTTCTGAATGTTCTTCTTTCACCATCAGAAAGCGTTTAGAGAAGGATTCAGAAACGTGAAGCAGATATAAAGGGATTGTTCCAATGATCTCTGGTTTCAGTATCAGGAAGCCAATTTTTCATTTGATTGACAGCAACCCGAGCGTTGATCGATTTTTTTTTTAAATACATGTAATTTACCCACCTCACTAGAGGAGTATGTACTGAGACAGGTAGCAATAATTTTAACAAAAATCTTGTTTTTGTTGCAATTTAAAAAAATGCTTCAAATCATTTGAAATTAAAAAAACACTCAAAAGTACATGCCTGAATAAAAAGTAAAAAATATATATTTTTTAAGTCATTAAAAGCATGCTTTATGGTTATTTCTCATTTTGCTGTGAAGCATAACGAATTGAAAATGGGGTTCTAACTGCTGTGACCAATTTATTTTTAATCAGTGAAAAATAAACGAGTTATTAATGATTTACTCCCCGTTCCCTGCTGAATGTAATTTCACCGAGAGCAAAACTTTCCGTAGAAATAGCTGACCGTTCATTAAATTGTCACACCATATAAGATAAACATATCTGTACTACGAAGTTTTCACATCGAAATAGGTTTTTTGATAGTAAAGGTTTGTGAATAATTAAAATAAAAAATAAAATAATATTAAAAAATATATATATTATTTTCTTTTTCGTGACATCCAGAAAGTTTTATTGATTAACTTACTATTATTGATCTCTGAAAACATGCTCAAATACCTCAAATCTTAAGGCACGGAAATCATTTCAAGGATACAATCAAAGGTATCAATTTTAAGATTAACCAAAACAAGAATGCGATTGACTTTATTGGGCCGTTTTGTCGCGTTCTAACTTGACCTTGAAATCTAAGACTAGACAAACAAACGGAGTATAAGAAGGACACGTATACATAAATAAGGTAAATAATTAATAGCAACTCAAATCAAATGCATCCAAGGACATGATTGGCGATCATAAAGACGGGAGTAGTTGAAGGATCTCACCCCTTTCCCGCCCTGATTTTTTTTATAGTGAATACCTCACAAGAGTCCCAACTGCTCCCGTCTGGAGCCAGTGAGACTATGGCATCCCCAATTGGGGGATGTTGTGAGGCTGAAGGTAAGTGGGGAAGGGAAAGAGGAAGGTGGGGGAGTACCTGGCTATTCAGATCTAGTCACTAAACACGGCTAAAGCCATTTGGAGCAACGTTTCAATTCTGAATGGTGGTCTTACACCAGGGCGATACTGGTAGTATCTTCCACTCTGGAACGTGCCGCAAATATACTATATATTATTTTAATTAATTAATTGTGAAATAACACAAATTAATCAAATAAAATTTATTTGCGCACGCCGGGTTCGAACCCGCGACCTTCGGAATGGCAGTCCAATGCGTTACCACTGGACTATGCCGGCCGTCGATATAGTCGCCTGATATAAGTAACAAATGGTTAATCCTTAAAGGCGCATTAAATCGACTCTAATTTTTTTACTAAACGAATTACATTTATGTAAAAAACTACTCTAGACCCTCAAGTGTCATTGCAAAGCAGGATTTAGTAACTCATATATTTATTAGTATTTATACATAAGTGAACGGTTATGAAATTTCAGCAGAAAACGAATGATAACTACTTCTACTATAATATGCAAAGTCAACAATATTCTATAAATTTAAATAAAAATATGGAGACGAATTAAAGTCGTTTGTATTGGAGCAGGGACAAGAATCTTACAATCCACTTAAGGGAGAGGTTTTGATCATCGAAGACCATTTTGTTTTATTTATTTAGACAACCATTGGGCATTTATTGTACATAGTTTATAAAAAATATTGTAAAGATTATACAAAGTAAAAGTACGGAATAGCAATAACTTCATAACCATATGACATATATAAGCAACTAAATACGTACATGCATTCAATAATTAGTTACGAGTAGTACAAACCTGTTGTACATAGAAAAAATTAAAGTTTTTTTTTTCAGAAACAAAAATAAAATGCAAATTAATTAATTCAACTTGAATTTTGAGCTAAAATTTTATGTACCGAAGAAATTTGTGCTGAACTCGTTCTATTTTGTTAGAGTGAACTTTATACAAAAGGGACCAAATGGGTGAATTATATTCAACTTGACTTCTAACTGAAATGTATAGCATTATCATACAATCCAAGGACTTAAAATCAATTAATGTTCTATCCTTAAAGCCTTATTG
This sequence comes from Hesperophylax consimilis, assembly GCF_061612785.1. Classification (NCBI taxonomy): domain Eukaryota; kingdom Metazoa; phylum Arthropoda; class Insecta; order Trichoptera; family Limnephilidae; genus Hesperophylax; species Hesperophylax consimilis. Next base: position 7,039,469 of record NC_142866.1, read on the forward strand.
GCGTATGTCAAGTTTTCATCGAATATATTAATTAACACCCAAGTCACGAATTTGTGACACGGGTATTAATTAAATATTATAATTTATGTTCGTGTAAGATATTTTAATCTGTTTTGGAAAATCGTTTTACTCGACTTTAATTTTATTCAATATCGGGCGTTCATTGTTAGGACAAATGCAATAATATGAAGACGCCAGTGATTAAGCCTCGTTATCTTTGAATGTCGAGAAAGACACCGATGTTCTTCCAGATAATATAATTTGACATTGTAGCATCAACCTCAAGATTACGCGAATAGATCGATTAATGTGTGTAGGTACCATAATCGAATACTTTGGTAATATGATTGTAACTTTTATTATAATTATTCTTGGTAGGTTATTATAATTTGTACACTTTTTAATTGATGATTATCTTTACTTTAGGATGTTTTCTTGCTTGGTTACTAAATATGTTCTTTGGTGTATTGTTTTAGTTTGTGGAAATTAATAATGTTGAATTAATAACTACAATGGTTTGTTAATTAATTCTTATTGTTAAAGTGCCTCGTTCTTCCCAGGCAACGCAACGGCACCCATACCCGCCTCCCAAAATCAAAGTACATCATGTCCATCAACATCAACCCTTTTAGTCTAGGCATTTTATTAGTAATATAAAGGATAAAACTTTATTTCGACACGTACTTAACAGAAGAAAAGGTTTATTAACTTATGCAGAAATTAATAAATAAAACAGATAATTTTAATGCATTTATGTAGACAGGGTTAAGCCACGCTTACACGTAAAAAACATTTGTCAAATTTTAAATAAAATAATTGTGCATTGCCGAAAAATTAAATGAATGGTTATTTTATATCGATTATTTTAGCATACAATTAAGTTTTTACCAAGTTTGATAGTTTTAAATTATAATAAACAAATGAAGTTTTATTTTACTATAACTCAAATTTCAAACAGTTTTGTTTGTTATTGACAAAACGTACTCCAAATAAGGATTCGAAAAAACATACATTAGCAAAAAATCAGAACTACCCCAGATTTTTTTTAAAACACCCCTTTTCAGCACCTAATTACTGGATTTTTAAGCTTTTTTACTGATAAGTGTGACATGATTTATCCGTATTCTCTTTGATCTCCTTTTATTATCAAGGTTGGACTGCCCTGACACTATAAATTTTCTATCTTTACATATACCTCCAAAATATACTAGACGGAATATTTTATTCTACAACAATAACTTCGCTACGAATTCTGTGTTAGAAAGAATGTGTTACATAGGTTGGGCAATGAACTAAGTGATGTCGCTGACATATTTAATTTAAACTTCAATACATTTAAAGCCAAATTAGTCCACCATTTTTTAAATGTAAATAATGTATGAGAAATCATTTTATTTTATTTCGATTTTCTATTTTTTGTTTTATACTGTTGTTAAAAATGAAATTTGTAATTTTTATGTACTTAAAAGCCCAATAGGGCGTCAATAAATAAATAAATTATGAATAATACGCAAAAAAATACTTCACTGTAATAATTAAATACGAGATGCAATGTGTGCATAAATTATTTTTTAACTAATGCAAAAAGTAATAGTAAGATGAAATATATGCCTAAATTATTTTAAAGTTCGTGCAATACACAAAAATGAAATAGATGTATGATTACCTGTATAAGAATTGCCTCTTCACTCTTAACAACAGTGATATTAGCATTATTTTCAAAAAAATGTCATAGACCACACCTGCAGAGTTCTAATACAGTTGGACCCATCGGTAACAGAGGAGAAACAATTTATTAAGAATACTATGAAAGTTTTTTTTCCTACGTAGGGCTTAATGTACGTGTACATAGGACTTACTTCAAGGCTGTCCCAAATCGCCATTTACTTCAGCGCGTGAATTTAATTTCCGCATAGTGTTTCCCAAAGATATTAGAAGAAATATCTTTGGTGTTTCCCAACATGGCTTTCATTTTATTTCCAAAGCATTCAGTGCATTTTCATCCCTCCTCTGTCAAATACATGCCTTACTCCATATGCAAGGACTGATATTAGATCTTCTTTGTTGACTGCTTCCCTTCATAACGACTTATTTGAAACTGCTGAACTCAGAATTCAGAACTCAGAATTCATTAAACGTATTGCTTGCATTCGTATTTCTTCCAACGGCATTATAAAAGTCTTGCCGTTTCTCGCAAACTTACACCCTCTGTTATTTTAATTTTTTATTTTTCATCGCAGGAATTGCAATTGTGGTTTTTTTTAATGCCTTATGTAATAAAAACAGTGTTTATGTTTATTTAACATATTTATAACTTAATTGTGTTATCTTTTGTCATTGCATGTTGTAAAATGTACTCTCATTTTAGGTCAAAAAGTGGGATAAACGGTTATATCAATGTTCAAATTGAATTTTATGGTTTATTCATAAAAGTGATGTTTTTTTATAAAGTAACTGCCTAATTCTCTAATTGGTAACCATGTATCGAAGAGAAAAACCTTTCAAGATATGCTCGTTTAAATTTCCAGTTTTTGTAGTTGTTTTCTGGGAATTAAAATCAAGATAAAATTTAAAAGATTTTTTTATTGTATTAACAAGGTAAAAAGTGAAGTGACATTATTCTTCCAAATTTTTAAAATAAATTTTATGTGTTGTTTAAATTTAAAAAAAAAATTTCTACGTATATTTGTGGTAAGCTTTTTTCTATTTTTAACATTTTTCAAGTTTGAAATTTAAACAAAATATAATTTCTTAAACATAACAAATATATTTTAAATACAAATGTCTAAAAGATAATCTAGTTTCTAAAATGGTATTATATATTTATATAATATCTTTGCATGAACTATTTTATGTGAATTTTTATTTTACCTTTCAATTTGTACCTTTACCTTTCAATCACATACACGGTCGTTCACCAATTGAATAAAATTGTCACCAAGTTTTTTTAGTAAGTTTGTTAGTTTGTAACATATAGTGATAATGTAATTTTCTTAGTGCGTAAATATAGTTGACTCGTTATTCTGATAATTACCAGAATTATTGTCTTGTTTGAAATGAAAAAGGGTCCAATTGTATTGATTTTCCATCTATCATTTCCGTTTCCATTTTGACGGCCTCCGTGGTCGAGGGTAATTATCTCAACTAGCAAGCTGGATGTCGCTGATTCAAATCACTTTGCGCATGCAAATTTTATTTGATTGATTTATGTATTTCACAATGTACTCATTTGAAATAATAGATAGTATATTTGTGGCACGTTCCAGGGTGGAAAATACTCTCAGTATCGCCCTGGTGTAAGAGCGCCATTCAGAAACTAAACTTTGCTTGAAATGGCTTTGGCCATGTTTGGTGACCAGATCTGAATACCCAGGTACTTCCTCACCTTCCTATTCCCCATCTCCTTCCTCTCCTAACTACCTTCAGCCTCACAACATCCTTTAATCGTGGATGCCATTGTTTCACATTGTTTTGTACGGTTTCACATAAAAATATTTTTTACACCAGGTCGATCTTATATAAAAATGTGTAAGTGTATTAATTTACAATAATATTTTGTCATTAAAAATAAGGATAATATGTACTGCGAGTGTGAGATTTAGATCGATTCGACGAATTCTGTTGATGGAACGGATTACATTTAATCTTAAAGTGATTACCCTTGAATCTAATCAATTACTTTCAGCGTGATAGACGGGACTAGTTTTCCAATAAACGCCAAGCCTCTATTGCTCTATTACTTTGCCCTTCTAATACTTACGAATTATTTCACTTAAAATAATACCTACCACCTACCAGCCCATCTACATAACAACATCTAATATTTTTTACGGTTTGTAAGTCTTTTCATTATTGTTTTTCTTTTCGTGGCTTAATATAGCCAGGAAGCCGATGAATAAACCATTTTAAGTTAAGAGCTTGAAGAATGCATTAAGACATTTCGTATTAAATCACAGCATTTTAAAGGAAATTTTAAGAATTTATAAAATAAGCAAAGTAGCACTTTTTTATTTTATTTAAAAGAGTTTCACTGTTACTTGCTTGGCATAGTCTTCGATGTAAAAGAGGTTTCGCACAATTTAATCATTGCATCACAAATTGATTGATATACACTAATTTGGAGTAGATAAGTATACTGACTGACTGTATACGGACTTTAACCTAGGTATAGTTTAAGCTATGGGAATAATAAACAAAGGAGTGATTATACAAATTGTAGTAAATTAATTTAGGCAACCCGCAGAGAAGAGACTTTAGTCGCGGCGACAGTTGCGTTGCAACTAGAGCGTGAATAAAAATTCATTACGGTATATAAAGATGCGCACACAAGCGACTCGACACTAGGGAAACTTTTATGGAAGTTGTATGAATTTTAGAAAAGTTTCCAACTATCGCCGCAATAAAGGTATCTCGTGTGCGGGCGGCCTTATAATACCGAACCAGTGAGGAACTGATAAAAAATAGAATGAAAACTGTTAAATAGTGAAGTAACTGATAGTAAGCCCTGGAAAAGTTTTTTTCCATTTATATGCTTTAGGTTTGATTTATTATTTTCAACCACAATTTTATATTTTCAAAAGAAATTGAGTAATTCAGGGTGGCATCAATTAGTAGGTTAATGAACTGTCGTGAAGGTACGTAAAACTAGTTGGTATACAAATTGATGATAAACTTCCCTACGATTGCTTTGAAAAAATATTTTAATATCAATTCGTCCTGTTATATATGATTAGATATACTTTTATTTCTAGTCGGCAAAGACTTTCATATAATTTACTTACACGTGCGATAACCGTGCTTACTAACATTGTTTAATCGTTGCAAAATACTGGTTCCTTACTTTGTTAATCGGGTAAATTTGAATATTTAAAAAAAGTATTCCCTATTTTCGTGATGTTACAAACAAAACATTAGAGGCAGAAAAATTGTGAAAATTTATTAGGTTGAAATGTTTTCTTACGTTGTTAAATTTTTTTTTATTTTTGATTATAGTTTTAAAAAGACGTAGGTAGTCATTAGATATCAAAACAAAAATTAGTAAGCATTTCAAATATTTGATAAGTTTTTAATAATTTGATATGAATCCGAAAAACAAAATGACTTTTTAATTTTCATTGTCGTTATTACGTCGATAACATCATAAAGATATTATTAATCTGCGGATTTTCATGAACTCTAGTTTAAAATGCTTAATTAACGTGGATTTTATTCGTCTTGGAAACATGTTAAGTTATCGCCGTTTGTCACGACTGAATGACAAAACTTCCAGTAATTGCGCCTGTTAAGGAACTTTACTATGGGACTTGGCCTATGCATAGCGGAAATAGCTGTATTCAACTATTTACACCGGAGAATTGCACAGTTAGGAGGTACGAACAAATTAAATGTTCCAATATTTTAATTATTGTTATTTATTGTTTTTTTACGTTAGAATTTCGAACCTCACTAGGACAAGTCTGTGTTGAGGTAAATAATTGTACAAAATAATAAAAATAACACAAGGCTTATATTTTGAGAGAACACTATTGTTAAATTAATGTTTCTACGAATTGAGTACCTATATGGTCCCTATTAAGCTAATTCCAGTCAATTAATTACAGTATAATGTAGTAAACATGTAGGGTTTCCATGATGTAAATTGATATTTGATTGCAAAAAAAATCATAATAAACTATTATTTTAAAAAACGACCAGAGAGAAGAAAAAAAAATTAGGTATAAAAGGAAAAGAATGAGGGAAATATACATTAACAACATATTATGCCATTAATTTAAAAGGACATAGATAAAAATATGTTTGTAACTAGTATTTGGTCATTGTTAATATATTTATTTAATTGTGTCTCTATCCTACTGGCTTTCTCTTTGGCATGCTCGGTATGAACCATCTACGGGTCAGAAGAGATATGCATATTGTATCACACTTCTTCAAACTGATTCGTGGATGGTTAGTAAATCCGACTATCATGGAGAGTATTAGTCTCTATGTTTCTGATGGTTATCTCCGTCACCGACAGCATAGACTGTTTTATCTCCCGGCCTGCAGGGCTAACTTGCCAATGGTCATGCCGGTGGGAGAGCAGTCTTTCTGTTGAACAGAATCAATTCGGATATCGACATATTTAGCTGAAGGTGAAGCTGACTTTAAAAGGCAAGCTCTATTGATGCTGGTGTAGTTGATACACCGCTTACTTATTATGTAATACCATTTTACAAATGTACTTAAAAATGAAATAAAATGTAATTTTGTAATGTTTTTAAAGGAATAAACTAATTGAATTGAAAAATTGAATTCAAATTGTCAGAGTAATTATTTTACAGATTTTTTTAACAATTATGAACTGTAGTGATAATATTAAAATTAGACATTTTAAGCTATTATGGAAATTAAATGAGAAATATTGATTTCGGACATTAAATGTGTTTTCACAAGGCCCACAGTTCTGGGGTGCGTATGTATATTGTTTTTGGTACTATACAAAAATCACACACGTAGGTACCTATAATATATACATAATTACTTTATTATAATCTATCACAACCCTTTATGGGGCTGACAGATTACTCTATATGCATCATGGCTTGGCCTATTTCAGCATATCGCTCGCCATACAATCTCATTCGGAATGTATGGCGAGCGTCATGCTGCAATATGCCAAGTCACGTGAATATGGCGCGCTTGTAGCGTGGTCTGTCACAGGCTTTAGGCTGCCTCAGTGCTAGCATCAAATCTAAAATATTAGTTTTGTCATTTTAACCACTGGAATTTTTATAGATAAACATTTAATAAAAGTACAAGATAAAGAGTTTATAAAAAATCATACGCCGTGATTGAAAAGGTTCAAATACTGCTAGAAATTAGTTATCATTATGGCAATAAGGAGTAATTATCAGGAACAAAGCAGTAACAACCGCCTGGGGGTCTGTGACCGAGGGCTCCTTTGAGGTGGTTCAAGCTAAATTCATCAAACAATACATTTAAACATGGTTAATATATTAAATGATTGGTGTACGAAGAAACCATAATACTACAACAGTTAACTTATGTATAATTATGACAAATAAAATATATTTGAGTATGGGGGAGGATTCAGCGTCTATTATGTGATTTATTAATACGAACTTAATTCACTCAAGATGAAAACCTAATACTGATATTTTAAAAAGAATGATTGTACACAATTGTGGTTTGACAAACGTGAATTGAATGCGTTATTTACCCATTATCAACCTGCGACAGGTTTTAAGACAGCTTTTCAAAATCTAAGATGAACGAAGTGACAGTTTTTCCACCATTAAAGGTAACAAAAGGAATTTCAGATTAAAAACAGATTACATAAATCTTAACTGGATTTTGATTTATAAGCGCGTCCAATAAAAAAGATTCGTGTTTCCCTAACCGTGTGTAAGGCATACGTCTTATACTAAGAACGGTTTTCAAATGCCGGAAGTTATGGTTTTTCATGAATATTAAATACTCATCATAATATTAATAAGTGAGCAGTAGTTAATGTACTATAGTAGTCCCAGAGAGAGGTTGTTAGTGACGTTGTAGTATCTTCTGTTTTTTTTTGTTTTCGTACAAGGCATGTGAGAAGGAATAGGACGTGCGTACGAACTCTCTCTGGGACGACTTTACCTCAGTTTTAAACCCCTTTGTATTCAAATTAATTACCGTCTTACGCATTATTAAGAACCATAAAAAAGTATGGTGAGCAAAATATTTAATATATTTTGATATTTAAATATTGAAGACAATATTATTTCATGTTTTCACCGCACATTTTTTTTTTGAAGAATGAAGACAATATTAGTGGTTCTTATTCGAAGTATGATACAGTTAAAAGTGACCGAGGGGAATAGGGTCCCATTAGCTCAGTTGGTAGAGCACTGTCCCGGAAAGACAAGGGTCCTGGGTTCGTGTCCCAGATGTGACCGTTTCCTTTTCTGATTTTTCTGTTTCAGATTTTCGTTTAGAAATCACTAATATTGTCTTCAATATTTAAATATTACAATTTGAGGTTTTACACAATAAAGTTATTCCGAAAAATAAATATTTTGATATTGTAGATTTAGGGAATATTTAAAAATAGGTATGTAATCATGTCGTATCTCCTTTGATGGGATGTGGAACTTTTAAAAAACGAGAGAAGAAATGACACTATAAAAATATTATATTTTTTCTATAGCTTAAAAAAAATCTTTTGATAAGGTGTTAAAACCCTGACAAAGGATAGTAACTCCAAGCAATATACTCAAATAATGTGAATAAATAATTCATATTACAAAATGCATTTATTCATATTATAAGCATAATATTTATTCTTTTGTCAAGCTAAGTAAAATTGGATCATGACATTGGCTGTCGCATTCAGGTTTTTTTATTGTGGAAAGACACAACAGGCTGCTAACATTACTGAAGTAATACAGAACGTGCAGAACCTCTAGTAACGGATGAATCATTTATTGAAAATGACGTAATTTTCCGTAACAATTAAAATAGCTCTTAGAATAGTTTACAAAAGCCATGATTTTTTTTTGTTGGAGCCTTCACATAGAATCAGTATTTTAACAATTTCTTAAATACCCTGTTCAAGATTTTGATTCAGTTTTGGTTCTTGCGCGCGTAATAACGGAAAATTTGAAAGGCCTTTCTAGTGTATTTCGCATCTAGGCGAATACCCTTGGGCGGTTAATGGTTTAAGCCGTCAATTTAGACAAGGGAGTCAAAACTTTCTAATCGCGATGCGGGCGGAGGTGGATCGATCAATGTATAGAGAAAAAAACGTAATTATAATGTATAGCTTATGTCTATTGAAACTACCGATCTTCAGGATATTATGTATCTTTGCAGCACAATGGTTTGAAGGGTTCCACCCTCCTTGCTTACCCCTCGCCAGAGGTGTTGTTTTAGTTTTTTTCCTAGTTTTATATCGTGATGGCTGGGTTCTGATATTATATTTAAAATAAATATTTAATCTACTGCCCTAAAACGGGAAACCTTCCTTGTTGGACAGTCAAAAGAATAAAATGTAATGAATATTATAAAAGAAATATAAATATATCTGTTTCTCAAACTAAGCTGCTAAAAAAACAAGAAATAACCGAGGGTTTGGAACACGTTGGTGTAATTTTTAAAGAAGCAGTTAGTCCAGACTCTCCTCACTGTGGTATAGTTGTTTATGTTCATCACAGTAATTCTAATGACAGAATATTGCAAAAACCAACATTAGGTATTTTCAGCCGAGTGCATTACAGTAATTGAATCTCTCAAATATATAATCAAAAATAATTTTGAATATTGCATTGAAATTGTTCTCTCGGACTCTCTCAGTTCTTTCCAAAAACTTAAATCCAGTCCTCTTCTTTATCCTGTTGATCACTTACATGCTTTATAGAGTACTGGTGGCCTCCATTCGAAGAACTGGTAAAACTATTACTTTTATTTGTATTCTTGGACATGCTTGGCATCTTGGGTGAGGATATTGCGGATTTCGGGGCAAAACAAGGAGTATCAAACCCCATGTTACATTAGTAAACCACATTCCCCGATCTGAAATTCTTTTCTATCTTGATATATGGATCCCGCAATTTTTGGTATAGTAGAGTAATGTAGTCAATCCATGGTAGAATGCTATGCCACAATACAAAGTACGATCTCATCAAAACTATTTCCTAATTTTTTGAAAAAAGAAATTTCCTCACTTATTCGACTGAGAATTGGATATTGTTATCTCTATGGTTTAGTGGTGGGAACTTTAGATTACCTATTTTTGGCTGTCCTTCTTAAGCAAATATGATCTCATCTATCAAGCCAAATCTAAAATTGCCTCCCCTCCATTCAACCTTTCATCTCTTCTATATCTGAACACGACCAATCTTCCATATAACTTTGACTTTTTCCATTTAATGTAAATTCACTTTCCCGTTCTCCATAATTATAAATGATGGCCAAGAACACCCTCGAAGGGTGAAAGCCAGAGAAAAGGGTAATGCTGCACTAATTCATTAACTACCATGGCACTCTCTCCAGAAATAAGGGATGGACCACCAGACTACTTTGTATTTAGCATTACCCCACACTTTTTGCAGCATTCATTACCGAACTCTTAACATGTCCCCAACTTCTTATATCTTGCATACCATGTTTGACACTTTATTTTCAGCCGTTCCCTTTAATAATAATAATAATAATAATAATAATAACTAATTAAAATTTTACACGCAAAACACTTCAATTATCTCAACCAAATGTATGTTGACAAAATTTCGTCAAACAAATGGTTGAGTATTGGAGAGTTGAGCGCAGAAATAGAAGGATTTATGCTTGCCATTCAGGATAGAGTCATTAATACTAAAAATTATAGAAAGCATATAATCAAAGATACAAATCAAATTGATGATTTGTGTAGAAAATGTTTGGCTTTTCCGGAAACTATAGAACATATTATATCTGGATGTTCTATATTAGCACCGTCCGAGTATACATTTAGGCACAATCAAGTTTTAAAAATAATTCACCAAAATTTGGTAATTAAACATAACTTGATTGACTGCCGTAATATAGTACCATACTATGAATACGAACCAAATTCATTTTTAGAAAACGAATTTTATAAAATATATTATGATAAAACTATACTAACAGACCGAGCGATTAGTCATAATAGACCCGATATAGTTTTACATGACAAAATTAAAAAAATAACTTATATCATTGATGTCGCTATTCCAAATTCCTGTAACATTCAAAAATCTGTTAATGAAAAAATTAGAAAATACACAGATTTAGGAAACGAAATAAAAAGAATTTGGCATTCTCAGACTATAAAAATATTACCATTCGTTATTTCGGCTACTGGCATTATACCTAGCTCTCTCATTAAAAATTTAGGCGTATTAGATCTATCAAAAAATTTATATATAAAGATGCAAAAGTCGGTCATTTTGAATACATGTAGGATAACGAAAGATTTTTTAAATATTTATGTTGAGGGATCAGTAGGATTTATAGGCCCTGTTAGAAGTACTACCGAGCCGAACCCTCTGATATGAAAATATCTGGAGACGGTGAATTTTTTTTTCCCATTTGATCTCTGGTGAGTTGACGTGTTGTTGTTCTTGTATTGTTTTGTATTTATTTTGCTTATATAATGCACTTACATAATGTTGATTGACTAGATGATCATTTGTGGAAAAGTGAGTGGAAGGGTTAAGTTTTTCCTTTGGGGAAGATTTAACCCGGACAACTAAATCGGAAGTTTAAAAATGTTTATTTCAGCTGGACAGAGCGGTGTGTGCAATGCTCTGCCTGCCATAAAAGTTTACATTTAAGTTAATACATAAAAATAAAATGAATAAAGATATAAATAAAAATAATAAATAAAAAATCAATACATTGATGTGCACATTAGGACTTTATGGTGGCTTGAGTGAAATTCTCCATCTCCGGTGTAGAGGCGCTCCCTGCCACTGGGCAACGGCCTGGACAAGAGTGTTGTCCGATCTCTGGTAGCGCTGACTCGTCCCGGCTATTAGGTCTTAACCAAATTAATGTAATTTTCTTAATACTGTTAGTTAATAATTGTACTATTTAGAGTATGTGATAATGATAATACAAGTAAAAACTATATATTTTTAAACTTTAATACGTCTATTTTAAAATTACAAATATATTTATTTTTTTGATTAACGATTGAACCTTCCTACCCAAGAACTGGAGTCGATAACTCTACCAACTTCGCCAAATGCCAATCAGGTAGGACCAACATTTATTTCGTTAATTAACCCTAGTAAATTTTTATAACGTTATCAAATTTCAGGTAAATGCGTGTGTGGATTATTGTCGCCACACGTGATAAATTGGACTATCATTGACAACGAGTCTGTCTGTCGAGTTTTAGCTCGATTAAATGTCGGGAAGTGGGATAGTAACCGCTTCCAAGGTTTGCATTCATGCATTCCCGGAAACAAAAGTGAAGTTCAAATGGATTTATTTCAAAAAAATAAAAACTAAAAATGGTGCATATAAATCAATAAAACAAACAATCCTTCTCCTACTCGAAAAAATTCAAAAAATTCTTATAAAAATATCCTAAAAAAACCGTATTACTACCCAACTATAAATGTATTCCAAGAATTCACTGTTTCCCCACTTTTTGACGTAAAAAATTACGACAAAATTGCACTACTTCAGCTACACAAAGATATTTTTAGTGAAAATAATACCCCACTGCTAAATATTTGCATAAAGAATGCTTCTGTTGGTGGACTAACTGTACTACCCGTACAAACCACAACAACACAGAATCACTATGTATATAAAGGAATAAAATTATTTAATCAATTACCCGCTGACATGAAAACAGAAAAAAATACGACAAATATAAAAAAAAATTTAATCATTTTTTTGTAGTACCACCACGTAATTTTAACTTCCTCTTATATATATGCTTGACTGTTTTACTATTCTTAATGTTTTATTTACATCCCATATACATTTTTTATTTTAATTATGAGTACCTTTATAATCTTAAAAATATTATGTCAAAATCCCTAATATGTTAAATTCTTAAGTTTTTAAAGTTATTAATAAGTTGTCCTCTCCTAACCACAAGCGTCAGCTTTTGTAGAAGAGTGTATAAAATATGCTTTAATATGTTATTTATTGTAAAAAAAGAAATAAAATTAAACTAAAATATAAAAAAAAATCAATAAAACTTTGATGACATTATACTACATGATGTTTGCACAATAATGATTATGTCTCTTTATTCCCAGTGATAACAAAAATATTTTACAGTCGATATTTCCTATATAAATAGGTATATTTAATCATACCTGTGACGATTCTATTAACTTACGTATTGATTTTCGATTTTCTTAATAAAACCGTTCTCTTTCCCATAATTCAACCTCATCTGACAATATGAGTATTCGGTATTATTATTATTGCGATTCGTTTATTTTATGGGTAGGGCGGTAAAACTGATATCCGTTTTTATGGAAACGTATAAATATTTTTAACTTCACATTCTAAACAAACATACTTTCAATTTAGATTTTATGGTAGAAGTAAATGCTTGAAATTTCCTGAAACCACTGAAAGATTGCCGACCAAAATGGTTTGGAACTTTAGTTTGAATTTTTCCGCACTACTGCCACCTGGCGGTCAACACTCAAATACTTTTTAACTCCTGACTGTAAAATAGATATTTTAAAGTCGTAAAGTCGCTGTCGTCAATGAGAGTCTGAAAAATAGTTATTTTAATACAAATCCATAGTTATTTCAATTAAAATAAAACCAACATTATTTTTTTTCGTCTTAAATTTAGAGTCTTTATTTTAAACAGATATTACTGCCATCTAGTGAAATTTTCCGAAAGTAGACAATGTGCATTTTCATACAACTTGTGTTTGCTGACACCAGTTGAGAATTTGCATGGCAATTCTTTTAGAAAATGAACCACAGGTGTCCGGAAAATGATTGTAAAATTATATTAAGTCGGTTTCAATAATAGTCGTATTAAACAACGTAACTGTGTATTTTAATTTATGGAACTGATTTTTTTAAATTTTAAATATAATAATTTATTGTTTTTGTCAGTTTTTTTATTAATTCTGTGAGTAATCATTCATCGCACAGTACCCAAATACCTTCCTTTGTTGAAGGCAGTTCAAATTTTTTTTTTTACATTTACGCACTGTGTTTAAAAATGAACCGCCGCACTTTTAAATAAATCATAATATATCTGAAGGAGGCCCACCACTTCTTCGCCCTGTTTTAGGTACTGATGGTACCCCTTCAGAGCTCTTGCAAGGATGCTTATTTTTTGGATGTAACTAGTCTACATTTAATATTTCAAAAAAAGACCTCCAAAATGTCCATGCATACAATTTTATTCGCAGTATGCAAGTGCTGCGTATTAGTAACTTGTTAGTAAGATCTATTCTATTTGGTTAGTTTAACAGGTCATATGTACAAAGTATCAACAATAACAGGTAAAACTAATAATTTACAGCCACCTGCAAAAATGAAAAATTTTGAGACAAAAGAAAATGATGAAATGTGCACCTCATTTTGTGGTCAGAGGGTGTCGTCGCCCGCTCCCAGGCAGTCCTAGGGGGAGAAAGCAGGGCATTGGTTAGGTTTCACGAGGATCAGGTTCCGCGCCTCTAAGCCAGGAAACAGGTTGTGCCTCGACGAAAGATGTATGTTGGAGTTGGGAAGATCCCGAAGACCATGAGGAGAAAGCGTCGGAGAACCTGGAGGCAGGGCGGAAGTTCACCAATTCACGATCAGCCCATCCTCAGTCCCGTTTCTGACCTCAGGGGAGGCGCTGAAGGCAACATATATATAATATTCCAGCACGAAGTGCTAATATTTCCCTTAATCTATAGCACACAAATAAAGTTACCAACTGCATGCTAAATAAATAGCCGCCAACTTATTTTTTCTATTATAAATGTATCAAATTTGAATAAACGTAAAAATTTAATAAAAATTTTAGCATAATAAAATTATACTCTCTATGTATGAATTTATACATATATTTTAATTCCTTAAATATTTTTACAATGAGTGTATGGGGCATCTGTTTTTTTGAACTTGTGTGTTAGTAATGGTATTATTGATGATAAACTGCTTAATTGTGTTTTAACGGGAAAAAACTGTAAAATTTATAATTTAATTATAAAAAAAATTAATAAAACTACTAACATTTATAACCGGAATTATTTAACACATACAACTAGTGAAAGTTCTCCCTTCCTAAATTACTTGCAATTAGGGAAGCATTAATTATATATATTTCCCCGTTATACGTAATTTTAAACTTACCTAATAAATGGTCCCAATAGGGCTTTAATAAAACAATTAAATACATTTTAAAAATAAAAAATATTTCTTAAGTGCTTCAACTAAAGCTCATTTTGCACAGCTAGCATCCATTTAATCAAATACTGCACCAGATTGCACACACTAAAGAAATAAATACCACGCTAAGGAGGTTTATACAAAGGTTTCTGAAAACCGTTTTAAAATAATGGTCATGAGTGGAAGGTAAGTAAGGTTAACATATTAAATTTATACGTATTTTGCGAGACGTTTTTCTAAATAATTCATACATTTTAAAAACATTTAGCACTTTCGATTCAATAGTCTTGCATAAATATTCTCTCTTTATTACTGCTCCATATTACAATTTTTCTATTACTGTTCTTATGACTAAAATGTATAATTTTAATTTTAAAGAAAATCTAAACGTGGCATAAATTGAAATATCTATTAATGTTAATAACCTTAAATGTTACATTTAATAGAATGTATGTTTATATTCCTATAACGTTTTGATAATAAACAAGTAAATTAAATAACTTGACCACATATGATTCTAATAAAAAAAATAACAGGATATTTTATAATGGTGACCGGGTATCTCAGCAAAATGACAATTCAACACACCTACTAAAAGTGATATAAAGTCATGTAAAGTGATGAAACAAAAACTAGGTTAAATATTTATTTATTGCATCTCACTATACATAAAAGAAATTTTTTTCTCATAAAAATCAACCTCACTAGGACTGAGCCTGTATCGAGGTTAACAATTTACATTATAGTGAAGCAAACATAAGAGTAATCACAAACATAAATTAATTCTACATGCAAAACACAAAATATTTCAAAATTAAAGAAAAAAATAAGTATTCGATGTGTTACCAGATGGGTAATTTGACAGTATATTGTAACAATATTTGAACCATAACTAAACATTAATCATTATTAACCAAAAGAAGAAGCAAAGTAGATAATAAAGACAGATAATTACAAAGGTTACACAGGTAACTATGAAAACTAGTTTTTGTTTCATCTTTTTCAGTGACTATTTTTCAATCACTTTTTAAAGATGTGTTGAATTTTCATTTTGATGAAATATCATGGAACCATTTTATAATATAGTATTTACGTAGATACAACAAATATATAGATAAAATATTACCGCATCGCTTTAGATGTAAGTAATTAATTAATGAAATAATTTTCTTTCATTATTTTCTTACCTTTGTACTGTTTAAATTGAACTACGTACTTTAACTTGACTTATAGTCCATCTCTCCACCACAAGCAAAGCTGTAGAATTAATAAACAAATTAATTAATTTCCTTTTGTGTACGAACAAACGAGTGTGACATGTTTTCAAATCCAGGCAAGCGATAAAATAAGCTTTCAATAATGTATTTTACCAGACGGTTATTTTTATTCAATATTTGAAGTGTGTACTTTTTTTTATTCCTCTGGATACAAAATGTCATAGTTTCCATAATTACAAGTGATCATGACAGAAATGTTACGTAAAGATATCCCGCCCTTTCCCATGGGTAAACATTAAAACTAAAAAGAATTAGGAGGAGTAAAACTCTGGTAGCAACTGAGTAGCCTTGTCACAAAGAGAAATATCCAAAAAACTTTCAATATTTTATGATAATATTTAAATGCGAAGTTCTGATAATGAATAATAAGAAACTGAATTATTTTGTGAAAAGTCATCCTTACATAAACATAAGTCAAAAATTACAAATTTTGACATTGATATA
This sequence comes from Hesperophylax consimilis, assembly GCF_061612785.1. NCBI lineage: Eukaryota > Metazoa > Arthropoda > Insecta > Trichoptera > Limnephilidae > Hesperophylax > Hesperophylax consimilis. Next base: position 7,056,064 of record NC_142866.1, read on the forward strand.
TATCTAAATATTTGAAAAAAAAAGTTTTCGCAAGGCGATACCAATACACCTTAGTTAAAACTAAAATGATTGTTTTTCATAAAAAAATAAAATGTTTGTTTGCTTTGTCTTTTGAAATACCCACTTCCACCGAAATAATCATTATAAAAATTCTTATTAAAAAAATAATACATATATAAACTGCTGACAAGTGCATGCAAAGAAATGCACGAGTAACACCTTAACGGGGCAAAACTTTTGACGGGGAATCAATTTATTTTTTTATATAATTGGATAATAATGACTCTTTTACATTATACACTTACCTAGTGATTTCAGTTTTACTTAGATTTTAGTATATAGAGGTTTCACATTGTTAAAATGTATAATTTTATATATTTATTTACTATAATCTGAATTAGCCATTTCTAGAACATCCACAGAGAGAATAAAAATTAAAATGAAAACCTACGTGGTTTATATTAATATTTTTTAAAATGCCCTTTACTGCTGTCATCTGCTGTGTAATATACGTTTATAATACTGATATGTAGATATTTTCAATTTCGTCTTGGTGAGAGACCGATATCCAGAATCGAAATTCCCGTTGCCTAAAATGTGCTTACTTCCCCAGCTGCATCTCCCCATTTCATTCCCCCACCCAGTGCTCTGCACCCTCACAACAAACGCTAATTGGAGATGCAATAATCTCACTGCAGGGATCGGTGGGGTCTCTTGTACTGTATTCACAAAAATTAAAATATATATATATATATATATATATTGTTATACATACAATAACGCAAATGATATTCTTCATACGTTCTTGTACAAACGTGTGTAATATACGTCAGACACAATAATTGTACGTAGCGAAGGTAGAACGGTGAGAAGTGAAGATAGGTTATGTCCCTATGCCGGGTGGATCGGCCACGTGCTCCGCCGCGTAGGGAGGGGGGACCGTGACGTCACGCCGGCTGGGCGCATTGCGGAAGGGCCCGGCACGCATGCGTCAGATCATTTTAATACCGCATTTGTAGTTACCGGTTACCAGTTACCGCACTTGCTTTGACTCTTAGATACTGCGGTTATTATGATTGTTTAGGGGGATGGATTGGATTAAATTATACTGATTTGATTTGAATTCCAAGATGGAAGATGGAAGATAAGTAGACACATGGGTAAGAGTAGAAACGATGTAGTGGGGTAGTGGGCTGAAGGCTTGGGACGGGTTGATCACAGAATTTGAACAATTCATAAAAATGCATAAGTTAAATTTCAAGTTCTGTGAAAGTTCTATTACTATTTCATCTCAGAGCGATTGTTTCACAGTAGTTGCATACTAATAGAATTTGAATTGGATTTTCATAGAACTTGAATATAAACCTAAAAATTTGATGAATTGTTCAAAATCTGTGAACCCAGTCCTTAGTAAAGGTTTACGCAAATCTATTTCAATTTTTTGTCATTGGATAATATATATTATTATTATTATGAAAACGTCATGTTATGCCGCGTATACATTTGCGAGCTGAAACGCGAGCCGAGTCGATTAAAGGAAAGGAACGTAGCAACCGCAAGCGGCATTACGCGCCTTTAGCTGTTGCTTCGTTTTATTCCCATAATTCGAGGCTCAACTCGCGTTTTGGCTCGCAAATTTATTTGGTATCCTTTTTCTACATTTTATTGGTTCAAAAATTGTCTTAACTTCAAGAAGGTACCTACAACCCCTCGCCTAAAATTGTCTTAACTTCAAGATGGTACCTACAACCCCTCGCCTAAAATTGTCTTAACTTCAAGAAGGTATCTACAACCCCTCGCCTAAAATTGTCTTAACTTCAAGAAGGTACCTACAACCCCTCGCCTAAAATTGTCTTAACTTCAAGAAGGTACCCACAACCCCTCGCCTAAAATTGTCTTAACTTCAAGAAGAACCTCGCCTAAAATTGAACAAGGTAGTTTTGGTGATAGCGAGCTTATATCAAAGGTTAATATTTTATGTAAACTGTTGTTTTTACGTTGTCGATCTGCAGTCGTGCTCGGGAACGATTAGAAGTTATCGACAAAATCAATAAATTACTTTATCGGTCAACTGTGCCAAAATACCCTTTCCTACCAGGTTATCGATAATACACACAAGGTGTTGATTGACTGAGCGTAGCCAAGTACTGTTTTAACTCTACAGTTTTGAATTTCGTCCGTCTGTAAATTTGTTAGCGCGTTCATTTTCTATTTTAGAAACAGCCATTCCACTTTATTATTCAAGGAAGCCTAACTTTGATTAGATAACTAACTTTGGCCGAGGTTCAGTAAAGATAATTTTATTCAAATGAGAAATTGTCGTGCATATTTGTGACAATATTATTCGCCGTTTTTAAAGTTTGCAAAAAAATTGTCATTTAAATAGTGACGTTTCTTTGGACAAGTTGTGTAATTTATAATTAGAATTTTACACAATGGTTCAGTAGGTATGTATATAAGAACTTGTTTGCAAATCTCATTAGTTCAGATGGAAATTTTGGTTTTGATGTGGAAACATAAATTTTTGGAAGCGAAGTCTACTGTTCACAGCACTATAACTGGTATCGTTGTTATATTATAATATCTTCCAAATAAAGCTGCCACTCAAAATTATTTACGATCTAACTTTAGTTTTAGAGGAAAAATCAGTTGATTGTTACCGGACTTTTACGAAATCGGTGTAGTGCAATATCTACGTGTAATATTGTTAACATAATATTGCATTGTTATCCTACCCTTAGTTTGTATACAGGGTGTATCGGTACGTACCCGACAAACTTTAACCAGCTATTCCTTAGCATATTTGGAGTAAAAAATCTTATGTGCACTTTGCTGTCCGGTAACGTTTTTTTTAATAAAAAATTTATAATTCATATTTTCACCACATGTCACCACTGTTTTATCCTTTGTCAAAGTTTGAAAACCCATCTGGCAAATATTTTATTCGAATTCCGTTGAATAATGCACGTGTGTACCTATATTGGCGCACTTCTACAATCACAACGAAATGGCACGGCACCATTCGTCTCATTTTTAACTATTATTATTTAGTGTGTGCGAAAGAGCGAAGACGATCTTCGACATACTTGCTTGTAACAGCTGTTGAACACGAAACGCAATGCCAATGACAGTGATGTAGTGTGGAAATTTTAAATTTTTTTGTTTTTAATTGAAAAAAAAATGCTACCGGACAGCAAAGTGCCCATAACATTTTTTACTCCAAATGTGCTAAGGAATAGCTGGTTAAAGTTTGTCGGGTTAGTGCCGATACACCCTGTATACATGTTGTCACTGCGGTGTACAGTAAAAAAAAAAAAATTATGCATTGATAACTACATTTGACGCATTTGCATGTTGATAAAGTGCCGTGAGTCACTGGAAAGTCCGTCGTTAGGGTAAGGGCGCCGACCCACACCTACGCATAGGTGGTTGGGTTAGGCTAGATAGACGAGATCGTTCAACTCTCTGTGGTTTTATAAATAATTTATAAACGTATAAAATTAATTTTTTTAACCTTTAGCGCATTGCATGTTCGGCGCAACGAGTCAGTGGAAACTGTGCTTAGGGCGATGCACGTAGATCCAAGTAGATTGGCTACAGTGAAAAATATTATGTAAAATTTAGTTGATAATTTCTTTTTTAAAATTTGTAAGATTTTTAAAATGCTGAACAGCTTTGTTAAAAACTCATTATTTCTAATAACACACTACCTACCTAGATTAATCAGTTTACATTTAGTGGGGATCACTTTGATGTTCCCAATAAATTAATCACAGACCAATTTGTTGAACATTCGGTATACGAATTTTCGTACTATTAAGTCTAAATAATTTATTGATACATTAAATGAAACATATTAAAAATATATATTTAATTGAAATATCACGAAGGAACCCAAGTACTTGCCTACTAAGAACGATTTACTTTATTTTTTCTTCTCGTACTTCTCGGTGTTGGTGAATTGTCTGGCCTTGTAATAATACTATTGAAAAATAAGTAACAGGTATCTTGTTTTTTTTTCGTAAATACACATTTCAAGATCTCAAAGCTTCAAATATGATATGAATGAAAAGGGGGGGGGGAGCTTAAGATTTGTATAGAGCTTACAGGGAAGGAATAAGAAAATAGTCGGAATAAACTAAATCTGACGTATACCCGGCGTGCTGTGAAGGGGCTTATGTGCATACAAAGTTTAGGGGCCCATTTGAAAGCCGTCAACCTACAAAAAACAATATACCACTTTTTATATAATTTTATTAAAGGGGTTCGTGCAATACTGTCTTATGCCACCTAATAGTGATTGGGAGATAAGTGAGCATATATAAAAGATTAAAATAATTTTAATAAGATTCTAAATACTGCTATTATCGTTTTGAATTGTGAATTATACAATTTACATATGAAAATATTATTTTACATTTGAAAAGGTCAAATTAAATGTGTACTGCCTATTAAATAAATATTGTATTAAAAAAATACTTCAAAAACAATATTGCAAATACCACACATTAGTTTTAATTCCTCAATAATCTCGGAAACTATAGCATCCCATGACGAGACACAAAAAGACTTTTTTGCATGGGACCCCCAATTGGTGTAGGTATGTGGTGTGGGTGAAGGGAGTGGATAATGAATTTGGAAAAAATGAAAATGCGCCGGAGACGAAAGGTATGTGGTGTAAAGTGTGGTGTAAAGATAAAGGTGAATGGGGTGGAGTATAAATTATTGCATTAAAATATTTAGAATTTATGGAAATATTTTAATTTCACATCAGCTTAACCGGCTAGTAGCCGAATGGACAAGTGCGTCGGATTCCCACTAAAGTGTCGCGAGTTCAAACCATTAAGTCATCCATCATTGCACAAGCAACATTTTCTGCTTACATAATAATGTGAGTTCTGTGTCCTCAATGTCATAACATTTTGCCAGCTATTCGGGCAGGGTCAACCCTACGCGGGCGCAATTGGAGCAATGTGCTTCTTGCGCCAAATTGTAAAGGCGACAAGGCGATTATAATGCCTAACAACCTAACAATTCTAATCTATCGCCCTTGAGATTATTTTTCACAAAAATGGCGCTTCACAAATACAAATCATCCGAATATGATTGATCACGATGATCACTTACCTAGGTATCTACTGGTTTTGACAAAGGGCGTCAAAATGTTACTCCTGTTGGGTCCTGTGTCCTAAATGTTTACCATTTTCATAGCATTATTGATATTTCCTATCCGGGCCTCCAGTGTGGAGTAAATGTTAAAAAATAAAATTAAAATCGATCCCTGGCCATTGGCCCCACCCCCGAGGTAGAGGACCCCACGGGGCCGGGGCCTTTCGTACCTCACGGACTTACGCCTGTATCTAGTACTAAAATCGGTCCCTGGCCGGAAGCGCCACCCCCAAGGTAGGAACCCTAACGAACGGACTTACTTGTATGTAGTACTAAAGTTGTCACTTTTATTATCTAAACAGCAGATTTGTGGTTTTGGCATAAATTTAATATTGTTAATTTTGCTAATATTCTATATTGTTGACATTGCCACCTGGCGGCAGATAGCAAAACGAAAATGCTTTTAGCATTTCTCCCTCTGTGAAATTTTGTTCACTAATTTGAAACAAGAGATGGCGTTATACAACGCTTCAAAATATATTATTTTTAAGACTGCCGCTTCCTAGATTAGTAAGCGTAGGCACCACACTATTTAATATTCGTTCTATGTAAATTTAAAATGGTTAATATTTAACCTCGGTACCAGGATGTAATTGTAATTTTATTTCGTGGTACATTATTTGATAACGAAATAGCTATTAATATTCCTGAAGTTTTGCATGGCAACAACGATATTAATAAATAATAAATTATGGTATTAGGTATTACACAAGATAGTGATAATAAAATAAAAACATGTTCTTACCAATAAATAAGTAATTGAATTAATGTAGTTTTTAATCATATTAGGTACCAAACATAATGATATAAAATATGATTTTTTTTGTTAATATTATAATTATAAAACCACACGAATTTCATACCTAAATCTGGGACCGTGACTTTTATTTAGAAAAAGAAATAAAACTATTTTGTACCATGATAAGCAGATTTCGGACTATGAAGAATACAAGAGTTACGAGACATTTTCTAAAACGTATTGCCACTATCGCATGTAGCTTTTATACAATATATCTAGAACGATATTTCTTTCAATAAAAGCAGGTAAAATATTAATTTTATAATATTTAATTATTGAAAACAATATAAGCGATTCCTAAACGAAAATCTGAAATAGAAAAATCAGAAAAAGATACGGTCACATCTAGGACTCGAACCCAGCAATGTGCCCCGGCAAGGGAAGGGTCATGGGTTCGAGTCCTAGATGTGACCGTATCTTTTTCTGATTTTTCTATTTCAGATTTTCGTTTAGGAATCGCTTATATTGTCTTCAATAATTGAATATTACAATTTGAGGTTTTACTTACGAAGTTATTCCAAAAAATAAATATTAATATTGTGTTTGTACAATTGAGCTTGGATACGGACAAAACAATTTAGGTATACCGGCAAAATATAAACAAATAATTAATTTATTTTGAAGCATAACTTGCAAAAAGTGATTAATAATAATTAAATGTGATTTTGCAAAAATCAAAAACCCAAGTTAACATTTTTACAAAAGACAAACGGGCCGAGAATCGGCGATCAATGGAAACCGTTCTTTTAATTTAAAAATTTTAAATGACTCAAAAAACACCAATGCCTTCAAATTTTTTGTGTAAATTTTGTAGTTATCAAAGCTTTAAAAAATCTAGTTAGAGAATGAAAAGTGGTTCGCGCTCCACAAAAATCTCACCTCTGCGTATAGACATACGACAATAATAGATGAATAGTCTGTGCCTAGAGGGAGGAAAAATAATAACTTCACATGACAAAGAAAGGATTATTTCGGGAACTAGACGACCCAGACGTGTTGGAAAAAAGTTCTGAAATTGGATATAAGTCATTGCCAACAAACATGTCGTTAAATTTACATGGCACATATTGGTGGCTTTGACTTGTATTCATACAATACTTGTCTTATATTTATGTACTCGTACATATAATATTCGTTTATAATGAGGTCTCACAAATATGCTTCTCAGAAAATATGAAGCATAATTTTTCATAAAATTATACACCTCACTAGGACTAAGCCCGTATCGAGGTTAACAATTTGAACAATAGACTGAAACAAAATGGTACCTGATCAGTACATTCATAAAAAAACAAATCATTACAAGGTGAAATAAAACAAAGTACTTCGAGAACGCATCGTAACAATGTTTAAATACTATCAGAATAAATCAATACCGCAAGAAGACAAAAAAAATACAGTGTGTGGCAAGCCTACGTACGACGGAAGTGAAACTTTTAGTATTCTTCTCTCTCTCTTTTCATTTCATTCTCTCTTTTTTCTGTCTATTGACATATTTATAAGTAGCATGTGATAAAAAAAGTTATAAAAATATGGGATTCTAACCCGGGTCCTGCATAACGAGTGTCGAACGCCCTGCCTCTAGACCGCGAGGAGAGGTATCTCGCGCGACGAGAACCGCGTATACATCGTTTTCAAACACGGCAAATGAATAATATCACATAACGTCTCGTTAACGCTTTATATAGGGTCGAATCGAAGATATATCGGCAGTGTGAAGTCATATCTGTCGTTTTTCAAAATATTTCCGTATATTTGTCCGTTTTGGAAAAGATTTATCGTGTTTTAACAGTCTCATACCCGTATGGAGTCTGAGTTTGAAAAACATTTCTAAATTTTGAAAAACTCACTTACGGCTGTGTTTTTTACTAAAAAAACTTGTCACGCACGTCTGCGAGGGTAATTAGTCGCGCTATCGGCCTTGATTAGTAATTTTAATGATTCAAAATAAAAATAATTAATCAAAATACCGAGCGACTCTACCGGCTCGATTTGTAAGCTATATTTTGACTAAAATATCATGTAGTCAAAATATCTAAAAGTCGCAGCACGAGAGCATTTTATCACTTATCAAAAATCACAAAAAGAAAAAAAATATAGTAAAAGCGGGGATCGAACCTCAGTTCTTCACGACGAGAGTCGGGCGCTCTGCCTCTAGACCGCGAAGCTGAGTTTGGAGTATGACCTAAACTAGGTATATAATATTAGCTAGGCTCCTATAGCGATATGATCACGGTTTTTCGTGACGGTCATGAGTCGGTTTTACTCCGGTCCTCGAAAATGCACAACGCGCGTAAAGAAGTTTCACTTCGAAAAGCGTGGAACAACTAGGGTGACTCTTTGTTTTATCTTAAAATTTCATTTTTAAAGTTTAAAAATCCTTTTAATAAAAATCAATTACTTATTTAAAATGGTTATTGTAAAAGAATAAAAGTTGAGATGAAGAAATATGTAATGGTTTTCTTTATTTTGCATATTTTTGTACACGACCAATGAACGTATACGCTAACAAAAAGTGACCTTAATTTCCATAAATATATATAAAAAAAACATATAACTACATGAACTAAACGCGACCGGGGACATTTAAAAATAGTGCAAGGTTGATGTAAAGTAGGAATTAAAATATCATCAAGAACTGCCGTTTTCGGACCGTTGAGATCTGCCGATAATCGATAAAATTTGAGGGAGACCTGTGGCCAAAATAGAACATCAAAATGCAGACCGAAAAATCAAGGACGTCAAAGTGATTAAAAAAATAGAGTCGGGCAATAGATGTGTACTTACTTGTGAGTAGATTTATGTGAATGAAACTGTCAGCGCCAAGGCAGTGGGGTGGTAATAGAGTGATGGTTAGATAGGTTAAGTTTCGGTAGGTGAGGTTAAGTTACGTTAGGTTAGGTTAGGTTAGGTTAGATGTATTACAAACGTAGAAGTGTATATTACATAACTATTTTAATGCCAGGCGTTCATAGCTCCAGACTGATCTAACTCCAGTTAACGTTTCATGGCGTGAGCTTGTAAAGACCTTTGGACGATTGATTTGCGTTCTTTGCTATTTTGAGCTATTCTGTTGTTCCTGTTAGAATCTGCCAGTACGCTTTTGAGCAATTGATTAGCGTTCCTGGCTGTTTAGAGCTTTTTTGTTAGCATCTGCTGGTAGGCTTTTGAGCGGTTGATTTGCGTTCATTGCTTTTTTGTTAGCAACTGCTTGTAGGTTTTGAGCGATTGATTTACGGTCCTTGTTGTTTGAGCTTTTCTGTTAGCATTTGCAAGTGGTCTTTTTTTGCTCCTGTAATGTTTGTTTGTCTTTGTTTCGGTTTCTCTATTCGTCTCTTAAGCGGTATAACCAAAGATATTAGAAGAACGAGATATGCTATGTTGGCCGCCGGACCGTAGGCTGAGTACTACCTAATTAGGGTACCTACTTTGAATACTATCGGGTCGTGTACGCACAGAAATCTGTTCTATGTATTAGTGCAGATACCTTAGCGTAAGCGAAGGTGTGCAGTAGTATTGGTGAACAAAACCGGCGACACTGGGCAAAAAAATTCCACACAGTATGAACTGCTCATAGCACATCTCGTTCTTCTAATAAATTTGGGTATAACAATGTAAAAAAGTAAGACTTAATTATATAAAAATGTACTTCTACCGGTAAATTGTAAACTGTAACGTAAACAACCTTATTATAATTACGAATTTACGACCGCTGCCATGCTTCTGAAAGAAAAAATAAGATTAGCCGTCGTACTGTTTTTTATGTGGGGGTGTTGAATTGTTTGATAAAAAAAGGAGTTTTGAAATTCAAATGAAGCCGGGTTGTAGCTGTAACTATCACAGTATTATATATCGCAAGTCGTTAGTTACGCAGAATAGTAACCCAAACTAGCCTCGGCCCCCGCCCCAGAAATATCAAGCTGCCATTAAAACAGGCAACATTTTACTTACATACCGATGTAGCGGCGTAGCTGGTCTAGCCCGGGACGTCTGGGCCTCACGGCGCCTTTCCCCCATGCCCTGGCCCCGGCGCTGGGCTGTCACGCCACTGCAATATTTAGAAATATGTATACATAAATTATTGATATCCGTTACCGAAAATATTTTACGTAATGTGTCAAAAATATTTGAATGACTTGATAATGATTTCTGATTTAAATATTGAAAAGTAATATTTACCTTACTTTTGTGATTATAAATACATAAAATGAGTTATTTTATTAATTTTGCCCATTTCCAATCAAATTTAATTTTCTGTAACTTCATTTACAATATTTATAAAAAAAGTAATAATGTTTCGTTTTTTTAAGCGGGCCCAATTCAAAATCTTTAGCAATGTGAAGCCAAATTAGTTGCTAATGGTGACCGGATAAATCATCAAAATTATAATTCATACATCTTTAAAAAGTTATATAAATTCATTGAAAGTAATGAAACAAAAACTTTATTAACTGGTTGTAGATTAGGTTAAATTATTTTTTCATCGTTTTTAATGACTTTATATCTCTTTTTAAATGTGTGTTGAATAGTCACTGTGTTGAGTTAGCATGGAACCATAATCTGTCTGGCAAAGGGCTTGCATAGGTAAAATGAAGGTGTGATACCAGTTCGTTATTGATGCGAAGTAGTAGATTCCGGTTCTTCACAGCAACTCCCAGTTTATAATTAATCCAAAAAATAATCTCGTAGTCCAATGCACAACAGCCTCACGCTGCTGGTCTCCAAAAGGGTCCCTCTTAACCAAAGAGGATCGGCAGATGCCATCCGATTCCATCAATCCAATGGTAAATGCTCCATATGCAAAGCTGATGCTAAAAAAAAATGGCGAATGTGTTCGTCCTGAGCCTAGAGGAATGCTGAGGGCTGGTGATCAAAGAATGGCGACTGCTTCCAATGAATATCACAGATCCTTGCTCCCTCAGGTTTGGCAACTCTCCAAGTCAGAATTCCAGGACTGTCAATTTGACTAATAGCAAAATGATAATGTGTATGTACTTAAAAGTCCCACACACCGAGACCAAAGATGCGATGTAAATAAAGTGATTCACACACACCTTGTTACAAATGATGTTCACATATTATTATTTGCTGATGATATGAAAATATTTAAAATCATTAAAAATATCTATGACTGTTTGTCCCTACAATCCAATTTCAAAAAAATTGCAGAGTGGTGTTCCATTAACAAACTTACACTCAATATTAAAAAATGTCAAATTATGAGTTTTTTCATCTGTACCTGAAATTAGGGACCTCGGTATAATCTTTGATAGTAAATTATCTTTTACTAATCACATCAATGTCATTACTAGTAAAGCAATGAAAATGCTGGGCTTCATTACTAGAATATCTAAAGATTTCAAAAATATCCATACATTAAAATTACTTTACACAACTCTAGTCAGAAGTCAATTAGAATATAATTCGTCTATATGGAACCCTTCCTACAAAAACCATGCAAACTCCATTGAAAGAATCCAACACAAATTTCTCAGAACAATTAACTTCAAATTAGGAATTCCCTCTGACGACATTGATTACGATTCATTATTACAATTAATGCATCTCTTATCTTTAAAACATAGAAGAATACTTAATGATCTAATTTTTTAATTAAAAATAATCAATCACCGGTTTGACTCCCCTGAATTAACTTCGTTGAAAAACTACCATGTTCCCTGTAGACCAACTAGACTCAAGTCACCTTATTATTGCAACAATACTGGAACTAACGCAGAACAAAATTCAATAATCCATCGCTTGCACAGATTATGCAATGAATATTCCAACATCGATTGTCTATTATCATATAAAAGATGCATAAAACAAAAATTGTCAAGTAATACCATACCATCATAATGATTATGTATTTCAGATTAAAAACTACTAGTAGTCGATAGGTAGAAGCTGATATAAGTGCATTATATATTATAGTCATCATAGGTACTATGTAAAACTTTATTGGACTGTCAAGCAGTGTCGCACATTATTATTATACACGCGATTCTCCCGGTAGATTTACGTAATTTATTACTTTTGTTTCCTTTTCATATTATAATAGTATATATTTTATTCCTTTCATTTTCTAATAGTATATACCTATCTAATATCTTTTATTTTATTTTTTACAAACTCCTAATGCCCTTTAGGCATTTTATAAGCACTTCATTCTTCCTTATACTACTTTTTTTGTATATTATTACATATAATTACTTACTTTGACTTATTACTGTACAACAGATTGCTACTTATATTATATTTATATCTCTTTTTTTCATACTTTTAACCTTACTTACTATTTACTGATTATACCATTATACATACATTTATATTGTTGGATTCCTTATGTTGCTGTACTACTCTCTGTAAATTAGTATATGAATGGCACATGCTGTGCAGTATATGTGAAATAAATAAAAAAAAAAAATCAATAAATAAATAAATAAATTTATAAATAAATAAATAAATCTTATATGTAACATAGGCAAAAGAAGGGCAAAGAAAACAAGAATAAGGGAAATGACGATTGTGATACAAAAACCAACTGTGCAACTGAACCGATTCCGTAGGTATACAAAAATCTAACGGGGTAGAGATGAGATGGCCAGGAGCTAAGAGAAAAAAATCATCTCAAGAAAAACTATACTAAATTATATATACGTGATTTGAACGTCAAAAATTAAAACACTATTGTCCAGAATCTAAAAAACGAAAACTAAAAATGATTTTAAGCTGTTACAAGAAAGAGTAATAACATTATAGAACAGTCAGCGGATGGATTATTGATGACATTCTCAAAACTAATTCTAAAAACGCACATCTTAAAAAGTATGTATAATAATATTCATATTTAATATGAGTTGTATAACAACTTATATTCAATATTAGAAAGGTTTAATTAATTAATACGTGAATAAAGTGATGTGAAATATTAAAATAAATATAAGTTAATCGAATATTTCATTTTCAAAATTGGAGCTATTTACCATACAAAACATCATTCGTACCAAACTTATTTTATGAATTAATTATTATTCATCCGCAATGCTTATTTTTTTTAATTAGATCATGTGAAGATAAGTTACTAAAACAACACGCGTGGTTTCACTGAAGTCCAGTGAACATATATTATTCGAATGGATATCCTTTTCCCAAGCAATGCTTCTTTTTTGGATCGATAAGCGAGAATATAACATATCTTGTATTTTTATAATGTCATTTGATAGTAATTTTTCAAGCTTACTAAAATTCTATAATAATAATTGAATAACGTGTTTAGCGCAGTTTTTGTGAAAAATCCAGGAGTAAAGGGAGAGGTAATTTTTTTCTTTCAGAAGGGAATGAACCTCAAAAATATTTTTTTTGTAAATAATTTAGGCTTCACAAAGCACAAAATTATAATATCCAGTGATTTTTCACGGATCTACGAAAGTATTCTAATAAAATGCAAGCAATTATATATTTTAATAGCTTCACAAATTCTTCAATTATTCTTGAATTTTCGCGGGTGCGCGTTAGTGCATAATAATAATTTGATTACAGTTGTTTCTTCTTTAACAAATAATTGATGTTTGAAATAAAGATGGGAAACCACTAAACTCCTAAATGAACAACTCCACCGTAGGTTGTACGATCCGCCAATACCGCATACTGCAACATGAGACATATTTGATACCTCGCGTGCCTGAGGCGATGACACCTCTAAATCGATCGTGTTCTGCGGATTATATTACATATGGCAGGTACATTACCTTTCATTAATATATTATAGGTAAAACACAAGTAGGTACTGTGATTTTATAGCGGTAACCGTAGCAGCGTATGGTCTTTGTTGCTTTATTTTAAATATGAAAAAAATATTTTCCCTCGAGGGCAATATCCAACCAGAAGCGGCTCGTGACTGAAATTAAATCAGTGAATTTCTGTTTTATCAATCAAAAGACCTTTTTATTTTTTGAACAATAAAATGTATGCCCATTGTTTATGTCGCCGCTGCGGCGCTATCGGAGTTGTTAGAGCGTTTTCTATGTCGCCGTGGCGAGTATAAAGAGTTAAATTCTCTGCGCACAAGTTACAATGGGTGAATGTTGTAGCGCTAACACTGTAAATTAGTATTAGTAAACGAATTAATTCAAGACGCATTAGATTACGCATGATCGAAGTGTTGCAGAAGTCAGTTGACTTTAAATCGAGCATGCGTAGATAGTGTACAAGATGAGTTATACATATCTAACACTGCTCCAACATGTGATTTGCCGATATAAGCGTAATCTGTCTCGCTCATGTCACCGTTTCAGCGGGCCAAGCTGACTCGATACTCGCTGTAAAGTGTACAACGAAATATGCACGATTTGTTTACGCTTGCGCAGGAGTCTTGTAATAGAAAAAAGCTCAAATATTGACCTGGTGGGAATTATAATTCGAGCGTACTTTCGTATAACGATGACTGAGGCACATGACAGATGATGTAATGTGAGGACTTTAAATTATGCGAAGACAGAAGTCAAGTGGTGAAATGCACAACAGCACATACCAAATAAACGCCTCTGGTTCCAACTAGTCCGATCCAATGGGAAATTTTATTCCATTCTCTGGGAAATGGCGTGAGGCAATGAACGGAAAAAGAAGATGAAGATTTTGAAGTAAGTATCTACCTGTTTACTAAACAATTGTGATGCAATTTTATACAACGTTCTGATTAGTAATGACAGTACCTATCTCACCAAATCGTAATTGAGCATAGTTACTATTGAAAGTGTAATTCACTATACATTCAATCTGGAACGAATTACGAAAACTGCATTAGTTCATTTTATTTAAATCGGATTTGGAAAAATTACCATATATTACCAATTTACCAATTTTTACCTGTGAGTACTTGCTACTTCTGAAAATGCGATATCATATTCCAGAGCTAAGGAACTCACCGTTTTGCCACAAATGCTTTCGGTTTTACAAATACCTGAGCGCTCCAAATAGAAAAGAAATTATGTATATTATATACATATTTTCAATTAGTGAGTACTCGCCGACGCTGCTCTCTCCACACTAACTGAAACATAGCACCCCCCCCCACCCACGTCAGCGTTATGCCTTCTCCCGGTGGACAAGGTTTTCCCTATGTTGGCAACTCTGAGGACTGTTGCAGTAATTATTTCCACTAGTAGCTTTCTTTCCCTTTGCTCGCGAAGGTAATATTCACTTAAAAGAAACTTCAATAAGCGAACATTTTAATTTATTACACATAGCCAAGACCTGGAATAGATTGCTATCTAAATTGGAGAATCTTATTCAATTCTTGGCAAACAAAGGAGTTGTTTTTAAAGGGATTTATTAATAGTTTTTGTTGCCTCACTAGGTATCTTTATTACAACAATGTTTGAATTTTATCATGTTTTGGTTAAGATCATTAGATGATAAGCGTTTCATAATTATTGTCTCTCAATATGTATCAAAATCATTAACTCTCGTTTGGGAAACATTTGAAGGTGAGTGTTACAAAAATAATTTTCCCAATATTCTGAAAGGTATATTTTCTCTACGTGAATTCACGACTAAAAATCTTTGTAAAGGTAGTCAATGCCGCGAGTTCTTCTAATTAGACATTTCTTTTTGTAGTACCATCAAAATTGACTAAGAACTATGAAGTTCGACACGATATAATAATCCGAAATATAATCATGATGACCGTTTCCAACATTTTGTTTGTATTTATGCGTTAAAAACATTGAGCAAGAAAAAGGGAAAAACAACGAACATGTCGCAGCCAAATGTGTTTTTAAAAATCATCAGTGCAAAAGGTCAAAACGGTGGTCACGAGTGGTGACCGAGTTCTTCGTAACTATGCAAACATTTTCCGTTAAAACTTTTATAGTATTTGTTTTTTCTAAGAAAAAGTTTCATGTTTCCATTAGTACAAAACATATATTGCAAAAACGCTTTGAAAATCCATCGCGCTTTTTAAACGTTTGAATTCGCTTAGATATTTATGGGTTCGAAAATTGTGGTGTATTCAATTTATTAATGTTCTAGGTACAGAGCAGCGGACCGTAGTTTGAATCCGGACCATGAGGGTTATAAAGCCAAACCGCCATTTTAAACCGTTAAATAACTAAAATTGTAATAAACTGGCTCGGTATCGGATGAGTAATTTCACGTAGTAATCTGACAGTAATATTACGCTAGCGTCTGGACGATCTAGGCCCTCTGATTGGTCGAATTCAAATCGTATGTTTCGGGTAAATCCCGAATAGGCGGTCTGCAGGCAAAATTCGACCACTCTGCCCCTCCGGCGGAATAAGAATGAACCAAATGACTGGCGCGAATGTTTAAATATGCAGCTAATAATATGCATAAATAATAATAAAGCATCGCAAATAAATAATTTTGAAATTCTAGAAATAAGAAAACATGTCAACATAAAATCAGATATAATTAATAAGCAAAAAAATTATAAACCCTCTTTTAAATATTTTCCCACTCAACTGGTCTTTCCCGTCTAACGATATTATAATTCCTAATTCTGATAAACTTCGCCCACTCTTACCCCTCCCCCCTGCTTCCACCTTTTCTTTCCAATTGTAATCTGTATTTAATTTTTGACTTCAATGTATACTTACTCCTGATCAGGTGAACTTCGTTCATGAAAAATGTAGTGGTTGTATATAATAAAGTGATGTAAACAAAGTTATTTGTGTTTGAAATAAAGCTTAATAAGATTATATTATTTTATCTATTTCCGTTGTATATCAATGCATACGTACGCAATAAAATGTAAACATTATATTGATTTATTTATTGGACAATTTGTATAGCGCCGTTTTTGCCAGATATCTCAGGGGAGCTATATTGTAATAATCTATTTACAATATATACTCACCCTCAAGTTTTTAACTGCTAGTTAATACATTATTATATTTTAATTGCGGCAGCGGTTTCCGAAGTGGGTTTCGCGGAACGCTAGGGTTCCACGGATGTGTCACCAGAGTTTTACGACCGATTATAAGAACTAAAATCTAATTTTAATACCAATAAAAATTAAAAAAAAACAAAGACTGGTGATTTAACCTAAATGTAAAAAACGTTCGCCTGTGGCGCTTTTAGTGTGTAATTTGTTTAATATATTTTACTACTTTCTGTTTTCAAAAGACTTAAATATTATTTGAAAATAGACATTCCATTTGATAAAAGTCGACAGTGTTTTATTGTCAATTGATCTAGTAAAATTGGCAACATGTATATCAATTTCTCAAAATGATTTGATCTCAAATTTTTAGCATGCGACGTTTTTCTTGGGGTCTACCTTTGATATATCTTCAAGGTTTAAGTTCTAAAAATGGCGACTATTATTTTTTGAAACTGACTTTCTAAATATTATAAAAAACGACTGCATTTATAGTTAAACGTAGTAATGTAGTGTAGTAAACGCAAAAAAGCAAATATTTTAATATTCTTCAAAATCTTCTAAAATACTACAATTATGTGCCACTGCCTCATTGAGAGTTATCACTCATCTCGTTGCCACTCATCTCACCACTAGGATATGTTGATAACCCAGGTGAGGGTGCCATCATCCCGTTGACTCAGAGAAATCACTGTGGAGAAGAAAAGGAGAAATTATTAAATTTACACCTGCAGTGAATTCTCACTTCTCCCTCCATTTTCTAACATAAATGCAATAGTCAAGTTGTATCAGGGGAAATTTAAACTCAAAGGAATGTCCATATTTCATGTTTATTTAGTAAAGAAGGGGTACAATAATAATTTTTAAAAAAGTAGTTCGATAAAAGTTCGGAAGTCGATTAGTGTCGGGAGTGAATTAAGGGTAGCTGATGTTATTACTTCAATTAATCAAAATCTCTGTTTTTACTTAAATGTTAACTGGCAAAAATTAATATTATATACTTATAACATGAGTGTTTTTAAGACACTTTCCTTTAAGAGAAACGTAAATTACCTATGGTGTTATGAAAGTTTTTATTTAATTTAATTTAAATTACTTTTTTTAAAGCATTCAGATGTCACTAAAAATTAAGTACCTACTTGCCAAACCTTGGCATATAATAATAATAATATTTTGATGATTTTTATAGCGCCATTTTCGGGCAAAATCACCTAGAGTAAGTAGAAAACGTACAATCATATTATTTGTTAATCAAATTTATTCTCAAAATAGGAATTGAAGAGCAAAATAGTGCATTTCCAAATACATTTGAAGTTCTATTTTGTTGTCGAGAATTTAAGAATGCAAATAGTGGAAGTGGAAATTAACATGCATCCCGATAAAGCTGAAACTCGACAGATAGTGCCGGTGTCGATGACATTGCATTATATCAACTTTTGATGGTAATCACGCATACACACACGGAATTTTACTGAAATTGGATAAAATTACAGTAGTTATTACACGAAATAAATGTCGTATCCACCCAATTGGTATTTGGCTCAGTTGATAGCGTAGTTGTCTCCGGTCTCTGGGAAGAAGATTCAATCCTCAGTCAAACCAAAATATATAAATATTTAAAAATACATCTATTAATAAAAATAGATCTATTGTCGAAAAAAAAGTTCTTTTTCAGGTTATGATTTTATTAAAAGCATGAGGATAAAAAAATACAACTTAAGTCATGAAACCACACAACCCAGGTAGATTGATGCATAAATGAAACATAAATTCAACGGTTGTGGGTACTGGGATAAATAGCAACATTGTTTTCCTTGGTAGGTATACAATGGCGTGCTCGTTTGTTTGGATTCCTGGAATATCGGGAAACTATCAAGAAAAGTGCAGTGCCAGAGCGGCTGGGCGCCACCACATGTATGTACCACACTAATAGAATATGCAGCATACAGTACTTAATATTAAGTATCATCAAACAAAATTATTTCGATCGTAGATGCGTGATGTGAAATATATCTGCGTCATGATTTTCAAAATAAAAACCGATCAATTCAGACAAACGATTAAGTAGGTACCTTCTAAAATTATTTTATTTTAAATATAATTCTATTTTCGTAATGTGTATTGTGTAATGCAGGATTCAATGATAACTCAACACAGTGACAATTCAACACACCTTTAAAAAGTGATATAAAGTCATTATTTTTTATCTGGTCACCGTAATGCAGAATGCGTTATAGTAGGAACATTTTAGGTATGTAACATAATATATATTATATATAAACATAATATTAATAAATATATATATTACAGCAAAACATCAAAATCGAGCCCTTATCAACCCATCTACTTGTTCATAGTACATGCCGCTTTTCACGTGTTGGGGAACCGAGCGTAGAAAACGGAAAATTTATCCACAATTCGGGGAAATGTTTTGCGAATTTCGGCAGTTAAATGCGTTGTTAATTTCTGCGAAGCGTTCGCGCCCGATTGATTCGTTTTACCTTATTTTTCTTCGTGGATTTACTTCTAGGAATATTATTTTTATGACTGCGATAAATAAGAAAATGTTTTTGATTAGTTTTTTATATGAAATAGTTAATAATTTTGAACCGGTCTCAAACTAACACATTGCTAACTAATAAAATAAACGTCATGCTTTGGTGACGATAAAATATCAATTATCAATGGTTATGTCAGTTAACTGTACTTCATTGTTGGGATTGATAATTGCCAGTTGATCGTTTACTGAGGCAATTAAAGTGATTGACAATTGTGACTTCCCATTGACGAGGTAATAATGATGTGTAGTTTGATTGAGTGCATAAAACATATGGACAAGCGGCGAGGAATGATCATTTCGCCCTGCGATTGACAATCGTTTTGGTTTAATTTCTCTATCTATCAACCCCTTTGAAATTCAATTATTATAATAATTTATATTATATTGCGTTTTTCCAGATTTTTGGAAACTAACATCAGAAGACTATCATTGTATTTGCACACTTCAGGTACCTACTGTTTCTGCAGATGCCGTTAAAACAGGTAGGGCGAAAGTTTTGAGGGGTTGATTGGGGTTCCGTAATGGTTGTGTCACACGACGCTATACTCTGAAAACTGTTTTTGGGCGTGGCCTATCTCACCTTATCGCTCGCCATACAATCCCATAAAGACAGGTGTCCCAAGATAGATAGTATATTATACGTTTGATCGTGGCCTGGATGCTGTGCTGTGATCTGCTAGCCGAGAGATATTTTAACCGGTGACAGATCCCGTAAAAATAAATGATATTCCGTGCTTTCCCACTCTTAGCACTTGCTAGGACAGGGGGAGGAGATGAAGATCATAGTGTATCATAGGCCACGTCCAAAAATTCTATGAGCGTATAGGGTCGTCTGACAGTAGCATCAATCGAACTTTCCAGGCACATTGACAATTGAAATTTTATTTTATTTGTCTTTACGCCCAAAACTAAATTACCAACGCTACTCTAATTTGTGGGATTCAACAAAGTGTCGGTATAGATTACGTTTAGTTCTATAAATGGAGTCAATAAATATATCAATAGTACCCCCAAACTTGTTGCCCAGATCATGCATCCTATTCAAAATTAAAAATTAAAATTTCAAAAAAATATTTATTGCACAAAAAGAGTACAAAGGGTATAACTTATAGGTTACATCCTATTTCTTCCAGCTAACCCAACAAATACACATTATATCACACAACCCAACAATTACATGTTAAAAAATAAATAAAAATAAATAACAGTAAATAAAAATAAAAAAAACAGAGGTATTTAATTCATGTAAGGTATTCATTCAAGGTGTAGTGACATTTGTTTAAAAGAAATGTTTTTAGTTTTGATTTAAATTTAAGTTTGTCGGTTATTTGTTTGATGCTACGTGGAAGGTTGTTATATATTTTAGTGGCCATGTAGTGTGGTCCTTTTTGAAAGATAGTTTTGGTTGCTTTTGGGATTAATAGGTTTTCTGTGAACCTTGTAGCGTGTTTATGTGTTGAGTTTTTTTGTGGGAACTTTTCTAGAGATGATCGTACTAACAGGCATAATTCCATTAAAATAATACAACTACTTTACCTAGCCAATTGCTAGGTAAAGTAGTTGCTATGGTTACTTGCTACGTGCAGCCTACAATACTCACCAGACATTTTAGGTTATAATAATGAATGTGGAATCACAAACTTTATCCAGTACTGGAAGCGTCAATTCTTGAGGGTTAGATACCCACAAGAATGTTTGTGATCCCAGGGTTCTCAGGGGGTTGGGTTCGAAACCAGAAATGTGTTAGGTTACAATGTGTACTTTAGAGTCAAGGAAAGAAGATTTAGAGTAACATTAATGTATATTATTTCGAATACAATATAAGTCTATACACTCTACCGTGTGAGTTATAACGAAAACAATATAATAAAAGTTAGATATAAGCTTACCCCCAAGGTTCCGACCACGCTTTATCTATCTAGCTAATTAAGTAACATCCTACTCGAGCTGGAGCAGCACCTCCTCAAGCTGAGCTCCCAGGGACTCCAGCCGGAGCAAGAGGAAGATTCAGTTCCGCCTCCTGGCGACTGTCCGTGGCAGGAAAATGTGTAATCTGGCGACTGAAAAGAGGTATCCGGTGCCCGCGGTCGCATCCGTGTATCCTGGCGAGGATTCCCTTTATGTAAGGAAAAATAGGCCTCAATACGGCCCTGGTGAAAATGCGGTCGACGTAGTGCCAAACTGCGAGAACGAATACTATCCTTAGGTATCCGGGAACCGGGCACAATATTTTAAGCCACTGGCTTCTTCATCCCATAAAGGATGGGTCGGATTCAAGCAGATCACACCCGATAACACTTCTGACTCCATTTGCGATTCATGATGCCGCGTGGTTACAATATTCGAACGAGCCACCGAACTAATTCCACTATGAAACTTCGTATTTTACACCATTTATACTTCTTTCATTTATACTTGTTTCTTTCTGTTTCCGCCCGGTACAGATTTTAAATTTAAAATTATGATTCGAAATTTTACCAAAACCAATACCAGCGACAATCGCCCAGTTCCTAACTAGGTTAGAGAATCGGCGAGGATAAATGTGATGATGCAGAATAAATTAATGAATAAAATATTAAAACAAAAGGAGTCTAGCCCTGCATCATAACATTACCCCCCTCGCCACCAAATGTTTGCCCTCAAACATATAAAATTGTCGAAATAACCTAACCCTATTCTTTCTAGGTCGGTCCAAGGGTCTACTACAACAGAAAAAAAACAAAGTGATCAATAAAATACCAGTAGATAATAATAACCATCAATAGGAAGTATTCATATAACAAAATTAAACCAAAGTGAGAATAGCAAATGGGCGTGCCGCAAATCCGGTCGCACTTCATCGAACGTAAGGCAGGATGAACAGGATTGCGGTGCAGCCATTCTTACTTAAATAACTATAATATTGTAGGAACTAAACTTAAAAACTTAACCTAAACATAACAACCAATGTTATGACATGTATATATGTCCGTCACTGTCAGAAGTTTAAGATTTTTAAAAATTGGTCTACATGAATCCCGGTGATCAGAGTTTGTAATTTTTCGTAGACACCTCTTTTGGATGATAAAAGCATCTTTGGCGTTTACTGAGTTTCCCCAAAAAACTATTCCGTATTTTATCATTGAGTATACGTATCCATAGTATGCGGTGATTACTGACTCGATGTTTAAGATATTTTTAAGGGTGCCTAGAACAAAAGAAAAGCTACTGATTTTTGCAACAACTTTAGATACACGTTCTTTCCAGTTTATATTTGCATCTAGTTGTATTCCCAGCAGTGAACAAGTTTGGGAAGGTTCGATATGATTGTTATTAAAGTTGACATTTATGTTTATAGGTGTAGCTTTTACTGGACAAAATTTTAGAATTTCAGTTTTGTTTGTGTTAAGCGACAGAATTTGTGATAACAGCCAGTTTGCTATTGATTGACAAGTCTCGTTAACATTTTTATTAAACTCGTGAACATCTTCAGTGCATTCAAATAACAGAGCAGTGTCATCAGCAAACATTGAACATTCTGTGCCAGCAATTATTGGAAGTTAGTTTATGTACACAACGAAGAGGAGAGGCCTAAGAATGCTTCCTTGTGGCACGCCCTTGTTTATGGTTCTCCATTGTGATTCTACCATGTGTTGCATCATTTTTTCGTCAATATTTGAAATTTGAACTTTCTGTTTACGATTGTTGAGGTACGATTCAAACCATTTTAAGGCTAAGCTCCTTATACCAATGTGTTCAAGTTTAATTAGAAGGATCTTATGGTCAACATTATCAAATGCTTTTGACAGGTCGAGAAAAATGCCTACGATTTTTTTGCTAACATTTATACTATCCAGAATTTTGTTTATGAAGTTTATTAATGCGAACTGAGTTCTGCATGTTTCTGTAGGCGAATGTGTGGATGCACGGTAAGGTAGAAACTGTGCAGGTGTGTGGGTCGAGCGCGCTTCGGTAATCCTTGGCAATGCTCGTGCATTGATGTGAGTCAATCTAGATCGAATCGCACGCTCGCGAACAACATTAAATTAAGCTCATGTAAAGACTAAATAAAGTAACATTTTTCAATAGATATTATTAATAATAATAATAATAATAATATATTATTAATAATTTTTTTTAATAGATATTATTATTTATTTCATTCTCTTAATTCTGCTCAAACAGGTTATGGGCTTAGTTAACGTATAACTAAAAATTAAGAGAACGCGAGTGAAATTATTCGGCAAGTCTCACGTGGTGCGGAATGGAAGTCGGCCATTGTTTTAGTGTCAGAGCTAACTGTTTGAAAACGTGGAAAGTGTGAATAAAATTCACGATGTCGCTCGGCATCTCGGTGAAGGGTGTGAAGCCTTTTGATGGCGATGTTCTTGATGTCGTCGATGGCACGAGAAAAAAGCCTGCTGCCGGCAATGGACATACGGCTGCGCTGAAAAAAAACGTGAAAGATGACGCAACGGCAAAATCCATAATTCTGTCAAATCTTGACGAGGCTCAACAAGTGTGTGTGTTGTCGTGCATCTCTGCGAAAGAGATGTGGGACAAATTGTGTCTCATTCACGAGCAGAAAACCGCGTCAAACAAGTTGGGTCTGCTACAAAGATTTCACGCTTGTCGGGTGAGCGAAGCAGACGGCCAGCATGTGGCCAGGGTGATGAATATGGCGAGTCAACTGAAGGACGTCGGTGAGAATGTATCAGACGCTACGATAGTGGCAAAAATACTCGCGAGTCTCACCACAAAGTTTAGCATGCTGCAGGTGGCGTGGGACAGCGTAGACCCTATGTGACAAACTCTCGATAATCTCCAGGAACGGCTCATAAGAGAGTACACGAGGCTCAGCGGCGAAGAAGAAGCGTCGGAAGCGCTGGCTGCAATAGCCAAAAATCGTCGTGGGCGAGGAACAAAAAGTGCTGAAAAGGACATGAAGAAAGTGCAGTGTTATAAATGCCAAGGCATGGGACATATTGCGAGACAGTGGGGGAATAAGCGGAAGCCACGTGACGACGGCGAAACATCAAGTGATTGCGCGTTTGTAGGAGAGACAGGCAGCTCGATCGCATCGGGCTTGAAAAATAGCGCGCTTATACCGTGGACGGAGAGTGGCGTAATGGCGATCGATCAAAACGAGGTCTGGCTGATTGACAGTGGCGCATCGAAACATCTAACCTACCGACGTGACTGGCTGACTGACTACAAGCCGGATAACACGGGCGCTACAGTATTGCTTGGTGACAATCAGATATGCGACTTCGCTGGTGAAGGCAAGGTGCGAATTAAAAAATTGATCGATGGAGTGTGGCAAGATGCGAGAATTGAAAAAGTGCTGCACTTTCCGAAATTGAGAAAAAACTTATTCTCCGTCGGAGAATGTACAAAGAAAGGACTCGAAGTGCGTTTCGAAAATAATCGGGTTATTGTGGATCGCGACGGTGAAGTGCTCGGGACGGGAATGAAACAAAACAATGACGTGTATCGCATGTTCTTCAAGGTCACAAACCAAGGAAGCACAGAAGAAGCCAACGTAGCTACGACAAATTTAACTATGTGGCACGAGCGATTGGGACACGTCGGGAAACGAGCGATTCGTGAATTAGAAGAAAAGGGGCTCGTGAGTGAAGTAACATTTTCAGACAAAAGTAAGGTCTTCTGTGAACCATGCCAATTTGGGATATCGCACAGGCTGCCCTTCAACAAGAAACTGGAGCGAAATAAGAAAATAAAGCCAGGCGAGAAAATGCATTCAGATGTCTGTGAGCCGATGTCAACGAATTCTGTCGGAGGATCGAGGTATTATTTGACATTTAAAGATAAAGCTACCGGCTATAGACACGTGTACTTCATGAAAAAAAAATCTGAGGTGTACGAAAAATTCAAGATCTTCGAAAAGATGATCGAGAATAAGTTCGGAAGAAAAATGAAAATTCTTCCCTCCGACAATGGCCGAGAATTCTGCAATGACCAGATGGATAAATACCTCAAAGAATGCAGAATAAAGCGAGAGACAACAGCGCCATACAATCCGGAGCAAAATGGCAAAGCTGAACGCGAAAATCGGACAATTGTTGAAAGTGCTCGTACAATGATAATCGCGAAGAATCTTCCATTAACCCTTTGGGCGGAAGCAGTGAATTGTGCCGTATACGTTCTCAACCGAACAGTGTGGACAAGTGGTGCAGTAACGCCGTACGAAGCGTGGATTGGAAAAGCTCCAAATCTGAAACATCTTCAAATCTTTGGATCAGACGCGTGCACACTCCCAAACAAATCACACGAAAATTCGATGCACGAGCGAGCAAAAAGATATTCGTCGGATATACGGAAGAATCGACGAATTACCGGGTGTATGATCCTGAAAAGAAAAAGGTCAGTGTGGTTCGAAATGTTGTGTTCAACGAAAAAATCGGGGCGACAGTGGCGAAAGAAAACAAGAAGGAGGAGGAATACGAAACAATTTTTTCACGACCCGAGGAACAAGAGAACGAGGCACGAGAGAACGAGAACGTGAACGACAATGTGATCGACAACGAAGAAAACGACAACAACGAACGAGAGGACGATCAAGACTGTAAAGATCGAAGAATCCTGCGAGATCGAGCACTGATTAAAACTCCTAGAAGGTATCAACACAATGCAAATGTGGCGGAGTACATAGTCCCACTAACGTACGAAGAAGCGACGAATAGAACTGAAGCTGAGCAGTGGGCGGGTGCTATTAAAAACGAATTTAAAGCTCATGAATAAAATCGTACGTGGGAACTCGTGAAGAAAACGCCGGAGATGAGACTAATTGACTCGAAATGGGTGTTTCGGGTAAAGACGGATGCCGACGCGAAGTCACATCGTTTCAAGGCTCGATTGTGCGCAAGGGGCTTCCTGCAAAGAGAGGGGAATGACTTCAAGGAAACGTTTTCCCCAGTGGTGAGATATGACTCGCTGAGAATTTTGCTGGCAACGATAGCCGCGGAAAATCTTGAAGTAATGCAATTTGACGTTCAAACTGCATTCCTATATGGCAAACTAGAAGAAACAATTTTCATGAAAGTTCCGGAAGGACTGAAGCTGAAAGAAGACAAAAGGAACGTCGCATGCAAGCTCGAGAGGGCTCTCTACGGGCTCAAACAAGCTCCAAGACGTTCGAATCAACGATTCAACAAGTTTCTGAATGAATTCAACTTCGTAGAATGCGAAGCAGACAAATGTGTATTTACTGGAAGGATTAAAAACAACAAAGTATATCTGGCGCTATTCGTCGATGATGGGCTAGTAGCCTCGAACAATATAGAGACCCTTAAAGAAATTATTCAACGACTAAGCGAAACATTTAAAATAACAGTCGAGGACTCGAATATTTTTGTCGGCTAACAAATAAAAAGGGATAGAGAGAGAGGTAAACTGATGATTCATCAGAGCGCGTACACGCAGAAAAAAATTGAAAAAATCGGAATGGCGGATGCGAAAACAGTGTGCGTGCCAGCGGATCCGCACGCAGCACTGACTCCAGTCGTGGAAAACAATAAAACTAAAAATGTACCGTATCGCAAAGCAGTAGGGTCTCTGGTTTTCCTAGCGGCTGTATCGAGGCCAGACATCGCGTTCGCAGTAAATGCAGTGAGCAAGTATTTGAACGAGCACAATTCATCGCATTGGCAAGCGGTAAAGAAAATATTCGCATATCTAAAAGGCACAACTGATTACGGTATTGAATATCAAAGCGGCGGTAGCGAACCAAAATTGATAGGTTTCTCAGATGCTGACTACGCCGGGGATGTAGAAACGCGAAGGTCGACAACAGGATACGTTTTCTGTCTCGCGAACGGGGTCGTAACGTGGTCGTCACAGCGTCAAAGACTGGTGACGTTAAGTACAACGGAAGCCGAGTACGTGGCTGCATCGGCAGCAGCTCGGGAAGTAGTCTGGATCAGAAAGCTGTTATCGGACATCGGATGTCCATGTAATGAAGAAACAACGCTTTAGGTTGACAACCAAAGTGCAATTCAATTAGTCAGAAATCCAGTATTTCACAAAAGAACGAAGCATATAGACATACACTTCCATTTTATCCGTGAGAAAGTGAATGATAAAGAAATTGTAGTTAAATATGTTCCATCTGCAAATCAGAGAGCAGATATATTTACGAAGGCGCTGCCGCGAGACCGTTTCCAGGATCTATGCTATAAGCTAAATATGGTAACGAGAAATGAGAAACACTCGAACGGCGGTAGTATTAAGGCGAACTGAGTTCTGTATGTTTCTGTAGGCGAATGTGTGGATGCACGGTTAGGTAGAAACTGTGCAGGTATGTGGGTCGAGCGCGCTTCGGTAATCCTCGGCAATGCTCGTGCATTGATTGATGCTCGCGAACAGCATTAAATTAAGCTCATGTAAAGACTAAATAAAGTAACAATTTTCATTAAAAATAGATATTATTATTTATTTCATTCTCTTAATCCTGCTCAAACAAAGTTTAAGACTGCCTGTGTTGTTGAACGACCTTTACGAAATCCAAATTGTTGTGGACAAATTATTTCGAATTTTTCGAGGAAGTTGTAAATGCGATTGTACATGGCTCTTTCAAATATTTTAGAAAAATTTTGTAATAAGGATATTGGCCTATAGTTTGAAATTTCTTGTTTAGGGCCCTTTTTATACAGCGGCACAATAACGTAATAATATTGTTTTAAGTGTTCTGGGAAAGTTCCAGATTCAAATGATTTATTTATTAGTATTTCTAATGGGTAACTTAAAGCTTCTGCACATGTTTTTATAATTTTTATAGGGATTTTGTCAGTGCCGACACTGCTTTTATTTTTCAATTTTTCCATAATTCTGACAATTTTCTCTTTGCTTATAGGTGTTGATCAAGATAAAAATGATCAAGAATGTCTATTTGTGACTGTTTTAGCAGATTTTGGACGATGTGATGTATTTTGTGGTGGTGGCGGTGGTGCAAAGAAAGTGTCAAATTCATTTGCAATGTTTTCTGGTTCTGATACCATGTTATCATTTATTTTAAGACAGATTTTTTGTTTAATTTTAGATTTTGAATTGCTTAAGTTTTCTTTTATTATGTTCCATGATACTTTGGTTTTATTCTGCGCATTCTGAATACGTTGACTATTGTTATTTTGTTTAGCTATATGTTTTACTTTACTAAGAATTTTTTTGTATTGTCTGTAGTGGTTTATGATTGATAATGTCATTTGTTTGTGATATATATTGGTTAATGATTGTGTCTGATAGTTGGTTGTGTATGTATTGCAGAAGAATGTTATATTTTATCTTGTATTGACTCTGTGTAATACAATCAGGTCTGATATAATTCTCCTGTCAGACAGTGTTATTAGATGCAATTGATTCATCAAACCGACACATTTAATGTATAAAATTGGAATTCTGAGATTAAAATTTACATATCTAAGAAATTTGTACTAAACTCTTTCTATGTTGTTGGGAGTTAACTTTATACAAAGGGGACCAATCCATTGATCCGTATGTCTCCGGATTCCTTTGGGTGTAAACGTAAATTGGGACATCAGTTTTCTTCCAAATAGGTAAAGATAAAATACAACATTTATATTGCATTTCAAGGTAAAATTTCCACGGAATCAAGATTCCTATATCAAAGAGTATATATATATATATATATATTTATCCCCTCTCGTACTATGTTGATCTCGCGCGACGGTACGCCAGGTAATACAAAATATGTAGGTTGATCCGTTTGCATTTGTTGATCCACCCCGGATATGTTGATCCACTACCCAAGCTGGCATACATATGTAAATCCCTACAGATCAACTTGTGTCATCGAGATTTTGCTGTAAGCCACGCCCATTTTTCGGTCGCATATACATTTTACACGATTTGTTTTGTTGATCTATATATTTCAGACAAACTTGACCGCTTGCAAGTGTTGTAACTTGTAACCGCCAATTTCGCGCGCGTTGTGGTACTTTTTAGATTCCGTTAGAACATCCATATTCTATGAAAATGACTCTGTACTTAAAGAGGATAGACTGCCTCAAGCGTATTTATATTGAAATGGAACTTTCGCAAACGTCAAATCCATGCATAAAAAATCTTTTGAACTTGATTAAACAAAAATGTTACTTTAATGCATCATTTACTACGTTTCGTGACTTAGCAGGGGTGCCCGGGTTCATGGGGTGAGATTTGTCTAAGTCATTTTATAAGAGAAATTTTGAACATTGATTGAATCAAATTTTATTTTAATGTATCTTTTGCCATCTCTCCCGACGTAAGTTTTTTGTAATGATTAAGTTGAAACAAAGCGTAATATCCATAATATGTGCCTATTAAAATTGCGGCGATTAGATTGGTGAGAATTAAATTTTTCAAATTTTAAATTGAAATTGCTGAAAAAATTATTCCAATTTGTTTTTTACTAAACATGGCTAAAGTCATTTCAAGCACCGATTCCAACCAACGATGTTTTAGTATATGTTCGTCAATCAACAGGAGCCATAATGTCTGTACATCAGAGCCCTCGAGAATTATTACAATTATGTGTACCGCCGCCCTGGGAGCCATTTATTAGATAACCAATACCCCTACCATTAGTCACCGCCAACGATTTAGCGAGGTAGTTGTTTATTTTTTGTATTTTTTTACATCGTCTCCACACAGGAGGCCCTAAGGAAAATCGTAACCCTCAAGGCCTATGTCATCTTTGTGAATGCTGTGTTGGGGGTATTTTGAAAGAAAGGAAGGACAGTGAGTTCTGGGAAGGAAATAGGTATGATGGGTGGGTAGTAATCTGGGGGTCAGTGTGTTCGAGTGATAAACGTAAGAATCCAACTCTCCTACTGCGTTGCAAGGCGATGCGTTGAAAGAGGATTAATCGATCCGGCCCACCACGCATTTGGTAGGCAAGCGCATCCGCCGCCAAGAACCGAACAAACCTCACCCCATAAACCCGGGCACTCCTGCTAAGTCACCAAACATATCAAACTACTTGAGGTGGCTCTCGACTAGCAATCCGAAGGTCGCGGGTTCAAATAAATTTTATTAAAATTAATTTGCACTATTTTACAATTAGTGTTTGGTTATATCTGAATAGCCAGGTACTCTCCCACCTTCCTCCTCGTCATCTCCTTTGAGGTCTCCTTTGAGGATGCCATAGTCTCACTGGCTCCAGACGGAAGTTTTTGTAAGTCTCCATATTCAAATTCGGCGGTATGATTTTTTTATGTGACACCTCTCACTAGAGCGCCCCTGTCTTTACACGTTAAATACATAGAAACTATGTCGCCAACCGGTTGGGCAGCGTTATGGGGCGGGTTAAGGTAGGGGCTGTAGGAATGAATTTATTAATGCTGGTCTTAAAGAGGCGCGAATTATATGGAGGAGGAAAAACAGATGCTGATAGCTCGTTCCACATGCGAGCCGACTTACGGTAAAACGAGTCGGAGAAACGACCCGTTCATACATAGATAACATCAACTTTACTGTGAACCTGTGTTCCGCTCGTGTCTGTCGAGTATCACGCACGTGCACGGTGCACCGGGGATCAATGCTGTTAGCTTCTTTTAACAGGCTCTTATAAAATACCTCTAGAATAGACACAGCATACGCACATTTCGTAATACATGATTTTACTGCACATATGCCTCAGGGATTTCATTTCTACAGTATTCTGTCTACTTTCAGCCTTCTTCTTCCAATTCCATGCCTCATTTCCATATATTAGGGTAGGTACCAGCACTACATTGTGGACTGCTAGCTTCGCTTCTTTGGACAGTTTTTAGTTAGCTCCAACCGCGTCCAATCATCCATTAATTACCCATTATAATCAAGAACCCGGCCTCCCCTACTAAGTCACGAAGCGTAATCAGGAGAGATGGTAATAGATGCAAGTTCAAAATTTCCCATATAACATTATGCCTTTTGCCGCCATTTTGGATTTTGATGGTCAAAAGGTATCCCTCAACCAGTCTCTTTCGATCCGGCCCGCCACGCAGTAGGTATTTTTTTATGGATTTGATTTTGCGAAAGTTTCGTTTCAATCTAAATACGCATACATTTCTTATAAACAATTCAAGCAACAAACAGTCGAATGAACACGTCATTTTTATTTGAAACGGTACCATCTCACACTCATTTCATGCGATATTCGACTCTAGAGACTAATACTTTGAGTTCAATATCACAAAAGATTACGGAATCAGATAAAACCTTGTGATGAACAGTCCACCGGTTGCCCCCTTGATTGGTTCATTTAGTAAAACCATATATAGGGACACAGATCAACTTTGTCTAATAACTTCTTACCTGGATCAACATACTACGGGAATAGATCAATATATATGAGATCAACATAAGTATGCCAATTTGGGTAGATCAACATAAATTATGCATCCGATTTCCATACAAATTTTGAAAATTTTATGAACAGTACATCAAATGGTTTTTCTGGCAAACTGACAACATTGATAATTATTGTACCACTGTTGTCAATTCATTCAGATGTATTCCATGATTGCCAAGTTATATGGTGTTAAAGGTGGATCAACTTAGTCTAACAACTTCTTACTGGATCAACATACTACGGGAAGAGGTCAATATATATATATATATGTATATATGTAAATTTTAATCTCAGAATTACAATTTTATACATTAAATGTGTCGGTTTGATGAATCAATATATACATATATTTATGATAGTACCCAATAATGAGCAGTCCTAACACATTTTGATTATTTTTCACAAAAACGATTTATTTATTGAATATTAGTTATCACCTACCTAGGCAAAAGTCGTCAAAATTTCACTCGGGACAGGCGCCGTTTTACTCTGTACAGAACCAATAGCATAATTTATGAAAAATTCTTAAGATTCATAAATTTCAGAATGGGTATTACAAGGGAATGCGTCAACTATGATTATCTACTATGTCAACTCAATTTATTAAAATTATCTGAACGTAACGTTAATGATCTAAAATGTTTATATAAAATAATAAATTCAATAATTGACAGCCCTGAACTATTATTCTTGATTTCTTTACAAATACCCCGCAAACCAACATCGAGGCATTAACTACCGTTCTATTGTGATAACTCCAACATAGAATCTCAATTCTATACTCCCGTTTGCCGTATACAAAATTTGGGTAATGACTATAAAGATGTTGTTGATATATTCAACACATAATTCACCAAATATAAAAAGTTATTACTCAATTTATTTCAGAAAGAAGAATATCAAATATAAAATAAATTAATTATAGAAAAAGCGTAGCTCTGTTTATCTTACCATTTTTTTGTAATATTCCTAGTATTAAATTTTTTCATCTTGCATGGTGAAGTGTCTAGTTTCCACTTTATTTCGTTTTGACATTGTTTTTGTTTAAGAGGGAGTGTTTTATTATGTCTTCTATTTTCTTTTTGATTTTTTTTTTGTGTTTATTTAGATGTTCTTTGTAAAAAAATATAAAAAAAAACTAAAATGTAAAAGCCCAGCAGGGCGTGAATTTACAAATAAATTTAGAATTAATGGCACAAGTCTAGTTACTTATATTAAAGTTTCTTTCCTACCTTTCACGACTCTAATTCGACTCCATATGTGATATAAGTGCAGAGATAATTCTTTAAGTGTTCCTCGGACGTCACCGACTTTTTCTACCATTTACTGATTACCACATGTTTACTGTTAAAAAACTGTAATGCAACTCGTACGTACAAATATAAGTGCAAGAAAATTAACCAAAAAATAATATACCAAGGGAAAAATAAACTAGATCGTTCTTTTCGTACTCTAAGTTTGCGAGCGGCCGATGCCTTTTTTTCGAAAAGTGTTTAAATGAGCTAACCTACGTACATGTTCTACAAATCTTGGGTTTGTGCATTTAAAGAGAGTGAACGAAGATAGGAGTGTAGTGAGAATACATGATGTGAATGTGAATGGTAGAAGAAGTGGGGGGTGCCCGAGAAAGTAATTACACTATCAAGTCAACCAAATAATTGAGTCTGGCCATATCAGTAGTCAAAATCACGGAAGACTACGTATGAGACGATGTATCAATGTGAATGAGGCAAGGAGTATGTGCCAAGATCGAGTTATTCGGTGTATATACATACGGTTAGTTTATAATATAAATTTGTAGTATTATAAAAGATATCTCCTTAAATTGACCGTCCACCCAATTGTACAATGTAATACTACCTCCCAGAAGCATAGCTATAGGACACACAGTATTTGCCTTTACGAAACAAAAGTCAGTCTTGATGTATTTGATCAACCAGGCGAAGGTAACTAGGAAAGAAGTCGTGCCAGTCATATGTGAATAGCCTCATTTCTAACTACCCAGTCGTTATTTCTGTGTGATGCAATAAAAAAAGATCTACTACGTTTGTTTGAACAAGGACATTATTCCGCCTTTATTATTATCGTGTTAACCTAAATACCGTCAAAATAACATTACCAAACCTAAAAATGGTGACATTTAGTTGAATTGTGGATTGTTTAAGATGCCAAAGTATTTATTTCATTACTACGTTTGACCATATAATTTCGGGTTACTACATGGAATGTGTCTAGTACAAGGAACTTAGCCGCGTAGTGGACACATGGTGGGCGGCGGGGATTAGATTATAATCTAAAAATACTATATATATAATATAATAACTAACTAATATATATATATTAATGAAATTTGAACTCTTGATTCGTAACGTTTGGTTACTTAGCAGGGGTTACCAGTTCTCCAGCTGGACTCTCTCAACCCATAGCTTTGCACCGCAGTGGGAGAGATGGATTCATACGTCTGGCACTTCTGGACACACTGACCCTTAGATTCTTACCCAAAAAATCATCCATTTTTCCTTCCCAGAACTTTCACTTCTTCCTTTAATTAAAAAATACCCACCATATAGGATTCTTAAATATAAGAAAAGCCCTCAAGGAAATTATCTCCCTAGAGACCTTCGGTATGGAGCTAGTGTAAAATAAGAGGGAGGTTACTGTCTACATGAAGTTCTGAAAACTCTGCGAGAAGCCCGGGCAACGCCAGGGACTTCAGCTAGTTATTAAATTATAATATTGTAAGCGTGAATTTGCTGGCAGCCGCTTGTCGCTTGTTGAGGTCTCGTTAAAAGTTTTACATTGTGAGTGTGTGATCTTATGATGCATCTGTTAAAACTTTAAGGAATATAGGTTTTTCACAAACTTATAAGTAAATTTATTGATATAGGTATTTCACTTAAGAATTAAATAATGAGGAATATAATAGAGTTTAAAAGTATATATATTACATACACTAAAAAAGTTAGGAGGCATAATACAATTAAAAAACTCATTCTCAAAACAAATTTTCTGCTTTGTGTTTACAGAAATATGATTTTTCATGAAAATCGCAAATACATACATTGGTTGGATGTGTAAAAATTGCCATTCTAACGAATTGGTACAAACCTTTATAAATAGCTCATTAAAAATTAGATCAGTGGCATCTTGAAAACGTCGGAATTCAACAGTCAAACTGAAGTAATCATATAAATCTAGTATTTCAACGGCGTTGGAACTAAAGCTATTGAAAAATTATTTAAGATATGTGGTGTTTTGTCATTATAATTTAATATTTACATTTACATAAATCAATTACTAAGCATTATTTATAAGAGTACGAAAGTGATGCAATATTAATGTTAAAATCACTGGCACGTCAAATGCGTTCTAATTTCCACTAACCTTATCCCTCTCACCTGTAAGCAAATATATATATTAAAAAAAAATTTAAGTGTTTTTTTCCTTTTCTTAAACCCGAGTTTGCCATAAGAAAATAAAACACCATATTTTAAAATCTGTTATATTAATTTGATTTTTAAAATAAAAATATGTTTGAATTGTTGTTTCAACTGATATTGCTTGGATTGTTACAAACTTTCAGCATGTTTAATATTCATAAACTCGTCGATTAGCAAGTGCCAATTTAAATTTTGACATTTTAGAATATTCTATATACAGTCCTTGAAAATTAACGATTCTTGGAGCTATTTAGCTAAATGTTGTTAATCATTGATGATAATATTAACAATTCTAAAATCAGAAAAAAGATTCCCCGACCTAAGTCTGAGAAAGTGGGTTCAGTTCCTAGAAACAACGTTATCTTAAATGATTAAATATTACAATTATCGACAGTGAAAATATTTGGCGAATTACTAGAGGAAATTTAATTAGAGGAAAAGTAAGAAAAATATTTTAAATTATAAAAAATACATAAGGCTTAGGTATTGTATATTTTATATCGATATAAATATAATAATAAAGTGGTTCCACGATAACTCAACACAGTGACACTTCAACACACATTTAAAAAGTGATATTAAGTAATTATTAGAAACGATAATAAAGTTTTTATTTCATCACTTTCCATGAATTTAAATAACTTTTTAAAGATGTGATGAATTATCATTTTGATGATTTATTTGGTCACCTAATAAAATATATGAAATGTGTCTTTACGGAGGTATGGTGACATAATTGATGTTCGGAAGTAAACAAAATTTTAATATGCATTTAACGATTGTTTAGGACGTAGGTATTTCATACGTAAATAGGTTAAATAAGTAATGTACCTAATACAGAAAAATGTAAGTCATTGTATTAATCATGCTCCACATTAAACGCCGCCTACGCTTTGCGGCCCCAAGTTCGTCACAGCAAGTGTTACGCAACCATGGCTCTCAGCAGATGGGCAGATGTGCGGCAGATGGGCAGATGGTCCCTTCTGTCCGCCACAAAAACAGAACTGACCATTGGAATAGTGTGAGGATGTCCCGGGACTATTTTCAGACTCGATGGCGACCCAATATAGATCCAGGCTGGAAATAGAATGCGCGTGTTGTATTTTACACGCAAGTGCACCCATTTCGTTGAATGCAGCGTGGTTATTCACATGCTAATGCAGGACCGGAGAAATATATTTTAATTTGTATGCATTATAGTTCTAAAAGCATGATATTCATTAATAATAATTTAATATTGATTGATCATTAAAGTTTGAATTAAAATATTGTTTTACGAAATATGCGAGTAGACTGGTCTCCCTTTTTAAACTGTTTCAAAATAACAAAGTTCTACACTCTTTTATGTAGTACCAAATGTGCTTAAATGGGTTCGTCTATTTTTTGATAGTGATGGTTAATAATCTTTGATACGATTTTGCTAAAGAAATTTCATAAAATAAAATTAAGTTACAATAAACAATAATGAATTTTAGTTTTTGTTAACCTGAATTTATTTTGTTACAAGGAAACCTATCCACCGTATATCTATCGAAACCTATTTCATTATACTTTTTAAAAATGTTTTTTTACACGGTATTATGTCGAACATAACCACCGGGTAAAAAGTGAGTCCACGGAATTTGCAAGTAACGTTGCCTTCCCAGAACTTCTTCATTATTTCCTAAAAAAGACTCCTCCACACAGCATCACAAAATATAACGTAGGCTGTGAGGGAAATTATTTTCCCCAGGGCCTCCTGTGTGGATAAATGTAAATTAATCGAAAATATACACAATTAAACCATCTACGTTTGCCTCACACGTTTAAGGCGATGCACTACGTCGTGTAATATTTTGAATCGAGCCGCTATCAATAACACACCTTACGTAAATGGCGATAAGGCTTAAATTCCCGCTTAACACCATCCACCTGTTTTGATTTATGCAAGAAAAAAACATGGCAAAAAGTGCCTTTTATTTTATTTTATGGATGTTCAGGCACAAATATTTAAATGTTTTTCGATCATTTTATAAATAAATTAATTTTCCACATTATACAATAAAACCATAACCGAAAATGGGTTCGTAAGTAGGAGATTTTGAACTTTAAAGCCGTTTTCATAGGCCTTATAAATTATTTTTTTTCTGGACTTATAAAAAGATTTATCTGAAAAATACTCGATTATTTCAAAGGACAAGATGTATTCTACTCGCAGTATTTAATTAAAGCATCTGAAACATTTCCAGGCGACCAAATTCTCAAACCAAAAACACATGATTTTGCATGACTACTTAGTGCATACTAATTGTTATTACATTTCTTTGCATTGACACAAATTGTGTCAACTTGTAAATTAGGTTACTTACACATAATGACAAAGCAAACTGTTACGAAAAATTAAAAATGCAGTTGGGAAGATATCGCTTAAATACTGACTTAAGATTCCATAGGAAATTATAATTAATTTTTTTTCAATTTTTATGAAATTATTAACCATTAACTGCATTTAGTTTATATTTGAAGCCCGCAACTGACGCTGTGTTCAGCAGGTGACATTAATCAGTAATCTTAAAAATACATCTGAAAAAAATTGTGCGAATCATAGAGCTATTAGCCTTCTA
This sequence comes from Hesperophylax consimilis, assembly GCF_061612785.1. Lineage (NCBI taxonomy): Eukaryota > Metazoa > Arthropoda > Insecta > Trichoptera > Limnephilidae > Hesperophylax > Hesperophylax consimilis. Next base: position 7,093,866 of record NC_142866.1, read on the forward strand.
AGCTCAGTTGGCAAGCCGTATGGTAGAATTTTGATTGAAAGGGTAAGAAAGAAAACAAAGGATAACATATGAGATGTACAAGGTGCTTTTATGAGTGAAAGGGGGTACATGGACCAGATCTTCTCATTGCGTATATTCACTGAGAAGTTTCTGGCACAAAGCAGAAGCTTTTCCGTGCCTACGAAAAAGCTTCTGCTTTGTTACGAAGACGATAAGAAAAAGCTGTGTAAGGTGTTGTCCAAGTATGGAGTGAATACGAATATCACTCAGGCAATTACTTCTCTGTATGATGGAAGTGTTGTGTGTGTTAGGGTGAACGGTGGTTTGATATCACAGAAAGTGTCACCGTGGTTATTCAATCTGTACATGGATAATTGTACGCAAGAATTAAAAGAGATCGGGTTGGTCGCGAATTTAAGTAATCTGAAAGTATGTTGTCTCTTGTACGCTGATGATGCAGTGCTGATTGCTATAAAAATGGAAGATCTACAGTTTCTCGTGTCTAGGATTAACGTAGTGTGTGTGAAGATTGAGTTAATAATGAATGTAAGTAAGTCTAAAGTCATGGTGTTTGAAAGAGAAAGTACGAAAACAGTGTGCAATAAAGTTGTGAATCAGGAATACTTGGAGCAGGTGGATGAGTTTGTGTATTTGAGAAGTATGTTTACGAGATATGGGAAGGCTGACAGAGATGTTGAAAGAAGCGACGTAAGCAGTCCACAATGGAGTGCTGGTACCTACGCTAATGTATTGAAGTGAGGCATGGAACTGGCAGAGAAAGGATAAAAGTAGACTGAATGCTGTTAAAATGAGATCCTTGAGGCGTATGTGTAAAAACAATCCTTGATTATTCTTATATAAAAAAATTGTATTGTTTAATCAAATATTTTCCGTTCGCAACGTTAATTCAAGTAATGCTTGCAAAAACTGTCGCCGTAGTCTAGAACCGTATCAAACATCCATCGCTTATAGTCTTTACAAACGCTTTGGCATGTCTTTGTCGATCCGGTCCAGGTCAATACATGCATAAATAAATTGCCGCATACTGTTTCTGTAGAAATTTGTCCCCTCAACGTCCTGACTCTAATAGTTAGAACCGAAGCGCGACGGCGCCAGCGCTAAGTTAGCATAGTTGCATATTAAAGCCAACTTTTCCCTAACACTTAAATATTAAAGGCCACCTCGTGCAGGCTGTTTAATTTTCATACATACAATTATCCCAGACACACCGTCTTTAAGAAACAATTCGCCCGGCAATCAATCGATGTTGATGGCACATGGACATCTGAAGATCGCATGCAAATGTTTTGTCGGTTTGAGAAATGTCAGCCACAATCAACGTCAAAACCAAGTTTTGATGTTTTTGAAAGCTTCTTCCTACTGAAAACTTTCATTAAAATGGATACACTTATTAATTCTTATTGGAATTAGATCGTTAAAGTGGTTTATTTAGCTAACGTTAAAGACGTTCTGCTCTGATGATTGACACTGTAATGCTACAATGCCCTGATGATGAATTATACAAGTCAAAGATGAAAAAAAACGAAGGACATAAGTAGGTTTTAAATAAGAATTTTTTAGTCCTAATGTAATTAACTGAAATAACTGAAAAGCGATAAATATTATACCAATGTGTTTTAATCCATTTCCTTTAATATTTCTGAAGTAAAATAATAGGATTCTTGGAATTTTGAATCGGTTTGGGAGCGATGGTATTTCCCATAGGTTAACAGTCAATGGAGGAATAAAAGATACTGTCAGATAACCCGGTAATATTGCAGGGTAATTTTACTCCGTAATCACGATATTAGTGCTATTTTTAACTGCATACCTAGTAGTAAAAAAGTGTTATTTTCTAAAAAAATAAAAATACTTTTCTATTAAACGTAAATTCTTTGAAATATCAACTGTTTTTAATCACATTTATAAAAAATATCCAATCCATATAAACCATTTATAAATCCCCGAGTAACGCCGGGTACACGTCAGTAAGTTATATATAAATAAGTGGTTTCTGACATAAGTTCTGGAAACTTGCGACGACCAATGCTTTTTATTATTTTGATTTTGGGTATGCAGATTTTTATACTGTTTTTATGCTCCAGATAGTTGGGACCATTGTGAGATATTCCCAAAAATATAGTTTGATTAATATAATTTAATATATGAATATACTTAAGTGATTTCCAAAATGTGGAATGTAACCTTACTAGGGTACCTCATTCTAAAGTCACATTGTACATGGTTATTTATGTGAATTATAAATTTGGTTAACTCTTTTAGTTAACCAAACAGTACACAGGTTCCTATTTTTATAATTTTGTGATAACCTACTGTTACCAGCTCTGTACCGTTTATGTTAAATATGTTATGTTATGTTTATTATACGTTATGTTTATTTTATGTTTGGTTTATTTATGTTACGTTATGTTAATTGTTTATGTCCAAGATCACCCCTAATGGGTGAAAGCCAAAATAAAGAATTAAAAAAAAAAAACTTTTTTAGTAAGTAATCTTTGTAAGCTTTTCAAAATATAACAAGAGTTAAATTTCACAAGAAAAACATATAGTGTAAAAACACACCAAATAAAAACATAAAATAACATTAATCTTTGTTAGGATGCAACATTTTATTTATATTCTTCCTTCATGTATCCATAATCCATTTTTTTATACTTTTTTTCGTTTATTTTTTATGGTTTTTATTGCAAGAAGGTAAATAAATAAATAAATAGGTAGAGTAATTTCTCTGCCCAAAAGTCAATTGATTTTAGTTAACTAGTGTAGTTCAACAAATTGATACGTCTGTGTTTTATTTGGGTTAAGAAACATTTTCACTTTTTACTATTCATCTTCTGGCATATAAAAATTTCCAACAGTCACGGCACATAAATGATACTGAGTCTAGAGTACCTTAATTTTCCTTAGACAGTCGCAGAATCAGCGAAGATTGTCACCGCTGTTAATTAGTTTGGGTCTTGACTTTCTAGGAAGAGATTCCTGGGCACGTTGTGAGGCGTGATGTCTTAAGCAGGGTGCTCACTTAACCGTGTAACCTGTAACGTATCTGATACTGTATCAAGTGAGTACGTAGGCACGAGCCTACTGCGAGCCGCTCGCGGGTGGAGCGCAGTGTGCTCGCAGTGACCCTGTTTCACTGCGAGCACCATAGCGAGCACTAAAGGCGGATCCGGGAGGTCGTAGCTGGATACGCGGTTACCGTGGACGAGCCTTACCCACTTGCAGGTTGATACAGTATCAGATACATTACATGCTACACTCTAGGTGAGTACCCTGCTTTATGTAATCATATATCGCTCTAGTCATGTCACCATGAAAATTTTTATTGACGAAACAGATAATTTCTTTATAATGAAATACTACAAAACCAATAAATCTAAACGAAACATGAAAGACAACAAGACACAGAAAAATAAAAAAAGATTACGGTCACAACTAGGAATTTGAACCCAGGTTCTATTGTCTTACATTGAATGGCGTCTTAAACCACTCGACATATTTATTTAACATCATATTTCAAATTCAGAAAACAATATCATCTTGCAACTAATGTTTCCCATGTTTTTGGCATCTACCTTTTTAAAGGAAACAATTTAAAGGTTTCTAATCAAATTTCAACTTTTAATTTTAATTAAAAATACTAGTTTCGGTCGTGACTCCGTAACTCCAGATCAATGACCTCAGATTTGCTTTGTATTTACACGTTTACTTTCTTGTTTTTTTTCTTCTTATTATTATTCACCAATGACCTTGCTGACCAATTTAAAGATGTAAAAATGTATAAAATAATACGAAATGTATACGATTAAATTTGAAAAACTAACTTAGCACAACTTCATCAATGGTATGAATAAAATGCTTTATTTTTGAAATGTCAAGCAATACGATTTTCCAAACCTCATAATATCTAACATGAATATAATATTAAATTATAAAAAGTGTCACAAATTCGTGACTTGGGTGTAATATTCGATTAAAATTTGGCATTCATTGTACATATTAACTGTATGACAAATAACGCTTTAAAGATGCTTGGCTTTCTTTGCAGAACTTTAACTGATTTTAAGTCCATATATTGTACGAGAACCCTTTGTATTTCAGAAGTCAGAAGTCAAGTGGAATATAATACTACAACAATTTGATCCCCTTTGTATAAAGTTCACTCTATGAATAAATAAAGAGTTCAGCACATTTTTTTAGGTACGTGAAGCGAAAAATTCCAATTGAATACTGATTATGTCAATTTGATGAATCAATTGCATGTACTGTCTGACAAGAGAATTATGCCAGACGTGGTTGTGTTACACAGAGTCAGTAACAACTTAATTGACATATACTGACTCTGATCAAATTCCGTGTGCCAACTAGGAACACAAGACAAAATGTAACATTCTTCAACATTCTTGCAACAAGCTTGGGGGTATTATTCATATATTTATTGACTCCATTTATAACCAAGCGTAATCTATATCAGCATTTTGGTGAATTCTACAAATTACAGAAGCGTTGGTAATGTAGTTTTAATGATTTGTCGTTTTAACGTTTATATTTATTCATATTTAACGTTGTATCTTTCTAGTTTCTATATTATTTTATGTTAGTGTTACATGTTTTAATAATATTGTATCATATTCAGCTTATCGCTTTACTTTTATATCATTCTCTATTTTTTTTGTACAACTTTCGATAGCTCACTAGGTATATTCTGTTCTGAAAATGCATGTAAAAGCCCGGCTGGGTGTATTAACCGAATAAAAAAAATCGATTTATTTTTATGAAGAATTTAGACAAGCAATAAAATGTGTTGATAATAAATAAACTTACTAGTGGGTCCGGGCAGAAGTTTTCCTGCCACAGACATCCTTCTGTGTAGACCGCATTTTATATAGAACTAATTTTATGTAGACTGCCTTTTATCTGTTGTCGTATATTTTATGCATTTGAAATACATAGAATACAAAACAAAAGTCACATCCATCAAATATATGGTTTTGACGTTTCATTTTAATATAGATCATTTCAGAAGATTTTGATTATTGTTCATTACGATAGGAAATATGTAAAAACTTTGAAAACTGCCTTGAAGAATGTTTTTCACAATTTGACAGTTTTCCGTACGAATACGATCCATAGAAAACAGTTTCGTTTTATTTTTTTCATTTTATGTTCATCTTATATTCAAGTGTAATAATAATTAAAATGAAAATTATTAATTGATAATGAATAAAAATAAATGTATGAATGAGGTGAATAAAGATTGATTCTTGAGTCTAAACAAAATTGTTGTTTAAATTAGAGTAACGAATTTTAATTTAATGTAGTGCGATTTGGTGAAAAATACTTTTGTCATACGTGGTGTCGAGAAGGGGGGGGGGGGGTGTAAAGAAGTTAAAATTTGTAGTTGTATGTATTTTTAGATGAAAAAACTGAACAAAAAAAAAATTGTTGAAAAAATTAAAAACAGTGCCACCTACCGAAACCAAAACTTTCCTTTGTTTCTTGCTGGAACCAACCATAGTTCACAAAATTTCATTCAAATCGTTTGGGCGGTTTCGGAAATTAGCGTGTACAAAAAAAGTGACACGTGATTTTTTATATATTATGATTAATAATATATTTAACAGATTTTTTTTTTTTTTTTTCCATTTTAAACTTTTTCACGATTTTGCAGTTAACAAATATAAACGTCAAACGTGAACAAAAGCAAAAAACGTGAATGGAACAAAATACCCGGAGCACAGAAATGTCAAAGAGTATTTGTGTTTATTTTCGCAGTTTACACATTGTGCATAGTATTTAAATTATAAAAAAACGTCAAAACGTTAACCTGCCAACTCGAACAAATAGCAGGAGCACAGAAATGATGGGGTATTTTCATTTTATTATTATTATAAACATCTGCTGCTCAGTAACAGCTTAAATAAAAATCAAAAAACGAGAAAACCATTTATATTCATAGTTGGATAATGTTTTCTGTAAAAAATGTAACTCTTTATTAAAAACAATGTATCATTGAGCACTTATCAAAGGTTTTTTTTTACTTAATTTTACAATATTATCACACCTACATCATATTTGCTAACATGTTGACGTAAAAGAAATTACACGGTTGAATAACCCATCGATTTTATTTAAATAACCAATAAGCACGTAATAGAAATATTATCGAAGCATGCAGAGATAGAGCAAAAAGCAATAATAATTATTTTTACTCTAATTAATTACTAATTGGACGCTGTTTAGAGTTGCGTGTAGTATCACGTGACTAATAAATATTGTCGTTGGGCCCGATACTGACTTAAGCCCCTTGAATTCCGAATTTAGAATTTATAACATAATTCCCTTTAACATTTAATGTTTTCAAGCTCTTAAATTATATTAATTTTTTTAACATAGGTAATATAAATTAGTTTGTTTGTCAAGAAAATGGTAATTATATGAGATTCCTTCTATGGAAAAAAATCGCAGAGTACTTTTTGAAAATAATTAAAAACACATCATGTTATTTAACATGCGGCTGTTATAAAAAAAACGGTGTTTTTAAAAAAAATATATATTTTGAAGATATTTTTGTCTACCGAAATCGCAAAAAAATAGTTACTGAAACAAAATTATAGTTTTTTTGTGATTTTAATTTTATTTATTCAGAATTTTTTATGTGAATGTTGCTCAAGAATTCCCTTCTCCAAGAGCTTTAATCACAATTATAATTCATCACATCTTTAAAAAGTTATATAAAGTCATGGAAAGTGGTAAAACAAATACTTTATTAACTGGGTTAAGTAGGTTAGATTAGGTTAGGTTAGGTTAGAACCAATTCTACTATATTTTATTTTTAAATTAATCAATTGTGAAATAACATCAAAATAATTATAAAATATGTTTAACTTATTTGGGTTTAGCGGTGAACACACTGTTTAAATAATAAATAAAAAAATTAAAAAAAAACACTAAAAATTCTACCGTGATGATGGACCCGTTGAAATCTTACAAATCACGCAGATAGATCAGAATTTCGAACAAAAACCATTTATTTAAAACACCTGTGTAACGGACGTACTGCTCCGGGCTCGGCCGCGGTCGCCCCATATTAAAATTTGATATTTGCCCTGTTGTTAAATTGAAGAATGTAAAATGCTGATGTGTGAAAACATAAATTGTTTTAACCCTCTGTTTGTAAAATGATGTAAAATGTTTTTGTGATCTTATAATAAATGAACGTCGGAGCTTGGCTAGAGGTATACGGGCAGAGAAGTATTGTGAGAGCTGGTAAAATCATAATTTAATTCGGGCACGATTGTTAGAACCGTGCCAAAACGTAGTGGGAAGCCGTGCCGTGCGCCATGCGCCGTCATAGCGTCACAAATGACCGGTGGTACGCCGTCATTACGTCCCACGGGCACGGTTCCGAGGATCGTGCCCAAACAAAGGAAGGGCGTGGTCACGTTCGGCCACGGCCCGAAACTACCGGCCGAGCGGCGGGGCGCCGCGATAGCGTCGCAAACACGGCTCACGGATTCCAGGAATCAAAGAGAAAGTGAGCCCGTGTGCGCGTCGTGCGCCCGCTGGCGGCTATAAAACGGGCAACAGGCCCTCAAAAGGGGAGATCTCCAGAAACCACCACCAGCTCTACACCTCTCTCTCTGCTCTGCCCTCTACCTCGCTCCGACTTCTGACTCTGCTCGCCTTCTTTCACTCTGACCCCCGCCTCACCCTGGACCACGGATTGCCTACTCCTTCGGACCAGACTCGGAATCAGCTCAAGAACAAGCGACAAACCATCGGACCAGCTCTACAGCGGCTACAGAGACGGCCCCGTTCTACCCCTCCACGCCACTGAAGGACGACATCTCACGCCTCCACAGATTGGGATCACCGGCCCCATTTACAGTCTTATGTGTCATACAATTACGTCTGATACATAAGTGGTCCTTCGACGCCGGATCTTTCTGTGGATAAGATGTCACCTTCACTGCGCTCTGGGAAGAACAGCGCTGACGGGGATTCATCGCAGGGAAGCGATGATCCCACACCGACCGGGGCGGCCACAGCCGCGCCCCCCGGACTCCGGCCAACCGCCCCCCTGGCCCCCTCTGATCCCCGAGCGGACCCACTGCCTGGTCCCTCCGGCGCATCACCACCACAGACGCCCCCTGCCGCGGCCGACGTCTCGTCAAGAAGCGAGGCTTCCAGCGAGGACGCGCTCCGGCAGGCGCAGCTCGAGCTAAGAGCTGAGAGGCGGCGCACCCAGAAGCTGCAGGACGACCACGCCCGACAGATGGCAGAACTTGTCGCCATGCTGAAGGGCCTCACGCGGACCGCTTCACCTGCAGCCTGGCAACCCGACGGAGCCTATCCCGGAAGCCAGCCATCTAGCGGCCCCGGGCAAGCTCAGAGCTACGCACCCGAGGCGCACACCACTGGCCCACGGGTGGGCCTGCCACAGACTGCGGCCCCCTCTAGTGGCCCCAGTCACAGCCTTGCCTACACAGTGGGGGGAGAGCCCACTGTTTGGCAAGCTACAGAACCACGGGTGGAATACCTACTGACGCCGACGCCGGCGCCCCCGGGCGTACCTACTCAGAGCTACGCACCCGAGGCGCACACCACTGGCCCACGGGTGGGCCTGCCACAGACTGCGGCGCCCTCTAGCGGCCCCAGTCACAGCCTTGCCTACACAGTGGGGGGAGAACCCACTGTTCCGCAAGCTACAGCACCACGGGTGGGTCTTCCACAGACTGCGGCGCCCCCGAGCGGCCCCAGTTACAGCCTTACCTACACAGTGGGGGGAGAGCCCACTGTTTGGCAAGCTACAAAACCACGGGTGGAATACCTACCGACGCCGACGCCGGCGCCCCCGGGCGTACCTACTCAGAGCTACGCAGCGGAGGCGCAAACCACTGGCCCACGGGTGGGCCTGCTACAGACTGCAGCGCCCTCTAGCGGCTCCAGTCGCAGCCTTGCCTACACAGTGGGGGGAGAGCCCACTGTTCCGCAAGCTACAGAACCACGAGCGAACTACCAACTGACGGCGGCGCCATCTAGCGGCTTCACCCACGGCTTCGGGTATGCAGCGGAGGCGCGAAACATAATTAGTCTGCAGTGAATATTTCCGCATTACAGACTCTTTTGGAGTGGACTCAAGTTCAGTTCTTGCCGCCAAGGTAACAACTCACACAAATTTTGCTCCGCAATCAAAAATCCATATTTCGGTTTCGGTACAAGATTTTAAAGTTCTCTAAGCACCACCAGGTGTATTTTTTCACGGGCTATCCGCCTGTGTTTTCATCTTTCCTGTCACAGTGTTCTTTTCAGTGTTTTTCAGTGTTTTTTGTGTTTTGTTATTGTTGATTTTTACAATCACCCAAAGTGGTGGTTTTCTTACCACATCCCCTGTACCCACTATCGGTACAGGGTGTAAAGGTTGCTTACGCATCGTGTTGTAAAAAATCTGTGAATTTGACACTAATTTGTGCAATTTATAGCTATTTTAAAAAATCAGCCTGCGGTGTTCCTCATCGATATACTTTTTACTAGTGATTACTTCAGTGAACTATAAAGCCACATACTGTGCTCGACGCAGAATTTTTTTCTACGTCGAGTGGTCTTTTTACTTTTTGTGTACGTTTTATACTTTCAAAGTTATAAGTGTTTAAAGTACGGCCACGTGTTAATTTATTCTAGAACAATCCACACAAAATTTTTGAATAAGATTATAAAGCGGTCTAGAGGACCGACCTAAAACTTTGAGATTTTCTGTCTTTCATAATTTATTTTTGAAATTTTGTACGTGTAAGGTTTTTCAAACTTTAGTAACATATCCATTTTTTTCATAAATTTAAATATTTAATCCTCAATCAGAGGAGGACTAATAAAGAGTCGGCATTAGCCGTATTTCTTTATTTTTATTTTGATACTAAGAGGAGGACTACTAAATTTTAAAATTTTTAGACAAAATTCTTCTAAGTGTTAGTGAAATATTTTCGACCCCTAAAATTAACTTTTTGGACCATCTGAGGGCACTTTGACAAAAAAAATTCCCCATTTTTTTCCCCATTTTTGGGGATTTTTTTTTTTTTTTTGAAATTTGGGGTAAATTTTCATTTACCCCACTTTTTGGTTTGAGCTGTTTTCCGGCTCAGTTTCGCCAGGGGATTCGCATGGTGCCATCTAAAAATTTCTAGGACCTCCGCGAGACCGAGTAAGGCGTATTTTTTCTCTAATTTTATTTTTAAACAACACATATTTGATCACATTCTTGTCTGGAGGTTTCTGCCATGTCAGAAACAGAGGACTCTGATGGGGGCACCCGCAGAAGGGGTCCGTCGGTAGAATTCGCCATTTTACAAAGCGAAAATGAGCTGCTTCGACAAGCGTTAAGCGAGCATGAGGAGCTCTCACCCAGGTCAGCGGCTCTTCTCAAGTCTTTGTCTGTGAGAAAACCTGAGCCACCTCGCAAAAGCGCCTCGCCATTCACGAGCATCCACAGCACGCGACAAAGTGAGACCTCCAACAAAGGCCCAGTAGAGGTTAGTATAGTTTCCGTTCAACCACCAGTTAGCGCCATGGAACACTCCTCTGCTGCACCTGAAATTGCCGCTGCGGCCAACAACCCTGTTGCGTCCACATCTAATGTCACACGCTCCCCCAACCAGGAGAACAGGAAGAGGCAAAGAGAAAATGACTCATTGATTTTTGACCCAACAGGTTCGTCTACCCACGATATCCTTACCCTTATCTGGTCGCACATGGACTCTGTTACCGTCACCATGAATAGTGGTAAAAATAAAATGAACAAGGACGACAGAACGGTTATCAGCCATGCCATGGACGAAATCAAAAAACTGATCTCAAACCTAGCGGTGACACACGCAAGTGCGGTGGCTAGAGCAACCACCCTAGCTGACATTTTGGAGCCGCAAAAAGAATTATCCTCCAAGGTGGACCAGCTTATCAAAAAATCGAACTTCCCCACACAGGTAAGTAAATCTTACGCGTCTGCAGCCGCCAACATCACAGGCCCCCAGTCGAAGAAATTTTTTGTCGACGGTGTCCCGAGGCCGATCCCTACCTCACAACCCACTATCCTTTTCTACCCCACTGTTCCTGAGGGAAAGACATCTGAGGAAACTCAGAAAAAACTAACCGAGCTCCTCAATCCTAATAAGGATGGCTTTAGGGTTGTTAGAACTAAAAAGATCAAGGGTGGAGGAGTAGCATTGGAGACCAGCACTCCTGATGGCATCTCGAACATCAAAAAGGTCGAGGCCAAATTGATGGAGCAGGGACTGAAAATCATCAGCCCACAGGGTCGTCTCCCGAAGATCGTGTTATACGATGTGCCCAAAGGTGAAGCCTCTGCAGATGCAGCCGTCTTTGAGGAGATTTACGCAAACAACATTGAGGGTAAGTGTATTCTTTCCAAGGATGACTTCACAAGGACTATGCGACGCGTCGCCCTGTTTGGCAAACGTGATGGACCTGGAATGAATATGATCGTCACCTGTCATCCTGAAGCGAGGAAGGTCCTAATTGACAGTGGCCTCTGCTTTTTAGGGTGGAATGCCTGCCGTGTACGCGACTACCTTGGAGCGACGAGGTGTTTTAAGTGCCACCAGTATGGGCACATAAGCAAAGCCTGCACACAACCAGCCCAGGTATGCCGTCACTGTTCAATCAGTGGACACGACATGGACACCTGTCCAAACAAGTCCAACACCCCTATTTGTGCTACTTGCAAAAGATTTAACAAGCCATCGGACCACTCTACTGGTGATAGGATATGCCCAGCTTACAGAGCAGCCATTGAAGCTCAGGTGAAAATGACGGATTATGGATCGTAATCCGCCCCTCACCATAGGTCAGATCAACCTGCAGAGATCCAGGGCTGCCACAACCGAAATCCTGCGGGTCATGTCTGACCGCAACATTGACATTATGCTTGTTCAGGAGCAGTACACTTGGCAAGGTAGGACGCCTATAAGTTATCCAGGTGAGATGCTTGCAGTGGGTAGTAATCCAATGGCGGGTGTTCTGGTGAACGTTTCGTCCATCAGCCCCCTCCTTTTGGTGGGTCTATCCAACGAGTATCAAACCTGTGTTGTGGTTAATTCTGGTAGGCATGAGATCGTCCTCATCTCAGTCTATTTTAAATATGGTAATCACGTTGGACCACACATATTAAGTTTGACACGCGCTCTAAACGCACTTAAAGGACGTAACATAGTTATTGGAGGAGACTTTAACGCTCGCTCGTCTGTGTGGTTTGATCATATTGAAGATAGGACGGAACGCACAGACGCCGTCATTGACCTCATTGCGGCGCAAGGTCTTAGTTTACTTAATGAACCCAACAATTGCTACACTTTCTCAAACTTCTCAGGCGAGAGTAACATCGATCTAACTCTCTACTCTGGATCCGTTACTGGCTTAATATCTAAGTGGCATGTACATGAATCCGCGATTAACTCTGATCACAGGCTAATTACATTCGAGGTGGGTGTTATTAAGAATGAAGCTCCTAGATCCTCCTGGAACTTTAGAACCTGTAAGGCGAATTGGGATAACTTCGGGGAAACGTTACGCGATACCTTAAGGGGATTCCATGACGTAGCGTGTTGTGATCCGGATAATTTGGGGAATTTCTTTAACGCAGCAGTGGTATCGGCTGCAGAGTCATCTCTGGGAAGAACAAACCCAAAGAGGATTATAAGGACGCCGTGGTGGTCGAATGAGCTGACTTCGCTGAAGAGTGCTTTTAAGAAGGCAGCCAGAACTCTTGGCCGTGCAAGAAAGGACGGCTGGATGCCCGACCAGTTGAATGCGGCTGAGTTAAACCTTAGACGCACGCGCAGCGCCTTCAAAACAGCTGTCATCACAGCGAAACGAGCTACCTGGCATAATTGGGTACAAGAAGTGGGTAACGCCGACCCGTGGACTCTCCACAGCGCCATTGATAAAACCGGTAAAGGGTCTGAACGGCATTTAACAAGCATTATCTCCAACAATGATGGAGGGGACGCCGAGAGTGTTGATGTTGCTTCCACCCTCCGAACGCTTCTGAGCGAGCTAGTCCCAGTAGATTCAGTAGTTGGGGAAAACGACCACCACAAAAGGATCAGAGATCTTTCACGGCTTCCACCTAGCCTCGCTCAGGAGGACGTAATGGTAATAACTATAGCGGAAGTGGACGAGATAATTAAGGGCTTTGGTGAAAAGAAGGCACCAGGCTTTGACAGACTGAATGGAATAATTGTGAAGAAAGTGTGGCACTACGCAAAGGATGAGATGTTTCAGGTATTTCAAACGTGTATGAGGAGGGGAGTTTTCCCCTCGGAATGGAAGAAGGGCGTGCTTCGGGTCATTCCCAAGGGAGGAGATAAGCCAAAAACAGACATCAAGGCCTACCGGCCTATTACTCTTCTTCCAGCTTTCAGCAAGATCCTGGAGAAACTTATCAGAAAGCGCCTGCGAACTACCCTGTCACCTGCATATGAGAGGCAATTTGGTTTTGTCCCTGGGATGTCAACCGAGCACGCCATTCAGAATGCGCTTGATTGGGTGAAGGTTTGTAATAAGAGGTATGTTATAGGAATCTTTTTAGATATCACTGGTGTCTTCGATCATGCGTGGTGGCCGATGATACTGTCTAAATTAAAAGCGCGTAATTGTCCTAAACCTCTTTTTAAAATTCTATCCGACTACCTATCCAATAGAACAATCGAAATATCGTATGGTGACGTAACCATCTCTAGGCATGTCGACATGGGATGTCCTCAGGGGTCGGTCCTTGGACCTGAACTCTGGAACATCCTGTTCGATGATTCCTCTAGGTTGCCCTTGCCTGAGGGATGTATCTCGGTAGACTACGCTGATGATAAGTTGTTTTTGGTCTCTGGGGACAGTAGGTATGAAATTGAGCGTAAGGCTGCTGAAGGTTTGAAACAAATTTTAGAATGGGGAAGGTTAAATAGGTTAAACTTCGCTCCCCATAAGACCGTAGGCTTGCTCATGAAGGGTTTCCTCAGTAGAAGAAGAAACCCCTCGATCAAAATGGGCAACTCTAGCATCAAGTTTGCGGAAGACACCAAGTACCTAGGCGTTACTTTGGACCGCTCATCATCTTTCCTGGCACACGTGAAAAATGTGTCCAGCAAGGCCCAGACTCTTTTTATGAAATTGAGGCGAATCTCAACTGCAGAGTGGGGATTACGTTCTCCGGCTCTGCGTGTTCTGTACAGAGGTGTATACATATCACAGGTGGCTTATGCCGCATCTGTTTGGGAGCACCGTCTGGATAACGTCCTGATCCACTCTGCACTTAAGAGGGGTCAGCGAGTTCCCTTGCTGGCACTTTCGGGTGCATACCGTACAGTGGCCTCGGACGCGTTGCCTGTTCTGGCGGGCATTTTGCCCATTGATTTAGAGATAAGAGAAATACAAACTAAAAAGAAGCTGACCAGAGGAAGACCAGCCAACCACCTAGGGGTTGAACTAACCCCCGGTGATGCTGTGTCTCTCCAAAGCCTTCTTCGAGCGATGCGAGAAAGGACACTGAGCGAATGGCAAATGCGTTGGGATAGTTCGAGAAAGGGAAGATGGACTCACTCCTTCTTCCCATCAGTTAAAGTCAGAATGAAAGGGGCACACATTAGGTTGGATCACCACACAACCCAGATTCTAACCGGACATGGTGAATTTAGAGGGAGGCTACATAGTCTTACCTTGTCCCCACACCCCACCTGTGCGTGTGGTGACTCCAACCAAACCGCCGAGCACATTCTGTGGCATTGCGAGATACTGAAGGACGCTAGAGAGGAAATGCTTAATGGTTTGAATGTTTCAACGAGACCGATCTTGAACGTAGATCTCGTATCGGATCAGAGGAATTTTGGATGTCTGAAGAAGTTCGTTAAGGTTTGGGTTGAAAGGTGGCCTGTGTTGAGAGTCGATGTTATTTAGAGTAAATTCAAATAATTTAGCTCGGCCGAGTGTACTGCTCCTGACTCCCCTGGTTTCTGATCTTTATACTCTTCTCTCACTCATACTATCGCCAATTTATATATCATGTTTATCTTTTTCTTTTTTTTTCTGATCAAATATTTATGTTTCACTGTTATATCTTACTCTATCTTATTTATGTATCGCTATATTATTCTATTACTCGTAATCCTTTTATTATTTTGTATCTTGTTGCTCATTCTTCTATGTTACATTGTCTCCTTTTCAGGTGGGAACTGAACTCCTCTTGTGTTTTGTCTTGTCCTAGCCCTCTTCTTGGGCGAGGCATAAAGACCCCAGTCCCTGCATAAAGCCCGAATTTTCCAGACCCCCGGATAAGACATTGTGTTAGATAATCGGCTTTCCCCCAATTGCGATGCTCTGGCTCGTCGTGACGTCCGCAGTGAACTACATAACCTTCCCCACCCCCCGTTGACGTGTGACGCTCTTCTTTTAGTTTATTTCTCTTCGGTTAGCTCACAACCCATCTGTTCTCCTAGGGTCTTCGAGCATAATCACGCCTCGGCGTGGGGTGGGCGGTGATGGAAACTCATCTGTGGGCTGATCGGCGACCGGTCGCACGCCTTTGGGACTGCTGAGGACCTGATCACTCCTAATATATCTTCGTCTATATATATTTGTTTTGTGCTACTAACACGCATGTGCATGTCTAACACAACTAACTCGAGCATCCTCTGCATAGTGCTCGCTAACACAATATGCAGGGACATTTAAAGGTCTAGAGTCTTTTATTGATAATTCGAATCCTTTAATATAAAAAATTAGCTTCTTGCGAGAGTCCCGAAGGGGTGACAATAAGTCACCTATACCGGGATGGGACAGTGGTGGGTGCCTTTAAAAAGACTCTTTTGGAATGACCTATTGGGTCGTATCGCATATTAATCCGGTCATGTTAAGTGTACACCGGTCTGCGCACGAACAGTAGCCGGACACGTAAATGAACAAGCTGACTGAGGACTGGGGAGTGCATTGAAATCATAAACTCGGCCCCAGGTAACAAGTGTTTCATACACATTGACTTTTGTACCTCCGTCGGTACAAAAGTCCAGTGGCGTGAAACGCTTTTCAATCATAGAGCAGGCATCATGTCCCCAAATGTGCCAACTGCTGGGATTCTAATCAAAATAAACAACGCAATTACCCAACTGATCACCTACAAAATAGCATAACATGTAAAAGATACAGAATAATTCATATTATTCAAAATTTAACCACTTACCTCAATTAATTTTAAATGGATGTTTTCATATCAAACCAAATAAAAAATAGTTTTAAAATCCATGAATACGAATGTGCAAGAACTGAAACATGTACTACTGATCTTTTCCCCCGAAATTTTAACGGTCTATTTATATTTCACCAAAATATTCGATGTACCTCCCGAAATTTAGATGAATTCATTATTAACATCAACATTTTAAAAATTTACCTACCACACAAAAATCGCATTCAGACAACAATATTTCAATATTCGCCAGCGAGTGCTATTCGTATACCGAATTATAATTATACATATTATGAGATAAATGGAAATAACGATATTGTTGTAAATGTAAAATATTATTATTCAAATATCACAGCGAAAGAAGTACTTTTACAGCGAGCAAATTCCTTAAATAGCAAGTTAAACGTAAATAAAATACCTCTAATAATTGGACTAACCGAATACACGGATCAAACGAAACTTTTAAGAATGATTTCAGAAAAATTACTTTAGAAACACCTTAATTAATTCAAATGAATGAATTCATAGATAACGAAATTGAAAAAAAAAAAAAATTCCAGAATATGATTGTGTTTTCACTGATTCATGTAACGAACTTATATCCAAGAAATCTTTTTTTTATTTTTTTTTTTATTTTAACTCCACACAGGAGGCCCTGAAGAAAATAATTTCCCTCAGGGCCTATGTCATCTTTGGGGATGCTGTGTGGAGGGTCTTTTTGTGGAGATGAAGGAGTGAACATGGGTCTTGAAGAGTCCCATGTTGGAGGAGGGAGGAAACACAGAGGCCGGCAGTTCGTTCCACAGCCGAGCTGTTGAACTTAAGAACGAATCGTAGAAGCGACCCGTTCTCATGTGACAAATGTCAACCGTGTACAAATGTTAGGCGCGCGTTTGGCGTGTATCCCGACTACGCACCGGTGCCGAAGGGATCAATGACGCTAGTTCCTCAGAGCATCTTCTATTGTAATACCGATAGAACAAATGATATCTTCATTTTTCATATCAATATGTGGAGTGTGGAAAAAATTGGGATGAATTAATTTTAAAATGAAATAATTTAAATAAAAAACCAGACCGCATAGTTCTATCCGAAAAAAATACTAACACCGAGTCACCCTCTATTTACTTATCAGAATACAATTATTTTTCAACCAAAATAGACGTCAATAAAAACAGTGGACTCGTAATATATATATATATATATATATATATATATATATATATATATATATATATATATATATACACAATACATTTAGTATTGTGTATATATATATATATATATAAATATATACACAATACATTTAGTATTGTGACAATAACTGAACCTCCTATACATTAAGTAATCTGTATCAAAATACAATTAAAACTCGACAAAGCTAAGTACCATATGATTGTTGTTTATAGAACACACGGTTCGAACATAATTTCGTTTATTAATGATTTTCAACACATACTGCTCAAATTAAAAAATAAGCTGTTTTTTATTGCAGGAGGTTTTATCTTAATCTTAATGAAAACGTCCTAAATAATAACAAGAATGAATATATTAATTGTATTACTGAACATAACTTCATTTCATGTATGATACAAGAGAAATAAAAGGTCACACATCTTGTTTAAACAATATCTGGACTAATATCTGACTCATACAATTCTCATACAATTAGAGTCTGATCTCGGGCCTGTAATGCGGAGAGTGGCAGTGGCAACGGAGGCTACCCTCTCTTTTGCTGACATCGCCCGAAAAGAGCCATATGATGCTCACCAACCCCCACCAATCACTCAACAAGGACATCGCGTCGGACCACCAAGACCTGCCGTTTGCATCTTTCCAACGGATGCGGACGCCACAAAGGACAGTGACGGTACGAAAAAAATGATTGAAGATACAATTCGGCCATCTGAACTAGGCGTTCGGGTCACGGGAATAAAAAAATAAGAAATAAAGGTATCTTGATCAATACGGCAACCACGGGCGAACAACAAAAGCTATTAAATGCACCTTGCTTCGACAACTCGAGCAAACTGAAGGCCCGACTACCGTCAAAGCGTCTACCGAAACTGATATTCTTTAATGTTCCCCGGGACCTGACCGACGAAGATTTTTTAAGGATGGCTCTCACTGGTATTCCCAACGTTGAAGACATTGAAGAAACTATTGCAGGCTGTAAACTAAGTCACCTGGCTGGTGCTCGCACAGGTAACCCTTGTCACCGTATCTACGCAGTACCCGCTACCGTACGTAAATTTCTAGTCGAGCAAGAGAAAGTATTTATAAGCTGGACTATTTGCCGCGTCCGAGATTTTATTGGCCTTACTGTCTGCACCAAATGCCACATGATTGGTCACTCATACAAGTATTGCAGAGATACCAAACCCACATGTGGACATTGTGCTCAACAGAATCATACTGGTGAGTCCTGCCCAAATTCCACCATCAAACCAGTTTGCGCGACATGCACCAGATTTGGTAAGCCTGCTGATCACTCAACTGGAGATAGGGACAACTGCCCGGCCTACATCGCTGCACTCAAGAACGACCTTGCAACTATAGATTATGGAGTGTAACATACATGAGCATAAGTGCCTCACCATCGAGAATTATAATCCCGTGACGAACTGTCTACGAATAATGTATATGAACGCGAGAAGCATCCGTAATAAGTTTGATGAGATCGAAGAAAAAGTAAGAAGTTCGCGGTACATTGTACACGTGCTCGTCATTACGGAAACGTGGCTTAAGACTGGAGAGGAAAAGTTTTACTCCCTGAATGGTTACAAAAGTGTTTTTGCTTCTCGCCCCAACGAAGGAGGAGGCGGCGTAGCAATATATGTGATTGATACTATGAAGTGTGCAATTATTGAAAATTTCTCAAATGAAAATTCCTTTTTAGGTATAACGCTTAGTAGCAGTGATAGGAAACCAGTTAACATCTATGCTATCTATCGAAAACCCAACACAAATATGCAGGATTTTCTAATACATCTAGAAAAAATACTGAACGAAAGTAGACAAGATACATTAATATTCGGAGACTTTAACATTGACATATCCATATCCACACACTCTTCATTAAATTTTTGCAACATCTTACAATCTTACAATTTTTCAATACATAGCAAAACATTTCCCACGAGAGTCACTGATACAAGCTGCACCTTAATAGATCACACCTTATCAAATAGGCAAAACATTCAGACTACTATATCGAATATTGATGATCCACTTAGTGACCATAATATACTTATTGTTGATTATAAGAACAACTTAAAAAAATGTTTTAATAATAGAACCAAATCCCGGATTACGAGACCTATCATCAACAGTATGTCAGTAAAATCCTATCTTCTTGATAACAATTTCACGATCAACTTAAGCAACTCAGAAGACCCTTTTAAAAGTTTCAATTATCACATTAAAAAGACAATAGAATCAGGTACAACTACACCAAAAACAGGATTAAGAAGTCGGGTACAACTGAATACTCCGTGGTTTGATTCCAAATTAAATACATTAATCAAAGAACGAAACCAGATTCACAAGCAGTGGAAACAAGACCCTGGTAATCTTACTCTTGTAACACTTAAAAAGAGATTGAGAAATACCATTACTAATTATAGGCGAAATCTAAAACACAAATATTATGCGAACAGCTTTCAACAAAACCAAAATAACCCCACTAAAACCTGGAAAATCATAAACTCTATTCTATCAAACCGAACACATAAACCAACTAACGAAATAGAATCCCTCGTGGTAAATGACTGCGTAATTAAAGATCCGAGCCAAATAGCATCCGCATTTAATGAGTTTTTTCTCTCAATAGGAAAAAAGCTAGCAGCTACCATTCCGTCATTCCCGGATGACTGTAATACCGTTTTTGTGGAACCGAAGGCTTGCCAATCCTTGTACATGGCTAGGACAAACAAAGATGAGGTACTGAGGATCATCTCTAAAACTAAGCTGAAAGCAGCACCGGGACTCGATGGAGTAACACCATCAGTTCTTAAGACTTGTAAAGAAGAATTAGCGGGTCACCTTACAGAACTTTTTAATTGGTCACTGTTCTCGGGAAAGTTTCCAAATGAATTAAAGTTAGCGAAGATAATACCTATACACAAAGGAGACTGTAAAACATGTATCTCTAACTACCGTCCTATATCACTTCTATCGGTTTTTTCAAAAGTATTTGAGACCATAATCAAAGATAGACTCCTAAAATACATATCTGCGAATAATATCCTTACACCACAACAATATGGCTTTCGGAAAAATTCTAGTACTCAATGTGCCGCCTTTGATTTTATCTCCAACCTTCAACAGTATATAGACCAGGGTGAATATGTGGCAGCCATATTTATAGATCTCAAAAAAGCCTTTGATACGGTCGATCATGAAATACTCTTAAAGAAATTGGAATATTTGGGAATTGTGGGGATGCCCCTAAATCTCCTCCGAAGCTACTTAGATGATAGATTTTGTCTTGTTGAAGTCAAAGGTGTCTCGAGTGGCTTAAGTAAAATCACATGTGGAGTGCCACAGGGATCAATTCTTGGGCCTCTGCTTTTCTTGCTATATGTCAATGACATAACTAAATGTGGTATCTCTGGAAACCTCCAACTTTATGCGGATGACACTGTAATCTATTATCACAGTACAAGCCTGAGTGACCTGGAGTCTCAAATGAATGTAGATGTCTCAATTCTAGCTAATTGGCTGCGTATTAATAAATTGAGCCTCAATATAAAAAAAAACGCACTACCTAACTTTCGGTAATAAGGATTATGTGCCCATGAATATCACACTTGGAACTGAGAAGCTCCAAAATATAGAAGTCACGAAATATTTAGGGCTATTAATAGACTCTAAACTTTCGTGGAATTCCTATGTTGAGCATATGAAATCTTAAATATCCCCAATAACCGGCGTACTGTACCGACTCCAAGGTCTTCTCTCTACATCTCTACTACGGGCCACATACTATGCAATGATTCACTCCCATCTGAGTTATTTAGTTAGTATCTGGGGCACTATTACTAAAAAACAAATATCAGAAATACAAGTGATTCAAAATCGAGCAATAAGGAATATTTACCGTCTACCGTGGGATACACATATCAAAGATACATATTTAAAGACAAACATACTTCCTTTTACGGTTCTACCTAAATACAATATCACTTGTACAATATTACAAATCATACATAGATCCTCACACACTAACATCAAACCAGCATTTAATTCAGACATACACCAGCACAAAACACGGTCCCAAAATCTAATACACCTAGCATCGTCTACCCACACAACAAAATTTGGTATTAACTCATTACAATATATTGCATATAGACAATACAATGCATTACCTAATGAAATAAAGCAATCAGTAACTAACAAAAAAATATTAGTTAAAACGCTTAAAGATTTTTTCCTGAAAATGTTTTTAAACCAGTGAATTTTCGCTCGCTTTCATATGTTGGTTTACTATGTTTCATGTGTATAGATGTCTCTCAGTATTTCTAAAATCTCTATTCTTAACAGTGTATTTTTCCTTTTTTATTTATTTTTCTTTTCCTTTTCAATATGTTGTATTTTTTTAAAAGTGTAATATCCTTGTAAAATGTATTTTATGTGTCTGTACTTCCCGTAATGAGTTTTATCTCAACTCATTGGGAATAATGTGTTACTTACCATGTTTTTTGTAATACATTATAAATAAATAAATAAAAATAAATAATAAATTGCAAAGATCTGCACAAAGTGAAGTCACCATGCATGCATTATTTTTAATGATAACAAAACTAAACCAAAAAACATAACTTAATAACTATAAAATCCTCCATATATAGGTATTCGATGATACCGAAACCAAACAACTGTGAAAATAAATTGTCACAGCACATAAAAAAAACGACTATTTAAACTACAGTTCAAATAAACATAGATGTTTAAAACCTTGGATAACCCAAGGACATATAAAATCAATCAGAAAAAAAGAAAAACTTTATAAAACAACATTAAAAAATCAAACAATCTTACAAATTATTTAAAAACAAATTATCAACCTATAATAAAAAAAATAAAGAGGACGATTTCAAAATGAAAATTCTATCTGCAAACAATAACAATAAACAAATATGGAAAACAGTTAATTTAGCTACGGAAAATACTACAAAAACCCAAAACATAAAGTACATTGAACATGAAAACAATATCATAGATGCTAACATTCAGCCTAAACAATGTGCAAACATGTTTAATTCTTTTTTTGCCAAAGTTGGAAAAAATCGAGCGAAAAATATTAATAAACCTGCTTACCCAAAAAAGCAAGTAATTGTAAATTTACAGAATCGAAAAAAATTGTCAAAGTTTGGAGTGTGAAATCATAAAAATAATAGAAGGCATGAAAGGAGGTTCGTCTACCGGATTCGATAATATTACGGTACACATTCTAAAATCCATGAAAATTCATTTGATAAAACCCATAATTCATTTGACAAACTTACTTTTAATAAAAGGAATTATTCCAATAAACTACAAGAACACATTAATTTCACCTATTTATAAAGCTGGAGATCCACATTGTCTAATCTCAAACTTAAGAAAATTTTTGAAACATTCGTTAAAAAACAGTTGGTCAATTTCCTTGAAACAATAAAATCCTACACAAAAACCAATTTGGTTTATAAAATCACTGAGCACAGAATATTCTATTGCTAATGTAACTTCACACATTCACGAATTATTAGATAAAATGTTCAAGTATTTTTATTGATCTCAGAAAAAAGCTTTTGATAGAAATCCCATGAAATTCTACTGAAAAAATAAGAAAATATTGGTATAAAATACAACGTGATTAAATGGATTATCAACTATTTAAAAAATAAATCAGGTTAATAGTGATAAAGAAATATCGGACTTTGGAATCAGGCAAGGTAAGATGCTTGGACCAATTCTTTTTTACCATATATGTTAATGATAGTTTTTTTCTACCATTACATGGACAAATTACTTCATGTACCTACGATACAGTACTAATAATAAAGGAAAAGACTTGGGAAAAAGTAACGCTAAAAGCCACAGAAGACATAAACACTCTTAAAAATTTTTTCAACAATAATTTACTAATCACTTAAAAACGATAAAACATTTGTCATTCCATTTGCAATACATTTAAAATACACCCCTAATCATTTTGACATTTTCGTACATGACAATTCCAAAACACGTGATAAAAATTATCGTCTCACAAACTGCTCAATATTAAAAACAAGAAACACAATCAAATATCTAGAAATAATTATAGATACAAATCTGAAATGGAAAGACCAAATATGTCAAGTTGTAAAAAAGATTAGAAAACTAATATTTATCTTTTTAAGAATCAGAAATCTTTTGTCGAAAAAATACCTGTACTTTATATACTATGCTTTGGTTCAATCAACTTTACAATATGCCATCTTTAGTTGGTGATCCGCATATAAAACTAACATCCTCCCAATAGAAGTCGTACAGAGAAAAATCATGTAGAAAAAAAAATCTTCGGACTACCCAACAGACCGCTTGTTCGAAGAATTTCAAGTACCTCCTTTTAAAGATCTGTGCATTAAAAATTCATTCATTCAAATCATAAAATGAAAATAAAATTACCAATTTCTAAGTAAAAACCGTACTCGACTTAAATACATTTTTCCATATCCAAACTTAAACATTTCCTTTGCACAAAACTACTATACATACCAAGGAAGAACCATTTTCAATCAACTCTCTGAGGAAATTAGAGTCAATCGTTTTGAAAAACTATTTTAAAAATAAATTATTAAAAAAATTAATAATAAATATTCTACTTAAGAAGCAACTTCTTCTCTAAATATATTAAACATACTATATACACATTAATACAAATAATAATGATAATAATGGTCTCTATTCCATATTATTAAAGTAAATATTGTCATTGTAATTGCAAACCATTGTAATTAGATGCATATACGAATAACTAAATTCAATACATTTGATTTGTGGTTGGTTATCATAATTTCAAATATGTTTTTTTGCATTTATAATGATGTTCTATATTCTAAAAGTTTTAAAAATCTAGAGTATCTCGTGTTTAGGATGACCGAAGTATGTACCGTACCTAAGCAAAATGATTTAATGCTGAATGCACTTTACTCCAAAGTCTTGGTATTTGAAAGAGAGACTACGAAAATACAGTGCATTAAATATTTATAATTGTGAACGTTATATACTTTGAGCAAGTAAAAGAGTTGGACATTGTTACTAAAGTGAATGCAGAAAAAATGATCGGTAATTTATAAACATAATGGAAATCACTAACACAAAAAATATTGTCCATTTATTTTTATTGGACTTTTTAATAAATAACATTGTTTCAATGTCTTCTAGATTTTTTATATGTAGCCCCTTTTTTTACATGTAGCTTCTTTTTTTACCTCACTACACAAGGTCGATTTGGAGACGCGTAGATAAATAAATTCGACTTGATTCCTCTAGATATGTAAATTTCTTTGCTGCTAATCTTGTGCAGAAACAATGTTTTTCACGTTTTACATTGACCTTGAAAATTGAACATGTTTTTTGTACAAATGAATTCCAATATCTTCATGGCCAACCATGTTAGAATAAACATAATTCTTTTTACAAAAAATTGAAACGAATTTAGCAGAAAACCTTTTATATTCGTTCGAAAACACGCAAAGGATTGCCAAATCTATTAAACCGAAAATTATGGTCTTAAATTTACATAAAATATTGAGGTTCAATTACAACCCGCGGCAATGCATGAAATAAAAGAGGAATAATAAGTGGAACCGGGTGGAGTTCTTTATTATTTGTAGAACTTTTATTAGTTGGATATTTCAGAAAACTTTTTTTATTAAATGCTGTTAGCATTGACTTAAATAAACTTTATTAGAAACCAATAAATAAAAATGGAGATGATTACTTTTTTAAAAGATTGGGGTTAGTGTGTCAATATCATTATATTTTCCGAGCGTAGCTTACTTTTTCCACCATGTGTTTTAGTAGTCATTTTAATATCCCGTAAAATAATATTTTCCTTTTCAATCTCACATCGGGGTTGTTTTTGTAGCGATATGGTCAGCGAATGTTATTGATACGTTACGAGTTGCAAGCTAAAAGATAAGTTGGTTGATATACGAGTTAGAATGATGCGGATTCAACTTTATACTATGGTATTGTACGTAATAATTCGAACCTTTTTTCCATCAAGAGAACCTCTCCTTCTTGTCAAAGCTCACATTTTTAAATGAGCCTATGTCCTCACTCCTCTATTGATAGGTTGAAAGGCTGAATAATGTTGAAAGACCCTTTTTGACTTAATGACTGCATCCAGTTAACAAAGATGAAGCAATACATAATTTGTGATCTAATTAGTCTAAAAGCCCGTTATTATGGTCTATTTGCCATAAGACGCAACAGTTTACTACCGTCAGACCCAGAAGGTGGAATAAAATTGAAAGAAGGCCTATCAAAGATCATCAGATCATCTCCTACTATGAATGAACCACTAAATATTACTCAAAAATTGATCCTTAAAGTGATGTACAAAAAAAAAAAAATTATATTATATTTTATTTTTTTATTATATTTATTATATAAGTACATTTTTGTTTATTTGTTACAATATATGATCAAATATTTCAAGACCCCTCTTCCATAGAAGCATTAGCTTGTGGCTGGAAGAGGAGTGTACATTGTTTTATTACAATAAGTACGTAATTAAAAATAAAATGATTTTAAACTTATTTGAAGTGAGTTATTCTTAAGATTAATTCAATTGGAAACATTTTTATTTTTTGTAAGTTTGTCTTTAAAATATTTTTTCACAGTGTTTATTATTTGGATGTTATCATTAATGTTTCTAATTTCTTCAGGTAGTCGATTGAAAAAAATTATTACCCGGTAAGTGTAATAATGTTGTGCAAAGGAAGTGTTTAATTTTGGGCATGGAAAAATATATTTAAGTCGAGTAGGGTTTTCAGTTAGAAATTGATACTTGTCTTTTTCTTTTATGATTTGAATTAATGCATTTTTAGTATAAAGATCTTTAAATGAACGCACTTGAAATTCTTCGAATAATCGATCCGTTGGGTAATCGGAAGGTTTTCGTAATATTATTTTAATTATTAACCTTTGTACCACTTCTATTGGTGTAAGGTTAGTTTTGTATGTGGATCCCCAACTAATGATACCATATTGTAGCGTTGATTGGACCAAGGCATAATATATTAAATATAGGTTTTTTAAAGACAAAAAATTTCTGATTTCAAAAAATACATATATCAATTTTCTGATTTTTTTTACAATTTGACATATTTTTTCCTTCCAATTCAAATTTTTATCGATAATTACTCCTAGATATTTGATTGTGTTTGTGTTTTTTAGTATTGTGCAGTTTTGGAGACAGTAATTTTTATTATGTATTTTGGAATAATCATGAATGATAATGTTAAAATTTTTAGGGATGTCTTTTGTGTGTATTGCAAATGGAATTACATATGTTTTATCGCTATTTAGTGATAGCAAATTAATGTCGAAGAAATTCTTAAGAGTATTTATGTCTTCAGTGGCTTTAAGTATTACGTTTCCCAAGTTTTTTCGCTTATTATTAGAACTGTGTCGTCGGCATACGAAGTAATTTGGCCATGTAGTGGTTGAAAGAAAATGTTGTTAACATATATGGTGAAAAGAATTGGTCCAAGCACTGTACCTTGCGGGATTCAAAAGTCAGAATGTTCTTTATCGCTATTAACATTATTTATTTTTACGACTTGTGGTCGATTTTTTAGGTAGTTTGAAATCCATTTAATTGCTTTGTCTTTTATGCCTAAATTATTCAGTTTTTTTAGTAGAATCTTATGCGATATGCTATCAAAAGCTTTCCTAAGATCGATAAATATACCTGCACATTTTTAACCTTTATGTAAAGATTCGTAAATGTAAGAAGTAACGTTAGCAATAGCATCTTGTGTGCTGAGAGATTTTATAAATCCAAACTGGTTTTTGTGTAATATTTTATTATTATCTAGGAAATTGACTAATTGTTTTTTTACTATTTTTTCAAAGATTTTTCCTATATTTGAAATTAAACAGATTGGTCGATAATTTGTTACTTGATGTGGATCTCCAGATTTGTAAATAGGTGAGATTATTGTATTTTTGTAGTTCGTTGGAAATATTCCTTTTGTTAAATTTAAGTTTATTAAATGAGTGATTGGTTTTATTAAATAAGGTTTCATAGATTTTAACATATGTGCCGTAATAGAATCAAAACCGGGAGACGAACCTACTTTCATACTATCTATTATTTTTATGATTTCACATTCTGTTGTCGTTTCAAACGTTGAGAGTATATTACGTTCCTGTAAGTTTTCATTATTGTGATTTTCCGGGATAAAAGATTTTTGGATATTTTTCGCAAGATTTTTTCCGACATTAGCAAAAAAAGAGTTTAATATGTTTGCACATTTTTTAGGTTGCATATTGGCATCTATGATTTTGTTATCATGCTCAATATATTTTCCGTTTTGTGTTTTTTTTGTATTGTCAATAGCCAAATTAACTGTTTTCCACATTTTTTTTGTTATTTTCTGATGATAATATTTTATTTAAAAAAAAATCTTCTTTACTTTTTTTAATATAGGCTGTTAATTTATTTTTATATTTTTTATATAAAATATGTGCATTTTCATTTTGGGGATTTTTTAAAAGTTGTCTTGTAAAGTTTTTCTTTGTTTCTAATAGATATTATAAGTCCTTGGGTAATCCAAGGCTTTAAACATCTTAATTTAGATTTTATGTGTGTTGTTGTTTCATTTGTTGAATTTTTAATGTGTTGCAACAGGGTATTTTCAAAGTTAGTCGAACATGTTTCAGTGTCATCACTGTTTAAAACATTGTTCCAATCCTCTTTTTTTAGCTTTTCAGTGAGAATGGTCATATTAATGGTGGAGTTTTTAGTTATTATATTATGTTTTTTTTTGTTTATTATTGTATTATATAGAAGTAAGCATGAATGATGGTCAGTTATGTTAGTTTTCCAAACAATTGATTTTAATTTGTGAAGATCTTTAATATTTACGTTTGTCCAGATATGATCTAAGCAGGATGGAGTATGTTCTTTTATTTCTCTTGTGTTTTATTTATGCAAGATATGAAGTTTTGTTCAGTCATACAGTTAACGTATTCATTTTTGTAACCATTTTCAATTTTTTCATCAATGTTTAAGTTAAAATCACCTACAATGAAGCAAAGCTTATTTTTAAATTTCGATAATATGCATTTAAGGTCATTAATAAACGTAATTATATTCGAGCCGTGCGTTCTATAGATATGACCGGTCAGTGGTTGAGTGGGCATAGCGCTTGGGTCTCACCCGAGCGTCGCGTTTTCGATTCCTCGGCTGGCTAAGTCCTCCATCACAACACAAGCAACATTTTCGGCTTTCTGTGATGGTAGTAGGAGATTTTCAAACATTGTTGGGATATTCGTAACCCGGGAATGTTTGTCTTTCTTATTAAAAAAAAAAAAAGCTATTCGATGGTACATTGATTTGCCGAGTTTGAAATGTATTTCGATGCAGTTTACTAAATGTATTGAGTGTTCAATTATTTTAATAATACTAAATTTATTACTTGCAAATATTACTATTCCACTATTTTTTATTGATATCTATTTTGGTAGAAATATAATTGTATTCGGGTAAGCAATAAGAAGGTGACTCAGCATTTGTAAATGTTTCGGATAATACTGTGAAGTCCGGTTTTTTTATTAAATTATTTATTTTTAGAGTTAGCTCTTCAAACTTTTTTTGAACACTACGAATGTTTAGGTGCATAATAATTATATCACTGTTGTTTTTAGAAATAATTTTGTTACATGAATCAGTGGATATGCATTCATATTCTTGAATTTTAATATTTTTTTCTAATTCATTATTTATGAAGTCATCTGAAATCATCATGAAATATTGTGTTACAGATGAATGAGTGTGCAAATAAATATGTTCGGTAGTATATTTTGTTATTAATTAAGAACTCGTTTCTATTAATAACGTCATAATTGGGCGGAACAATAATAATCATATACTTAGAAATAATAATGTAACTCGACTGTGAGTTGTTAGTACTTCAGTAGATACTGCAAATTTGAACAGGCGCTATTAAACAGGGTGTCGACATTGATATGCTGTAAACAAAGTATAGTTGAGATATTAATTTCTTACGTGTTTTTTTTAATGAATATAGCATTTTAATTATAGTCAATTTTCTGGTAAGCAGATTCTGTCATTTTCTTGACGTAGTGGCACTTGCTGTCATTCGCTCGATGGTTCTTTCATCCATCTTTTATCCATCCTTTTATCCATCCAACCTACTTTATGAGGAATGTAATGTTATGTGCAAAACAGCTATATATCACTCAAATACTTTGTCGATTTTTTATCAATATTAAATTTGTTGAAAGAACACACCAAATGCGGACAACTAGAATTAGCTCTACATTGAACTTTGTGGCGGTACATACTAAAACTTCAGGCACCACTTATGTTTAATATTCTTCCAAATCATATTAAGTCTACCAATTCCTTAGTTAAATTTAAAAAGTTAATTAAGGTTTATGTATTGACAGACGATTGTCTTAATATTTTTTCATCCTTGTTCTTTTTTAAATAATAAGTTTTTATATAAGTCCCATTTGCTAAAAACTGAATGTCACCCTATCTGTCTTTATTATCTACTTTGCTTCTTCTTTTGAATAATGATTAATAATTAGTTATGGTTCAAATATTGTTACAATATACTGTCAAATCAACCATCCGGTAACACATCTAATACTCATTTTTTCTTTAATTTTGAAATATTTTGTGTTTGTATGTAGAATTACTTTATGTTTGTGATACTCTTATGTTTGCTTCACTCAAATGTAAATTGTTAACCTTGATACAAGCTTAGCTTGAACCATTTATTGGATGACCAACACCTCTGCCACAGGTCACCCCAAGTGGTTCGCTACGTTTGGTGACTTAGCAGAGGTGCCCGGGTTCATGGGTTAAGGTTTGCCCAGGTCTTGGTGGCGGGTGCGTCGGCCCACCTTCTGCGTGGCGGGCCGGTTGGGAGATGCTGGTTGAGGGAGACCCTTTACAACCGGTTACCGCTGTCCGGGCCGCTCGATAGTACAGGGGCCCGACCCTCAGGCTCACGACTAAGGGTGGGCTGCCCCATCAGCGAGTGTAAAAACCCCGCCACTGCTGTTGTGCCGGTTCGTGACCGGAGGGGACCCAGCAGCAGCGTTTGGGGCGCATTGGATGCCCTCTCCAGCCGGACTCTCCCAGCCTATCGCCTAGCACCGCAGTGGGTGGGCTGGAACCAAACGCTCATCACTCCTGGACAGCCTGAACCCCATATTCCTACCCACCCCTCACACCTTTCCATTCCAGACCTTCCTTTCACTTCATACCCTTAAAAACAAAAAAAAAACAAAAAAAAAAAAAAAAAAATTAAAATCATGAATATACATAAAAACAAACATAACATCTTTACAGCGGCGAGTAGCAGGCGTCCCCGGTGCGGGCCAAAACTGTTGGTAAATTTTGCCAACATTCGCGGCCTGCACACAAATTTAAATTCCGTCCATCACCATCTTTTGTCCCAACGTCCCAACCTTCTTTTCCTATCCGAAACTCAGATAGCCGAGCCGCCAGACTCCTCCTATCTGGACTGCCCGGGCTTTACCCTCGCAAGCAAATTCCGACTGAAAGGAGGAGTCTGCCTCTATAGTCGAGCTGACGTCAACTGTGTGCGACTATTGAGTCTGGAAAACTCCAGATTCGACGTAATGTGGGTGCGCGTCAATCTTGCCAGTACGGCAAGATTCTACGCATGTCTATACCGCTCACCGAACCATAGCGAATCAGACACTTCCGAGCTCTTCAAACATTTGAGCGATACTATTGATGATCTCTTGCCCCGCTACCCTTCGGCCGAGTTTGTTGTTCTGGGGGACTTCAACGTTCATAACGAACCATGGTTGAAGTTCTCAGGCCCAACGGACTCGGCTGGCCGACAGGCGGAATCCTTTGCCATTTGCTACGGATTAGAGCAATTGGTTCAGGAGCCTACAAGGGTTCCTGATGTCCAGACTCACCGCTCCAATCTGTTAGACCTATTCTTAACTACTGTGCCACACGGTTATAAGATTGACGTCACAGCGCCTCTGGGATCATCTGACCACTGCCTAGTGACGACATCAATCCCCGTTAGCCTCAGACCAACCAATGAGAGGCTGAGGAGAAAAGTGTGGCACTATAGGTCAGCAGATTGGTTCGGTATGCGGGCCCATTTCAATGCTTTTCCGTGGTCAGCTGTTTGTTTTCGGACTTCGGACCCTTCAAGATGTGCCCAGGAGATTGGTGAAGTCATCAAATCGGCGATGGATGGCTTCATACAATCGACTACTAAAGAAACTGGTGTGGGCTCAAAGCCGTGGTTCAGTCGACAATGCTCCGAAGCAGTTCGACGAAAAAACGCGGCTTACCGAGCCTACAACACATCTCGAACGCCCGAAAGCAGATCAGCATACAACAAATCGGCAAAGGAATGCAAGAGAATTATCAATAGGTCAAAATTCGAACACGACCTGCAGATCAGCAAAAAGCTGGCTGCCTGCCCGCATGGCAGCAGAGCATTCTGGTCGCTTGCGGGCTCAATAGGTCGAAATTTTTGCAAACCCAGTTTGCCACCTCTTACCAGACCTGACGGCTCACTAGCAAACACCGCCACCGAAAAGGCAAACCTTTTAGGGAAAATGTTTGCGGAAAACTCGACCCTCGACGACGGGGGTGCTATTCCGCCGTCGGTTCCTCACTGCGGCTTCTATATGAAAAAGCTGAGGATCCGGCATCGGGATGTACTCCACGTCATACGGGGGCTCGATGTTAACAAAGCTAGTGGACCTGATGGAATACCTGCCCTGGTATTGCAGAGGTGTGCTGCGGAAATAGTTCCAGTTTTGACAAAGCTCTTCAAAATGTCCCTGAAGTGTGGCACTGTGCCCTCTGGTTGGAAAAAAGCGGTAATTCACCCTATTCCCAAGAAAGGTGACCGCTCCAACCCGGCCAACTACCGCCCCATAGCGATCACATCAGTTCTGTCCAAAGTGATGGAACGTGTGATCAACGACAAACTGCTCACATACCTCGAGAAGAACAAAATTATCAACGACCGTCAATACGGATTCCGGCGGAACCGCTCGTGCGGTGATCTTCTCGCGTATGTGACGCATGTTTGGGGGCGGTGCCTGGAACGTCACGGTGAGACCCAAACGGTCGCACTAGACATATCCAAGGCCTTTGACCGGGTCTGGCACCGAGGACTTGTCAACAAATTGCATTCTTACGGACTTCCCGCATCCCTGTGTACGTGGATTGCTGACTTTTTAAGGGATAGGTCGATTCAGGCGGTTGCTGACGGTTTCACCTCTTCCTCGCACTCCATAAATGCTGGCGTCCCACAGGGATCGGTTCTGTCTCCGACTTTGTTTTTGTTGCACATCAATGACCTTTTGACATGTGCACCGATTCATTGTTACGCGGATGACAGTACAGTTCATGATAGCTTTCTGTTTGACAAGCCCCCAAAGGGCACACAAACTCCAACGGCTCGGAGGGCTTTGAAGCAGAGAATGGACGGTTATCTCGAGAGTATTTCCTCCTGGGGTAAAAATAATCTCGTCGAATTTAATGTTTCAAAGACCCAATCCTGTCTGATTACGTCTAAAAGGGATCCAAATGATAATCTAGTCTCCTTCAACGGAAGCAATCTTCCGAACAGGCCTTCCATTGATATGCTTGGTGTAACTATAAGTGACCAGCTCAGGTACGGGGGCTCCATCGAAGCTAGAGTAAAGTTGGCCTCTCAGAAGCTGGGCGTACTGTACAGGGCCCGCAGATACTTTAATAGTACACAACTGCTCACCCTGTACAAATCGCAAGTGCGCCCTACTGTCGAATTTGGCAGCCATCTCTGGTCTGGAGCCCCAAAATACCTGAAAAAAACCCTTGACTCTGTGCAGAAACGGGCGGTCCGTTTGATAGATTCCCCAATCTTAACAAACGGACTGCAATCTTTAGAGCACAGGCGTCAGGTAGGTATGCTGTCCTTGTTCTATCGGTATTACAATGGAAGATGCTCTGAGGAACTAGCGTCATTGATCCCTTTGGCACCGGTGCGTAGTCGGGATACACGCCAAACGCGCGCCCAACATTTGTACACAGTTGACACTTGTCACATGAGAACGGGTCGCTTCTATGATTCGTTCTTAAGTTCAACAGCTCGGCTGTGGAACGAACTGCCGGCCTCTGTGTTTCCTCCCTCCTACAACATGGGACTCTTCAAGACCCATGTTCACTCCTTCCTCTCCACAAAAAGACCCTCCACACAGCATCCCCAAAGATGACATAGGCCCTGAGGGAAATTATTTTCTTCAGGGCCTCCTGTGTGGAGTAAATATAAAAAAAAAAAAAAAAAAAGTCCTAGTGAGGTTGATTTTAATGTGAAAAAAAGTGTTTTATGAATAGTGAGATGCAATAAATAAATAAATTAATGCATTGTATATTTCAAAATGAAATGGTCTATATTTATTTTTATATCTTAGCTTTACCTTGCTTGCACCACCTTTAAGCTACAGAGATTGGCAGAGCACCGGCAAACATAGAAGCCACGTGGACAAGATAACTGTCAATCCACGCAGTATCTGTTTTACTGGATCGCGATGTTGCCAGAGAAAAAGAGCCTATCGGCATTTTTTAAATTTTATTTAGTTCCCTTTTGTTTAGTGTCAGCACCACGCAACGTGTTTGGGCGTATTATCCGATGCTTGTATATTGTAATCACTCCGCAACTTTCCAGTAATAGGATGGTGATGAAAACATGTCAAAATTACTTTTTTCTACACGGACATAAATGAATATTACTATTTTAATATATTGGAACACAGGTTTAAGCACCTGCATTTGTCTTGATAATGTATAATGACGAAATTCGAAAATATTTTAATTTTTCTGTGCATCTGTTTTAATAATACATTCTTTTTTTACTAAAAAGTTTAACACAAAACCCATCAGTTGTTTTGCAAAGGGCCTGTTATCGAATAATTTAAAGAGATTTTTGATCATTTGTAAGCACTAATTTTTCTCCGTGTATGAACTGTTTCACATTTTCAGTACAATATCAACCATAGAACGTGAATCTCAATGATCCTGAAAAAAAAAATCTTTTAAAAATTTGATCTTCATTGAGATGTTATGCTTATGAATTAATTTGAGGTCTGTTCTGTAATAATTGTTAAGAATATAATTAAAAATAACATACCTTCAAATATTTTTCAATTCCACATCAACATACCGTTAGCAAAATACGTTTATAAACAGAGCCAACTGCACATATTTGCTTGATATACTTGTAGGAATCTCTTGCCACACATAGACCTCAAGTGAGGTCGAAAATTTTTTGCAAAGATATGAAAATAAATCCGAAATAATTTCAGTTTTCGTGACCGTTCACTTTGACGCAATTATTTTCGCAGCATGTATGAATATTTCATTTCATGTAGTCAAGATGTTGTGATGTTTATTGTTAAATAGAAACCGATATCTTATGCTGTTCAAAAAATTGTACATTATTATTTATTTAATTATGATGTATGTAACTATCTTGGAAAAGCATTAGTAAGAAAATATTAATATTGGAAATCTTTCATCCATCTACATATTTGTCGAAATCGCATTTTCACCCATATTCTATGGAAACAAATTACTCCAACTCAACAACATTGCATCCATATTCTATCTCTAGGCTATTTCAGGTAGTTTAGGCAGTATTCAGCAATTCTATGGTAGGGATCTAGGAATGCTTGAAAGCGAATTGATACCACCTTCTAAGAGCGCGGTACCGGACCGTTTTGATTACTTACGTGATTATTTCAGTCTATACTTCACTATACTTGACTATATAATCATAACATTATTTAATGTAAACTAACGCTAGTCTATTAAATTTAATTTCACCACAACGTCTATTGTTATGTAACGCCTTGTAATTGCTGTTTCCCTGTGAAGGTTGAGGTGCAGCAAAACTTATAATTGTTTTATATTGTTCAAATGTTCGGTTCGGTCCGTGAAATACTAAAGCAAATAGTATTAGAAAGCACTGAAAGACTCCTGTTTCCCCTTCTGAAGCTAGAGCTGAGGCCGCCTCGTCGGGTGGTATTATCCGATTGACCCACATTACTGGCAATTTGCGCTGACGGCGGCCTCTCGAGGACCGTAAATATCTTTGACTACTTTGATTTAAAATGACGATCAATGAATAGCTGAGGAGTTTATAAAGGTTCTCATTATCTGGAAATAAACTCACAAGCTTAGCTTAATTATGGGAATATCTACAACTTATAATAACCTATAATACCCATGTGATGTGTTAATTTGTTAAAGATTTGTATATAAATTTAGTTATCGAAACTTTAAAAAACTCCTGTGTCTCTGTATTACGCGGTATACATAGACTAAATTGCGGTATATCATGTTAAGTACACATATATGTAAAAGCTCAACATGGCGTTTATAGTAAATAAATAATAATTATAACATTACCAATACTGGAATGCGTATTGCCAAATTGTAAGCTGACACGGAACAGAGATGTTTTGTAATCGATCGCACATTAATCTATAAATGAAGAGCAAACTGTACGAATATATCAGTGCAGAGAATATTTGTGTTCAAATACGTTTTTGTTCAGAACATTATAGCGAAACATAAATGAGTACAGACTAGTACTATGGAATGTAGGATAGTTTAGCTTAGGTTTGATTAATTTTATCATCTTTTGTTGCAACTGAATTATTATATAATTAAAAATTATATAAATACAAAATAATTATATTGTATGCGTGCTAGTATGTAAAATAAATTCATTTGGTGTTTAAAGTTTAAGAATGTTTTAAGAAGCTTATCGTAAGTTCTTTTTTTTCCAATATGTTTTTATTAGCAAAACCATGGATTTCTTTACATACAATATTAAACCAATACAAAATATAGTTATATTAATTTCTTTAATTGAATTATTATGTTTTTAACGATATAAATTTATCACCAATACATTATAGGCAAGGTTTGATTTACATACATACGAGCAAACTACACGACAATACAGATTGTTCTTCAGTCGTATTTAGTTCTAATTTTTCTAATTAGTAAGATTTGGTATCGGTAGCAGGGAGTCATGTAAATCGTATAAATACGAATAGAAATTCGGTGTATCCCATCCGCAGTCTATTTAGAAAGTAATGTGTCGTTGCTATGGAAAATATTATATTAACTGATACTTTTATGCGACGTACTTACAGTACGTACGTACAGTATTCAAGTTTCAAGTTTGAAATATTACAATGAACTGTAGGTACATTTTTTTATTTTTTTTTATTAGGTACAATATTTTTTACAATTCAAGTTTTCCAGTAATGTAGGTCTCATTGAGTAAATGGCCCGTGCTGAGGCCTTCATTTTATAATATGAAATATAATACTACATAATACATTTAATGAGAAAAATTAAAAAATTGATTGATTATTTTAAAATTGTCATTTTATAATCATCTTCCCCTGATTTTTGTAGCCAATTGAATAAATGAGCATACGAATTCATAAAAAAATTAGGGTCGGCGCAATTTTTGAGCCTTATGGGCTGCGCTCCACCACTCTACAGTTTTGCAAATGAGTACGTAATATTCTGTATGCTGTTGAAAGGTAGTCAACAATATGCTCCCGATTTAAGCTAGATTCAAGTTCAGAACATGGTAAGGCGAAGTTAAAACTCAATCCAATTAAAGTGACCAACTACACGGCGCCTCGAAAAAAACAATCAACTGATTGTAAATACCTACTGACCTTGTATTAAGTGTTAATATTGATATTGATAATACGTTTTTCATATCTACCATTATCATTATTTTTTTACAGTTTCAAAATCTTTTACCAATAATTCATTTGTCTTCCAACTAGTAGAACAGTTAAAAACATTTCTGTTATTTATCATCTCAAGAAAATTATTAAATCTATTCCTTGTGACAATACGGATATTGATTGCAAACACTGTGGTATAGTAAAATCTCTTTTGAACTGCTGTAATTATATTAACAGAAATCATCATAATTATAATTACAAGTTTTTAAAAATCTTTTTCCTAATTTGATCGGTGACCTATCGCTTAGTTAAAGTACCTAGGCGTAACTTCGGTCTATTGCAGGCACAGTATCTTCCGATGACGATATTGATTTGCAATTTCTATGCAAATTTCAATATTTTTTAATATAAATAACAAAACGGTTTTTATAATGAGTCCCAATGAAAGAAACTACTAACAATAGGGTTCTTTGTTCGTTTTTTTAAAACTTTTTATTACAAAATAGAAAAAGGGCAATGCATCATCTAATAGCATTCATTATGTAAATATTGTTAAACTTTATAGAGTGTAAGATAGAATTGACCAATTTCACTAATTTGCTTAGGTACCTCGTCTTGGGGGGAACATGCGCGTTTGAAAAGAAGAAGAAGTTGTAAATCGAACAAATAATTATAACTTTTAGAAAATTTAAAAAAAAACACAACCTGATTATAAATTGATTAATTATGTAGGTACCTAATTATTTCACAGTTTTCAATTGCTCAAAGCTATGAAGTTTCCTATCAAAGAGTGTTGAAATTCGGGTGAAGACGGTAGTAACTAAACCGGTATAAAAATATTTGTGGCACCTACTTCAGTCAGTAAGTGATAGAAATATTCATATTTGCATACATATTGACAACCTCTGAATGCAGCAACCAGGGGTAATGGTGAAATGCGACCTCAAATTAACAAGCCGTTTCAAAAAACATGGCCCTTACCCGCTCACTGAAAACAGAAACTGTGCTGTGGTAGCTTATTCGAATTATAAACCCATGTTTAAATAACAATGACCGCTATATTTGAATTTTATTATACAAATTAAGTAAGGTATATGGTGCTTAAATGGAACTTTCGGCAGTACAACAGTATTTTAATTTTTTTGACTTATTAGCTGACGTGTAACCGGTGTTGCTGGGGACTTATTAGCTGATGTGTAACCGGTGTTGCTTGGGGACTTATTAGCTGATGTGTAACCGGTGTTGCTTGGGGACTTATTAGCTGATGTGTAACCGGTGTTGCTTGGGGACTTATTAGCTGATGTGTAACCGGTGTTGCTTGGGGACTTATTAGCTGATGTGTAACCGGTGTTGCTTGGGGACTTATTAACTGATGTGTAACCGGTGTTGCTTGGGGACTTATGAATGGTTTGAGGTAAAGTTTTGAGGTTTTGAATTGTAGTGGACATCAGTTCGGGCATCTTCATCTTCTTTTACCATTCACTTTCAAGTAATACATTCTCCTTACACCTCTTTCTTAATTCATCACGTACACCTCATTTTACTACACGTGTTTATTTGATCCACGTCTTTCTTGGGCGTTTACGACTTTTTCTACAATTTGCTTTACGTAGTATCATGAAATCCACAAGGTTAATGTTAAAAATATATGTGGACTTATTAAATGATTAATACGACTCTGTATGTCATTCCAGTGCAAAGATAATTCGTCTTCATCGGGCCTCCCGACTTTTTCTACCATTCACTACTTTATACCATATAGTTACTGTTAAAAACTTCTTTATATAGTATTTATTTCGTCTCCGTATCTCATTTCAATGCAGAGATAATGCGTAAAATCTTCCTCGGGCGTTCCCGACTTCTTCTATTAATCTACTACTTAAACAATCCTGACACAAGAACAAACATTTAAATTTTCTGCGAAATTAGTCCAATAGTTTTTGGGTCCAAAGGGGACAAACAAAGAATATCAATCATTTTTAGATACATAGATTTTATTCGACATCAGCAATAAATACCAGCCGTTGAATTCGTGTATTTTTTACGCCAAAACGAAGCAGCAAAGTTGAAAGATTTCTACTCAAATGTTATAAGTAAAAATATATAGTTGAAATAAAATGTTTGCAAAGCCCTGTGCGATTCTAAAGCAACTAATTTGCTGCAAGTAGAAACCATAAAAAACCTTAAAGATTCTTTGAAAGGTTTTTTTAAGCTTTCCTGTTGGAAGATTTCCAATAATAATGAAAAAACGGTAAGTAGTCCGTTTAAATTTTAATTAAATTTTAAAATCTAGTAACCGAGAGGAAATGACTAACTACAGAGCAATAGATTTAACTTAATTTTTTTAAAGTTTTTGAGAAATTAGTCAAAAAGAGATAACTCTTATTTCTAGAAAAAATGATAAATGAATAATAATCCAATAAGGTTTTAGACCTAATCTGGGCACTCATAATGCCATTGCTAAATTGACATTGTAACGGTGGAAGTTGGGGCGCCAAATGTAACGGTGAAATGTAATGTAGGTACATTCAAATGTTTACAAAAACGGTAGAGCGGAGATCTCATCTCAAGATTGTGGGATTAATTTCCTGTCAAGTAAGTTGGGTGATCGTGATCATAAATAATAAGAGTGAATTCTCAATGGAAAATATATTGAAACCATCAAAAGTGACAACAAAGGAGTACAGATAATAACTAAATAACCATAGGAATAAAAATAGGCACATACCAGATGGACTCCTGAATCAAACTAAACTAACTTTACGTGGTCGAGAAACGAAAGACTAACAACGGATGGCGAACGA
Organism: Hesperophylax consimilis; assembly: GCF_061612785.1. NCBI lineage: Eukaryota > Metazoa > Arthropoda > Insecta > Trichoptera > Limnephilidae > Hesperophylax > Hesperophylax consimilis. The sequence continues at coordinate 7,133,946 of NC_142866.1, forward strand.
AAACTTGTTTTCGGTAGCGGGGAACGGACCCGGGACGAAAGCCAGGACATCCTTCTCTTAGTGGAAGCGGGAGGACGTATCTCCTTCAATGGACGCCTGCAGGGACATCAGGTCTGCAGCACGTGGTAGTCAACCAGACTCTTCTTACGGAGCCAGGACAGCAATCCGTTCTCTTGCGACACGGAGATACTCCGCCAAGAACTACTAGCCACAGCTAGGACCAAACCATTGGCGGTTTCAAGTCCGAAACACGAGTACTACGACATGACCACCGGCCAACTTTCAATAAAAGCGGGATTCCATAATCACCACTGAAAATAATTACTAACACAAACTGTACGTGAAAGGATAAACACCTCGCGCCTTTTTTTAAAGAAAAGAATAACTTCTATTCACATGATTAACTCAGATTGAAACCCCTTTAAAGGCGAGTGACTGGATCCACCGACCCACCGGCAAAGCAGGCCAGGGAGGAAGTGACCATGAACAAAACTGTTCTTCCTTCCTTCAAAATATTGCCAAAGTTCGACAAAAACACCATAGACAAAATAACCCCAATTAAGCAAGAACTAAACTTGTCAAAAAATATTTATGTGACAACATCTCTGTTTATGGGGAATTTTTGTAAATAGTCCCTAGAAATATTTATTGATCTAAAAAAGGATTTTATAGTGAGTCACATCCTAGGTTGCTTGCTAAGTTGAAGATAATTGGACTAGAAGACGTTTTACTTGGTTCCAGAGCCTATACTTTTCCTTATATACGTCAGTGATATGTTCGGTCGCCCTCTTTGTGGAAATGACATATCGTATGCGGATGACACAGTTATCATTGTCGAAGAAATAAAAAAAGACAGATGTGACAGTAGCTGCGAATAATGATATTAACCCCTTGAATAAATGGTTTGATGATAACTTACTGAGTCTTAATGTAGAAAAAACATCACGTTTGCCTTTCTATCTCAATGTCCTTGCACCTACCTCCAATATTAGAGTTATGGTGCACGTGGATTATTAAATATTCTAAAACTTTAAAATATTAAAATGGTTTACTTTGCTCTGATACAAACGGTGCTGCAGCTTGGTGTAATTGCATGGAGAAGCATTTTTAAAACTATTTTCTATTCAATAGAAATTACACAAAACATCATTATTAATGTTATTCTTAAAAAAGCGAGAGACATTCCAACCATTGCACTTTTTGATAAATTTAAGGACATAAAGAAAAAAAATTTGAATTTGATTATTTTTTTTAAAGTTTTTCCTCAACGCATAGAACATCACGGAATATATTAGTACCTACCCAGATGCAATATGATAGCTGCACAACACCACTGAGAATATCAAGGCCCAAACGATTAGCGGATGCAATAAAAGTGATAAGAGCTATTCAAAATTAAAAAAACAAACTGATAGTTAATTTTTACACAAAACCCGATTGATATTTACCGATGATTTTTAGATGTGTAGGTACATTCTTTTACTTTTTGATTCGCTTAGTGTCCAAAATTTATAATGTTTTATATAATACATTTAGAACATTTAACTGTAACTAGAAATAACCACTATTTTGTACAGACACCTACGCTGAAAAAATTGACGATTAGCTTACTGAATCTATTGTGAACTATGATATAGATGAAAAATGGATTATGCGGATTTATCCAATAAACAAATGGCTGTCACAAGATGCCTGTCAGAGAAAGTGAAAAGTGAGCGGAACCAAAAAAGTGGAAATGTAAGGAAACTAAAGGCTGTATATTTTAATATTGTAGGGTAGGGCAAAGAATCATCCAGCCAACAATCCATTTAAATTGGCGATAATTCATAACTCTCCACAATTTTTTAAGGAAATATATTACAAATTAAAAATATATTCATTTATTCATCGGGGTTAAGTTGTATCGTAAACAAATAATTTTTCAATAAAGAAATACCACAGATTACTCAATAATATATATATGATTTCAATTAAAATATTGGTATTAAAAAAATCTTACTGCACAATAACAAACTTTACTTTCGTAAGAAGAAAAAAAAAGTAATCTCCAGGACAAAAAACATCCCACAAATCTTCCTCTTCGATGAGCCTTCCCCGCACAGAGTTTTGGCGGCCGAACGGAAAGAGCCGACGAGTCACGAGCTGGCCGATCTGTACAAGAGTCTCACGTCATCATGCGGCCATGTGTCATCATGCTTGCGACGCTTGCTACACAATAGTCGGTTTTAGACATATCTAGTGTACAAAAAATATAAATTTATATACATTTTTTATGTATATTTTATTAAGTTATAAAATTTTACATCTTATACCTAATATATTATTTTCTAGGACTACTATAATATTATTTACTTCTTACATACTAAAATTCAGATTTCACAACATTGAGACATAATCCAGGAAAAACTTCAAGACTTCGACTGCAAGCTTCCTTAACAATTACCGGGAGTTTATCTATATGGGAACTGTGGGATTGCACTAACCTCCCCACATCCTGGAATAAAAAATATTATTACTATTTACCCCCTTAGATGCGCCAATGCGTTTTACATTTTTTCAGATTCTTTTTTCTGCTGTAAAATTGATTTAGTTGAAAGCAAATTCTGCAAATTCTAGTGCACTTTGAAGTTAAAGGAATGAATTTGGCAAGTTTTTCACTCGAAACTAAACACCTCCTGTCACTGTAACATATTATTATGCATGAATATTTTATAAAGTAATAGGTTTAGTAATAAATATGTTAAATTATCTAATTATAAGTCCTTACTTTGTCATCAACATAGTGAAAAAAATCATTAATTTTTTTACAAATGATAAACTAATGTTTATAAGACAAGGTTTTATGCATAGCACAAAGGATAACAAATAATTATAAGCAATAATTAGTCGCCTGGAATAACAATACAAATTGAAAATATATCCTGAGTAAAAATAAATGCCGCCAACGGGAATTGAACCCGTACCATCTGATGTCCGGTCAGGTGCTCTGAACCACTGAGCTATGTCGGCTTATTTCCAACCCGCCAAATGATTCAATATGTACTAGTACCTCAATCAACAATTACTGCTTATTATATTATTTCACCTATAAACAACCAACGTTAATTGTGCTAAATTAAACAAATGTAGATATAATATGTCTCAACGCCATCTAGTGGGAAATTTAGCACTAACAAAGCCTTTCCTAGAAAAATAAAGTTACAAAAGTTGTTACAAAAATGTATGTAATTTTTTCTCTTTCAATTTTAGCGAAGACATATAAAGAATAAATGTCGATACACAGACATACCAGCACTAAAATTACATTACAATAATAGCTCTACAACTATATATATATATACTATTTGCAAAGTTTTCTTATGTTTACAGATGAGTCAGGTCTAAAATTTCGATTAGATTGTAAAATTCATGAGCAGAGAGTGTAAAAAGCCATTATTTATCAAATTATCATGTTATACAAATATAACGCTCGTTCGTGGTTGAGAGTGATGGTAAGCAAATTTATTCGGACGGTACCTTCTTCATTACAAAAGTGAAACATTTTATCACTGCGTAAAAATACAAATTTTCACATTAGGTAGTTTCTGAATGGTTCTCTGAAGACACATATTTATTTTCTCTTCATACTTACAACATGAATACTGTAAATATTCCACAAAGTACCACTATTGATTTTTTTATGTAAATACCGCACAAGAGTCCCAATTGTTTTTTTTTATTTATTTTATTTTTTATTTTTATTGTACAATAGAACATTCATTCTAGTTACAGTACAATTTTACATCATATCAACATTTAGCTAAGTGACTCTTCAATAATTGTTTTAGCTCATTTAGAGAACAGTCATTTACATCCAAACTCTTTGCTAGTTCGTTCAACAGCACCACTCCCCTCGTGATGCTATGCTTTACCAGGACGTCGGTTTTGCCTTTTGGTACTCTGAGTAGGTCATGGTATTGACTTTGGCTCTAGTGGTCTGGTACATATAAATCATAGCATCCCAAGAGGAATGGGCTATCGATAAAATTGTTCCAAATTTTGAAAGAAATAATAGCTAGACTATTAGGTATTTATTTATTTATTGACGCCCTATTGGGCTTTTAAGTACATTAAAATTACAAATTTCATTTTTAACAACAGTATAAAACAAACGATAGAAAATCGAAATAAAATATAATGATTTCTCATACATTATTTGAATTTAAAAAGGGGTGGACTAATTTGGCTTTAAATGTATTTTTTTTTTTTTTTTATTCATTTTTTGGGAAATCAACAGTTTATATTTTTACAGATTGTACATAAGTGAAATAGCCAAAATAAAACCAATTACGGATTTCCTCCTTGTGACTTTACGTAAGACAGCATTAGAAGAAATAATTAAATTTATGAGAAATGTGAAGTTATAATTATATAAAATAAAAGAATTGTATAAAATAATAGAACAAAATAATACAACAAAAATAAAGGGGAAAAAAAAACTAAAATTTATATAAAATAAAAGATTATCGATACATTGAATAAGAATACAAACAATATTGTGCATATAAATCATATCATAACCATAACCATAAGAAGACAATATTGTGCATATAAATCATATCATAACCATAACCATAAGAAGACAATGTAAACTGATTGGAAATATTCCATAAAAATATTACATACATCTTGGCCATTTTCAGCTTTTTTGTCATCTAGATGCATCGTCCTTGGAAGGGACGATTGTGTTTTTTTTCATATTATTGAAATGATTCCAGAAGAGTTTAGGATTACCATTCATGTTACTTTCAGCAGTATGTATATAATTAATGTAGAGTTCTTGTGCAATTCGTTTTTGTCTAGATCTTAAGAGTGAAAACGTTTGGTAGTCACGTGGATTTTGAAATTTTTTGAAATATTTATGATATTTATTTTTTTCTTTAATTATTTTTATGAGAGATGATGTATACCATGGCGGATAATTATAATTTTTTGCTGGTTTAGTTGGTATGTAATTTATTTTAATATTGTTCAATATATTGTAGAAGACGTCAGTTGCGGATTGAGTATTCAGATGGTTCAGATTATGATCCCAATCAATTTCGTTTAGTTTTGTGTTTATCATAGAATAATCTGCTTTTCTAAATTGTAATACTTGCTTTGTGTTAGTTTTCAGGTTTTTATTTTTATTTTTAATAGGAATTGAGATTAGCAGTGTTTTATGATAAACATCTTCTGGTACTAATGAAATGTTATTGTGAGTAATTTTCAGTTGTATGTTACTTAGAGCTAAATCAAGAATGCGATTATTTATATTATTACTCTGAGAGTTATATTGTTGCAGATTATTAAATGATAAAAATTCTATAAAGTTAAAATGGGCGGGATTTAATGAATTGATGGGTTCAGTGTACATATAATCACAGTTGTCATTTATTGGTAACCAAAGTAAGTGAGGTAGGTTGTAGTCTCCCACTATAATGAAACTGTCATTATTGTTATCCGTCATAATCTGTGATACTTTGTTTATGTGAGAAGTAATACTTATAAGATGTTTATTGTCAGGTGGGATGTACGAAGTACATATGTGAATTTTTTTACCAGGAAGTGATATATTTACCCATATGTCTTCCGCTTCAGAATCCCATTCTAGTTTTTGATCAGAAATTAATTTACTTTTGACTGCAATTAAAACTCCACCACCGCGATTTTGATTGAGGTTATGATAATCTCTATCTCGTCTGTAAATATGGTACCGTGGATCGAAAAGTTTAAATTAAATATGTCAGCGACATCACTTAGTTCATTGCCCAACCTATGTATTATTTCTAACACAGAATTCGTAGCGAAGTTATTGTTGTAGAATTATTATGGCTTTATGTTTCCAACCATCTGGAGCCATTGAGACTAAGGAATCTCCAATCAGGATATGTTGTGATGCTGAAGTATGTGGGGAGGGGGAGTACATGCGGAAGAGAAATTTGGGGGAGTAACTGGCAATTTGGATCTAGTCACCAAACACGGCTTTTGTTAGTGTAGGTTTTCGTTAATGTCATTTAAATTTTTGAACCATAAGTTTTAATTAGTATTAGAATTAGCATTAGATAAATTATTTAAACTGTTAACCCAAAATAAATCCTTTAACCCTCGACAGGCCAAGATGCCAAACAAAACCGTCTGTAACCAAGTCGGTCTTCCGACGTCCCCATGATTTTATGTCTTACGGGCTTTTAAACTATAGAAATCCCAATTATTCAGTCTATTATTAATGGTAAATTATGTATTAGCGCAGGAATTCGTAATATACTAAAACGATACGTCAAGTATTTAAGCTAATATAAGGAGGATAGTAATTTTGGCTACCACCTACTCCCCCGCTTGGCTGCGGGCTAGTTAAGCTTCAGGAAGGCTACTAGTGAACGTAGCCCATAAAAATGTAATACCACAATAATTGCATTTCTTGTCGTAACAGGAAATACCACTCAAAAGATCAGAACCAACATAAAAAACTAATAGGGATTACACCTCGTTATTCTTAAAATGCTCTGAATTGTTATCCAAGTAGATAAAAGCACTTCTGCTATTCCTAGAAAAAAAACTTCGGATTATCAAAGCATTCAATGAAAAGGTGCATTCAATCTTTGTGATACCGAGCAAAAGATGAGTAGGGACTTAAAAATGTCGATTACGTTAATAACTGTATGGGTACAAGTTAGTTCTTACATCTCCTGTTATGTGAAGTGCATTTCTCGCTATTCGTGGAACTGGCAATACGTTTGAAGGACTTTCGCGCGGAGGCGAACCCAAATCGAAGGCATCCCCGTGCACGAGAAATCCCTTGAAACGAAACTGTTTTATTGTGCGGTCGATAATTTCTGCCTCCCCCACATTTTTGCGAACCCCTGCAATTTTTGAAGTGTCTGAGGACGAGCCACAGAGAGTAAATTTAGTCTTAGATTGACTGGCGAACCGTGAACCGAGGATATTGATTGACTTAATTAAACATAAAATTCGAAACGAAACAAAGAGAAAGTGTTTTTTTTTAAACTTTACTATCATTTTTTTTCACTAATGATGTGGCAATCAATCGATTAACGCTATTTTTGGTGTGGGAAAAAAGCTTGCATTCATTTTTAGTTCAACAGATTGCAAAAGAAAAATATGATTGTACATGAATAAAATTGTGTATTGTAATACAAAATGTTTTTTTGTTGCGTTTGTAAAATCACAACATGTTTCATATTTTTTGTTTGCTTTCTGAAAATATCGATTTATATTACCTACCTACACAATAATCTAAATAAATAAACATAAAAAACATATTCATTGATAAGTGAAGTGAGTACTTTTCTCATGTTCAATCCATTCCATAAATACATTTTTCATTATTTTTTAATGTGAAGAAAGAATACAGCCTTTTTTAAATGCTGGCATTATGTCCATCGAGTGTTTACAAAAAATAATGACAAGTAGTTGTGAAAAAATATCTGTGAAATGGCTATTCAAGGTGATGTGAAATGTTCTGAAGAATTATCGAATTTCAATGAAGACCGTCGATCGAACTATGATGACTTTTGTCTTGGTTGCTCTCGTGATGGGCTCCACAAGAAGATCTTTAAAAAGACCTCATGGATTGAAAAAAATGTGAGCTATTTCTATTTTTACCACGTAAATGTGATACTTACGTTTTCTCTTTTATATTTTTTTTGATAATCCGTAATTCATAAGTGAATTCATATACTTCTGATCGGACAAGATACTTATAATTTACAGAGTATTGAAACATTATGAGTCGAACGGTGACCTTCGAGGAAGTTGTATCATAAAACGTTTTCCAGTCTAATTCATTCACACTTATTTTCAAATTTTTACCTATACGGCCACTAAAAAATATAAATATGTTATAATAACCCATGTATATACATAACCATATGTACTAATTTTGGTTATGTGACCGTCTGTGTTTTATTTTCATTTTCAAAATAGGAACTGATGTATCTAGAATTCTGACTACTCCGTGATTTTGCTAGTTGTTATTACATAAATTCTTACCTTAAACAGGAGATATTCTCAATCAGGGAGGCATTAATGCAGCATGAAGCAAATATTATATATTTACCCTTATGCAGATCATATTAAATAATATGTTGTTGCACATCCTAATTGGACGGTTGTTGTATTTATTGTGTAGTTTTCTTAATGTTAACTCTCTGTCTGCTGTACACTGACTTCTATCAATGAGTATTATTTGTTAACACTCTGATAATAAAATAAATATTAAAAAAAATATTTCAAAATTCAGGTTGAAATCCTTTAAAAAAATACATATTCCAAATAATGTAATACAAAGCCAATTTAAACTTATCGCGAATGCGACAGTAATTTTTTAAAATTTTTTAATTTTTTAGAGTGTTAATTTCAACATAACTCAAAACTAAATCTATTTTAAAATTATGTTCTTAAAATAGCAATACTTACTAGAAATAGGTACATGTACGTGTACAAACCTACATAATCATACGAGAGCTGACGCGGAACTTGGTCGAGCCACATAACACATCACAAAGTGACGCGGAACATAAAACGTGTCTTTCAGCCCGCTCCATCACCGAGAACGACATCACCCGCTTACATCTGGAATGCGGGCAATGTAAGGCAACACCGCTTCCGCGCCACACAGACTCGTGTACAAGCGCCAATTGAATAAACGTATTAAATTCAAATAACGGGGCACTTTAGATTTTTAGCGATACATAAGCGAGCGACCGTGAACTGACCGTCATTCCTACCAATGAAGGAATGACGGTCAGTTGAGACTAACCTGCTGGAATACACAAAATTTATATTAAACTCTGTGGGAAGTCAAAATAAAATAGACTCAATCTAATCTGAAGCCTTATCGAACTTATGAAGAAGCTGTTAAAAATCGGGATCAATGGAGACCTTCTAAGATTGATGAAGTCGTATGTCACAAATATAAGTCAAGCAGTTAGAGCTAAGGGTTTCTCATCACGTTTCTATAATATTCCTTCAGGAATTCCACAAGGGTCGCATCTTAGACCTCCATTGTTTATTTTGTATATCAATGATATAGGGACAAAAATAACACAGAATATCAAAAATTTTACAAACTGATGAGAAATGGAAATCAATTTATTACGCCAATCTTTAAAACAACTCAAATGCAAAACCATTATATTTACCAGCTTCCGAATTGCGCTGTATTACGAACCAGCAAGAACAAATAAATAAAATCAACCTTTTTTTCCAAAAAAACTTATATTAAAAAATATATATATATGTATATATATATATTATTTTATATTTTACACATAACATAATTTATTAATAACAGAATCTAAGCAAGAATCGTGGCTCCCTTATCAGGCACAAGAGCTCCTCTTTTCTGATACGGTATACATGACCAATTATGAACCTAAATATTATATTTTGCAAAATATGTATGTATCAATGTAACTATGATCTATATTAAAATAATAAAAAAATAAAATAAAAAAGTTTTAAAAACTTAAAATTCCAAATTTTTGCAGATGACAGTAAAACTTACAAAAAAATATACGAATAAAATTTTTATTCAAAATTATCCACAACGGTGTTGTGATAGAACAAACTATCCCACATCCCACACTCAAAAACTAAACTACTACTACTACACACATTATACATTTTTCAGAAGGACATGCACAAAATACAATAATAAATTTTCAGACGCCGATGTTTTCCATTTATCCTTGGTTTAGATTACTAAATGCACGTTGGAAAAAAAATCAAGTTGTTAAATACGTACCCTCTCCCCCTGCTGTGTATAAAATATCTAAGACATCTCAGTTATTTTCATTATGGTGTTTTCATTAAGGTGTTTTCATTAAGGTTCGTAAGATATCTTTGATATCTCAGTTATTTTCACTAAGGTTTTTTTTTTGTTTTTTTTTTTTTTATTTAAAGAAAGCAAGACAAAAAAAAATACATATTACAGTAAATAATAAAATAAAAATACAGAAAAAAATAGAAAAGTTCCAATAAACTACTTTTCAGTAGTTTGTCGATATTAATAATAACATAATTGTTGTTTTCATTAAACTATGTAAGATATTATAAAATAATATGATATAAATAGACGCTTCGACAAGTGTACAAAATCCTGCCGCCTCTTCTATCAGTACTAAGCCTGAACAACTTCTAGGATCTAGTTGTAGTGTGCCATAGCCATCCCATTATTAATGTTTATTAGTTCTTTTCAGAAATAATAGAAAAGCTATTTATATATTTTTATTAAGTTTAATTTGTAGAACTCCATTTTATTTTTTATATATTCAATAATATTGTTATTGGGTTTATAAAAACAGTTTATTTTTAAACAAGTTCTGCTGTGTAATTATTATTACGCGTGACAGCTGTTTCGCCCTCTGAAGGCATTATCAGACAGTTGATAATGCCTTCAGAGGGCGAAACAGCTGTCACGCGTAATAATAATTACACAGCAGAACTTGTTTAAAAATAAACTGTTTTTATAAACCCAATAACAATATTATTGAATATATAAATAAAAAAAATAGAAAAGCTGTTTTTCTATTTTAAATTATGTCTGAGAGTATTTGATTGTCAGGAATATCAAGCGTTGTTGTTAGATATCTGGAAGAAAGATGGTGGTTAAACGTCACTTCCTTTGTTTTCACTTGTCAATAAAAAAATTTAAAAGTGAAAAAATAAAAATAAACTTGTCAACAATAAAAAAGCACTACGCTAAAAAGTAACACTATAAACATAAATATTTGAGATGGTGGGTGAAAAGAAATTCTTTAAATTTTCTGTAAAGTTTGTATCTAGAAGGCAAACATATTTATTCCCTTTAAATCGATATTGTAAGAAATTTTCTGAATGCAAATGGCTTTCAAACCGCGCGTTCCTTTTCCCGTTGAAACGTGCTACAGACAATTGATTTATATCCTCTTCTCGGGTCTGTAATGATATGCCCTTTCTACTTCAAACTTTTCCTTTTCTTCTTTCTACGATAAATTTTCCTTAAGTCCCATAGGTAACTTTTCCATAAGGCTTTGGTTATGTTTATATCCGGGGTAGGAATGTCCTCCCTTCCGTCTTTCAAGCTTTTGTCCCTCTCCTTATTACACACCCCTTCAAGTGTGTACATCCTAGTTTGTCTACGTGACGTACGACCTTGAACGTACTCATTTCACGTGACGGTTCAATATAAAAAGGCTTCACCGAACGTTGTGTTGGTTTTTTTTGTTTCTCGGTATAGAAACCTAGTTATCTATGTATGTGTGGTATCCCTCGGTTCTTTTGAGATAGAGTGAAATGAATCCATTACCGCTGTGTTTTAAAGCTATTTCATAAACCTTATCTTCTAAGTCGCCTGCTCCCCCAACTAGCTACGCGATTCTATCTATCGTAGGGTAATGTGAACATAATAAAGTGTTAAATTTTATATATGTGATATACATACGATAAATTTATGGTGTTAGTTGTCGGCGCCATCCATGTATATATTTTGGGAGGGGAAGGAGAGGAAAGGGAATGAATTTTTTTCAAGTTAAGATTGGCTCCTCCTCTTTACCAAACAAAACCGATGGATGATAATTTGAACAAGGCGATCGATATCTGCGTGTCTGGATATCACAACCGGCCGGGTCTCCTCTTGTTCCAAATCGGCAACCGTCACGCCAGAATAAAGAAAACCAGGTCTCATCACCAATTTCAGAATTGCCCCAACCTCATACACCTCCAGGATAATCTACTTTACTGAGTGTAGAAGGGGAAAACCATGACATCTCTTGTCACGAATCTAGTCGCGAAAATGTGACCCGTAAGGTCCTAAGTTACGCGCCACCTCCAGAAAACGTTGTAAATTCCTCGTCGTCGGGAATCTACATCCCTTTCTAGGTCAATAACATAGATAACACACGACGATCTTGTCGACATTTATCCAGTAATTTTTTTATGTGGTTACTAGCATCCTCGTGTATTAGGTATGGGTAATTTCTACTGAATACCTATCCTCTCAAGTAGGTATAAACGGATAATTGGTTTGATTTTTGCATTTAATTTAAAGAGGCTGCCTACCTCTCGAAAGGTACCTGTTGAGAAAAGTTGTTCGGTTGGTAGTTTTATTTCGGAGATTACCATCTCCCTCTTTTGACTCTAGATTTGTTTTTGTGCATCCCAATTCGTAACTTAGAAATCAAACAATAGATGAAAAGTATTAAATTAGAAAGTCAAATAACAGAAGAAAAGTATTCATTTTGTTCTGTCTGGTTGCATCCGATCGCTTTCTATTCGGGCGTTCATACGCTAGCAAAACTTCCCCTTCGACTGACTGTACACTGCCGTAGCCTAAACGCCCCTATCCCTCATAGTGTTCGCTGTTTCAATTGTACGCCAGTGTTGTGGTAGGTACCCTGTAGATAGGTATTTTTATACTGCGAATTTATATCCACCCCCATACACACAAGCCCTGCTTATTTATGGGGGTACATCGAATACTTATATTTTGTAATTAATAACCTACTATATTGTGTAATTATATTATGTAATTGTTATATTATGTAATTCGTGTATCTTTTTTTACTAATAAAAAAAAAAAAAAAAAAAAAAAAAAATATATATATATATATATATATATATATTGGTTGGCCTAATTTGTAATAGGTATTTTATGTTTCGTCGGCGATTCAATACCTACCGCAGGGACAACGTCATGATTTGATTCGTAATGTTTTAAAAGAATAACAGATCGGCAGGTAGGTAAATTTTCGATATGACCCTCGGTCCAAGGCGTTCCCCTAAAACAAAAGTTATCGGCCTACATATGAAAAGGTCGTTGGCTCGTCTCTCGCTCACAGCTGATTGACAGTTCGCCTAGCACATTCCTTTTAATGATAACATTATTTGGGCGGCAGGTGTCGTAAACTTAGTTCCTGTACCTCGGTTGTATCCGTCTTTTAAAGGGGTCCTCTGGAATTTAATAAATAATATTAAAAAACTCACCCTGTTAGTCACCTTGAAATCCTGGTGTGAAACTTACCTGGTTACACAATACATAGCTAAATCAGTTTAATTTTCAGTCCCCTCTATATCGGCTTCTTTCCTCCCTTTAGCGAAATCCTTGCAATTCGTTCACTTTTGGTCCCCTCCCTACGCCTATAAAAGGGTAATTAAATAATTCTGTAAATACAATTTTACCTCCCTAATCTCTGTTGGGATTCGAACCCGAGTTTATGATTTGTTTGATTCTCTGGATTTCGGCCTCCGTGGATAGAATGCCATCTCGTCAAATCAATTCCTCCCTAGCCCGATTAAAAAACTTCCTGCCTTTAAATACGTTCACTCTGTTTTACAACGCAATCATTATTATTATTATTTTCATGTTTTTAAAACAAGTAATTTAGTTTGAACTACATATTTAAGAAATCACGTTTAATTTAACACATTTTATATTATAATCGCGATCGCCCAACTCTTAGCGCCCCTGGGGTGATTTTTCTTGTTCGCAACCTGGCGCTCTACAAATTATCCAATTGTTCCTATCTCCATTGAGTACAACCACTTTAACTTTACACAAACACCGGTTCAAACAGGAATGAAGATTCCCCTTCTCATGCTCGCTTGCGTATAGCAGCGGATTAATTCGCGTTAGTATTGCCACATGTGGGGGGAAATAAAGTAGTCCTACACATAGTTATCACTGGCATGCAATACTTTATGACCAAATGTATGCTGTATATTATTAGTATGAGTAATAATTTTTTTTATTTGTATTCTACTCAAGCAAAACGATAGGAAAATCTTCAATTTATCTTAAGCATATTTTTTGATATTGATAATGTACACCAATTTGTTATAAAGATTAATCAAAATAGTGATTAAGCATTAAGCTTCGCCTTAATCCGTAAATATATCAATTTGTCATTGAAATCAATACACGTGTTAAGATATTGATGATAATGTTAAAGGACGTTAGTAACTTCAAGAACGTTCATACTCGGGTTTAAAATTTGTTACGTGAGTATAGGTAGACAAGTAGAGATATCTTCTTCAGTAAATACATTTAGCCAAGTTTATTCTCAGGACAATTAATGTACTAAAAACTAAATTGGCAAGTATATAGAGACAGGTGTGGGTAGAAAAGGAAGTAGTGTGGGTTAATGTCTACTTATTTGCATTCTTTCAGTATAATTAGTGGTCCAGGGTATGATTCTGCTAAACCAACCTTTAAAGCTATTTTTTTAACGATTTGGACTGCAGCATTAAATGTTTTTCAGAGCACTCACTTGTGTCTGGTCGGACCACTTTTAGTTTCAGTGAATTAAGGCAAAAAAGCATTGATATGTTTAAGAATGGCATCACCAACGTGAAAAAAGTCTAAAGAATACACTTGAAAGCTGAAGAGGACGAAATTTCTTTTGGCGGAGAGCTTCTGAGATTCAATAAAAACATCCAAGTGGGGAATTAAATTACCGAGTAAAAGCATATACACTCTTGTACCCGACTGGCTTTACATTATATCTTATGACTAATTTTAAGCTGCCACGTATTTCTTCAAATTGTTAATCAGAAACCAACAACTTAAATATATCTTATGATGGAAGAACGTGTATTCAATGAAAACAAAATTTAATATTGAACAAAAACAAAAGATTTTAACTCAAATTACACCAAACAATGTTGAAGGATTTCTAGGAAGAATTATTCAATCCTACGCATATAATACCAATAAATATTAATTTGAATACTCAGAGGCGAAATGAAAAAAAAAAACAATTTTCCATGTTAAATGGCTCGGAAACGGTAGACTGGCTTATAAGTATTCCTCTAAATGTCTTCATAATTTCATGAAAGAGAGGGTGAGATAAACATCTGCAAAAAGTCGAAGAATTCGCTGTAGTTTGTTTATTTTCCAGTTCAAAAGTTCCTAAGAAAGTAATTGTTTTGGAAACGTAATTTATGGATGTGTAGGGAAATTTCATTATGAACACATTGATGCAATAAAGTTACCGAGTCTGTAAGACTTAATATGGAATTATGTAGAACAGGAATATTAATCTAAATTGTAAAAAAATTACAAAAATTAATCTTTTCCCAATGAGAGTTGCTTGGAGAATAACAATAAAAATCATATTAAAGAACCTTCCGACTACCCAACGGATCGCTCATTCGAAGAATTTGAAATATTAATTATTCAATAATTCAAATCACTAGATTACCAATTTCAAAACTGAAGAACTGAAAACCGTTCTCAACTTAATTATATTTTTCCATTTCCAAAATTAATGTATCATACGCAGAAAATTAATATACTTACAAATCAAGAACTTTTTTCAAAGCAAAATTCAAACATTGCTCAGTGAACAAATTATTTTAAAAACTGTTTCAACTGGCAATAGCTTAAATTTGTGTTGTAGATATAGTTTTTAAAAGCATAATTCTTATTACTGTTTTTATCGTTGTTTTAAGCGCATTAAGGTTATGACACCCATACCACCCTCGCACTAGTTCAACAACACCTCACCTCAAACCATTCAGTATTCTTTTTGTGAAACTTCACACTGCAACACACACTAATCACCTCCGTAACAGCATCGCCTCACCTCGCTAGTGAAAGGCATGCGGTGCAAGGTCAACTCGCAGTCACCGTGATTATGTTTTGCCGTCACCGCGAGGATGATGTTGGCGACACGCATGTAACGGTATAAGCCCTAATAACTGTCAGCTGCCTAGACGTAACCGCGTCGTAACCCAGACGTAGCTCAGCCGTAGCCGCGTCGACATCTTGGAGTTCTTAGCCGCTACGGTTATTAGGAGACGCTGATCCGATGCTGAGCTGTACGATAACCTCTTATAAACCAACGGATCTGAAGCTCCACCCCACGGCGATAATATAAATATACATTTATTTAAAATTCATATTTTTCGCACATAAACTCAGTAGTTTTTTTAAAATTTTGAATTTGAGTGAGTACTATACGGTGGAGTGAGGACGTGGCTTAAAAAAATATATGTTCATATAGATAAATATTCTGAATATATAAGTTGTGTTATGTATACACGTAAAATTAATAAATCGTTATTTATACAACATCCCTCAAATGCCCTGTGATTAGTCGGCGGGTTTAGACAGCATTTAAACCGGTACCTCACGGGTTGGCCGGCCTAGTGAATTAAGAAATTTGGCAATTTTGTGTCAAGTTTCACTGCATCACTACTACGTTATACAAATTATTATACATATTATTATATAATTAAATTATTCATGTTTTTCGGAAATCTTGTTTAATATTTAAATTGAGTTTTTTTCATACAGACCCGGATGGGATTAACCTTACTGTTAACAAAACCTATGTACGCATGACGTCACGCGTATCCCATCCCGATTATCGATCGTTTTGGCGGACTTTGAAAAATGCAAACAAAGCTACATTTAAAAAAAAAGAAATACTGTTAGTTAAGTTACCACGAAATCGACATTTAAAAAAAATAAACACGGTATTTAAGTTAGAAGGTGAACATTCATAATAAAAAAATTTTTAAAAAATTGACTGGAATTCCTTATTTTCGTAATTTTTAAATCGATATTTTCAAGTATTGGAATATGTATTTTATATACACACAATTTTGAAAAAAATATCTGGGTTAATGTCTCCAGGTACATTAACCTTTAACTATGGACGTCGGGTCTCAGAGGCCCAACCGCTTCTTCAATTTCTCGGAATAAACACCTTCCCCGCGCGTGCCATCCCCGCGCGTCTCAGTAGCTTCAGTTTTAGTTGTGTTATGACCAAGGAGGGAGAAGGTCGCGTCATCCGGCACTTATTACGTGAGTAATAATAATTTAAAATTTGATCAGGGCCTGGGAGACCCGTTGACTATAATTTCCATACAAATATATTAGGTGCAGATGTGCCCCCAGTGGCAATACAGGCTGAAGAAGTTGGTCCTTAAAATCCTAAAAGATGTAGATTTTGCCCATCAAAACTTTCTAGAAAGACAACCCATGCCTGTATTAACTGCAAGAAGCCAGTTTGTCTTCAGTGTTCCAAGCCTCTATGTTCTGAGTGCCAGTAATTTTACATAAGTTTGATCCTTGTGAGAATTTTTGGTTTTGATTTTTGTAATACCTACTATAATTAAGGAGCCTTGTGATGAAAGGCTTAAATCACAGTGAAAAGTAAAAGAAGTGTGCCAACTACCGCACGCAACGGTTGTGTCCGCCGCGATGCTCGCGATGCCACCGGCTCGTTATTGTTACCGCGCGTGCAGGTAGTGCAGTGAGTGAAGCGGATACCAAATTAAGTGGGCCTCCAACTACAAACTATGCCGCTATTTAAGGGGCCGAAGACCGATAGGTCTCCCGGCCAAGGGGAGTCAAAACCCACCGAGAGACAGCCTGGGTTCTCACTGCCTCGCAAAACCTGGTCCGCCATCAATAGGTTAAGGTGCTCCCATAGCCGCTGTGCCCACATGATGCACAGATGGGGCCTTAAAGAGTCGGCGATGTGTAAATGTGGTGCGGTGCAGACTACCAAACATGTAGTCAACAAATGCTCGCTCCATTCATTCCCCGGCGGGATTGATGAGGTCCACATGGCGACGCCTGAGGCCCTAAAATGGCTCGCAGATCTAGATGTCCCCCTCTGACCCCCCACCATACGAAAGAAGAAGAAGAAGAAGAAGAAGAACAGTGAAAAAAACAGATAAACCATAGCTGCAAAAAAAATATGCAAATTATTTATGAAAACCGTCATTCTAGCGACATCTGTTGATTTAAAAATTGATTCAGTTTGCTTGCAGTAGGCACCTGTAATAGTTGGAATTAAATCGAGGTTCTGGGACGAAAGCAGAGAGGTCGTAAAATCGTCTAGCACGAGAAAAGAATTCCCTGTCTAGGCCTAAAAATAAACATTGAATTTTGTCAACCAATAGATCTGAACAAAAAGCTATAAAATTTTGAGTAACCAATCAGTGAACGGAAAGGCGTGTGTCTACGAAAGACAAAGGAATGAACTTTGGACCCGACATTAAAATAGATAATTAATTACATTTCCATTCCCACAGAAATTAGAGGCAAACGCACTCTAGTATAAACAATCGATGTTCAAGGGAACGAATCCTGGGAATGTTTACAATAACTGAGACATTTATGAGATAGCAAACCATAGGAATCGAGTGCTTTGAAATTTTTACATGTTGTAAAGCACACACACGAAAATGCGATGGAAAAAATTATAAACGTGATAGTATAAGAGAGGGCGGAAAAACTTAGGGAAATTACTGGCAGAATTTTCAACTGTAGTGCAATTATTTATGATAGATATAGGGTGTCAAGTTCGATAACAGCAATATAAGACTAGTGCTGCCATCTATGTATTTAATATGTAAACTTATATGAAATAAATTGATAGTCTATTCTCCATCTTTGATAAAACAGCGTTTCATTACAGGTTATGGGCCGTTCGATTATAAATCTTCGCGATTTTGTTGTTTTTTTTTTGTTTGACCAGTATAAAAAAACACGATTACAAAACGCGATTGAACTGTGTCGTGACGGATTGTTATAATAAAAGTGTACAACTTTAGTATATCGCAGTTTAAAAATGTCGGCGAACTATCTTGTCAACGTACCCAAGCTAACGGGACGTGATAATTACGACATATGGTGTTTTGCGGCACAGAATTTTTTAATCCTCGAAGGCATGAAGCATTGTGTGTAGCCAGAAGTCGGGATTGAAATAAAACCTGCAGATGATGCAAAAACCAAAGCAAAATTGATTATGACAATCGACTCGTCTTTATATGTTCACGTAAAAGATGCTACATCCAGTAAAGAGTTATGGGATAAATTAAAAAAATTATTCGACGACAACGGATTTTCACGGAGAATAAGTTAGCTGAGAAATTTAATTTCGATTCGCCGAGAGAATTGCAGTTCGATGACGTCTTATGTGACGCAGATTATCGATACAGCACAGAAGCTTTCAGGAACGGGATTTAAAATTAATGACACATGGACAGCATCATTGCTACTCGCTGGTTTGCCAGATCGTTTCTCGCCGATGGTTATGGCATTAGAACATTCAGGAATTCCTATAACGACAGACTCCATAAAAACAAAATTGTTAGATATGGATTCAGCAAGTCATGACTGGAGTGAAGTTAGCGGAGCTTTAGCAATTCGTTCAACTTCAAAGTACAAAGGAAAAAATAATACGAATATGTCTATGGCCAGCAAAAGTTATGTTGGCAGCAATGGCAGCACTGGCTTGTCAAAGTCAAACGTCAACAAGCATATAAAGTGCTACAGATGTAAACAAATCGGGCATTACAAGAACCAGTGTACAAATACAGAAAATAACTTGTCAAATCAGATAAATAAGGATCGAATGCAGTCTAATGCGTTTAGCGCAGTGTTCTTGAGTGGAAATTTTAACAAAGACGATTGATATATCAACTCGGGCGCGAGTGTACATCTGACAGCAAATGAAAGTTGGATTATAAATGCGCAGTATGAACAAGAAAAAATAATTGTTGTCGCAAACAGTGAAAAGGTGTCAGTATTGTGTTCTGGCGATGTAAAAATCATGACTAAAACAGATAATCATGAGTATGACATCATGGTGAAAAACGTATATTGTGTACCAAGTCTAACAACGAATTTATTATCTGTTAGCCAACTGATTATGAAAGGCAACCGTGTATCTTTCACTGGAAATGGTTGTTCAGTTTATAATTTAAATAACGAGTTGGTTGCTACGGCAGTGTTGGTCAATGGAGTATATAAAGTGAATTTGCTAAAACAAGACTGTTGAGCAGCATCAGTTGTGTCAGGAATGACTTGGCATCGAAGGTTAGGACACATAAACAAAGATTATTTGAATCAGATGGAAAAAGCTGTGCATGGTTTGTCACTTGATAAAAAAGTTGACATAAGCAAATCTTCATGCACAACATGTTGTGAAGGCAAACAATGCCGGTTACCTTTTAAGAGCAGTGGCCAACGAAACAGTAATCTCCTAGATATTGTGCACACAGACATATGTGGGCCTATGGAGAATGTGTCTATGGGCGGCTCGAGATAATTCTTGTTATTTGTTGATGATCATAGTAGGATGACATTTGTTTATTTCTTAAAACACAAAAATCAGGCTTTGAAGTATTTCAAGATTTTTAAAGCTCGGGTGGAAAATCAAACAAAAAAAACAATCAAAGTATTAAGGAGTGACAACGGACTGGAGTATTGCAATAAAGAATTTGATGATTTCCTGAATAGTGCCGGTGTGATTCATCAGAAAAGCAACCCTTACACCCCACAACAGAATGGATTGTGTGAACGATTTAATCGCACAATAGTTGAAAAAGCAAGATGTCTACTTTTTGATGCAAACTTAGGCAAAGAGTTCTGGGGTGAGGCCACCAATACGGCAGTGTACCTGCAGAATCGGATTGTGGCAGCGGCATTGGAAAATAAAACTCCATATGAGTTGTGGACTGGCTCCAAACCGGATATAAGTCATATCAGAGTTTTCGGTAGCACTGTGATGGTCCATGTAGCTAAAGAAAAGCGAAAGAAGTGGGATAAAAAAACAACCAAATGTATTCTCATAGGATATCCAGATAATATAAAAGGATATAGGGTCTTCAATCCAGAAACAAGGAATGTAACGACTAGTAGAGATGTGATCATCATTGAGAAGGAATCAAAATCTGAAAATTTAATGGAAGTGCAAGGTCAGAATATTGATTCAGTGGGGGATAGTAAGGAACTTGATGATACAGAACAATGTGGTCAGAATGTTGATTCAGTGGGGGATAGTAAGGAACTTGATGATACAGAGCAATGTGAAATTGAACCTGTGCCTAGTCAAGAACACTCAAGTTTCATGGACAGTTTTATAGATAATGATGAAACATATGTTCCCAGTGATTATGAAGATGCAGACAGTGAGAAAGAAAGCCCGCAGTGCCGACCTAACCGGGAGAGGAAGATTCCAGAGAGGTATGGGTTATCAAATCTGTGCGTTGACAGTGAAACATATGATAATGCGGCTGGTTTGTCACTGCATGATGCTTTAAATGGACCAGAAAAAGAACAGTGGGAGTTGGCTATAACAGAAGAGTTGCAGTGTTTCAAAGACAATGATGCGTGGGAGTTAAGTGATGCTCCAAAAGATGGAAGAGTTGTACAGTGCAAGTGGGTGCTTCGTAAAAAGTATGATAGTGAAAATAAAGTCCGCTTTCGTGCACGTTTAGTGGCAAAAGGTTTTTCACAAGTTGAAGGTGTGGACTTTACAGAAACATTTTCTCCTGTATTGAGACATACTACATTAAGATTACTTTTTGCATTGTCAGTACCTACAACTAAATTTGAAAACAACACATCTTGATGTAACAACGGCTTTCTTGAATGGTACACTTGAGGAAACTGTTTACATGCAAATACCAAAAGGTTTTTCTGAAAAAACACAAAATGGTCAAGTACTTAAATTAAAAAAGGCCATTTACGGGCTTAAACAATCCTCAAGAGCTTGGTATAAAATAGTAGATGAATGTTTGTTAAGCATAGGTTATATTAGATCTAAAATAGAACCATGTATGTATACAAAAATGAAAGATCAGTTTAAAACTATTGTCGCATTGTTTGTAGATGATTTTATTGTTTTTTCAAATGATACTAATGAAACTAAGCATTTAAAGGATGTCTTAACAAGTCATTTCAAAATAAAAGATTTAGGAGAAATAAAGAAATGTCTGGGTGTTAACATAACTGTTAACAAATCTAAGCAAACAATAATATTAAGTCAGAAAGATTATATTGATCAGCTGTTGCATAAGTTTAATATGAGCCAAAGTAAACCTGCACAGACTCCAATGGAAACAAAGTTAAATGTGTCAAAAAATGAACATTGTGTTGGTAATTTTCCATATCAACAAATAATTGGATGTCTTATGTATTTAGCGGTTCTAACCAGACCGGACATTGCATATACGGTTGGTTTTTTAAGCCAATTTAATAATTGTTATTCCAAAGAACATTGTTCTTATGTGAAAAGGTTATTGAGATACCTAAAATGTACTAAAGATTATGGTTTAAAGTATTCCGCTAGTGCAAGCTCAATATTAAAAGGGTTTGTAGATGCTGATTGGGGCGGAAACATTATAGATAGGAGGTCATACACTGGAATTTGTTTTACTTTATCTGGTTGTGTTATATCTTGGAATACAAAAAAACAGAATACTGTTGCACTATCTAGTAGTGAGGCTGAATATATGGCCATCACCGAAGCCTGCAAAGAAGCAATTTATTTGAGAAATTTACAATATGAAATAACTCAAAAAATGTATACTATCGATATTTTCAATGACAATCAGAGTGCGCAAAAGTTAACAGCAAATCCAGTTTTTCATAAGCGCATCAAACATATTGATATTAAATATCATTTTTGTAGAGAATGTGTAGCAAATAATATTGTAAATGTTAAGTATTTGCCAACAGCTGAAATGCCTGCTGATTTGTTCACCAAAAGTCTGGGTTCCACAAAACATTATGAATTTTTGGATAAACTAGGTGTGCAAATTGTTTAATTTAATTGTATTTATATTGTTAGTTATAGTAGGGGTGTTGAAATGATAACAACAATATAAGACTAGTGCTGCCATCTATGTATTTAATATGTAAACTTATATGAAATAAATTGATAGTCTATTCTCCATCTTTGATAAAACAGCGTTTCATTACAAATCGTACTAAAGAGAGGTGAGAGTGTTGGAAACAATGGAAACTAATCGTTATCAATTTAAGATGAAGCGGACATATTGGTAAATCAATTTTGAATGAAAATCTCGCGAAAAAAATAGACATTTTAGAAAAGTGCAGCGACTGAACGGAAGGATAATACAGAGATTTTGAGCTGCTACAAAGGTCCTAGGGACATGAAAATAGGGTACCATAGGAAGGCAGTAAAGTTAAACATATAGCGATAGATTAGATTCAGGAAAAGTAGACATTTTACATAATTATCAGGGTAGATAGATATTAGAGTTACACAAGATTACAGAGGGATCGAAACAAGATAAAAGGTTGGCGGTCTCATGTGTATTTTAAAGGATAAACAATCGAAATTTGAACATGATTTTTATTTACGTTAAGGTAATAAACGATTAGAAAACCAATAAAATATAACGTGGGGCTTATGGGATATTTAGATAAAGCAAAAGAGATTAAAACTAAGGGCTCTAAAATTAAATTAAATTTACGGCCGTAGTACATAAATTCGAGACGTAAACAGATGTCCAGACGTATGATATATGTGAAATCTTGTATGTAAGAGATAGAAGATGGGGCGGAGATCGAGTAAGGCAATAAAAGTGACAGATATCCCAGAGTCAAATTAGGTATATCTCCCATGGAAGTGTGGAAAACTATATATTAATTAATAATAAATGAAGTATGAATTTTTCCTGGAGACCACACACATCGGAAAAAGTGGAGAAAAGATAAAAGAAAGGGTAAAGAACGGTGATAAGGAATGATCCAAGTGGAGAAAAGCGATACAATTCAAATTTATCCGTGACATAAATAAATACGACTTGGAAAATAATTAGTTATAGAGTTATGAGAAATAACATAAGAATAAAGAAGAAATTTGTGGAGGAAAACGTCGCGAATAAAATAAAATTCAAAGAAAAGGGGAAAACTCAAGTCTGCGACATAAAGAGAGCAAGTACGGGTGGAAATGGAAAAGCTCATATAAGTGATAATAAAATTAAGTAAAATTTAGACAAATCGAAATTCAAAAATGCGTAGTAAAGATTTCGACATGGATTTAAACAATTTTCGCACGAGATGCATAAAATTGAGATCTATATATATGTTATTGAGGACGGACCTATCGCGAATTGAGAAAAAAAAGGAACGCAAAATCATGAGATTTTAACTACATTTTGTATGAACAGAGGACAAAGGAAGCTTGGGCGATTAACGCAGACTTACCCGATTCGGACCCTATCGATTTAGAGTCGTGAGATAAAAACTAACCACCGCCCAGAGCCGGAAAACAGAAGATCGTATGTAGACACAATTGAAATTAGGGGAAGGTGTGTTCGGATTTGCGAGTTGTTAAAAGATAGAATTGATTATCAAAGAAAATTCAGATACGTCTTTTGGAACCTGAGAGGGGTATAAAATAAGGTACACACCAGTTTTGGGACAGTCAGTCAAGGGTTTTGAAAAGGTGGATACGCCGCAGTACTACGTTCTTGGTAAAAATTAACAAGTGAAATATCTATAAGTGTTAAATTTTGAACAAGTGTAAGGACGGGTTGTTTCGGAGAATTTGAACAATTCATCAAATTTCAACGTTCATTTTCGGGTTCTGTGAAAGTCCTATTCAAGTTCCGTTATTATATCAATGTAGGCTAGTTGCTTGACAAAACTGAAATAAAAACAGAACTTGAAAAAATCTTTCACAGAACTTGAAAATGAACGTTGAAATTTGATGAATTGTTCAAATTCTCCGAAACAACCCGTCCTAAGTGTTAAATTTTAAATAAGTCCCTGGACTTAGAGAATTTGTGAATAGTACAAGTACTAAAATCAGTGAAATTTCAATAAGTCAGTTTAATTTAATCAAACAGTGTTAATAAAAAATAAATAGGGTTAAACTCAGTGCTTAAAAGTGTTACGTGAATAGTTCAAAAAGTGTTTAGTGAATTATTAAAATTTAAAAATAATTATTTCATTCAAAGTGAAAACATTCAAATTTAATTAAGAGTCTTATCGTTAATCTAGAGTGAACGTGTTCACGAATTAATATTTAAAAATAGATTATAATTTTGTTTAAAATTATTAATAGTAAATACTTTCATCTTAGGTTAAAAGAAACACAAAAACAATAAAATAATTCATTAATAATAAACCTTAAGACCTTTGTTCTAAAGTTGTTAAAAGATAGAATTGATTATCAAAGAAAATTCAGATACGTCTTTTGGAACCTGAGAGGGGTATAAAATAAGGTACACACCAGTTTTGGGACAGTCAGTCAAGGGTTTTGAAAAGGTGGATACGCCGCAGTACTACGTTCTTGGTAAAAATTAACAAGTGAAATATCTATAAGTGTTAAATTTTGAACAAGTCTAAGGACGGGTTGTTTCGGAGAATTTGAACAATTCATCAAATTTCAACGTTCATTTTCGGGTTCTGTGAAAGTCCTATTCAAGTTCCGTTATTATACCAATGTAGGCTAGTTGCTTGACAAAACTGAAATAAAAACAGAACTTGAAAAAATCTTTCACAGAACTTGAAAATGAACGTTGAAATTTGATGAATTGTTCAAATTCTCCGAAACAACCCGTCCTAGGTGTTAAATTTTAAATAAGTCCCTGGACTTAGAGAATTTGTGAATAGTACAAGTACTAAAATCAGTGAAATTTCAATAAGTCAGTTTAATTTAATCAAACAGTGTTAATAAAAAATAAATAGGGTTAAACTCAGTGCTTAAAAGTGTTACGTGAATAGTGCAAAAAGTGTTTAGTGAATTATTAAAATTTAAAAATAATTATTTCATTCAAAGTGAAAACATTCAAATTTAATTAAGAGTCTTATCGTTAATCTAGAGTGAACGTGTTCACGAATTAATATTTAAAAATAGATTATAATTTTGTTTAAAATTATTAATAGTAAATACTTTCATCTTAGGTTAAAAAAAACACAAAAACAAAAAAAGGATTCAATAATAATAAACGTTCAAACCTTTGTTCTTAAAGTAACAGTTAGAAAAAAAATTAATTTATTAAGAATCGAGTTAATTAAAAGTTTGCGCAATTCGGAATAAATTTTCTTATAAATTTATATAAAAAAGAAATTTAGAATCAATAAATTGATCAATTAAAATCCATCGTGCGTATAGCGACAGTGTTAAAAGTGTTTGTCGTTTTAACCGGAATTTTAACATCAACCTACCATTTTGAAAAAGAGAATTTGAAACAGCTATCATTCAATAACCTAAACTAGAAAGGTGTTATTAAATCAACGGGTTTTCTGGATTAGGATTTCGTTCGGAAGAAAAATTAAATATCAGCTAATTTATATGAATCAAGCAAGAAATAGAATATTGGATAGGATTTTTATATAGATAAATACATAATAAACATATATTAATGTATAAGCCTTTTTTTGTTGTTTTATTTTAATATTCAATTGATATACCTCCACCTCACAGTCCTTCTGTGCCTCCTGGGACCTGAAAATTATTTATAAAAGGAAAATTTACCCTCATCAAGATTTTTCCGGTTGGGTGCCACACAACAAAATCTTGTCGAAGAAAACCCTACCTAATTAATTGTATTTTCCAACTAATTTCAAAATAAATCTTTTCGACTATTTATTCCTATCCAATATTCTATTTCTTGCTTGATTCATATAAATTAGCTGATATTTAATTTTTCTTCCGAACGAAATCCTAATCCAGAAAACCCGTTGATTTAATAACACCTTTCTAGTTTAGGTTATTGAATGATAGCTGTTTCAAATTCTCTTTTTCAAAATGGTAGGTTGATGTTAAAATTCCGGTTAAAACGACAAACACTTTTAACACTGTCGCTATACGCACGATGGATTTTAATTGATCAATTTATTGATTCTAAATTTCTTTTTTATATAAATTTATAAGAAAATTTATTCCGAATTGCGCAAACTTTTAATTAACTCGATTCTTAATAAATTAATTTTTTTTCTAACTGTTACTTTAAGAACAAAGGTTTGAACGTTTATTATTATTGAATCCTTTTTTTGTTTTTGTGTTTTTTTTAACCTAAGATGAAAGTATTTACTATTAATAATTTTAAACAAAATTATAATCTATTTTTAAATATTAATTCGTGAACACGTTCACTCTAGATTAACGATAAGACTCTTAATTAAATTTGAATGTTTTCACTTTGAATGAAATAATTATTTTTAAATTTTAATAATTCACTAAACACTTTTTGCACTATTCACGTAACACTTTTAAGCACTGAGTTTAACCCTATTTATTTTTTATTAACACTGTTTGATTAAATTAAACTGACTTATTGAAATTTCACTGATTTTAGTACTTGTACTATTCACAAATTCTCTAAGTCCAGGGACTTATTTAAAATTTAACACCTAGGACGGGTTGTTTCGGAGAATTTGAACAATTCATCAAATTTCAACGTTCATTTTCAAGTTCTGTGAAAGATTTTTTCAAGTTCTGTTTTTATTTCAGTTTTGTCAAGCAACTAGCCTACAATGATATAATAACGGAACTTGAATAGGACTTTCACAGAACCCGAAAATGAACGTTGAAATTTGATGAATTGTTCAAATTCTCCGAAACAACCCGTCCTTACACTTGTTCAAAATTTAACACTTATAGATATTTCACTTGTTAATTTTTACCAAGAACGTAGTACTGCGGCGTATCCACCTTTTCAAAACCCTCGACTGACTGTCCCAAAACTGGTGAGTACCTTATTTTATACCCCTCTCAGTTTCCAAAAGACGTATCTGAATTTTCTTTGATAATCAATTCTATCTTTTAACAACTCGCAAATCCGAACACACCTTCCCCTAATTTCAATTGTGCCTACATACGATCTTCTGTTTTCCGGCTCTGGGCGGTGGTTAGTTTTTATCTCACGACTCTTAATCGATAGGGTCCGAATCGGGTAAGTCTGCGTTAATCGCCCAAGCTTCCTTTGTCCTCTGTTCATACAAAATGTAGTTAAAATCTCATGATTTTGCGTTCCTTTTTTTTCTCAATTCGCGATAGGTCCGTCCTCAATAACATATATATAGATCTCAATTTTATGCATCTCGTGCAAAAATTGTTTAAATCCATGTCGAAATCTTTACTACGCATTTTTGAATTTCGATTTGTCTAAATTCTACTTAATTTTATTATCACTTATATGAGCTTTTCCATTTCCACCCGTACTTGCTCTCTTTATGTCGCAGATTTGAGTTTTCCCTTTTTCTTTGAATTTTATTTTATTCGCGACGTTTTCCTCCACAAATTTCTTTTTTATTCTTATGTTATTTCTCATAACTCTATAACTAATTATTTTCCAAGTCGTATTTATTTATTTCACGGATAAATTTGAATTGTATCGCTTTTCTCCACTTGGATCATTCCTTATCACCGTTCTTTACCCTTTCTTTTATCTTTTCTCCACTTTTTCCGATGTGTGTGGTCTCCAGGAAAATTTCATACTTCATTTATTATTAATTAATATATAGTTTTCCACAATTCCATGGGAGATATACCTAATTTGACTCTGGGATATCTGTCACTTTTATTGCCTTACTCGATCTCCGCCCCATCTTCTATCTCTTACATACAAGACTTCACATATATCATACGTCTGGACATCTGTTTACGTCTCGAATTTATGTACTACGGCCGTAAATTTAATTTAATTTTAGAGCCATTAGTTTTAATCTCTTTTGCTTTATCTAAATATCCCATAAGCCCCACGTTAAATTTTATTGGTTTTCTAATCGTTTATTACCTTAACGTAAATAAGAATCATGTTCGAATTTCGATTGTTTATCCTTTAAAATACACATGAGTCCGCCAACCTTTTATCTTGTTTCGATCCCTCTGTAATCTTGTGTAACTCTAATATCTATCTACCCTGATAATTATGTAAAATGTCTACTTTTCCTGAATCTAATCTATCGCTATATGTTTAACTTTACTGCCTTCCTATGGTACCCTATTTTCATGTCCCTAGGACCTTTGTAGCTGCTCAAAATCTCTGTATTATCCTTCCGTTCAGTCGCTGCATTTTTCTAAAATGTCTATTTTTTTCGCGAGATTTTCATTCAAAATTGATTTACCAATATGTCCGCTTCATCTTAAATTGATAACGATTGGTTTCCATTGTTTCCAACACTCTCACCTCTCTTTAGTTCGATTTGTAATGAAACGCTGAATATCTCATAAATGTCTCAGTTATTGTAAACATTCCCAGGATTCGTTCCCTTGAACATCGATTGTTTATACTATAGTGCGTTCGCCTCTAATTTCTGTGGGAATGGAAATGTAATTAATTATCTATTTTAATGTCGGGTCCAAAGTTCATTCCTTTGTCTTTCGTAGACACACGCCTTTCCGTTCACTGATTGGTTACTCAAAATTTTATAGCTTTTTGTTCAGATCTATTGGTTGACAAAATTCAATGTTTATTTTTAGGCCTAGACAGGGGATTCCTTTCTCGTGCTTGACGATTTTACGACCTCTCTGCTTTCGTCCCAGAAACTTGATTTAATTCCAACTATTACAGGTGCCTACTGCAAGCAAACTGAATCACTTTTTAAATCAACAGATGTCGCTTGAATGACGGTTTTCATAAATAATTTGCATATTTTTTTTGCAGCTATGGTTTATCTGTTTTTTTCACTGTGATTTAAGCTTTTCATCACAGTTCCCCCCTCTGAACTCAATTTGCTGTGGCTAACGTTGTATACTACTTTAGACATCGTGTTCAAATATAGTCTAGTTATTCTCCCCCCTCGTTCTGTTATTACTTTTCCTACATCACTTCCTGTTATTTCCTTTCTCCCCCCCTCATTCTGTTATTCCCTATCTCTTTCTTCATTCTGTTATTCCCTATCTTTCTCTTCATTCTGTTATTCCCTTTCTCTTCCTCACTCTATCATTCCCTATCTCTCTCTCCATTCTGTTATTTCCTATCTCCCCCCCCCTCATTCTGTTATTCCCTATCTCTCGCTCCATTTTGTTATTTCCTTTCTCCCCCCCCTCACTCTGTTTGGATTGTTAACAACCTTGACTTTGAATCACATTGTATTTTCTATTTTCTTTTCGCGTAGATTTTATTTTATGGAATTTTCTCTAATTTTGATAAACTCAAAATTAATCTCTTTTTTTTCTGGAAAAACACGCCCCTCGACTCGCGTGTTTAGGTGGTCCTCAACCTGGTTGGACTAAGACCTCCCTTACAATGATTCAGGTAAAGATTGTTTGCAATCTCGCGGTCTATTGACCAACTGAAGAGCGGGTGGTCTCTTGGTGTGCAAATAATTGTTTGTTTTGATTTTGTTTTGTAAGTATTATATTTTTGTGAAATGTATATCTTTGCACGACCTCACCCAATCTGACAATCAGTGGTATACATGTTTCATTTAAACTTTTCCAGCATTTTGTTTTTTTTTTTCTCTTATTCGCTAATATTTTTTTGTGTAATTTCTAATTTTCTTTTCATAGATCATTCAAACAAGTTGTTCTAGCCTAGGTGTTACCCACCCTAATTTTTAAATTTCATAAATGTTCTTAACTAACCTCCAATTTTCTCATCGTTCCTGTTTCCTTTTAAAATTTTTTTTTTTTGAAAATTTAACCTAACCATATCGTAATTCTAATGTTCCCTTTTTATCTTTACCTAATGTCTACCCTAAATCTATAGATAACCTTATTTCAAGTTTTCAAAAAAAAATTCTAACTCTATGCATTGTCAATTTAAAATCTTGTTTTATAAAACGTACCCTATCCTATTTATAATATATATTTTTAAAAGTTCCTTTTGTGGGTATATAAATCCCATACGCTTTCCTTCTGTGTTTTTACTTACCTAACAAATTTTGTCTTACACACTAACACATAAATTTTTTTTTTTCTAAACTAGAAAATCAATATTATCGAAAATATTTTCTCTTACTCTATTAGTAAATTAGAATATGATTGTCGCTTATTAAGAAATTTGTTCACTCAACCTTAAAGACTTAAGGACGACCCGCCCCTCACGAACAAACTACTAAAGTCTAATATTTTAGTAATTTCTTCCTCCCTCCCTCCTTAAATTATATCGTATTCTAACAGATTTTTATTTGTATTTCTCAATCGTTTGTTTATTTAAAGTTTCAAATATTTGTAAATTTCGCATTTTATTCGTTGATTTCCACTATCTCTAAACTCGGTTTTTGTTCCTTATTACATGTATAATATTTCGCTAAATGAATTGCGCTATAATCTCCTTTTATTTCCCGAGTTACCGGATCAATTAGCGTATACGTGTTAATACGTGTTACTATAAACTTCTGACCCAATTACATAAGGTCCATCGTAAAGCAGATTGAATTTTTTTATTTCTTTTTTGAGTAGGTTTGATTGTGTAAAATTTTCAACTTGACCAGGGTTCCAACCTCATAAGTTATTAATCTTTTATTGAGATTATAGTATTTTTGACGATTTGCAGCACTTTTCTCTAAATTTTTCCGTGCTGCTAATCTTATTTCATCTATTGTTTTCGTAGATTTTCCGCAGCCTTGGGTATACTTGTCTAAACTATAAGTTGGTGATTTCCCAAAAGCTATTTCATTAGGTGAAAATCCTGTTGAACAGTGTATCGAATTATTGTAGGTTTGTTCTATTTCTTTAAGGAAAGCCGCCCACTTGGTATGTTTTTCGTGACAATAAATACGGAAAATTCTACCTAATTCTTTATTCACGCGCTCTGTTATGTTCGGTCCGGGATTTCGTATTGAAGTATGTACGATTCGTATGCCCATCCTATTTAAGTTGTTTTCCCATTTTTTTGATGTAAATTGAGATCCGTTGTCAGTTAGCAAAGCATCTATTTGTATTGTTTTATTAAAATCCTCTACACAATTTAACACGGTCTTAGTACTTGCTATCCTCAATTTATATAATTTTACAAGTTTTTAAAAATCTTTTTCCTAACTTGATCGGTGACCTATCGCTTAGTTAAGGTACATTTAGGCGTAACTTCGATAAATTGCAGGCACAGTATCTTCCGATGACGATATTGATTTGCAATTTCTATGCGTATTTCAATATTTTTTAATATAAATAACATAACGGTTTTTATAATGAGTCCCAATGAAAGAAACTACTAACAATAGGATTCTTTGTTCGTTTTTTTTAAACTTACATAATGAATGCTATTAAATGCATCATTTCATAGAATGTATTATGTAAATATTGTTAAATATATTTAATATATAGTGTAAGATAAAATTGACCAATTTCTCAAATTTGCTTATGTACCTAGTCTTTGGGGCGAACATGCGCGTTTGCAACCAAATAGAGGCAGAAATTGTAAATCGAACAAATAATAATAAATTTCAGAAAATGTAAGAAAAAAAGAAACTTATTATGAATTGATTAATTATGTAGGTAACTAATTATTTCAAAGTTTTAAATTGCTCAAAGCTATGAAGTTTCCTATCAAAGAGTGTTGAAATTCGGGTGAAGACGGTAGTAACTAAACCAATACAAAAATATTTGTGGCACCTACTTTAGTCAGTAAGTGATAGAAATATTCATATTTGCATAAATATTGACTACCTCTGAATGCAGCAACCAGGGGAATGGAGAAATGCGACCTCAAATTAACAGGCCGTTTCAACAAACATGGCCCTTACCCGCTCACTGAAAACAGAAACTATGCTGTGGCAGCTTTTTAGAATTATTAACCCATGTTTAAATAACAATGACCGCTATATTTGAATTTAAAAATACAAATTAAGTAAGGTATATGGTGCTTGAATGGAACTTTCGGCAGTACAACAGTATTTTAATTTTTTTGACTTATTAGCTGACGTGTAACCGGTGTTGCTTGGGGACTTATTAGCTGATGTGTAACCGGTGTTGCTTGGGGACTTATTAGCTGATGTGTAACCGGTGTTGTTTGGGGACTTATTAGCTGATGTGTAACCGGTGTTGCTTGGGGACTTATTAGCTGATGTGTAACCGGTGTTACTTGAGGACTTATTAGCTGATGTGTAACCGGTGTTTCTTGGGGACTTATTGGCTGATGTGTAATCGGTGTTGCTTGGGGACTTATTAGCTGATGTGTAACCGGTGTTGCTTGGGGACTTATTAGCTGATGTGTAACCGGTGTTGCTTGGGGACTTATTAGCTGATATGCAACCGGTGTTGCTTGGGGACTTATTAGCTGATGTGTAACCGGTGTTGCTTGGGGACTTATTAGCTGATGTGTAACTGGTGTTGCTTGGGGACTTATTAGCTGATGTGTAACCGGTGTTGCTTGGGGACTTATTAGCTGATGTGTAACCGGTGTTGCTTGGGGACTTATTAGCTGATGTGTAACCGGTGTTGCTTGGGGACTTATGAATGGTTTGGGGTAAAGTTTTGAGGTTTTGAATTCTAGTGGACATCAGTTGGGGCATCTTCATCTTCTTTTACCATTCACTTTCAAGTAATACATTCTCCTTACACCTCTTTCTTAATTCATCACTTACACCTCATTTTACTACACGTGTTTATTTGATCCACGTCTTTCTTGGGCGTCTACGACTTTTTCTACCATTTACTGTTAAAAACTTCTTTATATAGTATTTATTTCGTCTCCGTATCTCATTTCAATGCAGAGATAATGCGTAAAATCTTCCTCGGGCGTTCCCGACTTTTTCTACCAATCTACTACTTAAACAATCCTGACACAAGAACAAAAATTTAAATTTTCTGCGAAATCAGTCCAATAGTTTTTGGGTCTAAAGGGGACAAACAAAGAATCAATCATTTTTAGATACATGAATTTTATTCAACATTAGCAATAAATACCAGCCGTTGAATTCGTGTATTTTTTACGCCAAAACGAAGCAGCGAAGTCGAAAGATTTTTACTCAAATGTTATAAGTAAAAATATATAATTGAAATAAAATGTTTGCAAAGCCCTGTGCGATTCTAAAGCAACTAATTTACTGCAAGTAGAAACCATAAAAAACCTTAAAGATTCTTTGAAAGGTTTTTTTAAGCTTTCCTGTTGGAAGATTTCCAATAATAATGAAAAAACGGTAAGTAGTCCGCTTAAATTTAAATTAAATTTCAAAATCTAGTAACCGAGAGGAAATGACTAACTACAGACCAATAGATTTAACATATTTTTTAAAATTTAAGTATTTGAGAAATTAGTCAAAAAGAGATAACTCTTATTTCTAGAAAAAATGATAAATAAATAATAATCCAATAAGATTTTAGACCTAATCTGGGCACTCATGATGCCATTGCTAAATTGACATCTCTGTTTATGGGGAATTTTTGTATATAGTCTCTAGAAATATTTATTGATTTAAAAAAGAATTTGATAGTGAGTCACATTCTAGGTTGCTTGCTAAGTTGAAGATAATTGGACTAGAAGACGTTTTACTTGGTTCCAGAGCCTATACTTTTCCTTATATACGTCAGTGATATGTTCGGTCGCCCTCTTTGTGGAAATGACATATCGTATGCGAATGACACAGTTATCATTGTCGAAGAAATAAAAAAAGACAGATGTGACAGTAGCTGCGAATAATGATATTAACTCCTTAAATAAATGGTTTGATGATAACTTACTGAGTCTTAATGTAGAAAAAACATCACGTTTGCCTTTCTATCTCAATGTCCTTGCACCTACCTCCAATATTAGAGTTATGGTGCACGTGGATTATTAAATATTCTAAAACTTTAAAATATTAAAATGGTTTACTTTGCTTTGATACAAACGGTGCTGCAGCTTGGTGTAATTGCATGGAGAAGCATTTTTAAAACTATTTTCTTTTCAATAGAAATAACACAAAACATCATTATTAATGTTATTCTTAAAAAAGCGAGAGACATTCCAACCAGTGCACTTTTTGATAAATTTAAGGACATAAAGAAAAAAAAATTGAATTTGATTATTTTTTAAAAAGTTATTCCTCAACGCGAAGTGTAACACATAGAACATCACGGAATATATAAGTACCCAGATGCAATATGATAGCTACACAACACCACTGAAAATATCAAGGCCCAAACGATTAGCGGATGCCATAAAAGTGATAAGAGCTATTCAAAATTAAAAAAAACAAACTGTTAGTTAATTTTTACCCAAAACCCGATTGATATTTACCGATGGTTTTTAGATGTGTACATTCTTTTACTTTTTGATTCGCTTAGTGTCCAAAATTTATAATATTTTTTATAATACATATAGAACATTTAACTGTAACTAGAAATAACCACTATTTTTTACAGACAACTATGCTGAAAAAATTGACGATTAGCTTACTGAATCTATTGTGAACTATGATATAGATAAAAAAATGGATTATGCGGATTTATCCAATAAACAAATGGCTGTCACAAGATGCCTGTCAGAGAAAGTGGAAATGTAAGGAAACTAAAGGCTGTATATTTTAATATTGTAGGGTAGGGCAAAGAATCATCCAGCCAACAATCCATTTAAATTGGCGATAATTCATAACTCTCCAAAATTTTTCAAGGAAATATATTACAAATTAAAAATATATTCATTTATTCATCGGGGTTAAGTTGTATCGTAAACAAATAATTTTTCAATAAAGAAATACCACAGATTACTCAATAATATATATATGATTTCAATTAAAATATTGGTATTAATAAAATCTTACTGC
Organism: Hesperophylax consimilis; assembly: GCF_061612785.1. Classification (NCBI taxonomy): domain Eukaryota; kingdom Metazoa; phylum Arthropoda; class Insecta; order Trichoptera; family Limnephilidae; genus Hesperophylax; species Hesperophylax consimilis. The sequence goes on from NC_142866.1 coordinate 7,169,383, forward strand.
ATAATAACAAACTTTACTTTCGTAAGAAGAAAAAAAAAGTAATCTACAGGACAAAAAACATCCCACAAATCTTCCTCTTCGATAAGCCTTCCCCGCACAGAGTTTTGGCGGCCGAACGGAAAGAGCCGACGAGTCACGAGCTGGCCGATCTGTACAAGAGTCTCACGTCATCATGCGGCCATGTGTCATCATGCTTGCGACGCTTGCTACACAATAGTCGGTTTTAGACATATCTAGTGTACAAAAAATATAAATTTATATACATTTTTTATGTATATTTTATTAAGTTATAAAATTTTACATCTTATACCTAATATATTATTTTCTAGGACTACTATAATATTATTTACTTCTTACATACTAAAATTCAGATTTCACAACATTGAGACATAATCCAGGAAAAACTTCAAGACTTCGACTGCAAGCTTCCTTAACAATTACCGGGAGTTTATCTATATGGGAACTGTGGGATTGCACTAACCTCCCCACATCCTGGAATAAAAAATATTATTACTATTTACCCCCTTAGATGCGCCAATGCGTTTTACATTTTTTCAGATTCTTTTTTCTGCTGTAAAATTGATTTAGTTGAAAGCAAAGTCTGCAAATTCTAGTGCACTTTGAAGTTAAAGGAATGAATTTGGCAAGTTTTTCACTCGAAACTAAACACCTCCTGTCACTGTAACATATTATTATGCATGAATATTTTATAAAGTAATAGGTTTAGTAATAAATATGTTAAATTATCTAATTATAAGTCCTTACTTTGTCATCAACATAGTGAAAAAAATCATTAATTTTTTTACAAATGATAAACTAATGTTTATAAGACAAGGTTTTATGCATAGCACAAAGGATAACAAATAATTATAAGCAATAATTAGTCGCCTGGAATAACAATACAAATTGAAAATATATCCTGAGTAAAAATAAATGCCGCCAACGGGAATTGAACCCGTACCATCTGATGTCCGGTCAGGTGCTCTGAACCACTGAGCTATGTCGGCTTATTTCCAACCCGCCAAATGATTCAATATGTACTAGTACCTCAATCAACAATTACTGCTTATTATATTATTTCACCTATAAACAACCAACGTTAATTGTGCTAAATTAAACAAATGTAGATATAATATGTCTCAACGCCATCTAGTGGGAAATTTAGCACTAACAAAGCCTTTCCTAGAAAAATAAAGTTACAAAAGTTGTTACAAAAATGAATGTAATTTTTTCTCTTTCAATTTTAGCGAAGACATATAAAGAATAAATGTCGATACACAGACATACCAGCACTAAAATTACATTACAATAATAGCTCTACAACTATATATATATATACTATTTGCAAAGTTTTCTTATGTTTACAGATGAGTCAGGTCTAAAATTTCGATTAGATTGTAAAATTCGTGAGCAGAGAGTGTAAAAAGCCATTATTTATCAAATTATCATGTTATACAAATATAACGCTCGTTCGTGGTTGAGAGTGATGGTAAGCAAATTTATTCGGACGGTACCTTCTTCATTACAAAAGTGAAACATTTTATCACTGCGTAAAAATACAAATTTTCACATTAGGTAGTTTCTGAATGGTTCTCTGAAGACACATATTTATTTTCTCTTCATACTTATAACATGAATACTGTAAATATTCCACAAAGTACCACTATTGATTTTTTTTATGTAAATACCGCACAAGAGTCCCAATTGTTTTTTTTTATTTATTTTATTTTTTATTTTTATTGTACAATAGAACATTCATTCTAGTTACAGTACAATTTTACATCATATCAACATTTAGCTAAGTGACTCTTCAATAATTGTTTTAGCTCATTTAGAGAACAGTCATTTACATCCAAACTCTTTGCTAGTTCGTTCAACAGCACCACTCCCCTCGTGATGCTATGCTTTACCAGGACGTCGGTTTTGCCATTTGGTACTCTGAGTAGGTCATGGTATTGACTTTGGCTCTAGTGGTCTGGTACATATAAATCATAGCATCCCAAGAGGAATGGGCTATCGATAAAATTGTTCCAAATTTTGAAAGAAATAATAGCTAGACTATTAGGTATTTATTTATTTATTGACGCCCTATTGGGCTTTTAAGTACATTAAAATTACAAATTTCATTTTTAACAACAGTATAAAACAAACGATAGAAAATCGAAATAAAATATAATGATTTCTCATACATTATTTGAATTTAAAAAGTGGTGGACTAATTTGGCTTTAAATGTATTGAAGTTTAAATTAAATATGTCATGCGACATCACTTAGTTCATTGCCCAACCTATGTATTATTTCTAACACAGAATTCGTAGCGAAGTTATTGTTGTAGAATTATTATGTCTTTATGTTTCCAACCATCTGGGGCCATTGAGACTAAGGAATCTCCAATCAGGATATGTTGTGATGCTGAAGTATGTGGGGAGGGGGAGTACATGCGGAAGAGAAATTTGGGGGAGTAACTGGCAATTTGGATCTAGTCACCAAACACGGCTTTTGTTAGTGTAGGTTTTCGTTAGTGTCATTTAAATTTTTGAACCATATATTTTAATTAGTATTAGAATTAGCATTAGATAAATTATTTAAACTGTTTAACCAAAATAAATCCTTTAACCCTCGACAGGCCAAGATGCCAAACAAAACCGTCTGTAACCAAGTCGGTCTTCCGACGTCCCCATGATTTTATGTCTTACGGGCTTTTAAACTATAGAAATCCCAATTATTCAGTCTATTATTAATGGTAAATTATGTATTAGCGCAGGAATTCGTAATATACTAAAACGATACGTCAAGTATTTAAGCTAATATAAGGAGGATAGTAATTTTGGCTACCACCTACTCCCCCGCTTGGCTGCGGGCTAGTTAAGCTTCAGGAAGGCTACTAGTGAACGTAGCCCATAAAAATGTAATACCACAATAATTGCATTTCTTGTCGTAACAGGAAATACCACTCAAAAGATCAGTACCAACATAAAAAAACTAATAGGGATTACACCTCGTTATTCTTAAAATGCTCTGAATTGTTATCCAAGTAGATAAAAGCACTTCTGCTATTCCTAGAAAAAAAACGTCGGATTATCAAAGCATTCAATGAAAAGGTGCATTCAATCTTTGTGATACCGAGCAAAAGATGAGTAGGGACTTAAAAATGTCGATTACGTTAATAACTGTATGGGTACAAGTTAGTTCTTACATCTCCTGTTATGTGAAGTGCATTTCTCGCTATTCGTGGAGCTGGCAATACGTTTGAAGGACTTTCGCGCGGAGGCGAACCCAAATCGAAGGCATCCCCGTGCACGAGACATCCCTTGAAACGAAACTGTTTTATTGTGCGGTCGATAATTTCTGCCTCCCCCACATTTTTGCGAACCCCTGCAATTTTTGAAGTGTCTGAGGACGAGCCGCAGAGAGTAAATTTAGTCTTAGATTGACTGGCGAACCGTGAACCGAGGATATTGATTGACTTAATTAAACATAAAATTCGAAACGAAAGAGAAAGTGTTTTTTTTTCAACTTTACTATCATTTTTTTTCACTAATGATGTGGCAATCAATCGATTAACGCTATTTTTGGTGTGGGAAAAAAGCTTGCATTCATTTTTAGTTCAACAGATTGCAAAAGAAAAATATGATTGTACATGAATAAAATTGTGTATTGTAATACAAAATGTTTTTTTGTTGCGTTTGTAAAATCACAACATGTTTCATATTTTTTGTTTGGTTTCTGAAAATATCGATTTGTATTACCTACCTACACAATAATCTAAATAAATAAACATAAAAAACATATTCGTTGATAAGTGAAGTGAGTACTTTTCTCATGTTCAATCCATTCCATAAATACATTTTTCATTATTTTTTAATGTGAAGAAAGAATACAGCCTTTTTTAAATGCTCGCGTTATGTCCATCGAGTGCTTACAAAAAATAATGACAAGTAGTTGTGAAAAAAAACTTGTGAAATGGCTATTCAAGGTGATGTGAAATGTTCTGAAGAATTATCGAATTTCAATGAAGACCGTCGATCGAACTATGATGACTTTTGTCTTGGTTGCTCTCGTGATGGGCTCCACAAGAAGATCTTTAAAAAGACCTCATGGATTGAAAAAAATGTGAGTTATTATTATATATTATATATATATTATTATTTCTATTTTTACCACGTAAATGTGATACTTACGTTTTCTCTTCATAATATTTTTTTTGATAATCCGTAATTCATAAGTGAATTCATATACTTCTGATCGTACAAGATACTTATAATTTACAGAGTATTGAAACATTATGAGTCGAACGGTGACCTTCGAGGAAGTTGTATCATAAAACGTTTTCCAGTCTAATTCATTCACACTTATTTTCAAATTTTTACCTATACGGCCACTAAAAAATATAAATATGTTATAATAACCCATGTATATACATAACCATATGTACTAATTTTGGTTATGTGACCGTCTGTGTTTTATTTTCATTTTCAAAATAGGAACTTATGTGTCTAGAATTCTGACTACTCCGTGATTTTGCTAGTTGTTATTACATAAATTCTTTCCCTAAACATGAGATATTTTCAATCAGGGAGGCATTAATGCAGCATGAAGCAAATATTATATATTTACCCTTATGCAGATCATATTAAATAACATGTTGTTGCACATCCTAATTTTTTTATTTTTTTATTTTTTTATTTATTTATTTATTATTTAACATTATAAATGATAACAATATGCAGACTTATATATATATAATTTTTTCTTTATTATTCTTTTTCTCCATAAGTTGAGCTCCAGGAGCTCGTGTTTATGGGAGGAGTCTTTACATTTAGTTCTAATGATTTTTTAAACAATAATCAAAATTTTTTGAAATAAATACAAACATAATATTAACATAGGTACACAAATTGGACGGTTGTTGTATTTATTGTGTAGTTTTCTTAATGTTAACTCTCTGTCTGCTGTACACTTACTTCTATCAATGAGTATTATTTGTTAATACTCTGTTAATAAAATAAATATTTAAATGATATTTCAAAATTCAGGTTGATTTCCTTAAAAAAATACCTATTCCAAATAATTTAATACAAAGCCAATTTAAACTTCTCACGAATGCGACAGAAATTTTTTAAAACAAATTTAAAAAATACTTGTCAAAATTTTAATTTTTTAGAGTTTTAATTTCAACATAACTCAAAATTAAATCTATTTTAAAATTATGTTCTTCAAATAGCAATACTCACTAGAAATAGGTACATGTACGTGTACAAATCTACATAATCATACGAGAGCTGACGCGGAACCTGTTCGAGCCACATTACACATCACAAAGTGACGCGGAACATAAAACGTATCTTTCAGCCCGTTCCATCACCGAGAACGACATCACCCGCTTATATCTGGAATGCGGGCAATGTAAGTACGCAACACCGCTTCCGCGTCACACAGACCCGTGTACAAGCGCAAATTGAATAAAGGGATTAAATTCAAATAACGGGGCACTTTAGATTTTTACCGATACATAAGCGAGCGGGCTAAAACAAAAAATGACCAATGTAGGAATGACGGTCAGTTGAGACTAACCTGCTGGAATACAAAGAATTTATATTAAATTCTGTGGGTAGTCAAAATAAAATAGACTCAATCTAATCTGCAGCCTTATTGAACTTATGAAAAAGTTGTTAAAAATCGGGATCAATGGAGACCTTCTAAGATTGATCAAGTCGTATGTCACAAATAAAAGTCAAGCAGTTAGAGCCAAGGGTTTCTCTTCACGTTTCTATAATATACCTTCAGGAATTCCACAAGGGTTGCATCTTGGACCTCCATTGTTTATTTTGTATATCAATGATATAGGGACATGTTTTAAAAACTTAGAATTCCAAATTTTTGCAGATGACAGTAAAACTTACAAAAAAATATACGAATAATTTTTTTATTCAAAATTATCCACAACGATGTTGTGATAGAACAAACAATTCCACATCCCACACTCAAAAACTGAACTACTACTGCTACACCCAATATTCATTTTTCAGAAGGACATGCACAAAATACAATAATATATTTTCAGACGCCGATGTTTTCCATTTATCCTTGGTTTAGTTTACTAAATGCACGTTGGAATTTTTTTTTTTTTTTTTGTAATTATTTTTTATTTTTAATAATATGTTTACATGGTACATAATTCATTTTACATCTTGGGTCTTTTTACTACTCTTCCATTGAAAGCATTTGCTTGTGTATGGAATGGGAGTGTACATTAATGTTGTTGTTAGTTAGTACTTAAATAATTCATTGTACATAAATGTATGTTTGCTGTAGTATTTTTTTCGATAGTAGTGAAGGATATATTAATATAATAAATTTTAAAAAAGAAAGGAAGTTATGGAAAACTAAGGATATTTGTGAGATTAATTAAGTGACAGTAGTTTTTTTTTCAGAATATTTTTAAAGTGTCTCTTGACAGAGAGCAGTATTCGGGTTTTATCATTAATGCATCTGATTTCTTCTGGTAGACGATTAAAAAAAGTTCTTCCCTGGTAAGTAGAATGATGTTGTGCAAAAGACGTATTTAGTTTTGGGCATAGAAAAACATGTCTAAGTCGCGATCTGTTTTCATTTAAAAATTGATATTTATCTTTTTCTTTTATAATTTGGATTAATGAGTTTTTAATATATAGGTCTTTAAATGTAGGTACTTGAAATTCTTCAAACAGGTTTTCTGTTGGGTAGTCAAAGGAATTTTTTTATACAATTTTAATAATTGTTCTTTGTATAATTTCAATTGGAAGAAGGTTACATTTATACGCGGATCCCCAACTAATAATAGCGTATTGTACAGTGGATTGAACTAAGGCATAGTAAATTAAATACAGATTTTTTATCGACAGAAAGTTTCTAAAATATATATATTAATTTTCTAATTTTGTTTACTACTTGACATATTTGTTCCTTCCATTTCAGATTTTTATCAATAATTACTCCTAGATATTTAATTTTATTTGTTGTTTTTAGTACTGTACAGTTTGATTTACAATGGTTTTATTGATTTAATTATGTATGACAATGTTAAAATTTTTAGGAATATCATTTGTATGGATTGCAAATGGAATTATAAATGTCTTTTCATTATTAAGTGACAGTAAATTAGTGTCGAAAAAATTCTTGAGCGTGTTGATGTCTTCTGTGGCCTTTAATTCTACTTTTTCCCAAGTTTTATCACTTATTATTAATACTGTATCATCGGCGTATGACGTAATTTGACCACGTAAAGGTTGAAAAAAAATATCGTTTACATATATAGTAAATAGAATTGGTCCAAGCACTGTACCTTGGGGGATTCCAAAGCTTGTAATCTCTTGATCACTATTAACACGATTGATTTTTACTACTTGAGGACGGTTTTTTAAGTAGTCGGTGATCCATTTAATCGCGTTGCCTTTTATGCCGATATTATTCAATTTTTTTAATAGCATCTCATGGGATTTGCTATCAAATGCCTTTCTAAGGTCAATAAATATACCCGCAAATTTTTTACCTTTATCTAATGATTTGTAAATGTATGAAGTTACATTAGCAATAGCATCTTGTGTGCTGAGTGATTTTATAAAGCCAAACTGGTTTTTGTGTAATATTTTATTATTATCTAGAAAATTTACCAATTGTTTTTTTACTATTTTTTCAAAGATCTTTCCTATATTAGAAATTAGACATATTGGGCGATAATTCGTTGCTTGATGTGGATCTCCAGATTTGTAAATAGGTGAGATTATTGTGGTTTTGTAGTTTATTGGAATAATTCCATTTGTTAAACTTAAGTTTATTAAATGAGTGTTAGGTTTTGTTAAGTGAGGTTTCATAGTTTTTAACATGTGTGTCGTAATAGAATCAAAACCGGGAGACGAACCTTCTTTCACATTTTCTATTACTTTCCAGATTTCACATTCTGTTGTTGTTTCAAACATTGAAAGTATATTACGTTTCTGTATATTTTTATTTTTATGGTTTTCTTGGTTTGAAGGCTTATGAATATTTTTCGCAAGATTTTTCCCAACATTTGCAAAGAAGTAATTAAATATGTTTGCACATTGTTTAGGCTGTATATTGGCATCTATAATTTTTTTATCATGTTCAATGTACTTAATTTTTGTGTTTTTTTTTGTATTTTCTATGGCGAAATTAACAGTTTTCCACATTTGTTTATGGTTATTTTCTGAAGATAATATTTTATTTTTAAAATACTCTTCTTTACTTTTTTAAAAATAAGATGTTAATTTATTTTTATATTTTTTATGGAAAATATATGCTTTTTCATCTTGAGGATTTTTTAAAGTTATTTTGTAAAGTTTTTCTTTATTTCTGATAGATATTTTATTTTATTTTATTTTTGTTTATTGCAGAAACAAACAGTACATAATTACATAGATGACAATAGTTACAAAGTTATAAAAGTTAGTATAATAATTGGTACCAATGACATGTCGATGACATATATACATAAGTCCTTTGGTAATCCAAGGCTTTAAACATCTTAATTTTGATTTTATGTGTGTTGTTTTTTCAGTTGTCGAATTTTTAATGTGTTGTGATATAATATTTTCGAATCAAAAATCAAATTGTTAAATACGTACTCCTTCCCCCTGCTGTGTATAAGATATCTAAGACATCTCAGTTATTTTCATTACGGTGTTTTCATTAAGGATTGTAAGATATCTCAGTTATTTTCACTAAGGTGTTTTCATTAAGCTATGTAAGATATTATAAAATAATATGACATAAATAGACGCCTTGACAAGTGTACAAATTCCTGCCGCCTCTTTTATCCGTACTAAGCCTGAACAACTTCTAGGATCAAGTTGTTGTTGTGTGCCATAGCCATCCAATTATTAATGTTTATTAGTTCTTTCCAGGAATAATAGAAAAGCTGTTTTTCTATTTTAAATTATGACTTAGAGTATTTGATTGTCAGGAATATCAAGCGTTGTTGTTAGATATCTGGAAGAAAGATAGTGGTTAAAAGTCACTTCCTTTGTTTTCACTTGTCAATAAAAAAAATTAAAAGTAAAAAATAAAAATAAATTTGTCAACAATAAAAAAGCACAACTGTGATAAGTAACACTGTCAATATAAATATTTGAGATAGTAAGTGGAATGAAATTCTTTAATTTTTTGTAAAGTTTGTATCCACAAGGTATAGGTACATATTTATTCCCTTTAAATCAATATTGTGAGAGATTTTCTGAATGCAAATTGCTTTTAAACCGCGCCTTCCTTTTCCCGTTGAAACGTGCTACAGACAATTGATTTATATCCTCTTCTCGGGTCTCAGAAAGTGAGGCGTTATTGAGGTAAAAATTAAATGTATAATATCGACATGGAGGGTAGCACCTATTATTGTCATTCGAAATCACTCAATAATAAATTATACAAAAGAGAAATAAAAAAGCTGTCATTTCATTATTCATCTTTATAAACATTATTATGAATATTTATTGTTTTTGTAGAACTTCGTAGAACTTCGTAGAAATTCGTAGAACTCCATTTAATTTTTTTTTAAATTTAATTAAAATCAAATTTAATAATATGATTATTAAGTTCTGCAAGTATTTTTTGGTTTTTGTTATTGTTACAGCTGTTTCAGCTTTCAAGGCCATTTTCAAACTGTGGTTAAGCCACGTTTTGACGACTTATTAATATGATTCTATTTTACCCCCTCCCAAGTTAAAATGATTTATTACCGGTTAAACCAATTTACTGACAAAAATAATTGTGACAATAGATTTCATATTCTGTGGGGGTATTTGGTTCTTTTATTGATTTCTAATTGTTCAAGTAAATTTAATCTAAGGCCCTTTCTTTATATATACAAGGGTTTAAGTTCATTGTTGTCAAGCGGGACGTGATTATTTACTAAGAGATGTTCTGCGAATTTTGAAAATATGCTCTTATTATTATAACATCTTATATTATGTTCTTTGAATCTAGTTGAAAAAGCCCTTCCCGTCTGTCCGATATAAGTAGCGTTGCAATCGGCGTGGTCACATTTTAATTCATATATGCCACTATTATTAAGTTTAGGATTTCTACTTTTGGAGTTTTTAAGGTTTTTTCCTATGTTATTATTGGTTTTGAAAGCTATATATAGACCGCATTTTTTTTTAATTTTTTTTGCTATTTTTATGGATATTGGACCGATAAATTCGAGACATGCAATTTTTTCTATATTTTTATTATTTGCCGGATATATTTTATTTTTATATTTCTTATTTTTTATAATCATATTATTAAATTTGATTTTAATTAAATTAAAAAAAAATATATTATGAATGTTACAATAAAATTAAATCACCGGATTCAGATGTTGAATGGAACTGGTTTCAAGTAAAGTTATACTTTTGTCTGGAGCCAGTGAGACTATGGCATCCGCAAATGGTGAATGGTGTGAAGCGGAAGTTAGTGAGGTCGGAATGGAGATGGGAAAGAGGAAGATGTGGGAGTTAAGAGTATCAATTTTGAATGATGGTATTACACCAGGGCAATACTGAGATATTCATTCTGGAACTGGAACTAATAAATTGTGATATTCAACAAATTCATCAAATGCAATTTACTTGCGCAATTCGGTATTTTGATCAGCGACTTTCGGATTACTAGTCGAGAGCCTTACCAGTTGACCATGGAAGCCGTCATCTTATACATTATTACTTATATATAAATAATACTTTGCTGCAAATTTATTGGGAAATTCGAAATAAAAAACAAAATAGACGAGCTTTTTCAATTTCTCCATAATATTTACAGCTTTTATAAAAAGTGATACTAACGTATTTAATACAAACCTACTCAAGTGCATCACTCAGAGAGACAAAAGATAAATTTTTCCTAGAAGTCGACGCGACTATAAACGATTACATACAACTTGGCACGCACTTGCATTACATTCCGATAGCAACAAAAAGCTTTATATTTTAGAAGTGTGTAAAAAGAGCGCACACCTAATAACATATTATAACATATTAGAGTGTTCGGCCAATCGCCGATCCCTGGACCACGTGACAAGAAGACTAAAAGTCATTTTAAAGTCCACCAAATACTCTTCTTACAGTAGCTTCCCGGATTTCTGAACGGCGCATGTCCCGAAATATTACGGCTAATAATCTGTGTCGCATAAATATAATAAATAAAGCATTCTTACAGAATTCAGTTTAAGCGATAAAAGTGGAATTAAAACAACTTCTATGAAGAGTTTCCCATTCCAACCACTTGTAGATAGTGTAAATTGCAATGTGGTAATAAAGTTCATCTTAAATGTAAACAACTATTTTTGGATAAGGGACTCATCGATGTGTAAACAACGTCATCTCCTAAATAAAGTGTCTTTGTAGTAATCTTTGTTGAGTTCAGTGTTGTTTTAAGTATCCCCAATAGTGAATTGTTCGTGCAAGTAATGAAGCCGAAAGTAAATTAAATATACATTGTCACACTCTCCCGGTTCAAAAACTTAACACTTTGAAGCATGTGATGCAATTTTCTCCCAGTACCAAAATAACAGTGGATGTCGGATGTATTATTTTTAAAGTTTTGTCTTCCGTTCTAAAAAGGTCTTTCTTGAAGCTAACACTTGTTTTGTGATAAATAGAATCGTAGGTAGTTTCATAAAATGTTAGCTTGTTATTGTTATTTTATAAATAAATGCACGATGATAAAGGAACGACTATGAAATTAACTGTCTCGCGTAAACAAATCCATCTACTCAAAATGTTTTTTTAAAATTGTTCTAAAAATAAAATTAATATTTCTAACTTTTTTAAAGTCATTGGCATATACAATTTATCAGTGTTTGGCTCTAGTGCCCATTAGTGCTAGTGTCTTAAAATTCTTGTTAACAAACTTAAGTGTGTACCAGGAGCACATAAGTAAACCTGTAGTAATTTGTGTAAATCTGTGGGCCATACTAATTGGCCCGGCAAGGTCCCATACTGGGAGTGCATGACATCGAACAGGGGACGGGAGACTGGAGGAGGTGCTTCGTCGCGAGCGGCCGTCACGAGAGACGGACCCGCATGCCCGCTCTCCTCGGCCTGCTGTACTCCTGGCATCACCACATGGCTTACTATATGGGCAGCCATACCACTAACCAAGCGACTCCAACAACTACCGGCGCGCGAAGGTAGGCCAGGTAAATCAGATGATAAGACAGATTTACTCTTGACACGAAGATATGCATCAATTATTTATTGCATTAAAATCTTAAAAATACATATTCAAGTCTACAACTGCTACAAAGCAGGAGTCATTTTCACTGACCAATCTTGCGGCAATTTCGTGATTACACCACCTTGTTTGCATAAAAAAAATGTGTTTTATGTATTTTGTTTAGGTTCATAAAAACAATAATAAATTTTGCCAAATGTCCATTTAGGCACTTAGGACGGGTTGTTTCGGAGAATTTGAACAATTCTTCAAATTTCAAAGTTAATTTTCCAGTTCTGTGAAAGATTTTTTCAAATTCTGTTATTATTTCAAGTTCTGTCATGCAACTAGCCTACGATGATATAATAACAGAACTTGAATAAGACTTTCTCAGTACTCGGAAATTAACGTTGAAATTTGATGAATTGTTCAAATTCTCCGAATCAACCCGCCCTAACACACTAATTTAAACACTGAATATATAAGCAAAGCAAAGTGTAAAAGCAAAGCAGTCAATTACATTCAATTAAATATATCACCATTTTCACAAAATTCTGCAGCTCGTCAACAGCTAAAAAAAAAACTCCAGCGATTAATTGTTTTACCAAATTACTGGCTGTGGAAGCACTATTGCTATTTCTGTTTAATTGAAAATAATTTAATGTATTTTATTAAATTATTAATAATTTTAAAAAAGCTTTCAACCTTTATTATTCACCTTAAATAAAATTTCGATTAATGAGAATTGTAAATAATTTTATTAGCACATTCCTAAAAAACGCTTTCCGAACTTGTTTAAACCATTTTAGTTGAGTGTGTATTTGATCGTTGTCCTTTTGTCCTGGCGAAGAAAAATCAATAGTAGAAATGCATTTAGGAAAAATGTTATCTTTCAAACTTATTTTAAGGTTATACCGATCAATGTAATATATTGTTGATGAAGAATATAATATTAATAAATCTATACTAAACATGAAATAGAAAAAGACACAGATAAATAATTATAAAAAAAAGTATGAAATTTTTTAATATTTTAAGTTAGAAGAAATATACACATTTCACTTTTTCTTAAATATATTCATTCTATTTACTGATGTCAAGCTATTGAAAAGGAGATTGTATATAATAATAATAATAATAATAATATGTGTAGAGGTGTAAACCCTTGGGACCTATGTTTCTTTTACCACTTTCAGTCTTTACTGAATGTGTGCATAGTTTATTATATTGTCTTGTGTAGTGTTCATGTTCTTGTCATGTTTTTATAAATGTTTTGTTGCTTAATAAATAGGTCCAAAGGTCGAGTAGTTAAAGACGCCTATCCCGGTAAGACAAGAAAGAGATCCTGGGTTAGATTTCTGGTTGTAACCGTTATTTTTTTCTGTGTCTTGTTCTGTTTCTTGATTTATTAATAATATCTTCTTCTTCAATGAAATTAAGTTTATTAAATTTTTTCATTAAAAAATTCTTCTCTTGGAACTTTTAGGAAGGTGTATACCTTTCTAAACAGATATTTTGATTAAAAGAAAGACAAATATTCCCGGATAACGAATAATCTGACAATATTCGAAAATCTTTCACTACCATTACAGTAAGTTGGGTTCCTTGGTGGGAACCAGACGCGATGAAAAATCAGCCACTGACCGGTCGTTACATTATATGGATAATACTAATGGATCAAAATCCATCTATCTTAATTCGAATAGTTGGTAGCGTTTTACTAAATGATTGATGGTCCATATAAAATGTTACTGAAAATAATGCATGCCACATTTTCCATATTCTATGTAGAAATTTTTTTAATGGAAAACGCATCTGACAGATTTCAGATATTTTTATTTTAAAACTTCAAAGGTAATTCTCCCTTTAACGGGAAAACAAAAAAAATCATAACATCACGAAGCCGTTATGAATGTGGTATGCGTTACACGGGGCAAACAGAACCCATCGACTGTAAAATGAATATTTTTTAAAAACAAATATGTGAATGTTGGCAAATATAATAATTCAATAAATGTTTTCATTAATTCTCATGGCTTCCAGCGTCCGAAAAACAATATCGAAAATACGTTGATTAATTGAAAATTGAAAATTGTACAAGGATATCAATGTCCATATTCACATTTTTTTTAAAAACGTTTCTTTTTTAATGCCCCATTTCGATATATAAAACAATATTAACTTTCATTTTGTATTTATGCTGCAAGTGACAGCTTTTTGCTACTTTTCGAATGTTTGAAAATCAAACTATGGTAAAGCAGCTTAAAATAATGCATTTATGAAAAATAAAGGTTTCATTTGGCGTATAAATTAAAACAATTTTAAAATCAACCAAAAATGTCGAAATTTATTCAAAAAGAAACAAGATTAAGCCACGTTTGATTCATTAACGCTTAGTTGACGTTTTAATTGGATAAAAATAATTCTTACAAAGTATTTTCAATCATAAGGATAATGTATCGATTTGGGAGACGGGTATGGATACCGTTTGTAGAAAACCCGGTAACACTTCTGCCATATGTCACTCCAAGTGGTTTGCTATGCTTGGTGAGTGAGGAGTGGTTCTCGGGTTCATGGGGTGAGGTTTGTCTAGGTCTTGGCGCCGGATGGGTCTGCCTACCTCCTGCGTTTAAGGCCGAATCGGGAGTCACTTGTTGCGGGAGACTCTCTGACCTCTCCAACAGGTCTCTATCGACCCGACGTCGTGCACCACAGTAAGAGAAAGAATTGTGTGAAAAAGGCATGTTTTGTATTTTTTCACTAATCACAGTCAATAAAGATTTTTTTATGAATTGTGATTCATGAATATGATAAAAACGTGAATGTAATAAAAACACAAGCGGCTAGATCAAACAAAACCGATTCACACAATGACTGCGGTAAGACTGTTTCCCGATATGGGCTGAAATTATTAAAACGGCCTGTAGATTGGAATGAATGAAATGTAGATTTGTTTTGGGTTTTTAAAAAAGTAAAGGTTTTCGACTTACGGCCAACTGTTTTCATAGAGATACTCGTCCGTGGCTTCGGAAAAATGGCAATTTTGACGGATTTGTTATTGCAGCTTAGGTAGTTGGTCGTTTAATAAAATCATTAATATAAGCACACCATCAAGAAAATGAACAAACAGGATGAAAGACATTTTCAATATTCGACATTTCTCCCTTGTACCAGGAACATTAAGATACTACAATATCAGCTATCACTGCTTTAATAATGAAATAGACATTTTTAATGTCCCATTTAACCATTTCAAAAAAGTTTGATTATTAATAATATTAAGCTGATATTGTGTTGAAGTTCATTATTTAAAAACAGGAAAAATTTAACGTACCAAATCATTGACTTATCATTGCAGGTGAATGGTATATTTATAAGTTCAGGTGTCAATAATGAATTGTTTATGGACACGTTTCTATTGTATCTTTAACCCATTCTTGTTTGTCATTTACTTTTTGCACACTTAGATAATTTTTTTGTTATTATTATAATCTATGTCAAAACTTTGAAAAAAAAACTTTTTAAAATTTTTGGGCATCATGCCTGTTATATATACTGAAATAAAAACTGAAAATATAAAAAAAATATTTTAAATAGTTGAATACAAGATTAAATTTTGATCTAATGGTCCAAATTATCTTCACAATAATAACATTTTCTTACACACGTTTATTTTCACTTCATATACCTACAGTTAACATGCTTGTCCTCAATGGTCATTTTTTGCACTAATGCCCGCATTATGATGATTGATTTCTAAAGGTGACCAGTACATGAATACGGGGTGTAAACTCCAAATCATATAATGTATAAAATGGATGAAATTATAGTGGTTTTCGTAGGAAATCATTAAATATAATCATAAGAGATATTGAATTATTCTAAATATTGTTCAATACACAGTTGCTCCATATAAACCTCTATTGCAAATAAACATTAATAAACTTGAATAGATTTTCAGTTGTGAACAAACATAATTAAGAAAAGTGATATTAAGATATGTGTACGTTATATCATAATATTTCCTTAACTCAAGGAGTGTCTAGCCTTCTTTGCAACCCAACTTTGGAGTAGTGAATGCACATCCGAATGATTCCATAATACGGCGGGTAATTAATTACTTCAACAAATATTAAGATATGTGTACGTTATATCATAATATTTCCTTAACTCAAGGAGTGTCTAGCCTTCTTTGCAACCCAACTTTGGAGTAGTGAATGCACATCCGAATGATTCCATAATACGGCGGGTAATTAATTACTTCAACAAATATTAAGATATGTGTACGTTATATCATAATATTTCCTTAACTCAAGGAGTGTCTAGCCTTCTTTGCAACCCAACTTTGGAGTAGTGAATGCACATCCGAATGATTCCATAATACGGTGGGTAATTAATTACTTCAACAAATACAGGTCAATAAACTTACGTGTGCAAGAAGGGACGTATTTAAAAATTGATACAAATAATAATAACATATTAAATATTTTTTTTTTTCTTGTAATTTAGTATTCATACTATCCATCTTGTAATTGTTAGTATGGTTACCTTATGATTGTGTATAAAAATTGCCAACTTACTATAAACGCACTGTCGAATCTTTCTTTTGTGGAAATTTTTGTTTTATGTTTCGTACATATGTTACTAAAATTTTGTTTATTTTTGCTACCGGTCTCGACACAACCGTATCATTAACTTTACTTTTGTGGGATTAATTTTAATTTTATTATCATATTAAGTTACTAACTTATATGTATTTTTTTAAATGATGTAATTGTAAAGCTGCACATCTTGATACAGGAATGACCTAGTGAGACTATATTTTTTTTTGTTAAAATTTTTTGAATAAATAAATATAATATAGTATGTAAAAAAATGTGAATGTAATGACTGTCCTAAAACGGGAAACTTCCTAGTTGGACAGTCAAAGCTTCCTTTTATATTTGTATATCTTGTATGTAATAAATGTAAAAAAAAAAAATAAATAAAAAAAATAAAAAAAAATGAGTGTGTGGAAAAATAACTTGGATATCCAAGAAACTTAACATTTGGGGAAGTATTTCCAGAACGGGAGGGTTATCAATTACGATACCACGAGTTTTTTAAATGAAAGAAAATACCTAATTATGATTAGATGCGAACATAAATATTCAATCATGATAATAGTTTATTGCTTGTAAAACAATATGCATTTCCTGCAATCGAACATAAAAATATTTTTGAATAATTATTGTTTGTATTTGGTAAACGATTGTCTCAATTATTTTGTATTTGTTCACTAATCTACCTAAACCACTGTTTCAAACCATTATTTCATTGAAATTAATAATTAATTCCGAAAACGAGAAAATCACTATCGCATGTTTTATCTGCAGATAGTTATGAAGTACTTGTACACGATGCAACAGTGGCAAACTATGTATGATTTGTTTTTGTTAAAATAATCATATTTTTGGGACTTAATATTCCATGAACTCAAGGGTAATTTATAGACACCAAAACAGGTACACCATTAAGTGATATATAACAAAAATAAATAAATTATAGATATATCTTAAAGTATGCAATGAAAAATAAAAATATTATTTCTATTTAATAATAATAATAATAAATTTATTTCACATAAAAATCATACAATAAAACATGCGGAAACTTTGACTAGCCAACTAGGAATGGATCCTGTTTTAGGCTAGTAAAATTGACAAGTTTAGTTCATATTATAATTAAGTACTTAATATAAAACAAAACCGGTAAAGTAAATAACAGCCAGATAGTAGTACCTAATAAAAAGACAGATCACCACAGGAGTTGTAAGGTAGAAAAAATGGGATGGGTAGTTTATAAGTTTATAATATAGTTGGATGATTAGAAAATAATCGATAGCATTGATAAATAAAGTACAGATTAATACAGAATTAACAATTGTGTTCAGAGGTGATAAATATGTGTTTTTGTATGTATGTACTTTAAAAAATTATGTATCAGTGTTTTGACAATAATGTACATATATACTTTTTATAATTTTTTAAAGTGAGATTATCTATTGATCTACATATCTTCACTTTTTACCCTCCCTAAATCAAAGAGCCAGTCGTTGACCAATTTGCGCAAAACATTTGTACTTTTCGTTTTCCAAGCATTAGGAATGATATTAAATAATTTAGGTCCTAAGTACGAGAATTGCCGTTGCCCAAGGGACGTCGTGGTTTTTATTGGGACTATTGGATTATTCCTTGAAAGTCGGGTGTCGTGAAGGTGGTCGATGGAAGGGAAGTGCTGACGTTGTTTTTGTGCAAGTAATATAATCTTTCTAATATACAGTTGTCTAACATCGAGAACTTTTATTTCCGTGAATAATTCATCACTGGGGTACCTGAATGCTTTTTTGAGGATGACTCTTCGTAGTGATTTCTGTGCTTTAACCAGGGAGTCGTATATTGTTTTGGCTCAGCCACCCCAACCTAGGGATGCATATTCGAGTAAAGAATTACACATGGAATAGTATATTGATTTCATATCTTTTACATATCATTTAACTTCCGATATCAGATCATACCAAAACAATTATAATAACTTTTACATCAGTCTCACTTTCGCTTTGTTTGTCAGTTAATGTGTAATCCCGCCATCAAAAATATCGACTGTTCTAAACCAAAAGGGTGTAAGCAACCGATTGCAATTTTACATAAAAGAAATGTGAAAACAACTAATCTTCTTTACTGTGGGTTGATCTTTAGATGGACCTCATTTTAATAGAATGATCGTTTTTTGGAAAGAATGAATTAATGTTTCTTACGCCGACGACACGCCAATTAGCAAATGGAAATTATTGGATCGAAAATTTTCTTAGGCAACAGAATGTATTACACATGTGGCTAAAATTTAACAAACTCGTCTTTAAACACAGGAAAACTTTTTATTTAACTTTTTTATAAAAATAACATTAAACAAAAACCTCCCGATAATCTCACAATTGGAATCTACAATATAAATTGAAATCAAGTAATATGTTCACTGTGCATAGAAATTAATAAAAACATCTCTAAATTAATATATTTTAGGTACCAATTTTATATACTTAAGGAAGTACTCAATATTGGCAAATAGAAATTACTCTATTTTCTCTTGAAATATTTTATCATTTACGTCCTTAGAAACATAAAATACAAACATAATTCAAAATTACATTGTTAAAGATATATATAATAGAAAAAGAATATTCTCGACTGACTTATTACACAAAGAAATGAAGATATTTAGTATTCGCAAATTATTTATCCTGCAAACCATGAAATATGTATTTAACATAGACATATGAATATTAGTAGACCTGCCCTAAGTGATTAAAAGCTTATTATCCCCACTCCCCATACCGGTTCCATTGGAGCCGGTTGTGCTCGCGTATGGCCTCAAGTGAAATTTGAAAACGTGACGTCATCATTCTTGTGCGAACTATGGTCGAGGCATCATCGGTTTATTTTACGAAATAACACGGCAAAATGTTGACTTGTACTATGAAAATTTGTAAAAATAGATGTGAAAAAGAGAATAAACCCAATTGTCGTATTACATTCCATATATAAGCATTATTTTACTTTATTTTAAGCATATTCACATCGTATAATATGGATCAGTTGTAGAAACATAATATACTATCACATCGAGAAACGTCTGGACGCGAAACACAAAGCTGGTTGGTTGCTGGGAAGTAAATTATGAACATTTATAAAAGTGTCTTAACTAAATACTTAAACGAAATATTCGACTCTGAAAATAGAACCGAATTTTTTTGCCGAATTTGGACTTCGCAAATTTGTTCATAACGTGGCGAGTAATTTGCGCTCCCATGTAAAAATGTCTATTCATTCAAAAGCAGATTTTACTTTTAAGAAGTAAATGGTGATATTATAATGCGAGATGCCTATTTACTGTCAGATTGATTTATTGACGAATCACAGTCAGCTTCACCCCCTTCGTTCTTCAACAGTTGATTTTACCCCTCGCCATTATCTTCTCGTCTATTAATTCCTATGTCTGTGGTATTTAAAAACTAAAATAGTTTCCAAAAAAATAAAAAAAAATAAGCAAAATGACTGACAATGTGTTTTTAACCGCTCAAATAAATATCAAATTAATGCAAACACATATCAGTATTATTGGTCTGCGTATATTTAATCTTCTACAAAAATGAATACTAGTAGAATATCATACTCAGTAAAATAATTAAATTTATGACTGAATGATTTAGATGTTATTCATATAAATTCTTTGCAAAGCTTCATGTTTCATTTTTAATAACAACATTCCCCAACTTCAAAATTAATATTATTGTAAAACGACTTGTTATTGTATTTTAAAAAACCCACGCACAGGCAGTGCCTTTGATGGTCTCTACCTCATCATTTTAACATTTAATACGTCTGTTTTTTTATTCCAAAAATTCCGGTTTTCAACTGCGTACAAAATTCATTTCAAGAGTGAGAGACTAGGGATTATTTATATTTGTTTTTTTGAATCTAACTATATAGGAGTTGTTATTGATGTCTAAACACAGGAAATTTTAAGAGAACAAAAGAAAAAACTATGCAATAATGTAAACTTTTATTTATAAACTGAACTTGAACCACAAATAACTGATTAGGATCCACGAAATTAAGGTAAAATAAATCGATGGCTTAGCACACGTATGACGTGTTAAGTGCATTTTTTAAATACAGACGTGTTTTAGCATTTATCGAGATTAATCACTTTGAGAATAGATGTTTCGTGAGATATTTATATTACTTATTTCATCTAAAATTGATAAAAAAGTGAATATTTACAATATTTTTTGTAACCTGCAGTTTTCTCATAAATTATATTTTTAAATTGCACTTAACACGTGTGTGTCCTAGGTCATTGAATTATTTTTGTAATAATAATTTCTTTATTCCAGAAAGTGGGGAGGTAAGTGCAATACCACACATTCCATAGAGAGTATAGTTATAACATATTTATAAATAATAATAAAAATAAAACAGAATCAAAAATAAGAATAACACAACGAAGTAAAGGAAAAACAAAGAAAAGAGGGGGAGAATAAATATTCAACCACTTTGGTTTTTATTAGAGCGGTTTGAGGGGGTTTCAATTATGGGGGCCAACATCTTTCTCCAGCGCTCCTACGGGATTCAATGATAAGGAGATTTCTGGAGTTGTTGATCCTTCCCCTTAGTCCTGCCACCCTGGTTCTTATTAGAGCTGCAAATCCGGGAACTCGCCCTTCCGTGAACCTTGGAGAAGCACTGCAGTGCCTGGCAAGTCCAAACATCATACGGTATGCATTGTTGTATTGCATACGAAGCCTTTTAATGGTTCTCTTTTTGAAGTTCGCCTACAGCTCGCAAGTATACAATGCAGTACAAAAAGCTGAAAACTGCATTATTTTCACCTGCGGACTGCAGTCGAATTCTTCTACCAAGCATATTACCTTTTATGTTCAATGCTCGCCTCTGCTTGTCGGTGTCATCATCCGTCAAATTATTGGTGACGATGTGCCCTTAATATTTAGTATCTTCCACTATTGTGAGAGGCTCACCGTTCAAAACGGCTGATTATATTATATTATGGTGTAAAAATAAAATAAGTCGAGAGCAATTAGAAAGTTATAATTGCTGTGACGAGTATGTAAATTTAAGTGCAACATCTTGAGAATATGTTTTGAGTGAAAACGCTTAGAATTCTTTGAAAATCAGTCTAATGTTAAGTGTTTTATTAGCCTTTCTCAGCAATTTACGGGAAGTTTACACAAATAGCAGGATTCTTTCAACCAGAATCAAATAAACAGTGCTGTAAGTTATTTCCAGGCCATTTCTGATATTTCTGAAATTTACGATATTTCTTTCCGCAAAACAATTTCTTTAGAGACCAAAAACTCAAAAAAATTATGCATCAACAAAGTGATATTAAATTTTGCACAGAAGTACAGAGAGATTGTTTTTTTTTTAAATCTTTTTGTGTTAGTTTAAAAACTGTTATTAACAAGGGCTGTACTTTAAAACTTTATTACATAAAACTGAAATTAATAATTTTATGAATATTTTTCAAGTAAGACAACCGTTCCCGGGTTACGGATAACCTGAAAATATTAACCACAATAACTGGAAAACTTTGCTTGGTTTTGATGGAGGACTTAGCCAGCCGAAGAATTGAACACACTACTTTGTTTACATTACTATTTTTATAATTTTTTTTTTTTTTATGCTTCCGTTTTTTTTGTCCGGGTTAAATCTTCCCCATAGGAAAAACTAAACCCTTCCACACACTTTTCCACAAATGATCATCTAGTCAATCAACACTATGCAAGTGCATTATATAAGCAAAATAAATACAAAACAATACAAGAACAACACGTCAACTCACGAGAGATCAAATGGGAAAATAATTCACCGACTCCAGATATTTTCATATCAGAGGGTTCGGCTCGGTAGAACTTCTAACAGGGCCAATAAATCCTACTGATCCCTCAACATAAATATTTAAAAAATCTTTCGTTATCCTACATGTAACAAAATGACCGACTTTTGCATCTTTATATATAAATTTTTTGATAGATCTAATACGTCTAAATTTTTAATGAGAGAGCTAGGTATAATGCCAGTAGCCGAAATAACGAATGGTAATATTTTTATTGTCTGAGAATGCCAAATTCTTTTTATTTCATTTCCTAAATCTGTGTATTTTCTTATTTTTTTATTAGCAGATTTTTGAATATTACAGGAATTCGGAATAGCGACATCAATGATATAAGTTATTTTTTTAATTTTGTCATGTATAACTATATCGGGTCTATTATGACTAATCGTTCGGTCTAAAAAAATATATATATAAAATAAAAATAAAATAATATAAACTTTGTTTATTAATATTTGATGAAGAAACTTTAGGTGTTGAAATTTGATTTATTTAAATAGTGGTGTAGAGAATGTTGGTCAATTTTACTTAATTTAAAATAATGTCGAAAGGTAATTTTGCAACAATTGACGAAGAAATTATAAAATTATCATAAAATAAGTGTACAAGGTTGCAATGTATGGAATAAAAAATATCTCGAATGAACATAGAAAAGATAGAAATGTTCAGCAAAATGTGGTAAAAAACCTTTCATAAAAGCTGTTAAGCCAGGTCAGTCACCGTGGCTCATAATTATTATTAAGTCCAGTGCGGATAGCGTGATCGTATTCCAGCCATGAGCCTTCTCTCGGGTAGTTACAAAAGTCCGATGGATTTTAAATTTTTTAACAATAAGTCTATAGTTATTAGTGAATTTATAAGTATTAAAGATAGAGATACCCAGAGATAGAGGTCGTTCGTGATGACATCAGTTTAATGTCGTCTGTCTTTTTCGTTTTCATACAAGAGCTGTGAAAAGAAAGAGGAAAGTCGTGGATGAAAATACACATTTTGACATATTGCTTGTATCATCGGGATACAAATTATAGATATTGACCATGAAGACAAATGAGTAAAAACAAATAACGAGTGTAGACAGATAAGTACCTACTTACAAAAATACAACAATAAGCGATGATCAATAAGTTTTTATAATTATTAAAAAAAAATACACGAAATTATTTAAAAAATAACTGCTGTTTTAATGTAAAAAAAGTTTTTATAAATTAAATGTGCGTAAAACTTCTTTTAATTGTTTTTTTTTCCAAAAATAGATTTTTTCTTGGCTAAAAAACCCTGTGAAGTCTGTTCAATTAATTAAAACAAATACTATTTCCAAGCTTCGTTGCTCATGATGATTATTTGCATAGTCGGGAAACGCGCCAAACGCATGCCTAACATAAGTTCACGATTGAAATTTGTCAAATGAGAACTAGTCGTTTCAATGACTCGTTATTACAACGAACAGCTCGGAATGATTTGCCGGCCTCTGTGTTTCCTACTTCTTACTATTGGGTCTTGAAGAAACCCATATTCACTCCTTTCTGTATCCCGAAAAATCCTCCATACAGCAATCTCAAAGATGACATAGGTCCTGAGGGAAATTATTTTCCTCATGGCCTCCAGTATGGGGTTAATAAAAAAAAACATGTAGTATGATACATGATGGTAACTGATTACAATAAATACCATAATGCTTGCATTTTAGTCCACAATAACACAATTTTCATTAAATTTTACTTAAAATTGTTTGGGTGTATAATTTTTTCAACCTTTTTCTAGCATGTGCCAATCGCACAAGAGGATGCAACTTTTAAAGCCAACAAAAACGTCACGCTTTGTAAAATCATGAAAAATCATTAAAATGTCAGAGCAAACTTGTTTTGAGTATTGGTGTTGTATTTTTTTTATTACCTACTCTCCAATTATTATTATTATTTTTTTTAAAGATTGAAACTAATTTTGAAGGTTATACCCATGAATGTAACATTATTTAATAATTGAATTAGAAGATATACTTATGAATTTAAACGT
Source organism: Hesperophylax consimilis (assembly GCF_061612785.1). Classification (NCBI taxonomy): domain Eukaryota; kingdom Metazoa; phylum Arthropoda; class Insecta; order Trichoptera; family Limnephilidae; genus Hesperophylax; species Hesperophylax consimilis. The sequence goes on from NC_142866.1 coordinate 7,194,034, forward strand.
CATATGAAACAAAACAAGACACGGAACATAAAAAGAACAGTCAACGGTCGCTTCTGAGAATCTTTAGAAAAATTAGTAGAACTTCGTAATCAGTTGAGAATAATATTCGTAATTATTCTAAGATTGATATTATGAATCGACAAAAACACAAGAGATCATAAATATTAATAATAAATTAATTAATGTAAAAATTAAGTACAATATTCGGGTCTCAATAGCCAAATGGTTGAAGGTGTTGTCCCTGTTGACTGAGATCTTGGATTCGATTCAGTTGTGAACGTTACTTTTTTATGTTTCTTTTACGATTTGCTTAGTTAAGAGTAAGTATTATATTACTACTTAATGAATAATTGCTATTCCGTATGTCACATGCGAGAATTCATTTCATAAATCATCATAATTTTCAATTCATTTCATCTACAAACTATGGTCATCATGAAAACATTCTAGATAGTAAATAGATTCACAGAATGCCATTTTAAAAATAAAATTAAAATACATTGTAAAATAATTAATATGAAACATAATTATCGGATCAGCCTTTTATGTGAACTGATCCCAGGTAGGTTGGTTGGCTCGATGGCGTTCGATGCCGTGATAGCGGGGACGTGTTGCATGCGAGCCCGGCTGGAAAACAGTAAAACGCAAAAATATCATGTGTTATATTTTAACATAATTCTATATCCTGCTTTTAAGGTGGGTAAAACTACAGCATGCACTACGTCATAAAAAACACACTTGATGCATATTAAAATTTACATGCGAAGCTTATTAGTACATGGAACATGTACGTAAAATCATGACGTAATTTACCGTCACATATCTTATACAAACTTAACCTATAACCATATTTACGTATATAATATATTGGTATGCTGAAAAAATATGAACTTTTATGAAAACTAAATAGGTAACTAACTTTCATTCCTCTGCTCTGTAAGGGTTGGCAGAACGCCACACATTTCTGTCTTGGCAGACACTCCCTTACTCACTTCGCATACATATGTATATTCTGTTCTCTCGATCGTGCCATGTTTTTGTTACGTCCCAGACTACTTTATCCGTCACTTGCAGGTCACGTGCTCTCTACATTTTGCTACTGTCACTATTTGCTCCGTCATCAGATTCCCGTGTCAAAATGAACCGTTTTTAGACGCGTTCGTCACGCCAATACAAGGTATCGGGTAGGCCGGAGTGATTATTTAAATTTATTTTTAGAATTTCAAATCCCTACATGTTTAACCATTGACCCTATTCAATATGAGAGAAAATCATAACATTTTGTTGACCTGCGATGACATCTTCTTGAGGCGTGGTTAACCGTAAAAATTACAAAAAAAACATTTTTTTACGTTTTGCTAAAGCTCCTTACAAAGGGAAATTAAAGTAATTTTTATTTGAATTATTATTGTGTTTAATACTCCATTTAATTTTGTTTTAAATTCATATGAATCAAATTTATTAACATTATTATTATTTATTTTTCGGAATAACTTTATTGAGTAAAACCTCAAATTGTAATATTTAAATATTGAAGACAATATTAATGATTTCTAAACGAAAATCTGAAACAAAAAAACCAGAAAAGGAAACGGTCACATCTGGGACTCTGACTGGGACATTTAAATATTACAATTTGAGGTTTTACTCAATAAAGTTATTCCGAAAAATAAATATTCATTCTAGACTTGCAGAAATGTCAACAGATGTCGCACATTAAAAATAAAAAAATAAGATAGGTTTATCTAAAAAGACGCTGTCTAGATTGCATTTAGTTCGGGTTGAATCTTGCGATCATACATAAAAAGATAGTTGCCAATAAAAATGTGCGGTGAAAAAATGAAGACAATGTTAGTGGTTCTTATTCGAAGTATGATACAGTTAAAAGTGACCGAGAGGAATAGGGTCCCATTAGCTCAGTCGGTAGAGCACTGTCCCGGAAAGACAAGGGTCCTGGGTTCGAGTCCCAGATGTGACCGTTTCCTTTTCTGATTTTTCTGTTTCAGATTTTCGTTTAGAAATCATTAATATTGTCTTCAATATTTAAATATTATTATTAAGTTCTTGAAGTGTTTTGGTGTGTATTATTTATGGTGAAATATAGGAACTATTGTTTCTCGTTCTTGCAACTATTTGTAGTGACTTAATTCAAACTAAAACAAACACTCGCAAACTTTCTTAGCGAAACGCTTGAAACTCAAAATCACTCCCACCCGCCGATTGCTTGTTGCCACACTTATTTACTAAAAAATGTCCAACACCGTAAAATATTTTTCGTGTCCTGTGTTTGTGAACCAAACAGTTTAAATACTCATGTCTCCGACATATTATACGGGTGAAAGATATGTACTGCTGATTTTTATGTTTTTAGTTTTAAAAAGTCAGCGAAGATCAATGCCATTTGAGTAATCATCCAAATAATCTCAGAAATCATTGGTTAAACTAGGTCAGGTATCCTATGTATATATCCTAGTTTATAGGTGTGTGTGTATGTGAAGTGTGTAATACATGTGTAAGTGTTTGTGTGTGTGTGAGGGTGTGTGTGTGTGTGCGCGTGTGTGTGTCTGTATGTATGCGCATTAAATAGTTTAAATTATTGACATGATGCCATGTTTGAATTTGGGCAGTATTACAAATATTATTTAGAGTATGAAGAGCTCGGTTGATTGGCGAATTAGATGCTGCATACATCTTTTTATTTAAAAAAAACTTTATTCAGACGCTTAACAGAAAAAAAATATGACAGAGTTATATTAGATTACATTTTTGAATGAATAATATTATGCAAAATTCAAGAATGTTAAAATCCCTTTTCAAATGGCCTCAGACAAACGCCCAGAGATTTCTGTAACAGTAGATAATTAAGCGTTAGAAAACAAACAAAAGAAATATTGGCAAGCTGCCAGAAAACTGCCCTCCACTCAATATTTATAAATAGTTTGCACAGATTGTGTCTTTTAGAATCTCGTTAATTTGTAACCGATATGAGGTCGGCCAAGCCAGAAGAGCGCTGACGGTTACCAGTTCGATTCCCGCTAAAGTAAGTGACAATGAATAATTTTTATAACGAAAACCTGCCTTTAAAAACTTATTTTACAATTTCTAGGAATATTATATTTCAGCTCATTTAATAAAGAATACCTCGTATTGGAAAATAAGTGTGTTAGGGCCCGTTCCCACTTCCGTTTTCAAATCGGAGGCGGGTCCCGTTTTAAAAACGGATGGCCAATGGCCCTGTTCACACTACCGTTTTAAAAACGGACCATACTCTACGAAAAAAAAAAATTGGCGATTCAACAAAAACATGTTATTTGCTCATTCTTCAGTAATGGTGCGCAATGGACGACGATGAAGCTCTTGTTGTCATGTTGTACTTATTAAAAAGAAGGAAAAAAGTGAAAAGAAAATTTTGGGTACACCCAATCATAGCCGAATGATTTTCTGTAGGAATTTTCTAAGTGTTAATTGGTGAGTTGAGAAGTGATGAACTAAAGTTCTTTAATTATTTTAGAATAATAATGATTGGATTATTTATATAGCGCCGTTTTCACCATGAAAAATCACCTCAAGGGCGCTTAATGGCTTAAGAGAATGTCTATCACTTCCTTTAACCATCTACTGGAATGAGTTTCAGAGAGCTTAACATATCAAAATACAAAATTGAGAAAGTGCATTTGTCCTGAAGAAAGGCTATCGATATTTTAAAGTAAGAAAACAATAACAACTCAAATATTTTTTATTATGTGTTTATTAAACTAATACGCTCTTCCGTGCATCTCATTAAAGCTTTAAAATTTAAAAAAAGTACTAAAAAAATAAAAATAAAAATTTTGATGTACAAAAGTTGTGTACACCAAGTGTTTTGTTTTTATTTAGTTAAAGATAAAATATTACCATACTCTTTCTTCGACCAGTGGTATTAAATTTTCGGGATTTATTTCCTTATCCATTATTGTAGTTTTGATTTATTTACTTAACAAAATAACCAAATACAAGCCCGCAGCGTGCCTGCTTACTTGCGACAGGGAGCGGGCGGGGAGGGGTCGGGGTTTGGCGGGGACTCTGCCGGAACGACTGGACGACAAGTGACAGCTCCATACAACACTATGAGCGAGCGTGTTCCGACACGATTTGAAAACGGACGCGCTGCGTAGGCGAGCCATCCGACAAAAAATGTCGGATCCGTTTTCAAATCGTGTCGGACAAGTGTGAACAGCTCCATACATCCACTACAGCCACTAGGGCATCCGTTTTAAAAACGGATGGCCAATGGCCCTGTTCACACTACCGTTTTAAAAACGGACCATACTCTACGAAAAAAATAATTGTCGATTCAACAAAAACATGTTATTTGCTCATTCTTCAGTAATGGTGCACAATGGACGACGATGAAGCTCTTGTTGTCATGTTGTACTTATTAAAAAGAAGGAAAAAAGTGAAAAGAAAATTTTGAGTACACCCAATCATAGCCGAATGATTTTCTGTAGGAATTTTCCAAGTGTTAATTGGTGAGTTGAGAAGTGATGAACTAAAGTTCTTTAATTATTTTAGAATAATAATGATTGGATTATTTATATAGCGCCGTTTTCACCATGAAAAATCACCTCAAGGGCGCTTAATGGCTTAAGAGAATGTCTATCCCACTGGAATGAGTTTCAGAGAGCTTAACATATCAAAATACAAAATTGAGAAAGTGCATTTGTCCTGAAGAAAGGCTATCGATATTTTAAAGTAAGAAAACAATAAACACTCAAATATTTTTTATTATATGTTTATTTAACTAATACGCTCTTCCGTGCATCTCATTAAAGCTTTAAAATTTAAAAAAAGTAAACTTAAAAAAATAAAAATAAAAATTTTGATGTACAAAAGTTGTGTACACCAAGTGTTTTGTTTTTATTTATTTAAAGATAAAATATTACCATACTCTTTCTTCGACCAGTGGTATTAAATTTTCGGGATTTATTTCCTTATCCATTATTGTAGTTTTGATTTATTTACTTAACAAAATAACCAAATACAAGCACGCAGCGTGCCTGCTTCCTTGCGACAGGGAGCGGGCGGGGAGGGTCGGGGTTTGGCGGGGACTCTGCCGGAACGACTGGACGACAAGTGTGAACAGCTCCATACAACACTATGAGCGAGCGTGTTCCGACACGATTTGAAAACGGACGCGCTGCGTAGGCGAGCCATCCGACAAAAAATGTCGGATCCGTTTTCAAATCGTGTCGGACAAGTGTGAACAGCTCCATACATCCACTACAGCCACTAGGGCATCCGTTTTTAAAACGGGACCCGCCTCCGATTTGAAAACGGAAGTGGGAACGGGCCCTTAGGGCTCGCTAAGGAATTATATACAGCTGTAATAATTTGTGTAATCGATATCGTTGTCACCATAGATATTGGAGGGAACAGTTAATTTTTTGAAAATATTCAATAATTATTGCATTCTTTCAATAAATCTGTAGAAGCAGATGGCTTTTGATGACCCACGTTAAAGAACAATAAGCTCGTCAAATACATTTTTTTCAATTTATTGAAAATTAATAAACCAATACATAGTGAGAGACGGGAAGTTTGTATTCAACTTAGAGTACGTGTGCATACGGTACCTACGTAATTATGGTCTGTTAACAAAAAAATACTGTTAATTTCTTACCAATTTAAATGTTTTTGACGAAAACGAACCATTTTGATAAATTTATGGATATTCGAGTTCTATGGTTTATTTGTAAACAATCATTAACATACAAGGAAGAGCAAACAATAATACTTTATTTTTTAAAGTTTTTTTAATTATTTCTAATTTTTGAAATTAAATGATTTTAAACTAATAATTTATTTTATTTTTAAATTCGAATACTTATATAAAATTAAATAATAAAACAAACTTAACATCAAATTGTTTTACAATAGAATATGAACGATGCGGCATCAATGTTTTTCAAAAAGTACCACTAATTTGTGATTATCGTTCGGTTAAAATAAAATGAAAAATATGCACCTGAACCATTACGCTTCTTAAACTTATATTAATTTTCATATGAGCCATCTTGTAAAGCCATTTAAAACCTTTTACACGATCGCAGTGCCCTCAATTTTTACAAACCAATAATAATATATTATTTTGCCGACTTGTACACGTTGTATATTTGTTACACCACGTTTAAGAATGGGATAATATTTCAGTATCACCTGATATATAAATTGTTGAAAACCATCGTTCAGATTCGAAAACTTACTTGTAAAGGATTTATTTGTTTTTAAGGATTAGGTATGAATATCTAGGTACTTCAAGCATTTCTTTTTCCTCTTCTCTCTCACATCAATTCCTTAATCCTCACAACAAACCTTAAAAGGTAAAATCTTAGGTTTTTCTATAGGATACCTTTTTTCTTTTCTAGGCATAATATTTTACATTTTGTACGAGTGATCGGCTCATTAAGTTGTTACGACGTAACACAATCCTGTCCTAAAATTGAGCACTAAAAGGCTTATTTCGCTGTACCTAGGTCACTGTGCGCTGTGCAGCGAGTTACCAATTATTATGAACGGACCCGCGCCTTCTTGCCACTTAGCTTTTACTACGGTCATAATAACAATAATAATAATAATGTTTATAGTTGCATGGCCGTTACTCTTATTTTAGATTTAATACAGGTCAGTAACTGACTTTTTTACTCAATTATCATAATACACTGCCAGCCAAATGTCCCCTCGTATACCACAGAACGTATCCAATTTGGTTCTCCACATACTTAATACTCGTACTTCTAAACATTATAAAACTTCTGTTGGCACTATATTATGCAGTAAATAATGTTAGATCTATATAGATATACATAAATTTGAAATAAATTTCACCAGATGTCAGATGAAGATCGCTAAAATTTGAAAATAATGATGTAGAGAAAGTAAAGAAAATTTTCATTATCTGAGAGGAGTAACAGATCATAGGGACTTCTGAATGATGAAAAATATTGTTCGGATGAAACTAAAATCTTGTAATGACGACGTTAAAAAAAAATATTATCTAAAAATTTCCACACAAAAGTTTTCTTAGTTATGCATAACAAATATTCCTAGATCAATTTTCTGAGAATGATATTATTCCTAAATCAAGAATTTTAACTTATAAAACTCATTTATTTTGAAGAATTAAGTGGATTTACTCTTACTGCAAAAAAATATATTTTTTTAGAAATAATCCGTTTATGCAAGACACGATCATAAAATCACTCCAAAGAATTTATTGTGAATCGATGACGTCTTTTTCGATAGCTTCTCAACGCATTTGTGCAAAAACAAGAAAAAGTTTATTTCTTCTAAGGAATGACACTTAGTTACGTCCTGAGGTAATATTGTGGTTCTGATAAACGTAATATTTATTAGACAGCTTTTACGTTTATATTCTAAGAAAGTTTTACGTATAAATTCTAATAGCCATATACCAATCTATTTTTAGACAGTTTTGAAACCATTTAAGAAAAAATAATAATACTAGAATACTAAGAATAACAGATACTACCCGCAATATTAGCAATCATAGGACTATTAGCCTGCTAAGCTCAGGTAATAAGCTGTATGGTAGAATTTTGAATTAAAGGGTAAGAAAGGAAAAAAAAAAGTAAAATATGGGAAGTGCAAGGTGCTTTTATGAGTGGAAGGGGGTGCATGGATCAGATCTTAACATTGCGTGTGCTCACTGAGAAGTTTCTGGCAAAAAATCAGAAACTTTTCTGTCCCTTTGTAGATCAACAAAAAAAATATCGAAAAATACTCGACAGGAAAAAGCTATAGAAGGTGTTGTCCAAGTATGGAGTGAATACGAATCTGACTCAGGCAATTGCGTCTCTGTATGAGGGAAACTTTGCATGTGTTAGGGTGAACCATAGACATATGAATATTAGTAGACCTGCCCTAAGTGATTAAAAGCGTATTATCCCCACTCCCCATACCGGTTCCATTGGAGCCGGCTGGGCTCGCGTATGGCCTCAAGTGAAATTTGAAAACGTGACGTCATCATTCTTGTGCGAACTATGGTCGAGGCATCATCGGTTCATTTTACGAAATAACACGGCAAAATGTTGACTTGTACTATGAAAACTTGTAAAAATAGATGTGAAAAAGAGAATAAACCCAATTGTCGTATTACATTCCATATATAAGTATTATTTTACTTTATTTTAAGCATATTCACATCGTATAATATGAATCAGTTGTTACTATCACATCGAGAAACGTCTGGACGCGAAACACAAAGCTGGTTGGTTGCTGGGAAGTAAATTATGAACATTTATAAAAGTGTCTTAACTAAATACTTAAACAAAATATTCGACTCTGAAAATAGAACCGAATTTTATTGCCGAATTTGGACTTCGCAAATTTGTTCATAACGTGGCGAGTAATTTGCGCTCCCATGTAAAAATGTCTATTCATTCAAAAGCAGATTTTACTTTTAAGAAGTAAATGGTGATATTATAATGCGAGATGCCTATTTACTGTCAGATTGATTTATTGACGAATCACAGTCAGCTCCACTCCCTTCGTTCTTCAACAGTTGATTTTACCCCTCGCCATTATCTTCTCGTCTATTAATTCCTATGTCTGTGGGGTGAACGGTGATTTTACGGTGTGGTTTGATATCACAAAATGTGTTAAACAAAACTGCGTAATATCACCGTGGTTAATCAATATATACATGGACTATATACATACCTCAGCACAGGTTCTTCCAGTGAGGTGTTCACGAAACACATAACATTACCCACCACAGTGTCACCTACTCAAACCTACCTCACACCCAGCATAAAACACCATATTAACAACAGTTCTAAATTTATGTATTATATACAAATGTAAATATTTGGTAGACACTGTAATGTATGTATAGAAATAAATAAATAAATAAAAAAAATTGTATGCAAGAAATGAAAGAGGTCGGATTGGGCGCGAATTTGATTAATCTGAAAGTATGTTGCCTGTTGTATGCTGATAATACGACCATGATTACTAACAGTGTAGAAGATCTACAGTCTATTTTGAACGAAGTATGTATGAAGGATGGGTTAATGATGAATGTAAGTAAATCTTAAGTAATGGTGTTCAAAAGAGAGAGTACGAAAACAGTGTGCAATATAGTTGTGAATGAGGAATACTTAAAGCAGGTATTGTGTATTTAGGAAGTATTTTTACGAGAGATGGGAAGGCTGACAGAGATATTGAAAGAAGGGTCATGTAGGCAACTCCATTAATGGAGGACTGAACGCAGTTGGCGCTAACAAAAAAATGTCAAAGAAGCCAAGTTAGCAGTCCACATTGGAGTGCTGGTACCTACCCCGATGTATGGAAGTGAGGAATGGAACTGGCAGAGAAAGGATGAAAGTAGACTGAATGCTGTTGAAATGAGTTGCCTGAGGCGTATATGTGGTAGAACCATGAATGGCGTATGTATGGTAATGTGTAAAAAACGTGAATACCCGCAAAGAGTGCAAGGCTGATATATTAAGACAGGGAAGCTTAGATGGTTTGGGCATGAAGAGTGAATGAGCGAAGAAAAGAGTGTAAGAAGAATATATGATGCAAATGCAAATGGTAGTAGATGTTGGTGATGCCCAAGAAAGATATGGCACGGTCAAGTAAATCAAATACTTGAGTCGGGCCATGTCAATAATAGAATAGTATGTATGAATGTGAATGAGGCAAGAAGTGTGTGCCAAAACCGAGTTGTTTGGCAATCTGTCCTCTCTACCTACCCCTACGGGAAATGGCTTAATCGTTAGTTAGTTAATAGTACTTGATGATGGTGGTTTACATATAGATAATTTTTTTTCGGCCAAACAAAAAAAGATTTTTTTTACTATTTTTATGTGAGACCGTACGCTACCGAAAGACTCATAGTCAGTGGAAAATCCTATTTTTCGGGAAAGTTTGATGACAATGGTTGCTAGGTTGATAACAAGAGCGTAGGGAGAAGGGGAGGAAGATAAGAAATGTGTCGAAATTTATCGCTATTGAAGTTTACGTGCCAAATATAGTTTGTGTAAGACATCTTTCTAAACGATTTTTTTTAAATTTCTAAATGACGATTGACAGAGAGATTGCAGTACATTTATAAAAAAATTGTATACGAATTCATGATTTTTTTTAAATATGAATTGCTTGTAAAGGATTTTGAACCCCTATACCTGAGGCTACAGTCAAGGAGCTTACATCAATGCCTTGATCTTCTTAAAATATAAAAATTACGTGTCACTGTGTTCATACACGCTAATCTCAAATACCGTACAAGCGTTGTAAATGAAATTTAGTGAATACGTATGGCTAGTTCCAACTTGAAATATAGGATAGTTTTGGACCCTATAGGTAACGCTGTTGTCGAGATTGTTCTGATTCCTCATACCAAAATACATACAACTACAAATTTTAACTTACCTACAAAAAGGGCAGGCTGTGGCAGGACAACGTTATATTATAAAATGCTTTCCAAATGGTTGATTTGAATTCTAACTGGTTTCTAATATTAATATATAAAAATACCACCTCCGTATATTTGTGCTCGCAAAACTTGAAAAATAGTCAGGAGTGTGTAAATGTTAGAAGAATTCGGGACGGTCGAGGAATACTTAGCGCTATATCTCTGCATCGTAATGAGATAAGAAGTCGAATTAAAGTTGATGTAACGTAGTTCTTTTTACAATTCTTCTTCTTTCGTATGGTGGGGGGTCAGAGGGGGACATCTAGATCTGCGAGCCATTTTAGGGCCTCAGGCGTCGCCATGTGGACCTCATCAATCCCGCCGGGGAATGAATGGAGCGGGCATTCGTTGACCACATGTTCGGTAGTCTGCACCGCACCACATTCACACATCGCCGACTCTTTAAGGCCCCATTGACAGTAACATTGTGGTATACAGTAGAGAATGGTGGAAGAAGTCGAAAGCGAACGAAAAAGACATTAGCAATAGCTAAGCATTGCGGGCGATCCACTAGTATTATTAAATAATACATAAGTACTTTATTTTGGTAATGAATGGGATAGTCTTTGGCAATCTGCAGCAGGATGGGCAACGGCTGTATGGAATTTTTTTCCAGTATTGATGTAAGTTATAATGATAAAAAAGTGTTATTAGTTGATTAATTGTTTGATTTTTGTCTGCATTTGAAAGTGAATGAAACATACGATAATAATTATCATTATTATGAAAATCATGTTAACTTTTTTTGCCTTCAGCAAGAATATTCGCGGATAGTTCGTGATGTTATCAATTATGTTTGCACATTTAAGCATCTTTTTTGAACGTGGTTTGTATATCGATGGCTAAAATAAACTAGGTATCGCAGCAAACGATTATATGAACTGAATTTTTAAATTACAATTTAATTTACATACAATTTAAAATCACCTAATGCACCCATGCGCCGATAATCACACCTATCTACCTACCACGTATCTTCGTCTCAATACATTTTTTCTATTGGAACATTTAAAAATACGTAATTTTTAGAGTAAATTTTATAATTTAGTTATATTGCTTAGCATGAAGATGGCGTTGGACTTGAAACCTATATCTAGAACTTCCGCCCAGTCAATTTTTAGTTCATCACATTTGTTTGGTAATATTCATATATCACCTTTTACTGATATTGAAATTGAAACTTCTTCGAATAGAGAAAAACCCACCCTTGTTATTCCTTAAAAAGGAGATTGATTAGCTATTCGAAGTTACTTATTTTACAATAAAAACATAAAATAGAGAATATATTGATTTAGTCATTTTAAAAAAAACTCTCAAGGCAATGTTTTCAAATAACAGCAAAATCCTTCTTACTTTCAAATTTCAGAATTATTTTACCATATTTTATATTTGCCTTAGTGAGACCTTCTCTTGCAAACTTTGTACATAAAGTACTCAGTCACAGTCTTTACAGCTCTTTCAATTACATGGTTATGGCATTGCAGACGTAGAAGACGCAATTTACCTTCGCTACAATAATAATTGAAATCATCAGATTTATTCTCCAGCATTGGGATTTTGTTACAATTTTCTATCCATTAATAACATCATAGTAATATGATCATGATTTATGTTTCGCAGTTATATCAGCCAGTCTTTATTTGAATTCTTACTGCACACGACACACACGATACAGAAATCAACGCGCAGCTAATACTCGGATATTCTAATTAAATTCGGTTTGTTTAAATTCTCGGGTGTGCGAAGGAGCTGTATATTTCTATGACAGGATCAATTATTATGGTGTTTAGTTCAGCTGAGAAGTATCTACCGCTTTATATGCTGAGGTTAACAGCCACAGTTGACGTGCTCCATGTTTATAAGCGGGTTGAGTTTTAATGCTGAACCAAGGTAAAATATAAACTTTAACAATGTTTGGTGCTAAAATAATAATTTTTTTAAAAGAGCTTCCGATCAAACATAATGAATTTGGTTGGTATACGTAATCATCGAGGGTGAGACATTTTTCCAGATGATGTGTTTCCTATATCTCCAGGAACTTCCCCCTCCGAAACTTCACTTTACATGTTTTAATAACTGATATGTAGGTAATCACGTCTCGTTTTAATAATCCAGATAACCCTTAGAAAATTATATGAAAATAAACAACTTGCTTTTTTAGAAGTGAGAAAGTGGTTACTCGTTCATGTGAAGCATGCACATTATCCACTGTGATTGTTTATCCAAACTTTTTTCAATGTCTCCATATTTTTACAACGATCACGTTTGATCCATGACATCTAAGAGCCAAAAAAGTTCAAATGTAAAAAATAATCAGCAAAAATAAATTTTTAAGTATCAGAGTTTGGTGCAATATAACCCAAATACGCCGAGTGTGGCTCTTTGATCAATTGAATATGCACTTCTAGGATTAATTCTCTGTATTGTAATTAATAAGTTTTCATAATAGATATGTTTTATCTTTCCGGCTACTAAAATATATTGCGGGGATTTGCAAAACTTTGTCTTGTGTCAAAATATTTTGTAACATTAACATTACGCCTTACCCTCCATATCTATCAGTTGTAGATAGTGTGAAATAATCAATGATCCGCTTCTTAGTTTGAAGTACAACTGTATGTTTGAAAACATAATTAAAATCAGATTTAAATATTGAAGACATTATTAGTAATTTCTAAACGAAAATCTGAAACAGAAAAATCAGAAAAGGATACGGTCACATCTAGGACTCGAACCCAGGACCCTTGTCTTTCCGGGACACTGCTCTACCAACTGAGCTAATGGGACCCTATCCCCCTTGGTCACTTTTAACTGTATCATACTTTGAATAAAAACTACCAACATTGAAGACAATATTAGTGATTTCTAAACGAAAATCTTCTACAAAAAAACACAGAAAAGGATACGGTCACATCTTGTCCTAGATAATAAATATTGAAGACAATATTAGTGATTTCTAAACGAAAATCTTCAACAAAAAAACACAGAAAAGGATACGGTCACATCTTGTCCTAGATGTGACCGTATCCTTTTCTGATTTTTCTGTTTCAGATTTTCGTTTAGAAATCACTAATATTGTCTTCAATATTTAAATATTACAATTTGAGGTTTTACTCAATAAAGTTATTCCGAAAAATAAATAAAATCAGATTCGTTTGAAGCATAAGACCTTGCTTGCGCTCAGTGCGATTGGTGCTCCTCCCACCCTCAACGTACGCCCCCACTTGTCAATACTGGGATTTTGGGTAAGTGTTTTCGTAAATACGTACTTTGATATCTGTAGAGATCACAAAACAAGTTTTTATCGGATTCTTAGTACTCGGATTCTTAGATTCGGTTCTTTTATACACGCTAGAAATAGACCCAAGAGTGAAAATTTCACAATAGAAAGAAAAAAGTAGCATTAGAAATTCCAAATATTATAACACATCATTACGACCCCATCTGGCTCCCTTTTATCGCTATTAGCATTGAAAATAACATTTTTAATGCCCCACCTTAAGCTGTAGTATTTGATCATTTATAAGCCTGGGAAATGAACAGATTTTTGCTGGAGAATTATCCCACCCACAAACGGTGGTAAATCCATGATTCAAACACAATACGAAGAAATATTACTTAACCTTATCTCACCTCTTCTCCGGAGGGATTATTGTAGTGTGGGTTTGTTTATTTTACCACTTAAATCTCCATCTCCATACAGTAATATCCAGACTGTTGTCTTTAAGGCGATGCAATGCAAAGTAGTATAAGATTATGTCTTTTCAGTATGAAAATTTGATCGCTAATACTGCTAAAGAAAACCTATTGGCCTTTTCTTTGATGTAGCAAATTTTTTATAAGCCCAGAAAAAAATGAAGTATCAGGCCTATTTATATAAATTGCTTTCAATCACAAAATATCAAACATACGAATACCTTATTTCGGATGGTTTTATTTTATAAACTTTTTGAACTTCTGAATACAAAATAAAAGAAAACATAGATTCTGAAAGACAAAAATGGATATGAACAAGTAGTGCAATATTTTCCTTCAGGGGATGAGGGTCAGAGCCTGAAAACCAGGTCTGATTTAAATCATATGTTATCATAATCGTTATCATATTTACTTACGTAACAAATGTCAATAATCTGTTGGACTTGTTTTAAGTTTTACAAAGTGGTAGTTATTTCTTGATCAATTTTGTCAAATTATTGTGTTATTTCGAGAAACTGAACTGGAACCTGCCGTGTGCTCTAATCCTCGGTCTTGTCAGGAACCACGGCGCAGAAAAAGAAAAATAATAATTTGCTCATAGTTGAAAAATTATTACCATATTGGATGGATAACATAAAACGTATTAAATAATCTCAAGATAATTAATTGGAAATTGTTAGTTCATGTCCCACCGTGGGCATGTCCGGGTTCACGAAGTAAACTCTACGTTTTCTAAAATCATCAAAAATGTCTACATGTCGAATCTTTTTACTTTTCTGAGGTATCACAAGAGTCTAATGGTCTCATGTGAATTATCGAAATCGGTTTAGATGGCATTTCTAGGGTTTTTCTCAATATTGTCCGAGAAATATATATTATATTATACACACAAAATATATTATTACAAATACATCAAACAAAATTACTGCCAACAATTGCACTGATTTAAAATTTCTGGTTTGAAATCTATTGCTTGGAGAATTGCGTCTACCTAGTTCTGCCGTAAATAATATTGTGTTTGGATCATAATAAATAGGACACGTTAGGAATGAAAGTGCATATTAGAACTGAGTATGTATTGAACCGAAAGATTGATGAAAAAAAAATTCACCAGAATAAAAATGCTGAAAAAATGTTAATTAATTATGTTCATTTATGAAATAAAGTATATATTTAGCATGTTAAAGATCTTTGATATTGACATATGTTTATAAGACAAGGTTTTATGCATAGCACAAAGGATAACAAATAATTATAAGCAATAATTAGTCGCCCGAATTATTTATACAAATTGAAAATAGTTCCCGAGTAAAAAAAATACAAAAAAAGAGTAAACATTATTTTATCATTAAAAAATAATAGTATTTGACAAATCAAAAATATTTCACCAATGAATGAAGATATCATATGTCTCGACGCCATCTAGTGAGAAATTTAGCACTAACCAAGTCTTTTTTTTCATATTGTTACAAGTTACAAGATTTGTCGCTTATTCCTTTAGCTCCCGTTTCTTAAAAATAAAAACAGTGAAATATTGTGCAAATCTAAGAGAATTTGTTATTGATGTGCAGCATTCTTCACGGGCTATCACCCGGTGAGTTTGTCTTCCCGGTATTCCACCGATAAATGCTCAAAAAGTGTTTTAAAAAAACAAAAAATTACACTTAGCGCGAAGCTAGGATATCTTTACCTAGCAAAGTATTGACGATTCGTAATAAAAGTGTCTAAACAAGAGAAATTTCTGCAAATATCTACAAAACTCGGTGTAGTATTTATCCTAGTGTGTCTATTCTACTGAAACTTGAAGGAAAGTGTTTCAAAAGTGATTTCAAAACTGAAATCACTTTGCCAATTAAAGTGAACTAAAAAACAATAACAATAATAATAAACATCTAGTGAAATAACTAGCTTTAAGTGAAATCTAAACGAATTTTAATGTGAATTAAACATAAAAACAGTGTTTTTGAGTTAATTTAAATGGTACACACATGTATTTATTATTGACAGTTTTCTTATCTTAACATAGGTCATAAATTTCAACTGCTCCTATCTGTGAGATAGTGTAGATGATAGAGTCGTTGAGCCAAGAAACTTTAATTTGTTTAAAAAAAAAAAAAATAGAAAAAAAAATCATTAATAATGCATCGCCCAAAGAAACGTCCGTTGGACATAACGTTGTCTCCAAATACCGAACAACATGAAGGAAAGTGCGCTTATAGTGAGAACCTTGAAGAGGGTTCTGAAACGTCATCCCATTGCTCAGACAGCAGTGAAACAAAGTTTCCAAGCGTCTCTGGAGTGTTCTAAACGAAGCCCACGCTCATCTGACGGCCCTTCAAGAAGTCTTGGCCGAGAAACAAACAAAGGTCTCGAAGGAACAGCAACTGAAGATCTCTAGAAATGTCTCTGAAGTTTTCAGAGCCGTTTCCCAGCTGTTGTTGGAGCGCGAGACCATGCGCGCTGATTTGGCGATTTGAGCACCAAGGCCCGCCATCTGCATCTTCCATAAAAACGCAGATGCCACCGAGGATAGTGAAGGGACTAAACAAATTATTCAGAACATTATTATGAGTTGGGCATTCGCATTACCGGAGTTCGTAAGATCAGAAATAAAGGTGTCCTTCTTAACACAGCTACCGCAAGTGAGCAAGAAAAGTTGTTAAACGCACCGTGTTTTGAAAACTAAGGCACACTAAAGGCTCGACTTCCCACCAAGCGACTCCCGAGGCTAATATTTTTTAATGTACCGAGGGACCTTACGGACGTTGAATTCTTAAGGATCGCCCTCACGGGTATACCCAATGTACACGACATCGAAGGAATAATATCAACCTGCAAGCTGAGTCACCTGGCCGGCGCTCACTCTGGAACTACCTGTCATCGGGTTTATGAGATGCCCGCTACAATACGAAAACTGCTGGTGGAACAGGAGAAGGTGTTCGTCAACTGGACTGTGTGCCGTGTCAGAGACTTTATTGGACTAACCGTATGTACTAAGTGCCAAATGATAGGACACTCATATAAGTACTGCAGAGACACTCTTAGATGTAGACACTGTGCTGAAGAGAACCACACCAACGAATCCTGCCCAAATGCCGCTGCCAAACCAGTCTGCGCTACGTGCACTAGATTTGGAAAGCCCGCTACGCACTCTACTGGAGACAAGGACAACTGCCCGGCCTACAAAGCTGCACTGAAAAAGGACCTTGCTACGATCGACTATGGCGTCTAATTATGTTGAAGAAGATGATGAGGTAGAATTCGATAATACTAATGACTTCCAGGATTGGCTAAATGTTCACAGTAACTATAGTATGGAAAATATTAATATTGATCAGTTGAATATTAGATCGATTTATAAATACTGGAATACTCTGAATGTCTACTTAAATTCTTGTTGGAAACATATTCATGCGTTAATGCTATGTGAAACGGCTATAACATCAGAGCTAGTCTGTCTGTATAATATTCATGGATTTAAATGTTACAACTATTGCCGAAGTAAAAAATCAGGTGGAGGTATATTGTTGTACGTCCGAGATGAACTCACATTTCAACAGAAGTCAATAGAAACAAACCATTTTGAATGTGTGCCTGGCTCAATGACACTTCCAAACAAGATTATTTTAAACATCATAGCAATATACCGCCCCCCCAACTCCAACAAACTTCAATTTCTTAATGAAATATCTTCCATTCTGTCTAATATAAGACCCAGAGAAAATATTGTACTTATAGGAGATGTTAACCTAGATATTTTAAATTATCAAAACCCACTTATTATGTCCTATGAAAATATAATGTCTGATAATTATTTAACCAAATGCATTTGAAACGTAACTAGGGAAGTGGTTCTAGCAGGAAAAGTTACTCTTTCCTATTTTAGACCACATATTTGTACGTTTTAATAGCGGATGTCAACAAAGCAATACTCTTTCTTCATGTGAATGTAATAATATTAACATAGCGGATCATTTTTTAACTGCAGTCAATATTAAATATATTGAAAGGAAAAAAGTCGTAGAATACGGGGAAAAAATATCGTTTTTATCCCAAAACAAAATTGACAAAAATATTTATAATTTTAAGTGGCATACCTTGCTTGAGGAACAAGATTGCAATATGGTATACACTAAAATTAAAAATAATTTTCAGGATTTGTATGAACAAAGTAAAATCGTTATGTATTATAAACCCAAAAAAGACCCCTCGCAATAAAACCTTGGATTACTTCTGATATATTAGAAAACATTAAAAAAAAAGATTTACTGTACAGAAGGTGGAAAAATACTCCTACCAATAAATTCTTTGAATTAGAATATAAAACTTACAGAAATAAGGTTACAAAAGAAATCATTATATGTAAGTCTACCTTTTTTAACAATAAATTTAAAAATTATTTCGGAAATACCAAAAAAACTTGGGATGAAGTAAATAAAATATTAGGACGCAAGTCTAAAAGTAGTTGTGACGAAATAATCTCAAAATATATGTTAAACACGCATAATGAAGAAACCGTAGCAAATAATTTTGTTGAATATTTTACGAGCAGTGTTTGCTCTATGATACATAAATGTGATTATATAGCTTCGACTGTTTGACGGATTCGTGTATGGATTAACAATTCAAAGTCACCAGGGATCGACAACATTCGAATGTTTGACGGATTCGTGTATGGATTGTTACTTGATAATATTATTTGGCAAATAGTATGTGAGTTACATAAATTTTTATTTATTTTTCTGTTGCTAAATTAAAATTTTTATGTTCTCTAAATGAGTACAAATTATTTCAGTTCACCAACACATTAGCATTAGCTACGTATCGCCTAACTCGTACTGAAAAAGGCCTTCGCGTAATTACTTAGTTTTAGCAACTTGTAGAAATATACCGTAAAATTAGAACGTACGTAACACATAGGTACTATCTTCTGACAGAGTGTGTAATTTATAAATTGATTGCTACAATAACTTCGAAGTGTGTAGCCCCATAAAAGTATTTTTGTAAGTAGTTAGGTACAAAAGTTAGTTACTATTTGTATAACACCGTATATAAAAATTTTAGCTTGAAATTTACCTGTCATTATAAAAAAAATGTAATTTTCTTTACCGTCGCGTGCTAAATAATAATGTAAATCGTCTTTCGACGTTTTATAAAAGTCGTTTGAGATTCATGATGAAATAAATATACTATTTTCGTGTTTTTTTTTAATTAAATAATTACTTTACGCACGGTAGGTACCGTCTATTTAAAATTTTGTAAAATATCTTTGTACGTCCTGTGTGTTATATCTACTTAAGCATTTACTAACATAATGTAACTTGTCCATGTCCCGAAAGGGCGTTAATAAAATTAAATTAATACCTTTCTTTAGCGCTTTATGAAGGTCGATGCATTATAATATTAAATATAATATAATCAATGCGATTATTTTTTTACGTTCAAATCATTTTTAAAATATAAAACATCATTTGGTGATGTGAGTGCTAACCCGTGCTGAGGCACCCATTTAATATTTTTATAAGACAGAATATATATTTATATATTAGGCAAATTGAGAAGATAAAAATAAACAATCCAAATCATCTTAAAGTCCTATTTAAAATAATTTTTCATAAATAATAATGACTTTACTGTGACGACTAATGACGTTCTATTTTTTGTTTCAAAATATTATATTCTTACCTTTACAACCGGCGAGTATAACGCATCTCAGACCGCTACATTATGCAACTTAATATATTTTTCTTATCTTCACAAGTTTTAGTCTACTTTTGACCTCTACAACGGTCTACGATTTTCGTAGGACCCCCGCCTACGGTCGTTACTCGGGTCGAATGTACGTGGATTGGGTAATAGCTTACGCGTTGAATTTTTGGCTAGACATGGGTAGATTTTGCCGCGGTGAAAGATTATAACAACGCAGAAAGTGTTATGTAAACGCGATTGCTTCCATTTTTTAGTAAGGTCTGGGACATAAAAAAAAAATTGATGCCTTAGTCTTTCTAGATTTGTATATTATTCCAACAAGGCGACCCGTCGGTGGTTGAGTTGACATCGCGTTTGGGTCTAACCCAGGCGTAGTGTGTTCAATTCGTCGGCTGGCTAATTCCTCCATCACAACATAAGCAACATTTTCCTGTTTGTGTACTGGTGGAAGGAAATTTTTAAATATTGTCAGGTTATTCGTAACCCTATAATGTTTGTCTTTTTTTTAAATCTAAAAATAAAAAAAACTGGAAACATATATATTTATAATTTAACCACATTGGAATGAACAGGTCCAGAAGTTTTATACCTGTAAACTGATATCTAAACTTGACCAGTGACCACGCAAGTATACGACACTGGGGTACAATGTATACATATACATTTAGAACACTAACCCACATTGGAAAGAATATGGCCCAAAGTTTTATACCTGTATACTGATATCTAAACTTGACAAGTGACCACGCAAGTATATTTATGACACTGGGGTAAAATGTATTTATTTACATTTCGAACATTAACGCACATTGGAAAGAATAGGGCCGGAAGTTTTTTACCCGTATATAAACTAATATCTATACTTGACCATTGACCACGTAAATATACGACACTGGTGATAAACTACGATGAATACATAAGCATTTATAATACTAACGCACATTGGAAAATTGACAAGTAAAATATTAATATATACGAGTATATTTTTTTAACTGAGCCGCTACTATCTAATTTTCATATTGACTGCATATATCTTGCCATAATAGACACATACATACTGTCAAAAGTACTTTGATATAGTGGGTGAAGAGCATGATATTTTCCCAAAGGATTTTCAGGGAGTGAATTCATGAACAAAAAATTACCAAACATTAAACTACATGGGTTATTAAATTAGATTGAAATATGAGAGTATAACAGACATAATATTTGTGACTACAAAAAGCAAGAGAAAGAGTGCAAATCATATCGAACGAATTTAATGTGAACATACGCAAATTATATCACCGACAAAGTTAAAAATTCATTGTTTGAAGTCTTGAATCTCATCTTTTCAATCCTCGGCTTCATCTTGTGTAAGTATCGAGGGTCGGTTCAGAGTTCATCCACAACCGTCATTTCCAAAATTTGCAGCGTCATGCCCAAGAAAGGTGATGGCGAATAGCAAAGTCCTCGTTCCTCCAACAGATGTGAACACAAGAAGGATTAGAATTAAAATTCATGTGTAGATGGGATCTGATGGGATTCATGTCTTCCCAGAGTCACCAGTGGACGTGACTCTGGGACTCTTCAACCCCTGAAATTCCTCATTTGTTGGATCCAGGTTGATTAATTTAATTTAATTTCTAAAATTTACGCACGTGGCTCTATTTTCTTTTACTACTCGTAAAATGCTTCTTTGAACGTGATACCTACATACACAAATTAATAAATTACTTAATCTGGATATAAAATCATGAAGAATTTAGTCTCTTTTAAAATTAGCGTTGAGTTTCTTTGTACCTCAAAACATAAAATTATAAATCAAGGAATTGTTTTTGAAGATCAAAACTCTCCAACTTCGGTGCAAAGTGGAACTAACAATCTACAGCACTTTTTATTAGTATGAAATTTGTAAATGGAAATGTAAAAAGCCTTTTTAACGGGCTTAAATAAATGAAAATAAAGTCAAATCCAAAGACCTTAACACCACTCAGGTCTATTTTAAAATCAAATTTCAATAATAAATCATACCTTATAAAATGTATATGAAACTAAACTTTAAGCACCTGTTGACAAGCCAATTCAATTGGCTTAGCAGGACTTGTTTGTTGATATGTATTAAATATTTATTCAATAAAAAAAAATATATAAAAAAATAAATAAATAAAAATGTAACTCTCAACAAAACATTGAGTAGTCATTGCTGCGGCAGAGCGGTATCATTTGACCTACGACATATATAGGCCTCTGGCTAGAAACGAGGTGCTTAGATATTATGTCACCCTGATCACGCAGTCCCGATGTATATACAATACATTTATCGACTCCACACACGAAAGTCGGGACGTGTTGAGAGCAGAGTCAATCCTGTATCCCCTATCCTTCATTCCGCGTTACAAAAAATGTTTATATGTAGCTTGTAGCTCAATTGTTTGTTTGACCGGCTGCAGCCACCAAGTGGTTTACGTTATGTTACACAAATATAAATTAATTTTGTTGATTGACTAAACACTATTATGTAAAGGGTTTGGATAGATTTATTACCTTGCTTATTCATATATTATGGTCTCACAAAAATCTCTGTGCCTTCCTTACGGTAATAGTGAGAAATATATATACAAACAATTTAAGGTCAGAAAATTAAGTGCATTATACTTCTACCATGCAACATTACAAATTTATAAAAACTATATTCAAAATAAAATTGCACCCTTTAAAAATAACAGAAATCTTAGACAAACGTCAATACTTCCTACTCCTAAATGTAAAAAAACAATAGGACAGTTCAACCATGAATATCTCGGAGTTAAATTTTTTAACTCATTACCAGAAAAAATTAGAAACATGAATGCAAATATAAACGAATTCAAAAGCCACCTTAAAAAGTATTCCGAACAGTTGAACTGAATCGTACCAAATATAAACAAATATAACAACAGCCCCATACACACAAGCCCTGCTTATTTATGGGGGTACATCGAATACTTATATTATGTAATTAATAACCTACTATATTGTGTAATTATATTATGTAATTGTTATATTATGTAATTCGTGTATCTTTTTTTTACTAATAAAAAAAACCAAAAAAAATATGATCTAAACGACATTAAAAAGAAAAAAAACAATATGCTTTATGTTTAAAACTGGAAGTCAGCCACAGAATAACTTAAATATACTTCTCTATGAAACCAAAGGTTCCGAATGCATTATGTGAAAAATTAATGTAATTTTGTGAACTTTTTACTAATTATTTTTCTATGAAACAATAAAAAAGTAAGGTAACAATAATGTTTATAATACATTTGTCAAATAAATAAGTGTTTAGACGAAAAAACGTAAGGTGAGCCATATTTAAAACTATTTTTATGGTTCCATGATAACTCAACACAGTGACAATTCAACACACTTTTAAAAGGTGATATAAAGTCATTAGAAACGATGAAATTTTTTTTTACCTGATTCAACCTAACCTAACCTAACCTACTTAACGCAGTTAATAAAATTTTTGTTTCATCACTTTCCATGATTTTATATAACTTTTTAATGGTGTGATGAATTATCATTGTGATGATTTATCCGGTCACCATTTTTATGTTCGCATTTAAAATTTTAATATGTTTATTTTTAATAATGGAATTTACAAACGTATTCCACCACCTTGAAAACCATATTAGTCTATACGTTCAGATGTATTTAATTTATTCAGATTTTTTTGCAAAGCATAAAAACAGTCGAAACCTTCTTACGTATGTATGAAATATAGTCGTCAACATGCAAGAGGCCTAAGAGGTAAAGAAAAAATAGGAATACACACTAGGTAATTTTGAAAATCTTACTCACGCATGCATTTTTTTTTGAAAACTGACTCGAAGTAGCCATGGATTGTTAAAAGCACGCAAGATTTGTAATAAAAATGAAGAATATTTTGTGAAACTTTAAACGTTTTGAATTTTTTCATAATTACTACCAACGAAATAAAAAAATAATTCTCAATAAAAAGTACATTTTTAGTTCTTAATTACCCTATCGCCTGACTGTAATATTAATCCCCAAAACAATGTTACCCCAAATGCCTTGATATTTTTAAGCAAGCTAAAACTTGGACAAATAAGTATTTTACTAAGATTTTAAAAATGATAAATAAAATATGATTCTTTTTTGTTTCAGGTAAGTTTTCTACAAATCTAATGAAAAATTCTGATCTCACATATTTTGATGACAACATCTATCAAGGTAAGAATATATTTTATTAACCTGGAGTAGTTCACTTTGTAGTGTTTTTGTTATTTGTTTTTGGGGTGTTATGCCGTGTTGCGCTAACTCCTTCTTTAGCCAACGTTTCGGACAGCATTGCAGAGTTCATCATCAGGGCAGATGTGTTATTTAAATAATATGTTATTTAAATAACACATCTGCCCTGATGATGGACACTGCAATGCTGTCCGAAACGTTGGCTAAAGAAGGAGTTAGCGCAACACGGCATAACACCCCAAAAACAAATAACAAAAATACTTTTGGCCGTGAAAATCTTAAATCATATTTCACTTTGTAGTGGTTTATAGCAAGTGCCTTAGACCTGGTTATACAGTATGATGTGCCAAAATAATCAAGTTTTGTATTCCGATGCGCATGATATCCCAAAGAAAAATTAAAACTGCATTAATATTTATTTTAAAAAATGTCGTAAGCTCGCTAAAACGCCATGAAAATTAAAAGAAAATAACAAAAACATATATATTGTATTAATTTAAACGTTATTCTCAATACTTTGACTTGATTACTTTTAAAAACTGCGTTAAGTAGACGAAAACAAGCAATTCTTTAAAGTTTATAAATACTAGTAGGTAAAAATCCAAAAAACTTCATCCGTCAACACTCCCAGTTTTTTAAATTTTTTTTTTTTATGTGACACCTCACAAGAGTGTCCCTGCCTGTGCAGTGCACAGACAGGGGAACTATGTCACCACCCGGTTGGGCGGCGTTGTGAGGCGGAGTAAGGTAGGGGCTGTAGGAAGGGATTTGTTAATGCGGGCCTTGAAGAGGCTCGGATTATAGGAGGGAGGAAAAACAGATGCCGGTAGCTCGTTCCACATACGAGCCGACTTACACAAAAACGAGTCGTAAAAACGGCCCGTTCTCATGAAGCCAACGTCAACCGTGAACGGGTGTTCAGTTCGTGTCCGTCGAGTTTCACGCACGTGCACCGGTGCATCAGGAATCAATGCTGCTAGCTCCTTGGAGCAGGCTCCATTGAAATACCTGTAGAACAGACACAGCATGCCTACATTGCGTCTATGCATCAGAGAAGGCAATCGGTCTGTTAACAACGGATTGTCAATCAGACGGATCGCTCTCCTTTGCACAGACTCAAGCAGGTTTATCAAGTATTTTGGGGCACCAGCCCAAAGGTGGCTCCCAAATTCAATAGTTGGGCGGACTTGAGACTTGTACAGGGTCAGCAGCTGGTCACTGTTGAAGAATCTCCTAGCCCTGTACAAGACGCCCAACTTTTTGGAGGCCTGATTAAAGTTTGATTTATTTTCAGCTTATTGGGCTTGAATGTGATTTTATTTTTTCATATATACGACACAACGTTGCCATCAACAAAAGTGAGAATAGTTAAAGTACAAAAACTCAAACAAAAGTATTTAGTAACAAATACAGGATTTTTATTTTGTGATGTAATATACCCCTCCCCCTTCAGTTATAATGAACATTAGTGTTAATTTATCATTTATTTATTTATTTATTTACGCCTTAATGGGCTTTTACAAAAGTAGTTAACAAGTAATACAGTTGTGTTACATAGTTTACAATAAATTATGATTATTGATTAAATTAAGGTAAATTCAAATGAATAGTGTGTATTACGGAAAGCTAAATATGTATTAAGTAACATATACATATAAAAACAAAAGTGTATTCACTACGGAGTTGTGAATTCATAAATCTCAGTAAAATGATTAAAAAAATTTCGTTTTATAACTAATACGGAATCTTTAAGCATATCTACAATATTCCCAAATTTATTGCCATACTGATGTAGTCTATTTATAGGTGTATGAGTTTCATAGTTGGTTTTAAAATTGTCACAGAAAAATGTAGCACTTTGATTCGTATTTGAAAAAATAAAAAAAATGCTCGTGCAGGAGTCAGAATCAGTGCACCTCGGAAAACTACAACGACGTCTGGGACTGCTAACGACAGTGAAACCGATGTATTTTCCCTTTTGGGTGAAATAATTTAGAAAATTGTTGCAGTTGGTTGTGATGAAATAAAACACCGGTCGGAAAAATCAAATTATTTCAAGAATGGAAAAGAGACTTGAAAGACCGCTACAATGGTTTATCTGCCAACTGCACGACAATGAACCATCTAGACCATTGCAATATCTAAAGTCTTCTATAAATGGGTCGACCAGCAGACCTATAGCTTTCTTGGGATCAATTATTGAATGCAACTTCAGAAAAATTATGCGGATTGTTTTAATGCGATCATCAATGCCATAACGTTTAAAAGGAAAATAAAGCACAGACTAAGATTACTTATAGACAGTATGCCTGCCCAGTTCAAAATCTCGGTTTGAAATCTGAGTTGGCAAACAGAAAACTAGGGAAAATGCAAGGTAGATGAAAAAATTAATTCAGGATATTATTTCACAAATATCACAAAACCACAAAATTTAAAAAAAATGGCCACCTTTGTTGTGAGGGCATATGCTTCAACGTGGTATTCCATACAGAAAATAGATATTAATAATAATAATTGGATACTTTGTAGAGCGCCGTTTTTGTGAAAAATCACCTCAAGGGCGCTGTAAAATTTATTTCCTATGATATTGTTTAGATGGAGTCCGTAATCTCTGAAAAATGGTCACCTTTGTTGTATGAGCATATACTTCAATATTGTATACCATACCGAAAATAGATATTGTATAGCTGGAGTCTGTAATCTCTGAAAGACGGGCAGCATCAAAAATCTTTCAGCAGAATTGGAAACCGTTGTCAACCCCGTGATACAGAAGAACGCGTATTTTGCACATCCGGAGAACATTATTTTAGCAATGTTAACCGAGGATTAAAAGGGTATAATGGAGCTAGAATGCAGAAGGATAAAAAATAATGTTCTTCAAACTTCAGGATAGTTTATCATTCCGAAAGTAAATTTCAACTGCAAAAACTAAATTCAATACATTTATTGGCAGACCGCAAATTTAATTCTCACACGGCCTCCACTCATAAAAACAGAAAAATTATTAAAATGATGTATTTAAGGAAATGTAAAAAGCTTTCGTTTCCCTATATTTCCTTGCCACACACAATCAGTGGAAAATTGTGCGAAGTTGACTACAGAGGCATCTTCTTCCGTTGTTGACTATAATGATCGAAAAAGTTATATTTGCGATAAGCTACATTCTACAAATATAATGCAAAAATTTATTTATCTGCATAATTTTATGTAAGAACTGTCTATGTACTACTTTAAAATTTGTGTAAACATTATTGCTTATTTGTTTTGTTTTGTTTTGTATTTTTTTCAAAATTTTTGGTGTTTGTATGTTGATTTTATCCAGAAAATGTTCAATTTTTTCCTTTTACATTTTTAACAAATAGATCTCAAAAATATATTTTTTTCTATTATTTGTACTGGAGTTATGGAATAAAAAATAAGTTTGCTACACAATAAAAATAATGGACAAAATCTATTATTTTTTTTTACCAAATCACGATATCCTTCTTTTAAAATACAGGCTTGTTAGGGAGCCAATAATGAATACTTATTTAATTAATTTTAATGTTTTCGAATAGCTACAGATCATACGCAACTTTTGAGAAGTCGTGCGTTTAAAAATCATGTTTTTTTTTATGGAGAGTTCTATTATATAGGGTGTTAAAGGAGGTACTTGACTTACTTAAACAAGCGATTTCTGACATTATTGGGAGTAAAAAATATAAATGAAATGTTACGTTTTATGCAATCTCGAATACATGTTTTAAAGAAAAATTAAACCCTTTTTCACACATTATCATTAATAATCTGACATAATTAGAATTTTTTTTACTCCCCACCTAAATACTCTAGCAAATGGAGGAGTTTGATAAGATTGAACACATGGTTATGAAGACTGGTTAATTCAATGATTTTAAACTTTAATAGATTTCCTGAAAAGAATTATTACTCTTCACCTTATTGTGTTTCATAGTCAAAAGAAAGCAGTGATTAATAATTATTATGTACAAGTAATTTTAATTCTTCGTTTGGAAAGAAAGGCGCATTCTGCAAATAACATTAATTATATGGGAGGATTGAAAATTGCAACTGGGGTCGAGTACCCTTTAGTCTTCATGATCTCTTTACAGAGAATTCGAAGCAATGAGAAGCTTACGTGCCAGAGCCTTTGCTACATAATTAATCTAGGCTTAAAGACTCTAGGGGCCGCATTCCTTCAAAGCAAAATAGATATTTACTTTTTGTGTTTGTAAAATCGTAATAGTGTTGTAATGTAAAGTAAAATTGATGTTATCGATAAAGTTTCATAAATAGTTACATTGTTACAAGTTTCATAAAATTTATTATAGATAATAGAAACTGAAGCTGAAACAAGCTGAAGCTGAATCCATCTAAGGCTAGGTTTCTCGTTTCACCAATTTATATTTCCGGCAGCGAAATCATCCCAAAAACAACAAAAAACTTTTCGGTGTCAAGCTAGATGTCAAATAAATAATACTGTACGCACATGTTTTTTTCACGTAAAACAACTCAAGTTAGTTCGAAGAAACCTTCCTACATAGGCAACAAATTTCTTATCAACTATTTCGTAGTCTGACGTCTCGATTACTGCAATGGTATTTATGCCAGCTTTTCAAAATATCAAACAGACAAAATTCAATCCGCGTTTAATGCGGCAGCACGGCTAATTACCAGGGTTTCTACATATTCACACATTTCAGAACACCTTCCTAACCTCCACTGGCTCAAGTGCCATGAAAAAATCCAGTAAAAATTGTGCTGCATGGTATTTAAATCCATTCATGACATGGCCGCACCTTACATCTCTGAAAACACTGGTTTGAGGCAGTCAACTCTTAGATTAGAAACATCATCAGCTTTAGTCAAACTGATGAAACCTAAGCACAAGCTTACTACTAAGTTTTGAGATCGCGCTTTCGGAAGACCAAGACCGAAGGCTTGGAATTAACTCCTTTCGGCACTAAGATGCATAACAAGCTCAACAAAATTCAGATCCAAACTAAAAACTTACCTTTTTAGGCTCTTAAACTAAATATGACTGCTTGGGAGGAACATTCTTTTATTGCCCAAAATATATCCTAATCATGGATTTACATTACTCGAAGCCTATATATACTTATCAACCTGTTTCATACAAAGAGACGAATGACATTTGGGAAGATAAATTGTAATCGAACCCTTTTACTTTTGTACCGCCCAACATAAGACTTGTTTTTCCTTTCCTAAACACTATTATTAAAGTACATAAATATTCATTTATAAATTACACGTGGTACTGCGTGAAAAATGTATATAAATTTTTCTAATAGACAATGAATAGTTTTAATCTCATGTGACCTCTCAGGTGAGTATGTTCCATATTATCTGCCTGTACTTAATGTAAAAAAATTGTAATTTATGTCCATTAGTAGCATCACGTTCATTGATCATCAATCATTTAATATTGATAATAGTGATTGACGAACCGACAAACGAAGGTGGCCGCAATCCGTTAGCCATAAGCTAATAATAGTTTGTCTAGTGTATGGTTAGTAATAGGATGGATCATTTATTACATATTTTTACAGCATCCTTGTGGTGATTTTTCACAAAAACGGCGCTATACAAATCTTTCAAAAATTAATATTACTTACGTTTGCCTTGTTTGGTATTTGACCATGGTCAGCTAAAAAACTTTAAAAAATATCAGTCAAACAATATTATTTTCATACAATCCAAGGCAAAAATAAATTTATTCATATGTTACTTTATTTTAAGTACTAGGTACTAACAATTATCTATTTTTCTGCATCACATCACTTTCCCAATCGTGGCTTCCACTTTTATTACTTTAAAATTCGATTCCAACAATGAAGTCCGATTTGTCAATACAATATTATGCTCGACGGTGAAACTCGTAAACAAATTTTTATTTTCATTTTTGGTCAAAGCGGATCATTGATCGATGAAGTGTTCATGCTGTTCATGTCACGCAGACTCTATTACGAAATATTGCGAACTATTGGTAAGAAATAAATACATTCATGGAATTTCTTCATGTAAAACATTCGAATAAAAAAAGTTAATGTAGGTAATAGTTTTTTTAATTAAAATGTTGGGAAAACATAAAAAACGCGATGGCTGCAGTAGTTGGGAAAATCCCTACTTGGCTCAACTTCCCGAGACCACGGTTAGGAAATCAACTATCTGGAGCCAGTGAGACTATGGCATCCCCAATCGGGGTGTATTGTGAGACTGAATGTAGTTGGGGAGGGGAAAGAGGTGGGGAAGAGGATGTTGAGAAGTACGTAACGGAAGTAAAAAAAATGATATATTTCGTTTTATGTCATAAAATAAAGTGGCTCATGCATTTCTGCGCAAATTTTTAAGATGTATATTTGTTTCAGTTCTGGTTCACAGTAGTTACTTAAAGATCACTTAAAAACTATATGGTATATCAAGATTAGTTTATTTAACGAGCGCTTAAAATTGATGCAAGCATTATCGTTAAATATATAAGCAGACATTATGACAGGCGCAATTAAAATTGTTAAAAATGTTTGATTGATTTTGATTTTTCTGTACAAAAATGGTAACACATTAAATAATTCTTCTTCGGATTTGATTATTATAACACTAGCGTCTGGACGATCTAAACACTCTGATTGGTCGAATTCAAATCGTATGTTTCGGGTAAATCCCGAATAGGGGGTCTGCAGGCAAAATTCGATCACTCTGCCCCTCTGGCGGTATAAGAACGAACCAAATGACTGGCGCAAATATTTAAATATGCAGCTTACAATACACAAAATTACTTGACCATTAACAAGCGTTTAATAAGAAGATTTCTTCTGGAAGCTTATCACTTTGTGATGGCATTATTTATTTTATTAAAACATAATAAATTTATGTAAAAGAAATTACAATTATTCCAATTGAGTTTATAAATTCCCAATTATTTTGTTTGATTATCGCTATCTTTATTATTAAGAATATATTTCTTCATTTTATTAGTAGTGTAAAATGCCGGTTGAATAGTAGCAGGAATTTTTTATTTATAATTTTGGAAATATGGTTATCCACAAATAGAATTCCACGCAATTGTTTATTTCTATATTTAGAAATATGGTAAATATACCATTTGAAGAGATCATATTTAATTTTTATATAGTATTTCAACTATCAATTTATTAGAATAACCGTTATTAAATACTTTGTTTTAAAATTTGTTTTATGAATATATTTTTTCATGGTTATATGCTATTTGTGTTTTCAGGTCTTAAAATACTTCACATAGGATATAAAGCATCGCAAATAAAAAAATAATATTTTTATAAATTAGAAAACATGTTCATATAAAAGCAATTATAATTAACAATAATTTTTTTTAATAAACTCTCGTTTAAATATTTTCCCACTCAATTGGTCTTTCCCGTCTAACGATATTGTAATTCCTAATTCTGATAAACCCCGCCCACTCTAACCTCTCCCCCCTCCCTCCCTCTACTTCTCCTTTCCAATTGTAATCTATATTTAATTTTTGCCTTCGGAGTATACTTACTCCTGATGAGGTGAACTTCGCTCATGAAACATATAGTGGTTGTATATAATAAAGTGATGTAAACAAAGTTATTTGTGTTTGAAATAAAGTTTAATAAGATAACATTATTTTATCTATTTCCGTTGTATATTAATGCTTACGTACGCAGTAAAATGTAAAAATTATATTTATTTATTTATTGGACAATTTGTATAGCGCCGCTTTTGCGAGATATCATCTCAGAGGCTCTATATTGTAATAATCTATTTGCAATATATACTCACCCTCTCTCTGTGAATGACCAAATATATACCTATTAAATGTAACTGTTGTTAGTATCACTTAAACTGGGCGAAGCCCAACCAAGTGCCGCCTGCAGGGCCTAGCAGTTAAAAACCCGCGGAGTTAACTAGTAATGACAATTAATGCCTATGACAGACGACGCTATAACCGCGCTATATTCTCGTGGCTTGGCCTATTTCAGCATATCGATGCGCATATGGTAATTTGTCTCCACCCTAATGGTTCAAATATTGTTACAATACACTGTCAAAGTGGCCACTCGTATAACATATACTTTTTATTTATTTGGAAATATTTTGTATTATTTTGTAGTATGTTGTGATTAATTTAAGTTTGGTTCACTCATATGTAAATTTTTAACCTCGATACATGCTAGTCCTAGTGAGGTTGATTTTTATAAGAAAATTTATGATTCATGTAAAGTTAAAGCAATAAATAAACGTATGGCAAGCGAAAACCTCTGCGCGAACATAACTGCTCGCTATTGGCGACGCATTCCAATGAGAAAGAATTGTTTTAGAATCTACTCCAATCTACT
Source organism: Hesperophylax consimilis (assembly GCF_061612785.1). NCBI lineage: Eukaryota > Metazoa > Arthropoda > Insecta > Trichoptera > Limnephilidae > Hesperophylax > Hesperophylax consimilis. Next base: position 7,226,512 of record NC_142866.1, read on the forward strand.
CTTAGAATCACCACCCAACAATCAGAACCAGCTGATCAAACAATCCCTTTCCAGAATGTTGGCGATTGTTTAATTTATGTGTGGTATTTTTAGTAGATATTATAGTTAAAGAAGAAGATAATACTAATAAAGCTAAGCGAAATATGAAAGAGTACAAGACATAGAAAAATGAAGAGATAACGGTCTCAACTGAGAATCGAATCCAGGATCTCTGTATCGCGGGGTAACGTATTTAACCACTCGACCATTGAAACGGCCACGCTATCTTTTTAGATCTCATATTTTAAATTCAGAAATAACAATATAATCTTGCAAATAATTATTCTCATATTTTTTGGCAGCTATCATTCGAATAATTACAAATTTCAAAAGAGTATGTGAAAAATTGTATTTGACATACGAGATCGACTAAAATGACGTATAATTATTAAGTTCTAGTGATCTAGTAGTTAATGAAGTTGTCCCAGTAAGACAGATTCTGGATTCGATTTCCAGTTGAGATCGTTATATTTTTCTGTGTTTTGTTCTATTTAATTTGGTTACGCCAATGTACATTAATTTACACATATATCTCATGTACACATACACACATAAATGCAACCACTGTACTGAGATAGTATTGTTGTTCCTTGTCCTACTTCCATTCCTGCACCTTTCGCTGCATATTGTGTAGCCAGTCTGTTACAATAACTCGAGAAGTCTGATAAAATATCCCGCATAGCTCACTATAAAAAAATCGCCTCCGGGCGAGATCTTATCTCGCTTTTATTATATCTTTACATCCGCGCCGATATCGCGAAGAGTTAAGTGTTCTATGCCATCGCTGTGAGAAGAAAAAATAGGAAGAAACGAATGCCAATGTTCCCCAACTTAACATAACACCTTTTACACACCATAATGTTTCGTTATGAATTGTTAATATTATCTTCCTTTTAAATGATATATTATATTGATGGGTATAATTTTCAAAAGACAGTTAAGAAAAGTTTAAAAAATAGGTGCATGGTTATCTCCCATTTTGTTATGTCCCATTAACTCCTAATAAAAAGGTATTATTACAAAAAAAAAATAATAAATCAATCGTACATTTTTGTTATTTAAGTTTAAAATTGTAATAGTGGCTAGTTCTGTAATCGCAGAGATGTTCCTATAAATGCATTTTGTACTACAATATACTAAATCTGTTATCTTTTTTTAAGAACACAGGTTTTAATAATTTTGTCCATATACAATAAAACTTCTGAAAATGAATAACTATTACGCAAATCAGCTTTTTAGGAATAGAAATCAGGTCACTCAATAAAACAATAATAGACTTACATTCGTCTGAGTATAAGGCACAAATAGATTCCACAATTTCGGTGCCAAGCGTCTATAAAATTTACAGCCCAGTTCATTGACGACTTAATAACGTAGGAGTGCATGGATTGTGACGGGACTCCAAAAAAAGATTAAAATCCAGGCAAATTTTTAATCACTTGAAACGATTAATTGAAAACCAGTTTTAATAAAATTATTTGCGTTATTTCTTCAAACTTAATTTGTAACTTCATTTGTAGAGTCATTTTAATTCAAATAATATATAACTTTGCATACACACTATTTAATCAAAATAATGGACATGTTTCAAAATCAATGGATTCTTCGCCAGGATACAATGGTAATAATGGTGTATGCAAAGTTATTAATTTTATTTATATTTACGTTACGTTTCGTCGTGCCACCGCGAAGTCTGTAATTATAAGTCTGTAATTGTAATTATTATACACCTCTCTCCTTCCCCAGCACACTAATTTAACTTAACTTAAAAATGTAACTTAACCGTAAAATGTATAATATACCTCATATGCATATATGTCAGCGACATTGGTACCAATTATTGTACTAACTTTTATAATTTTGTAATTATTGTCATCTATGTAATTATGTACTGTTTGTTTTTTTTTTTTTTATTTATTTAAGGAGAAAACACAGATACAGACAGTAATTAAAAGATAATTTTGTAAAACAATAACTTGAGAATTCGCCTGCATCCTAACTATTTCTCACTGATTGACTGGTAGATAACAATTTTAAATATTTTTTACATGTAAATAAGGTAAAAAATTTGTATATAGATAATGCTCAGTATCAAATAAAAGTGTACACATATTTTGTAAACAAGTTTAGAGATAGATCATAAAAAGTACTTAAAGAGTATAGTGAATGAAGTAAGTACACATTTTCTTTTTTTTTATAGTAAAACAGACTTCAATTTCCTGCCAAAAGTACTATATGTATCAAAAAATATGTCGGAATCCTTCAGGTTTTGGTTTTTATTATACAATTCGCACATTCTTCTGATTGGATCTCTGACACCAGCATTTGTGCGCGTCCGGCTAATATGGAATAAGTCGTTAAGCCTCGTCGTTCTGGGTGGTATTTTAAAGTTTATTAGATTGAGTAAGCCAGGACAGTCGATAAAGTTGTTACAGATTTTGAACAAGGTCATCTGCAATAAACAAAAATAAATAAATAAATAAGAATATTTGCTGTTGTTGATAAATGTTTGTATTTATACGTGATCTCAATATAACTTATCGGATATACGCCAATCATAATATACCACAATCGGAAACGAAATTTTAATTATTTCTGATTAACGTATTACTAAACTCTCAAATGTTTCCCAACGGAAAGATCGATTTTATAGGCATGTTAAATTTTGTTTTTACAGGACTTGTGTCACTTATCAATTGTGTCGTTGATTCCCACTTTATTTTAGAGATTTCTCATATATTTGTACTTATGTCATTAAAATTCTGGCCTTGTTTTAGGGTATTGTCTCATTTTAATATAATCGAAGAAATAAATCGATATATTTGTCTCATGTAAGCTCTTATTTATCTTAATATCGAAATACTTTCTCAAGCAGGTGATGAATTTCATTTTGCATATTTTGGGACTTGCGTGTTGAAAACTATTATGTAAATTAGAGATATCGGTGTTATTATTAAGTACCTTCAAGACTTCAAAAAATGATTTAATATATTCTGAAACAGTTATTATTGTTAACATGGTGTCCACGTTGATGATGCATTTTGTTATTCGCGGCGGCATTAATCTGGAGTCTATGTATGCCTCTATGACTGCGGAAATGAACGACTATACATTGTAGTATAGTCGTCTACTTCTGTACGTGTGCCATCTAAGGCCTTCTCATATTGTTCATTATTCATCTTGCGCCATAGTTGGAACTGAGGTACATAAGTTTGAACCTTTTCGAGAATGTTGATACATCCTTCATTCCAGGAAGACAATTTAAACTACTGGTTAAGTACTATGTTAAACCTTATATTTATCTACCTATAAATAGTATTATTACTTATTATATAGTACTATAGGATTCATATGTTTTACATTAATTTATAAATGTGGAAATTCTAACTATACAATTGTAAATGTTCTCCAAAATGCCCTAAAAGAATATCAAACTTGTGATGTCCGGAAAGAAACCATTCAAATTTTCTGAATGCAATTACTAATGTTATCCAAATTGACCCTGGTAATAAATTACATCTTTGCGATTCTTTCAAGGATAAAGAAACCATCTTGTCACTTCGAATGCAATCAAAAATGTTCTCAATTTGTTTTGACAGCATCGCCATTCCATATTATGTACTAAATACACAATTTGGCTGTCCTGAAACGGGAATCCTTCCCAGTTGAACAGACAAAGGTTCATTTTGTTTTGTATTGTTTGTAATTTATGTATATATAATAAAAATAAATAAAATAAAATGTAGTTACTATGCAACCAACTTTGAAATTTTAAACATATATTTTTCAATTTTTATAGAATATTTTATATCTTGTTGATCCATTTTAAAATAAGGATACAAACTTTTTGGCATCCTATATTTTTCAATACCAATTTTGTTTATTTGAATTAAATAAAAAATTAATGAATGAACGATGAATGAAACGGAATCTTAGAAATGGATGCTAACCCACTTCCCGACATACGATCGAGCTGAAATTAGGCGGATATGCTCATTGTAGATCACAATGCGTTCTATAAACTGGCACACACATACTCATACGGACATATAAGCATTTCTCTGAAATCGGATGACATTACAGAAGGTAATATACGAAATAAAAGTCCGTCCTACTTGATCGATATTTGGCAAGGTTGGTAGAGTTGACGTCTCTAGTTTCTAAGTAGGAAGGTTCAATCGTCTGTCAAACCATTTATTTTTTAGTTTTAACAAACATTATAAAATGGATAAATTATAGTAAAAAAATTATTTATTTATTTATTTATTTATTGACGCCCTATTGTGCTTTTAAGTACATGAAAATTACAAATTTAATTTTTTAAAACAGTATAAAACAAACAATAGAAAATCGAAATAAAATATAATGATTTCTTATACATTATTTACATTTAAAAAGTGGTGTACTAATTTGGCTTTAAATGTTTTGAAGTTTAAATTAAATATGTCAGCGACATCACTTAGTTCATTGCCCAACCTATGTATTCTTTTTAACACAGAATTCGTAGCAAAGTTATTGTTGTAGAATAAAATATTCCATCTAGTATATTTTGGAGGTAAATGTAAAGATAGCAAGTTTATAGTGTCAGGGCAGTCTAACCTTGAATGAACAATTTTATATAATAAAACGAGATTAAATATTTTTCGCCTTTCAGATAATTTCGATAAGTTAAGTTTACTGCGTAAATTGACATAATTGATTTCAATAATAGGAATACCAATTTTGAAATTAATAAAAATTAGGTTGATTTTTTCATTTACGCACTCTACCAAGTTGACACAGGAAGGGGGAAAAATTTCATGACACTGTTTACAAAGTTAACAATACGATGTACTAATATAAAATGTTCATAGGACAACATTTGGCGGTGAAAACATGTTGATGACGGAATAAAATTACCCGTTTGGCCGTCAACAAAATATCAATCTTTTAAAACTCTTAGAATATGGTGTTAGGCAGCAAAATATGAAAACAAAATTTGACTTCAAAAAAAATAAATTTATGTATCCAAAAAACGCATATTTACAAAAAAACAGTCTATTCGTAAACATGTTATGTTTTGTATTTATTACTACACGTGACAGTTGCTTTGCATTCTTAAGGCATTATCGATTGATTGAAGGCATTATTATTGATTGAATTATAATGTAATTGGATATATAAAAGATAATTAAAATTCTTAAAATTAAAGGAGTTCTACAAGTAAAGCTTGTTAACAATAACTAAAAAAGACATTTTACAACTAATAGCATAAGTGCAGATGTTCCGAAATTTTATTTTTTTATTATTTTTTATGACATGAAAATATATGTATTTTTTAAACTACTTGGACATTTATTATTCTTAGACGTTATTATTTACGTCATATGTAACTACACTCGTCGAGGTCTTACTAGTATACGAATCTCAGAATTGTTACAACCAAATAAAATTCTTTGTAAAGCTCTGTACAAAGAAAAAAAAATTCCGCTATATTCATAAACTAATTATAGCGGATAAATATTCTTACTGTATCTTGGAAACAGTTTTTAAACGATGTATTCCTATTATACTAGAGTTGTGGTGTCTTGTGTTGATTCACAAATGAATATTTGAAATTTCATTAGCTTCATTCATTCCACACAATGCACGTGAGCCGCTCCCGACCGTCAAACAATTAATTATACAGTCAAAGGGGAAAAATAAAGTTTGTGAAATCAATTGTGATGAAGCAATTGACAACCACAATGAAGTTAGTTGAGACTTTTACGAACACCTCCAGACAAGTTTTTATTTTAAAAAATGTCAAAAATCGGTTAAACAAGATTGACAAACAAAAACCTCAAATACTCAAGCAAACATAACTGTCTTCCACAAAGTAACGCTTAATGTGGCCATCAAAATACCTGTACGAAAACGTTTCACAAAACACCAAACACATTAATAATCCTGTCACACTCAAAAAATTCTTACTGAACAAATATCACTACAGCTCGAACAAACACTTAGCACAAACTTTACATAAAAAGCGTGTTATTTTGCGTTTTGTTGTTTTATTTAATATTTTGTCTGTTTATAATTACAACTTCAATGATTTGTGTTAGGTAGGTAAAACGCAGATTTAGCGTTGAATAGACTTTGATATTGACGATATTTCATACCCATGTTAAAGGACGGAAGGATGCATTTACTACATATTCAGGTTGAAACTATCCCGTCTGGATCCGTGTAGGTTCTACGGCGGGGGTAGCTATGGCGGCGGTGGCAAAGGGGTCGAGGAAGGGAGTGGGGGCTCGCGTTGGATCGCTCCGCCCGAGTCGACATCTGGCCGCGCTGCCGCCAGCACGATGTCCCGCGGAGCCTCCACGGAAACAAACATGAAGAGAGCGGTCAAAATATTACATTAAAAAAACAGAAGCACGTTTACCATCTTTAAAGAAGTTACCCCAGATTGATCCCGAATGGTGTAAACTAAGACCTGACAAGTTTTACTGTCAATTCGTGGTGGAGGCTGAAAGTTTAAGTGTTTTTTTGTTTTTGTTTTCAAACTCTGAACACTCAACTAAAAATAAATATTTTCTTGGATAATTAACACGCGTGTAAATAATGCTTCAATCGTTGTGATTAAAAAAAAAAATACTTCCTCTCAACAAGTCGACTTATTTGAACTTTTAGCAAGACTTTTTGAACATTCTCTGGTGTATTTTGAATCCAACAAGTGACTTTGTTAAAAATAGTATTAATTAATGCAATAAAAGAACTCCAAACGCAATAAAAATAATAATAAGGAGGTAAACTTTACAATTTTATAACGTTTTTGCTGTCGTAAGTTTTAATTAGTTATTGCATTTTGTTGTAGGGAAAGTAAAATTTAAAATATGCTCTAAAACACGATGAGTCGATAAAGAAGAATACTAACTTGTGCCGCAAATATTCTGACGAAACACAAATCCGTGTGGCAACATTATTGACTTTTAGATTCCCCGTCGACAAGGAAAGTGAAACCTGATGAAAACAAGGACTTTAAGGACCAGAAGTGCTTACTTTCTTGACATTTTCAAATGGTGATCGAATCGAACTAATCTCAAATCGAACTACACAAATCTGCTTCAACGAATGGATCGTCGGCTTTTGAAGTGATATTTTAAACAAATCGAACTACACAAATCTGCTACAACAAATGGATCGTCGGCTTTTGAAGTGATATTTTAAACAAATCGAACTACACAAATCTGCTTCAACGAATGGATCGTCGGCTTTTGAAGTGATATTTTAAACAAAAAATAAAAAAAATATTTTTCATTTTGCGTAATTTGACTGTGTTTTGATGTTTTCAATAATAATTATAATTAATAATAACGTAAGGCACCGAACATAAACAAATACAAATCACCGAAGCATTAAAATGTTATATTAAAGATTATATTAACTCACAGTTTTAAGTACTCTAAAATTACTATAATATTACAGCCGCTGTCGCACCACAAAAAAATAGAATTAGCTAATTAAAATTGATTGAATTAAACATGTACTTATTATAGATCGCGATAGATCCTAGATTTATAAGGTTCTACGGACGTCTACTAAACATTGCATATTATTCTCATTTATTTCTAAGTCGCTCTTAAGTATCACTATTTATTTTAAGGAAAGACAAATAGTGAGAAAAAAGTAGAGTAGAACTTAAAAGATGTCTATAAGTAGTATTGTATTATAAGCAACACCTGTCATAAATTACTTACAACAAATTGAATTTTTATGCTCGAACGTAAAAGTGGACAAAGTGAACCACCAATCTGACTTGTTGCAACTTACTTGCTTAAAACTTTATGGCACGAAGATTTAGTGACCAAAGCCTGGTTTTAATGTATTTTCCGTAAGTTAAATGCTTAAACGGAATTATTAGCATTGATAAATTTTATATATTGTAAGTTAAAGTTTATGAAAAAAAATATAATGCAAAACTCTTGACCGCACAATTCGATATTTTAAACAAATCGAACTACACAAATCTGCTACAACAAATGGATCGTCGGCTTTTGAAGTGATATTTTAAACAAATCGAACTACACAAATCTGCTTCAACGAATGGATCGTCGGCTTTTGAAGTGATATTTTAAACAAAAAATAAAAAAAATATTTTTCATTTTGCGTAATTTGACTGTGTTTTGATGTTTTCAATAATAATTATAATTAATAATAACGTAAGGCACCGAACATAAACAAATACAAATCACCGAAGCATTAAAATGTTATATTAAAGATTATATTAACTCACAGTTTTAAGTACTCTAAAATTACTATAATATTACAGCCGCTGTCGCACCACAAAAAAATAGAATTAGCTAATTAAAATTGATTGAATTAAACATGTACTTATTATAGATCGCGATAGATCCTAGATTTATAAGGTTCTACGGACGTCTACTAAACATTGCATATTATTCTCATTTATTTCTAAGTCGCTCTTAAGTATCACTATTTATTTTAAGGAAAGACAAATAGTGAGAAAAAAGTAGAGTAGAACTTAATAGATGTCTATAAGTAGTATTGTATTATAAGCAACACCTGTCATAAATTACTTAAAACAAATTGAATTTTTATGCTCGAACGTAAAAGTGGACAAAGTGAACCACCAATCTGACTTGTTGCGACTTACTTGCTTAAAACTTTATGGCACGAAGATTTAGTGACCAAAGCCTGGTTTTAATGTATTTTCCGTAAGTTAAATGCTTAAACGGAATTATTAGAATTGATAAATTTTACATATTGTAAGTTAAAGTTTATGAAAAAAAATATAATGCAAAACTCTTGACCGCACAATTCGATGGTTTTAAGCGTTGCTACTACATAATACAGCCGACAAAGCACGAACCAAAAGTGTTATGACTCATTTCTGTAAAAAGTGAAAAAACAAGAATAAATAAATAAAACTGTTTACCTCAGTTTATGACAGTTCTCACTACCTACTATGATTGAAACACCCAATACACCAAAAATAAAAATTGAAGAAACAAAAATAAATCAATCAAATGATATTCAATTGTGTTATCAATTATTAATTATCACCACCTTAAAAAACAAAAGTAAAAAGTGAAGAAACAAGAATAAATCAATCAAATTGATTACCTCAGTTTATGACTGTTCTCACTACCTACTATGATTGAAACTCCCAATACACCAAAAAGCAAGTGCAAGCATGAACAGTCGTCAGCCTATATTATGTACTGAAGAGTCAATGGATTCGTTCTGCAATGCTTTTCCAACAGATCGTCTCTGAATGCGTACGCGAATACATAGTGGGGCGGTAAGTTAGTCGTTCACTTGTCGTTTGTGTTTTATATGAATGCATGAAACGATAAATGTTCTTAAAATACTATAAAAATACATTGCAGACACTGACAGATATATAAAATATTGTGAAAGGGCATTGTATACATTCTTCATAATATTACCATTGTGTCTGTCTGAATTGTCAAACTGTAGTGAATGTTTAATGTGTAGAAGTGTAGCACCCGGTGGAACTGTCCATACGAGCGCTGAAACAAGATAACTGTTTGCGTAGTAGCTGTTAAGTGTCGTGATGTCGGTCCCGCGTGAGTCATTGTAGCAAGAGACAGGCAGTGGCTGAATGGGAGGCCCCGGCGAGCAAGAGTTCAGCTCGGATTTGCTGCCGTATGTGGTGAACGAGCAGGAAGCCAAGGGGCCCATGGGCGCCAACGGCGGCAACGGGCGTCCGGGCCGGCGCGGGCCCGACCCCGCAGAGCTGTGCGAGCCGCGGCGGCCGAGGCGAAAGCGGAAGAGGTAAGATAAGCAGCGCGGTCAATCGCCGCGCCCGCCACGCACTGTGCCAGACACGCATCGCCAGCCAGACAACCAACCACCACTCTCACTCCCTTGTGTTCTCCACAACTTCTTAACAAACACCTTCATTCTTATTAACCCTTATTCTTATTAAAGCCGCTGAGAGCTCTGTCTTAACCGTTATTTCTGTTACGTGCATTATTCATAAAGAGGAAACGGTTACAACGGAGTTCATCGGTGTGTTATATTTAAATAAACAGCTTTATTACCAAATAGAAATCCATTAATTTACAGTTTAGAAATATTTAAAGAAATAATTGAAACTTTGTTGTTTTATTTTAAAATTTTAACTGGTACAATATACATAGATTTATACTGATATCTCAGCTGTTGTAAATATTATATCAGTTTGTTAGACTCCTAATAATAAGTTATGATTACGGACTAAAATTGTTGCTTTATATTTTTTCCAAAACACGCCTCTCTGAGAAAAACCTTAATTTTGAAAATATAATATGAAAAAAAACCCGCCCAAGAAATCACAAAAGAGAAATTATTATTATTATTATTTAAAAACCGGAAATGCCAAAAATTCACCATTTGCAAATATACATTCTTAAAAATACTTAAATAATATACCTGGCTATTACTAGTAATATCTGCTTATTTATATTGCTAACACCCCAAAAACTCACTAATTGGCACTTTTTATGATCATTTATTTGTGTGCGTGGTAGGTAAACTGGTCGCTGAGCCTATAACGACTTTGATATAAAACTTCGAAGCAACTTATAGAATTGTCCACTGTTTGAAGTGTCCACTGGCTGGGCGACCAATATTCAGTACTTGATTGCTCCTGAATTGGTAATGTGTTCTATGGTTGGTTTAAAGTATTCAATTTACATTTTTATAATTTATGTTGTCTTTTATAATATGTTTATTGTTTGTGTTGGTTAGCGCTACGAACAGCAATCAGTTATCCCCAGTGGAATAGTCAAAATAACATTATGTAATAAAATTATCCTGGCACTGAATAGAAAAATCAATTGATATATGTACTCCAATTACTTTGTTTTGTCAACTCCTAGACGCTGGACACAGGGAAATGTAATTAATTACTTGTTAAAGAGATTTCGATTGCCTCCGAAGTTAAAGCTCTCGACTAGCAACTCGGAGGTCGCGGGCTCAAATCACGGCATGAGCAAGAAAATTTCACAATTTATTTATTTAAAATAATATATTGGCGGCATGTTTCAGAATTGAAAATATTCATAACACTGCCCTGTTTTAAGACTGCCATTCAGAATTGAAACGTTTCTTGAAAGGGTTTTAGTCGGGTTTGGTAACCAGATCTGAATAGCCAGGTACCTACTAATTAATTATAATTCCTTATCTTTGTCACCACCGTCAGCCTTACAACATACCCCAAGTGGGGATGCCATAGTCTTATTGGTTCTAGACGGTTGGGAACAGTTGGGAATCTTGTGCGATATTCACATTTAAAAAAAATCGGACAGTTTAAAAAAAAAACAAATCAAGTTTTTTGCTGTAATACATTTATTTTCAAATGTCTTCCTAAACTTAAATATAAATTGGTTAGACAAAGGATTTTACCTTCCCTCTAAGGAACAAGAGTTATCCTCGCTGAAAGCTGATCGGGTAGGATCGACATTTATGTTGTATATTAGCCGCTGTAATGTCGCCCAATTTTAGGGAACTGCTTATATATTTGCGTATTTGTACTGTATTGTCATCGACAGCGAGTATGTCTGCCAGTTTTCAGTTCGATCGGATTCAGGTGGGTTAATTTTCTCTTCCAATATATGCATCATACCAATAACAAAGGTCAAATTCAAATAAATATTTATTTTTCGGAATAACTTTATTGAGTAAACCTCAAATTGTAATATTTAATTATTGAAGACAATATTAGCGATTTCTAAACGATAATCTGAAACAGAAAAATCAGAAAAGGATACGGTCACATCTAGGACTCAAACCCATGACCCTTGTCTTTCCGGGACACCTGGGTTCCTGGGTTTGAGTCCTAGATGTGACCGTATTCTTTTCTGATTTTTCTGTTTCAGATTATCGTTTAGAAATCGCTAATATTATCTTCAATAATTAAATATTACAATTTGAGGTTTACTCAATAAAGTTATTTCGAAAAATAAATATTCATTCTAGACTTGCAGAAAAGTCAATAGATATCGCACATTAAAAATAAAAAAATAAGATAGGTTTATCTAAAAAGACGCTGTCTAGATTGCATTTAGTTCGGGTTGAATCTTGCGATCATACATAAAGATAGTTGCCAGTAAAAATGTGCCGTTAAATAAACGAAGACAGTGTTGGTAGTTCTTATTCGAAGTATGACACAGTTAAAAGTGACCGAAGGGGATAGGGTCCTATTAGCTCAGTTGGTAGAGCGTTGTCCCGGAAAGACAAGGGTCCTGGGTGCGAGTCCTAGATGTGACCGTATCCTTTTCTGATTTTTTCTGTTTCAGATTATCATTTAGAAATCGCTAATATTGTCTTCAATAATCAAATAAATATATTTAAAAAGAAATAATTTCGGTATGTACTTGTCTGCTTGTTGGCGACAGATACTTCTGCCCACTATTAATTGAGGGAGACCTTTTGTCCTCTCCATCAGGACTATCTAAGAACATCGCCTTGCACCGCAGTGGGAGGGATGAATTCATACGTCTGTCACTCCGGATTAGTCAACACCCCTCATACCTTTTCCCTCCCAGCACTTCCTCCCCTTCTTTTTCTAAACAGACCCTCTATAGAGCATCTCCAAAGATGACATAGGCGTTTCGGAGATTTTTTTTCATCATTGCCTCCTTTATGGAGCTAATGTAAAAAAATGACAATTTCACCCGAGGTACGATAAATTTGACTGACACAGAAAAAGGTCAATGTTGTTGTATTTCTCGCGGTTTATTTCAACAATTTATATTCGTACGTATTATATATTTATTTATTAACACCCTTTTTAGGGGCTAATATATATGAAAAGTACAAATTATATATTAACATAGTAATATTTATTTTACCTAACTAAACTTTCTCAGTAACAATATTTTGTATTTGTTCAGTGATTAATTAAATATGCTACTGACTCGTTATAATTATTTCGCTCCATACGTATTCTGAACAATGAGGAATATATATGTTGTTGTTATTTCTGCACTGAAATATTCCGACTTTATTCTATTACTTAGTGGAATCCGAAAGCTTACTAATGAGACCACACGGACTATGAAATGCATCATTTATGTTGCAAATTTCCTAGTTAAAGTTATTTTCCTAGTTGATACAAACTTTTCTCAAAAGTTTCTTTTTGGATTCATGACGCTGAAAATCTACAAACGTATTCCGTAACAATAATAATGAGTAATAATTCAAAATGCATCAGAACGAACTTAATAACATCGCAATTAAAAAAAACAATACATCGGAAATGTGCTTTATCATAGCAAATATTATTTATTTTATTTATACCTGATTCAGAGAGTAGATGTGGTTTTTTGTGATATTTCACCCTCCATGCTAGGGTGATCCTGTGTTATGGCGGGTGAATTTTACAGTTTGCGGACATAGAATCTATATACTACTATAATAGAAATAAGAAAAATTACGTATAGCTAGTTATATAGATTACGATACGTCGGTCTCTCAAAATAAATTTTTTAGCATATTTTTTCTTTAACTTGGTTTGAATTACCATCTTATTGGTATCGACGTGTGTTAGATAACCAACAATTCTTGGTATTACCTCTTAATTAAAAAGATTACTTTATAAACTTAATTATATATTTCTAAATATTAATATTATCACAATTGTGTATGTGTTACGACTGTTTTTTTTTCAGTTTTTATAAACTTAATTATATATTTCTAAATATTAATATTATCACATTTGTGTATGTGTTACGACTGTTTTTTTTCAGTTTTTATAAACTTAATTATATATTTCTAAATATTAATATTATCACATTTGTGTATGTGTTACGACTGTTTTTTTTCAGTTTTTATAAACTTAATTATATATTTCTAAATATTAATATTATCACAATTGTGTATGTGTTACGACTGTTTTTTTTCAGTTTTTATAAACTTAATTATATATTTCTAAATATTAATATTATCACATTTGTGTATGTGTTACGACTGTTTTTTTTCAGTTTTTATAAACTTAATTATATATTTCTAAATATTAATATTATCACAATTGTGTATGTGTTACGACTGTTTTTTTTTCAGTTTTTATAAACTTAATTATATATTTCTAAATATTAATATTATCACATTTGTGTATGTGTTACGACTGTTTTTTTCAGTTTTATTATAAGTTGTTTAAGATCTGATTTATTATTATTATTAGCCTGAAACATATAAATACAAATTGAAAAAAATCTCCCGAGAAAAAATAAATACCGCCGACGGGAATTGAACCCGCTCCTTCTGACTACCGGTCAGATGCACGGAACCGCTGTGCTAGGTTAGCTTATTTTTAATATAATAAATTCTAGTATTTTATTCAAAAATCATAGCTTTTTGATTTTTTTTAACCTGAAATAACCAACTTTATGTTTGTGAAAAAGGTATTGTTAAATACTAGGTGGCGTCGAAATATATTATATCTTCACTTAATGGTGAAATATTTTGACTAATGATTAGTTATTAAAACTTACCAATAGTTACCTTTTTTATACTTACCTGTATACCCACTGACTTTATTAGTATTCAATGTAAGTCGTAAAAGGCGTTATTAAACAATAACTAAACAATGTACCCGCTGAATAATTTGAATGAATCAAATATTAATATATTTGGTTTGTTTAATCGGTCATTGAAAGAATATTCGTTTTCATAATTATATGTATTTTTAAATTAATTAAACATGGTTAATAAATGTATAGTTTTATCAAATACATTCACGAATCTCGTGGCGAGACGATTTCAGAGATATTTAATAATAAATTATCCAGAAGGTTTCCAAATTAAAAGAATTATTTTATATCTAATTCATAGTTTTAGCCATTTAACTTTGCAGTCGGTGGCGTCGCTAGGTAGGTTAACGGATTTGTATTTTAGGTTTAACGGATTTGAAAAAAAGTAAGATTGTCTTTTTTTTGTTGTCAGCCTCCAAAGTAAAGTATGTCAAGCTTTGAAGATATTTTAAACCTATTGTTCCTAAAATAACGGAAATATCGCGCCCCGTACAAAATTGCTTAAGGCAAAATGGCTTCATCAACATTGCAACCGTGTTGAAATAACCGCAGCGAGAAAATTGACTTTAAATATGGCCACTCCGCGAGCACTCTGAGATCCATTACATAAAGACCCTCGCTATCATGGCTGACAATACTGCTGAAAGACACATACGTATATTTATTGTATTTCTTCTTTAAAATGTAATAATTTCAAAATTTTGAGTTTTTGGTATAATTTTTTTTAATGTGTTTTGTATAACATAAATTTGTCAGTTTTTAATATTTCAGTACAAAAAACAAATAGATGTAATATCTGGGTGGGTAATAGGGTGGAGATTTTCCGGGAAAAAGTAACAAGTGTGCATTATCATAAAAAATAAACTCTTTAAAAATAAGGCAATTAAATAATTTAACAACTAAATAACCATCGCGACGTTTCGGCAGAAAGGAAGGATGGTAACACATCTCTGTATTGAAACATACTCCTTGCATAAACTATGTTTAAACTGTAATTCTATCTGTTGACATGACCCGACTAAGTCCGAAGTAACTATGCCTTCCTCGACTTTTCCTACGATTCACTTTTGCTTCATAATCAGTGTTTCCAATACATATCTCTCCATTCATCCGTTTTACTCGTCTAAACCATCTCGGCATCCCTTTCATATTCTTTTTAATTACACTTACATGTTGCATTCTTTTCGGATCTTCACTTCTGTTGCCGTTGATTTTATCACATTTTATGCAATGTATTTAGGTATGCCTCAGGGATATCATTTCTACAACAATCAGTCTTCTATGTCAATTCCATTTCTCACTGCCATACATCAAAGTAGATAGCATGCCTCATTGTGGTCTGACAACTTCTTATTAGCCAGTACTTCATTCTGTCATACATTAGTAGTATTTTCTGCATTCACTTTGTTTTAAAATTCCATCAACCTTTCCATCTCTCGTGAAAATACTTTTCAAACACGCAAACTACTCAATTTGCTTCAAGTATTTATCAAACAAATACTTGTATTGCACTGCGTTTACGTAGTCTTACTGTAATCAAAACTTTGAACTTACTTGCATTCATTAATAAATAATGTAATTTACTTACGTGACATTCATTTACACAGTCGATGGTGACTTTAATATGGACCTTGATGACGAATTTAGTGTATTATTTATGATTATCTTTCTAATACCGTACAAGAAATATATATAATATAATATACACAACAGTAACATGTTTATGTCAGATTTTGAGTTTTTGTTTTGATCTTGAATAATTAATGTTTTTTAACAACAGCGAAGTATCGCTAATAAAGTTTCGGAAATGCGATTGGTCAATGAAAGTAGTGGATGTGATACATTCAACCACAGTGAACTGAAATATTATAAGAAACAGTGGTCAATTCGTGTGTTAAAAAGGCAATACGGCCTCAAGTATTTATCGGCTCAGCCGAGATAGATCGCTTGCCTGCTTGCCAGTTACCAGGTGCTAAACGCAAAAAGTCAATAAAAATTAATATTCAACTAAAGAATAGCGAATAAAGCACAAAATGAACACTAAATGCAAAATCTGTGGGGTGATAATTAATGAATTGTTGGCATTCATCCAGTGCAAAGTTGTTTCTTTATATTGAGTATCAATTGTTACACTGACCTGCTAAAACAATTTTACAGATGAAGACCGTGCAAAACAAGCACTCACTCATTCATTCTTTAAACATATTACTGAATGACGCATTACAAGAAAAGGTGACCACCCCTAACGTAAAGATAGATATCCTTGACATCATCAAAATTATGAAGGAAACTGAAGTGAATACTCGCCGGCTTGACAAGCTACCGACCACCATTACACAGATGCAGCAAGCTGATATTGCCAGTATCCTACCGAGTTATGGCGATTATTAAAAATAAATGGAAATAATCAGAAAACAATTCACGCCACCAGCACCCGAACTGAAATCGTTCAATATCGACCAACCAGCCAACTCCACATCTTCTCCCGATACTGCAATAAAGTGATTCGAGAAAGATATTTCTATAATTCTGGGAAATAATGATCCCAATGAAGTCGATATAAATTCGATAAATGTTACGGAATTAAAAAAAAATCACAACTCAGTAAAAAGTACGCTGACGTGCTTAAGCATGTTAATATGAATAATAATACACAGGACTCACCCAACCGTGACCTGCGGCCAGAGATGTCCACCGCTACCCCACCGAAGCCCAAAATCGTCACCCAGCCCGCAAATAAATTACCCACTAAAATTAAAGCTTTACCCACTAAATTCCCGCACACGGCACTACCGCCCAACCCACAAAGATACAGCGATGCAGTTAGTAATGTTAGAAAACAGCGCTGTCGTTGAATTTCTAAATAGGATGTTGCGATAACAGCTTGGTTGCTATCCCAAAAACTGTACACTTATGTACATGCCTTCATGTTCCACTCGACGACCAAAAAAGATCAAATATACTCATTTCTGTAAAAGAAGCCAGACTTGGATTATACCATCGAAAAACTAATTACGAATTATGAACTATATGTTTCGTTTAAAATTGGGATTCCCGAAAACAGCTTTAATTTTTTCCTGGATCCCAAGATTTTGGTTTTTCACGGACAATAAACGCCGCGAATGTGACAAACTTAATCATATGAATCTTATCGACAGTAAATATGACGATGTTCTGAGATCGCAGAAGGTTTCGCAGACTATTTTCAATCAGTATTTAGCGACAAGGTTCTCAAACATGACATTTCCTTCATAGCTTCTTCATCATACAATACGTAACCTATACATATTTACAAAATTAACGAAGACAATATAGTTACCGCTTTTTACAAGCTAATACTAAAAGATTGTAAGCCACCTGTCATACTCAAAAGATACTCAAATTGTGTAATTCAACCTCTGAAGTACATTTTTAATTTTTAAATTCGTAATAATATCTTCAATATCCTAAAATGTGAAAACCTACAAAAGTCACACCTATACACAAAAAAGGAAAAGACATCAATCGACAATTATAGACCTATTGATGTCTTATCAGCACCCACAAAACTTTAAGAAACCATAGTTTATTCAAAAATATATAATCAAACCAAACGGATTTTGCCACACTCTATCACCTTCAACAAACCTTATGATTCTCACTACCTATATTAATAAGTCGTTAAAAAAATTGTAGATGTTGATATTATTTATACAGATCTCGAAAGAATTTGCAATGTCGAACACAATATTTTATAAAAGAACTGGGTGACATCAGATTCTCTTAAAACTCGCCAATCAACGGAGCGACTCAATTGATTAATGATCTGCATTAACTATCGACATTTTTAACGTCACTCAGGCAGTTTATCTATTGTCTATTTATCTTATCTTATTATCTTGTCACAAAATGTAAAAACTGTCTTCGTGACAATTTCGACTGCGTTTAAAAAAAAAAAATATATATATATTGAAATTAATTGCTTGGCATTATTATATACAATAAATAGTGTGTGTGCGCGTGATTAAAACCAAAAGTTAATATAATGCATTATCATCGTCAACGAGTTGATCTGCTGAGTTTCAGATCGATTGATCTTTCTAAAACCTTATTTAATTCATTCATTCATTGTTTCTTTCATTTATTTATTAATTCATTAAAAAAACAAAAACGAAATTCGAATAGAAGTATATTTAGTTTCATCGTTTTTTCCGATATGTATTTTTGTGGCACAAAACTGGTGTACTTTTAAAAAGCTTTTTTTTGACGTGTATAAATCCAGTTGATAACTCTTCCTGTGCATTTTTTCAGTATGTGATTCTGGCTGTATAATTCGTATCGCTGCCTACATGATATCAGAGTAAAACTGAATAATCAATAGAAGAGGCTTTACACAGAAGAGAAACTTCTGTATCTATCTCATCTTTGGAGCTCTAGACCAGAGGTGGCTGCCAAACTCAACAGTAAGGCGGAATTGCGATTTATGCAGGGACGGTCTCCGTGAACGAAGTTATGCTCTAGACTAGCACAGTTGCGGGTTCCAATTCCGGCGTGCGCAAGTAAATATTAATTGAATAATTTGTGTTATTTCCCGATTTATTCATTTAAAATAATATATAGTTTTATTATTAAGTGTCACCGTGGTGTAAAATCAACATTCAGAATTAAAACGATGCTATGCCTCGAAATGGCTTTAGCCGTGTTTGGTGACCAACTCTTAATAGCCAGGTACTTTTCCACCTTCCTCTTCTTTGTCTCTTTTACCTCCCTACTACCTCCAGCTTCAACAAATACCCCCATAGTTTCAGTTGGGACTCTTGTATGGTATTTACAAAAATCAGTTTTCTACTATCTGCAGCATCTGCCGAACCTGTAGTACAATACATCCAGTTTCTAAGAGGCTGAAGCTCATGTGTCTGAACTTTTTTGAAGATATGACATTTAACATAACGATAAGAATATTGAGTTTATAAGTATTTACATTCATAGTTTAAAGGTGGAAACGATATTATACCCTTTGCACACAGTTGTTGTGGATATATACACCCTAATAAGGAAATTTGCTTTTATAATGGCCAATGTTTTACAGATCATTCTATGACAGGGAAATTAGGTGACGAACTAGCTGTTTAGTTTTAACTTAATTTAAACTTACCAAATTAATGTGGGAGCATGTTGTTTAAATATATACAAGTATATATGGTATATAGCACGATAAAATTATTGTTACTCATTAAAGCGTCTATAATAGGCAAATTTTCGGATTGTTCATGTAAAAAAAAAACACTCTCCTTCAATACAGTTACACAATATTATAATAAACCACAATAACATAACACAAGCATCTTAAAGACGAACAAGTCAAGAATTCTTTTGCTTTTTAATGCGAGAAGACTTTTGACGGTAATACGGCAAAAGACGTCATGATTCGAACAATCAATCAAGGGCCATTTACAGCAAGCCGTTTTTGAAATCAATAATTATGAATTAAAATAATATATTTTTAGTACCATAATTATATTCAGAAAAATAAACTTTAAATGTTTCAAATATTGCTTACGGTATCCCTAGTCTGTGAAAATACCCTATTGCTCCTAAGCAATTTTGAAATTCTCATCTATGCTCATACTCATTAATTAGCAACTGCCATCCGTTCTTGTTTAAACATTGCTAGAGACACGCATTCATAGCTTTAATTTTTAAGAAATGTAGCATTAATTATTGAAAAAATAGCTTTTATAGCTTTAATTTTACGTTTTCATAGCGCTTAAAGCTAAATAGGATAACATCAAGGAATGAGAGTCGGCAAGAGGGGAAAAACAATTTAATTAGCAAAATCACTTGACACATGTCTATTGTATTATTATTGATTAAAACTCAATGTGGCACATGTTTCTAGTGTAGAGTTTGTCATGTTCGTTGTACGATCTGTCAATACAAGATTATGGCGACTAAAAAATCTTTCTGCGTCAACACTTTTCACAGGGGCCTGCACAGTCATCAGAGTTGCCTCAGCAAATTATCGGTGAACAACAGAGCTTTACAGCTAAAAGTAGCTGAATTATGTCTTATACAGTGACTCCATCCCTCACTTGTTCTACAAGCTGTCTTTGAAAATAGCTGTTACCTTCCAGGAATTTACTGTCATCAATAGGTTTGAATGTTCGTGCAAGCCTACTTTTACTTGCTAAAAGAATAGCGTCTGATCGCTGGACATTCACCTAAAATCGTAGAATTGAACATTTTACCTGCGAGTTCAAAAAATATATTAGAACTGTTGTCTTGACGGTTCAGCATATGAGATGCCAGTTTCACAGGACTATTCTGACAACTCTCTCTTATTTGGGTTAAGACAACCTGGTTCTTTACTTCCTGCACAGCCTTTAAGGTTCGCTAAATTCCATTTGTCGCTTTAATTCGCAAAAATATCGTTAATACTATGAATGGATATCTCTAGACTTTGCCATCTATGCTCAGACTCATCAGCAATTGGTATTTATAATTTTAAATCGAATTTAAATAAAAAAAATCATAATTTTGTTTACACGTTGACATATTGCCAGTTTCCATTCAAGCGGTTCAGTGGATGTAATGTTATGTTATAATCTCTATCATCCATTCATTTATCGTGACTCGACACAGGAATTCTGATTACTAAAACTAAACGACCTTATAAAGACGTAATATTTACAACAATAAAAAACTATTTCGAAGGCGATTAATTTCTGCCTTGCTGACATGAGTTGTTCGCCGATATTGATGTGAGCCGAACCGACATTATTTGTACGAAAGAATAAGGTAGGCGACACATTACTCTATAAGCATCATGGGTTGGTCTATTTTAGCACATTTTTATTTTGTTGAAGTGAAACTTCTTTACGCGCGTCATGCAATTTCGAGGACCGGAGTAAAACCGACTCATGACCGAAACGAAAATGCGGGTACCCCCACCACCGATTAAAGTTCATTTGATCTAGTCAAAGTTTTGAAGTAACATATAAATGCTTCTTAGCTCATCCCGACAACTGGCGTTGGTGGTGTAATGGTCAGCATAGTTGCCTTCCAAGCAGTTGATCCGAGTTCGATTCTCGGCCATCGCACATTATTTTTTTGTTTTTAACGCCTTTTTCATTCAATATCTTATTTTTTAGTAGGTCAGAACATTTTTTAAAAGAAAATAATATTGCAAAATAATAAAAACACTTATTTTATTTTTTTTTTTTATTTATTTATTCGAGACACAAACAGGATATTTATAAAAACATTAATAATGGATTACAAAATAAAAAAGTACAATTATAAATATCCCTAGACTAATGTGTCTGCAGCAATCACATTTGCACATTCACATAAGCAAACATGTAAAATAATGACAGTATTTAAATACAAAACTTAAAACTTAATTACAAAGATTTAAGCACATAATAAGTAGAAAAATTTAAAGAGTACATATTAAAAAAAATTCTAAACCACTAAACATTTTTTTTATTTATTTATTTTTCTTTTTTTTAAGTACAGAAATCGTGGAGATATTTCTTGAAACACGTTATATTATTTGCAAAAATATCTATGACAGTGTGTATTTTAGCAAGATCATTGTATGATCGAGACATTCTAGACATAGGATTAAAATATCCAGTGTTATTGGCAAAAATTTCGGTCCAAAATATGTTCATATTTCTAGTATATTTGGGCCTGGCGTAAAAATTGATTTGATTGACTAAGTTACTATTAACACGATTATTCACAATTTTGTAAAGCATTAAGAGGTCATTTATATTTCGTCTTTTAACTAAACTCTCTAATTTGAAATATGTAAGTCTTTGTTCATACCCATTTAGAAGATGGTAGACACCTGATCGATAAGACAAAATCCGTGTAAATTTTCTTTGGACAGATTCAAGTCTGGATACTTGTGTAATGTAATGTGGATTCCAGACTGTTGACCCGTACTCAAGAACACTGCGGATTAACGAATTGAATAGAATTATTAGGCTATTAGAGTTCTTGAACAGTTTAGTTGATCTTACAATAAAACCTAGTACTTTATTTGATTTATTTACAATGTATTCTATGTGTTGGTTGAACGTTAGTTTGTTGTCGAATATAATTCCTAAATCTTTGATCGATTCAACTGTTTCCAGATTGTGACCACATATGCTATATGAGTATAGAGTTTTGTTGGTGTTCTTGGTGAAATTTATAACTTTGCACTTAGCTATATTCAATTCCATTTCATTGTCAATACACCAGGCAGATAATGTGTTAAGGTCTTGTTGTAAGAGTTCACAATCTTCCATAGATTTAATTGCTTTATATATCTTGAGGTCGTCAGCGTATAGAGAAAAATTACAGTGGAGTTTACATGTAAGGTCGTTGATGAAGATTAAGAAAAGCAAGGGTCCAAGGTGTGATCCTTGTGGAACGCCCGACGTGACTAAAATTGGGGAAGAGTTAAAACCGTTAACAGTAACCAATTGACTTCTATTTGATAAATATGATTCTAACCAACGAAGCAGATTTCCGTGTATGCCGATTTTATCCAGTTTATTCATTAAGATAGGGTGACTAACTTTGTCGAAAGCCTTACTGAAATCGCTGTATACGGCATCTACTTGTGTTTTTTTATTCATTGATTTACACAGAAATTCCATATACTCGATTAAATTAGTGTTTGTGGATCGTTTAGCTACAAAGCCATGTTGAAAAGGGCTAAGTATGTGTGTTACATGATTAAATATTTCTTTATATACAATGGACTCAAATATTTTGCCAAAACAAGATAAAAGGCTGATAGGACGGTAGTTCTTTACATCGTTTTTACTGCCAGACTTATGGATCGGAATGACGTGGGCAACTTTCCACAGATCTGGAAATACCCCTTCGTTCAGACTTTTGACAAATAATTTGTGTAAAGGTGCTGCAAGTTGATCTGCACAATTTCGAATGAATAGTGGAGGAATACCATCTGGACCGGAACCTTTATTGATATCGAGAGTGTTCAACTTCACCTTGACCTCGTCTAGGGTTATTTTGATATGAGATAGTGGATAATTATAGAGTGGGAAAGAATGTTTAGAGTCACTTTTAGAATTAGATGGTGAGCTAAATACAGAAGAGAAGTAAGTAGAAAAGAGTTCGCATGTTTCTTTGCCATTTGTTGCTGATTTGTCGTGGAGATGCATGATTTTTGGGAGAGAATTAGAAACTCTTTTCGATTTAATGAGGGTTGACAGATTTTTGATACTGTTAGGGAGAGAATTTTCTATGGAATCTACATAGGCTTTAAGGCAGGAACGTATGGATAATTTTACTCTAGCCCTCAAGATGGAAAAACTGTCATAGTCACATTGATTTTTGTATTTTTTCCACTTTTTTCTAAACTTTTCTTTTTCTCTGAGTTGGTGGATCAAAGCACTGCTGAACCAAATTGGAAACCTTTTGTTGCTGTTTCTTAAGCGCGGAGTATGTTTTTCAATTGATAGCCATAATAGGTTATAAAAATGTAGTAGGGAGTCATTACAATTCAGAGTATTAAGATCGTTCCAGTTATTTAGTGATAGCATTTCATTGCATTTAGTGTAGTCCGTTTTATTGAAGTTATATTTGATGTGATCTGGGTTGGTGGGTAGGAGTCTGTATTTAGACATTAGAAACTCGAATTCAATGGGAGGATGATAGGAGTCAACTTTAGATAGCACATGTGAAGCAATTTGAATTTCAAGGTGATTGTTGGAAAACACTAAATCTAAAATTCGATCTATATTATTAGAGACGTGATTGAACTGATTAAGTCCAGTCAAATTTTGAAATTCTAGTAGGGATATTGATTTTTGGCTATTATATATGACTGGTCTGGTGTGAATTTCATTGATATTTAGTGGGCATTGAATAGATGGTACATTAAAATCGCCCATTATTATTGTTATATCCTCTGATGATAAATTATTATATGTTGTTTGACACTTTTCGAAAAAATCTCTGAGATTTTCGATTGGAATATCTGGAGGCAAATACGCCAATCATAAGTTGATGGTTTGCCTAGATGTTTCATACAATTTAAATTTAATCCATAAATCTTCTGTAAATTTTGAGTTGTGTGTTGGGACTGTGATAGATGTCATTTCTTTTTTTATGGCTATTAGAACTCCACCACCTGATTTTTTAAAAGAACTCGATGTGTCCCTATCTCGTCTGTAAATATTATATCGATCATCTACTATTTCATGGTCATAGATTAAGGAGTCTAACCATGTTTCTGTAAGACAAATTAAATCATAATTGCAACTGAGCACTTCGCAGTGCAAATCATTTAATTTGCTTTTTAAACCACGTACATTTTGATAGTAAAATGTTATTGCCGTTTTGCTAGAATGCATTTTGAAAGTATATAATTAAGCATTACTAAATATGTATTTTTGTAAAATTGATGTGAAAATAATTTATGTGTTATTAAGTAATTATGCTTTGAAAGGGGGCAATTTTGAACATGAGAATATTTTGTTTGTTTGTGGTAAGTGATTTTGTCTATGGTATCAGATATTGACAGAACTAGGTTAAGAAGTTCATTTATGATTAGGTTAATTGATTGTAAACATAACATTTGTGTCGTAATAGCACAATTACTTGCAATGATGTGTAATAGTTTTTTGTACTTAGCAGGTTGTAATAATTCATGAGAGTAGTGACAGATCGTGTGAATCGTGTTTTTTAGTGACTTTGTACAGTAATTAAATAATGTTAGATTCATATATTTCCTAAAGGGCCGGTTGATCTGGTAGAATGTGCATCTTGTGTTGACTTCAATGTTGATAGCCTGTTGACATCCTCTTGGTCAGCAATTAGGATTATGGGGGTTGAATCGCTTATACGAGTAAATATTTTGCAGTTTCTTACCCAACAATAGCGAATTTTACCGGCTATTTTTATGTCGCGACATTGTTTCAGCAGATGTTGGTTTTTTGGGGTTAGATGGTCGTTGATGTATATTTTACCGGCACCAGGGAGCTGTAATTCAGAAGCGAGCATCCCTTTCCTCTTCCTTATTGCAGCTATAAGTTCATCCTTGAGGTCATCATCTCACTGTGATAAAACATTACTCCGCTAGAGCGCGCTTTGCGTTATTGTGTTGGATTAAAATTATTATCTAATCCGTATATTATGATAATTGTATTACATTTATTTAATTAATTTATTTATTTTGATAATATGTAATAATTTACAGAAAAAAAAATTAAAACTATCTCCCTCTGATAAAATATCCGTTCGCTAGAGCGCACTACGCGATCTTGTGTGGGATTCTATTTCTGTACATTGTACATTATTTTTAAAAATATATTATATTTTGGGTGTGATGTAGGTAACATTATAAAACATAACAAGCTCTCATATTTTCAGAACCTACATAATATAATCAATTTATGCGGCTTTGCTTACAGTTGGTGCTCAGCGTGGTTGGCTTTCAATCAGTTAAGCGAGGTTCGATTCTCGGCTGTGGCATTTTTGAAGTGAAACCTTGTTGAGGTGGGGGAGCCGCTCACGAACGTTCTCTCTCTTCTCTTCTTTCCTCTCTCTCAGACACCAGCGAACTGCGCCACGCCAAGCATCAGCTGAAACTAGAAGTTTCACTTCTGTCTTGCGTAGGCTTGACACACCCACTTTTTTTATTTTATTGCAGAAACAAACAGTAGATAATTACATAGAGGACAATAGTTACAAAGTAATACAAGTTAATACAATATTTGGTACCAATGACATATATTATACATACAAGTTAAGTTAAGTTAGTTAGTATGCTAGGGAAGGAGAGAGGTGTGTGTGAGTGTTTGTGTGTGAGGGTGTGTGCATGTGTGTGTGGATGTGTGTGTTATGTATGTGAATTAAGTGTAGAGCAATAATGTCTGAAAATTTATTTCTTATGGGATAGGGCGTATAACATCAGCAGACAATTCACAAGATGCAATTTTTCTACGAACTGGTAAAAAGTTGACGCAAAGCCGGATTCCTTGGATATAGTGCACTGTTCTAATTCTACTCATAAAAAAGCCCTATAATATTATTCCTATGGGGAATGTATTGTGAAAGACATGGTGAAATATTAAAAGCCATGGAGCTTGTGTCAGACGAGCTTAATGTTTTACGAATTACTATAACAAATTTATAATTAACACGGAATGTACCTACCTTTAAAGCGTTCATGCTCAAGATTTTTGACTATCCGAAAACATTGAGACTGTAAATAGCATCCCTACTTTTTTATGTGTGTAAATGTAGAGAAAAGAAAGAGATATGCATGAAAAAGTGGCGATCTACATCCTTAATACTTTAACGAAAGTTTTTCCATGGCGTATTTTCTTCACGTCTGTCACCAGCATGAGAGTTTTTTTCTGCGAAATATGAACTTTCTAACGAGGTGGAATATAATAAAATATTAAACTCATACAAATTTTAGCACTTTTTGCATTAGCCGTAATTCTAAAAAAAGCTAATTATCGGTATTGAGACGGTCAACTGTTATTTCTTCGACAAAGAGTAGCGGGATGTTACGCTGGAACTCAGAGACCATCCCTATGCAAATCACTTATTTTTTATTTTATTTATTTGCCTTATAAACTATCTTTGTTAATTCATATTTATTGCCAGGTATCTAAAATCCAAAATACTATATGTACACATAATAATATATGTATATTTTTAATTATAATTACTTTTACCTGTTTGTGAACCCGGCAGAAAATATGTTCTAATTTGAATATATTCAAATACCTACCCTCACGCATTTTGCTATTAAATAGCTGGTAAAGTTATTTCATATTATTGCGACAGTTTCTGATATATTACCTTTCCACACATATATTTTAACATACCACAAAACCTACAAATATAACAAAGCTTCACTTCATAGAATATTTGAAATTCTTTACCTTATTACTCACATTACCTAATATTTTTAATAAAAATATGCTACTAATGTATTAATAAAAAAATAATGAAAAATTAATAGAGACCAATAGCTCAACATCGTTACACATGTTTTTCACTGAATTCCGAAAATTGGCAAAATTAGACAAAAATCGTCAATCAAACAATCGTCAATCCACCGACTCAAAATTACATCCAAATATTATCTACTGTAATATTACAGGAGTCGTCAAAACATATTAACATACGGCCCAATCAAATCAAAATACATACCTACCCACTATTAGATTTCAATGACTATAATTGAATAAAAAAAAATTGACACTTGTAGGTAGAAATGTATCGAAACTCGATTGCATTTTGAACTCTAATTACGGAATCACTACCATGGCTACTTTTACATATCCGCAAAGAGACACAATGCCTAAATATTTTTATAAAACACCGAAAAACTGTGAATCCACGAGCATCTTATTTAATTATGCCCATTCGTAATGGTCCAGCAAAACGGACAACTGTTACAAAATACGCCGAGCTTTAAATGAGCAATTGCCACATTATGTAGACAATATCATATTTCAATGGAAAAAGTTTTATGAAATTAGTTTTTTAATAGATAACATATCCCACGGTTCCTGTGGAGCTACCAAAACAATGTCTGAGAATAAGATAACAAATAACATTTTCCCAGTGGGATAACTGAATGCTTCAATGTAATACTAGTACCTAGGTCAAACGTAAATAAAATGAAACTCTATTTTTGAACGGAAACGTCAACATAATAATATATAGGTATTCTTCTTATGTTTTAGTACTTCGCTTGTAAATCTTTAACGCGCTCTTGTTTGATATACATTATGTAGTTCGATTTTTCTGCCACTATTTTTTAAGACATAGGAATCTAAATATATTTAAAGAATAGTAGTGGCAAATTAGTCGAACATTATTTATTTTGTTTACAATGTTTTACCAATATCGGTGTTAAAATATTATGTGTAGTAAAAAATTGTTTTCCTGTATTTGATGTTATATTCCCTCCGCACTTTCAATGTTTATTGTCGCATTATTTAATGTTTCACTGCTTTATATTGAACCTTTGCACGTTATCAAGTGATAATTATTTTTGAATCGGACCTACTCGTACATAAAAAATATATTCGGAAAACTACAGTTTTAAACATTTTAAAATACAAATAATTGTACACAAAGGTTTAAAAGCAGTTTTTGCATTCAATGTTGTATAAAAATTATTTTCATGACTACCGATATAAGTTTACAATAAATAGTAATAAAAAAGAGAAAATATTTAACATATTAAATAATAACTACCTCTTTGTGGACTTTGATTTACGACTGTCCATTTATTTATTTATTTTCATATCGTCACAAGAATGCAATATCGTTGTAACATGCAAGAAAAATAACATTGATGTCAAAACACTTACCTACTCACTCGAGCAATAGAAGCCAAATATATATATATATACAGTTACCTTATCAATTAATACTATTCCTCAAACTATTCAAGGTCTGAAGCCAATGAACCTACTGAGATTTTACCTTTTATCCCATAATTATAACTTTAAGAATTTTGTCATTGTGGCACTCGATCGCACAAAACGTTTTTGCAAAGTGGAAAAATATGCCAAAAATCGCTAGACTGACTACTTAAATTTTGATTAAAAAACTTAACTGTCAAATCAAATATTATGAACGATTCATAGAATCAGAGGACATAAAGGGGGGTAATTCAATGTACGCTGTGAGATTGAAACTGCTAGTTCAGTTAAGATAGGTTTTGTCAGCTATAACAGTATTGCTTTCCAGTGACAATATTATATGTATCACCAATCGTTGCTTTATTTGTGAATGTTATTATATGAAACCGCAATAAATGCATTTCAATGTTGCTGAATAAAACACTTGCTTTTGTATTTCTGCAATTGGTTATTATATACCTTCCTCTTCCTACCCTTCAAACCTTAACTATGCAATAACATTAAAGTAATCCAGGTGTAACCAGTAGGTACTTTTTATTAAATCCGGAGAGTATTTTAATTTTAATCCTGCGCTCGTTTTAGAGCCTCTTCTTTACTTTCACCCACTTTGATGGTTATTGCATAATTTATTAAAAGTGCAGATATATGACACATCACTTCCCCGCCGAGTGTTGCAGCTTTTGGAAGTAATTGTAAGTATTTTTAACGGTTTTTCGTAAAATGTCCTTTGTTGATTTATATTTATTTTATCTTTTATGAAACACCTTTCTTGTTATAATCAAAAAGAAATAGTATAAAAAAAGAGAAAGTTCTAATAAACTACTTTATTTTAGTTTGTCGATGGGTGCTTTTTATATTGAAAAACTTAGTTTAATGAGAAAGTTCAAGTTAGATTAAAATATGTGTATTATATATTTAATATTATATATGCATTGTATAACCTTTAGGTATATTATGTCCATGCACATAAACAAACATTCCACATATACATTATACGCATACACATACACACCAGTGGCGGTCCGTGACTTTTAAGTGAGCTAGAGTGGTAAGATTAAAAAAAATCGATATTACTGATGTTATGTAGCTGAAAATATACCGGTGTATTTTAAAAAAAAATTTGTACGAAGATTTTTCGGAAAAGCAGCACCCCCTAACTGAAACATCTGCGTACAAAAAATATTATTCTAGAATAATTTTTTTTTATTGATACATTAGAATATTTTCTTTTATAAAATATGATTTGGTAATGTGAGCCTCATTGAGTGCTTCACCCGTGCTGAAGCCCGCATTAAACAATTTTATGTGAAAAATGTAATATTAACTAACATTAATGTAGTAGGTATGTTTCAATTTCACTACTCTTGCTCACTGAAAAGTCACGGATCGCCAATGATACACATAAATAATTATACTAAAATAATAATATTAAATAAAATAAAAAGGGTTTTTTTAAATCAACCAAGAAATATGTAGGTTTGACAAAAATAATATGCAACAATCATTAAAAAATACATACTCGAATATATTAAGAAAAAAAGCCTAAGCAGACTAAACTTACTTACAGGTACATATACATTTTTAACATATATATATGCAGATGGAAATAGTTTGTATTAGAGTTAAATAGTGAAATATATAGGAAAATATCAGGAATTGAAACATTTTTAATTTTTGAAAAACATTTGTTGTCAATGCTAATTTTATTTGCAACCACTAGTTTGTAGAAAAGAATAAGAGATGTCGTTAAAAATTACTATTTTTGCCTGAGCGGAAAAAACAAAGAATGTCAATGCCATACTGGTAAAGAAGAAGAATTGTCCGAATTCACACCAACGATGTTGAGGTAAGAAAACTTTTTCAAGAATTGCATTCATTAATACATTCATGAAAAATTTAAAAATATGTATTTAAAAAGTAATGAATATTCAACATTTTTCACTCCTCATCACTTACTGAGATGTTCTGGGCTATATCATTATTCCTCCTGTCTTTGTTGAGGTTCCTTGTTAATGAGGACTGTAATGGGACGAAACCGCACGAGCTCGAATTTTTTCTCGATTTCACCTGATAATATCAAATCAAAATATCAAATAAAATACATATTTAATAAAAAAATATCAAATATAATACATATTTAATAAAAAAATATCAAATATAATACCTACATATTCGCGCCTACCTAAAATATGAAATTTACAACATGAAATTTACAAATAGCGTGGTAAATTATTTACCAAATTTATATAGGTAATAATAATAATAACATATTTAATTAAAAAAATTATCGAAAATTGAAAAAATGTGAAAGAATGCTTAAATTTAACGTACGAGTGCAAAATATTTTACACGAGAGGCATTCTTATTTTGCAAGGACGTTAAGTTTTTAGAAAAAATTCTTGCGATTGTTTGTTAAATAATCCAAGCTGCGTGCTAAAGAAAATATATCGCTGGTTTGTTGTTCAAATAATTAACAACTTGCTGCATTTTATGCATTGGGTAATCGACTCATTATGCAGTTTTATATTAAAATATGCCGCAACACGGCCCCTACTTGAGGATTTTTTTCAGCAATAATTGTATACCTTAACATCACTTAAAAAACCATGTACTTCGCGTGAGTAGGAACTACGATGTACTTGATTGTCACGAACATAATTTAGCTAGAAAGTAAATACTTACGAGTCACATAACGTCGTATTTCATATATTTTATATTTATGAAAATATGAAATCGCTTTCATATTTCGATTTATTGATCATTTACTTGGTTGCGTCATCCAGGGAAGGTTCCGCTAATAACATATTTTTTGTACAAAAATAACACGGAAAATGTGAAAAACAACAAAAGTAGGTAGGTAGGTTGATAGGGAAATTGAAAAAAGAAAATGATAAAATAAATGAAAACATATTGACGAGTGGTGGTTATTTAAAATTTTATTATTTTTTTACAAAAACAAACATTTATTTAAAAATCTATATTGTTTAAAAAACATTATTACTTAATAAACTTGCACAGATTAAGCACAGTTTTTGACATTTAAATAAATTGGCTAAAAGTTTCTATTTTATGAACTTCCAATGGAAGCCTATTTTATATGTAGGTATATGGAGCAACACGAAAAAAATTACAAAGTTTATTATGCCCAATCACTGAGGGGCTAATAAGAACCCCATTCGAAAGTAGTCTCTTCTACTCATCATTCTGTTATTTTCATCAGAATCAGTTATATTTTATTTTATTTTTTACTGTAACTTAATAAGTAAAATATTAAATTATAATATTTAATTATTGATACAATAAGCGATTTTAGCGATTTATGTCCTGGGTTCAAGTCATAGATGTAACCGCATCTTTTTCTGTTACAAATTTTTGTTTAAAAATCGCTAATATTGTCTTCAATAATTATTTATATTTTTCATTGAGTCACTTCGTTGATGCCCGTTAGGCAACCAAAATCATTTTCCATTGTATTCGCCATGCCAACATAAGTTTTTTTAAAAGCTGATTTTTCACTGTGGGTTAATAATGAATAATGACTGAATAGGAAAAATAGGACAGATATCGACATTGGAATAAGACATTCATTTAAGAAAGCATATTAGTTTTCTCGTGGAAATTACATTTGAAGAGAATGAGGATATGCACAAATTGTAATTTAAACAAGAACTTTAGATATGATGTTCACTTTCTCAGAACTTTTAAATTTAAACCTTAAACTATAAATTGATAGCTTATTCATTCACTGGCCGAAGTATGAGCCGTTTATCTCTGACTGCTGGCTCCTATTATAGGCAATATACGTAGCACCATCTGCGAACAAACTACAAGATTAACTTATTCCTCTTCTTTAAAATAATAAAATAAAACAATGTACTAGGCGTGTAGGTAGGTAACTAAATTCAATTTTTTTAACTGAACCAGAAAAAACTCTCTCCCTAGGATTTTTTAAGTGGCTGTTTTAAAAATTGAGTGACTTGCCATAAAGCTCCGATAAATGATAAGTAGCTGTTACTCTTTTAGCACATTGAGTTATTATTGATGTACAGTTCAAACGTAAATCAAACGCACATACATGATTGAATTATTTCTTTAACATAATCTGACGGTCAACAACTCAGTTTTGGAACAAATTAGAGGGAATTATCCTTTCTTCAATATCACGAATTTATTCCTGATTATACATTTTGTTCAAGAAAAATGTTAATTTTGTGAAGCACAGAACTTTAGAGATAGTAAATACATTTAAAAAATTCTGGAGGCCTTTTTTTTAGAAATTATGTATTAAAAATTTCACACATAATTGAAGTTTTGTGCTATGTCTACTTTTTGAGCTTTGTTGCAAAAACAGAAGGCAGATGGTTATAAAAATCTGTCTTGAACTGAAAAAACAAACGTTTTGCATTGAATCCACAGAGTTTATTAAAAAGGTAAAAAGTGATCATTTCATTTACTTTCGATATTTTGTAAACAACAGCTGCGGTACAAAAATACCGCGGTTGGCGATATGTTATGACAACGGTGCCCTATTTTAGCGACCTTTCATGTTTTGACGAATCTCGTTGGATTATTCAACGAAAGCATGTTGGGCCAAGTAAAATATTATGTCAATATTGATTCCGTTTCCCAGCTTAATAAAACTTACCTTGTAGTTTCAAAGTTTTCTGTAATAAAGAGACCTTAAGTACAATGTGTAGCCATTGTTATTTTTCTTTATAGCGCTCATTGGATATTTACTTATATTAATGTAACGAGTTTCAACAATTTTGAAATTCTATTCCGGTAGAACGCTAAGCGACTTGAAAATACTGTTGAGAAGATATAGTTTCTTGTCTGTATATAATTTTGTTTTGATTTATATCTGAAATTCTTAAGTAATACATTTTATAATTATTTTTATATGATGCTTCCCAGTAAGTATTCGAGGATTTATACACAACTGGAATTTTTTATTTATTTTATCAGCTTTTTAAGAAACTTGAGTATACTCAAAAAATATATCCTTTCGTCAACGATTTTTATTCAATGAACCTACGAGTTCAGTACCTAACTCATAACGTCGTCTGATCTAGCGGAGTTATATAGGTATTGTTAAAGTAAACTTAGCTTAAAACTATACCGCTATTGGAACTCCTCATCTCCCAAAAATGCTAGTTTTGTATTATGAAATGTCCATATGCCCAATTCCAATTAAATTTAGTTTTGCAGAAAGCATCAAAAATTTTATAGCGAAAAAAACATATTGAATGTGTTAAATAAAACATATTTACTAGAAAACAGCCAAAGTCAATTGGTGATTTCAGAAATATACCTACCATTCGAACAGTTACATTTTTCCATCAACAGAAAACATTCACGGCACTTGTAATTACATATATTATATTTAGGGTTATTTGTAGCTCTAGCTGTTTTCTGCATAATGCATATAGTAAGGTCATTCAGTTGATTCCTTGGCTTATTTTCATTCATATGTATTATTAAAATAAAAGCCATACAAAAGTTATAGGAAATTCGTACATATATAGTATTCATATTTTT
The DNA here is from genome assembly GCF_061612785.1 of Hesperophylax consimilis. Taxonomy (NCBI): domain Eukaryota; kingdom Metazoa; phylum Arthropoda; class Insecta; order Trichoptera; family Limnephilidae; genus Hesperophylax; species Hesperophylax consimilis. The sequence continues at coordinate 7,261,013 of NC_142866.1, forward strand.
TTAAAGTAAAAAACATTCTACGTGCTGTGTAGTTTTGATTATTATTATTACTCTCTTTGAGTTTTAGTGGCTGGCTGCTTTCTGCATAATGACTGGATCTAATACTGCTGATTATGCTGTATCTTAACATACCTACAGCAATCCTTTATCTCGGCTTTCTCTCAGTTACCTACCAGTTATTAATTGCAACAAATTACGTCCGTTTTCCACGATACTATCAGTTTACCCCCTTAATTTAACCTAACTCACCAGTAGCATCGAAGAAAAACAAGCAAAATATCTACACATCCAATAAAAGTGGGATGATTTGGTTGACATCAGTGATGCTATCGTGGCACTATTTTTAAATTTTTATTAGCGTTAATACGCAATTCTTACTTATAGAATGTATCTTTGCTATACCCCGTCTCCACGTCCAACTGTTGTGATAACACTCCACTAAGCCTTACCTCCAATTTAATCTTAGAGATAAAGATATAGACCGGTCGGTAGCTGAGTTGACATTGTGTTCAATTCCTCCTATAAATTGATAAAATACAAAATACAAAAAAAATAATCAAAAAAGAAATGGTCATTTGTAAGTAGGCTGGTACCTCTCTGGTAACTCACCTCCTAATAAGCCTAATTAACTTTTGCTGAATTTTGTGCGGGGGCTGGTTTTGCCCAAAGGCAACTTAAGTTCAGATAGGTTGAGGGTTAATCATCTACAACACTGCTATAGTGGTAGAGCGTTTTCATATTATTTAGAATGTTGCTCATATTTTCACCCTTGTGTACTTTATTTCCTTAAAGCTGAAGCTACAGTACACAGCGCATCTACGAGATTGTGTTATAACAATAGCGTTAACATTCTGTATTTTAGTTCTAAATCGCAAACGGATGCCTCATTTAGTCAACGTTATTGAATACTTTGTTATTGAATCATGCTAACATGCAGTAATATTGTAAAACTGTACATACAGTGCACACCGTGTCTACAAGAGTATGTTATAACAATAGCCTAAGCATTCTATATTTGAGTTCTAAATCGCAAAAGAATACCTCACTTAGTCTACGCAATACTATATACTATTGTAAATACTGTAAAGATATACCTACAGTACACAGCGTATGTACAAGATTATGTTATAACAATAGCCTAATAATTCTGTATTTGAGTTCTTAATCGGAAACGGATGCCTCACTTAGTCTACGTTATTGAATACTCTGTTATTGAATCATGCTAACATGCAGTAATATTGTATTCAGCTGTCAGTGATTGTCAGACTAAGATAAGGGAGAGACTACACAAATGCTAATTTGCCTCCAATGCCAGCGCGAAGACTTATTATGCACTGGAATGACATCCACCAGTAGCCGAGAATCCGCACGCTTTAGCAGCAGATGTATTACACGGGCCGATCCGTTGTTAGATATTACAAATTACAGTTATTCCAATATTTATGTTCAGCAATTTTATAAAATAATTTGATTCTATGAGTGAGCCACGCCCATTATGGTTAGAATCCGCGCACAGAGACAATTATCGCAGGCATGCAAACGTGCTTAATTTTCTATTTCCTCGGTCAAATTGTGTTTTGTTTCGGCGTTCGGAAAAAGAGGTGAGTCGTATAAGCGTATAAGTAATTTTTGTGTGATTTGATTTAAGTGTCGGGCTCCTCATTCCGGTTACCTTGTAATTAGGTACATTATTTCTCTGCGCCAGTCCAGTCACCGTTTTAAAGGTGTGCATGTCGTGTTGCGTGAGTGGTGTCAATTAAAATCGCAAAGTCTGCTATGTTCTTTACCATAGAAACTCTTTTTCTGTTATGTTCTGGATAAGTTTCAGCAAACGGTAGGTGAAATCAATTTTCGTTACTATTTTTTTAATCAAATTATTGTTTTTTATGAACCTTTTCTCGCGAAGCAATCATTTAACATCAAGCGTATCATTTAACCATTCCCCAGATTTATTAAATTTCTTCTCTTACTTTATTAAATTTTATTATTCTCTTACTTCGTGGAGTTAGGCAGGTGGAATTCGTTCTATCCAGAGGCGTGCATTGAAATAATTGTGAGTTGTGCTTTATCATGCTAACTAAATATTTGAATTTGTTTATTTCCGAATAAATATTCTAATAGCTAACACGCCATTACTGATTTTTTGTATTTGTTTGTTTGATATATAGTAAGTCAATTTATAAACAATAAAGTTGTTGGAACGGATTTTGAACAATTCAATTATACACTGAAGATTGTGAAGAGATATTAAGGGGACGAAGATTGGAATAATATTTCTGGGGCGACAGGAATAAGGTAACTAGTCAAGAAGAAAGCAAAAAGTACTATAGATTGTATCGTGTAGTAATCAAAAATATCAAAATATTTATGTTTTCTATTTGTTAGGTATTCTTGCCGAATATAATCGGTGTATTGCCGCAAATCGACAATGTACAAGTTGAATAAAACCTTATTTAAAATAGTTCAAAGTTAAAAAAAATAATTACGCTGATATTTAAGTTTTCAAAGTCTATGTTTACAAACCGTTGTTCACAATTATTACTAACAAGAAGCAACCGAAATATAGAAGGATGAATCGCCGTATAATGATTATAACGAAAAAAAATGTATTTTTCACAAGTTTTTGAAAAAAAACTTTTTTAGTGCACCGTAGGTAATTATTTTTTGATTCAAAGTGGTACATTCAGTATCGTCTTGAAATAATTTATTGTAATATCGTTGGCAATATTTAGAATTAAAAATATGCTTGAAATGACTCTTGCGGGATTTTTCGACCAGCTCTGACTAGCCAGGTACTTCTCCACCTTTGATGTATTTATTTCTTCCTCATCACACTCTTTCAGTCTCCTCCCAAAATTCCAAACATGGGGATGCAGAAGCTTTACTTGCCCTGAACAGTTAATAATCTTGTGCAGTAGGTACTAACATACACATTATGCGTATTTTTAAGCATGTCCATACGAACATTGTTTAATTTGATCCTTATTACTTTTTCGAAAAGCTTTTTGAGATAACATGCAAGTCGGGAAAACATCGTACAGTCACCGCACGCCATTGGTAGCCAGGTAACTAATCCAGAACTCATAAAAGTTGATGTTCATTTTTGAGTACCGACCGTATTATCGTTTTCCAAATACGCCATGTTTAATTTTCTTGATGGTTTTCCCCACTAGAACTCACAACTGATATTAGGAAAAAAAGTCTAACCTACCATATAGTATTACGTAAATAAGAAATAAGTTTATTTTCCTACCATAATAATGTTTGCTTGAGTATTTTACCGAACATGAAAGCATAATACGGTTTCGATACTCGCGATATCATTAGTTACACCATATTACTTTTTCGGTCGATTATTTACTTAGCATTGGTAAGTAAAATTATGATTCATGGCAAATAATGTTATTGTTTTTTCGTAAGAATCCACATAGTAATTAATGTATAAAAAATCGGCATCTGAAATTCCGAATATACTTTAAACTGATTTATCTATCGAAAACAAGTTTTCCCCTGTCGGAGAGTAATAGAAACTATGTTACAGTCGCGAACTTTGACTGATTCCCGCTAGATGGCAGTAACTTTTAAAACTTTGTAAAATGTAAAGGTTTAACGGTTCATCGACAGATGGTGTAGTCAAAAAGCGTGTAGTTAAAAAATATTATATCAAACTGTTTTATAATTCAGAATTAAAAGAAAGATGGACAACAGCAAGGTTAAAATAACAGAACAATTATTTTATAAACTGTTAGATAGATACATATAAGTATTATGGGCGTTTCATCATTCTTTCGATAACTATACATTATAATGAACAAATATTCGCAGGTGGAAAACTCGGCTAACTTATCGGTAACCAATATTAAGTGGTTCGAGTACCGAGAATAGTAAACTCACGCATTATAAATAAATAAATCGTAAAGGGAATATTTAAAATGTTTGTTATCTTGTGGATACTGGATAGTGCTTTTGACAGCTTATCAAGATGATAGTTAAATAAAGCACGATTAATAAATGTGTTTTTTTATACCAAAAGAGTTTCACTGCCCGGATTTGGTGGTTCTTCGGCGTCACGGGTCCCAAAGGGAGACAGGGGATGCTTGGGAAACTCCTAGCTATTCAAATCTGTTAACTGAGCACAACAACCAAAATTTTTATTTTTTATTTATTTTTATTTTTTATAGTGAATACCTCACAAGAGTCCCAACTGCTCCCGTCTGGAGCCAGTGAGACTATGGCATCCCCAATTGGGGGATGTTGTGAGGCTGAAGGTAAGTGGGAAGGGAAAGAGGAAGGTGGGGAAGTACCTGGCTATTCAGATCTAGTCACTAAACACGGCTAAAGCCATTTGGAGCAACGTTTCAATTCTGAATGGTGGTCTTACACCAGGGCGATACTGGTAGTATCTTCCACTCTGGAACGTGCCGCAAATATACTATATATTATTTTAATTAATTAATTGTGAAATAACACAAATTAATCAAATAAAATTTATTTGCGCACGCCGGGTTCGAACCCGCGACCTTCGGAATGGCGTTACCACTGGACTATGCCGGCCGTCAAATATATTATTATATTATTAATACAGCAACACAGAGAGTAGGAACCTACCAATCTTTAAAAAGTGGATTGTTTTAAGTAGTTGTTACCATCCTATGAAGGAATTTGTATAAACAATTATTTTTTACCAACTAATATATTTTATCATTGTCTCATTTATGTTTAAAATAGCTAATTTCACAGAGATAAATAAACCACTACCTGATAAACACTTTTAATTTCCGTAAAATTATTTACAAGTATTATAAAAGGTTATATCTTTCAAACAGATACGAAGTTTTGTCATATTGATGGATGGCCGTTTTAAATTCTCAATATCTTGTCGACATTCAAAAAGTTCCAAAGAATGCCGTGTCTGTTTGAAAAACGTATAAAAACGCACAAATTATGTTATGCATTGACGCAATGGGTATTGTGCCAAAATTGTGCATGTGTTTGTTATTAAATTTGCAAGGACAATAATGAAATCAATTATTAGTTTTTAATTTTGTAACATTAACTCCACACAGAAGACTTACCGATATAAAATTTTGCTAATTTATTAATAATCTCTTCAAATTATTCGTATTTCGATTAAAAAGGAGATAGCAGTCCTTCAACATATTAATTGATAGGTTATATGAATTGAATAAATACGAATTTGTTATCGTGATGTCGGAACACGTGTGCCTAAACAAGTTCAAATATTTTCTCATATTGTTATCGTATATTATCAGGATAAACGCAGGTGCATGAACACGTTATCCGATATATTAGGAATGTTATAAAAGCTTAATGGGAAACGGCCTGCAAATTCGTTTTTGATCGGATTTTAATAAATCAGTAATATTCATATTTCTCTGTTTGAGTAAAATAATTTCTCTCAAAACCTGTGTCAATTTTGGGGATGCTGTATGGAGGGTCTTTTTGAAAAAATATGGTGAGGAAGTTCTGGGAAGAAAAATGTATGAGTGGTGGGTAGAAATCTGGGGGTCAGTTATTCCAGGAGTGATATATGAATCTATCCCTCCCACTGCGACCTCAACTATTGAATACTGACACCCCTGCTAAGTTACAAAATGTAGCCAGTAGTGAACCACTTGTGGAGACCTATGGCAGAAGTTTATTTTATCAAATGAATGGATCCTCGGGCGGCGCTAATATCTTTTTTTGCTCGCCTCCTAATTTCTCCACCATTCACTCCTTTATACCACAATGTTACTGTTCAAAACTACATTACATAGATTTTAATTCGACTCCGTATCTCATTGCGGTGCAGTGATATTGCGTTAAGTATCCTCGGGCGTCCCTGACTTTTTCTACAATTTTTTTTTTTTTTTTTTTTTTTCAGCTATATAATAATTATTTTTTACTAGTGTTTATCGATATCTGTCTCACTAGGATTAACCTGTGTCGAGACAGACGTATTGGATACGTAAATGAGTATTTACATATCATGTGATACATGCATAACTAAAATATAAATTTAAACATCTCTGAACACTTCTGGCACTAATAACAACAAACTTTTACATTTTCCTGCCTGCCGTTCAGTGCGTTGTATCTACCACTATATTACTAATTTAAAACGAAACTCTCTATCACAATTACTACTAAAAGCATAGTTACTTATTCAGATTGTTTATTTCGGTGTTCCAAAAAACTTAAACTTAATGAGGTAATTATATAATTAGGCCTCACCCAGTGAGGCTTACATTACTGGAAAACTAAAAATGTAAAAAATATTGTACCAAATAAAAAAAATAAAAAAAATGTTTGTATAATTTTGTTCGATTAAAAAAATATATTATTTAAAAATTCAGACATAGACAAAAACATTTCTGCAACGATCAACTGCATTTCTTTGACAATCTATTAATGCAAATAAAATTACCTGTATTGTTTTTTTAATGTTGGATATAAAAAAGATGCAATAATACGAAATGATATTATGTTAAAAAAACTTTTACTTGCACTAAAAATCAAAAGGCTTCGGCAGTTGCCTTTTTGTTCTCAGTCAAATATTATTTAAACTGCAGACAAAATATATTATTAAGTAAACTGTTTTTTCCCAAAAAACTTATATTAATATTTCGATACTGGTTTTTGTTTCTTACCTTTAAAATTGAATTATTTTATAGTGTTATTTCACTAATGAAGACATATTTGCTTTCCAGGTTCTAATATTGTAGGTAAGAGATTACCGTCGGCAGTAGCAGATATTTTTATCAATCCATAATTTGGAAAAGTAGCTTTATAACACCTATTTTTAAAAAAGGAGATAAATGTCAAATTGAAAATTTAAGACCCATATGTATTATGTCATCACTACCTAAACTTTTAGAAAAGATTATATTAAGTAAAATCATGCATCAAATTAAACCAATTATATCAACATTTCAACATGGTTTTATTCCAGACAGATCTACGTCATCTAACTTATTGCTTTACGAAAATTTTATTTCTAATGCACTGTCCAATTAATAGCATTACCAGTAAGGGATTACAAATGCTTGGATTTATTCTCAGAATCGCTAAAGACTTTAATAACATAAAAACTATAAAATTACTATACACGTCTCTGGTTAGAAGTCAGGTTGAATACAATGCAACCATTTGGTGTCCTCATTTCAACTCTCATTGTTTACAAATTGAAAAAATTCAAAATAAATTTTTACGTTTTATCAATTTCAAAATTGGTATTCCTATTATTGAAATCAATTATGTCAATTTACGCAGTAAACTTAACTTATCGAAATTATCTGAAAGGCGAAAAATATTTGATCTTCTTTTATTATATAAAATTGTTCATTCAAGGTTAGACTGCCCTGACACTATAAACTTGCTATCTTTACATATACCTCTAAAATATACTAGACGGAATATTTTATTCTACAACAATAACTTCGCTACGAATTCTGTGTTAGAAAGAATACATAGGTTGGGCAATGAACTAAGTGATGTCGCTGACATATTTAATTTAAACTTCAATACATTTAAAGCCAAATTAGTCCACCACTTTTTAAATGTAAATAATGTATGAGAAATCATTATATTTTATTTCGATTTTCTATTGTTTGTTTTAAACTGTTGCTAAAAATGAAATTTGTAATTTTTATGTACTTAAAAGCCCAATAGGGCGTCAATAAATAAATAAATAAATGAAAAATAATTTTTGAGTGAAAAAAAACTTAATAAAACGATTGGGAAAACACATCCATTCTGCCGCTTCGTTCCTTTCCCGCAATTTGTGACTCAGCTCGCGCCTTATTTTTTGTGTTGCATGAAAAATCGCAGACGAATACTACAGTTGAAGAGAATCAAAACTGATTTCATAGAAGAAAAGGACAAACGCCCAAGTCGAGAAGTTTTCTATTATTAAGATTTCCCGCTTTTAATATGGAAGAACACATGGTTAAATTTTAGCATCTCGTCACTTATCGTATTGAACCAAAGTGCGAAAATACATACATCCTTATTATTACATCCGTATTTCTCATCTGCCCTGATGATTGACACTCCAATGCTCTCTGAAACGTTGGCTAAAGAAGGAGGTAGCGCAACATGGCATAATACCCCAAAAACAAATCACTATATTACGTACATCCTTGACTGCACTTAATAAACAATTTACTGGTATTTGAAACCTGCATTATATCCTTTTCATCTGTTCTAATGTGTGGACCAGGTGGCCAATGCACATGTTCAAAAATACCCACAAGAGTTGAAGAGATATTCAAATTCCCCACAAGTTCCTTTACCTCTCACATTTATTGTAAATATTATTTTTCAATACAGTTGGATAGTCGAGAAATGCCCAGAATCCCCACATTTTCCCACAAAAAGGTTCTCCCGCAAAAAACCCAATTCTTGAAAATCTTTCCCGAAAATTGGGGAATTTTTCTCGAATTCTAAACCCTGATGTGGATCAGCGTCTGGTGATCTGTGTATTTATATATTTAAGCCATAATATTTTCACTGGAGTTCCTTATTATAATAACACTATTCCTCATTAACAAGGTTTCCATTGACCCATAGTATCACTTACTTTAAGCGTAAATTTTTGATTCTATTTAAATTAACAAGCCCGGTTTTATTCAAAAGAGTACCGAGAGTTACCTAGTTTGAGATTGGCAGTGGAAGTCGTACCAAGTACATAGCTTCCATGTAGAATATTGATTTTTGTTCTGTTACGTTGCTAGCAGCAGGGCGCTTATTATGCCAGTTTGTTTGCTTATTTCTCTTTCTGTGCATGTGCAACTAACTCCTATCACGCTGTTTCTCAGCTGGAGTAGGCAAAATGGATATACAGCCACACAACTATATCCCGGCACACCCTCCTCGCTTCAATCATAGTCATATATCGCCTGATACATACTCTTCTGTTATTCTGACTCTTGATATTATTATTATTATTATTATTGATACTGTTATTCGACTTACATCTTCTTTACAATTCTCATCTTCATTCATCATTAATCTGCATGCTAAACCCATCTCAGCGTCCCTTTTTAATCATTACGCTTACATCAGCTTTGCGTTCTTTCCGTATCTGTCATACAAAGTTTAACGATTTAGTCTACTTTTGTCTTTCCTCTGCCAGTTCCACTCATCATTTTAGGTCGAGAACTTGTTATGTCAAGCGCATGGGCGTTTTTTAATACGACTAATGGCAGCATAAAATTACGAATGGGTAAAAAGCGATAAATATATGATAAATATATACATGTGTGTGTGTTTTTGCGCGCGTGTGTGTGTATGCGAATAAATGTAAACAATGCACGTCCACGTCGCCACTGACCTTTCCATTATTATTTACAAAACGTCCAATAAAAAACCGAACAGTAAAGTTAAATCTTATGTTTTATAAGAGTAAGAACTTCCTTTTCCTAGAAAATGCTTAAATGATAAGATTTTCGGAACCATTAATTAATTCAAAATCACCGACATTGATGCAAAAAATATGAAATGCTTTAGAAATTTATATTTAATCAGTGATCGAAGTGAAACTTAATTATTCACAATTAATTATACAAGCAACTTAAACATTTTTCATTGTAAAATAACCCTTAATGGTTGACTGCGAATCAAGTGGTTTATTAAGAATTGAACATGATTAGTTACTTTGATCGCTGAACCCCAACATAAAGATCGTATATTATATCTCCCCTGCCAATAAAAAAATCATCTTTCGATGAGTGATATCTGTGAACCCACAGATGACCACCATTTTAACCAATCAAAACTGAGCGTTAAGATTAAAAAAAATACCTTAGCGAAAGACTTAATTTACAAATACCTTTATCAATTTCACCATTGATTTTAGATTATATCTAACATAGGTTTTTTTAAAAAATGAATAGTGGTGAAAACAAATTTAATAAATTTTTTTGCTATGTTTCCACTTAGTGGTTGCGTAGTTTGATTGGAGATAATCTTTGTAGGTAATTAAAAGATGCTTATAATAATTATCATCCTTGTTTCAAAGAAGCTTTACTGTAACGTTCTTTCTGTGGGTATAAATAGAACCATCCTGTTTAATGACCATATGAATCACATAATAATAACAGACCTCCATTCCGTTGCATAAAATGAGCGATTGCAAAAGGGAACAGGTACAAAGAGCTGAGCCAAATTAAAAACCCTATCGCTTCTTGGTCTATATCGCTATTCGGAAAAAGTTCCCTATGATTAATGATAGGACACGGCTGTCCGGAAGTCCGCGGTATTTTTCAGGCTATGAAACACTACTAAAGTTAGATTTATTCAACATTTGCGTGCGGCGGACTGATCGCTCCAAGGGATTATGTGTTCTCGACGGATCGTACTGCATAGCGTAGAATATCGTACACGTGTTTATTTACTAATAATCCGATATAAATCTTTACTTGCTTAATGGGCTGATAAAATAGTGGTGAAAATCTTTAAAAGACATCTCAAACCAAGCAAACAAATAATTTCAAGTACAAAAATATAAATGTAGGTATAATTTGTATTTGTCCTTGTAAGCGAAAAGTTGAAGAAATAGTTACCTTAATTGATTTTTTTGATTTAAAAAAAAAATTTCAATGTGTCTGTCTACTCACTCCATTGAGAGAATTTTGAGATTGCACCGCTCGATTTCCAGCGATCGAAGATGATACCAGAAATGATTATGTGTTCCTACCTATTTATTAAAAATTACAAAATGTTTATCATTTAGTATTGTTTAGATAAAATAAACAAAGAGTGACAACAAAATCATAAAAAGCACTATTTATAGTCAGTACGGTTATGGCTTTGATGGCGCAAAAACTTGATTAGGGTGAAAACTTTTTTCAGTTTTTCCGATTTGTTGATTGTTGAATGTTGTGACTTTTCGCATTGTTACTAAAATTTACAATAAAATTTTGTGCAAACACGAGAATCTGAATTTATCTTTGTAGCGTGACCTCATTTAAGCGGCTTACTATACATTGAGATTATATTGACTGGTTTGATTAATTGGTTCTTATAAGTAAAACAGAAACGTTAAGAATCATTTCCACAAAAGTTTTTTTTTTCAGTTTCCCAGAATTCTGTCAGAGAAACACGTGAAATTCCATTTATCGGGTTGTAAAGCGAAGTAATAAGCTGACTGTGGACCTTAGCATTGATGTAAAGTTCAGCGGGAAGTTATCAGCGGGGGAAAGTCCTTTGCAACTTTTCCACCGCGGGTGTTCACGCTGATCAGATATGAAACAGGATACCACAACAAATGAACGCCATCACTAATTTCCGTAGCAGTAAATTATTCACAGCAGCAATCGATACTGAAGATAGTGTGGTGCAGAGTTTGGCTAATAAAGTATGAAGTCTTACGCAAGATTTGTTCGTGCCTTCGTCTTTCAAGGGAACTGTTTTCCGCAAAACTGCTTCGTTTTCAATTTCAATTTACTTAAGGAATCGTCAAATTATATATTAAATTCTTAACTTAATATTTCTAATTTTTCAAGACTTCAGGCGTTCAGTTTTGAACATTTAACTGCAGGCAGGGACAGCACCATCCCGTAATATCCCGTCATAGCAGAACGGACGTAATGGCTCGGCATAGTATGACACGAGGTATGGCGCTATTAAATAATATGTCTAAGACTGTCGATATTTTTAACAGTAGTGTTGAAGAATTCAAGGTGCATGTAAATGTCATTAATAACCTATCAAAAAATATCTATTTTATGTTTCTTGCTTTTTGTTAAAATATGTAATTTATGTAACATGTGTATTGTAAATGGATGAATGTTTGTTATGCATAACAAATGTTGGAATAATACGTAATTAGAAAGAGACAAGAAAAAACGTGCCTATCTCATAACAAATGACAGATCTAATTTTGAACGCTGCACTATTACCTTCTTTTTCAATATAACCCATTGTACTTTCAAATAGTGGCGGTTAATTGCTTTAGTCTTGTTAAAATTGAAAAGGTACCTACTATGTTTACTTGTTTTTTGTTTGTATATGTAAAGAGCACTAACTATCAGAAACCATTAGGATTATAACATACTCAATACTAGGGTATACTGTGATGCTAAAATTAGTGTGGAAGTGAATGAGAATGTGACTAATAAAATAAAGTTTTTGAAGTATTGTTTCGATTTCGAATGCTCTAATTTTACCAGTGTGATATTGAGAGTACCTACCACTCTGAATACTGCCACCCATCACCTTTTATATGAACTATACACCATAGTACAAATTCTCGGTGTTCTAATTTGTTATCCATGATAGGTTTCAAATTTTCATCATCATTATTAAATCGAGTTGGTTGCCTCCTGGTCTCCACCATGGCTGATCGGGCTTGAATCCGCCTGACAGGGACACGCGAGACAATGCCATTATTTGAACAGCTGTTCATCGCGGTCAGGCATCACACAATAAACAGATGAAGCGAGCTTTATGCTCATTCAAATTTATTTTATTGATGCTGATTGCAGTTAAAATATTATCATTTTGTGAAATATGCTTACCTAGATAAAACTACAAAATGCTTAACTTAACTCAGTCAAACTAATACGAAGTTCTATCTAAAAAATAATTTATTTTGTGTTTTTTTTTGTATTTCCATTTACAATAAAAAAATATGGGGTATAAACTATCACAGACGCTTTGCGAACTGTTGCTCTTTCTCACAAACAAAGCTGGCAGTAAAAACTGATTTAACTGATGTTAAAAGTGACCTCACAGCAGCAGGACCATATTTATTGAAGTTACTATCAAATACTTTACTAGAATTTATGCTGTGTTGCGTAACCACGGCAAGATAAATTAAAAAGGGAAACCGTCCCTGAAATTAATATTTTTCTAAACATGCATATAACTTTAGGGGATAGGCTATCACTAATCACTAATTTGGACAGTACACAATGTACATAATATATCGTTAATATATAATGTATCAAATATAATGTATCGTTAATATTATACTTCACTAATTATATTTATTTTCGAGGTTAAGTGGTTACTCGCTTACTCAGGTAGCTTTCTTCAAAACTATCAAAGCCGGAATATGATCAGTTTAGTGTGGGTTATTTGTATTAGCCTACTGCTTACATAAATTAATCAGCCCTGTAATTACGGGTACTTCATAGGTTTAAGATCTTCTTAGATAATAATACGCATCTCATATGTACCCTTTACAAAAGTATCGAATGTAGAATGAAAATATGCACACACAATTAATAATTGATTAGTATGTTTTGAAAGAACAATATGAAAAAGCCACAGTATCAACTAATTATTTTAAATAATTATTATATTTAGCACAAAACGGCAAAAACTACTTTAAAAGTACCCGTAAGGATATCAACAATACATAACAAATCTAGGCAAATAAGCTTTGACTAAATAGTAAACACGACAAAAATCAAAAATAAAAAAAGACATTGATACCATACTATCATAATCAAATACTTATTTGATAGCTGTTCCAAAAAATCACATATTTTATTATAAAGTTATGCAATAAACATAGGTAGGTACTCCAATAATCAAAACAAAATGATAGGTCAATTCATAAATAAAACCAAAGCCTGGCTAAAATAAAACATCGGAGAAAAAATTGAGTAGTACCTACCTTTGCTTATAACAGAAAACCTCTACCCAAATCTAGTCTTATTATAAGATTTGCTAGTTATAACTCATTTATACGCGGGTTCGAAAACAAATACCTTTATTCAGTAGTAACAAAATAATAATAATCAATAAACAGTTTTTTATAAACAATATAACTACAATTATTTTACAAGCAATAATTATTCGCCTTAAACACTCATCCACATTGAAAAATCTTCTGATAAAAGATACATGACGCCAACGAGACTCGAACCCGTGTCCCTTCGATTTCCGGTCGACAGCTCTGACCACTGAGCTATGGCGGCTTATCTCTTATCCGCGAAATAATTCAATATATACTTGTGTTTCATTCAACAATTACTGTTTGTTACATTTTTTCACCTAAAAACAACCAACTTTATTTTATATGAGAAAGGCATTGTAAGTGTTAACTCTCTCACTAGATGGCGTCGAGACAAATTGTCTACATTTTTAGGTGAAATACTAAAACTTGTCAAATATTAATTATTATTTTTTTGGTAAACTAATGTTTAAGACAAGATTTTTTATGAGAACAAGAGTGTTTCAGGCGAATAATTATTGCTTGTAAAATAATTGTTACTCTTTGTGCTATGCATAAAAAATCTTGTCTTAAGCATTAGTTTACCTAAAACTAGGTTGATATCGACAAGACTGAATATTTATTAGCATTTAAAATCTTATTCTAGCTGTGTGTGCAGATGGCACAGATTTTTTTAAATGTATGTTTTTACTTGTCACAATTGACACACATATAATCAGCGCCCTTGAGGTGATTTTTCACAAAAACGGCGCTCTACAAATTATCCAATTATTATTATTATTATTATTATAATTAATATAACTACACTCGCGTAAAAGGCGATACGGTGCGTTCCTACGATGGTCTCTGATCATGTATGAAAGAAAAAGATTTTTTTTTATATTAAAGCTAAAATTATGTTTTTACAAGACAAGGTTTTTATGCAAAGCATAAAGGATAACAAATTATTATAAGAAATAATTTTTAGGCTGAAACAAAAATATAAATAGAAAAAAACTTCAAGAAAAAAAGTAAAACTAGAGGGGACGACACATCTAGCTACCAGTATCGGGTATTGAGTCTACGACCGGCCCGGGATCTCTGTTAGTTTAAGGCTTTGCACGCTTTTATATGCCTTCCGTGGTACATTATTACGGTATAAAGCGGGAAGTTGAGCCACTGATTGGTTAACTGTAAGCTGCATGTCCAATAGGACATCTTCAATAACCTCGTGCAGTTTCATCACATTGCAGTCCTCATTATTTTATTTATTTATTTTACCGATTATTTTAAGTCTGTATATGAAGAGGATATACCTAGCAACGAAATTCCCCAATTCTCATCAAATCTTAGTCTGGATATATCTGAAATACGCATAGAAATTAATGATATCAAAAAGCATGTAAATTTGTTAGATGTTAGAAAAAATGCTGGACCTGATAATATTCCACCGGTGTTAATTAAGGAATGTTTAAACGGCCTAGCTGTTCCTCTTTTCCTAATTTTTAATCAGTCTCTAGAAACAGGTTGTTTCCCTGATACATGGAAACACAGTTTTCTTACCCCTATTTTTAAAAAAGGGGACAAAACGGACATTACAAATTATAGACCGATATGTATCCAATCAGCGATACCCAAACTTTTTGAAAAAATTGTACTCTCTAAGATAACTTCCAACATACAAAAAATTATAACTTCCTACCAACATGGCTTTTGTTCAAATAAATCTACTTTAACTAATTTACTAATATACGAAAACTTCATATCCAATTCTTTAGCAAACAGATGCCAGGTTGACTCAATATACACTGATTTTAGCAAGGCCTTTGATAAGGTGTGTCACAAAATATTAATTAATAAATTAGCCACACTTGGAGTTTATGGTAGTTTATTAAATTGGTTTATTAGTTATTTGTCCAATAGAAGTCTTAGTGTGAAAATAAATGGCACAAATTCATACACATTTATAGCCACAAGTGGGGTGCCACAAGGCTCTCATTTAGGGCCCATTTTGTTTATTATATTCATAAATGACATTGTTGATATATTTACTAACATAAAAGTATTACTTTTTGCTGATGATTTGAAACTTTATAAAGAGATTAATAACATAAATGATTGCATTATATTACAAACTAGTTTGAGAAATCTTTTTGAATGGTGCTCTATCAACAAACTTGCATTGAACATAAAGAAATGTCAGTTCATTAATTTTTACAGAATAAATAATCCAATATTTTTTCAATATACATTAAATGATAAAAACTTAAATTGCGTCAGTGAAATTATTGACCTAGGTATATTGTTCGATAGCAAACTAACTTTTGTGTATCATATTAATAACATTATCAATAAGGCTCTTAAAACTCTTGGATTTGTTTTGAGAATTTCAAAAGACTTCAATAATTTAGGCACATTTATCATGTTGTACAAAACCCTTGTTAGATGCCAACTAGAGTATAACTCTACATTATGGTCTCCCTTTTACAATATTCATTCCGATAATATTGAAAAGATTCAACATAAGTTCTTGAAGTATATAAACTATAAATTGCATATTCCTGTAGAAAACATTGATTATAACTACTTACTAGATAAATTGTCCTTATTAAAACTTTCTGAAAGAAGAATAAACACAGATTTAATAGTACTACATAAAATACTTCATTACAAAATTGACTGTCCTGAGTTACTCCAATTAATCAGCATCCACATACCCAAAAGATCTTGCCGAAATTTACTACCCTTTTATTTTTACAACACAAGGACACTGTCTTATCAAAATTCCCCAATTCCAAGACTTCACAGTCTCGGAAATAAATACTCTGATCTGGGAGATATATTTCATCTTAAAAATAATCAATATAAATATTGTTTATTTCAATTCTTTTATAGATCGAGACACAAATAGACATTTATAATTTCCGCAATATATATTTTTTTATTTTTATTTTGAATATCTATTTATGTGAGACTTCTTATCATTTTTACTAATGTATCTTATTTTATTATATGCTTTTGTTGAAACATTTAATATTTTTTCTTTTTTCGTTGTATTATGTTTCCTTTATTGTTTTAATTTTGTAGAATCTATAATAACTGTGATACTCTACTATTAAACTTTGTGGTGTGTAAAAGCCCATTAGGGCGTGTAATAATAATAATAATAATAATAAATTAGCAAAATAGATATATCCCAGAACTTCCTAATAAGTGATGAAGACTGAATATTATCCGTTAATTGATTTTTTTTAATCATAAACTAATGTTTACAATATAAGGTTTTTTATGCATAGCACAAAGGAAAGCAAATTATTAAAAGTAACAATTATTAACCTGAAACATCAATATAAATTGAAAAAAAAAATCCGAGAAAACGGGAATTAAACCCTTCTAACTGTCGGTTGCATTAAAATTTTCTCTGAAGATTTTTTCAAGTTGTTCTGAGTGTTTCAGGCAATTAATGCAAATCTTGGCAGTGAAATTTAACCCGATCGAGCTGAAACTCGTTGTCATTATGAAAACGTATTCTATCAATTTTTGGTGGCATGGCAACACGTATACACACAAATGATATTGGATAACAATGCAGCAATTAATATGCGAAATAAATCTCGGTCTCACCAAAGAGGAGCCATTCACTGGTGAAAAGGTTCAATCCTCCTCAGGCAAAACAAAAATAATAATTTGGCTATTAGCCGGTTCAAGATATAATGCAACTAGGTCAAAAATTTAAAATAGGTGTATTATAGTAAAAAAAAATCCATCTTTTAAATGCCGTATACATATATTATCAACACAACATTCAATGCAACAAAGGTATCAATGCTCACTAGATTACCTCAGTTCAATTGTATACTCAATTTACTCGAAATAACATGTTTTAATCTCGTTTTGTTTTGTTTTTGAATCTTTATTTAGATGTATTCAATTTTTTTCATATATTTAAGAACATATAAAAAATACAAAAAATAACAATTAAATTTTAAGAGAAAAAGATAAATACACAAAATTACATTATATAAGATATCTAGGTGACTAAAATAATGTTGGTGAGTATGTTCAACAATGAAAAATATCATTACATATAAAGCACATGTCGTAATTCAATCCTAATATTATTTCTCATAGTTTTAATTGCATCCATAAAAATATCCCGACTAATTGTAAATGTGAAAGCTTAAAATTAGTTACAGAATATGTCTATCTTGGTGTTACAGTAGATTGCTTTTTCAAATGGGACAAACATATTAAAAAAACCTGTAAAAGACTCAGATCAATTGCTGGCAGAATGTACACATTAAATTTTTTCCTATCAATTGAAACACTTAAAATAATTTATATGTCAATGGCAGAATCTATTATAAGATATGGATTAACCATATGGGGAAATACTAGTACAACCAATCTGAAACAAGTCCAAGTTGTACAAAACGCAATTGTAAAATTACTAGTCGTCCCTAATATTTTTAAACAGAGACATAATACACCGTTGCTGTTTCAGAGTGCCAAAATTTTACCTGTTAAGGCTATACTATGGCAAAAAATCATAATTCAGTATATATTTACCCCGCAGCATAAAGAAAAATTAGAACATAAATACAGTACTAGATTCACGCGCAATGACGGGTTAATAGTTCCGAAATTTAATAATAAATACGGACAGAGAACGTTTGAATACAACATACCGAAGATATTTAATTTATTACCTGACACTATAAAGCAATGTAAATCTATGAATAAGGTTAAATATATGGTGAAAAATTGGCTATCGGAAAAAAAATATTTATTTTAATATGTATGAAATATTGTATGAAAAAATTGTTAATTCTGTAGATATAAGATGTAAATTATAACTTTAAAAAATGTATTTGAAACTAACTTTAAGCACCTGTTGACAAGCCAATTCAATCGGCTTAGCAGGACTTGTTTTTTTGATATTATGTATTAACTATTTATTCAATAAAAAAAAAAAAAATAAAAAAAAAAGTACGAAAAGTGCTAAGGCTTACTTTATGACATTTGATAGGTTATTATAAAGTTTTTGCCCTTTATAAAACGCGCTGTTTTGTGTGCATGAAAGTTTAGTTTTGGGAAACCTAAAATCTCTGCGTCTTCTCGTTGCCACTGCGAAATTATGAACAACCGTCCTAGAGCTTTGCTCCACCTACACTGCGAATCCTTTGTGTTTAACGAAAAGCCGGCGGATCGCCGCATGCCACCTGCGAATGTTCATAGCAAAGTTGTAGTCTCAGGCTCTATGACGCCGAACGGACAGAAATTTTGGTTACCTATCAAGATCTATGATCTGAAGTGGAATCAAAGATAAGATCTTAGTATGTAACATTTATGGAAAAAACCTTCATACTTACGGGCACAAATGCAAGGCTTGGGGTCAAACTTTGTAAGCATTTTTCTCAGGTTCTACGGCGCCGAAAAGACTGAAATGTTTTTTCGGGGAGGCTTAAGGTGTACGATGGTTTGGGCATGTAGTGCGAATGAGCGAATAAAGGAGTGTAGGAAGAATATACGACGCAAATATATTCTCCTTACACTTACAGGTAGCAGAAGTTTGGGACGCCCGAGGAAGACGTGGCACGATCAAGTGAATAAATTACTTGAATCTGGAGATGTTTAGAGTCAGAATAATAGAAGAGTATGTATGATACGATGTATGATTGTGAATGAGGTAAGGAGTGTGTGCGAAAACTGAGTTGTTTGGCGTTTAGTCCTCTTTGCCTACACCTGCTTAGAAACGGACCAGCTAGTTAGTTAAGATGACTCACATATCATAACGGTGGGTTCTACTTAAAATGAATCTAAACTTGTACAATATAAGTTATGTTCATTTCAGATTTATATTTCATGTTGAGAGTATGGAATGTTGGTTATAGGCTGATTTAGGAGCTATCGTTTTCTGGCTTTGCAGATAAGATAGGAAATTAGACAGAGTGCGGATATCGGCCGGAATCACCTTATGGTCTGTTAAATGTTTCAATCCTTTTAATACCGAGAATTTTTTCGGAACAGTGGGTTGTTTCGCTGTTTCTTTGTTTTTCATACTATATAGTAAGCTTTGTTCTGGGTTTTTTTTAATTTTGAAAATCTTTAGTTTTTTTCGTTAGTTTGTTTAAATGAATATATCTGTTTTTAAATTACCATCGTGTAGTGTTTTTTAAAAAAAATAATTTGCACTTTGCTTTTAACATAAATAGAGTTTTTCTCCATTTGAAATAGAAAAAAATTTGTAAGCAAGATTTTGTAGACAAGCTACTGCAATATAATATTTTTTCCTTTTTATGGACGTTAACAAAATACGTTATAAACATTTTACACGTAGCTCTGAATACTGTGCACTTCAGTACACCTCAAAGAAGTCATTATTTCACCGGACTAAAAGTTAAGGTGTGATAAATTAAAACATATAATGTCACAAATAAGGGTGAAATAATATAAATTATTATTTAAGATAATAAACATAGTTCATTTTAATTATCCTGACGAAGATGCTATTGGCTTTGAAACATGTAGATTATTATTAATTATGAGTGGTGTACACAGAGTGTTTCATTTATATCTTATCACAATGACGCCACAAAGTAATTTTACAACTTTTTAAGAAGTTATATTTAAAAATATGTGTTACGGTTATTTCTCCAGCTGACACTGTTAACATAATATAAAAACAAAAAGAAACAAACATGTGTATTTAAAACAGCGGACGAATTTGAATGATACAAAATAACTTTGTACACAAGAAACATGTACAGAGTTGTGTTGTACCTAACATACAAGGAGAAAAATGAGTAATGCTAATTTATTAAAAATGTCTTCAGATGATTAATAATCTGGTAAAAAACGGGATTGCAGGTCGTTTCCAGATCATTTTAAGGTAAATTTCTAAAACGTCGGAACACGTGTTAACGCTAATCTACAAAGGCGAAATGCGAAAATATTTTTTTTTTATAAATACGTGTTCAGTAAATTTTACTAAAAGTTTATTAGGGTGCCTATCATTTCATTCATTCGGAAACTGCATTATCGTTTTTCAAATGGATTATGAATAATTTGAAGAGAATTTTAATAAATTAGCCATATTCAATATAAGAATTAAGCATTAGAACATAATCATAAGATAATGTTAGAAACTTCTTCACTGAACGCAAATTCACTTTGTGGTTTAATTTTATCATCACTTTGTGTACATCGCCATTTAATCAAAACAATCAATTATTTTAACAAAACAAATCGAATATCTTAATTAGCCGCAGAAGAAGAGTAAATTTTCTATTATTATGTTTGTGTTTTAACCACCATTCATTTAAGAAACAGTTGCAGAAAACGCAATTAATAATAGCTAACAAAGTTAGAACGATCATTTTTACATATTAATCAGAACCTCATCTTTAAAAAGCAATATGCATACGATTTGAATAATATTTAATTATTGCATAGTATCAAATATTCCACTACAGTAGAGTTGACAATCTATGTTTTTTGTATCAAACGACTTTTAAAAATAATACTTAAATATAGTCACAATTTGCTAGACATCTACTAGATTAAAAAAACTCACTCAATGATTATTATTTTTTGGCAAACTAATGTTTAAAACAAGATTTTTTATGCATAGCACAAAGGGTAACAATTATTTTAAAAGCAATAATTATTAGCCTGAAACACTCATCCACATTGAAAATTTTCCTGATAAAAGATACATACAGATACAAGATACAAAAGACAAACTAACATAAATTTGCTTTCCACCTTTAGGTATGTTCAAACTGAGTTCAATTATTATAGATCATAAAAATAATAATAAATTCATGTAAAATAATGCATGAAACCCCAAATACATGAGTCACCCAAATTATTAATTTGGAGACACCTTACTTAACCCGTCTAGCGTTTTAGGGTCAGATATAACTAGGCGTTCATGTTTTATGTAAGCATTTTTATCTTTTTTATATAAATACTTAATTTTTTTACTTTACAAAGAACAATAAAAAAAATTTCAGTTTACCTCAAAAAATAAATGAATAATTCACATTTCGCGCCGCTATCGTAACAATAGTTTTAACTTTAAAAATTATTTCTTATTTTTATAATATGAATGAGATAAAAGTGAGGTACAGTTTTTTTATAAATTCTCCAAATAAAACGTATGTGTTTTTGAAATATCGAGTTCTCTCAATTTTTCTATGATTGTAGTAAAAATTTTAGTAAAAATGTGACAACATTTTTTACGTTGGTTATTCAAATTTAATAATTATTTAGATAAAGTAATGTTTAGTTTAAATGCATACACCGGAAAGATAATTTTATCTAGTTTCTAAAACAGTATTTAACAGCATTTGAAATACACAGAAAACATTGAAAACTTTACAAAAGTGGGGTTAACCTTTCATTCAAATTTAAACAAAACATTAAGTGGGGAAATTTTATAGCGTAATAACAATTAATATTTGCCGATACTTACTCGGAAATCAATAATGGCATAGGTAATAAAAATATAATCTATTTGTTTTCTTATAAGTACTGATATATAAATATACCGTCCTTATTTATACCGTCTGTGGCATCACCACAGTTTGATAATGCCTTCAGATGGCGAAACAGCTGTCACGCGTAATAATAATTACACGGCGGAACTTGTATAATAATGAAAAAAATGCTTAATTTAATAATAATACTATTGAATTTACTAAAGAAAAACCAAAGAAAATAACAAGACAAGTTTTGGATCTCGGAAAATAAATGCGAATCCTGCATCGTACTCGTATATGCGCCGTTTGCACTGACTTTTAAATAATCTGAAGCACTCTCTTCCGATCGGTTGCCGGCGTTATTGTGCTAGGCGACAAGTTCCATAATAAAAGAGGTGGCGGTATCGGGAATGTCGTCGAGTTACATTTAAGACCCTTTCATGGCTTATATTTATTGTGGCTTTTATTCAATTGTGTGGTTATAATTTAACTTATAAAAGTGGAATATATTAGCACACCTCAATCTCGCAGAAAACTGTTAATGTAACCAATCAAATATACTATTTTCAATTGTTTATTTGTAATGAACGCCGGTTAAATAAGCTCTTAAAGTCAGTTTTTTATTTTCAAATTTAAATATAAGTGTCTTTTTCTGTTGGGATTAAGCGCCAGTTAGACTGTGGCATCCCCGATTGGGGAATGAGGCTGAAGGTAGTGAGTTGGGGAAGTGAATAAGAAGGAGAAAGGTGGGAAGCACCTGGCAATTCACATCTGGTAAACACAGCTAAAGCCAATTCAAGCAACGTTTCAATTATGAACGGTTGTACACCAGGACGATATTGAGAGTATTTTCCAGTCTGGAACGTATCGGAAATGTAGGTACTATAATATGGGTGATATTTTAAATGAACAACATTTACTTGCATACCTCGGGATTTGAACCTCTTTACATTGTAATGTTAATACAGATGCATAAATCGGAGCTAATTAGTCATTATCTGTGTATCTAGATAAAAATATGAAATATGACGATAATTTATGAGAGCAGCATGATATCAGCTTAGTAAAATTACAACCACATTACTATTTTGCATTCCTTAAGTTAAGGCTTAAGTTGGAACCAGAAAAGGCCTGCTGCCCAGAAGAGAATTCCAGTTACTTTTGGATCCCCCTATGTATTTTACAGATTTGGAAAATGCAAAAAGCATTAATAGTTTCATAAATAAAATTATTGACCTTTTATCAATAATTCTTATATACAAAATGAAACTTCTTCAACAATAGCACTGTGTTTGCACTAATAATCATTTTGAAGTATTGTTGATAAGTATAAAAATCATTACAGATCCTTGGGAAACATTTTACTTCCTTAAGAGAAGAAAAATCTGCAAAATCATTTATTTAAGATTTGTTCTTATTTCATTTATTGTTGTTTTTATTATCTAATTAAGTAATTTGTATTTTTTCAAGCAAAGGTAGGCACTTATCATCCCGAATGTATATGCGAGCAGAATAATTATTATATAATTGGGCATTAACAATTTGCACATTGCACATATTGGATATTGATCCTACCGGCTGCGCCAGTTTGTTATAACTCCGGGTTGTATCACAAATCTAAAAAATCTCCAGGGTCAATAAAACGCTTTTTTATTAAGTGATTGATTATAAACGAGCTCGGACAGCGATTAGACTAGTATCCATGTACAGCAGGCGGTAGGAATGATTCTGGGCGCTGACGCTTACCTTGGGCTCGCAATCGTACATATCTTAGTCTCAATCCCTGTATTAATGACAGATGTATTGTTACTAGTACCGTCTATAAAAAGCCATTTATAATTATTATCTAGCATGTCGCACACATACACGTTATTATGCATAGTAAAAACCATATGTTGCGTCAGGTTGAGTTCTCGAAAAACTAATGTTTTTGTTTTTTTCCGCCACTTATTACACCATCAACAGATATTTTTAGTTAGTTAGGTGGTTATTAACTTGTTCCCTAAAATATGATAATTAATTAGAAGAATATTATTATTCGACAAAATTCCAAACGGTAAGATCAATAAAGATCAAAGTGAATTGATGTAACATTGTATTTTGAACAAAGTGTGTCTCATAGTCATGAATTAGGTTTGTGTGGGAAATAATGAGATAATTGCGCTAATTAATATCTTCTTCTTTGATGGTTGAAGAGCTATTATACTGACGATACCAGATTTCTTTGAAACTATTTAAATTAATTAAGCATGCATTATCGGTTTTAATCTTAAAAGTGGATAAATAAATATAACATACGAGATGCTGATAAAAGGAGTCACAACAATAAAAGAAAAATATACTGTTAAAAATTTAATTTCGATACTCTTCGAAATGGTCCAGGAAACTTCTTCCCTTCTCACCAAATGGAATCAAAAATAATAATAAAATTATTTACATGAATAATATTGCGTGGTGCCGTTTTTTGAAAAAAAATAATTACAATGGCGCCGTAACATTTTTCAAGAATATGTTACTTAAACGGATTATTGTTTTTTCGATCTAAAAAATTTAAAATGCGTCGAACTTACGTATGAACTAAATACGTCGAATGGTTGCTAAACGTTATAAAATTTAACTGACGTTTACTTCCATGTAGCTATTGCAAAATCTTATTTTTGCAATTTTTGGAATAACGAAGGAAGGGTTGAAAATATCTCTCCCGATAATTAATACTCCTGGAAAAGTCTTTAGATTTGTCATACTTTTTTAGTCATGGAAATAATAAAATCTCTATGGGTAGTTCAGTCAACATTTAGCTT
The DNA here is from genome assembly GCF_061612785.1 of Hesperophylax consimilis. NCBI lineage: Eukaryota > Metazoa > Arthropoda > Insecta > Trichoptera > Limnephilidae > Hesperophylax > Hesperophylax consimilis. Next base: position 7,285,969 of record NC_142866.1, read on the forward strand.
AGAATAAATAAAAATAATGGTAATCCATTTTTTGAGATTTGAATGTTTCATTCTGACTAAAGAATATGCATTTATAAAGTGGTTACATACTTACATTACCAAATAGTTGTTGTATCAGAATTTTTCAAAATGATAATCAATAATCATTGTCTCACCTATTTTCGTAAAGTTTTGTTTTTATGAAGAACAATCGATTTTCCACACTTATTATTTCGTCTTATTTAAAAAAGGGTAAAATTGAAAATGTTTCACAATGCGTATTTCATTATTGTATAATATTTTACATCTTAAAAGATATTTTCAAAATTTCTGTTTAACTGGTTTAACGTACTTACTTTTATATTTCATGATTTGTTTTATTTGATTTTATTTTGATTCAATGTATATCCTAATATTATGATTAATCTGGTGTACCATTTTCTGAGGAGGAATCTTCCAGGAGCTCTCTTCAAATGAAGTATATCCGAAAGAGTAACTAAATAGACAAGACTCTGTAAAGAGTTTTGAAGAAGCAGATCGGATTATTGAAGAAATCACACTCAGACACGAATATACGTCCAAGGATCTTGAGATCCGTTGAAGATATAGATATAGATATGGATCCAAAAGTTGATAACTTCCAGGAACAGGAATTAAGTGCAAACTTCTCACCAAGACGGGCTAAAAATATTTTGAAAAATAATGACAATCTTACTGTTGGCAGAATTAAGATAATTCACCATTCAGGGCAGGCTTACAAGAATTGTTATATATGATGTCATTAGATGCGATACCTTATGAAATCCTGTAGGTACTTTTCGAGGGGATTTATTCGAATAATATAGAGGGAAAGTTAATTTAAGTGAGGAGGATCACTTGCGTACAATCCGACTCGTTTAGCTCTTTAGAGAACGGGACCAGCCGACATTCAACGTGAACTTGTCACCCGGAAGTTAGGAGCATCCTTATTAATAGTGGCTGTTTTCTTGGATGGATTGTCTGTCATGTTCGAGACTTTTTGAAAATATTACAAATTTATCTTAATGGGCACGTCAGAAAGTAATTCTCCAAGGACAATATAACATTTCGCCATTGCGACGAAGATGGTCCTGTCCCAAGTTAAGTTATGTTGCCCAGCTTAACGCGCCGCTATTGAGACAAAGGTGAGAATGATGGACTACCGTTGTCATTATTTTTATGACATAAGTGGTAGATCCATTTTTATTGTCTGGGCTTTTGCAACTATTATTTGTGCTCTCGTCTTTGTGATTATATAACTTTTTGTGTTTTTTTCTTATATATGTTTATGCTGACGTTCCGTAACAGGATTAAGTTACCTAGGTTCAGTAAATTCACTTTTGAATTTTATATCTAAATGTACCGTAACCTCCCCATAGTTTCTGAACTACTTAAGGTGATTTTATGTAATCTATTGTGTCTTCTCTCTTTTTTTAAAATGACATTTAAAGATCTCATTCTTTGCAGAAATCCCGCTAGCTACTTTTTGTAGAAAAGCGCCCATGCGTATTTCTAAAGAAAATCTCGTGATAAAATATGGATGCTGGTAATTATTATCTGGTCAAATGGATATCTATTTAGGAACTCGTTAGGTGAGCGTGAAAAGGTTCTATATACTCCAACCAAAGTTTTGAAATATTATAGCTCAAACTTTTGAATCCGTTTATTATTTTATTTGATAAACATTTTGCATAGTTTCATATTGCAAATAGCTATAATTATTACTTAATGTATGAAGCAAACAAAACCAATTTAAATATTGAAGACAATATTAGTGATTTCTAAACGAAAATCTGAAACAGAAAAATCAGAAAAGGAAACGGTCACAATCACAACGGTCACATCGTGTCCCAGATGTGACCGTTTCCTTTTCTGATTTTTCTGTTTCAGATTTTCGTTTAGAAATCACTAATATTGTCTTCAATATTTAAATATTACAATTTGAGGTTTTACTCAATACAGTTATTCCGAAAAATAAAAACCAATTTATTTTCTCGACCTAAAATAGCAGTTGTAACCTTTTTACCGTGAAACTCCACAAAATAGTCAGTTCTATAAAGTTCCATGTATTTTTTCAATTTCATATGGCCCGTAACTATTTTTAAATAAAAATTACCATAAACACACAAATAATTTACCGCCGCTTCTAAAATATCGATGTATCGAATTTTTTAATGTCCTAAACTTTATAATTTAAAATGTACCCGAAAATGTATCTTACAAATTGAGGCGAATAATTAAGCCCACCAATTGGTAATTTCAAGAGCAAACTCCTCATCCGATTTGTCGCCTTGCTTCGAAAGCATAATATCTTGAGTCAAATTTTGTCATCGCAGACCAACAAAACGTAAAAGTAACGCTTGTAAAAAGTGACCCAAACAAAATTATCTAAATTTAGGCGTAGTTGTAACCTTATTATTTAAGAAAATGGTTTATAGACATCAGATGCCACTGATTTTTTTCCTAGTATAAATCGAAAATAAACTCCCTGGTGGCAAATGGCTTAAGAAAACCAGTTGGAATCTTTTCACTCTCACCGAATGAACTGGCGGGCCTGTTTGTATTGTTGCCAACCACGTCGTAGGTAGATTGCAAAACTACACCCCCACTTTGAAATCCTACCTATCTAACCTACCTATGCAATTGTGTGTTCTCTTAAGCCCCGGCATTCTAAATTTCTACCGATTTATAGCAAGTTTCTCGCTCACTCCTTAAGACTTGAAGTTACAAAAAAAATAATTTTAAAATTCTTCAAACTTCATACTGAAATGATATAATGTCAGAACTTGAATAGGACTTTCACAGAACCTGAAAATGCACATTGAAATTTAATGAATTGTTCAAATTCTATGAAACAACACAACACATTTTTATTTATATAGATACCAAAAGTGAGTATTTGTGAATCTGCTAGAGAGGTGTGTGGAATAAGTACGCAAGGTAGGAAGAAAGGTGATTCATGGTGGGATGATGAGGTTAAAGCACTGGTCTCAGAGAAGAAAAAATCATGGTTATGTCTGATAGCGGCTGGAAGAGCTTCCCGTGAAGAGAGGGATCGAGCGAAAGATGTGTATAAGAGATGCAAGAACAGAGTAAGAGTTGGAGTGAAAGAAGGAATGAAACGCCTGGTAGAGGAAGAGGGAATCAAAATGACACACCACTTCCAAGAAAATATTAAACTGTTTTGGAAGATAGTCAGAAGGTCCCGAAGTGGTCCAGAAAACGGACCATTTGGGGAAGTGTTGCATGTGTTAGGGTGAACGGTCGTTTTACGGGTTGGTTTTATATCACAAAAGGTATTAAACAAGGATGCGTAATGTCACCATGGTTATTCAATCTATAAAATTGTATAGAAGAAGAATTGAAAGAAGTAGGACTGGGCGCAAATTTGAGTAATCTGAAAGCATGTTGCCTGTTGTATGCTGATAATGTGGTGCTGATTGCTTACAAAATAGAAGATCTTTAGTCTCTCGTGTCTAGGATGAACGAAGTATGTATGACGAATGAGTTAATGATGAATGTAAGTAAGTCTAAAGTCATGGTGTTTGAAAGATAGAGTACGAAAACAGTGTGCAATATAGTTGTGAATGATGAATACTTAGAGCAGGTGGATGAGTTTGTGTATTTAGGAAGTATGTTTACGAGATACGGGAAGGCTGACAGAGATATTGTAAATATTGTAGTAAGAAGGGTAAATGCAGGTAACTCCATTAATGGAGGACTAAACGCAGTTGGCGCTGGTACACAATTGTCCAAAGAAGAAAAACTAGCAGTCCACAATGGAGTGCTGGTACCTATCCTGATGCACGGAAGTAAGGCATGAAACTGACAGACAAAATATGAAAGTAGACTGAAGGCTGCAGAGATGAGATTCTTGAGGCGAATATGTGGTAAAACCATGTATGATTGTGTGAAAAATGTGGAGATCCGCAAATAGTGTAAGGCTGATGTAAGCGTAATGAATAAGATCAAAAAAGGGACGCTTAGATGGTTTGGGCATGTAGAGCGAATGACCGAAGAAAGAAGTGTAAGGAGATGAGATGAGATATGATTCAAATGTGAATGGTAGAAGTAGTCGGGGACGCCCGATGAACACATGGCACGACCAACTGAATCAGATACTTGAGTCGGGCCATTTCAAGAGTCAAAATAATAGAAAAATGTGTATGAGACGATGCATGAATGTTAATGAGGCAAGGATTGTGTGTAAAGACCGAGTGGTTTGGCGGTCCGTAATCTCTGTCTACACCTGCAGGGAAACGGCGTTATGGTTAGTTAGTTAGTTCTAAAAGTGCATTTGTTTCGTGACTCCTACGTATAAACGGGACGTCGAATCCGGTCCGGATAGTAGTGGTACGCAAAATTTTCGGACAAGGCTCGGGGCGCTTCCATAGAGCTGACGTGGGCACGTGGATAAGAAATTGGTAGATCCCTATATTACAACCTTCATATAAAAATCGTTATAATGATCCACCCAAAGATACTGATGATAAACTCTCCAGTAAATATTTTCCACTATGGTGCATTCATTTAATCGCACTTAGTCTACGATATAATATACTCCTACATATTTATAAGAGGTATACATAGCGGAAGCCTGCTATCGGAAATAGCTTCAACATTTTCGACGGATTTCACAAACGGAAAACATTTTTTAGCGAGATCCATCCGCGATCTGCTTTTTCATATTTGTTTGGCCTATTGCTAGTTTTAGTAATTGTTGTGCACTTATCTAGAAACCAAATATGGAAATTCTTATCAAATATTTTTAGCCAACTTTCGAAGTGGCATTTAACTTTATTTTTTAAAGAATAATGAACATATCTTTTTAACAAATAACAAAAATACTTTTGGCCGTGAAAATCTTAAATCATATTTGATGAACATATCTAATTGTCTTGGGTACTTAAGTCAGGTAATGTTCTAAATTAGCAACAAAACCGCTTTTAACCATATATTTTTTATAACGTTCTGCAATCAACTGACGGCTATCCACAATAGTATTTTGATAGGGAAATGTATAACTAAAAATTGGGAATCATTTTTTTTAAATAAATCATTAAAAAAATATTTTTTCTAGCTTTTTGCCACATCAAATCAACATTTTACAATAAATCAGGGCAATTATGAGAGAATTTCGCAATGAAAATTTACACGGATTATATTATGATGCTGTATGCAGTAGGTCTACAACTTGGTTAAGGAAATGAAAATATTTGTATTTGGCACGGCGTCGTACTGCATTTCTCAAATTCAAAACAAATACTCAAACCTCCTTAATAAGTCAGAATTATTAATATAACATTATGAACTGAAAAAGTTACGTCGAAAAATATTACAGTTATTGTACACAGATAATGGCTCTTTATAAATTTCACGATGCCAGAGCTACCTTCGAAATAGTTTTAGCTGTTTCATACATTTATTTCAGCTTTATGGTAAAGATTTTAATTATATTTGGCGACAAGATATTTAAAAATATATATTTAATAAAAAAAATAAAAAAAAATCATGGGTTACGAATGACCTGAAAATATTTGAAAATCTCCTACTTTCACCACTGTACGCGGAAAATGTTGCTTGTGTTGTGATGAAGCCTGGGTGGGTCCCAAACACAATGCCAACTCAGCCACTGAACGGTCAATATGTATTATATAGGTGCCTAGCGGTGTATGAGCGGTGTAAGTCATCTGCTTTATTGAAATAACAGTTATACTAGAACGGTTCCAGTTTCAGTCCAGGTTCCAGTGGGCTGGTGTGTTATCTAATGGCGGATTAACAATCACACCGAAGTTGAGCTACATCGCGCCCTTGGAGAACGGCGGAGGCGAGGCGATATCGACTGGGCGTAGTTCCACTACCCCGCCGCTGGGTGGCGGGGGATTCCCTGCCCTACCCTTCCCCACCCACCACCCCACTCTACCGCTCTCCGTTCCAGCCCACTAGACGCAGAACCCACAAGCACTGAAGAGTTATGGAGGATTGATTGTGGACACTGACGAACATTACGAAAACTAATTTAGTTTTTTATTCTTGTTTTCACAAAACAATTCACCGTGCTCGAATCCAGTGGAAAAACACATTGAACATTTCCTGCTGAAGTAAACAGGAAAGGAGAAGAGAGGGAGGCACGTGGGTCACAGAATATTTGTTTAATTATTTATTGATCACCCGTAGGGATTTTACAAATATATATATTATTGCCAATATTTCTCGAGCGGAATTGTTTTATAATCTCCAAATTGTTAAGCGACATCGATACAAAACGGGATAAGATGGTCCGATTCTGATTCAGATCCAAGACACTTGATCTAGACCATTTCAGAGACGTGCTTTTGGATTTAACTTTCATTAGCCTCGACATATCTTAATTCGACGCTTCAGCATCACATGACCTAACGTATGCAGGCACTTCTTCGGAGCCATCTTTGAAACCGTGTTTGTACTGGAGTTAGAGCAAATGATCCCGCTGAACCGGCTTATCACGTGCCAAAACTTATGCATGGTCTAAAAACTATGTATCAACGGAAGTCTAATGATTGTAGCGTATTTCGTAGTGGAAATTATAGCGATTTAGCTGCTCTAATCACCGGTGTAATTATATGAAAAAGCACGTATATAATTCATACTAATTAATAATTTATACATTTATTTAACAAAGAATTGTATGAATTCATTGTTACAAAATCCACGAATATCAAATCAGGCAAGATCGTGAAACTAGCCGTAAAGTATTGCTATTACTGTTATTACTAAGGATATGAAAGCGTACATGAATATACTCATAATATCGGGGTTATGACAGATTCCATTAACTCGACTGTGGTGGACAATCATTTTACCAAAAAAAATTGTTGGTCTTCTTGCATTTTTTATGGATACAATGGCAAAGGTACTATTCGAGATAATTGAATTTCCGACTGAATTGAATTAATAATTGAATCCGATTGGATCTCCTATCCCCGAGAAATAGTCAACGATGGCAAAGTACAACACATTGTGTTTCCTCGAGGACATACTGTAAGTGCGAGGATATCATTTGGTAATACTTCCATCTACTTAATTAAAGCCGATTGTTTGTTATTTCAACGAAATATGGAAAGAATTCGTTGGATTAAGCAAGTCGATATTCACAGAAGGAGCAAAAAAATCAGTATTTAGAGGCAAATTGCAATTCATCCATAAAACACAAATATGAGCGGAACTGATAGAATACGACAAAACGTTGCGTGTGTTCGCCAAAAAATGTTGATGGTGTATTTTTACCTGGGCCATCGATTTAACTATTCAGAATTGTTGGCTTCTGAAATATGAAAGCATTATTAAGAGAGGTTTACTATCAAGAAATACTTTAATGCACCCAAAAAACCACCAACTCACCTCTGCCCCATTATCCTGGCCAATTCCAATAACTGAGTCTAAAAAGCAAGCAGCGTATCCGTTGCATCACATGTGGGGTCAGACTAAGCGTGTAATGCTTTGAGGGCTACGACATGTTGTTGACCAATTCTCTTTCTCTACAAAAAAGTTGATAAAATTAAGTTCTGACTAGTTATTTTCCGAAACTTCGTAATGGTTCTTATCGTTCTTGAAGCTTTGGGGATTTTGTTTATTCTACCTTTTTCAGCACGAAATTCGATAAAAAAAATTGGTTCTTCCCGAATGTGTTAATGTTTTGTGGCAGATATCACCCCAGATAAAGACGTCACCATAAAGTACACAAATTTCAAAAACAAGGAAATTAAAAAAATATCAAATCGATTCCATCTAAAAATAAAACCAGAACGTTAAACATTTACTACCGAAACATCCGCGGACTAGACAACAACATTTAACATATATTTGTACAAATAACCTAAAACCTCGTAATCATAGAGAAATAACTGTGAAGAATTTCATCAAAATATCCTTACTCTAAAATTACTATGCTTGGGAATTATAACTTACCAAACCTAACAAGGAAAGCAAATGACAGTAGGGTTATCAATTTTGGACATGGGAAACATTCTAAACGTACAACATATTTTTTTCATAAATAACAGGAATAAATGCTTATTAGACCTTAAATATCTTGTAAACTCTCAAATGATCCGCTCCTACCTAAAGATAATCATCATCTTTTCCTATACGAGTACATGATGTTAAATATTATAGGCGATGATGAAAGTAAACCTGTGAAAATAATCCTAAACTTTAAACGGGCCGATTTCGACTACCTTAACTCGTTTCTAGCAAATATCGACTGGTATTTTTTGTCAGATGAAAATTAAGATTTTAAATTTAAAGTCTCTAGATAAAAAAGTATCTTAAAAAATTTTCCAACAACATTGAGGCGCAACAACATTTATACGTCACAAAAAAATACCCACTCAGTTTGGTTTACATCTGGAGTAAAGCAAAGATTCATTCAAAAAAAAATTACGTCGCCAAACGGCTAAGAATTATAGTCATTTCACTAATGCTAGAAAACATGTGAACAATTGTCTAAATATTGTTGTAAAATGTACTTGAATAAAATCGAAAACGGCGCTCTAGAGACGGAAAACTTTTGAAATTTTATTCAAAAATTGAACAACAAAACCAACTTAGACTATCCTCTAACTATGCATCTGGAAAATAAAAAAAACTGATAGCACACGATACATGGCAAACTTATTTGCCGACCTTTTTAAAAAAGTTTACGTTGAATTTATACCATGATAGGATACCATTATATAAATATGAAAAAAATAATCAATCTCTAAACATGTAAAATTGATGAATACTTATTAAAAATATTATGGCTCTTGACAGGATCAGATAAAATTACACTATTTTTTTCTTAAAAAATGATCTGGTAAATGTACCCTCTTAATAATCTTTTGTTAACTGAACATTTCCACCTTAAAGTTGGGAACGTCCCAGTAACGCTGTCCGTAAGTTGGCTAAAGAAGAAAACAGTAAACATTTAGAATTGTGTTACTATGTCACGAGACTCTCTGTCGCGCTGTAACGCTGTCGGAAACATTGGCCAGAGAAGGAGAAGGCGCAACATTAAAGTTTCTGATAGTGTTACAGTATCATGTAACTCTCTGTTAAATCAAAAACCTTGGCTAAAGAAAGAGGAAGCGTAACACCAAAGTTCAGAAAGTGTTAAAGTGTCATGTCTCTGTCACGCTATAATATAACTAACACATTTGGAAATGTTGGCTAAAAAGGAGAAAGCACAACACGATAATATAATAACCCAAAAAATAATCATGTTAATACTTTTCGCATTGAAAATCTCAAATTTAATTTGTTAACCTAGGTTAATAATTGAGATTTGTTTGGTGTTGTTTATTATTTTCTTTTTGTATGTTTATAGTTTGGCTGCTTTCTCCACACGTTGGTTGTTATGGCAGCCCACCCACCCCTTTCTTTGTGCATTCCGCCAACTCTTTAACCCAAATATTTTAGCAGTGGTTACGTCACAATGACGATGCGTGCTTTTTGGCTCGCATCGAAATCTTGGCAGAGCCTTTTATTGTGGGATGGTAAAAATGTAATTACTTGTGTTTTAACCGCCCGGGGCACTGAGCACCTATCAAAATATAAAGTGAAGTGATAAAATGTTACGGTGACCTGCTTCGGGATGCATAACATAACCTAGAATGGTATCAGCGGAAAATTGATTAGAATAGGAAAAAGATAACTCCATTTTACGATAATCCAAAATGTGATATTTTAGTTGATATCTTTTCCAAGATCTCGGGATTTCAATGGAGCGGTAAAAGCTTTTTTCTGTCAATTTACCACATAGAAGACTAAAATATATTACTTTTATTTGTTTTACGGTAATGCAGGCAGAATAATTATTTGAAAGCTTGTCTGACTTTTGAAAAATGACCAATAATTTTGGAGCACGGATATATATATATATACATTTATTTAATTAATAACTATTATGGTAACATATTCCATTTTGAAAATTATGCTGATATTCAAAGCAAATTCAAGTTCATAGAGTCAGAATTATGCAGGACACACACAACCGAATTAGTATTTTTGATAACAGAGGTTTTATTAGAAGGTTTTTGTGAAAAGACACCGAATAATTAACATGTTCTACATTCACATTCAAACACAATGAAAAATATTCCAAATGATATGATTTAAATATAAGTTTAAATGTTAATTTTGGTTTTCAAATCACGAACACGGTTAGCAAAGTTAGGTTATAATGTAGATTTTTTGATTTGAGATTTTCATGGGTAAAAGTATTATAGTGCTCATCATCTTACACATCTGCCCTGATGATGAACACTGCAATGCTGTCCGAAACGTTGGCTAAAGAAGGAAGTAGCGCAACACGCCATAATACCCAAAAAAATCATTATTATAATGTAGGTGTTATGTAATAATAATTCTGATGATGCAAAGCCAAAATGAAGGGAGGTTTTAGGTTAACATTTCCACTTATTGGGTGCAGCTCACCGTGAGAAAGCATGTTTTGAAACATGCTTCGCGCGGCCAAAGTTTGAAGTTCCGTTCGGGGTATGAAGAATACCTCGCAAGAAGACGGTTCAGTAATTCTGTGGCGCATCTTCTGAGATCGATTCATTCAAATACAATGAATATTTCTGCTCAAATCATGTGTAGAGAGAAAGCCACCCATTAAGTTTCATCGCGATAAAGTAAACAATTCCTTCCTATGTATATTCACTGATGCTTACTAAATATAATACATACTAACAAACACACGCATTAAAAACACTAGATCTTATGGTGAAAAAACATACCTTTCATATAAGCAACTACAAATACATTTTAACTAAAATAATATAACGGAAATCACGGGACTTCTGACAGATACGAAACATTGAAATAGATTTTTATTGATGGAAGTGAAAATGAAAGTTATTTACACAGTTACCAATATTTTTACACAGTTGACATTTGTCACATGGGAACGTGCGGTTTCTACGACTCTTTCTCGAGTTCAACAGCTCGGCTGTGAAAGAAAAAAAGACCCTTCATAAAGTATCCCCATAGATAGCATATGCCCTGTAAGAAAATATTTTCATCAGTGCCTCCAGTGTGCATTTAATACGAAAAAATGATTAATGTCAACAATTAATTAAAGATTCACGAAATATGTAGTACATACAACAAAGCGAGACAAAAATCATTAAATTTTATTTTAATACGCCTTTTTCAATCTTATTTTCTTTGTTCCACTCCGCCACGCCAGCATGGCTTATTCCCATAAAATAAAATTAAATTGAAGAATATGTGAAGGCTTTGTGTGAAGGAAATGGTTGACCGTGTCCTCGAGAAACCAATACCAAGTAGTGGGGACAAACTAAGCAAACACACCAGCTGAATAATCGCTCCATAAACTACTCAGAGTACAGAAAACAGTAGGAGGCTAGTTTACTTAGGAAAAAGTATTTTGTTAGTTGCAAGGTGCGCGCACGCCGAGGCTTATCGGCCGGATAATTTGATATTCGTTTGAACATGTCGGTTACTTCAATGGATCTTCAAGAGGGGTGAGTTAACGGGCCAATATTTGAAAACATTTTATATGTACATATCAACTGTAGTTTAATACTGATAACGGCTTGGTAATACCCTTCAAACAACAAAATGAATATTTTACAGTATATATAATTTTTGTTGTTTGTTTTTGGGGTGTTATGCCGTGTTGCGCTAACTCCTTCTTTAGCCGACGTTTCGGACAGCGTTGCAGTGTCCATCATCAGGGCAGATCCGGTAGATCCGAAGATGTGTAATTGTTGATTTTTTTTTTTTTTTCATTTTCTAGATTCTTATGTTCCATGAAGTGGTGAATCATTTAAATTTACTGAATTTAAAGTTAATGTTCTTTATACAAATAGAACGGCGTCATATGCGCCTCACAATTTTTACCTCATATGGGTTAATTTAAATATTACCTGGCTTTTATAGACTTAGAGGCCTTGTGTTTTCTCGGTAGGGAAAAAATTTGTTACCTAAAAACCCTACTAAAATTGCATGTTTTATTCAGCATCAGCTCCAGCAGCGACCTACAGCGGCCATATACTACATACGTGTCTGTTTGTGTTGTGTTGGGATCGGGAAGGAAATTTCGGCTGCGACCTATTGTTGGAATCCTTCCGCATTTTCCGTTGGGAGTAAGGAAAACCGCAGAAAACCTTACTCAGGAAGGAGCGGCCGAACGTCAACTTGAAACGTATGCGGCCTTCAGTAACATCGGTATATGATGTCCTGCATTTTTGAGATGTGTGTGTGTGTGTGTCTGTTTTTATGTTAATATATACTTATGGGAAGATAGAAAATAAACATACATATACATACAAATTATAAAATATTATATAAATAGATATATAAACATTATATATTTAGGAAGGAAGTCGGGAGTTTAGGAAATACCTACTGCTCGCTATTCGTCCGCGTCTAATTCTGGTATGTACCATATGTGGTCATGGTCCATGAGGATGTGTTTAGGTAGTCTATGTGTGTATCTGAATGTCAGGTCGCTCGGTGCATTGTATTGTCCTATGTCTCGTATGAGTGGATTTTTACTAAGTCTGAGTGATTTGTAAAAGCGTTCAGTCAGTCTGTGTGTGAATTCGTATAGAGTTGGAATTTGTTCTCGTTCGTGTAATCTCTTCAAGTTTGTTCTGAGTCTCGTGTTGTATGTGATTTTAATGCAGAGATTTTGAAGTGTCTGTAGTTTTGTGTGGTCTGAGTGTGAGATACTGCTCCATACGGGAATCGCATAAGACAGTACCGGGCGAATAAGCGAGTAGTAGATCAGGAGTTTGGTTTTGGGAAGTAGCGGGCTTCGTCTGTTGAAAATTGGCTTCATCATGCCGATCACTTGTCGCGTGCGCGTGTGCATCTTGGCTTGGTGAGATTTCCAGTTGAGGCGGGAGTCCATGGTCAGGCCCAGATATGTCACTTCATCTTTCCATTCAATGCTGTGTCCTCCCATTTCGATTTTTAAGTCAGGTGTTCTATTTACACGTTTTCTCGTGAACATGATGGCTTTAGTTTTCGCCTCGTTCAGTTTCAGGCGCCATTTTTTGTAGTACTCTACGAGCGCGTCGAGCGCTCTCTGTAGGTAAATAGCGGCCATATTCGCTTTCAGTGAGGAAACGTAAAGTTTGACGTCATCTGCGTAGATAGACAGATTGCATCTCTCGTCTCGGGGGATGTCGTAGGTGAACAGAACGAAGAGGAATGGTCCCAGTAAACTTCCTTGTGGCACGCCTTTTGGAATCTCACGCGTTGAAGATAGCACGTTCCTTATGAACACTCTGAACGATCTATTTTTTAGGTATTCCTGTATCAGCCTCATTAGGTATATGGGCGTGTTAGTGCGGTGTAGCTTATGCACGAGCCCGTTTATCCAAACGGTGTCGAATGCCTACTCTAGGTCGATGAGCGCAACGGCGTTGAAGCTATGTTCGTTAAATTTTCTTGCGATAAATTCCGCTACCCTGGTTAGTTGATGGGTTGTGGAGTGCCTCTTTCTGAAGCCGAACTGCTCGTCTGGCAAAATTTTGTTGTCGTCGTGGTGTGGGACAAGCCTGTTGAGTATAATTTGTTCAAATACCTTGCTCAGCGTAGATAATAGGCTAATCGGCCGGTAACTTGTCGGCTGCGTTCTATCTTTATTCGGCTTTGCGAATGGCAGCACGGTCGCCGATTTCCAAATCTGGGGAAAATGCCCGGTCATGAGGCAGGCATTGAACAATTTTGTTGTGTAGATGATGGCTTTTTGAGGAAGATGTTTGAGTAGAATGTTGTGAATTTGATCGCTTCCCGGCGCCTTGTTCGTTCTGAGTCGCTTGATTGTGACCGCAATCTCGCTCGGCGTAGCGAAATGAATATCTTCAGCGTTTGTCTGCTCTGCGTTGCTCAAATCTCGTAGAGAATCGGCTACGATCCGGTCCGTGACCGGGTCGGAAAGGCCGTCTGTAGCGGCGTAGGCTCTCTCGAACCCGTCGGCAAGTGGTTCTGCTTTTTCTTGTAGCGAAAGCGCCGTCCCTGGGCCGTTCAATTTCTGTAGCGGGGGGATTGTGAAATCTTTATGTCTCAGCGCGCTAGCCATTTTCCATAGGGAATTATCCTTCGGCGTGAGCGACGCGACTTTTTTGTCCCAAAGTTCGCGCTTGAGTTCTGCGATTTCGGTCTTGATTTCCCTCTGCAGGCAGTTATACGCTGTCTTGAAATATTCGTCGCGTGTGCGGTGAAACATGCGTCGCAGGCGATTTTTCTCCTTGATGAGCGATAGAACGTACTCGGGAAGCTTGATCGTGTATGGGTGTATTTCTTTGAGAGGAATGTGTGTATCTTGTGCTGTTTGAAGAATCTCTGTGAGAGTGCTTGTAGCTGCGTCGATTTCTTGTGGCGAGCGCAGAGTTCCTGCGTAGAGTTCCTGAGGTACCTGCGGGAGAGAAAGTATTATTAGTATTGGCACGCTTTATACGCGGCGCGCCGGCGCCTTTGCTTACCTCGGGCAACTCATCAAATCGGTTGCCACACTGGAGCGGTTGTGGTCCCCGTGGGGACATGGCCGACGCTGGGCCTATCGGGGGGCGCGTGGGGGCAGAACTGGGTCCTGCTGCCCAAGAGGGGCCTGCTGCGGGCTCCGTCATCTCGGTGGCGTCGGGCGTCGTAGGAGCCGTGGTGGTGGATGGTCTCCGGGTCCTTGGGTTCTCGGGGCGGGGCTGTGGTGCGGGGACCGTAAGGCGCACGGTCCCGGTCTTGGTGCGATGCGTAATTTGGTGAGCGCCGGGCGGTACCACGACCGGGGAGTCCTCGTGGTCAGCGGGGAGCATCCGGGTCGGGAACATGGTCATCTGTGTCGAACGGTGACTCCTCTTGAAAAGGGAGCACGTCACGGGTGCTTGCGGGCGGTTTGTGGGGGCCAGCGTGGATCTGTGTTGTTTTGAGTATTTGCGCTAAAAGAAGCTTTGCCTTAAGAAAGGCAGTTGGGGGCGCGAGCGCCTGCTCAGTGGGCCGGCGGGATTCCTCCGGCCGGCAAAAGTAGCGGGGCTTGGCTGAGTACACAAGCCAGACAAAAACGCTTCTGTGGTTGTGTCACAAACCACAAAAAAAGTTCTCTCTATCTCATCTATCCTCCTATATCCTCATCCGTGTAATTGTTGGTTGCCGAGTTTGTGCTTATTTACTTGGAAGCGATACCGTGCCGCCAGCTTCAATCCACTACGAGCCTGTAGGTATTACAGTACAAGGGAACTGCAATTTGTGTCTGCAAAGTGTATATATATAATATTTACGGATTCGTAAAACTAATTAAAAATTTTGAAACACATTTGAAAGTGTTTTTTTTTTAAATTATTCTTGATGTGTTTTTCGCATTAACTTAGTTTTTTTTATCATTTATACCTAGCTAGACATATACCATACCGGGTTTTTCTTTTGTGTCTTGTCTTTTTAAGATATATAATTTCGTAGTACATTATTTTGATGTATCTCATAAGGATTAGCCAGCATTAATAATGTAGTGCCAGTAAAAATATTTTTACGACTTCATTGTAAAACATCTACTTTTCACAAATATAGTATGCATGTATTATATATGTAAACCTTCCGGAAAAAATCTCTAAATGAAAGTGAAAACTTTATCAAAATCAGTTCGTAGTTTAGAAGAACTAAGCGCCCCAAACAGACAGACGCGGATGGCGACTTTATTTCATACTATTTAGGGGTGCCTCAACCAGCAAAAATTGATTCACCATTTTGTGCTTTGAAGAATATTCTATATGAATCCACTGGAAAGTACCTTTCCAATAAATTCTGTAGATCGAGTTCCTACTTTTAAATTATAATACGTTTGTATTTGATTTAAAAATGTATTGCCTTGAAAACATAATATATGTTTATGAAATTAACAAGCTGATGAGTTAAAAGGTAAAATTTTCACTAATTACATATATTTTAATTGAGTATATTTGATGATAAATCCGTATAATATACATAATTAACTAATTATTCATGTACATACACATAATTAACAACCTACCAATTAGTATCAATATATGTATTTTCAAACGGGATTGTGGGAAAACTAAAAGTGTGTGTTTTTTTTTAATCTTTTTTAATATTATTTATTATTACAATTACAATATTATGACATTAAGGTTAATTTTTTATCAAGAGCAAATGTTATAGTTCCCGTGCCAAAGTGTTTTTTTAACTTTATGTAACTACTATTAAGATCTCTCTGTTTCTATTATGAAGTAATTATATTTTAAGTATAATATATACATATTGGTTTCCCAATGTTTTAATTTATTTTATATTCATAAACATATATATATATATATATATATATATATATATATATATATATATATATATTTTTTTTATATAAAAGAAGATTTACATTGAATACATTGTAATGGAATGTAGGGATGCCCATATGTTACGGCGGGTGAAGTTTGAAGATTTTCATAGAATACATAACAATAGTTAGTAAATAATAAAAATCCGATTTAGTTCCCATTTCATGTGACAAATGATAGGTTAATAATTAATTAAATATATTATACGGATTTTATTGAGGAATGTGAGAGATGTGTGAAGGGAGATTAGGGGCTTAAGGTGAAGATTTTATGGGTGTTAAGATTGAAATGGATTGCAGATGTAAGGATCCTTAGAGTTACGGATTCAGTGTTTATTTTAAATTTTGATTGAAATGTATTGCAGATGTAAGGATCCATAGAGTTATGGATTCAGTGTTTATTTACTATTTTGATTGAAATGTATTGCAGATGTAAAGATCCATAGAGTTATGGATCCAGTGTCTATTTATGATTATGATTGAAATGTATTGCAGATGTAAGGATCCATAGAGTTATGGATTCAGCGTCTCTTTACGAATTTTTTGATTTGGGAAAGGGAGATATTAACTTGTCAATTTGAACATTTCAAATGATTTGAGCAGAATAATTTTTAAAATTAAATTATAAAAATGGATAGGGTTTATAAAAATACTTCTTAATTAATAATTTACTTTAAGCCATAATATTACAGAAAATAATTTAAAGGAATTTGAAAACTGTGAAAACTTCTTTTTACTATTTGAACATTATCATATAAAATCAGTATAATATATTTTTTTACTAAAGTTAATATTTAAGGATAGGTAGGTACCTAACACGTAGGTATTTTACTCTCGTTTTTAGCGGGGATTCTATTTTTTTGTACTAAATGCAATAAAGAGACCATTAAAAATACATATATTGTTATTGTTTTCAATGATTTGATTCCGAAGAATCAAGGTTATTATTAATACTTATATTTTTAATGACCAAAATCTTTTTAAGTTTTACTGTCTACTTAAAATGCTGTTAACGTTTCCAGTTCGAGTAGGTACTTACTAGTAATATTATGTTATTGTTCGTCATTATATACACATTCGATTTTCTGTCCATAAAACATTTAGTTATTCTTTGGGAAGATAGATGAATTGATTTTTTATGAACAGTAAATATATAAATTTTTTTAACTTTAACATTTACCAATCACACAATGTTAATTACAATTATGATTTTATTGTTACGTCTATTATGAGAGCGATACAGATTTAACGATTAACGGAGGTCAAAGCAGGTCCATTTTTTTAAGAATATCAAGTTTTATGTTAAAATTAGTATGACGAAAATAAAGCTAATACATTAAACTATGCGTAAAATGCCAAAGCTTAATTTTTTTTCTTTTTGCTTTTCATGAATAGCTATTCCCGGAAGGAGTAGACTCAGTCGAAATTGGATCTTAGGGTTGGCAAATCTGGTGGCGCTATTATGTTGATTATTCTTTGCGTGCCGTTAATTTTGCTTTTTTGATTTAATCACTTATTATAAGGAGTGCCCCATCTAATGTAAATAATTTTACGGCTCTAAAACTATTAGTAAAAAAACTGATTGGGTACCCATTCGACATTATTTTTACTGCTGCAAAGCTATAATTTAGAACATTACACTTGCTTGGATTTAGATAAAATAATTTATATGAAAAACTTTTTTTAAAGTTCCTAGACAAGTTTCGTCACTATTTTAACACCTCCAGGGCACTTTCAAGATTTAACGTCACAAAGATAGTTCAATATTAAAAAACCAATTTAATTTCTTATAGATTAAAAAATAAAATTTAAAAAAAATATGTACTAACCCATTAGCTCCCGCGGATACTATATGGTATCCGAAATATTGTTTTTAATTTTTTCGTCACCATCTTGAAATAACTAATTGGAGGTTTTTTTCCATGTACCAGAGATTTGTGAATTCATTTTTGACGCTAGCCAAGTATTTACATGAGTCAAATTCTCTTTAAAAAATTCTGTGCTTGAAAACGCGGACCTGTAATTTGAGGATCCATATATTTTTTACAATTATATAATTATATGTTAGAATTATCTGTTAACGCGTATGGTTACAATGAGTTGAAAATTGAAAATAAATGTTTACATAGTGACGTTAACACAATATGGTCCCAAAGTGGCAGGATACCAGATGGTATCGGCGGGCGGTAACGTTGGCAAATAAAATATTTCCATACTGATTTATATATTGTCGTCATAATTAAAAACTCTTGGTACACAAAAATTTATTGTAAAAGGAGCAAAGAAAAATAGCGATACAGATTACAGAAAGGGCCGGTATGTCAGTATTTTTAGTAATAGTTTCACTAGGTTTGTCTATCTTGTCATGGTTCCTATCAGAAAACAACTTGACAAATCTCTCTAGCCAAGCTAAAAATGCAACTCATATACCAACCCATTTAATATTCGCTAAGAAAGAGATTTAAGTCCGTCAAGTTGCTCTGTAGTAGAAACCCTAGCAAGATAAGCCTAGTGACACCGTTACCAAAAAATACTGATGTACCGGACGTAATCCAGATAGATAGTTGCATTAGTTTATGAAAATATTGAAAATCGCCTTACCGATATATACTATTTCATATACACAAACCATTCCAGACAATCTACGTTTCTTCAAATCAGCCTTTAACACATCGCTCACAGGTGGCCATTGAACAAAATGCATGGCATACGATCACTGCACTGATAGTAGAGAAAAAGGGGTACTGCCTGGTTTTTGGCATTACCTTAGATTTAAAAAATGGTTATATTCTGAAATTATTAAGTGGTCATTTCGTTTCGCTGATCCATTGATCGCAACTTTACCCTACTGTGAGTAATAAATATCTTTGCAAAATTTTAGCAAATTCATATTCACCTTTCAATGTTAATTAATCGGGTTTTTGTTTTTATTAGTTAAGCTGACATTTATTTATACATGCTAAAGATACTCTGTAAGGAAACACATATTATTAAAATTAATTTATTTTCTTTCTTTCAGGTAAGTTCAACATCTTTGAAAACCCAACAATGAGATAACTACAACATTATTTCTTCAATGCGTGATTTTACGGTAAGTATAAATTTTGGATTTTTTTTATCGGCAACTTACATTAACATATTGTTTCTAACCTACATTAAAGGTTAAAAATACATAAGTAATATAGACGGCCGGCATAGTCCAGTGGTAACGCATTGGACTGCCATTCCGAAGGTCGCGGGTTCGAACCCGGCGTGCGCAAATAAATTTTATTTGATTGATTTGTGTTATTTCACAATTAATTAATTAAAATAATATATAGTATATTTGCGGCACGTTCCAGAGTGGAAGATACTACCAGTATCGCCCTGGTGTAAGACCACCATTCAGAATTGAAACGTTGCTCCAAATGGCTTTAGCCGTGTTTAGTGACTAGATCTGAATAGCCAGGTACTTCTCCACCTTCCTCTTTCCCTTCCCCACTTACCTTCAGCCTCACAACATCCCCCAATTGGGGATGCCATAGTCTCACTGGCTCCAGACGGGAGCAGTTGGGACTCTTGTGAGGTATTCACTATAAAAAAAATAAAAAAAAGTCGAAGGAAGAAAGGTTACAGGGCCACGATTAAAGATGAAACTTTCTATAAACAAACAGTGTTTAGATAGCTCTTGTAATTTGCAATCCGGGCCGCGAAGTTAATTTGATTTCGGTTAGCAAATGATATAAAGATGATATTTAGAAACGAGAAAAAAATGGTCCAGCTGAGAGGATGCCACCAGAAAATTGATTAGACCTACCTTCTGTTTTATGCACTAAAACATCACGGCGAATTCGGATTGCCTTTTGCAAACAACTCGGCTTTGAACACGTCATTGTTGAACGATCGAAATTGTACTAATTAGCAGCTTGACTTCTTCCGGTGGCAAAATGATTGCAAAAGGAACGTGGGTTAATACGCAGTGCCTGAACAGGCAGAGAAGGATGAAAATATGTTTGCGGTAAAACAGTGTTCGACCTATTATAAATTAGGAGATCTGAAAAGAATGCATGGCCGACATAAGCGCGTTTGTAACGTAACGAGTATATGAGACATAAGCGAGATATATGAGTGGAAGGGCACACATTGCAAACCATTAATAATAAATTATAATTATTAGTGTTATTAGTAACGGTGTAAAGGTTCTTATAATGACGAAGCGATAACGAAATGTCCGTACGATTTAGATTACGGGAACTGATTAAATAAAATAAAATAATTAATTAATATTGAAGTTATGGTAAATTAATTGACATACGGGGAAATAAATTTTATCTATTATATCTAGAGTGTCTGTTTGCGGCGGGCTGTCGGGCGGGCGGACAGCGTGTATTTGATTTATTTACAAATCTACAGTTTTATTCCGATAGTGAAGAAATTTTGCTCACTTGACCTCCGAAACAAGAGGAAGACCACTGTTTACATTATTTTTGTTTTAAAACTTTCTGGGAGATGCCGGGGAATTCAGCTAGTTGAATAATATGGTGAAGATGATATACTTAAAAGACGGTGTGTTGCGCATTGCGAATGCAAATATTGTGAGAAAGAGGTAATGAACAAGATTAAGAAAGGCACGCTTGTGTGATTAAGTGGAAATAAATAACAACAAAGCTTAAGGACAATATATAATCACAAACCCAAAGTAGGAATTCAAAATACATATTTTTTGAAAACCATGTAATATAATAAACCATAAAAAATGATAATATTATATGTGAGAGTAACCAAAAGGGTAAATGAAGAAGAACATAATAACATCTATGCACTTTTTGTTGTTTTAAGACCCGAACACCTGAGTTCGTGGTATGAGCCATACTTAAAGTTCAGTCTTCAAATTGCGGACTCTATTTTCGTCGAATCGCGATCGGGTGGGTACTTTTATTGAAGCG
This sequence comes from Hesperophylax consimilis, assembly GCF_061612785.1. Lineage (NCBI taxonomy): Eukaryota > Metazoa > Arthropoda > Insecta > Trichoptera > Limnephilidae > Hesperophylax > Hesperophylax consimilis. Next base: position 7,307,230 of record NC_142866.1, read on the forward strand.
GTTTTTTCTGCACGTAGTAATTTATTCGTATTTTTGTGTTGATGTTGAAGTTCGATAAAACCTTAAAAATAGCGATGGCATGGAAAAAAACTAAATTATAAAATTATTATTTTGATTATAATTTTTATTCTTTTTTTTAATAATATCACTACTTTCTTGACAATATCGCAATTAGCATGCCTTTAAAAAACTTTTGAAAAATGTAAATTTTGTAATATTTTTTTTTGTAGGCTAATTCTGGATAAAGCCTTTTTATAGTTAAATCAGAAATACGGTCTGGAAACGCAGATCACTAAATATGGTTATGTTTTTATACAATTAAGCACTGCAGCTTTAAAAAAAAAAAATATTTGGCTAATTTATATACCTAGCGCCGTTTTCATGAAAAATCACCTCAAGGGCGCTGTCCAAATATGTTTATTAAATAATGAATACTAGAACTACTGACTTAAAACTAGTGACTTACATATATTTATTTATTTATTTATTTATATTTTAAATGTATATTTACAGGATAAAAATATCCATTAACAAAGATACATTATACAATCATAATTGCCTAATTAGCAATTTAAATTTAGTAATGCTCAGGTGGAAAATGTCGATGTCAGAGGCTAGTGAGTTTAGAAGGCCTATCATTCTTCCGAGAGGCATTGCTGATGGTAAGTTAGTCCTACATCTCGGAAGAATGAATGGTTTGTGTCTACGCGCTCTTGCGAAGTTATCAGGGACGTAAAATAAAATTTTATTCAAAATTTCTGGATTGTTGATGTGACCGTTCAACAAGTTATAGGCCATCATCAGCAACGAAGATTTCCGCCTGTTGACAAGACTATCGATACCCAGCATTCCGGAAAGGAAGGCTGATGGGTATAAATAGGGATAGTATCCGAAGTCTCTAAGATAAAGATAACGTAGAAACTTCTTTTGTACTTTCTCTACCATAGAAGAGTACGTTGCATCCCCTGGTCCCCATATTACTGAGCCACTTTCCAAAATACTACGTACTAGGCTAAAATATAGCAAGCGAACCACGGCAGAGCTGCAAAAATGCCTGGAGTTACATAGCACAAATCCAAGCATTCTCAAAACCCTGCTGCATATCGTTTCAATATGAACGTGAAATGTTAAGTGTGGGTCAAAGGTTATTCCCAAATCTTTCGGTTCAGAAATATGTTTAAGAGAACATTGGGACATCCTATAGTTGAAGTAAATCACGGTGTTTGCTCTAGTATAGCACATTATGGCGCATTTCTTAAAATTAAAACCTAATTTGTTAATTTCACTCCATATAAGACTTATATCTAGTGGCTTACGACTAAGGCCCATAACTACTATCTTAATTTACCTATGTAGAAACATACAACTAACGTCAACATTTAATTTTACTAACGCTAGAAGAACAAGGAAGTTCTACAACGTTTAATTTCATATGATTCATCAGAAAAACGGAAAAAATTACAGATTTAAACAACAGTTCAAAAGCTGTGCTGTTTCCAAACTATGTTTGTTGAACTTAATTCGAACAAAAAAAATGACTCACATTTTTTTTTAATTCGACGTTTTGTGCAGGTGAACATTACAAGCAAGTAAAAAATAATTAAGTATTACTCTATGAAGAGAAGTTTATGAGAGTAATGCAAATTGAGATAGGTACTGCTACGACCCTCGGTAGGAAGTAAAATAATATTATCTCCCGTACTGCGAGCAATATTCACGAGTTATTTCCTGAGCAGGTGAATTGTAGCCTGAAAGGAGATGCGGATTGTATCTGCAGATATGATGATATCGGACTCTGCAGATTTAGATGTCTCGAGTCTTGAGGTAACGGTAGAAGTTCCGTAGGAAATGATTATGGTGAGATGTAATTTTAATAAATTTATTTTAAAGTAAGAATATAAAATTCTATAAAAAAAGTAAAGACAATGTCAATAATGAACGGAAGAACAGTGTGTAGACTGTACTTTGTTATAATTAAGAGTGAACACGGAGGAACGGCTTGTTCCTGTTTAAATACTGTTCTAGTATCCCGGAATCGTGGGAAGTTTCATAGTTTCAGGTACGAGACACAAAAAGGGTCGCGTAAGTAATTGGTTATGAGTTTACTTAATTAAGTTAAAACGTGACATACGTGGCGTTAGTTTAATTGTTTTATTAAAACAACTTTTTACAAGTTATGCTCTAAATTTTAAGACGAATTATTTGTTTGCGCCCGTACCCACGTAATATGAATACATAGTTTTGTCCGTATACAAATCCAATTCTTCCAAGAAAGGCAAAAAAATAGAATATTGTATCGGTGATTTAATCCAAAATTGTATTTTATGCCTTTCTTGAAAAAATTGAATTTTTTTACGGACAAAATTATTTATATTATGCTCGTTATGCTCTACCGGCGCAAACAAATAATTCGTCTTAATATTTTCAAGCTTAACTTGAAAAAAGTGTAAATTAATAAAATAATTAAATTAATTCCACCTATGAACGCGTAAGTCATAACGAGCGTTGCGTTTAACCTTAAATGTTTGTTTCGAAATGCAAGAATGCACAAAAGTTTGCCGCTAATGGCTTGTAATTTATAACAAGGGCTGGAATTGTAACAGTACATTTGTGAAATAAGCTTATTCTGTTAAAATTGAGATGTGAATACAGTTGCCTATATAGGTACTAACAATTTTTTTAATAGATGTCGTTGTACTTTTCACTTCAATAGTGTGTTTTTTATTTAATGATTGAAGACAATATAAGCGATTTCTAAACGAAAATCTAAAACAGAAAAGGATACGGTCACATCTAGGACTCGAACCCAGGACCCTTGCCTTGCCGGGGCACCGCTCTACCACCGAGCTAATGGGACCCTATCTCTTTCGTTCACATTTAACTTTATCATACTTCGAATAAGAACTACCAACATTGTCTTCATTTTTTCACCGCACATATTTTATTGGCAACTATCTTTGTTAAATAACTGTTAGACTGTTATTTACAGACTTGGTGGGAACACAATAATAGAACGCGTGTTCCAATATAATGATTTATTAACAATTAAGTGCGGATTGTCTACGTCTTATCTCTGAGCTGTCGGTCTGGTAAAGAGAGCGAGCAGATGCATCCGTCATCTTTTATACCCCTATCAGTCATCTCGCTCTTACGCATTCAACAAGCAGGCGTACCACCAAAAACCTTTCTTACATCCTCCCCTACTAAAATTGAATTCCCCTATCTATATATATCATACCCTATTACTACATATTTCATTTACAATTTTATTTTATATATTTCATTTACTAAACAATTAACACAACATTTTTTTTTATAAAATTAACTATCATATGCCGCGTTTCTTTCTGCTTCCCTTCTCTTGTCTCGTCGCCCGTCCACTCCTCCTCCTGGACTGCGAGGTCCTCATCTTGGCCGAAGTCTTCCCTGCCATGGGTTAGACCTGAAACATGGAGAAACAGTATTAGAGTCACTTCTATTACGTAACATACCTGAGAGATTAACTTCATCCGTCGACAGTTCCCTAGTGTCAGACGTACCGACTTCCGGCTTATCTCCCTCCTGCCATGAAACATGTAATTTCTTTATCTGGTCTAAATGTCTTTTCCACACCATATTAGACTTGTTAATTTTTATGATATATATTTTTCTACCTTTTTTTTCAACAATAACCCCAGGGACCCATAACCTATTACCCTGAGCTCTGAAATCTCTAGTCATCACTTTCTGACCTATATTCAAATCTGACTTATTTCTACCCTTATATTGTCTTTTCTGATTGACTTGACTCTGAATAACCTTTCTTATTACTTTTTGTTGACGAGTAGAACTTGAAGTATTCGTTCTTTCCTCAACCTTCCTAGGAATCAGAGAGTCAAATACTGTTCTAATTTTTCTTCCCATTAATAATACAGATGGTTCACACCCTGTTGTTGCATGAACGGTATTTCTATAGTCAGTTAAAAAGTTACCTAACTTTTCTTTATAATCTGAAGGAAATCTATTATTTTTACAAATTTTTTTAAGAAAATTTTTACAGGTTTTAACAGCATTCTCAGCTTGCCCATTGCTACTCGGGTGGTTAACTGGACTAGTAATATGTTTCATACCATTTTTCTTACAAAAATTTTCAAAATCCTCAGAACAAAAACACGTACCATTATCACTAACTAAAGTTGCTGGAAAACCAAATTGTGAAAATAATCTATGAAGTACTTCAACATTTTCTTTTGAAGACAGACTGTTCACTTCCAGACACTCGATCCACTTCGAAGAAGAGTCTATCACAATTAAAAAGTTTTTATTATGCAAGCTACCATGATCAATATGCACCCTGAACCATACTTCAGGTTCATAAGGCCATACTGCTAATGAACTCTTTTGTGATTCTGGTTTAATTTCTAAACAATCTCTACAATTTTCTGTTATTTTCTCCAAATCTAGATTAATTTTTGGCCACCAGACAAAGCTTTTCGCAATGCCTTTAGTCTTAAAAACCCCTAAATGAGATCTGTGTAACATCTTTAAAACTTCTTGTCTTAAAGACTCAGGAATAACAACTCTATGTTGATATAAAATACACCCATTTATCAATGACAATTCCAACCTTTTTTCCCAAAAAACTCTAATAAAATTAACATTTTGTGCCTTTTTTACTGATGCTGGCCAACCCTCGATAAGAAATTGTTTTACTTGACTTAAAATTTCGTCCTTTTCGGTCTCACTTCTTATCACGTCTAAAGACAAATTAAACCCGTTATTTTCAAAATAATTAATGTAACCAGACTCTATATTATCTTCACAGCTAACCTTTTCAATTGGACACCTGCTCAGAAAGTCTGAACAATTATTTTTCGACTTTACGTATTCAATCGTAAAATTGAACGATCCTAACATAACTGCATAACGCTGTAATCTTGACGCCGCAATCTTAGGAATTTCTCTATTCTGACCGAAAATTCTGACCAAAGGCTGGTTATCTACAGCTAAAATAAATTCTCTGCCATACAAATATTGATAAAACTTCTTAATCCCAAAAATTATAGCTGTTGCTTCAATATCCAAAATCGAATAATTTTTTTCCGCTTTATTTAAAGTTCTGCTTGCGAACCCTATTGGTCTTTCTACGCCGTTTTTAAATACATGGATTAACGTTGCTCCGATCCCATTCAAACTTCCATCCGTGACAAGTTTCACAGGAATATTCTCGTCGAAATGCGTTAAAATCCTATCCGAAGTTAATATTTTTTTTATTATCGCAAAACTGTTTTCTTGTTCTGTATCCCATTGAAACTTAACATCTTTTTTAAGTAAATCGTATAATGGTGACAATATATCTGCCATGTTTGGAATAAAATTACGATAATAACTAACCATACCTAACAAACTTCTCAATTTATTTAAATCACTAGGCGCTGACGCGTTTAAAATGGCTTCTTTATTCCGCTGACACGGTTGAATTCCTTGCTCACTTATTTTATAACCTAAAAATTCAATAACTTTTAAATTGAATTCACACTTTTCACTATTCACCGTTAAATTACAACTTTTTAACCTATCTAAAACGAGACACACGTTTTTTTCTAAGTCGACTTCATCTTTTCCTATAACAATAATATCATCCAAGTAGAACGTCATGTTCCGTAATCCTGATAAACAATTTGCCATTGCTTTAGCAAAAACTGCTGGCGCTGGTGCTAACCCAAACACTAAACGTTTATATTGAAACAATCCCAAGTGGGTATTTATTGTTGTGAAACGTCTACACTCCTTTTTCAAAACAAACTGATTATATGCGGATTTTTAAATCAATTTTAGCAAAAACCTTGCCTCCATTCACTTTGGTTAATAATTCCTCAATTCTAGGTAACGGATACTTGTCAATTAATAACTGATTATTCACTGTAGATTTATAATCACCACATAATCTAATGCTACCATCTTTCTTAATCACAGGTACGATTGGACTCGCGAAATCACTATACTGAACTTGTTCTATAATACCGTTAGAAAGTAAATTACTTAATTCTTTTTCAACTTTATCCTTCAAAGCAAACGGCATTATTCTGTGATTACGAAATATCGGTACCGCACAATCTTTTAAGGTTAAATTCACTTCGTACTTGTTAAACTTTCCTATTTTATCCGTAAAAACTTCTGGAAATTTTTTCACTAATCGCTCTTTTAATGTATTTTGTTTTACACAATTAACGATCCCCGTTATCCCCACGTTAAAGAGATTCATGAAATCACGTCCTAAAATCGAAAGTGACGAACTACGCACGACAATAATTTTTAGTCGGTGTTGTAGACCATTATACTCTAGTATCGGTGTGAAAGTACCTACCACACCAATGAGCGTATTGTCAAAACTCCGTAAGCTCACGTTTTCGTGCAATAACTCAATACTGCTGAATTTATTGAGATAACATTCTTCCGGAATTACGCTACAAGATGCTCCAGAATCTATCATGAATTTATTATTTATTCCGTCGAGTGAAACTTCTATATAATATGGCTCAATACTTAGTACATCACCAACCATTCCATCCGATAACAAAATATTCACGTTTTTACGTGTTGTCACCTGTTTACACCGTTTTGCTAAATGACCTTTAGTACCACAAATTTTACATACATAATTTTTGAATCTACATTCTACCGCCGTGTGATTATTATAACCACAAACCGTACACTTACGCTTTGTAACATGATGAATCGGCGAACGAGCCCGATTACAGCTACTGCTTCGCTTGAAACTATATTCATCTCTCTTTTTCACATGCGTATTAGGTGAGACACGACCTCCGCCGACTGTTAAATTAGCTAAAACTCTGTTATCAGCTGATTGAGATTGGGTTGATGCTACAAGTTCAATACACTCTGCTACTTGCACACATTTTTCGAAAGTATATGATTCACTATCGAGAAATAATTTTTCTCTAATCTTACCGGGTTTACAACCTAATACAAAGAAATCTCTTAATTTCTCTGATAAACTATTCCCGAATTTGCAATTGCTAGAAAGAGATTTTAAACGAACAGCAAAATCGCGAACTGATTCGTCATTCCTTTGTTTAGCTGAATAGAACTGTGACCTTTCTTCAAAGAAACATTTTGTCGTACAACAATATTCATTGAGCTTAGATATTAAATCTTTTAAATCAACCTCTGTTACTTTTTTTTGGAATACACAAATTTACCAGTAAAGAAAAACAATCATCTTGCAAAGCGTTTAGGAAAATAGCTCTTTTTTTAACATCCGATGCGTACTTTTCATCATTCACAAGGAGGTACTGCTCGAGACGGACCTTGAAGTTCTCCCAGTTACCGTCACGCAAACTGAAGGACCCCAATCCTGACTCCATGCTTCCTCTACCCAGAAGGTACCCACAAGACAAGAAAAGAAAAACAGAAAAAAACTTCCCAAAGATTTCTCCGCTCTCCAATCTGCTCCTTGGACCCTCTCAGGAAACCGCTCCTTGACCCTTGTTGCTGGATGGCTCTTCCCAGACCGCTCTGAGACCTGGCAACACCGATCCTTGACCCTGGTGCTGCTGATGGCTGCCCCCAGACCACTCTTGTGGCCCGGACCCCTCCGATCCTTTGACCCTTGGAGATGCTGCCGCTTGACGCCCTGGACCCTTCCGTGCTTCCCCCTTCCGAGAAGCTGGTTGGCTCCAGTGGCTTCTTCTTCTTCTTCACTCCTTTCAGTGAAGAAAACAATATTTTCGGTCCGGCCTTTTTTACCGACCCGAATAATATGTTGCAATCCGAACTTTTTCGATAATATCGCGTATTTCCTTGAGCGAAATCTCGCGCGTTGATTCTTTTAATCAATGTTTTACTGATTTCCGTAGGCTGCGCCACTGTTAAATAACTGTTAGACTGTTATTTACAGACTTGGTGCGAACACAATAATAGAACGCGTGTTCCAATATAATGATTTATTAACAATTAAGTGCGGATTGTCTACGTCTACGATGTACGATCGCAAGATTCAACCCGAACTAAATGCAATCTATATTACAAACACATACCGCAACTAAAATTCTTACAATTCTGACAGCTTCTTTCGCAGTAGAATTATTGTATCGAGCGATTATAATGATTAATATGTTTACATCCACGCTTTTATAAACGCTTGCCGGGTTAGTTGGTTAATTGGGCGTTGATGGTTTCACGAGCTAGATTAAAAATAAACAAAAATGCATTCCTAATGGTTGAAAAAAAAAGCTTGGAAAATTGTGTGTTTATGATGCTATTATTTTTTACAAGTTCGTTTATTTTCGGTGTCAGGAACTTCGAAAGAATTTGAATGAGAATTGAGATATTCGTAGGAATTTATTTACTTAACTGCTTACTTTTGCTATTTTGTGTACCTAATAACAATAAATTAGTTTTGCTGATTTACTCGATGTATCTATTGAATACTGAAAATTTAGCAGTGTTTATATTATTCTTTTATACCAATGTTTACAGATTTACCGATATTTAGCACTTTTGAATCTGAACTGTTGTATTTAATCTCTTTAAAAATTTTTGACTTACTACCCGGATATGGATTTTTGTGTACATAAATTTCTTTTTCCTACAAATTTCTCTGTAATCAAACAGTCTAACATTTTTTTTGTTTTTTAATAGACTTTTAATCAGAGTTATGTAGTAAGCAAAATAAAATTCATATTTCAAGATACAAGAGCTTACTCTTCGTTTATATTTGATGCTACACAGATTTTTTTCTTTATATTAAAGATTCCGTCCACATGACGCGATAAGCCCCCTCTAACTACAAAAAGCCAAAAATAAAGTGTGGTGGTCTTCCCATTAATGTTACTTGCTAGTTGGAAGCGGCTCAGTGTGTTGTGGGGACGTCGTGTGGACCGAACCAAATAATATTTTAGATATAGACAGGCTGAACCAAATCACAGTTGGGCTTAGATTCGTTGTACGAAGCTTTCATTGTATTTTTTTCATATGAAAATTCAATGTTTCAAGTGCTCTTACTAAAGCGTATCGCGTTGACATAATAACAGTCTGCCATCAAAACTCAAAGCTATCTTGTCTAATCGTCCGCAACTGAAATTGTTTTGCATACATCAAAGATAGGCCAAATCGTTTTAGCGAAATTAATGGTTCAAATGCCGTTATCAAAACGCCTTAAACTTATAAATACTTATCAAATAATCTGTCTTGAATGGCGTTCGGCAATTATCGGTTCCGCTCGTGCAACTTCGGGATTTCGCGAACTTTTCAACGGGCGTGGGTGTTCAATAATGCCGCTTGTTTAATCTATTGTTTTGTCTTTAGTATCGAATAAAATCCGAAATGTCAGACTGATGTTAAAGCTTGACTGTTTTCAATGAGGCGGCGGAAAATTCACCCAGATTTAATAATACAAACCTACAAGTTTCTTGGGGCCCATTGGCAGTTGTTGTTTGGGAGTCTAGTCAAGTGAATCTTTGAGAATTTCAACAGCGATTGCCAGGAACACTTATGCAAATCGATTGATATATGAGATCAAATTAGAAATAGTTAAAATCGTATGATTTTGAAAGACTTTTGCAATATTAAACGTACAAATCAAAGCTGTAATTTAAAACCGCTCAAGGTTAGTGGCGTCTGGTTTATTTTAAATTCACAATTTGTTTGCAGATATTCGGGTACCTATTGTGGCCCTCTAAACGTTATTATCATTCGAAAAAAACGTAACTGCAAAGAAAGTTAATTTTTTTAGGAATTTAAGAATTTAAATTGCTTTAACATGTTATGTACTAAGATATAACATAATAATATTATGTAGGTAGGCGCCTAGGATAAATTTAAGAGTAATTTACCAATTTTCCTTATTGGGGGGCAACTAGGTACTTATCATATTTCAAGCTTTTAAATAGTAAATACATTTTAAAACAAAGAACCAACCAATTGAGAGACTTTTAAAATAAATACTCACAACTAGTTAACCTCTACAACTTGAGAAAAAGAAAGGGGAGAAGGGAATTGGTACCTACCTGGATTTAACTGGAAATTAACTTCAGAAAGATTGTTTATCACCACGTCAAAAGTGAGGTGAAGTTAAGTTAATTTCATACCTAAAGGTATATGTAAATAAATGTCCAGAATAATGAACTAGTTTTTTGTCATAAAGAAAACCCGCAACCCCTGCATTCAGAGTTAATGTATATCTCATTAGATAGCTGCTGCCATGATTCCAAAAATATAAGCTAACTGAAACAAGCCAAGAGATTAAACATGTTTGATACAGTAGATGTAGTAGATAAAAGAAGAGAAAAAACTATTTTTTGCTTATAGTTGCTTATCGTTAAATTGCTATCTGGAAGCCTCGTTATTTCGTTTATGTACCATTTTATTATTATTACTAAATTATATGCATACTATTATACTACACACTTTAATTAAAATAGCAAATAGTCACTACTTCCCATCTCATACACGAGGATAGATTTCTCAACAAATATGGATAGTATTGGTAAAAAAACTAACTTGCGTCAACCTTTAACTATTGTATCCCAGTAAAATCAATTATGAATAAAAACATATTAACCATAAACATTCTTTAACAAAAATACAAACCAACATAAATAGCGCAGTTATATAAGAGAATTCCCAAAACATAAAAACTCCGTCAACATTTTTTTGACCAAGACACCATAAATACCATGCACTTTTTACATTAGATCGACACTGTAAAGTGTCGATCTAATGTAAGAAAAAGTGGCCGTGTGAAAAAAATCCTTGAGGGCTTATGTCATATATGAGAATGCTGTGCGGAGTCTCACTGACTCCAGATGGTTAGGAGTGGAGACTCTTTTGCGGTTTCACATTGAAAAAATATAACTGAAATAATGATAGAACTGGAATAGAAAGTTCACCGAAGTTAACTTTGAAATTTTATAAATTATTAAAATTATGTGAAAACCATTAATCTTTCTAGTATGGGGTTTCAACTCCTGTAGTTGAGTGAAATACATATTTTTAAAATATTTTCTAATTTAAAAAAAAGATAGTAGGGTGCTTAATTTTTAATATTCGTAATGTTGCATTTTAAGAATCTTTTGAACCTAGGTAGGTCTAAGTATGTAAATCATAATCACGCATGTCACCTTCCACTATACCAATTTCTGCACTAACACATCACTTCACAGAGAGTAACCTAAAAAAAACAAGAAACCCACCGTCCCATGAAGAGAGAATTCAATTTCGACCCTTGTATGATCAATCACCTAGGTCAGTTCAATGCACGTCAATAAAACACGCGAAGGCCTTTCCAATTCCACTCATCGCTGCTACATTCCCGACGATCCGACATCCATACAATATAGTTTAGAGACTAGATCAAAGGATCCAGACTCCTCCTAAACTTCCTTCATTACTTTCCCTTATATTTATTATTTTTGTACTGTTAATTACACCTACAACATTCCCCACATTGAGATTTCAATGTGAATACCCGCTGGCTCCTCAAAAAAGGAAAAAAAAATCAATATAAATTATAAATTTTCTAGATTCGTATCGATAGATTTCCGAGATCCTACTTTTTGGAAGCAAAGTTTATTGACTAACTCAGAATAACCAGGCACTTTCCCCTCACCCGTTTACATAAGTTCCAAAGAGATACTAATTCTTGGGAACAAGGTTTATTGACTAAATCCGAATAACCAGACTTCTTCCCCTCACCCGTTTACATAAGTTCCACAGAGATCCTACATCTTGGGAACAAATTTTATTGAATAAATCAGAAAAACACAGATATCCTCCTCTCACCCGTTTACATAAGTTCCACAGAGATCCTACTTCTTGGGAACAAGGTTTATTGACTAAATCCGAATAACCAGACTTCTTCCCCTCACCCGTTTACATAAGTTCCACACCCCATGTAGTTAAATAAAAAAAACAAAGAAGTAAGAATTCTACACCAACCCATCCAAGGCATGATCAATCACCAAGGTCCATTCAATCCACGTCAATAAAACACGCGAACACAGTTTTATTCTAATTCCGCATAGCGCCGCTACATTCCCGACGCTTCGCTTCCTCGGAAGCCGAGAATCCGGTCCTAAAATGATTTCATAATACGACTACTACATTTAATCGTTATAAATTGAACCCCACCCTGCGTTGGCTTGCCAAAAAATAACCTAAACCAACACATCCCTACCATCCCTCCTACCGCTGGTATCTCGTGCTGCTCGTTTAACAAATTTTGACCTTAGCAAACCAATCTGACGAGTAGAGCTGAGGTCTTTTAATCTGCATGTATTTATAGATACTTTACTGGCGGATACATAAACAACAACAGAACATAAATGCATACTTTTCAAAGTTACTACATACATTACAAAAAGTACAGAACAAACAAAATCACTTTTTTTGCCAGTCGATCTCTTGATTCGTGTCGAAATTGTTTGATTCAAAAATATTTAACTGTAGATAAACTTTTAATCATTCTAATGCCCCCAGTTTTCATAAAAGGGAAATGGTAACATTAAACATACGATAAAATCAATGCTAGTAGAGTAGGGAAGCTAAAATCTAACGTTCAATGGAAACAAAGAATACTTTTAACCTTTTATTTTTAAGTAACTGTTTCTACCTATTATTTTCATAAGTGTGCTGCACCAACGGCAGTCAAATTTATGTTCTAAAATATATATGTAGGACAACAATAATCTTTATGTTTTAATCCTTTATTAAATGTGGTTGACACACTTGCGCTGTACTGTCATGGCTTGGCCTATTTTAGGGTATCGCTCACCGTACATTGAAATGCTGAAATAGGCCAAGCATAGCGCGCTTATATCGTGGTCTGTTACGGGCATTAAGTGTATGTATTATTTATTTATTTTTTTCGACTTTATGTCGGGGCTAAATCTTCCCCACAGGAAAAAATAAGCCCATCCACACGCTTTTCCACGAATGATCATCTTTTATTTTATTCATAATATAATTGTGATTAAACTAACTCCGTGTTTTCATTTTTTTAAATCTTTCATTCCTTTTTTAATTTTTTTTTCAATCTTCAGTTGTACAAAATATTATGCTAATTCTTATATTATACAATCTTAATTTTGCTTGTCCCAAATTGGGAATACCTCCTAGTTAGACAAAAAAAACATTTTTAAAATGTATACAGTAGCTATTCCTTAGCACATTTGGAGTAAAAAATGTTATGGGCACTTTGCTGTCCGGTAGCATTTTTTTTCAATTAAAAACAAAAAAAATAAAAATTTCCACACTACATCACTGTCATTGGCATTGCTTTTCGTGTTCAACAGCTGTTATACGCAAGTATGTCGAAAAGCGTCTTCGCACTTTCGCACACACTAAATAATTATAGTTAAAAATGAGACGAATGGTGCCGTGCCATTTCGTTGTGATTGTAAAAGTGCGCCAATATAGGTACACACGTGCATTACTCAACGGAATTCGAATAAAATATTGCCAGATGGGTTTTCAAACTTTGACAAAGGATAAAACAGTGGTGACATGTGGTGAAAATACGTTTAATAATTTTTTTTATTAAAAAAAAACGTTACCGGACAGCAAAGTGCACATAAGATTTTTTACTCCAAATATGCTAAGGAATAGCTGGTTAAAGTTTGTCGGATACGTGCCGATACACCCTGTATATACTGTACTAAAAAAATATACAAAAATATGTCATATTCAATTTTTTTTGACAATGACAATAATTTGAAAATGTCCATATTCACACATTTTAGAATCCTTTAGGCTTCATCATAAATGCACAATGACCGTGATGGCACTGGATGCGTTAAAGGTAGTAAACCCTGGCAGTTTAATAGTTTAAGCTCATGCAAACTATTGCAATAGGATAACCTAAGAATTTTTTTTTGATAAATCAAATTAATTCTTAGTAAAAAGATATCTTCAAAGAAACCAAATACATCACAAAAAAATTGGCCAATTGAAAAACATTTTAATGTCTCCCTGAAGAGGTCTAACGTTTATAATTCATTTATTTATGATTCAGTTAGATTTGTTGATTCCAGGACCGTTGGCACTAATTTATGAAAATATGATAAATGTTTTAAAATTTTACATTTTAGACCTAGTGTGGAAGATTTTTTTAAACATACAATGAAATTACATCATCATGAAATACATGAGATCGTTAAGAGTATAAGTGACTGTCACTGCAATAGGCGGTGACCAAAACTCTGCGCGCTTTGAAGCCCAAATATTGTGAAATATATTATAACGTATTCCGGTACAGCGAAGATTTATGTTTTCAGACTGGCGACATTCGAAATTAGCGTAAGTTTAATTAGACTCATCAAAGATTTTATGTCTCATCTGTCCTTGCGATGGTGTTAATTTATGAGGGCAATCTAAAGAAATTCTTTTAAAAGACCGTTACTATGTTTATCGAAACATGTTAAGATGACATTATTTTTCAAGTTTCGGGAAGAAACTTTTTTTTTTGGCTTTTCATATTCGCTAGTGGGCATGACGTTTTGGCTTCGCACAGATGATATAATCAAAGATCTTGAACTGGATGCCGTTAATTACTCCGCAATATGGGGGTGGCCCGGTACAATGGTGGCCGTACATCAATTCCGAGTAGGAATGGAACTCAGACAATTATTGCTACGGAGAGAATTTCCAGAGGCGTTCATTGAAGATGGGCCCGCGCTTTGGTCGGCACGGCGCAGGCGTCCCCCCGTCCCCGCTGGCTCCCGCCCTCCCCCGCCCACGGAGCCGGGCCTAGGCGCGGACGGCCCCACCGGCGCAGTGGCCGACTTATGGCGGCGACCGCCGGCCGAACGCCGCGCTACTCAGCGGGCCCTACACACTCGCAATCTCCGAATTACTCATCAACGTCGATGAATTAAACATCCCGGCAGCATAACTGAACATCGATCAGATTCCATCTCCCGTACACGCCGCACCGAGCGATCCCCCCAACGCGGTTTTCCCGCGCCAATTTTCCGGCGTCCGCGAGCGCATGTGACATAACGCGTGAAGATGCCGCTCACAGGCAGGACGTGCTGCTAGTCGCCCGAGCACCAGCGGCCGCAGTCTCCAGCCACTCGTACTCCGGGCTCGGCTCTTCTCGTGTCATCTAGCCTCTAGCCTGCCCGTGGCCCCGGCTATCATAGCGTGCCATCCACAGCACCAGCGCAGTGTCGTGCTCACCAAACAAACACCAAATTATTCTATTATCTGCCGGTACCTACCCAAGGAGTATCGCAACTTCCGAACATCAATTTATTCGTCTAAAGTGCTCATACAAATTTTAACGTGTAAAAACTGTTCTATTTCGCCTCAACGTATCTATTGTCTTTTATAATTATTAATACTAAAGAATCCGTGCCATTGTAAAAATATTTTGATTAAAGAATTCAGCTTTTCAATTTCATAACCGTCTTCAAAATAAATTTAAATCTTTCGAAAGCTTTACTACAAATAAACGTAACCAAATGAAAATCGAACATTGGAATGACACAAAACATTTGTTGCCGGGGATTTTGCTTAGATATTACAATTAGAAATTTAATTTACTCTGTGCAATCATAGCAGTTAAAAACAAACATTGACAAAATAAAGTTATAATTATTAAGAATTTATTCTGTGATTAACGAGAGTTAAAATGTATGCACCAATTTTCCCGTTTGACAAATCTTGATATTAACAATTTATTTTACAAAACAATTCGGTGATTACTTAGTGCTTAAATTGAATTATTATTATTATACATGATGTCTGTCAAAAAGCTCATATTTCCCTAATCCTTGCGATCCACTACCATTTTTAAATAATGGAAAAACGTCATAACGTAACACTAAAGCAATAAATCCATCCAAAGTCTAGAGTTAAGGAATAAGTCCACTTCTTCCACCGAACTTTGCATCAATATATCTTGACTTAACCAAGAAAAACACAAATAAACAAGTATTGTGCTTTACGAACAGGTACATAAACACCCTCCCCAGACTCTAATATCGGTTAGTTATCCTCAATAAAAACATATTTTAATTGTCATTAAAAGCTTAAATACTGCCTTAATAAAATTTGCGTACAAATAACCAAACAATAAAAACCATACCAATCAAAAAGTGTATTCTAAATAATCTTTCAAGCAATAAATATTAATATAATATAAACCTAATTTATTCAAAAAATTGAGGTCTAAACATAAGTGCGCTTTTGCGGTCAGTTAAAAACACTAACTAATATCTATAATTCTTGGCTACGTTCCCTAGTGCCATAATATTATAAATCTTGCATGGCCATTCATATTTAAAAACTGAAACTTTTTTTAATTCAATTTCCGACAAAAATAAAATATGTGCAAAATAATAAAATTATAGTAAAAAGTGATTAAAGCGATAATAATTAGTTTAATAATTCAAAACATAAGTGCCACATTAGCAATAAACGCGAGGAAGTGAGCATTAAAATAATCAGTGATTGGTCGCAATAATACGAGTAAGGAAAACTTTGGTTTATATTTTACTGTGTTGGGTTTTATGAAAACAAATGATTTTATTTTTATTACAATCATGCAAAATAATGCAGCACAAAAAAACATGTGGCGCAAAACTCAGTCAGGTATCATGCTGTGCGTACAAACAGATTGTTATGTAAGTTGGATTATCCGCATACAACCAGCCCAAAATCATTATTTACAAACCGACCAAGAATCTTTGTGGCAAAAATATGTAAGTTTGTAAGTAGGAACCTACGTAAGGATTTTGTCTTGAATTATAACACTCGACTTTGTCTCATTAAATCTATGCTTTCAATCGAACTTTTGTTGTGTTTGTTTGCTACCGGTGAATTTCAACGTAATAGTGCTTCCTCTATTCCCGGTGGATCGCTATCGTTATGGGAGATCGACGTAAATAATTCAACCGCTACAAGAAACTTCCCCGTATGCGCTATACACTGATCGTAGGCAAGTTTTCTACTATACAAACTGGCTCCTTTTGATAAAACATATACAGCACGGCGATGTGAATAATTTCATGACATTAAGCGTTAATTTATTCATTCTAGATAATAAAATCCGCTTTATTTTTACGGTTCAAAATAATAACAGCAGAAATATTTCATAAATTTGACTTCTTATAATTACGTGATATCCGCGTCGAAGAAGTTATTAAACTCATTTTAAATTCTAAATACTTTTTATAAAGAGGGATAGTATTAACAATAGAGCGTAGATATATACATACATACGATTCTTCGCACAAAATATCAGCGGCTATCAACGGGTATAAACGTCACTTTATTAAAGTACCGATACACTATTCATAGTATTGTAGAATTGCGTAATGCAAAATATCTATATCTTGTTACCAAAACGATGCTAAATATGTAACGCTCATACAATACCAAATTGTTTTCTTTTTTATCAATAACACACTCGACATTATAAACTCTATAATACACCTCACACTCAGCATTGTCAATTCTTTAATATAACTCACAATCGATATTATCAACTCTTTAATACAACTCGCACTCGACATTATGAACTCTTTAACACAAATCGATGAAAGGCTCGCAAAAAAAGAATTTGGCGATAAATAACTTTTTTAACTCAGTATTTAGTTTCACGAAGCAAATTATAACGAATGTGATACAGAATTTCAACTCTCACTCGAGTTCGAACACGTTTTTGTAAATATCCCATCCAAGTTTTGCAATTAGTGAAATGAACTCCAGTCCGCATGGCAGATTATAAGTGTAGATAAAAGGTAGCATAGAAATAAAAAAAAAATAAAAGTGTGCAGAGACGGGAGTAGTGTCGGAATGCGGCTGTGTTTGAATGCGGCAGTGTCGGGATATATATACACACACACACATACACACACCCACTTACACACACACACACACACACACACACACACACACACACACACACACACACACACACACACACACACAGGCTTTCTTAAGTATACCCTGAACACTGAGAAACTTTTATTCAGCCGGGATTTAATATGAATGTCGGAAAACCTTGAACACCCCCGTCACTGTTCGCGGTCTATCGTTTATAAAGAACGCCATCCATTTTTGATAGTAACTTCTCAGAAATGATACTTTTTTTAATAAACCTCTTGAACGCAATGATTTTATAAGCATGCATATGGTCAATAAAGTGGAAGTTATTAAAAAGGTTTATCCTCCAACGGCGTTATGCGTTCTACAATGCATTAAACACTATAAACCTATACTGAGAACTATACAATGCATTAAACACTATAAACTTATATTGAGCACTATACAATGCATTAAACAATATAAGTTATCATTTTAGTACCTATACAGCTTAAAAAAGATATATCTATACAAATATAGATATATATTGTTTATATATATAAAAATAAGTTACACAAATGAAAGAATATCTTTGTTTTAAACCACTTTATTACATTTATATACGTCGACCGGTTTCGGTTGAACTCAACCTTCATCAGGACAGTACAAATATAAACTATATATAGTTTATATTTGTACCGTCCTGATGAAGGTTGAGTTCAACCGAAACTGGTCGACGTATATAAATGTAATAAAGTGGTTTAAAACAAAGATATTCTTTCATTTGTGTAATAATGTCAAGCCACAAAGTGTTTGCTTCCTTCGATAATTTAAAAATAAGTTACTATTATATATATTAAATATATAAAAATCAATTTATTTAGTGCGTCTGGATAGATTTAAATTTATAATATATATATATATATATATATGTTACTATTAGATAGGTATATGAAATTTGGTCCATTACATAACGAAGTGGAAAAGGGATACCTACTTATTATACCTACCTAATTTAATTAAAATTTAATCGTGCAACGGAATTCCGCAACAGAATACTGTTAACAAAATTGAACTTTAATACAAAAAAATGGTATTTATTACGCATGTACTCACCAAGTCAAATCATAAAATATGCACACATAAAGGCATTAATTTTATTTGAAAAACATTAATTATATTCAAATACCGTTTTATGGAATTAATTTACCGTATAAAATTTTTCAGAATGTTTCTTCTAAATCCACTTTAAAATATTTAATGTTAATTTTTGTGAAATATCTGAGACACACAAAAGCATATTCAAATAGATCACTGGGATATGGTCTGTAAGATCGATCAAAAAATTGATCCACATTCGCCAGAAAACATGCAGCTAGTATTCTTAACCAACCTAAATCGATATGCTCTGAACACAATTTGTTTTGAAGGATCAAATCACCTAACCATCAGAGGGTTGTTTTATCATTGTTACAAAGTTTACTGTCATTCTGCTATTCCCAAGAGAAAACATCTCTTTTGGGAGAAATAGAAAATGCTCGTGCAAAGCTTTTCAAACGTATTTTAAATTTACTTTAATATTTCTTTACTGCAAAATATTTATTTTCGTATAAAAAACTAAAGAGTACAGATATCCTTAAAATAATGGATGCTATATTAAAGGATGTTATATTATGCAATCGCGTGAATTTTCGATCGCGCACTGGAATGGTAAAAACCAGACTCTTGGATTTGTAAAAGTCCCCGCCCGCGAGTGAATATTATTAACTTTTAAGCGAAGGATTTCACCCAAATTCCGTGAAAAGCAGAATACGAGAACTAACCTACATGAACCAAATAATCTTAACCTAAAACGGCGTTCACATCAGAGTGTGCGCACAAACCTGCGTGGAGGTCCGGGCCACGTGGGCAGCCCAATCTATGAAGAGTTGGGTAGGTACCTACTCGGGCGCCCTTTTATATCTCTATTCGTTATACGTTGCTTTAGTTTCGGCGAGGGTTGTATGGATCTTTGTTAAATTTGGTAAGATGTATTAAACAAAAACAAAAAATTTCATTTGAATGAAATCATAATATAATACTGAGCAGGAGGCTATATTATTGAATGAAGATATATTTGTATAAATTTATTGTTTGTTTATATTGTAGAACTAATCCGTGCACGGCAGTGAGTCATCGCTAATCGGAATTGTTTCTTTCATGTTGGTGAAGTAGTGAAAATAATAATATTTTATTGTGTAACATAGAAAAGCTTCGTTTCAGTTCTATTTTAGATACACGCAATTATCAGCTGTTGCGAAAAATAGACTACACCTCTGAATACGAGTAGTAAATTTAACTGAAAAAACTTTGTGAAATAAGTTTTTGTTTGTGATTCACGATACGTACTAATTATCCATATGTTCTTATTTTTGTAATAATTAAAATATCTCTAATGTAGATACTTTTCCCTCCTACAACTTTTACTTTTGATACGGATTATGAAACTCAAATGTTGGTCTGTACGCTCAGCTAAGCAATTTAAATCATAAATTTATTGATTTCCTTTGTTTTGTTCTAAGAATTATTGTGTTTCGAATGAGTTTGATAGAGACCAAGCGTGTAATTATAAATATATTATGACGTTGGGGTAAACAAAAAGTAGGCGTCATCATTGGAAGACTTGGCACAATCAAACATAGTAGTTCCTGGGAGGGGTTAAATAAGTATGAAAGTAGATATTATGTCAACGAAAATGTATGAACGCGAATGAAGTTATAAATATTTGGCAGAAAACGTAGGTTATGACAGATTATTTTACGAATTCAACATTTTGGCAGAGAAGGAAATTCAATTTACGTAAACGCTCTTTTAAAAATTAAAGAAAAACTCAAATCACTTATTCCTGAAAAAAAAATATTAATATCATCATCATCTCTGCATAACCCTTCAGCGAAGCAAATTCTATTACTCTTATACAGGTTTTTTTTTAATCAAATTTAATAAGGTAATTATTACGCTCTGCAAGCATTTTTTGGTTTTTGTTATTGTTGAAGCTGTTTCAGTTTTCGAGGCCATTTTCAAACTGTGATTTTAGCCACGTTTAGGCGACTTATTTATATGATTCTATTTTACCCCCTCCCAATTTAAAATGATTTATTACCGGTTAAACCGATTTACTGATAAAATAATTGTGAAAATGGATTTCATATTCTGTGGGGGTATTTAGAGAGTATTTCAAAATACAGCCATTGGTAGAAAAAGGCACAATCAATAATTGTGTGGTGAAATGTGGCGTATGTGATAAACCAAGAAAGGGGGTATGGGAATATTCGAGGAAGTTAATGTGTAGATGAAAAAGAGAACGCCCGAGAGAGACAAGGCATGGTCGAGTGAAATAATTGTGTGATAATAACCGAAGGGAAAATTGTAGAATATCAGTAGTAGAGAAAAGCTCCGGTAAGGCTAAGTAATGGGTTAAATTCCTAAAGGTCACCATTATTTTTCTCTATTTTTTCAATATCACATTTTGGTTTGAGAGTCGTTAATATGATTAGAAATATAAAAACTTTTTACATTTCTTTTGAATGTCATACCCATTATGCAATAATAAAATGTGTTTATTTGTGACACTTTCTTGGTAACAAATATTTTTTTGTAATCTTTCAAAACGATAGCAGCCAAAATTTAATTTAATTATTCTGAAATTGAATCACCTAAATAAATGAAATAAAATAATAAGGTTCTAATGAACGAGTAGTTTGAGGCAGTAACGAGTTGTGCCAGTAAGACAAAGATCCTAAGTTCGATTCCCAGTTGAGACCGGTATCTGTTTATTTTTCTATGTCCCGTTCTGATTCATATTTTTGATATATTTGTATTATTTACTTCTTCAAAAAAATATATTATAACACGAAATTTAAACCAAGCTCTATATTTCGACTTCGTTGGTTTATACTTGGAGAAACTTATATACTAGTTTATGTTAAACCCGTATTTTTAGATAACCTCGTTCCGGAGTATTAATAGCTAGAACAAAGCATTTTAAAGAAAGAAACATAACTTCTTGCGTAGTTGGGATTATTATAGAAATCAATTAAAAATACATTTTATGCGTTTATCGTTGTTAAAAATATTCTAACGTGTTCATCTTTGCTTCTTGATCAAATATTTATGTAAAAATACAAAAAATAAACTTTTTTACGTGCGTGTGCACTTCTTACAGAATACGTAGTCTAAAGATTCATTGTAGGCAAATAATAAACATTAACAGCTCAAAAACTTTAATTAAAAGCAAACGCGTCAATTCGAAATCATCCATGGCCTTCAATTAGTAAAATATTGAATAATGTGAAAAATAGGATTTCCTAAAAAAATGTCTTTGTGCATTCTATTCGCACTATCATGAGTAACATCCCTCTTACAATGAATACGTATAGTATTAAGTATTCCCGAATCCAACTCTCTGAAGTTTCCAACGTTTTGAACCCTCTATCCAGACTAAGCACTTGACTCAATTTAAGCCCATTGTCATTAAGATGCTTGATTTAAGCGCTTCCTGATTTATACGGCGATTTAAGCCGAATCAGTTATACCAGATAAAATTTTTCAGGTGCACACTTTGAAATGCAGTATCATCTCATCGAAATTCAATTGCCTGGGAAATGGTTGACCGAAATTGGTTAATCCTACCGTCGATGACCTAATTGATTTCGCCGTGAATATATAAAATTGATGATACAGGAATTTAACAATGAATTTATTTTCAATTATTGAAGACAATATTAGTTATTCCTAAACAAAAATCTAAAAACAGAAAAATCAGAAAAAGATTCGCTCACATCTAGGACTCGAACCCAGGTACCTTGCCTTGCCGGGGCACAGCTCTACCAACTGAGCTAATGTGATTCTATCTCCTTTGGCCATGTTTAACTGTATCATACTTCGAATAAGAACTACCAACATTGTCTTCATTTTTTATGACCGCACATTTTTATTGGCAAATATCTTTATGTATGATCGCAAGATTCAACCCGAACTAAATGCAATCTAGACAGCGTCTTTAGATAAACATATCTTATTTTTATGAATATTTATTTTTTGGAATAATTTAGTGAATAAAACCTCAAATTGTAATATTCAATTATTTTTAACAATATTAGCGATTCATAAACGAAAATCTGAGGGTCCTGGGTTCGAGTCCAAGTACGGTATCTTTTAATGATTTTTCTGTTTCATATTTTCATTTAGGAATCACTAATATTGTCTTCAATAATTAAATATTACTATTTGAGGTTTTACTCACAAAGTTATTCCAAAAAATTAATTTATTTTCACAAATTTATCAAAAAATAATATTCTTGTTATTTTAACTCACCTTTAGTATCGGAAAAGATTCCTCTTTTCAAAAAGAAACAATTATTTTAAGTCTCGTTTTTGCATTCAGGGTATCCATTTATTATTCTTTCCCGTCTTATTTGTACTTGCCTGAAATAGTAGATTTCTATTTCATATGAATTTCGCAAACACTTTTTCGTATGGAAACATAGGCCCAAGTTGGCAAATTTTGGATCACGCAACACGGGCCCACCAGGCACTTTTGTGTTATTCTATGGTTACAATTAGTAGGGCTTTACATATGCGATTGGGTTCCATGATAACTCAACACAGTGACAATTCAACACACTTTTAAAAAGTGATATAAAGTCATTAGAAACGATGAAATTTTTTTTTAATCCAACCTAACCTAACCTCACCTAACCTTACCTAACCTACTTAACCCAGTTAATAAAGTTTTTGTTTCATCACTTTCCAAAACGAAATAAAAAAGTATGACCGATTGACAGATCCTGCGTGCTTACTGCCGTTGTGAGCTGTCAACTTCCTTTCCGGATGAGTTCACCAGATGTTATCTCCAATCAAAGAGGACAGCCTGTGAACTCGACTGACCCTTAAATAAATACAGTTTTCTATATGTCGACACTATAAAGAAAGCAGATCATTTAACATAATGTTAGAATCATTTGATTGCTCTTGGACCTGGCATTAAAAATTCACAGTAATATATATATATATATACAATATCGTATAGTTTTGTCATAGTATTATAGCAGTTTTGACATAGTATTATTTTACTGGCGCCCAAATAAGCATAAGCAAATAACATAACTTAATAAAATAAATTTCTTATTGAATTTGCAAGTCGTTTGTCTTTAAATCTTTTAAGATGTTTTCGATCAGCAAACCAAATCAAATATTCTCGAAATTCTCTTAAGTGGTATTTTATCTTTTTTAAAAGCCTAACACTCCAAAAGAAGGTTCTAGAAAATGGAAACTTGCATCTATTATAATAATGTAGGTATTGAGTATGACACGGCTCTCTCAGTGCAACCCTTACTGTGTATGAATAAAACCATACCTACTGTTTGCAAACTTATTCAGAATTATTACAGTGCAGCGAGTTAGTATCTTATCTCTAGCAGGAAAAGGGCGGTGCGTAATCTTTAAATCATAAGCGTAATGTGGTGATACTGTCTTTATTCTACTGGTATTCCAATGAAAGATGCTCCGAAGATCTAGCGTCATTGAACCCTTTGGCACCGGTGCACAGTCAAGAAAAACTCAAAACGCAGGACAAACATTTGTACACGGTTGACATTTGTAACAAGAGAACTGGTTATTTATACGACTTGGAATGCGGATATCATTATCTGCTGCGAAACCATTTGCCGGCCTCTGTGTTTCCTCCCTCTTACAACATGGATCTCTTTAAGACCCATGTACACTCCTTCATTGTCAACCCCCCCATCCAAAGAAAACATAGAACCTGAGGGTTATTATTTTTAATTATTTTCTTCCGGGCCCCCGAATGGAGTTAATATACCAAAAGTAGACTACCGGGTTTCCAGAATGATGAATTTTCCCTTTCCCGCTGTACGGTGTTAGGATCATAACATACGTATTTTTATGCCCGTTAAAACGACGCATATTTAGAGACTAAAGGTAGATATGTAATATATAAATGCTAAATTTTGTAGTGCTATTCCCTGACAATCATCATTTGCTGATGTAGTGTTTGTATTACTATTTATTAACCCTGATGTGCGAATACATACTGTCCCACCCAATCTTTCCTTTAATCAAAAAAGTATAAAATATACGTAAATTAGATTTTCCTGCAAGAGGTAATATCACAGGAGGCAGATACGGTGCCGGAAGCGCAGTGAGGGTGGTGAAATTCAAACAATGGGTGCAGCCGGTATCACTTATTAGACACCGTTACAGTCGGGCGACACGCGGAGTGAGGCATCTGGTTGCAGGCATCCAGCCCAGCGTGTCATTGCATATATCTACGGCAGGGG
The DNA here is from genome assembly GCF_061612785.1 of Hesperophylax consimilis. Lineage (NCBI taxonomy): Eukaryota > Metazoa > Arthropoda > Insecta > Trichoptera > Limnephilidae > Hesperophylax > Hesperophylax consimilis. Next base: position 7,332,381 of record NC_142866.1, read on the forward strand.
CTGTTACGATTTTAAGGTACATCACTTTATGAAAAGGAAAGGACGATATTATTTATTTTTTTCAAATTATAACTTAATATTTCATGATTTCGCCTTTCGGGAAAATGGCATTAGTGGGTGCACGCACTGTGGTTAAGCGCAACAATTTTGGAATAACTCATTTCATTGTGGTACTGAAATAGAATTAAGTAAAAACGCCAGCCGCAGTGCGTGTTTGTACGCGGTTCGACGTTTTTAGCTATTCGAAAGCCGCTGCGTTTAGTTATAGTGTGTGCACCCACTTATAGTTAGTTCACTAATCATAAGGATGCACATCTTTTTACAAATAATATTTATTTGTTTAACCATTACAGTAACGGAAAGCTAAACATATTAATAGCAAAGTCACCCAAAACCAAATAAACTACGGTCGTAGCAAAACCCGGTCGGCATTAAGAATAAATATTGGTTAAAATAACAAACTTCATCATGACGATAAACGATTGCTTAAATTTATTTATTTATTACTTATTTATATATATGTATATACATGCCTAAAAAGGCTTTTACATAAAAGTGATACATGATGAAGAAGTGTAAATAGGAGAATATCTGTATTATACAGGACATACTGACAGTAAATAGATGTTATCCATTGTAAAGTAGGTACAAAATACACAATTGTAAAATTGTGATTACAAGTATAATGAGAAATCAAAAAGAAATAATTAAAAAGATTACTAAAAAATAAAAAAAAAAAACAAAAATGAAGCAATATTAATAAATTAGTAAAACTTAAGAGTAACATAAAGCAAAAAAGAAATTACAACAACACTACATATAAGACAAAACATTAAAACTAATTTACCAACGCTACTCTAATTTGTAGGATTCGACAAAGTGTTGGTATAGATTATGCTTGGTTCTATAAATGGAGTCAATAAATAAATCAATAGCACCCCCATACTTGTTGCCCAGATCATGCATCCTATTGGTCAGTGAGTGTGTCTGATAGTTGGTCGTGTATGTATTTCAGAAGAATGTTATATTTTGTCTTGTACTCCAGTCGGCACATGGAATTTAACAGTGGCAACGATGGCAGGACTATCAATTAAGTTGTTAATGACTATGTGTAACACAACCAGGTCTGAAATAATTCTCCTGTCAGACAGTGTTATTAGATGCAATTGATTCATCAAACTGACATAATTAATGTAATCAATAGGAATTCTGAGCTAAATTAACCTAAATTAACACAAATGTGTTTCTATCTTCGTTGAGGAATATTAAATGAAAATTTTTCAGTGTATTTCGTTGATAAAGTAGAAAATCGGTTGTTTTTTCCGATTGTTATTTTAAGCAGCAAAAAAATCCCGTGCAGTGAGCTTAACAATATTTTTATAATGATACCTTGAAATTTCCATTTAAACATAAATATTTCAAATTAATATTCGACCTAACGCCAAAAGTTCAAGTGTTTAGTAAAATGACGATTTAAAAAAAGATGGTATCGAGAAAGCTACAAGAAATCATTTAACCGATATTATTCTGGTGTGGCTGTAAATAAATTTTAGTTTCCTCATTGAATCGTCTTTAGATAATAATCAGTCTTAGATAAACCACTTTTTTAGAATATTTGGTCCCATCGAGAAGGATAGTGTGATTAAACCTGATCGCATCCTTCGTTTATATTCGGTTAAATCGAATCAGTGTATATCAATACATTTATATAATGAATTTGATTTTTAAACAAATCTACAGTTTTATTCCGAGATTAGTGAAAATTTTCACACTTGAACTTCAAATCAAGATGAAGGTCACTGTCTGCATGAATTCGAAAAACCACCCCATCCTTTTTTCCCATTCTCTAAAGCAGGTTTTTGATACTTCGTGTTGAAATTCTGCACACTTGACGTTACGTTACGTGGACTTCAGCCAGTAAATAAGCAGAACTAAGAAAGTTTGCCTGCATTGAATAATAATTATAAATTTAAGTTTGGTAAGTTTTTTAGTTGGTAAATATATTATGTTAAATAACAAAAGCGCTTATTCGTTTCATATCCACTTAAAGTGCAACGTTTTAAAACAACAATCTTATATCACTACACGTAACGAAAACGCATAAAATTTCTTCGAATCACAACATATTTATATTAACCTTAGCCCACCTATGACTAACGTTGACATAAAATACATACCTAAGTAGATACTGCATTCTAATACCCATTAAAAACTATTTTTATCAGTTACACCTAAACCATGTATCATTTGTACTAGTTGTTTCATCGGTAGTTGAAAACCTCCAACAATTTTGCATATATTTGCTCTTTAAATGTGGCAGCGTTGGTTCAATGATATCTTGTCCTTTTATTTCGTGATCATCATCGTAACATCTTACTTAATGTAAAATGAAAGTGTTTTGTTAATAGAAAGGTTCAATAAAATACTGAATCCGTATCAAAAAAGAAAGAGACTTGCTAATACGCAAACAGGCATTTATACGTTCGCTACATAAATTAATCAGAGACACCTCTATTATCTAATATCCGATTTGCAGTAATTACACATTGTGTGTTATTATACTTGTATTCGAAACCAAAGTTGTAAACATACATACAAAAAGTATGCTTTTTGTTAACCTTAAAGATCGCAGTTTCCGCTCACGTATTCCAGATCACTGGCAAATCTTTCTGTAGACGACGCGACACACCGCGACAGGACACACAAAGAAGTGTCGTCGTTAGCGGCGAAACAATGAAGGACTCGGGTGTATGTTGACTTCGATCGGATGTACGTTGACTCTGCATTGATCCTTCCGCTCTGCGGGTGGCGGTTAGCGGGCAACGGGGAAACTCAAATAACGCGCTGAGACTGGCAAAACAAGGAGGAAGGGTGTCTCCTTTTAATTTAGAAATGTTTTAAGTATTGAACTACTCTTGGAAGAGATAACTTTTCGAAGCTATATTTTTCTACGTAAGAGTCAACTTAGTTTTTTTCGGATTTTGTATAATTGTAAAAAAGCTACAATAGAACATTATAACAAAAAAACAAAGTCATTATCTATATAATGTCTACATTCAGTTAAATGTCTAAGAAGTAGAAACGTAGTTTAATGTGATTAACTATTTTTAGAAACGATCCTATGCATGGTCGACTCTTTGATTTTGACGGAGGTTCTAGCTACGCAGTTTCATAAGCGTTTCACTCGAAGTTCAATAAGTAAAAATAGTTACTAGCGGGCAGTAATAATGCCTAATAACTTATTATTCAGAAACTATTAATATTAATTTTAGAAAATGTAAGGAATATGGTATTTTTTTAGATATCTAAGTTATACATAATTATTAACTTATTCAACGCTAGTCGATTCTACCCGCCTTCGCGGATTCGCCCCAGTTTCGACGGCCCTTTTTACAGTTTAAATTGTCATATTTTTTTAAAGTCGTATAATATGATACCAAAGTCTGGTATCTTATTATGGATAATATGTATTAAGCTTAAGGTAGATGTGTGAGGTATTATTTCCAGACAGAAAAAATGCTAATTTCATTAAAAACAAAACTAACCCGTTTTCACAGAAAACAACTATACATTATACAAATTGTCATCAGTGTGATTAACCGATGGTCATCTGTATAGTCAGTACATAGATAGTAGATACGAAAGAGTGTAGAAATATTTATATTAATTAAAACATTTAAAATTTTCCGGACTTCTTTTTGCAAATACTCACATAAAGGAAGCTCACTTAACATTGGAATTATTTTAACGGCGTGTAATTATTGATAGTAGAACTGATTTAGTACGGAATCTGACGGCAGTTTTCACACAAGAGTTGTATGCATTACCGAGCAGGTTTTGCCCGAGCAGCGCTCCGGTTGGCTAAAATAATATTCCGTGAGTTTTTAAAGTTTCATTTTAAGCTAATGCGATTAAATTCACTGATTTAGCTTGGCAAGAGTGAATATCAGAAAAAGAGAGTTACTATTAAACAAACTAGATGAGATCATTTATCTTCGCGCACAAAAACATTTGAAGTTGTTATAGGGTACTTGGCTAGGTATCGAACGGAACGAGTTTGGATCTAACGGCGGAAACCGAGTTATTCATTTTTACAGAAATATTAGTATAAAACTTTTACATTCATTTAGGTACCCTAATCGAATAAAGGCGATTTTGCAACATAAAGCTATACACTTATATAATTTTACATATTCTTGCTGGGACGAATGGTGGGTATCTGCTTTTAGCAGTTGGATAACAGAGTAGGTAAATATAACAGATAATAATGGTAAAATATGACCAATGAACATTTTCGTAGGAAATAAAATGAAATTATTGTGTGCGATTGCGCAGTTTTGGAAATAAATGCATGCCAAATTTTAATGTTTGGTCGTAAATAAAGAGTTGGCAAAATAACAGTTTTCTGTTTTTTTTTATATGTTCGTGAAGTCAATATAATGTATTAGTACTCGAATGCACAAACAAGTTAGTTCCTCTACAAATGGACGACTACGAGAAAATCTACTAAATCGTTTCTTATGTCAATGTTTAAGGTAGGGTAGAGGGTTTGGCAAGTACTCAGGCATATCAAGGGTTGATTGTATTTAACCGTTCACACGGTTCATTGATGGCATGACTTTAATAGTAAGAACATTGGTTGATTGTATTGTATTTTTTGACTGACTTATCAATATTTAATAGGCAGAAGGTATTGGACGCTTTCTCTGATGCATAATTCATGTTTCTCACATATTCATAAATGGGTGAGAGACAAGGAGTATGCGTACACACTATTCTGTTACTCTGAATTTTCGCATAACATTATTCGAGTCAATGTTATGTCTTCCTGGAAAGTTTAAGGACTTATTTGAAAATACAATATATATAATCCTGCCAATCCTTTTTACATCCACCCACTACATTTGCACGCTGTTCTCGCTTAACTGTTCTTAAAGAATCCCTATTTTATTCATCTACACTTCGCAAAGACATCGACCGCTTTCTTTTCCGAACCTTTCCACATTAGCTTGATTAAATTATTTATGTTTATTGACAACTTTACTTAACAACTTCAGTAATGTTACATAAGCCCCGGAAAAACTAGTAAAAGAATTAATTAAAAGGACAAGCACAATTCACATTGTCAACGCAATTAGTCGTAATACTTTATAAAAATAGCCATTTCGACAGGCAATGGATGTTTTAATGACTGTGTATATTACTAGGGAGAAAATTTTTGAGGGCTTTTGTATCGTTGTGTACAGTTTACTTTAAATGACACTGTTTTTAGCTACTTTACAAATTATTATCGATTAAGCGAGTGTTACTTTTACTCTGGCTCCTTTTTTTTTTAATTGAAGCCATTAAGCCTTAGTTTAAAAGTAACTTACATAATTGAAACATTGTTAAATGAAGCAGGAGCATCCAGTTCGTAAATATTTGAACTAAGCTTGGCATTCCTCAAGAAAGGGGGTGGAAATATATTTGGACAAATGTATTTGATAAACTTGTCCAATTCCGCTTCACGTTTAATACGCAAAAAATATAAATAGCATTTGGTTTCATCCTAATTGCTACAAGAAATAACTATTTATGTCAGAGAAGAGTGTGAAAGATGCATTAGTTCAATTTTCGCACGATTAAATTACATGCAATGAATTTTGTTAATTTAAATATAGAATGTAGGAGACTTTTTTCTCTTAGTGCAAACACAACATTTTCGACTCTATGGACAGCAACCTTTGCCTATTTCTGGATTAAAAATTAGGTATGTAAATGTGCCTACTCCTTTGTTCTCAAATATATACAAAACCGATGGTGTTATTATGATAGTGGTTTGAAAAGGAAATAATGCAAGTGGTTGTTTTCAAAGTTTAAGAAAGATAGTAAAGTTTTCGTATCAAGGAAGAATCATTTTGCAAACAAAGAAACACATAATACATAACTGTAGTATTTGGTGATTTAAAAGGTTCGGGTAGGTTTGAGTTCTACCGAATATAACCGAACGAGAAGAGAGAACATAACCGAACATCGCAAAGAGAGCTCACTCTTTCGCTAGATGGCCTTTGGGCAACTTGTTACTTGTATTGTCAGTTTATTATATTCCGAATTAAACAGCGTCCGTGTATAAGAATCTACTACTATTCAATATATTACCAGATCCCTTCCTCGTTAGAATACTGGAGATTAAGGGCCCAGTATTCTATCCTATACAACAACGAAACGTTACAGTGGCGCAGCCGGTAGGATTAGAAAAAGTTAGGTTAGAAAAAGTTTTCGCATAAGGAAGCATCTTTACTGCAATGTAAATTATTGTACTTTAGTTTTCATTCATGCAAGTGTAAGGACTATCTGCACTGCAAAGTGCATAATAAATTGTCCGCCCGAACGCAGTTCCAGGAGCGTTTGCAATGGCCGGACCTTTTGGGACTGAAGTACACTGCCATTTCTGCCACCGCCCAGGTTCTATACAATAAGCGCTGTATCGGTTATTCGATTCAACGAACAGATCCATTGCACCGTCGGCGAGACTAATTCTTCGCTTCCGATAGGATAACACGGGCATTCGCTTCGAGGAGCATTACCGAATTGTTGCTAAGTCGGCGTCGCGTCGCCGAATGAACAATAATAATAATAATTGTATAAGATAATATTTCGCTGACCTTAATAGACATAAGATTGATGATATTGTTCGTTGAATTATAAAAAATGAGTAAACAACAAATAATCGATCATAATAAACTACCATTTGTTGTGAAGAAATGCAGAAAAGCATGTTTTTTTAAAACTAGTTTTCGATCCATAACAAAGTAACAATTATTATTAGTAGTTTTCGCTGCTTCAGCAATGTCAGGTGCATAGAAGAAAGCAAGTTGTGATAGTGCGTTATTTATTGAAATTTTATCCCACAAAAATACACTACCTTTGACGATTTTCATTTAAGTTTTTTTGTACGAGGCACCAAACACGCAAACAGCTTTATGGACACGTATCATATTCTTCATAAAAATAAGTAGCAATTTTTATAATTAAAAAAGTAACTTCACATTTCTGAACTAATACAGGGTTCTCCAATAAAAGGTGTTATGTTGATATTCAAAGAAAAATGCCATTTTTTAATATAAATGATCGAATGTTTATTTCATCATAAAGAGGAAGGTATGCTGTTAATAGTGAAAAATAACATTAGTCAAATGACCACCACGACTACGCCTACAGGACCATATTCTTTTCGTGAATTTTTCCATAACCAAATCGCAAAGTGGCTGCCTTATGTCCTCGATAGCCTCACGAATTCCATCTTTGAGGTCTTGAATCGACGCTGGGCTGTTGGCGTTGACCTACTCTTTAACGTGGCCCCAAAGGAAGAAGTCGCAAGGTGTTTAATCACAAGATCTCATCTATCACCTCTTCTAGAGATAACACGGTCCGGAAACTTTTCCCGTAAAAGATCAATGGTTTCGTTGCTTGTGTGGCACGTAGCGCCGTCTTGTTTAAAGTAAACCTTGTCCAGATCAATACCATCCAATTCCGGCCATAAAAAATCATTAATCATCTCTCGATAGGTTTTTTAATATCAAAATAACACCTCTAATAGGAAAACCCCGTAGTTCATTTTTATCATTTTGTTAAAACGATGTCGTAATGTGAATTTACAAAAATTGAAGAAAAAATACACATATTGTCCAGAATAGTGTGAAAAAATCATTAACTCTGATTGAGTGTTTTGCGGTTATATTATTTCAGTCGCAAAGATTAGCAGCGAAGACGATTCGGCTTAGTCGACATAATGTACCGCTAGTTGTTGTCATCATAATAATGAATATATTGGTACATATAACACGAGAGAAAACTTTAAGTCAAGTAAAGAGAGTTAAGTCAACAATTAATTGTTTTTAACCAAATATCCATTAAAAAGTTCGAGACCTAGTAAGCTGGGCTCACGCTAATTGAGAACCGGCACTGTACATTACATTAGAGATGCAAAGCCAATTATTTAATTTTAACAAGTGCACTAATTAGCTTTACAGAATGGTTACATAGTACAAGGATCACTCCAGAGGGATCTGATAAAAAGTCGTGTATGCTTTCAAGCTATAATATTATCAATGCATTATTTGTGCAAAAAGTAGGCTAACAGAATGTGATGCCAAAAAACTCTATCTTTGTACACAATCGTTTCATTATTCATATTGAAACATAATCTTCTTTATATCAAATTGATAGACTTGCCCAAACATGAAATCCGGATATCATTTTGACGAGCTGGTGACAAACCACGTGACTATATTTTTGGCACCAGCAGGGTTAAGACTGATGACATAGATATTTTGTACGCTGAACACTGAAGAGAGCACATTAAAATAACCAGGTCCTGGGCAGAAAATTAAAGTTCACTAAATAAAGTAAGGAGACGGATGGTGGGTCTTTTCTGCACCGGATCGTAAAGTTCGTAAATAGGGTTACAAATCCGAAATGTTTTCTAATTGGATTGCGTAGCGATGCTAAAAATAAGTGAGGTTGATAAATTATAACTCATTTGTAAAAATTTCTAACTAAAAAGTATAGAATGTCTAGTTTTGGAAACAATCCCGAGCTTATTTTCACCCGATTTGGGATTTGTAGTTATGTTTCTAACACAGCCAGGAATTTACGCGCTTTTGTAAAAAAGAGTTGTTATTCGTGAGCAGGTTTTATTTTCGCGCACTAAATGGTGATATTACAATGCGTGGTAAATTGTCCGCACACATCACTCCCGTACGCACTTTGTACCCTTGCCCTTATGGGCAGCTCTGTCTATTCCTTCCTCTTTGGTTTAATCAGACTATTTGAAAGACCGGAGAACGTGATAACTTCACAGTGCAATGATAATGGAATCATAACCCACTTGCATGTAAAATATTGTTCTCTGTTCTATGGCTACCGTCCCTTTATAATTATTTATCATTGCGTTTACATTTGCTTTGTATTATTTCCGGATTTTTTTATCCGTACTAAGTTCATCCAAAGTCTCACACGTACGCCTTGTTACGGAGCGTTAAAATAACCCTTTACATAACTGTAAAGATTTTGTTAAAGGGAGTCTCAACGAAACCGGGCGAAAACCATTTATAAATTAAACTATTTCAAGGGGTTTAGACAAAAAACATTCATTGGAGTGATAGCCACGATAAGCGACCCGCTAAAATTATCCAATGCCCGTCCATAGCTCTTGGTATTGGAGTCGGCGCTGAAAGTATAATGCAGTACCTATTCGTAATTTTCAGATGTAATCTCTGGCCCAATTACACGCTTCCGCGCAGATTACCTTATTCAGTAATTTTTCAGGGCGGATATAATTTGTGCGATTTCGTACAAGGCCAGCATGGTAGCGGCGCGCATATTAAGTACTTAATAAGTGTTTTATTCGAGGCCATAATATTAATTACTTACTTAAGAAATATTTTGTACGTTTTTTTCTTAGCGTAATTTGAATTATTCAGTAAGTGTCGTATTCGCATAATATTCAACACTTTATTCATCACACAATATGAATGACTTAATGCGTGATTTATTCATAACATAAGATGAATTAAACACGTGTTAATAATAATTGATAATTTTCAAAACTTTATTTATCGCACTATATGAACAACTTCATACGTGATTTATTCGTAGCAAAAGATGAATTAAACGCGTGTTAATAATAATGGCAGCATAATAATTGATAATATTCAGCACTTCATTCATCGCACAAGATGAATGACTTAATGCTAGATTTATTCATAGTTTAAGATGAATTAAACGCGTGTTAATAATAATGGCAGCATAATAATTGATAATATTCAGCACTTCATTCATCGCACAAGATGAATGACTTAATGCTAGATTTATTCATAGCATTAGATGAATTAAACAAGTGTAATTAATAGTGGCAGCATAATAATTGATAACATTTAGCACTTTATTCATCGAACCATATAAATGATTTAATATGTGATTTATTCGTAGCATAAGAAGAATTAAACACGTGTTGATAATAATGACAGCAAAATACTTGCTAATATTTTATACATTTTTTACATATTTACGGAATAATATGAATGATTTAGTATTCTTTATTCTTAGCATAACGTGAACTAAATAATTGAAAATAGCAAATACATTAAAATTATGTGCGCCATGAAATGGACGACTAGGAGTGCTTATGTAGCCATATGTATTTTATTTGTGGCATAATGTGGAATAATTTTTAGGTATTTAAGTAATGTGTTTTATTCGGGCAAAGTATTGAGTACTTGATAGGTAAGCAACTACTTAATACGTGTTTAATCAAGACATAATATTATGTTATTATTTAATGTTATTTACTCGATAGATAAATTTAATGATAAGTTTAATTAATTCATACATATGTTATTTTATCCTAAGTACGGGTTTTATTAGCGGAATTATTATATTCATAATTCAGAATTTTTGGTATTCGTCTTTTTCGTTGTTTCTTTGATTCAGTTAAGCGGGATGTTGAATCAGATCAGTTTATTTACAAATTGTATCTTTGTTAGAAATCTGTTTTTGAAAACAACAAAATCTCACGAACAATGAGCTCTGACTTCACAAATTTTGTACAGATTTTTCCACTCAGACTTTTGTTGTTAATGATACTAATTTGCAGCTCGCATTACACTCAATATGATTTTTTTCTTATAGGTGCTATTGGAACAATAAGCATTTATAACCATTTCACATCTGAGAGCGATTCTTAAAATACTCTTGGAAGGAAAATCTGTATTTCTTTGTTTGAGCGTAGTTGATCAAAATTAAAAATATTGCATCTACAAAAAAAAGCATGAAAAATTATCTACATCTGCAAAAATAAAAACTTTCAAACATTGAGTCCCGCGAAGCGTTGAAAGTTTTCATGACGTTTTCAGTCTGGAAACTAAATCATTTTCAACTCGCAACGTCATTTGAATCATTAACCACGAGGCTTTGAAATTTCGTACTACTTGTCCAAAATATAAAAAAAAGGATTTAATTATTTACTTAGAAAAAAAAATTATAAAAGCGAATTTCAATATTAAAATATAATCATATTTCCACTTGAAGGTGAAAAACAATGGGCGTGTTTATTTTTGTTTTCACACACATGTTTGTTCTAAGAAGCTCCCCCTTACATCAAATGTAAACATTAATCATAAAGACAAACGATTTACGAAGCGTACGTAATGGTGCACGTTTTCATTTATATTTGAGTCTGAATTTCGCTTCATATTTCCATCTTAGTGCAGTATCTATCACTAGTTCTGATTTTTAAGTCTTAAAGTTAATAAGTTAAAAACCCAACCTAAATAATCTGAATTTTTCATTTCTAAATGGCTTTTTATTATATCTGAAAAGCCAGTAACTTTCTAACGCTTTTTTTTCAATCTCACTTTGCTCTCTTGTTTTTCTTACCTTACCACAACACAAATCCGAATAAAATAAAAATACATATTACCCACATGGTAATACCTATACCTGTATACATACTTACATCTTCATATAATAAATGGTACTTGATATAAATAGGATGATTTAAAATATGCTTTTAGCACGCAAATTTTGATTGAAATAAAACAGATGGTCCCAATTTAAAACTTCTTAACAGCAATGTTTAATTGCTCTTTAAGAATATGTGTAAGTGGTTAGAAACGCGAAGCATTTTATAGAGCGAACTGGGTTCACAGCGGGAGCGTTCTTCCCCGATCGATATGGCCGACTACTACCGCAGTTTCTTTCAATAATACCTCTAGTGAAGTAAGAGCCAACACGCGCTCGTCCAACTTAGTTCTTCCAACTCCCATCTTGACATTAACATAAAACCAAGGCTTTTCTATAGCTCAGTGTGTTCCATTCAACGCTGTATTCTATTCGGTCTAACTGCTTTCTACACCCTTTTGCAGGATCGTGGGCACGGAGAAGTGATTACGTATAAATTTTTCTTTACACTAGTAATTTACCGAATTTTGAAAAAATACACTTTTTCTCTTTTTTAATACAACATCAAAAAAGGTATCTCCATATAAACCTTAATTGCATTTAGAAAGCAATATACATGTGCAATTTATTATTGATATATTATCTAACATAAAAATATAACATAATACATTAAAAAAATATAACATACGATACGAATGTAGGTACCACCCCAGTCAGGGGCACTCCTGTCCCGGTGAGACCAGTTCACTAGGGTGCATTGATTTGTCAGGACTTTGAATACTAGCTCTGAGTAGAGGAAGGATGTTGGAGTTAGATCGATAGGTATACACGTGGCAACCTAATAATCCAGTATTGGAATTGAGGATGGTCAGGAATAAAAAAATTCGATTTTTTTCAATGTATACCTTCTTATCGCATTGATTCTTTTTGTATTTTCTTGGCTCTTCTTGTCTTGTCTTGCTTCTTATTTATTTTTATTGCTTCTTCTTGACTCTTTTAGTCTCATCATCCTCACCTCTCTTTGTCTTTCTTGGTTATTCTAGTATCTTCGTGCTTCTTTTGACTCTTTCATCCCTTTAACATTTATTTTCTCTTGCTTCTTCTCCCCCCCTCCCTTTTCTTCTTCATGTTTATTTTTGCTTCGTCTTGGCTTTTCTTGTTTATTACTGAATATGATAAAAGAATATTGAATGATTATAATCAAATTTAAAATTAGTGAATAAATTTGCCTACGATAAAGAACTATCTTCTGAAAGACAATAAAAGTACCGATGAATAATGAACAAAATATTGTAAAAACAGACTACAATTAAAAATAAACAATTACGATAAATATTTAAGAAAAAAATATTGCCAAGATCCTTTCTTAAATATTTTCAAAGCATTCACTACGTATTACTTCGTTTTTTTTTATTACTATTGCACACAAAAACAATCATTATACAAGATCACTTGTTTTTTATTACTGCTCATAATGTAATAAACATATTTTTATAGTATTGAAAGTATTGCATAGGTGATAGTGTTTTTTATATATTTTTAAATTTTAAATTAGATTTTTTTAAGTGCTTGTTGGAAAAGGTGGCAAATACTAGTATACTAGAAAACAAGAAGCTAAATAACGCTGTAAATGTATTCCACTTTCAGTTAATTAAACTTAATTGATTTAGATACGCCCCTTGATAGCAGTAGTTTTTATTGATTAGTGTCATAAATGGATAATTATATACCAGACAGCAACGCCAGCCAATTAAGTAGAGGCAAAACACCCCAGAAGTTGTATTACATCCCCGTATATAACAGACTAGCATTATATCTGTTGGTACCTACTTTCTAAATTCTTGCCGATGTACCGTGGAGATTTAAGAGGTAATATGTATCGAAGAAGCTAAGTTATGAAGTGTTAATATAAGAGTTATCAGAGTTTAGCAACAAATAACGCCGAGTCCAAAGGAGTAAAGGAGATGGCCTGCCACCACAGAGTGACCTGAAAGCAAACAGAGTTTACAGTCCCTTGGTTACTCTTGAAAGGAAAACTTGGAATATTTTATCAAACGTGACCTCGCTACCACCTGTCATACATGTTCGTTCCCCTTTCTCTTACTTGTTTCTTCGCTTTCTTTAACTTCTTACCTTAAAATAATTAGAAAATTGGTGTGCAACTTAACCTCTACAAAATATTTTTTAAAACTCAATTTTTTTTCCGATTTATTGAAAGTCTCCCAGGGAGAATATTGATTGTGAAGATCTTTGATCTTGAATCTATAAAACAAAGCAGATTAAACAGTGTTTTTTTCGATCTTAGGTTAGACATGAAAACTTGTGCTGCAGTTGTTTTGAAAATTGGTTTGATATTATAAATGAACTAGGTATTAATTCTTTATTTATTTGTCATATTCATACGAAAAACATAAAACAAAACTCATTGATTCTCAAATATGGTATGAGAACCACAAATACCTCCGTTTTGTCTCTGAATTTTCTCGACTTGCAGCAATCATCACTTATGGAAATATTTTGGCAGACTTAAAGTAATTAATATTGAATCACTAAGGTAAACAAAATATATAGTTTCAGAATGATATTGTTATTTTTTCCGGTTGACACTCGCATCTCAAGAACCTCAATTTAGTATAATTTAGTCTCCTTCATACAACATTAATATTTATTGGTACCTACACATTTAAGTCATTTAATGATGCTATTAAAAGATAGCTGGCGCGCATGTGTAGTCCTCACCCTATATTCAGACATATCAAAAATACATGTTATTTTGTAATAATATGCTTAGAAGAATAGTGTGTTTTCTCGAAAATGTATCTTTTCGTAGAATTATTTAAAAAAAAATTTCATTTTATTGTTTTTATGACAGTTGTGATAATCTACACGGGTAATGCACATTTCAACAGCAATGTATAATAAAATTAAATATACTTATAAATAAAAGAGTTTTTGAAATATTTTGAAGTAATGAACCATTTTACAATGAACTTATTATTTTCTTTGTTGGAATGGCTGATTGATCAAAACTATTTACATTCTTACAAAAGACGAGTCAATAGATACAATAATGCCATAAAATTTGTCAATTCACAACCGAAAGATCGCTTATAATTTAATACATTTTAATGCCACTATGATGTGCATTCCTACAAAAAAACGAGTCAACAGATAAAATAATGCAACCAAATTTGTCTTTTTACAATCGAGAGATCGCTTATGATTTAAAACATTTTAAGGCCATTAATACAAAAGACGAGTCAATAGATACAATAATGCCACTAGGTTTGTCTTTTCATAACCGAGAGATCGCTGATGATTTAAAATATTTTAATGACAAAGCGTTTACTTCATGATTATTTTATCGGTAAAAATAATGGATTAATCTATTAAATCTAAAGTTTTGAAATATAAATACAGAAAAAGATAAATTCAATTTTTACGTCGTGATTTTGTGAAAAAGTGTTTTGCTTGCCAAAAGTTTTATTGATTTCATCTTCTTCTCTCCGAATAACGATGGTCATTTAAACAAATGTTGGAATTTCGCTGGGATTTCGAGCATAGAGACTTTAACATATTATGTACATAAATCGAGATGGGAACATTGTTAAACACGAAACAAACAGTTTTGTTAGATATAATGTTAAATATTTGGGACACTTCCAACTGCCAGCCATGCGTACGAAGAAAATCACATTTCATCGCAACTCTTTGTTTGTTTTATAATATATGTTACTAGTTTTACAAACTGACTTTACCCGAGATTAAAATATTATATAAATAATATTACACGTATTTTTTTTTCAAATCTGCGTCTCATCTTTGTTAACATAAAAAATATATATTTCAAAGCTACATATCTCAAAACATTTAACTATAATATTCCAGATATCTGTGCAAATTCATTGTTTGAGATGTTACTTTCTAAAGGAAGAACAAAGTAAGCGTTGTTTTATTGTCATAAGTAATTCATTCCTAATATCCTTTTGCTTTAATCTCCCTAAAAAAGTTTCTAAGAAAAAAATATTCGAACTTTTTTTGGGTTTAAAAACGTGCATATATTTTCTTATCCAAGAAGACAAACTTACCTGTGTGTGACAATACATACATACACATACATAAAACATAAGTATATCTACCCTTTCTTGATTACGACCAAAAGTTTCATGTCGCCCGCCATTTGAATACCGAATTTTTCGGAAAAAAAATTCTGGCGCAAAGCAAAATTTTCATTTGAATTTCAGAAAATATGAAATTAATTTTAAACACATTATTGTTACCTTAGTTTATTTAAAACCGTCTCCAGATATTTGTAACCATTGAGTTTTGTCAAAAAAAATTCTAGGGTAACTGGCACAAAATATAATATTAGTGTATTGATGAAAATGTATAGGTGAAAAGTATTCAGTTGATAATTTTTTTTTTTCATTTTATATTATAGAAACAAACAGTACCGATTTATCGAGATGAAATAATATACAGGAATAAGATACTTCATGTTGGGTACCTATGATATGTTCCTTGTAATGTCTGCTAAGTGGTATGTTTATTCCTTAATTACAAGTTGACGTGTCTAGTTTATAGGTGGGTGTATGACGTGTGTAATGTATGTGTGAGTATTTGTGTGTATCGGTGTGTGTCTGTATGTATGCGCATTGAACAGTTTAAATTATTGACATGATGCCACGTTTGAATTTGGGCATTGAATAATTAATAATTGAATCCATTTTTCTTTTGAGGCTGGATTCAGAGATACGAATTTTCAATGTGTTCATCATCAACTCCTTTGATACATTTATTAACATGATTATTCATGCTCAACTTAAAATAACATGATTTATATTATATTTGAATGTGTTTCATCATTAACTAGTCACAGCGAGAGGTCTTAGTTCTAGTATCGTCTTTCTTTTTTATACAAGACGTATGAGAATAAAGCGGACAAATAATTTGCTAAATGCGGTATTTTTTTCAAATTACTGTGTCAAGTTTTTTTTTATCTTGGTCCTCATCGTATCTAATTTTATTAAATTCCTCACAGTTCACTGTTGTTAAGGTACTTACCAACAATCTAACATTTTAACAATAATGATACTCTGGTCATGTTGATGTAGGCGTATTTTACTAAGGCTTTTAACGATTTTTTTCAAATTCTTCTCCCAAATGTAGTACTTTTCAGAACTCTTAAACAACAAGTAACTAAACACAATAATTAAAAAAGGAATCGCTCTAATATTGCTAATTGCAAACCTGTATTTATCTTAATTCAATTTTGATATAGTATAGTATTACCCAATACCAATACATGGCTTCATATATTCTCACTAACTTAGTTATGTATAAACAAAAAAATGCTGGTTATGCAATCTATAATGACTTTGGTAACTTTGTCAAAGTTTTATTACCCAATACCAATACATGGCTTCATAATATATACTCTCACTAACTTAGTTATGTATAAACAAAAAAATGCAAATGGATGCAATCTATAATGACTTTGGTAACTTTGCCAAAGTTTTACATGTATGATACTTATAGGGAAACTAAAAACGATGGAATTAAGTGGTACTAATACAATGAGCTAGTTAGCAAACTACAAAAATTCTAGAAATCTCGTAGGACAGATACAAATTTAACCACTGTGGTTTATTTGTGGTGTCCAGCGGAGTACCTCAGGGGTCTGACCAGGGTCACATATTTTTGTATTCTTTATAAATGATGTTGTTGATATGTTTGATGACGTATTTTTCCCTGTTTTGATGATCTTAAAATATTTAAAATTATGTTTAATCTTCACGACTACCTTTTTCTTCAAAATAATCTTGCAAAGTTTTATAAAAAGCGTGAAAATACTAAACTGTATTTAAATATGAACAAATGTCAGGCCCTAACATTTTTCATGTGTAAAAATTAAATATTTTTTTAGTATTCTATCAATAAACTAACCTTCGAAAAATTGTTAGCTTTTACACCAAAATATTTACTACGATACATTTTTTTAGCTTCAAAATTATCTTTACCACACTGACATAACTAACTTGACCCTCTGGAGTTTAAACTATATAATCTTAAATTATTTATAAGATTGAAATTAACCTACAAAATAAATTTATGAGATTCTTCAGTTAGATATACCCTTAGAACAGATCAAGTATGATTATATTTTAAAATTACTTAATTTTATATAACAATGTCTGGCAGAAGGATTAATAAATAGCCAATTTAAAACTCTGGATACGTTAAAAATAACAGTGTTAAAAGTATATAAAAGGATGTTTCATTTCTTGAACTATTTACCACCAACTTTACTTACAACTTATTTCGTAGGATCATAAATCTGTGGATATTTAATAATCAGAATTACTGAAAAACAAATTTAAAATTAAAGAACTCATCCTATAAACCTTGTCTATTATTTTACTACAAGAACCTCTGAACATAACTATTTAACAAATAAACAATTTAAAAATCCATGCAAACTCAAAAAAGTCTCCCTAGCGTTGCAGTTAGATCTAAATAGGGGATTTTGATGAAGACAACTGTTCTTAAACATTCATAATGAATTTTTATTTCTTACATATTGATTTCTCAATGTAATTTATATCATCAGGAATTTAAAATGCCCCGAAAGCTTTTATATACCATCTAGTACATCATTGTTTTTGATATTTGAAAATATTAATAAAAATGAGCAAGAGTTACCAAATACAGCGAATATAAAATATGAATAAATGTAAAATAAAAATGGACAGTGTTCCAAAATCCACCAAATCAACGTTAATGTTTTGAAAAATGTATAAAATTGTTGTCAAAATTTCAGAAGCTTGGTAAAAATAGTTCGCACGTAAGGATTTCGAAGTTTGCTAAGTTGAAATTATTGACAAATGTATGCATATCGTAAATGTGTTACAAAGACTGTGGCGTGAGCGTTGTATAAGGGACTGCAAACCATAGTTTGAATTATAATTGCACATTGTCTAGTCATTTCTTTAGGTACGTGTATATGTATTAAATGCAGTAAAGAACAATTAAATAAGCGTTAGATCGTTTATTTTTGTCCTTTTTCTAAAGTTAGAACATTTAAAATTTTCCTTCGAAAAATAATTAACGTATTCTAAAGGGAAGTTTGGTTCAAAATTTGTTTGTAATTTTCGCTTATTCACAGAGGCACCTATTTTTTACCTAATTTTTTTATAAATTACATTTACCTTTGCATATTTTTATTATTTCTAATCCAGGTGTAAAGTGCCCCAATTTTGAGAGATGTTTCTGTACGATGTTTAAAATAAAAATGAATAAATAAACTTTTTTCTAAGTTAAAATACTAAGATATTTTTCCATGGAAGAATATTTTTTTACCTAAAAATACCTTAAAACGGTGTAGAAACTTGTAAAATCACCATTTACTTAACGCATTTTACCACCAAAATATTGATAACCGATATTCTCCTATTTATACAGAGTATACTTGATGTATGAATGTATGTATTATGCAAATTGTGTTTAAAAATCTTCATATACCTACAAATAAATACAACAGTAACGTCATCAAATCTTGGAATCAGAGTCTCATTAACTCGGGGATTTCCGATGAACGAGTGTATTTTTATTCACCATTTTAATGAATCAGCTAACTATATCACATATACTCAAACTTTGCCAATAACATTGGAAATAGATGCATTTGCAGCTCGATTCGATTGCAATTTATTCGTCTCTATGTGCCTACTATACGTAAAATGAAACAGCGAGAATGGACCATTTGGCACACTTGCCATTTTATTGCGATTCGGTTAAATTGTAACGTGTCAAGGATTCAAAATGGTTTCACTCTTTACATTAATATATTATTTTATGATGAAATAACTTTACTGCGCTACTCAAAAGGGATTTTAAAACTTTGAACTTGATAAAAATCTATTTAAAAAACTTTTGAATACCGCCTAAGAGTTCCAAGTGCACCGTCTAAAGCAACTAATTTATTTCTAACATTTTGAAAAGTGAACAAATTAATAAAGTATACTCACTTCATCATAATAAACATGAATTAACAATTCAGCGCATAGGTTAATGCACTCATGCTGTCCAGGTGTTAACATGCTGTCAAACGTTCAAACATGAGAAGCAATACCCAACACAAATGCTTGCACAAATTATTTTCATTTTTCAACACCTCGCTTTTTGTCGCTGGTATGTCTTCCATCACTTCTTCCGATGGTTATTTCATGTTGATTGTATAAACTAAAACTTTGGGGATTATTATTAATTGGTAAATATTAAATATAACAATACGGAAGAAACGTATAAAGACTAAGAAATAAAAGGTGAGGTATATTATTTCAACTCCTCGATTTTTGTCTCCTTTATATTATAAATATATATATCACCCAATGCAATCACTCTCTGAATGTAAAAAAAAATCATAAAATATCTCTTTTTTATTAATATATAATTATTTGTATTAATGTTTTAAAAAAAAAATGGTTTAACTGAGGATTTAAACTTCCTTCCCGGGGACTGACTCTCTACTGTGTAAAAAAATAATAAAAGTTTACTGAAGATTGAACCTTCCTCCCCAAGAACTGCACCATACCCCGTTTATAATTTATTTCGTATATTAACTAGTGTAAGGTACAGGAATAAGAAGATAAGCATATGTTCTGATAGCCAGGCAGTCCTAATGGCACTGGGAAGTAACCGATGCGACTCCAGCCTGGTGATGGAATGCCTGTTCTTACAGAACTCGCTACCATCAATAAAATAACCCTAATCTGGGTACCAGGACATAAAGGTATTGAGGGCAACGAGCAGGCTGACAAACTAGCAAGGAAAGGGGTGAAAGCACCATATTGATAGGTAGGTCACATCGAAGCACTGCAAAGCAAGGGAGCACTGTAAAGAAAGGGAAAAGGCACCTGGAATGAGACAATCCAAAGTACTCATAAAAGGGCCAGACTCTAGACAAACCAAGAAACTACTCAATATGGACAAGAAACTCGCTGAGGGAACCAGTAGGACTACTAACGGGACACTGCCATCTCAGGAGACACATGCAGATATTGCATGTGGAAAACACCAATAGATGCAGGAAATGTGAAGAGGATGAAGAGACTCCAATTCACCTATGATGCCAATGTCCTGCCCTGGTGGGAATTAGACTCAGATACCCGGGGAGACATACAATAGAACCAGAAGACATAGCCACATATCCAATAACAACCCTGGTGAACTTTATTAAAGGGACTGGGTTGTTGTTAAAGGATTGAGGTAAAATGGGAGATAGCACAATGGACCTATGGCCTAGTGCTCACGGGAACCTTCGCACTTAAAAAAAAACTATTGTAATGTCATTCAATTTCAGACGCACGCATATATGTTCGCGTGTTGATAGAATACATTGTCATCAACAGCGAGTCCATCTGCCGAATTTCATCTCGATCAGATGTGTGTTAATTTCCACTTACAAGATTTGCATTCATTCATTTATTCACAAAAAAACAAAAGTGAAATCCAAATAGATGTATTTAGAAAACACTAGTACCTATTATCTACACTTTAAATATATATAAACGCGACGTTACAGGGAGCATTAACAACTATTTCCAAAATAAAACTATAAAAATAGATATTATTTTTTTGACTGTAATACAGAAACACCGCTGTCAATAAAATTTGCGACCCTGTTTTACGACCTGAGAAAAATTATATTCCTCCTTTTTTACTTTATCTGTCAGGGCCTTGTATCAAACTAAATCTCGAATTGCCTCAATTGGCGCCTAGGCCGAATCCCAACTTACAATATCTGCGTATTTATTGTTACAGAGTGATCTACTAACGAATCCCTTGTAAATGTTTACCCCAGGCCATAACTATTAATAAACAATCACAATACGTATTTGCGAATACTCTTTGGAATATAACAATAATTGTCGCGCTGGCCTTTGTTACGGTTGACCTATTGCCAGAATCCGGAACTTTATTTAAACGGCGGTAATAAAACTTTGCCCACAACAAAATGTTTCACGTTCCCCCATATTTCAAATGTCATAAAACAATGATTTGCACAATCGCTCCAGCGAAGAAGATTTAGGATTAGGCAATTGAACTCGGAACGTTAAGCGTGTATTTGGTTTTACGGTGATTATTGCTTTAAATGTGTAGTAAAACATGTACTTTTTATATTTTAATTCAAAATTACCAATTAAAAAAACGGTCTAAAACTTTACATTTCGATAAAATTTCAACTAGCTAACAATGTCAGTATGTCGTGGAAAACGCCACTGGCAGGTAAGATGGTTTTCACCGTGCTTGCCCGGCGTTAAGTCAACGCCTCCACATTCACGAATAAAAACGCGCATGCCGTGTTGGCGTTAAATCGAAAATGAAACATTTCAAATCGTTATAGACAATGTTGTGTTCGTCAACATAAAAATAAAATAAAAACGCTTTCACTATCGTATTTTTTTTCGAGAATAAATAAAACACTGAAAAACAATAAAGAATGTTTCAAACAAAATTATTTAATCGAGTCGGGCAATGTCAGTGAGACACTCGACTAGCAGCCTGACGGGACAAATTCCACAATCCACAGCTCACAGCTACTTTTCTACTTTTTTAACAGAAGTGCATAGTGAATATAACATAGTGTTATATCATAGAATAAAGGGTTCTATGATAACTCAACACAGTGACAATTCAACACACTTTTAAAAAGTGATATAAAGTCATTAGAAACGATGAAATTTTTTATAATTTAAACCTAACATAATCTAACCTAACCTAACCTACTTAACCCAGTTAATAAAGTTTTTGTATCATCACTTTCCATGACTTTATATAAATTTTTAAAGATTTGATGAATTATCATTTTGATGAGTTATCCGGTCACCAGAAGACCCTTTCTACGGTTTATGGCGTCTTTCAGAAAAAAACTAAACTAACTAACTTACCATCTCGCAGTTTCCCCGCAGGAGTAGGCAGAGAGGACGGACCGCCGAACAACTCGGTTTTGGCACACACTTCTTGCCTCATTCGCATTCATACATCGTTTCATATGTACTCTTAACTGATATTTGTATCACGATGTAATAAAAAGAAAATAAACTTAATGTAATGTAATAACATGTAATTGTAAATTTAATATTAAATAAAAATTAAATATTATAAAAAAAAAAATATATACATAAAATCATATAGTTAGAATGTTTTAAAATTTGCACAGCTTTCTGTGAAGATTTTCTTGTTTAAAACAACTGTTTGTTAGCCCCCAACGACAATTTCATCATGAGTTATATTGAATAATTAGGGCTAATTAATTTAAATGTCACAAAACAAATTGTATTCCTGATGTCTTCACATGATCCATAATGAAGTGAAACTCAAGGACGCGCAACAACGAGAAGTTATTACCGGGAACATGTCGTTGATGAATAATTTAAATATTCAAAATTATAAATACAAAAAGTATTCGACTTTATAACTATATTATTAAAATTGTATATTCCTGCATTTAATCAAACTACACATACCTAAAAAAACAAACGAACAGACATGAACATCTTACGTAATGTATCGCATTATAACTATGGTTTGCATTCCCCAATACAATTTTTACATAACGTGCAGTCTCGGTAGCAATTATTTGACTATATGGATGTATTTTATTTTTTTCTTTTAACTTAAATTTTTATATTACAATAATTTTTTACACTATTGATAACCTTACTATACCATCCCCGTATCATGATAGTCGTACATTACTAGTTATATTACTAATGTAACAATTGAAGAAACAAAGGTAAAATTAATATTAAAAAAGAAAGATTGTAATACATACAAAATTAAGCCTCATTACTGTATACAGCGGTAAAAATCTTACCGACCAATATAAAAGAAGAGGAAAATGTAACAATCACAACATATTTGAAAGATGTCATGATATATGTAAAGTGTAATTCTACATTAATATAATCTTTAAAAAAATCTCCCTCGATTTGAAATATCCAATGTTTAAGTATACAGTATTTTTAAACTTTATATCGGTGCTCAATGTATTTTATATTTTAGAAGCTCTGAACCGGAATTTTCGTTGAGACAATTTAGTTGTGGATGTAGGGACCATGCATTGCGTAAATAACTAGCGAATTTCAAACAAGTCTCTAATTTTAGGTAAGAAGATATTTTGAGGGGTGTAGTTTTGGAATTCAAATATATAATTCACAACAAAAAAAAATATGTAAAAAAATATTTATATTTATAATAAAATATTTTAAATACAATAATTTACAAACTTGAACTTCAAAAGCCGTATGCACGAACTATTTCTACCTAGCTTAATTATAATTATTGTTGGCAACACAATGTTATAAATTTTGATTATTATTTATATTGATTTGGTGAAAATTTGTAAATTACATATTTGTATATAATTAAAATTTTCTATATTTTTTTCATCTCTTTAGTGTATTTTCATTATTATTTTTAGTTTGAATTTCTCAAAAGTATTTAGGTAGGTAATACATTTTTTTTTGTTAATAAATTCAGTCAATATTGTTTTGATGATTTCTTCAAAGATTTTCGCAATGTTTGAGATCAGCGATATTAGACGACAATTTGTCACCTCTTAAATGTGTTAAAGGTTTTGAGATATGTTTTTTGATAGTTTTTAGTGATTCGACAGTAATTCCATCGAAACCTGGTGCTGATCTTCCCTTCGTGTTTGAAATAATTTGCTCGGTTTTCTGGGCTGAAGTAAGGTGAAACATGTCAATTTTGTTTAAGATATTAAAGTCAAGGTTCTGTACGTCATTGGGCGGTACTTTTTGAATTTGATTTGCAAGGTTTTTGCCTTCATTTGCAAAGAAGTTGTTGAATATGTTAGCGGCAGCTAATGGATTTTCTTTGCATCGTATTTACCATGTCACAATATTATGTGAACGTCCTCTGGGTGTTAAAATAAATAGTTAAAAAATTGGTAATTATTGTGAACCGATATGCCTAATTAAATTTCAACATTGCTGTGTCAACTGTCAACTTAATGAAAATGTACAGCCTATAAAATATCTACAATCTAGTTAAATTACTGCACCTACTTTACTCGTCGAAGAACTAACGTTATATTATGGAATAAGTAAGAGTTCCCAAAGCATACGTATCTACCATTTTTTAAAGATTATTTACCTTATATTACGTTATACTGACATGTTATTTGCTGCCTAGCGCAAATTTATACGCGAAAGGGGTAAATAACCGAGGAAAATTAATTAAGGGTGTGCCGTAGTAGGTACCTACGGTAAGTCAAAACAATATCGTTACTACCGTCTACTGCTCCTGGTTGTACCTTTACTATAACTACGTAAATATAAAATATATATCTTCTACCTACGGCAAAATACATTTTTAGCAGTAAGTTCTAAGTTTATACTTGGCGTATAAGGAAACGCCCTCGTGATGTAAAGAGATAACCTTTGTTTTCCGCATTGCATAACACAGTTTATGTTCGCTTCTTCCGGTTATTTGCGCACTAGCTAACTATAATGATTAATCATAGAACCTAATAGAAGACTGATTTAGTGTGTATCGAAGTTAACGCGCACTTGAATTGAAATAGCACAAAACTGTTCTGCTAAAGTTAAGTGTTATAATATTATTTTATATTAATTATTATTATTGATAACGTCTAAATATTGAGTATATTGATAAAATATGCCAGTCTCCTACATACTTTGCCTATCACAACAAAATTTCAGTTTTTCGAATGTATATCACACGTTATTCTGCGATATACTCTTCCCGGCAATATTGTTTTGTTTCAGCGGGCTAGATCACTTAAGTCATTCTGCATTAAGCTAAATATAATGAGTTTTTTTTAAAGACGTTTATATAAGTTTGCAGGCGCACATATAAATAAATTAATACCAACAGTATCGAACAAAATAAAATCTATGAGTTTACTAGAGCCAACTCATTTTCGTTTTCTCTAGCTAGCCTTCGGCCACTTCTCGAATAAGAACTTCGTGATAATTACTTTAATTAGGTATCGTGCTATTTAAACATAAATATTCATTGTTCATCGGGTGAGGTGTGTTCAAGATGCACCTGCTCACCAGCTGCGTGGTGAGCCGTATCGGTAAAGGCTGGTTTGGGGAGACTCATGGACACACTGATCTCTGGATTCACATCCACCACTCATATATTTTTCCTTACCTGAACATTCTCTCCTTCCTTTAAAAGACACCCTCACAGCATCCTCAAAATGACATAGGCTCTGAGGGAAATTATTTTCTTCATGGCCTCCTGCTTGGGGTTAGTTAAAAAAAAATAAAGACAAACATTCCCGAGTTACGAATAACCTGACAAGAAGTATTTGAAAATCTCCAACAATCTTTTTCAATTGGCAAATGATTGAGCTCTTAGCCAGCCGAGGAATTTGAGCGTACGACGTGTACTACGTACATGGGATTCGACGCATTTTTTTGAACTCAGACACCGATTGGTTGATTATATTATTACAACATAAAGCTTTTTGTTTATTTTAGATGGTTAGAGTCAGCTAGTATTAAAAACCCGAAGAAAAAATATTTTTTGTCGAATTCTTTAAGCTATTCTGTAATTCTCGCAATTACAATCTTCGACTGATTTTAATAGGTTGAGGAAGACGATTTCAATATTTATAGAGTGTTAAAAAAATGACTTTTTTACCCGTTGATTGTAAACAGTTGTCGAGTTTCACGATATGTCGAGTAACATACCTCGTTAGAACGCCACTGCTACTCGGATGTGTAAGTAGATTTTCTAGAAGCCTCGTTTGCAGCATTGTACAGTGACGTTTTTTTACAAAAATAAAGCTTTCCAGGTTATTTTGTTTGTCGCTAACTTTTCACAGGAATGAACAGTTATTTTTTACTAAAAAAACTATTTAAAATTACCGCAACAGCGGGAAAAACACCAACAAAATTGTTGCAAAAGCCTTGCTTTCTAAATTTTAGACAACTGGAAAAAGCACACATACACACTGCACACCACTACTCGGAGTCTAACTAACTCCTCTCAAAGGTTCGCATTACAAAAGCTTGTAATTGGTACACTATTTATAAAAATGCAGTCAGTCAGAATTTATCGGTCAGAGCATCTCAGTGAATTATTGATAATGACCCCATCTAGACAAATAATTAATGATTCCCTATGTACTAGTTGTAGTTATTAACGATCTTCCTTGAAATAATCCGCAATAAATATATTACGTGCGCTTAGGTCATTGGCCTTACTCTTTAAACAGGTAAAATGTTTAAGAAGATTTATTGCGAACGGGCTCACTTCTTACACGAAAAGGTAACGGTTCCGAGTATCCGTCAAAGTTTAGATGGATTTAGTTTTAAAGTTTATCGGGAAATTCCCAGTGCAACTTTTAGCGGTGCTTTTATCCGACTGGCAATTATTGAGCCAGCCGGCGACAGACAATTTTTCACCACTGTCTCTGCAACTATCGACTGCAATTTGTATATTATACAATCTGTCGAGAAATTGTAGACATAAATGGAGGGGGCCGCGATCGTTAATTTTGTTGTAAATGGCTACACTAACACGTCTCAGAAGAAAAGAATAGCAACTTTAATACAGCACTAACACTAAATACTAAATTTAGTTAAAATCAAATTCAATAGTATAATTATTAAGTTCTGCAAGTATTTTTTGGGTTTTTTTTATTCTTACAGTTGTTTCGGCTTTCAAGACCATTTTCAAACAGTTGAATGATTAATTGGTTGATTTTATAAATGGTGTCATTCCTCTTCGGGGTTATGGTTGAGAGGTTGAGTGCGTTTAAATACACATTATAAATCGGAGCTGGAATCACCCTGATATATCAACGATAAAACATTTTGTTTTAAAACTTATAATATTATGACATATAATATTACATACAATCATAGACATATGAATATTAGTAGACCTGCCCTAAGTGATTAAAAGCGTATTATCCCCACTCCCCATACCGGTTCCATTGGAGCCGGCTGTGCTCGCGTATGGCCTCAAGTGAAATTTGAAAACGTGACGTCATCATTCTTGTGCGAACTATGGTCGAGGCATCATCGGTTCATTTTACGAAATAACACGGCAAAATGTTGACTTGTACTATGAAAACTTGTAAAAATAGATGTGAAAAAGAGAATAAACCCAATTGTCCTATTACATTCCATATATACCTAAGCATTATTTTACTTTATTTTAAGCATATTCACATCGTTTAATATAGATCAGTTTTAGAAACATATACTATCACATCGAGAAACGTCTGGACGCGAAACACAAAGCTGGTTGGTTGCTGGGAAGTAAATTATGAACATTTATAAAAGTGTCTTAACTAAATACTTAAACGAAATATTCGACTCTGAAAATAGAACCGATATTTTTTGCGGAATTTGGACTTCGCAAATTTGTTCATAACGTGGCGAGTAATTTGCGCTCCCATGTAAAAATGTCTATTCATTCAAAAGCAGGTTTTACTTTTAAGAAGTAAATGGTGATATTATAATGCGAGATGCCTATTTACTGTCAGATTGATTTATTGACGAATCACAGTCAGCCTTACTCCCTTCGTTCTTCAACAGTTGATTTTACCCCTCGCCATTATCTTCTCGTCTATTAATTCCTATGTCTGTGCATACAATGTTGTTTTTTTGGTAAACTTATAAGAATCCAGTTAAGATAGTTTTGAGAGTTGATCATAGATGGCGGTGCTTGTACCTACTGTTGAAAACCGAATGGTTCCGACTGAGACAAGATAGCCGATATATTCCGAGGTTAGCCGATTCATAGGTTGGGAGCTCATTTGTGTTTCTATTCCCTAGTAGAAAAACTCATAGTTTCAGTCAGATCGGACGTTTGTTTAGTAGAGATTTATTGTAATTATCTAAGATCATAGACTTCCTTTAATCTTGAACGTATCAAGCATTTATTGGAGACGCCCGTACGTATATTTAATACCAGAAGTAGTGAAAATACTTATACAGTAATCCCAGACATTACATTGTATTAGTAATTTTATCGGCAACCTTACTCGCTATTGATTTTAGTTCGATGCCAAAATTGATGGGAGAAAGATTCAGGGTCGATCACATAACAAAACCTGGCAAGAAGCACCAACTTATTAAGTAGCCATGCCCACAGTTTTATGGCAAAAGAAGGTTATATTGGATACTATTTTTCTAATGTGTATAAGTTATTGGAAACTTGTGTACTAATTTTTGTAAAAATATTATCATTTCCAACCTTTTTTTCATTATTATGACTTTTATAAAACATAAACATGTTTATACAATATATGATAGTGAATATATGTAAAGAAAATTGTATTTCTTAGTGCTCCTCACTAAGGTGACCTGTGCTGAGGCGGACTAAAGTTATTAAGTTTTTTTTATTTGTTTTCCATGTCGTTTTTAATATTTTTTTGTTCTCTTCAACCATCTCTTTCAACCAGATTTTTTTTTTGATTTATAATCATTAAACTTTTCTATTCGTTTTTTATCCGGAGAAATGATGTTGTGGAGTTTCGTAACAAATTATATGTGGTTTCTTTGTCCGAATATGGTTTCATGACCTGGATTTTTTTTATATCATTGTGATTCGATCTAGTGTGATTTAATGTAGAGGATTCAGTATTTTGAAATAGTTTAAATAGTATATTTTTAGCACTTATGAATTTTTGTTATACATTTGTTCCATCAAAAATATCGAAGGCGTTCTTATGGGTACTTTGAGTATGGTCTTTATGATTCCTTTTTTGAATTTTTTGTTTTTTATTTTATTAAATATACAAATACATTAAAATAATATACAAACGTAGATATTTTGTGGCTGAAATTATATTTTTTAACGAAACTTTTAAATTGTATTCAGGTTGTGATTATTTTCAGATTATTACACATACTACCTGACGTGTACCCATCGTTGCTCGAGGTTATCTTTACGAAATAGGCATATACCCCATTGACCTTTTCTGTAGACTTTTTTATGTTATTATTATTATATTATAAGATTATTTTAAGGTATCTCCTAAAGTTTATCTAGATATTTTTTGAAAATATTTTTTTTATGACTTGATTATAAAAAATCGACTTTTCTCTACTTGATATAAATAAAATATGCATGGATCATATATATATAAACCTTTCGGAAGAAATTCTCTAAATTATAATGAAAACTCTATTAAAATCCGTTGACTATGTACTCTTTTGACATATTAAAAGTGTAGTTGGATATTATTAATAATTAGGAATAAAAATGAGGATCTTTTCAGATACGATTGTAAAAGATCCATCACACGATCTGATTTGCAGAACCCGACGTGTTGAACCACCGACCCAATTATTATTATTCTGACATCCCGACAACGAAGTAATAATAATTCGGGTGGCGGTTTTGCTTCACACGATCCTACCAGACACCCTCCTACATGTCGGGTACTGCAAGCCTGGCCGTGAGGAGGGCCTATTATTATGGTCGTCCGGCGACATTAATACCTACTTCTCTTGAAATGACTTCCATATTTTATGCCCCGGCCTGATGTAATCAAATTAAGTTGATACCTGTGTCATAAAAAAGTGGTAAACGCATTTAATAAATTAAATATACTTTCTTTCAACTTTAGCACTGTTTATAAATAAAATTCCAGTTTCTTAAATATTTGGTAAGAAATGATTATTGAGTTTTACTATCTCCATCTGTTTTTTTAAATATGTCATGTCTTGTGTTTCCAAAGCCTTACAGATAATGATATAAATTACATTGGAAGCTGAAGATAATTGTTTGGCGATGCACTATGTCGTATAACTTTTGGAATCAGATCGTTTACAATAACACTTCTTATGTAGATAGCGATAAGATTTAAATTCCCGTTTAATACCAGCCACCTTTTTTAAATATTTAAATGTTTTACGATTTATTTTCCAATGAACTTAATTTGCCAAACTAAGCAATAGCAACATAACTCAAAAATAATTCGTAAGTAGGTGATTTTGAACTTTAAATTGCTTTTTATTCGACTGATATTTTTTTTCTGAGCTTAAAAAAAGACTTTTTTTTCAAGTGTCAAGATTGATTCTTAAATGAAATTTTCAAACAAAAAAACATATAATTTTGCATTACTTCTTAGTACTTCGCCTTCATGGTGAACGGTAAAATATGTACACAATTAATTATAGCTAGCCGTTCCAGGATTTCACTGCTTCAAATATAACACAAACATATTTTCTGGGTTCGAGTTAAGATTACTGGTCTCTCGACCGTTCCCTTGCGCCGCAGTGGGAGGGATACACTGATCTGTAGATTCCTACCCAACCCTCATAGCTTTAACCTTCCCAGAACTTCCTATAATTTCTTTCCTTTAAAAAAAAACATCCACACAGCATCCCCAAAAATGAAATAAGCCCTGAGTAAATTATTTTCCTCAGGGCCTCCTGTATGCAGGTAATGTGAAAAAAGGTGCCTACATCAGTCGTATTAATGAAGGAATTTTTGTGCTTTCCGCAAGTTTGGAAAAATAAATAATGAGTGTAAGATTCATAAAACTTGTTCAATCAGAGTCTCCGGTCGATCGAAAAACGAAGATGGAATAATCCAATTTATTATACTTGTTACAAATCTTTGACTTAAGATCTATCTAGTAGAGCCTAATATAGTGAGCTTATGTGATGTACTTACGTTATAAGTTGTCTACACTTATTTATTTATTGCCATAATTAAAATCATGAATTTTAAATATTTTACAAAAACTGTGCAGCATTTCATGCCAACGGAAAAAAATTCTGATAAAGTAAATTTTCAAAATATTTCAGTGTAATGTAAGATTTGTAGGTGTTATCAAAATAATAAATAGTAAAAAATTTCTCATTTATGTCAAATAAAAATATTTACCCATTATAGGTCGATAATACATATTTCAAAAATTCAGATGATAATACGGCAATTGTTTACATCAGTAAAAAACCAAAAAATATTGGTCATATAAATTGTAATTTTTTTTTTCTTAAATGTTCATTAAAAAATTAAATTCTATTATTTCACCTAATTTACATTATTTCACCTAATTTTATACATAATTTATACCACACTATTGATTTATAAAAAAGAAAAAAAAACAATACCTACATGGGTGCGTTTAATATTGTATGATAAGCTGTACATCTAATATAAAAGGATAACACGAAAAAATGTCAATTGTTCCACAGTTCAACTATATTATGACTTGTACAACACTATCACAATGTGGTTCCCATCACTTGCTTTTATTTATTTCTACTATTGCAAAAGTAGGTACTGATTTACAATAGTATGGGAGAAATACACAGTTTCTCATGTCTAGGATGAACGAAGTATGTATGAAGAATGAGTTAATGATTGATGTAAGTAAGTCTTAAGTCATGGTGTTTGAAAGAGTACGAAAAACTATGTGCAACATAGTTTTGAATGATGAATACTTATAAATGATGACATCCATTATACATTTAGATGGAATACACTTATTTATTCCATTTTTTTATAGTCAGTAATGACTGTTTCAAATTTATGCCTAGCGTTTTGTCTATTTAACATAATATAGTATCTACTGATATCTCTCTTTAAGGAATCAAGGGAAAACGTTGAATAAGTATCTTTGACTTGAGCAATAAATCCCTTAGCCCCCCTGTGGGTTAATCGTAAAACCTTCCGTAACACATACACGGTTTCAAATAGTACGTAATAAATCCCTTCCGACACTTAACAAGAAGGTGTTCTAATAAGATAAGCTCAATGCATACGACCGTTCAAATGGTATGGCCCTACTAACAATAATGTATGATTTAGACACCGATTTGCTCAGCCAAGCGAGACTTTGACCAATGAATGTCTCTTTCGAAATGGCGAAGTGAAAATTAGAATTTCTAACGGAAGCAAGCCATTTCTTCTACGAACCAGGCATGGAAATGTTTCCTCTTGCTAAGTATATAAACGAAGTGAAATATTTGGTGGAAACGACACAGATTTGTATTATGATGAATCGTCTTATAATTAAATAATCTTTCATTAAAAATATAAAAGTTCTTGATAGACATATTTGAATTACTTTGAAATTGTAAAAAAAATCAACGAATCATAGAAATGGCCTAAAAGTGACAGTGTTGTCAATTGAGTGATAAAGAAAACATTTCTTAAAATTTACTTTTGTCTTTTAAATAAAATAAATACTACCACGTTTTGCACGCACGATTTCGTTTTGGCGAATGAATTAATACAAATCTTGGAAGCGAAAATTAACCTATTTTCCGACATCCTATCATGCAACTTTATGAACTTTTGATTGTAATAACGCATACACACTGACGCAAACACAAGCCTATGAAAATGAATGACATTACAGCAGTTAACATTTAATGTTAATATTTATTTTTATGTTATTTCAGACTTACTATTCCAAAAAAAAAAGGTTGTCAAATATCTATTGTACATACAATGTGTATATGGGAGGTTAACTTAGTTGTTAGCGCGGTTGACTACAATCTCTTGTTCAATCCCCAGTCAAACCATTTTTTATAAGACAATTTTTTAATAGTTATGAACCAGTCCCTGGGAAGGAAGATTGAATTCTCAGTAAAAAAATCGTGTTTTTAAATACATGTGTTAATGAATTAAAGTAAAAAAAACTTTTAGTAAAGGTTGATTTTTGTTTATTTTTACTAACTATGAAACGAAAACTTTATATATGATTTGAGATTTTCAAGGCCAAAAGTACAGGGTTTTCCAATAAGAGGTGTTATTTTGAATAGCCCGCTATTTCGGTAGATGTTACTTTTGAAGCTGTCATTTTTTGACATTTGACAAGTAGAAACTACGTCATTAATAAAAATGGAACAATACACAGAAATTATTTAAATTAAAAAAAAAACAATAACTTTGTAAATATCACTTATAGGTAAATACTTAATGCCGACCGAGTTTCGCTACAACCGTAGCTTCATCAGGACATATTTAGTATTATACTGTCCTGATGAAGCTACGGTTGTAGCGAAACCCGGTCGGCATTAAGTATTTACCTATAAGTGATGTTTACAAAGTTATTGTTTAATTTTAAATTATAATGTCACATCACAAAGTAACCGCTTCATATGAAGAAATATTAAAATTCACTTGAGTGAATCAAATGCAAATCATCTTGAGTGATGAGGCCCATTTCCACCTCGGTGGCTTAGTCAACAAGCAAAGTTTTCGTATCTGGGGCTCGGAAAACCCAAGAGTTATTGTTGAAAAGCCTCTCTATCCTCAATGTGTGACTGTTTGGTGCGGTTTATGGTCCGGCAGAGTCATTGGACCTTACTTTTTTTGAAAATGAGGCTGGAGCAACAGTTCTCTTTTAGTATTACGCTATGTTGTGCTACCTCCTTCTTTAGTGAACGTTTTGGACAGCATTACAGTACATCCATCATCAGGGCAGATGTGTTAATTCTCTCTGATGATTGTTTGATTAAACAAACTCATAAATAACTCATATTTCCTGACGATGTTCACTGTAATGATTGAAACGTTGACCAACGCGGCATAAAACCCCACAATAAATCATGACAAGAAAACTTTGTGGTTTAACATCATAGTTATTTGCTCATTGGAGTGGGTCGGGATGTTGCGGGTTACAATCATGTAACAAAACATTGATATGGATTTCAAATATAGGTATGAATGTCGATTAGGGTTTAACAAAAGTCGTTCAAAATATTTTTTACATAAGGTCAAATACTACCACAGCATCGCAGGGCTAGCAGAAGGAGTCTAGAATCGCCCAAATTTGAGTCCTGAAATCGAAAAATTGTCACTGAAAGTTTGGCAACAGCCGTCGCGAGTTGCAACAAAACTTTAATCAAACACTCAAACGCGGTGGCAGCGGTAGTTCCAGGATTCTTCTATATATGGACATATATACCACTAAATTTGTTGCAATTTACGAAACCAGGGCTAAACGCGAGTAAGGTATACAACCAGTATTTCGAAATGAGTCTGGTATATTACATGGTCATTTTAAACTTCAAAACTCTTAAATGGTGCTAATTTTCAATTTTTTTTAAGACTAAAAGTCTTGTTCAATAATTTAATTTGTGGCAACATTTTAAATAAATATTTTTTATACAGCACCATTCAACCAAAATAATCAACATGTCTCGAAACCAAAGGTTGTAAATAATTATTTAAATATATATATATATATATATATATATATATATATATTAATTGATAACCGTACATTATAATATTTTTGTCTTTTGATACATATTTGTCTATTCTTAAAAATTCTTTATATTATGTATATCCTGACGCAGAAACCATTGGTTTCGAAACACGTACATTATTTTGATTAAATAGTGGTGTATCCAAAGAGATTTATTTTAACTTTTTATTAAATATAAACTTATGTTTACAAAACAAGGTTTTTATGCAAAGCAAAAAGGATAACAAATTATTATAAGCAATAATTAAAAGTCTAACGCAAATATAAATTGTAAGAACTTCCAAGAAAAATGTTCCTGAACCGCAATCAGAAGGTGCAGGTTCAATATCCGTCGTCATGATTTTTTCAATTTATGTTTGTGTTTCAGGCTTATGATTATTTTCTATTTTCATAACCCTGCAAGTTTTATTCTAAAAAAAAGTTAATACGTTTTTAAATTGTCAGCATATAAGCCGATGGCCTAGGAAGGCGTAATTTTTCTTAATGAATGAGTGATTTAGTTTTCAAAGTTGAATTTCAACATTTTTACTTGCCTTTCGATTGACAGTGTTTCATTGACGGTATTAAAAACTAAAAAAAATGTTTGAATGGATGAAAAAAGAACGATTTTAATTTAAAAATAAAAATAACGCTTTAAAATAACGGTTTGCGTTATACAAATGTCGCTGAAAGCTGGAAGCAGAATATCCAAATTATTTACAGAATTATATTCAATGATATTTACAGAATATTCGATTTAATTCTTCTTCAATAATCCTCCTGACCACCCCACCCCGATTGTGGTGTTTTGGTTAACCTCTTCTGCCTTGAGTTCAATTCATCGAAGTTGTAGAACTTTTAACCGCTTTTATTTTCACTTTTATGCACTAATAAAGGAATCGGGAATCTTTATTGTTTTATTGGTGTCCAGTGAATGAATTGGTTGCTTTTGTAAAAAATCGTATGGATAAAATTTATAAAAAATAATAAAAATAACATTTATTCTATGTTTTAAATTAAACTAAAAAGATATATGAAATTTTCTTCGCTTACAAATAAACCTTTTAAATTAAGACTCGAGATTCGATTCGACTGTTCATTCTGTGTTTTTTTCTTCTTTCATTCGAATAGCATTCTTATAAAAATAAAGTGTTCTCCTCGGAAAATTTTTTTAATAACAAAAGAATGGCAGACGTAAAAACATTGAAATTGATTTTAATTGAAGGAAGTGATAATGAAAGTAAACAAGTCATTTATTAAAATATACAGAAAGAAATATATTACTAATTAACAATTCATCATAATTTGGAACGGATCCATTGCCAATTTTAGTGAGAATAGAAGCAAATATACCGCATAGAGTCTTGGCGGCCGGGCGGAAAAAACCGACCAGTCACGAGACTGGCTTAGCATGTCATATCCTCCCACTCTTCTCGTCTTGCGACGTTTGCTATGCAAAACGCTGAGTTTCACCCCTCTAGAAGCACAAAAATCTGTTTCACGACAGCAAAAAAGTTCAAAATAAACCTTCAGTTACACCACAGCTTCTCGATAAAACTTGATTTTTATAATGGGGTCAATACTAAAATCTGGTATTGGTAAGTAAATAAATTATTATATGAATACATTCTTTCATGTATTAGCACAGCTAGTTGCCAAATCAATGACATTTTCATAGGATTTGTTCGGAGAATGTAACTTGTCAACATTAACTTAAACAGCCGTTTTCTAGAAGGCATACCAATTTTTTGTCAGCTGAAAAGACATTACATTTTACACATACATTTACATTTTACACTTTATATGTTTGCATTAATAAAATATAACAGTTTTAAGAATTTTTCAATTAGTTTGTAGTGAGTTATCTGTAAGAAAAGCAATGTATTTAAAAGCAATACCCTGTGTACTTTATTTGTTTTTTGTAACTTTTACTGTAAATAATTTAAAATTTTGAATTTTCATCATATATTCAAGCTTAAAAATAAATCAATTTTTATCCATCCATTACACAACAACACAGGCAGTTATCTCTTTAAAATGATTTTACTTACTCATTCATCAAAGTGGAACTATTTTATATTTTTTGCCCAATTTCCACCCGATCTTCCAACGTACATAGAGTGGAACGTCAGTTGAGTAAAAGAGGTTGTGTTGAATTTTTTTTTGTAAGAAAAACAAACATTTCCGGGTTACGAATAACCTAACAATATTTGAAAATCTCCTACTACCACCACAGTAAGCTGAAAATGTAGCTTGTGTTGTGATGGAGGACTTAGCCAGCCGAGGAATTGAACACACTACGCCTGGGTGGGACCCAAACGCGATGTCAACTCGGCCACCGACCGGTCAGTAGCAATAAAAATATGCTGACAGAATAAGTTCTTTTAATTAAATCAACACAGACAGAGCATGCATAAATATGAGAGAACATGTCATCTTCTAGGCAGTGTCATATTTTTATGAAGTGGTCACAATCAATGAAGATAGTTTAAAATTTTATAACATAGATTGTTTTATAACATTTTTTTGTATTTCATGTGAACACTGCATAAGGTTTTCAATTATTCCCATCCGTCTGGAGCCAGTGAAACTATGGCATATTGAGGAGAGGGAAGTGGGGAAGTACCTGGATCTGGTCACCAAGTACGGCTTAAGCCATTTCAAGTCTCGTTTCAATTCTGAATGGTAGCATTTCACCAGGGCAATACTGAAATTATCTACAGCTCTGGAAGTTACCGAAAATATACTGTAAAATATTATTTATAATCAGAAAAAGGTTAAAAAAACACCAAGTATTAATCAAATAAAATGTACACGGACCCAGTGGGATTTGAACTCACGACCACTGAAATCTTAGTAATTATTTAACTATACCCCGAAGCTGTACAAGGAGTATCTGTAACCTATACAGCTTTATTTTCTACGGAAATGAGATAAATCGGTCGGGGAGCGAAAATAATTTGAGCGATATTTCAATAGTCCATTTTGTCTAAATAAAGATTTTGTCCCAATGATATTATTGTTCCCGAATGATGCTGTAATAAGGTTGTCATAAAACATTTGTAAATCAATGCTTTTCCCTGAAATTTAATGATTTACGACTTTAAAAACTGGCTTAAATTAAACTAAACAACAAAGCATTGAATATGTTTATTTGGTTAAATCACCAAAAGCTCTTGAAATATCCGTTCTGACATAATGATTTTTTTTACTGCCTTTCCTTATACAATGTCTGGGTCATCAAAAAATGCGGATTTTAGCATCAATTAATTCATAAACTGGCTGGTTTCGAAAATTCTAAGAACAAATAGAATTTGCACTAGAAACTATTTATTTCAAATTGTTCAGTTTAAGAGCGCAAAAGCTAAAAAAAATCCGTTACAACCAGTTTTGTACAATTCAAAAGTATCTTTCAATGCTTGCGGAGTCGGACTTGGGTAACGCCCCGCCCCAGGAACCATTCCCTGCAAAACTAAGACATTTGTCATTAGGTAATCAACACATCTGGGAACTGGTCACTTTGTTTGGTGACTTAGCAAGGTGAGGTTTGTCCAGAACTTCGTGACGGATTAATCTATTTTCTAACTGAGTTGCGGGTCGGATTGGAAGAGGTCAATTGAGGTAGAACCTTTGACTTCTCCAGCCAGAATCTCCCGACAGTATCTTCCCAACACCTTGCACCGCGGTAGGAGGAATAGATTCAATCTTAGATTCCTTCCCACCCTTCATAACTTTTTTTCTTTCTAGATTTTTTCCCTTTTTTTCTTATAAAGACCCTACACACATCATGCTTAAAGATGACAAAGTCGCTGAATAAAAATATTCCTGTTTGGAGTCAATGTAATCCAACATAAAATAAAGACTGTTACCAAAAAACAAGATAACAAATTACTTAAAGATGCGAACAATCATATTAAACACCGTTTCTTATTTTCTATACGAAAAATTCCAATTATAACCAAAAAAATACTTTATATAATTTGCCCTGAAATATAAATAGCGTACCGGGCTGGCCTCGAAAAGTTGACTCGCATATCTACAAATACGATAGATAGGAAAGGGAGATTGGGAATCCTGAGGTTGAATAAAGATTGGTGAAAAGAAAACCTCTTGATAGTTCGGCCTTGGAGAAATGTAAAGCACTCGTAACCACTTAATATATTCAAAAAGTTTCCGCGAGGCTAACAACGCGCGGGATGGTCAATGGAGTCAGTTCTAGGCTATCGTATATTTTAAGTAAACACAACCTTATGGAGATAAACACCTTAGCATGCAATATTTTATTAGCTATCACGTTAGTCAGAGAGGGAAAAGTAAAAGGAATCA
Organism: Hesperophylax consimilis; assembly: GCF_061612785.1. Classification (NCBI taxonomy): domain Eukaryota; kingdom Metazoa; phylum Arthropoda; class Insecta; order Trichoptera; family Limnephilidae; genus Hesperophylax; species Hesperophylax consimilis. Next base: position 7,371,379 of record NC_142866.1, read on the forward strand.
AGGTTTTAGGTCATAAAACTAGTTTTCTTTCGTTTTCAAACAATTCCAGCTGATTAGCATCAGAATTTGGTCTTGTTGTTATTTTTAGACTTTTCTTGATAGCATATATTTTTTTAAGGCTGTACCAAATCGATTGCAACAAAAAAATATTATTTTCAGTTTCATTAACTTAAAAATTTGATATGTTTTAGATCATCGCATCAAAGCTACAACAACATTAAGACTACAACATTAGCACAAATAGCAAAAAATAAGTTAGCGGAATTAAGATTTTTCTTACACTTTCCTTAATGCAATTGAATTGATAGTTATTAAAATATTACAAAGTGCATTGTTTCTCCAGGCTATTTTAAAATTTATTGTACAAAGATTAAAAACTTTTTACATTTTCCATCACAAGAGGTACTGGTCTCTTGGCAATGAAAGCTTTGGGCAAGCATTTTATTGGCAATGTAAGAATTTTGCTTTATTGTTTACCAACCTCTACATGTCTGTAAATAATAATGGTTTTCAATCGCCTTCCAGTCCTATTGTAGTTTTTCCCTTACTACAGAGATCGAAATATTTCATGAAATTACCTTGAAAGCAACCGCAAGAAGAGAAATTAAGATAAAGCCTTTCAACAAGGTCCTGAAATAAAATGAAAAAGGGTAAATCCTTTTACAAAAAGAGAATAAAGGCCTAGTTATGTTTTACGTTTCGATTGATAAAGCGCGTTACGCCGAAAGATTCTGAAAGTAGATTTCTCTGTGCGTAGGCATCGTATTCCTGTTTCAATACAGTTGTAAAAACTATGTATATATGTCAAATAGGGTGACCGGATAACTCATCAAAATGATAATTCATCACATCTTTAAAAAGGTATATAAAGTCATGGAAAGTGATGAAACAAAAACTTTATTAACTGGGTTTAGTAGGTTAGGTGAGGTGTAAATTTCATCGTTTCTAATGACTTTATAGCACTTTTTAAAAGTGTGTTGAATTGTCACTGTGTTGAGTTATCATGGAACCGTATAGGTACAATACATCGTTATTTATCAGTAATTTATAGTATTATAGGTAAATGAATTACGTTCTGTAGTAAATAAGTGTAGTGAGAAAGTAAAAAATAATTATTTTAAATGATTGGTAAATGGGACATTTGTAAATGGTGTACTAGAGGATACAACTTATAAGGTATCTAAAATAATTAAATAAGTAATAAAACATAATATTACGTATAGATTTGGAAAAGAAATTGCCATTAATGGAAAATGAATCAGATATAAGTTATTTTAAAGATCAATTTCCGTGGAAACAGTTTAATAAAAAAGATTCTCTTAAACATATTTTTCACAGTATTCAATGTTTGAATTTTGTCATTAATGATCATTTTTTCCTGTAATCGATTGAAAAACGTCCTTCGTTGGCAGTGTAATAATTTTTGTACAAACGAAGTATTTAATTTTGGGCATGAAAAAATATATTTAAGTTTTCCATTTAACAATATGTCAGCTTTGGTCTTTATGAAGTTATATTGAATTCCCTTAGCGTTTCCATAATGCTTACGCCTCGTGGACTTGACGATTATCCATTATCTTATTCAGAAACCTTGATACATGGATTATTTTATGGATAAACATGGATGAGGCTACGGTAAGCTTGAAACGACCAAGGGAATAACCGTGAAATCCAAACGAAGTTACGAAGAATTGAAGAAAATGTCGATTTAAAAAAATACGCTGTAGTTCTGTCACCAGAAATGACTCTCCCATTTTCCAAATCTCTTTAAAAATAACTTCTGGAAAACATTTTAGCCATTTCAAAAATAATACATGAAGAAGGCATAATTTTCCCCCCATATGTATATGAGTATTAAACAATGTATGCTTTGAATAGGTTGTCTTGTTTGTTTTAAATCTAATGCTCCCTCAGCATTGTTTCCGAATACTATACAAGTATATAAAAATACCAAATTACTTAACATCAAGAGGTAACTTTAAAAAATATCACATTATTTCAACACAGAAGTTAAGAGCAGCTTGTACTGTTTTATTTGTTTGTGTTATGATCTCGCAGCAAAAAATTAATCATAAAAATTGGGATGTTTTGATTCATTTCACCAAGAATAATTTTAAAGTTTTGAGGAAAAGATAGAAAACAAAAGAGTATTACGGAAAGACTATGGGAATTCAATTTTACTTCATGAGGAACTTCACGTTGCTTCACAAACATTGTATCTATGGTAGATAGAACTAAGTTGCCCGAATAATTGCTAATGAAATCTTGTTGTACTTAAACCAAAAATAAAGTTTTTTTAAACAAAACTAAGTTGATCTTAAATAGAAAAATTTGTTCGGGATTCAAAAATTGCAAAATGGCCCATAGAACCTTGGTGTTACAAGGAAACGATGTCTCTTAAAAATACAGCGTGACGAGAGTAATCTCTTGCGTTTCACTATAAATGCTAAAAAGTTTTAGATCAGAGAGTCTTACTGTCATGTTTATATATTTTATTAAAAATATAGTGATCGAAAATCTGATGACAATGAGAGCTCGTGGGCTCGTGATCGCGCACAAAGGAAATACCAAAGCAGCGACAACTAGTAGTACACGGCGAGCCATTTAACATGTACATATAGCACGTCCATATAGTTACATATGTATTTGTAGATATTATAGTTTGTACATTATACAATGTGCGTACTAGGAAGAGACATACGTCTTTGAAAGTTTGCGGAGTTGAGAGGGGCTTGATTTAACGATTACTGCAACATTTTTACAAGGCGACCCCACACCGCCATTAGGAGGCGCCGCAGAGTCTGGGCCCGGGTTGGCACTCATTCAAAATTCCTAGGGATACACCGCTTTGTTTAATTCGCTATCGACCAATCTGCGGGAACAATGTTCGATCCCAAAATTATTTACCGAAATTCCAACACTTTAAATTTGCTAGTTCCGGGGAGTGCGTGAAGTTGTCACAATTGCAATAATAATTGAACACAATGATGAACCGTAGAGCGACCCGTTGTCACATTGGTAAAGGTCCACCGTGCATTAAAAATCAACATAGTTCGGTCCCGGAAATAATCCGGTGGGGTGCTGTGGGGTATTTTCACGCTTGGCTACAATATAATTAAATGAAACAGAGTGAAACGCACGAAAAACGCTGATATGAAATATTAATATTATAAACAGAAATAAAATAATTTTTATAATAATAAAGTAAATTTCCGGTGAAAGCTGGTTCACTTTGTTATTTGTATGTTCCTAACGCTAATTTTACGAAATAATCCAAGTCAATTAAAATAATTGAATATCTTTGATGAAAATTTGATTTGGCGCTTTCACTCTTTTTAGCTCATCCATAACCACTAAGGGGGATTAATTTGTAATTTACAGTACAAGTTCCGTATCACAATAGATTACAAATAATATTTTTGGGTGTTTCAAAATGTTGTTTTGTTAATTTGTTACTTTAAAAGCTCTGCAAAGGAGAGAAGGAGTTACGGATTGTAAAACTTTTAATATCCGTAACCTCTTTGAACTATCCTATTAAAGAAACGATACATGGTTTATTTCACATAACAATAATAATTCATTTACTTAAAAATACGTGGCACAAAAAAGAGTGTTGTAATTCAAGCAAAACGACTAGAAAAAAATGTTCATAATTTTTTTTTTTAATTTAATTAAAATCAAATTAAATAATATAATTATTAAGTTCTTGCAAGTATTTTTGTTTTTTTTTTTCTTACTGCTACAGTTTTTTCTTTAATTAAACACAAAAACAGTAAATATATTCATAAAACCCAATGATCGTAAATTTAAACAACTTTTCGTTTGCAGAGAAGTACAATAATGAGAAACTAAATTTTCAATTTTCACCGATAAAATGATTGTGTCAAAGTTTATTTATGTAAAGTTCAAATGTTCAATGTTTGAAAATGCAGAAGTTCCTTTTTATATTCAAACCGTCGAAATATTGTGTTTGCTGAGCGAAACGACGAACTAAAGCGGAGAAATGGCGACAGGAGATTGATACACTACATGGATTAATCAAGCCAAACTGTGACCGTGAAAACATCCTGATGCAAAATGCAGATGATTCTAGTGGCTGGAGGGTGAGTTATATTCATTTTATTAAGTTTATTTTTAGTACTTGCTATGCTCCTTAAAGTATTTTATCACTTTGTGGACGTGATGAATTGAGCTTTTCTATTGTTTGTGTATTTTTTCACCGGTAAACGATGGTAAGAGTAATAATGAAAGAGAACTGCATTTTGTAACTGAGCAATGAAAGGCTGGAGGAGGTAAGAAATGGGTTAGAAAATAGATAGAATCTTAAATAAATGATAGTTTGAAAGTATCTGGCTATTCAGTTCTAGACCATAAACTCAAACCACAATTTGGAAACCCATTTTAGGAAAGTTTACCTTTCAGAAATGTAGTTTCTGAAAAGGGTGATACTAGATAATGATACTAGGTGATCAGTTACGATGTGTACCTGTAAATAATTAAAATAATTTAGTTCCACAGGTTTTTATGTTGGGGATTTTTTTAACGTGGCAAAACAAAGGAGTATAATAATCAAGTACCGCTTATGTTTGCCGCATAAAACTGGGAGACGCGGTGAACGCGTGCCCAGCATCCGCATACGGTTGATATTTGCCGCATAAGAACGAGCCGTGGGTATAACCTGCAACTATTTATTTTTCTCTTTTGGCACGACATCCTGATTTTTTCACCCACCGTACATGTTTAGTTCTGAGTAGCTTCAACCCTCAATTTGCCTTCATAAATATTCGGAGCTATTATTTTATATTACATTTTAAGTAAAGTTTTTTTATGGAGAGGTATAGTATAATATTTAGTATTTTTGTGACGTCTTTTACAATTACGTAATTAACAAAATAATGAAGAGACGATATGTATTTATTTTATTTTCTATATGTATGGATATACATGGAGATACTTACAGAGTTGAATAACGTTATCAATTTTGATAAATCCATAGAATATCCATACAGACACTTTTTATCGCATTGCAGTTCTGCCTCAATACTAAAAATGGGAAAACAATTCCTTACGACTTTTGTTCGGCCGACTTCGTTTGTTTCCTTAGTTTTTGCGTCAAAGTCACATACATAATAAATTTCATTTAAATAGCATTAGATGGTGGGTTTGTTACCATATCATTTAGTTTTACTTTATATATGCACCGCATTCTCATATTTCTCTTGTACACTTTAAGTGTAAAAGTAAAAATATTTGCTGTTTTTGAAGATAACATCTTTAGATTTATTTATGATATATTAATTTCTCTCGATAGAAAAAAAAATCACAGTATGCTATGAAAATTATTAAAAACACATTTCGTTCTCTTATTTAACATGTTATAGGTATAAAAAAATCACAGTCTAGTAGTCGAGAGATTATTGCTCTATTTTAAGCGAGTCGTTGTTTTATTAAATGTTTTCACATTTTTTGCTAATTTATTAACATTCGTATTTACATATCTCCCTTTCAAACCATCTTCTTCTACTGGACGTTCGCTATGAAGCCTTTATCAACAAATTAAAATAATGAAAAATAAAGCAATGCGAATAATACTTAAGCGCAACATACAGGGGGTATCGGCACGTACCCGACAAACTTTAACCAGCTATTACTTAGCACATTTTGAGTAAAAAATGTTATGGGCACTTTGCTGTCCGGTAACGTTTTTTTTAATAAAAAATTAACTATTCATATTTTCACCACATGTCACCACTGTTTTATTCCTTTTTAAAGTTTGAATACCCATCTGACAATATTTTATTCGAATTCCGTTGAATAATGTACGTGTTTACCTATATTGGCGCACTTTTACAATCACAACGAAATGGCACGGCACCATTCGTCTCATTTTTAACTATTGTTATTTAGTGTGTGCGAAAGAACGAAGACGCTTTTTGACATATTTGCTTGTAACAGCTGTTGAACACGAAAATCAATGCCAATGACAGTGATGTAGTGTGGAAATTTTTAATTTTTTTGTTTTTAATTGAAAAAAGTGCCCATAACATTTTTTACTCCAAATGTGCTAAGGAATAGCTAGTTAAAGTTTGTCGGGTTAGTGCCGAAACACCCTGTATACACACGGATAATAGACATGTTTAAATTCGAATAATACTCAAGCGCAATATATACACACGGATAAGAGACATGTTAAAATGCGAATAATACTCAAGCGCAACATATACACGCGGATAAGAGACATGTTAAATGAGCTAAATTTTATGACGCTAAATTAAACTATATATTTTAATGTACTTATTTTTAAAAATAAAATTAAAAAGGGATGATGTCTAAGGAGCTGAATAGAAAAATAAATTACAACCACGAGATACACGGACATGGGACGAGATTATTGCAAAGAAGGCAAGGAAATAAATTACAAATGCAAGGAAAATCAGATTGCCAACAAGAAAAAAATCAAGCACCCTGAAATTCCTCATGTACCAGGCCGTCCAACAGTATAACAAAATCCCGAAGGAAGTTACTGAGATTTAGAAGATAAATTTAAAGAGGAATTGAGAAAACACATTTTCTTCAATATAAAGTTTTTTTGTGACATATGATATGTACTCACATTTAAATATTTAAAGATCCATTATTTGCCAATTACTGTAATTTTTCACATTTTTCTAAAACTATTATCACACACGTCAATGTGAGCTAACTTAATAATAATTAAAATTAAAATAAAATAATGCATCGGTTTTCTAAATACTAATACCATGAAGGAACATGGATTCGCCATGAATGCGAGCAATCTCCTGAAGTCAATGATCTCATTGTGATGGTCAAGTGCACTTTAATTAAGATTATGAAACTTTTCTGTAAGTCTAAAAATATGAAGCTGAATTGTTCATTCTTACGTTTTTGCATTTTTTTATTATGTTTGAACATTGTTTTAAATTAACTGAAAATTCACTGGTCATTATGATTGTTGGATTTTTAAAACTGAAAGAATTTATTAAAATAATATTTGCATCTGGATCTGCCTGTCAAAAAAAATTACCTTTCGACAGTGACATTATAAAAATAAAATATACGTAATATTTGTACTGTACCGGACAGCAGGTCGATGTACCTACATAATTATTAAAACAATTAAGGAAATGAATATTTACTGTTATTACGCATTTAACGACGCCGAATCCCTTTTGAAGCTTATCACCGGACACGTATCATGTATCAAATGGGATTTAACCGTAGTAATTAAAATTTGGTTATTTTTCTTGGTTCCTTAATGCTCTCATGCATCCTGTTTAGAGATAAGTAATATAATTGCTGTACATTAACACGTGTTGGATTTAAACTCAATAAATATGCAAACAACTGGCACAACCAGTCAGTTGTCCGACGACATTCGCAAGTTGTGTTTCTTTGAAAATCCTTACCTAAGGTACCCCCGAGAGGAAACCGGCATTTACAGTCGATGTTACTGGCGTAGGTGTCCAGTACACGTACTAATAGAACAAAATATGTAGAACCGCTTATGAAAAGGATAGTCTTTCATAAGTGTTTTCCCAAAATAGTTACATACCTATGTGCAGATAAATATTTTAATATAGGCATCTTTCATACAAAAAATACACATTATGAATAAATAAATATTTATATTATTTTGGAACCTAGTTGATCGCTTTTCTGATATGCTAAGTTGTTCCAATAAATGGTTAAGTTTTTTAATTAAAAGTACGTTGAACTTAAATCACGTTACGCACTACGCAAAAATATATCACATCACTAACCAACCTACTCAAATTAGTTTATTTAATAATGGATCCATTGTGAAGAGGTAGAAGAGACTTTAGAGGAAATCAATAGAAGAAAATAGTCTACAAATAAATCTTTTTAATTTTCTTTGAAGCAAGGTTCTTTCTTGGAAAACATCCAAAAAATATGGTTGCGCCAAAAGAAAATTGTTTCCTTTCCAAGTGTATTTAAACTAGGGTAAACCAGGACGCCTATCCAGCTTAAGTTTGGTCGTCCAACACCTCGATCAAACCACGTTAAAATGCGTTTTGTCGTTCAACACTTTTGGTGTGACTTGATGCAAGTTAATCATAACTTTTTATCTCCAAAAATCATTGAAAAGTAATTAAATAAACAAAACTCTTTTATATTAATAAATACAAAATACAAGAAATAAAAACACATCTATTAGAAACATTAGATCTCGGTATCAAAATCATATCCAACAAGCAACTACAATACAACAATTGGAGGAAATATTCCTATATTCTATGTTATTGTACTCTTCAACAAAATGCCTCTCCCATTCAAAACTCACAATAACATTTTAACATTTAAATCTCAAATAAAAAGCTGGATACAAAACATAGGGAGATCAGAAATAGATAATATACTGACATCAAATAGAGACTGAAACCGAAACACTCAACTAAACAAACAAACACCTTCTAATATATTTATAATTATTTCAGAAAAAAACACTATTCAATATATTTATAATTACTTTACATTATCCGTACTACTAAATGCCATATGTAAATAAATTCCTTAGCACGGGAGATCCTAGTGAGTTCCATTTGTTACGGAAAAAGAGATAATAAAACACTTATTATTATTAATTTGCCCATATCTTCTGCCTGGGTTAGGTTTAGAGCTTTGAAAATAATCAAAAAAACTGTTGAAAATTAAACTTTTATATTCGAAATGTTTCTAAGAAATTGGATTTAAATCTACTAGTAGAATAATATCGATTGTATGTATGACTGTATTCAAAATGTGGATATCCGAAAAATGCTTGCAAGACTGATGGAAGCGAAATTGACGAAATTAAGAAAAGAATGCCTAAATTATTTGGGCATGCAGAGCTGATGAACGATGAAAGGAGTGTTAGGAGATAATAATGACGGTAGACGGTAGGTGTTGGTAGAAGATGCCGGGGACGTTCTAAGAATACATGGCGTGATCAACTGAATTAAATACTCGCGTTGATACATTTTCATTTCTCAACAATAAATGTAATTTCCACTTTAAAATCACAACTAATTTACCAGAAATCATTACCTTTAAATTTTTACTCCGCACCATTAAAAACTTCGAGCAAGGCCGGGTACACATCAGCAAGTAATTGATCAAACCCAATGGTAAATATTTGCATTTCTTAAAGACACCCTTGATTGTACAGGATGCAGCAAAGTAGACAGTGCAGTTTTGAAGGGTTGGTATATCCTCTGTGGCGGGTGTAGAATTCTGGGTGGGGTCTCACTGTGTAGGGAGGGTCGTGCTGTTTTCAGTTGTTATCATGGTTTGGTCCGGACAACACCGGAGTTTCACCGTCCGCACATTTATTGAAAATTACCGATCATTCGTCGCCACCCAGCGGGCCTTCCGGCTGCACTTCAATCTTGCATGACGCGATACCGTTCTTCACAGTAATTTAATCGCGAGTTGGGTTCGCACATTCAAAGAAACTGGTTCAAGCCTAAGATTTGGGGGTTTAAGAAGACCCAAAACGGTAAGAACACCCGAAAATTTAACGAGAGTCAGAGAAACTATAGAACGGTCACCTAGGCGCTCTGCCAGGAAGCATGCAATTGCACTGGGCATTGCTGACCGCTCACTAAGGAGGATTTTACTTCAAGACTTATTATTTTACCATTAAAGATTATGATTGTCCAAGATTTGAAGTTTCCTGACTATTGAAAAACATGAATCGCTCCCAAGAAATGTCTATGTCCATCTCTGTGGAGCGGTGAATAAACAGATTTTTGGTACTGGGTTGAAAATAGCTCAATGAAACTTAACAATAGACCTCTTCACTCCCTAAAAGTAACCATGTGGTGTGCTATTTACAAATTCGGGGTGATTAAGTCTTATTTTTGGGCTACAGGAGAGTGGACCAACCGTGACCGTCAACGCTCAAAGTTATGTTTGAGAAATTTTTAAATTTGTTAATTTGTTGAAAGCGGCCGAAAACTTCAGAAATCGCTATCATCAATGTATCGCTGCTGAGGATCATCTTTCTGGTGCCATCTTCAGAACTTCATGCATAAAACGGCTAGATGTACAGAATAAAATAAAATAATTCACATTTCTTTTTAAGTTGCGCCCTTTTTTAATAGCCCTTCAAAACTGCATTGTCTGTTTTGCTGCACACTGTATTTATGTCCAAATTTTTCAAAAAGTGTGCTATTCGTACGTTAGCCCGTTTGTGTCCTACACTGACGGTCGATCGGTTTAACAGACGTGTTGGATGAGAACATAAATCATAATTGTGTAAATTCTTATGTGTACGGAAGGTATGTGTCGTTGGATTCCCGCAACAGAGAATTGGCTACAAAGCCGCATTTGCCTACGTAGCTTGCAGCGCTACCGGCAAAATCGTTATTTTACATATTATAATTATTTTAATTTATTGATCACCTCCAGCAAAATAAAATTAACTATCTATTGAATTGATCTGATTATTATATCGCAAAACTTGAGTTGTTTCAAAGAATTTGAATATTTCGTCGAATTCCAATGTTAGTTTTCATGTTCTGTTATTATTTCAGATCATAATGATGTGATGAAAGCAGTTAAAATTTCACAAAAATGCGTTATGTAAATTATCCAAGTGTTATAATTAGTATTCTAATATTACTTAACGTAGGGCCGTCTAAGTAGATGTAGGTTAAATTATATGGAGTTTACATCTGCCGAAAATAATGACAACATTACTTTTACCCACATTCTTGTGAGGCTGGTATCATTGTAAACCTGCGCGCGATACCTCTGTTTTGTTAAAATAAAAACTAAATTGGAAATATCCGAATTCTCATTATTGCACACCGAGAGTAATCACGCAACCTTAGATTCTGCGGATTGGAGAACCACAAAATCATTCAACCAACAACCCATTAAAATTGGCGATAATCACAATCCTCCAAATAGGTAAAGAAGGTTTTGCAATCATGACAATCGTGAATAGTGAAGCATTTAGGTCAACTCTGCATCCGTATGCAATTTGTTAAAAAAATATGATGGTAGATAAAACAAAGAAGATTGTTTTTAAAATGTGCAACTGTGCTAGAGGTACAATGAATATACTCAAAGTAATTTATTAACATTAGATTTTTTATGGTTAAATTATTAGTTTACTATGTTATTATTGGCTACAAGAACCTCTCACACAATACCCAACAATATTAATAATACCTCCAACTTCTCACCTACATTCTGATGGCAGCATGCTACACTAGCGCCTCCCAGCGGCGTGAGATGTTCGCCTTGGTTTTCTCATATACAATTTAGTAGATTTTATGTGAAATATTAATATTTTTTTAATTAGGGAACCCACGTACAACCTCACTGCTTTTTTAATAATACATAATAAATGTTATAGTGGCTATTGATTCTATCCTCGGTGGTTTTGAAAGGTAATAAAATACTTATTAATAAATATTTTATTTGTAAGGATTTAACGATTGTAATTTTTTTAAGCAACTAACCTGTCAACGTTTTTTTGGCATCTTGAAAATCATCTAAGTGTTTTTGTCAGAACCTACTTTGTGAGATATTTTTTTTATCCACGAATTAGAAAGCGCAAAACACCGCCACCTGGTATTAAATAAATTGAATTTACCGCATTGAATGGAATTTCATCATCAATATGATACACTTGCGTCTCTAGCGGCCAGCGTTGTTGAAAAATCCAATATTTTATAATTAATATTACAGGGTATTTGCTCTTACTTATTTAACGAATTAAGATATATTTATACAGTAGCTAAATCATTATTAATTCTGGAGTGAATCCGGCATGTTACAAACGTCTGATACAAGAACCATTAACGTGGTTAAATTACAAAGAAAATTAAATTAATTTTCATAAAGGTATACTGTGTCTGAGTACCGGAGTACCTACTGAAGAAATTCATGTGGGAATTAAGTTAAATCTGACGGGAAAACTGAACCGACGATAATATTATAATTCGAACAGAAGGATTTTCACTGATTTAAATTCTGGTACTAACCATCATATAATATATTCCTTATTCTCCAGAATACTTATGGAGGGAAATAATTCTACAGTCAGGGACAGTTAAGTCATGAATAATGAATATAAACTGTATTAAGGCGATGCACTAAGTCGTGTAAAATTTTAAATTGAGCCGCTATCAATAACAACCCTTACGTAGATAGCGATAAGGTTTAAATTCCCGCTTAACACCATCCGCCTGTTTTGATTTATGCAAGAAAAAAACATGGCCAAAAAGTGCATTTTATTTTATTTTGAGGATGTTCAGGCATAAATATTTATTTTTTTTCGATCATTTTATAAATAACTTAATTTGCCACATTATACAATAAAATCGTAAGTAGGAGATTTTGAACTTTAAAGCAGTTTTCATAAGCCTTTAAATTATTTTTTGCTGGGTTTATAAAAAGACTTATCAAAAAAATACTTGATAATTTTAAAGGCTAAAATGTATTCTACTCGCAGTATTTAATTAAAGAATCTGAAACATTTCTAGGCGACCAAATTTTCAAACCAAAAACACAAGATTTTGCATTACTACGAATGGCATCGTCTTAAAATATAATTTTTACTATTTATCAGTAAAAGCCCCTAAAAAGGTCGTTAATAAAGTAATTAATAATATGTGTATATAATTAGTAATTAATATGTACAATAGTGTTGAATTTGCGTTAGTTACTTTCTCAAGAAGTACAGTAACATCCAGTTTAACGTCACCAGGTTTCTCAATCATCATTAACTGGGCACTAGTAACCACCGTTTTTGGGCAGTGGATGTGAAAGATTTCGTTGAATGGCCTGTTAATTGATATACATTGGCCGCGAGAGCGTTCACTTTCTAATGAAAATGGACGCCTAAGGCTCGAGGATATATAAATATTAAATCAATATAATCTCTTTTAAATCAATTAAATTGATAAACTTATATTTTTCCTGGCATGTGAAATCATATATAGTCCTTACTATTTTCTCTATTGATACTTAAAATTTTATTCGTAACCCTTTTTCGTTTATCATTTATAAATGAACAAATTAGTTTGAAAAAAAGGAATATATATATATATATATTTGTGGATATAATTTATATCATTAGTTTGTATTTTGTATTTACTAATGTTTTTTTAATAATGTTTTTATATACCCCATACTAGTTAAATGCCCTTATCATGGTGGTAACATAATGAAAATAAGAACATAATTTTATAAGTAAATAAAATTATGAAAAATAAAATATCTACTAATTATCTATTAAAAATATTATAAATTAAATTAAATAAACTGAAGGAAAAGACTTATATTTAAAATAGAGTTCTACAAGTCAACTTTGTAAGAGTTAATAGATATTTTATTTTGCATATTAAAATATAAAATATAATTAATAGATATTTTATATATTATATTTTATATTTTAATATGCAAAATAAAATATATATTAATTCTTACAAATTTGACTTGTAGAACTCTATTTTAAATATAAGGTTTTTCCTTCGGTTTATTTAATTTATAATTTTTTTATATATTTTTTTTTATTCCAGGATGTGGGGATCTTTGTAAAATCACATACGTCCCATATAAATATATTCATTTATCGTACAATATGTGAGAATGCAAAAATAGAAAAAGAAAAATAAATTCGCAATTAAGGACTATGTAGAAATGAATATGGTCTTGAATGAGCTTGGGCCCAGCGCTCACTCAGGAGTGGCGCTTGGTGCTGGTAGGCTGCGGTCACAACCGTATTATATATTCTATTATATTAACTTTTTAATTCATGAAAAAATCAACCAGTATATTTTAAAATGTATTTTAAAACTTTAAAAAAAAATTATTGACTATTGAACCTTCCTACCTAGTCAACAACTATGCCATCCTCGCCAAATGCCGATCGGGTAAGACCGACATTTATTTCGCATGTTGACTGCTGTAATGTTATCCGATTAAAAAAAAATGTATTTCTGTGTTGGTTTGGTTTTTTCCTTCTTTTTTATTTCTCCTAATAACTTTGCACTAATGTATAATATTTTTTCTTATTAACTTCTAAAATCTTATAATTTTTCCTTTCTTCCATATCATTTGTGCCGTTAATTCTTATTCATTAATTGTTTTAGAATTGGAATTTACTTTGTAAAATATAGAATACAATCACTCAAACAATTTACGATCGACAAAAAAGTTTTTAAGTAAGCGGAAAATGTTGCTTTTTTAAACTTTTTTATGTGAAACTGCACAAGAGTGCCCAACAGCCCTCTGGAGCCAGTGAGACTATTTCATCCCAAATTGGGTATGTCATGAGCCTGAAGGTCACGGAGTGTGGAAGAAGACGAAGAAGAGGAAGGTGGTGTAGTACCTGGCTATTTAGATCCTGTCACCAAACATAGCCATTTTAATCAACGTTTCAATTCGGAATGGTGGTCTTACACCAGGACGATACTGAGTGTATCTTCCATTCTAGAACATGCCTCAAATACACTATATATTATTTTAAATAAGTGAACTGTGGAATAACACAAATTAATCAAAAAAAAATATTTGCGAACGCCGAGATTTCAACCCGCTATTTGCTAGTTGAGAGTCTCACCCCTCGACCATGAAGGACATCAAATGATTATGACAAGTGGAGGACTTGGCCAGTATTTTATCATCCACGTGATGAGTTACGTATCAATGTTCCAAATAGTAATAAAAATTATATAACAATATCATATTATCTTCTATTTTATTCTGTAATAAGTGAGCTATTTTAAAAATAATAAAATTTTGAAACCGGACCGGCTTTTGCGTTTACAACGAGTACCAAAATGAATATGCGTAAGCAAAAAAGGATATAAAATTATATCTTTGTTGGAATAAAAGTACCCTTATGAGTAACAATAATAATTCTAAAGCAATCTCTTGAAAGATTTCTCCATCTGCCATCACTTCATTTCACACAATTCATGTCTGCTCTCGTTCAAAAGTTACCGATCTGCCTGTCTAGTTATCGAAAACTTCTTGTTATAGCTCTGTCGCTTTTCGCTTACCCGAAGTTTTTCTTAGTTTCCCGGAAATCACACACGTGAGATACCCGAGATCAATGGTACAGAATTTGACAGATTGTTATTTTAGGTGAAAGAAAAACAACTTATTAAGTTATCTACTAAAAGAAACGGTGAAAAATCTTATCTTCTTTATTAATTGAGTTTTTCTTTAATACGATTTCAAGTAATAAAAATGAAACGATACCAAACAACTTTGATCCATATTATACTTTTTTGATAAGTATGATCAATAAAATTGTATTTAAAAAAAACTTAAACATCCACATCAGGATCCGAATCATTGGTACAGAGTTTGAAGGATTATTATTATAGGTGAAAGAAAAACAACTTATTAAGATATCTACTAAAAGGAACGACGAATAATCTTATTTACTTTATTAATTGCGTTTTTCTTTAACACGATTTCATAAGTTATAAAAATGATAAGATACCAAACAACTTTGGTCAAAATGATAACGTTTTGATAAATATTTACAGTAAAATTGTATTTAAAAAAAACCTAAAGATCCACAAAACTACCGTACCCACTTCCAAGTACCAAATCTGTAATAAATATTATATTATTCAATTTAAATGATAAAATAAATTTACCTAATAATTTGAAGTTTACCGAACTTGCTTGAACTACCTTCTATCACGACCACGCTAGTATTTTCGGTAAGAATAATAGGAACTTTGATTATTGAAAGAATATTCAGTGTACAAATACTTTAAAACTGAAAATAATAGGTTGTGACTGAGACTCGAACTCAAGTCCTTTACTAAACTTTATCTGGGAGTAAAGCATTAACCAACTCCGCCACCCCAAGCAATTCAATATATACCATTGTTGTATTTCTACTCGCATTGAGTGTTGTAGTTCCCCGAGTTGGCAAAGCGTAATGCCGCAGTGGCCGACGTGTCCGCAATGGCAAGTTCGTACGGCCGCATTTGTAGATTATAATTATTTCGCTTTGAAGACTTCTTTTTCTTGCGGTAGAGAGGTACCTGCGGAACTCATACCGGAAAAAGTTGGCTGTTGTTAAAAGTAAGTTAGTTGTGTGGGAAACGGTACTTATTTTATGTTTGCGCTAGTCAAGCGTCTTCATTAGATGGTTTGTGAGTTTTATAGGATCTCTTCAATAAGATACACAATGAAATAACCTCACAAGAGTCTCAACTACTTGAAACCAGCGGGACTATGGCATCATAAATCATGCAAACGGCTAAAAAGGGATTGGAGGGATTAGATAAGGGGAAGAGGGATGTTGGGAAGTACGGACCTGGCCAATTAAGCAACAGCTTAATTCAGAATTGTAACCTTTCACCGAGAGTCCACCACCGTTCATCCACCACTGCGGATATAATGGTTTTTCTCATGAGGTACATACATGTAAAACATTAAGAACGGGATGTTTGACAGAATTTCGACAATTTGTCAAATTTCGAAGTTAATTTTCAAGTTCTTTGAAAGTCCTGTTATTATTTCAGTTCTGTGACGCAAATGGCAATGAGTTTGATTTTAACTATCCCAATTTGATGAATTTTCAAATTCTGCGAAATAACTGGCCCTGAAATGTTTATAAAACTTTGTAATGAAAAATTTCTCTAACAACACTGATGAGCAGGTAAAGTGGAGAACAGTAATGAATGAAGAAAGGTGCTGACTAGTGAGTCAAAAACATCGTCAAACCTTGAAATTGAACTATCGAAGTCGCTGAATACCCAAACCTAACTAACTAACAATCACACCATTTCCCCGCACGGGTAGGCAGAAAAGACGGACCGCCAAACTACTCGGTCTCAGCACACACTCTACGCCTCATTCACATTCATACATACTTTTCAATTATTCTGATTCTTGACATGGCCCGACTTAAGTATCTGATTCACTTGATCGTGTCATGTCTTCCTCGGGCTCCCACGACTTCTGCTACCATTCACACTTTCGTCATATATTCTCGTTACACTTCATTCTCGGTCTTTTTCTCTACATGGCCAAATAATCTAAGCGTCCCTTTCTTAATCTTACTCACTACGCTCGCATCAGCCTTGCATTCTTTGCGGATCTCCACATTTCTCACACGATCAGACATGGTTTTACACACATTCGCCTCAGGGATCTCATTCCTACAACATTTACTGTAGCAACCAAAACCTAGCACAGGATTTTCTAATGAGGAGGACTAAGAAAACATTCTTTATATTTTTGTAGTTAAAACGTAAAAATCCAATTAATAATTATTTAAATGTTTAAAATTATATATACAATTACAAGGATTTATATTGTTTTAAATGGAAGAACAGGCAATCCAACGTACTGAAGAGAATATATCTGTTTTTGACACTGACAATTTGTGATAGAAATCCATTTTATTGATATATTTAATAAAGTTTAAAATGGTTTCAACATATCAACTAAAAATATACTAACAAATAATCAAAAATATAATTTTAGCTGGTATGAGTGTCTTGCTTAACTATGGTTCAATGAATTGTGAAACTTGGATTTGCTGGGAATTTTTTTAAATTGTGACATTGATTGTGTTAGGAATTTAGACAACATCAATAAATCATGAACCTAAAAATAAAATAAATAAATATTGGTATAATTTTCAATTTTGGATCTGATTCCTCAAGAATGCAGACTATCATGTGATCTTTCATGGTTCTTTATTTAGAATGCAATAAATAATATAAATGTAATAAAAGGTGTATGTAATTAATAATAAATTACATGTAAGCTTCGATATAAAACAAATGGCTTAAATAAAATTAAAATAAATAAGTTTTTTACATTGTACCTACGTTTTTTTTCATTTTTCTACTTGACAACCTTTATTAATAGAAGATCTGAAAAAATAGAAATACTCACAATCATACCATTGCATCATTACAGTTAGAACTATTTTTTTATAAAAGATAGGAAAAAATAGAAATACTCACAACCATCCCACTGCCTCATCACCACTAACATTTTTTATGGTCCTCATAATTTATAAATCTCTCAGATTTTTTATTTACCAATTTTTGTAGAAGATCGGAAGAAATGGAAATACTCACAACCATGTCATTGCATCATTAAAGTTAAGACTATTTTTTATAGAAGATTGGAAAAAAATGAAATACTCACAAACATATCATTGCATCGTTACAGTTGGGACCATTTTTTATAAATGATCGGAAACAATAGAAATACTCACAACCATCCCACTGCTTCATCACCACTACCATTTTTTATGGTCCTCATAATTTATAAACTCTCAGATTTTTTATTGGCCGTCACCCAAAACACTACAGTATTTTTATAATGGCAAACAAAACGGATGGGTGTGCAAACTAGGACAGAATGTTGTTTGGGAGTGGATACCTTTTATATGAAAAGGTACCGCGAAAGAGTCCCTACGACGCAATCGGGATACGTTGTGAGGCTAAAGGTAGTGAAGAGGGGAAGGCGATGGCAAAGAGAAAGGTGGGAAAGTGTCTGGAAATTCATATATGGCACTTAACACGGGCAAATGTTCAAGCAATGTTTCGAGTCTTAATTATGGTCTTTTACCAGCATGATACCCACTGAAAGTATAGTACCACTCTGGAATGTGCTGCAAATATAAGTACCGAAAATATACATAGACCACCGCATACGTGTCTTCTAGGGGAGTGCCAGGCTTTTTTACAATGAATTTCTTTACCCTTTGGTATGGAAATTTAGAGTAAAAAAATCTTAGGGTATCTACGTATCTGTATATTTTTTCACCTGAAAAACATTTTTTTTAAATTCCAACCTGAGAAAATATAAGCGCACTACAAAAAATTGTAATTTTTAATACAAGGTTGAAATATGGGTGGTGAATAGGACGATTCTCGACTAGCAGTCGATTGAATCGATTTTAACAAACAATTTATTTTTTTGTTCTTACTGCTTCAGGTAGAGTTATTGCCTTCTCGGCACAATTTCCTGGGGTGTTATTTGGAAAATTCGAAACACGTTTTTCAAAATTATAAAAAAATCGAATCTTGTCAAAGACACTCATCAAGTGTTCTCATTACTAACGTTGATTAATGTCTTTCCAATTAATCAATATAACGATATTGCAATAATATGAGAAAAATAATTAGAAAATACATAAAGAATTTTTATCAAATTTCAAAAAAAGAGTCCTGCAAATTTTCCTTGTATATTTCTCCACAAGCCAAAATTCAATATTATGGTTTGCATCAACCGCAGGTAAAAGGATTGATAATGATATCTTGAGATAATTAACTATTTCGTGATCGATGAGCGATGGTTTTAAGCATAACTAATAGAAAATTGGAGAAATATTATAATTTTACTATGGAGAAATAAAAATTAATTAACCGGTTTTTGCGCGACACACAAACATGGTAATTTCCTGTTTAATTAGACCAGGGTGAGAAGAACCAGTTGTCTAATTAGTGAGCCATATGTATAATAAAGTGAGGAAGAAAAGTGGCCAGAGAAGTTGTGAAATAAAAATAAGCATTTCAATATAGATATGACCGGTTATTTAAACACATAGCTTATAGCTTGGGTCTCACCCGAGCGTCGCGTGTTCGATTCCTCGGCTGGCTAAGTCCTCCATCACAACACAAACAACATTTTCGGCTTTCTGTGGTGGTAGTAGGTGATTTGCAAACATTGTTGGGTTATTCGCAACCCGGGAATGTTTGTCTTTCTTTTCAAAAATTAAAAAAAAAAAAAAAATATAAAACATAGAACTAGAATTTTAAAAAAAAATCTTCTTAAAGAGTTGAGTTCTCAACAGTGATGCTGTTCGAGTGAAAGTTCGTTCGGCGGCTCCATCTCATAAGGCTAGTTGAGTGGAGGTGAAATTGGAGTTAATGTCTAAAAGATCGCAAACGCCTATGCAAAGAGCCGCGGTCTGCCGACTCCTGAATTAGGCCTACGGCCAGACTTTACTAAGCTCTCTGGTCGGGTTGACATATTGATACCCACACTCCATGTCATTTATATTTTATTTCATTTTGTTGCTCCACCAACATCAGCACAAATTGACTGTAATCCATCAATACAACATAGCATAATAGGTATGTAAAACTAACATGACTGCAAGTAGCCACAACCAAAATTAATCAGTTACACTTTGTAAACCGTTTCTGTAAATCAGTATGGAGGATCGTGAACATTGTGAACGTGAATAGCGCTATAATAGCAAGGGATCCCAATTAGTTTCTGTATATTTTTAGTGCCCTAGTATCAACCGAATTTTTTTGAAAATATATTCTGGCAATATCATAAGAGATCAGAGATTCATGAAACGATGTTTAAATTATAATTTTCTGATGCATTCTTACGAGGAACATTTTGATTGCTTGTGTATAATGTGTTTAAACTACAACGCTCCGTGTAGCTGCAAGAATTTTATTTCGTGAGTTGGCAGAATAATGGGTTAAAATTCTCGTTAGCAAGGGTGGCCTTAAATTCTTTTGTCGACTGAACTAGGTATGCAAATCTATTTGGCTACGGATACGTTCTGGATACTAAACAGACTGTTTTGTCCAACAAAGGCTTTCTTAGGGGGGATCAAGCTCTTTGAGCTTCTTACGAAACGCTTAAAGACTTTGGCACTAAATTGTTTGTTAACTTCTGCGATATTATCATTCATAAGAAATGGATGAGAGTATCTAGAAGGGAATGCACGTCTTGAATGTTAATGTTATGTTTCCTGAAATGAAATTCAGCAATGCTCTATTTAAACCCGATGCAATCATTCATTTCAA
Source organism: Hesperophylax consimilis (assembly GCF_061612785.1). Lineage (NCBI taxonomy): Eukaryota > Metazoa > Arthropoda > Insecta > Trichoptera > Limnephilidae > Hesperophylax > Hesperophylax consimilis. Next base: position 7,392,180 of record NC_142866.1, read on the forward strand.
CAGTGAAAGTTTATTTAGGGTTTGGTTTGTATGAATTTATATAAGCCTGTTTACATTTAAAAGTAATATTTATTTATTTTTATTTTTTATTTTTTTTATTAATTTTTTATTTTTAATTTTTTTTTTTAATACTTTTATAGTGACGTATTGCCCATCTCACTAGGTGTGGAACGCCTGTGTTGAGATGGCAATTTACATAGTGGTTGTTAATAAAATGAAATCAGATTTTTTTTTTTTTTTAAATTGTACAATTCAAGAATGAATGTAGAAGGTGGAGGCGAAGCAATAATAATTTAGTAATTAATTAATAAAGTTTCAGTTGACCAAAAGGCGTATTATACATATATACACAATAGGCACAATTTTTAGTATGTTATGAAATAGTTCAATGTATATTTTTATTGGAGGTAATCAATGATTTTATTTTTAAATAAAGTTTTGATTTGAGTGTTTCTAATGTCAATAGGTATAGAATTGAATAGCTAAATAGCATTGTATTTAAAGCTTTTTTGTCCATAAGAGGTTTGACAAACTGGGATGTTAAAAGATTTTACATGTTATGTCTTATGATTAGATCATTAATCATAATACATCTTATGGTATTTCATTCATTTTAACTTTTCTAGATTAATGCTCTCAGACTAACTACATATGTAGAAGATGATGGTTTTATAAACAAATCGATATATTTAGGGGTGCTGTGAGAAGGGTGTCAATAGAGAGCACCTCCTATAGACAAGAGAAAACAGTAAACCTGTGAGGGAGCCCATCAGAAAGGGTGAGGGAACAAACCATACTACGGGGTGCGGGAGGTGACGTGAGCGTCACCCTTTCAATGACTGGTCAACAAATGAATCTGACAGTTTACAGTCACCTCGCGTTCCATCATCATTATTAAAACTTCGCAAATGAAATCTGTTGACGAATAATTTTACAATAACGCGCGAATTGATACGAGCATTAATAAAAGTAATTGCAATTTCTAAATACCGCAATAAAATTCCCCATGTTTCCAGATCAAATATTTTCTTATAGTATTTAAATGAACAGATGAGTTATAATTTATTTACCGCAATAACTAACACGTGCACGCCGAGTAAACGCCAATCAAACGTACATTTAGGGTTCTCACACAAAAACTCTTATCATAAAAATAATACGACTATTTATTTTATTTTATATATATACATTATCACAGTTAGAGTTATATTTTGCGCAAATGTGTAGAAGATACTCTCTGTTTCTCCCCAGTTGCTTAAAATGGTTTTAGTCATGTTTTGTAATCAGATCTGTTTAGCTAGGTACTTTTCATCACTAAATGCACAAAAAAATCCCTCAATGGCTTGCACTTAAAACCGTTACCTTACTTTAGCGAATTTTACTTTTTTGTGGAAGGTCTTGTTATTTTGATGTTCGCTCGCCAGCGGTCAATAAACGATTAATGTCGCCGTTTATTCAAGACATGCTGGAATTCTCCGTCTCCAAAATGACTGTCACGTGGCTTGGTCCCTGGTTCCAGCGGTTAAGGCAGGTCTATATATTTTAACGTCAATGTCACCCACCCATTTCTCGAATCGTTGGACCATATGTGTCTCTCCATTGGTCCTCATGTCAAGACAACGAAACTGATATAAGAATTGCTTCTTTAAAAATTGCATTTTAACTTTGTGGCGTGTTTAATTTTATGAAAATAGAGTGTTTAGTGAACTATTAATTACGATAAGTATACAATACAAAGTGTACGCCATTATCTAAAGTTATTTGCATTAATATGTAATTTGTGAGGCGGGTATGGGTACCGCCACACTGGCAACCATCATTGGATAACCGACACCTCTGGCATAGGTCAATCCAAGTGGTTTGCTACAATTGGTGACAGGAGTGCCCGGGTTCATGGGGTGAGTATTGTTTAGGCGGCGGGTGCGTTTGCCCAACTACTGTGTGGTGGGCCGGACTGTGTGGTGGGCCGGATTTAGGCTTACCATTCAATGGTACATAGACTCATCAACATTCCCTTAGACAATAAAGCTTATGTAAAAGAAAAGGAAACGATAAAAACGATCGCGATTAATAACGGCTATGAGGCAAATAACATTGAAAAAATAATAAAAAATAAGAAATATAAAAATAAAATCAATTTAATATATCCGGTAAATAACAAAAATATAGAAAAATTTGCATGTCTCGAATTCCTCGGCCCAATATCTGAAAAAATTGCAAAAGAAATTAAAAAATGTGGTTTAAATATAGCTTTTCGAACAAACAATAATTTAGGAACAAGCCTTAAAAACTCTAAAAGTAAAATCCCTATACTCAATAACAGTGGCATATATGAATTAAAATGTGACCACGCCGATTGTAACGCCACTTACATCGAACAAACGGGGAGGGCATTCTCAACTAGATTCAAAGAACATATACGATGTTATAACACTTGTTCTCATACATGTTCTATAGGTTTCTATTAAGATTCCGTCAGAGCGAGCAAGACACTTTTTAACTGCATTCATAGTACGTAAAAACACCTCATTCCTCATACATGTTGTAAAGGTTTCTATTAAGATAGCGTTAGAGCAAGCGAAAAACTTTTCAACTGCATTCATAGTACATGAAAACACCTCATTCCTCATACATGTTCAATAGGTTTCTATTAAGATTCCGTCAGAGCGAGCAAAACACTTTTTGACTGCATTCATAGTACGTGAAAACACCTCATTCCTCATACATGTTGTATAGGTTTCTATTAAGATAGCATTAGAGCAAGCAAAAAACTTTTCAACTGCATTCATAGTACATGAAAACACCTCATTCCTCATACATGTTCTATAGGTTTCTATTAAGATTCCGTCAGAACAAGCAAAACACTTTTTAACTGCATTCATAGTACGTGAAAACACCCCATTCCTCATACATGTTGTATAGGTTTCTATTAAGATAGCATTAGAGCAAGCAAAAAACTTTTCAACTGCATTCATAGAACATGAAAACACCTCATTTCTCACACATGTTCTAAAGGTTTCTATTAAGATTCCGTCAGAGCGAGCAAGACACTTTTTAACTGCATTCATAGTACGTAAAAACACCTCATTCCTCATACATGTTGTATAGGTTTCTATTAAGATAGCGTTAGAGCAAGCAAAAAACTTTTCAACTGCATTCATAGTACATGAAAACACCTCATTCCTCATACATGTTCTATAGGTTTCTATTAAGATTCCGTCAGAGCGAGCAAGACACTTTTTAACTGCATTCATAGTACGTAAAAACACCTCATTCCTCATACATGTTGTAAAGGTTTCTATTAAGATAGCGTTAGAGCAAGCGAAAAACTTTTCAACTGCATTCATAGTACATGAAAACACCTCATTCCTCATACATGTTCAATAGGTTTCTATTAAGATTCCGTCAGAGCGAGCAAAACACTTTTTGACTGCATTCATAGTACGTGAAAACACCTCATTCCTCATACATGTTGTATAGGTTTCTATTAAGATAGCATTAGAGCAAGCAAAAAACTTTTCAACTGCATTCATAGTACATGAAAACACCTCATTCCTCATACATGTTCTATAGGTTTCTATTAAGATTCCGTCAGAGCGAGCAAGACACTTTTTAACTGCATTCATAGTACGTAAAAACACCTCATTCCTCATACATGTTGTAAAGGTTTCTATTAAGATAGCGTTAGAGCAAGCAAAAAACTTTTCAACTGCATTCATAGTACATGAAAACACCTCATTCCTCATACATGTTCTATAGGTTTCTATTAAGATTCCGTCAGAGCGAGCAAGACACTTTTTAACTGCATTCATAGTACGTAAAAACACCTCATTCCTCATACATGTTGTAAAGGTTTCTATTAAGATAGCGTTAGAGCAAGAAAAAAACTTTTCAACTGCATTCATAGTACATGAAAACACCTCATTCCTCATACATGTTCAATAGGTTTCTATCAAGATTCCGTCAGAGCGAGCAAAACACTTTTTAACTGCATTCATAGTACGTGAAAACACCTCATTCCTCATACATGTTGTATAGGTTTCTATTAAGATAGCATTAGAGCAAGCAAAAAACTTTTCAACTGCATTCATAGTACATGAAAACACCTCATTTCTCATACATGTTCTATAGGTTTCTATTAAGATTCCGTCAGAACAAGCAAAACACTTTTTAACTGCATTCATAGTACGTGAAAACACCCCATTCCTCATACATGTTGTATAGGTTTCTATTAAGATAGCATTAGAGCAAGCAAAAAACTTTTCAACTGCATTCATAGTACATGAAAACACCTCATTTCTCATACATGTTCTATAGGTTTCTATTAAGATTCCGTCAGAGCGAGCAAGACACTTTTTAACTGCATTCATAGTACGTAAAAACACCTCATTCCTCATACATGTTGTATAGGTTTCTATTTAGATAGCGTTAGAGCAAGCAAAAAACTTTTCAACTGCATTCATAGTACATGAAAACACCTCATTTCTCATACATGTTCTATAGGTTTCTATTAAGATTCCGTCAGAGCGAGCAAGACACTTTTTAACTGCATTCATAGTACGTAAAAACACCTCATTCCTCATACATGTTGTATAGGTTTCTATTAAGATAGCGTTAGAGCAAGCAAAAAACTTTTCAACTGCATTCATAGTACATGAAAACACCTCATTCCTCATACATGTTCAATAGGTTTCTATTAAGATTCCGTCAGAGCGAGCAAAACACTTTTTAACTGCATTCATAGTACGTGAAAACACCTCATTCCTCATACATGTTGTATAGGTTTCTATTTAGATAGCGTTAGAGCAAGCAAAAAACTTTTCAACTGCATTCATAGTACATGAAAACACCTCATTTCTCATACATGTTCTATAGGTTTCTATTAAGATTCCGTCAGAGCGAGCAAGACACTTTTTAACTGCATTCATAGTACGTAAAAACACCTCATTCCTCATACATGTTGTATAGGTTTCTATTAAGATAGCGTTAGAGCAAGCAAAAAACTTTTCAACTGCATTCATAGTACATGAAAACACCTCATTCCTCATACATGTTCTATAGGTTTCTATTAAGATTCCGTCAGAGCGAGCAAGACACTTTTTAACTGCATTCATAGTACGTAAAAACACCTCATTCCTCATACATGTTGTAAAGGTTTCTATTAAGATAGCGTTAGAGCAAGCAAAAAACTTTTCAACTGCATTCATAGTACATGAAAACACCTCATTTCTCATACATGTTCTATAGGTTTCTTTTAAGATTCCGTCAGAGCGAGCAAGACACTTTTTAACTGCATTCATAGTACGTAAAAACACCTCATTCCTCATACATGTTGTATAGGTTTCTATTAAGATAGCGTTAGAGCAAGCAAAAAACTTTTCAACTGAATTCATAGTACATGAAAACACCTCATTCCTCATACATGTTCTATAGGTTTCTATTAAGATTCCGTCAGAGCGAGCAAGACACTTTTTAACTGCATTCATAGTACGTAAAAACACCTCATTCCTCATACATGTTGTAAAGGTTTCTATTAAGATAGCGTTAGAGCAAGCAAAAAACTTTTCAACTGCATTCATAGTACATGAAAACACCTCATTCCTCATACATGTTCTATAGGTTTCTATTAAGATTCCGTCAGAGCGAGCAAGACACTTTTTAACTGCATTCATAGTACGTAAAAACACCTCATTCCTCATACATGTTGTAAAGGTTTCTATTAAGATAGCGTTAGAGCAAGCAAAAAACTTTTCAACTGCATTCATAGTACATGAAAACACCTCATTCCTCATACATGTTCAATAGGTTTCTATTAAGATTCCGTCAGAGCGAGCAAAACACTTTTTAACTGCATTCATAGTACGTGAAAACACCTCATTCCTCATACATGTTGTATAGGTTTCTATTAAGATAGCATTAGAGCAAGCAAAAAACTTTTCAACTGCATTCATAGTACATGAAAACACCTCATTCCTCATACATGTTCTATAGGTTTCTATTAAGATTCCGTCAGAACAAGCAAAACACTTTTTAACTGCATTCATAGTACGTGAAAACACCCCATTCCTCATACATGTTGTATAGGTTTCTATTAAGATAGCATTAGAGCAAGCAAAAAACTTTTCAACTGCATTCATAGTACATGAAAACACCTCATTTCTCATACATGTTCTATAGGTTTCTATTAAGATTCCGTCAGAGCGAGCAAGACACTTTTTAACTGCATTCATAGTACGTAAAAACACCTCATTCCTCATACATGTTGTATAGGTTTCTATTAAGATAGCGTTAGAGCAAGCAAAAAACTTTTCAACTGCATTCATAGTACATGAAAACACCTCATTTCTCATACATGTTCTATAGGTTTCTATTAAGATTCCGTCAGAGCGAGCAAGACACTTTTTAACTGCATTCATAGTACGTAAAAACACCTCATTCCTCATACATGTTGTATAGGTTTCTATTAAGATAGCGTTAGAGCAAGCAAAAAACTTTTCAACTGCATTCATAGTACATGAAAACACCTCATTCCTCATACATGTTCTATAGGTTTCTATAAAGATTCCGTCAGAGCGAGCAAGACACTTTTTAACTGCATTCATAGTACGTAAAAACACCTCATTCCTCATACATGTTGTATAGGTTTCTATTAAGATAGCGTTAGAGCAAGCAAAAAACTTTTCAACTGCATTCATAGTACATGAAAACACCTCATTCCTCATACATGTTCTATAGGTTTCTATTAAGATTCCGTCAGAGCAAGCAAGACACTTTTTAAATGCATTCATAAGAATGTGAAAACACTCCACCCCTGATACATGTTCTATAGGTTTCTATAAAGATAGCGTTAGAGCAAGCAAGACACTTTTTAACTGCATTCATAAGAATGTGAAAACACTCCACCCCTGATACATGTTCTATAGGTTTCTATAAAGATAGCGTTAGAGCAAGCAAGACACTTTTTAACTGCATTCATAAGAATGTGAAAACACTCCACCCCTGATACATGTTCTATAGGTTTCTATAAAGATAGCGTTAGAGCAAGCAAGACACTTTTTAACTGCATTCATAAGAATGTGAAAACACTCCACCCCTGATACATGTTCTATAGGTTTCTATAAAGATAGCGTTAGAGCAAGCAAGACACTTTTTAACTGCATTCATAAGAATGTGAAAACACTCCACCCCTGATACATGTTCTATAGGTTTCTATAAAGATAGCGTTAGAGCAAGCAAGACACTTTTTAACTGCATTCATAAGAATGTGAAAACACTCCACCCCTGATACATGTTCTATAGGTTTCTATAAAGATAGCGTTAGAGCAAGCAAGACACTTTTTAACTGCATTCATAAGAATGTGAAAACACTCCACCCCTGATACATGTTCTATAGGTTTCTATAAAGATAGCGTTAGAGCAAGCAAGACACTTTTTAACTGCATTCATAAGAATGTGAAAACACTCCACCCCTGATACATGTTCTATAGGTTTCTATAAAGATAGCGTTAGAGCAAGCAAGACACTTTTTAACTGCATTCATAAGAATGTGAAAACACTCCACCCCTGATACATGTTCTATAGGTTTCTATAAAGATAGCGTTAGAGCAAGCAAGACACTTTTTAACTGCATTCATAAGAATGTGAAAACACTCCACCCCTGATACATGTTCTATAGGTTTCTATAAAGATAGCGTTAGAGCAAGCAAGACACTTTTTCGACGGCAGTCGTCGAAATTAAACTGCCGAGGTTGCGATTTATACACATAATACATTACTAATAACTCACTTAAACCTCGTCCGATGACAATCATTATTACTTCATTTTTTATTTTTTTTATTTTTTTTTTGTTTAATTCGTAGAACTCCATTTAATTTTTTTATAAATTTAATTTAGATTAAATTTGATAATATTATTATTAAGTTCTGCAAGTGTTTTAGTTTTTTATTATTGTGACAGCTGTTTCGGCTTACAAGGCCATTTTCAAACCGTCAGAACTTAATAATAGAACTTAATAATAATATTATCAAATTTAATCTAAATTAAATTTATAAAAAAATTATTACTTCATATTGAAGATGAACATTTGATTAAAGAAAATTAGTCTCGATGTAATCGAGTAATAATAATTTTGCGAACATTTGTTACGAAAAAATAACAAGTAAAATAGATATTTAATTACCTTTCAGAATTTAAGAAGTCTTATAGGTACCGACTATTTTTATAATACCGACCTGACGTAAGTTGGTTTTGGCTAAATGTACCAACAGAAACCCCTTTCATACGTAGTAATGCAAAATCATGTGTTTTTGGTTTGAAAATTTCGTCGCCTAGAAATGTTTCAGATGCTTTAATTAAATACTGCGAGTAGAATACATCTTGGCCTTTGTAATAATCGAGTATTTTTAAGTAAGTCTTTTTATAAGCCCAGAAAAAAATAATGTAAAAGGCCTATGAAAACTGCTTTAAGGTTCAAAATCTCCTTCTTACGAACCTATTTTCGGTTATGATTTTATTGTATAATGTGGCAAATTAAGTTATTTATGAAATGATCGAAAAAAAATTAAATATTTATGCCTGAACATCGACAAAATAAAATAAAAGGCACTTTTTGGCCATGTTTTTTTCTTGCATAAACCAAAACAGGCGGATGGTGTTAAGTGGGAATTTAAACCTTATCGCCATCTACATAAGGGTTGTTATTGATAGCGGCTCAATTTTAAATATTACACGACGTAGTGCATCGCCTTAATTATTCGAGAGTCTGTGTTAATAGAAAAAAAATACGTTTACCTTTACATTTGTTTGATGTCATATTATTTGCGAATAATATTGAGTTTACAAATATATTCTGTGGTACGACAAATAATACAGCACCTATTGAAATTACATAGTTGCCAGGGACTAACCATTTTTCTAAACAACATTTAAATTTTCAATTTTTGTCTTTTGAGAAAACAAATAATTTTACAATTTTATATAAATAATTACATTTTACATGTTTGCATTATCCAGGGAAGTTTCCACATGAAATTCATGTTACATGCAGAAAAAACATAAATAAACAAAAAAAATGATACAACATACAATTTTAATTGAATAAATTAATCTAAATAAAATTTTCTTGCGCTCCCCGGAATTCGAACCTACGATTTGCAGATTGGTAGCTAACGATTGTAGCCACTCAACCTTGAAGGCTTTTGTTTATATCAAAACTCGGAATTTTGACCATCACACACTAAATAGGGTGAAAAACAAATTCTCGTAGATAGGTACATACATTTTTTTACACAAATACGTATAAAAAATATGTAAAGTATATAAAACAAAGGTAAGTAATTTTAACCCACTAAGGCACTGCATAATGGTAATGGTGCAATGGTAATATAACATTAAATTAGCATGTCATGGGATCATGTTTTATTGTTTAGGTTGTGAAACACCAGTACCAATGAACATCTTAGTGGAGTTTTAGTGAGTAAGATAGGTTGGAATACAAATTACGTGATTTTTTTTAATTCAAAAATGTCACCGGAGACCAAAATTTCAACATATTTTACTCTAACTAATGTCCTGAATCACTGGTTTAAGTAAATCAGCTAAACCCCAATATCTGCACATTATGTATGAGTAGTTTGATTCAAAATAATATTGATTAATCTCCATTAGCCCTTTGCAACATACTCGCGATGGGAAGCCGCACACATGAGTATTGTTCACTAACAATAATAGACTTTTTTTTTAATTCATTAAAAAATCTGGACAGTCATGTTAATATGGTGATAAAAGTTTTATATCTCCAAATTATAGGTATGTTAATCCTAATGCTAATTGCGTGATTTATGTTATAGAAGGACTTGTACTTGGCTAATAGCTTCAAAATAAACTCATTTCACCGTGGGTCACTATTTTATCTAATAAAACTTTCAAGTTTCCGAGTTTGAATTTGTTTGGCTGAGCTTTACAGCTAATGTCAGCGGTGAGAATCCACCCAATGATGACGTAGTCATCTTTAGGCTATTTGCCCAACTAACCTGTGGGCGATCTAGGTTTCTTATCCCATTCATCTGCTTTCCTTGCCACGTGCCCAGCAATGGCAAAATGAGTGTTAAGATCATAACTTGACTCTTCGTCTTGCTTTTAATATAATTTTTTCTCCATATTGGTATTGGCCATTTTCGTCGAATTATTCTTGAGAACATTCATTGAAAAAATTGAATGTCTATCCAAACGTAAATACTTAAACTATTGTGAAATTGGTATTGTTGTACGTTCTTGTTTCTGAGCAAAGTGTTTTAAGTTGATTAATCGAAAAGCATCGAAACATGTCATATAATCGTTTTCAAAAAGCTCCACCACTGGCTGATGAATACTCTCGACATTCATTGTTTTTTTATTAAATTAATTAGTTCCATAATAAATTTTCAAAAAACGATTATCCAAATGAACACTTGAATTTGCAATTGAATTGATTTTATATTTTTTTTTAACATTATTTTCATACAAGAGGCCTTGAGAAAAAATCCCATTAGGGCCAATGTCATCTTTGGGGATGCTGTGTGGGGAGTGTTTTTAAGAAAGGATTTGGAGAAAGTTTTTGAAAAGAAAAAGGCATGAGGGGTGTGTAGGAATTTGTGGTTCATTGTATCCAGGAGTGACGATCGTATGAATCCATCCTTTCCACTGCAGTGCAAAGCGATGTTCTGAGAAAGTCCTGCTGGAAAGGTCAAAGGGTCTCCTTCAACCAGTCTCTCCTGATCCAGCCTGCCTCAAAGTTGGTGGACAGACGCATCTGTCGTCCAGCCCAAGACAAAATTCCCTCCGCGAACCCGGACATCCCTGCTTCGCAAATTACTTGAGGGTGGCCTGTGGCAGAGGTTTTGGTTATCCAATAAATGGTTTCCTGGGCGGCGGTACCCATTTCCGACTCCCAAATTGAAAAGGCGCATGAAATCTACAGATATTATTGATTTAAATTTCAATAGCTCTAAATTTAATACTACGACACATGACATTTAAATTCTCTATAGTTATATTTGAATACGTTAAAAATTATATTTGCATCTACTAAGAAAAAAAAAATAAAATAAAAAGCGAAAAAATTATTCAATTTATAATCGACCGTGTGTGTGAAAAGTTCACTTATTTATACTTATTGTAAAATAGAACCTGATATAAAATAGTTCATGCAAGGATATAAACACATTGCCTATCCAGCCAAACAGGGTTAGGTTACGTTAGGTTAGCCACAGGGTTATTTAAATGTTGTATAAACTTGAAATAATAATGATTTCTCATCGATTTTAACATTTTAAATGCTTTATAATATTTCTTCATTTTGAAGATGTTGTTAAAGCAAATACCAATTTAGAAATTATATAAAATTACTTTTCAATTATTTGTACTTGGAATATTCTTTAACATTTGAAAAATTCAATATTTTAATTGCAAACACGAAAAAAAGCTTTACACAATTTTTTTTAAATTAAAATTTCAAAGAAAAAAAATTCCAAATCACTGTCCTTATATTTCGCTTTTTTGGTAGTTAATACAATTAAAAACTATTTATAATTATAATTCCCAGAGGGTAACCACAAAAATCAGACATTATGGCACAATTTAAACGTAGATTTTTTTTACATAAATATGCATAGTGCATTTTTATTATTAATGAAATTAATGGTAATAGTCAATTAAAAAATATAATGTCTGAAATAACCTCGTTTTTTTGATAACATGAAACTCAATTAACAAAAATACATTACAAATGGATGAAAACTGACAAAAACAATAATAATCATTGAATTATGCTAATATTATAATAAATTTGACAAAAATCGAAATTATGAACAAAACATGTTTGAATCGCACATCTCAAACCAGAAATTGTCATATTACCAATATCGCTTGGAAAATGCACCAGTCTGCAAATGTAGCAGTCTTCAAAAATGCAATGCTGCCAGATATGTTTAATTGGTAATGATTCGAAAAAAAAATTATACAGTCTTTGCACAATGCGTAACAAAAATACCTTTTAACAATTGTGAAGAGATTTTTTTTTCTTAGTAAGATAGGTTTTTTTACATACAAAAAATATTTTTTAAGTTTAAAAAAACGCATTACTGTGAATTGTGCATTTTTTCTGTGACAATAGAACCTTCACAGAACTTAAGAATCAACTTTTAATTATGATGCATTGTTAAAATTTTGTGAAACATCCCATCCTTAATTGATATACCTACCGCCTCAAAACTGGTTGTCTTGTTTTCAGGTGAATCTTCTACATCTATTTGTTTCGAATCTAGAGCAAATACCAAGGGAAGGAATATTAGGAATGGAATAAGGAATGAACTTACCAATAAATCAAGAACGCCCTTGTCTGTGCAGTGTAAAGGCAGGGGGGGCTTTTTTGCCACTTGGTTGGGCAGTGTTGAGAAGCGGGTTAAGGTAGGGGCTGTATTAAGGACCAGATTATATGAAGGAGGAAAAACTGATGCCGGTTGAATGAGATTATTGGTTAAGTTGTTTTCAATTTGCCGCTCATCACAGAAGAGTATTCTTCTTTTTATGACTAGTTCATTATTTTATCTGACAACATTCGATTGTCGCGCAAAGCAGATGCATTTAATTTATCCAGTAAGCGAAATTGTCTAATCCGTGTTGCTTTATTTCTCGATCGTTGGAAATCACAAAACAGCTCTTACCCACAATTGAATGTTCCACAGCTACTTGAACGGCCGTGCACAATGTGTGAAGATTTCAGTAAATACGAGCGTGTCGGGCGGGAGTTATCTAGGGTAAAGCACCCAGCAGACGGTAGCGACTTTTCAGTCTTCTCATAGACTCTTGGAGATATTATTATTTATGTAAGATGTTTTGTTCGAACTCCATTGGTGTTTATTGTTGCAATATGAACTGTGAATATCTTTATGTAAATTTTAATATGCATAAGCCAGCTGTGCTTTCACAATGAAATTGCATCTCACAAGGAAAAACTTCTACAGATATATTTTAGTAACTGGTACCTACCTCATACATAAAAAAATATCTTAACAGACACCCTTTGTATCATTCTCAATCCAACGTCATCTTATTCTCTTCGTTTTTTCGAGTGTTTGAATGAATGATCGTGCTGTAAGGTTTTTTTAAGGTTTTTTTAAAGAATATATCCAGTTCTTGTTTGCTAGTAGATCAAACTAATGATAAACTGCCTCTTTCTTAACTGAGTTCATAAAGTTTAATCAGTGTTGGTTTTTTTTGATTTTTGTAATCGTATAACGGTCTTACACGGATTTACAAACTTGACTTCCTGGATGTTATTATAGTTACATTAAGATTATTTCTTAAAATTTCTCTGCACAAAAATACTATTTACTATACATTAAAATTATTGTTTCTTTCCATAATATGATAAAATGAAGCATGCATTTTCTTAAAATAAATGTTTGAAAAATACAAATCATGGATGTTAGTTGAGAGGAATTAGACAACTCAAATTAAATTCGATATCCGATAGATTCAACCTGGGAACCATTTATTGGATAATCACCACCTCTTCCAGATGACAGTGACTGCGTGACAGGCCAAATTGCGAGACACTGGTTGAGGGAGACCTGTTGACCACTCCAGCAGGACTCTCTCGGAACTCGGAACATTGCTTTGCTCCGCAGTGGGAGGGATGGAATCTTACGTCCGTCACTCTTGGACTAACTAACACCCAGATTCCTACCCATCCCTCGTGTCCTTTTCTTCCAAGAACTTCCTCTCCTTTCTTTTCTAAAAATACCCACTAAACAGCATCCCCAAATATGACATAGGCCCTGAGCGGAATTATTTTCCTCCGGTTCTCATGCATGAAACTAATATTGATTTTAATTACTACGAAAGGAATAAATTAACAACTATTTTGACTGTGCAGAGGCATCTAACGGAGAATATCGAAGTAACATTTTTCCCATACAAGTTTTACCGAATTGTTTGCTCCCTACAGATTCACAGATTCACCATTATAACTAAAATGTCTTTGTTGAAAAAAGGTTGTAACAATACAAAAAATAAGCAGTCGGAAATAAATATTTTACTGGCATTCTCACCTTGCGTAAATAAGGCAGCGACCAAAAATAATTTAAATTTTTTGTTTGTTAACATATTCAAATCTAATGGCAAAATAAGCTCAAACTTTATACCAACAAAAATTTGCAACAAGTTGCAAAAATTTTACGATAAAATACTACTAAAATTTCATCAAACGGGTTTCGAATTCTATCCCTTGATTATTTTACTAAACAATTTGTAAAAACTTGTGAAAAACATTTAGTCTTCCCAAGACCCAAACCTTACTTGTTGCACCCCTATCGTTGCACCCCGCTTTCCAGGAAGTTTATAAAAACGGACGGTAGAGCATTGTTAAGATGGGAAGTCAAGACAATCATAATTTATACCGGTAGCTGGTGTATCGATAGTAGAAATGAAACTAAATTCTTAGCCCGCCTTAAAACGAACAAAAAAAACTTCCAATTTACCTATTTGTGTGAAAACTTGTAAGCATGGAACAGTTGAATTTCACGTAAACTTCATTTCATGGTTATCAGTGACACAAACCAATATCATTGCATCCCCTCACCGTTGCATTTTACTTTCACGTGCTTTGTGGAAATTTCGATAGAGCAACGATATAACTATCCCAGACACAAACCATATTCCGTGGACAAGGGTGGAAACTGTTCTGAAATTTTAACATTTTACTACAGAGAACTATTCGGTTTATTAATTCAATTTTTTCGCTTTCGTAGATGCTCGTAGCGGCGTAGAGCACAATGTAATTTTTTCACAGTGTCTGTAAGCATTCATCGCTTTACGAGTGTATTTAAAATAGGAAACAGGCACAGAACTAAGCGGAGTAGGTGTGTACGGTTAAGCTTATAATGCGTATTTGTTTTAATGTTTTTTATGTTTATTTAATTTAGCTACAAAATTCAACATTTTTGTCCAGTGTATATCTATTCTAAAACTAATATAATAATATTATATTACCAGATATTTGGACTTTATAACTTCACAAGACTTTTAGGTTCGTTAATTGCTATCGACCACGAATGATTCGGTTAACCAGCTAACTAACGGTTAAACGCAACGTACGTTATAATCTGCGCATTCGTAGATTTACATGCTTTAAAATATTAAGACGAATTATTTGTTTGTGCATACGCATTATGAAAATGAAAGAGTAGTTTTGTCCGTATAAAAACTCAATTCTTTCAAGAAAGACATACCAATACAATATTGTATCTATGATTCAATCCAGTGTATTTGTATGCCTCTCTTGAAAAAAAATTTTTTTTTAACGGACAAAACTATTTATTAAAATTTACAATAAGTATGTACGAGCTCAAACAAATATTTAGTCTTAATTTTTGAATGCATAAATTGCAAAAAGTATATTTGAAAAAAAAATGGCATCTACAAAAGAGCAGATTGTAATTTTTTAGGTTTACCCTCACAATAGAACTTGAAAGTTTAAAAGCTAACACAGATTTTTTTTTAAAAATCAAGAAATATCACATTTAAACATACATTTCTGGTATTGATGAAACTAATTCTGGTCTTCTCGTTATGGAACATTTTATCGAGCACTGATGGCCGTATGACACGAATAGCATGAACAATATTGACCGCCGAGGTTTATCAACATAAACAAGTGACTTTGCATAACCCCATAGCAAAAATCGATGGGCATTAAATTGCACGTTCTTGGCGGCCAATTTACTGTCAGACTCATTTCTCGAAATCGACCAATCACGTTTTTTTTTAAATAAATCGACGGTTGTGGCCTCCGTACGGTGAAACCAGACATCTAATTTCATTCATACATTCAAACAAAGGATATTAATCATGTCAATAACGCTCTCTATTGAGCGTAGCCTGAACTCCCTCCTCATTTATTAATAAGGTCCAATAATTCAAATTTATGGTAAATTTACTTTTTAACGAATCCGTTTAGTCAAAAATTAGCCTCACCTCTGAAGTCATGCATTAGTTTAATTAGCCTCAAGATGATCGTAAATAAGAAAAAGTTAGAGCAGTTTGTCGTTACCTTTATTGGATAAGGTTTTAAATTATTTTTTTTAAATGACGTTGAACTTTAAGAGCTATCTGTTTTGTATTTCCTTAGGTACTCGTATGACGAAATTTTGTTAAAGTTTTTAAAGCCCACAGTTGTTTTGCAATGTTCTAACATCACTTTGAACATTGTTTCTATTGTGTTTCATTTTGTTTTTATTTGATAGTTGATCGTTTCTACGATGCGCAGTGTATTTCGTCACTTTGGTTGTACAGTTTTTTCTTAACTGAACACGGTAATGGTTCTGATGTGTCAAAATTTACATAAAAGATAATTTTTACGTTCGTATTTTTCCAAATTTTTTCTATAATATACGATGGCCGCAATTATTTCTTGATGGCCGAAAAAGATCAAAATTAAGTAAAAAGTGGTTCTACATTTATAAATTCCCTTATATTTAGTCTGCAGTGCCTTTATTTAGAGCTCACGTTCTGAACAAACATTTACATATTTAGCAGGTATTCGTAAACGTACGTAGGTGCAAAGCACTACTACGTTAGACATAACGTATTGTTAGTTTGTTGTTTCAATCAGGACACGATGAACAACGTACGTAATAGGTGCCTACTTAGATACGTATTACGTACCGCCAAAAAACCGCAGTGTTCCCAAAAAGGCTGCGGTATTTCAGTTAAAAGACGGGCCGGGCTTAGACCGATGAAGGTTATGTTTTATGGCAGTATATCAGAAGGTTCACCGCACGAACTTTTGTCCCAACAATATCACTATTTTGCTTGTCTAATCTGGGCCATGATGCCGGGTTCTTCTGCGTCTTCAGGGAGACGTTATTAAAAAATACAATTTTATTAAGGTTTTTTATCATAATGATCGGTGTAATGAATAAACTTATAAAAATCAAAAGTATACATAAGTAGTAAAATTGAAGTCCTTATTTCTAAAATACAAGGTTGTACCCAAACTGGTAAAATAATATTATAAAGAATTATAGAGTAATTTGAGTAGATAAATCAATTCGAAAAACCTAATATATATCTGTCCCCATTTATCAGATTTATCCACAGTTCAGATTCATTTTAATCACGAATCTGGACATGTCTTCGTCGGGCGGATCCAACTTACCTACCATTAAAGAATACCTCGGTGTTACTGTTAAAAAAATTATCACATCAACTTACGTCTCATTCCAGTGCGCAGAAAATGCGTTAAGTGTACCACAGGCGTTACGACTTTGTTGATCATTCAAATCACTATCTAAACACTGCTGGCACTAATAAGAACAAACTTTGAAAATTTTAGTGAAATCGGTCTAATGGTTTTGAGTCTATCGGCCACAAATAAAAGAACACTGCCATAAATTTACAGACATTATTTACATTTATTTCTGCTGTAAGCTGTATAATGAGCATTACTCAGAAAATCCACCATTTCATTTTTACTTTTTTCTGTTTTTCTATTTGTTTCTGTATATTTATTATTATTTTATTTTGTGTTCTGTTACTTCATATATATTATCTTACAATCTTTATTTTTACTTTGGTTTATTTTTAAAATGCACCTCTTGCACAATTTTTTAGACTAACTTTAATTATAACCCTACCGTTTTTCTTTATATGGTTACCATTATTTTTAGGTAAAAAAATATAATGTATACACTTATATTACCCACGCACAGGCTGCGCCTTAGTGGGTTCCCTTTCTTATTATTATAAAACTGTAATGTCAAATATATAAATTGGGAAAAAATAAAGGAAAAAAAAATATATATATATATGGTGACTAGAATATTTCTCGCACCCAATTCTTTTTTATTGAAACTGTCTGCAGACTTGAGCTGCATATTTACATTTATCATACAAAATAAAAATCGATAGGTTCAGTTTGAAAAACGGCCAATTCTTGCAGGAATCTGCGTCGTATAAACATTTTTTTCTTGGCGTGTCTCCTTGAATTTGGCTTAGAATCTACATCTTATTATATAACTATTATATATGTATATGTATTCTTGGTGTTGCATTATAATATTTAATAATGTTTCATATTTTTTATAACTTTTCATGCTCTATAACTTATTCCACAATACTGATGTCTATAATGGATATCATAACAATTCAGGATGCATGACTTCTAGTTTTTATTTAAATATAATAATTGTTTATTCGCCCTAGCATTTCAAAATTCTGTAAATTTAAAACATCCTTCTCTTGAACACTATAAGTTATTAAAATATATTATTTAGATAAAAATTTACATTTTTGAAGATAATATTTATATTTACGTTTGTAGAGCCTAAACGGTAATTATACAAAAATCCCTCCATAGAAAAAAAATCACTAAGTTTGCTTCAAAAATTATCAAAAACACATTTTGTTCATTTATTTAACATGAAAAAAATCACACTTCACCTATAAATGCAACTAAGACGTTTGTCCATGGATTTTTGCTCTATTTTAAATGAGTCTTTTTAAATATTTTTTTACAAATTTCACTTCATTATTATCGTTTTTTTAATATAAGCGCGCTTAGTCTAACGTTAGTATTTACAATATCTCCATTTCAAAACAACTTATTTTTTAATGCTTTTTACGGAGCTCAAGACAATATATTAAACAATAATAGGTTTGTCGAACAACCTAGAAACCGTATTAAGCTCAAAGTTCCTTTTTTTGATCTTTCAGGTCTCTGACGTATTGACAGTTATATTTCTTAAAGAATATAACGAATATAAAGAATTTGACCGGTCGGTGGTCGAGTTGACATCGCGCTTGGTTCTCACCCAGGCGTAGTTTGTTCAATTCCTCGTCTGGCTAAGTCCTCCATCACAACACAAGCAACATTTTCCGCTTACTGTGGTGGTAGTAGGAGATTTTCAAATATTGTCAGGTTATTCGTAACCCGAGAATGTTTGTCTCTCTTTTAATAAAAAAAAATAAATAAAAAAATATATATAAAAAATCGGAGAATTTGTGTGTACTTCCACTTCTATACAAATTCAAAATAAATGAAATATTTCTAATACATACTATTATATTAAATACTATTTTTGAAAGGTGATAAATTACACTTTCAATTACTAAAAATAAATATACAAGTTTTAAATATAAAAATTTTGAATGCAAACATTAAAAAGTTTGAAAAATGGCTCGCCTAACGTTTTTTCGGCTTAACACCTAAAAATTGTTATTTAAAAAATTACCGAAAAATATATTTTTTTAAAATAAAAACGTATTCTAAATATTACAGCTACTCGTATCTTAATTTTGTAGTCATTTCACTTCATTAGGAAGATTTCTTAAGGAAAAAAAGTACCTGCAGCATCATGGTACCTACAATATGTGAGAAAATGCAATAAAATATTTGATCAACTAAAATTTATTTAAGAAAGTTTTATTTTGCTATTTTCGATAAGATATCAAATCAATTTGAAGTGGAAAATTTATTTAAGTTAGAAAAGGTAGTAAACATTGCCGGAAATTCCCTAGATTCCGAATAGCACCGCATAAATGTATTATGTATTAAGGTCAAAAAAATGTTTTATTCTCACATCTAAGTAAATTTCCCTAGACATCACATCGCGGGTACAGCTGTTTTGCGAAGTTCAATCCCACCATTAATCTGAATATTATGAGGTGTGGGGAAAGAAAACGGGGTAAGTTATTTCATCGTGAATTGAAATGGTGATGAAGTACTTACAAATGGCTTAAAACACATCGTAGAGATTATTATTTAATTTTAAATCGTAAAATTTATTTATCATACAAGTCGATGAAGAAAACTTTATGATTAGTTTTCAAAAAATGGTCATAACTGTGACAAAAAAATGAATACAAGAATGAGGTCATCCTAACATAGCTACGAGTATACGTAAATTTCATCAATATAAATGTTCTCGTTCAAAACAGTTCTTTGAGAATAATAAATTATTGTTGATTGATAAATTATTTTCTCGTTCGTGTTTCCGCCAGTTCCCGGCTCGAGTGCCAAATTTGCATTTCATTACGGTACGAGGTGATGTATCTTCGAACTGATGGAATATGCAAGCACTTTTGTATAAATTAGCAGCTGTTCTCAATTGCCGATTCTCGACTAATCCTGTGTTTACTTTGTGGAGAGGAAACATACACAGCTGCATTTGTATTCATTGTCATCAAAGGTATCTTTAAGTCAACATAATGCAAGTTATGCTTAACCAATTTGAAACAATGGTTGCATTTTACAATTGTGCATTCACTTTTTAAATTTGAATACCGGTTGAGAATCACAAAAGTCCCAACTGCTACCATCCTTCTGAAGCCAATGAAACTATTACATTTTCAATTAGGGTATGTTGTGAGGCTAAAGAGAGTGGAACAAGAAAAGGGATTGGGAGTGGCAAGGTGGGGAGGTATCAGATTATTCGGTGACCGGATAAATCATCACAATGACAATTCAACACATCTTTAAAAAGTTTTATAAAGTCATGGTAAGTGATGAAACAAACACTTTATTAACTGGTTTAAGTAGGTTAGGTTAGGTTATTTTTTTCATCGTTCCTAATGACTTTATATCACTTCTTAAAAGTGTGTTGAATTGTCACTGTGTTGAGTTATCATGGAACCAGATTATTCATATCTGGTCACCAAACACGGCAAAAGCGATATCAAGTATCGGTCCGGTGGTCATCAGTGGTGGTCTTTCACCAAAACTATATTAAATTTATCTATATTGAGAGTATACGGACTTTAACGCCCTATTTTAGTGCAATTGAACATTATGGTGACTGTTGTATATCAAGTTGTTATTTAGCTGGACAGAAATTTGGTTGCTTTTAATAAATTGTTATTGTTAATGATAGCAATACACTTAGGAATTTATTGATTATTTATAATGAATGAACTGTGCTCTAAAACGACAACATTTATACAGATTTTTCAATGCTCGTTGTGTTTGTCAATAAAATTAAAACCAAAAAAGCTGTGCAAACTTGCCATATTGCATTTTTTTTGTGGGTTAATCCTACAAATTTTTTGCTGTGTAGTGAAGTATTTTAAAAAGAATACTATTAAAATTTAGAAGTTACATGTTAAAAAATATGTTTTATTATTACAAAATTTTAGTCGTTGTAAGCCTTTATCTAACAGTGTTTAGGTCACAAGCAGAAATACTCAAATGAATACACAGCAAATGCCTTAAATGTTAGCAAAATGAATAACTTAATCACAACATTATAAAATTTAATTTAGTTCAATTGATACCAAAATTGTGGTGTTCTAAGAATTAAACGGAATCTAAATAATATATTATTAATGTCGGTGCAGGTTTTCATTGTTCTTTTCATGTGCTAAAATGGTGTCACGTCAACAATATTATACTCGTAAGTAGCAAAATCCATTTTTTCTGTTCGTTTGAAATGATTCAACATCTAAAAGTTACCTTAGTAGGTACCTACCTACGCTTGTTCTACATGTGTATGGTACTTACTTATTCCAACCATTGTGCTAGGGAAGTCTATTTTTTGAAACGATATGTTAAGATTATTTAAATTTTTAAGTCCGTATTAAGAACCCCGTTAAAAAGTTTATCGTTTTGATTTATAAAATTGGAGTCCACTTTGAAAACTTAAATCAACCAGCCTCGTAGCCGGCTGTAAAATTTAGTTGACTGCGCCTAAGCACCTCAATGCGGTTTAGTAAATATATTTATGGGTATAGCTTGCCATTGGCTGTGGAGAAGGCTTTGTCTTACGCCGTAGATTTGGGAACGCTTTCAGGGATATTTTTACATTGCAGTGGCAACACGTATACAGACTTACAGGTTAAAATTAAACCATTCTATTTACGGGCTTTTTCACCAAACCCTTATAAAGTTTATCATAACTATATGTCACATAAAATTATGCATACGATAAAGTTGCTCATAAACCTAGGTGCGTTTCACCACAGTAAACAAGGTCCCACGCAGCTATTAGACGAATCTCTCTGGCAACAGCGCTTTTATAATGTCTAATGCAACGCCTGTCTTTAAAATGCGATTGTTTCTATGGAATTGCAAACGTCAAAACGGTAAACAGACGTGGTTTATTTATGCAGACGACATTTCTGCCCAATTCATTCTTGGTAAGTACAATAGTTTTTGGTATTGTTAATTATTATGCGATCTTACTAGAGATTTGAGTCGAATTAAAAGATTTGTCTTATTTTTCAGGATGAATAAACGAGATCGAAGCATTAATTTTACGAAAGACGAGTGACAGTGTAAACAAACTACTTGAATATAGCGACGCGGTGAAGTCCTTAGGAGATAACGGCATCAGGTATTATAATATTACAAATGAGGATGTTCAAAGTCACACAATGTCACGCACTGATTCTTTTGAATTATTGTTCTTCCTGTTAATCCCTAAAGCCTTGCAACGTGCATCTCGAAGTCTCTCAGAATTCAGATTCCATATAAATTCGCTATTTTTTTAATATATTTCAAAATAAAATACTGTTCTTGAATGTGGATTAAAGACTCTCAGTTTTTTGCAGTACAAATCGACTTATGCACTTAAAAATATACATTTTTTGAACTCAAACATTGATAAAGTCACTTACAAATGGTTTTTTCATCATGAAAACTGTAATTAGTACTTTACACGAAAAAAAAAATGTATTTAATTAGACAAAGATGTTATAAAAGTTATTGTCCCTTAACTTCTTTTAATTTAAGATGAAAATTTGCAAACCTCGACAAATATTTATCAAACGCTAAATGTTTTTTTCATAGAATTATTTGAATTCTTTAGGGGGGCGTTTATAGTAAATTACTAAAAACGCACTATTCTCTCTTATACTTCCAGATAACCCGAATGCCATTGCAGAAGAGGTACTCATGGAGGTGTTCTCCATAGAAGAAGATGAAGATGAAGCATTCCTCGATAACCGTCCACTTCCAGGGCTATTTTTGGATACGCAGTCTCCGATCCAGAAGCCCCCGCCTCAGACCTTATGCCGTGGGATAGTTGGACCATCCCCCTGCTTCGCACGCCTCGATGATCAAGCAGCCGCAGCCGGCGTCTGCTGTGAGGCGGCCACTGCCTCAAATAAGCCGCCGTCTCGTTAAACAGAATTCCCCAGACTCCAGAGGGTTCTGATACTTGAAGACAATTGAGGAAATAGGAGGAAGATGATAAGAGGCAATTGAAACTGAAAAGCACAATTAAAAATTGCAATAATAAATTAATGTTTTTTTAATTCCATTCCCTTTTAACAAATATATATTTTTAATACATAATTATTTACAAATATAGAACTTAAATTATAATAGATTATTAAACAATAAACATTATTCAATGATCTCGTTACTGGATCCAAGCTACCTCTCCTGGAAGCAGTTGTATCTAATAATTAAATTGGCATAGCAGATTACTTGCGTGTTCATGCAGAACACACCATTTTTGTTGAGGCGTACTTCAGCATTTTTTCACCTGAAATAAGAGAAAGTAATTTCAGTAATTAACATTATTATTTCAGTGCAATGGCAATGCCATCAGGCGACAACACTGTGCTTGCCACTTGCCCGATGAGTCTTGTGAATGAAGTTGGCTTGCGCTTTCATCATTTTAATAGTCTTCATTGATTCTAATGACTATTTATCACTATAGAATGTACTACTGTAGTATGTTATTGAAGTAGCAAAGATTCTTACTTGGTGACATTGCGATTTGCAACATGTTTGCAGGATAGCCTTTAGGAACTGATCCAAATTATAAATCAACCTCTTTTGGGAGTCAGGTCCTAAGGGAAGTGAACGTACACTGGACGGAGGTGTACAATAGCCTCCTAGCACTTCTTTTTGGTGCAGCATTAATCCTGAAAACAATTATATTATGGTGTATCTAT
This sequence comes from Hesperophylax consimilis, assembly GCF_061612785.1. Classification (NCBI taxonomy): domain Eukaryota; kingdom Metazoa; phylum Arthropoda; class Insecta; order Trichoptera; family Limnephilidae; genus Hesperophylax; species Hesperophylax consimilis. Next base: position 7,416,118 of record NC_142866.1, read on the forward strand.
GTACAATGCTTGTAGCAGGATATAATAATATATTATGTGGGCACACAAAATAACATTACACACAGTAACCAACGTCACTGGGTACATACACTGTTATTATTTGAGTACAGCTATTTCGTTATGTATTTGTATTAAAATAACATACCTGGTGGTGGTTCTCCGAGACATTTTGTCGATGATTCGGTTATGGATTACATAACAGCATGTTTCATCAGTCGAAAGCGACAAAAATGAAATCTACATAATTCAAGACTTCCAAATTTTTTTCATAAGCTTATATTGTCACTTACTCTTCACTCTTGGTATTCGCATTACTGACGCCCGCGACCCGTCATATGCTTCTGCATCTTCAATTCTGGCAAAATCCTCAATTAAATCCACATTAAAGTAAAATAATGTAAACTTCACAGCTGTCAAAAGTATCAAGTGTCAAGTCAAAACGTACTGAAAGGCAATAGGTAGAAAACTTGGCTAATATATCCGACATTTAACCACTATTAGCTGCTTCAAGTACCCTATAGTGAAGAGGGACTTTATCTTACATATAGGCGTTTTTTAGCGTTGGTGAAATCGAAATAATACTTTATCCTATGCATAGTGCTTCTGACAGTTTATGAGCAGGATGGTGAAATACCCCGTTAACGATAGAAATGTAGGTACATATTTGTATTCATTCGTTGTACTCTGTGAGGGAAGTTATATTATATTATGAGAAGAGTTTCATAAAATATGTAATATTATAATATACCTGTCCGCAATATATTTTTTTAAATTGACTAAATTAAATTTTCCGATGTTATTTATTTAAAATGTTTGACATAAATAAACGTTAATATTGATTTTTTTAACTGAGAATTATTTTTAAGGGATTGGATTTAAACTGCTGAAAAAATATACGTCAAGGCATTCCATGTTATTTCGAATGAAAGCATGAAATAAGAATACAATTTTTTAACATTTTTCCAAATTTTATTTGCACTGTTACCGAAAATGATATAATCTCAACTGAGATAAAATCTTGAAAGAATTGTGGAAGCCATACGATATATTGTCACTTTTAGCAAACAATCTTTCGAAAAATCATTGAGTTCGACATATTTGTTTAAAGAAGATATCGTGAAAAATCATTTGAATTTATTCGCTATTCATAATAAAGTATAGTGTAAGATAAGGTTTCGTGTTCAGGCATATCTACATTTATTTTTAGCATTGAACTAACATATTGTTTTTTTCTTCTTTTCAGGTAAGTGCTACTTTTGTCTATCTAATATATCAAAAGAATTGGAAACCATCCCATTTCAAGGTGAGTGTTATTTTATTAACTGCGAGACATGGCTGAAATCTCACCATGGCGATTAAAAAGCCTAATTGAAAAAAAAATGTAAACCATCGAAATTGATGTATTACTCGGAAAAATCAGTTTTACTAATTTATTAAGAATCTATTCAAATTATTCATAATCTTAACGAATGAATTTGATAGGTTTCCTGAAAAGCTTTAAGTAAAATACTAATGTTTTATCAATTTCAATTCAATTATATTTAATTAGTTTATTACTTTAAAAACATTACAACATTTAATTTTAATTCGTTTTTAGGTACATTTGTAAAATGGTATTACATAATAAGTAAGCGGTGTATCAACTATCCCAGCATCAATAGAGCTTGCCTTTTAAAGGGAGCTTCACCTTCAGCTAAATATGTCGGTATCCGAATTGATTTTGTTCAACAGCAACACTGCTCTCCCCACCGGCACACAGTGGGCTGAAAATCGCCTTTCATAGACATAGAGACTTGAATTTTCAAGGGTATTTTTTTTGGCTATAAATGGATTCTGCTGATCATTACTATGCTATAAAATGTCGTACGAAGCAATTGCGTGTACAAATGAAGGAGTTATTTTTTTTTTTTTTTTTTTTTTTTTTTTTTTTTTTTTTTTTTAATTTTTGGGAAATCAACAGTTTATATTTTTACAGATTGTACATAAGTAAAGTAGCCAAAATAAAACCAATTACGGATTTCCTCCTTGTGACTTTACGTAAGACAGCATTAGAAGAAATAATTAAATTTATGAGAAATGTGAAGTTATAATTATATAAAATAAAAGAATTGTATAAAATAATAGAACAAAATTATACAACAAAAATAAAGGGAAAAAAAACTAAAATTTATATAAAATAAAAGATTATCGATACATTGGTAACCATAAGAATACAAACAATATTGTGCATATTAGTTGGTATGTAATTTATTTTAATATTGTTCAATATGTTGTAGAAGACGTCAGTTGCGGATTGAGTATTCAGATGGTTCAGATTATGATCCCAATCAATTTCGTTTAGTTTTGTGTTTACCATTGAATAATCTGCTTTTCTAAATTGTAATACTTGCTTTGTGTTAGTTTCCAGGTTTTTATTTTTATTTTTAATAGGAATTGATATTAGCAGTGTTTTATGATAAATATCTTCTGGTACTAATGAAATGTTATTGTGAGTAATTTTCAGTTGTATGTTACTTAGAGCTAAATCAAGAATGCGATTATTTATATTATTACTCTGAGAGTTATATTGTTGCAGATTATTAAATGATAAAAATTCTATAAAGTTAAAATGGGCGGGATTTAATGAATTGATGGGTTCAGTGTACATATAATCACAGTTGTCATTTATTGGTAACCAAAGTAAGTGAGGTAGGTTGTAGTCTCCCACTATAATGAAACTGTCATTATTGTTATCCGTCATAATCTGTGATACTTTGTTTATGTGAGAAGTAATATTTATAAGATGTATATTGTCAGGTGGGATGTACGAAGTAGATATGTGATTTTTTTTACCAGGAAGTGATATAGTTACCCATATGTCTTCCGCTTCAGAATCCCATTCTAGTTTTTGATCAGAAATTAATTTACTTTTGACTGCAATTAAAACTCCACCATCGCGATTTTGATTGAGGTTATGATTGATAGTATAATTCTAAAGATTCCATTGTATTAAGTATATAGTGCAGTTAATATAAAGTTGCTGGAAAGTTAGTTGATGGAAATATTGTATGTTTTTAGTTTTTCTAGATCATTATAATTATTTATGCAATGGTGATTTGTGTTTTCATTAAGTCTTACATAAATTTTACAATTTTTGATCCAACAGAATTTGAATTTATTAATTTTGGTAAACTCTCTGACCTTTTTGTAGAGTACTTTGTTTTTATGAGTTAAATGTTCATTTATATAGATCCGTTGTTTTCCATTAAAGTTAATATCCTCTGCTGTTAGGCCCCTTCTTGTCCGGATTGCTGCTATGATTTCTTCTTTCTGTTTCCTGCCCTTTAGTTTTACTATAATATTCCGCGGTCTTCCTTCAATCTTCTCCTTGGGGGTGACTCGGGTGGCGTATTCAATGTCGTCGCTTACTATATTTAATTCTGAATAGATCATTTTGATAATCTCCGTCAGGTTCTCTTGTTTTTTTTCTGGTATCCCAATGATCTCTATGTTATTAATGCGTGCGTGTTGTTCGTTAGCATCCAATTGTTTTTGTAATTCTTTAAATTCACTTTGTATTACGGCGTTTTGTTCCAGAGTTTTTTCAAGGTTGTTGTTATTTTTCGTATCAATTTTTTTTTGTTATAATTTTTTTAAGAAAAATTTGTATGGCGCTGACATTAAAAATGAGGCTATCTCTGGAATCATAAGGTTGGCCGTTCTATCTTTACACACAGATAATACTACTATTTATTTGTATTTTTTTGACATACTTCATATTGTGGCGCAAGGTGCGACTTTTTTTTTAAAAATCCTAAAGTTGAAAAAAAATCTTTTTTTTGTTGATGAATCATTTTAATGCTTAAATGCTTTACATATGAGTATGCTTTGTCTAGTTTACAATATTTTATTCACACTGCAAGCCAAAACACTGTGCACAGTAGGGTGTATCGATTTTTAACTTTTTTTTTGTTTTCAAATTCCAAGTTGAAATAAAGTTGCTACTAGGTACCACAACTTACCACAATTTTTTTTGGATTTTTAAAAAAATGTTTAGGTCTCCCGCACAAGGCCTAAAGTTTTAATTTTTTTCAAAAAATATCAATTTTTTTTTTAATTTAAAAAAATAAATTCATAACTTTTTTGTTTATTCCAAGTTAAAAAACAGTAATATTAGGGCATAAAAATAAGTATTTCATTTGGGAACTGTAATAACATTTATAAAATTTTCACTAGGCCTATGTAAAAACTATACATAATTTTGATTTAAGGTTTTGAAGCCAAGATGAAAGGACGAATACTTAAACAAGTCAGTAAATTTGCAGTAGAACAAGAAAACTGCCACTCATGTCGTATGGAAAGTAATCAGCAACATTTTGTACTTAGTTTTTATACTACATTTTATGACATGTTATAACCTTTTATAATTTTGTAAAAAACAACAGTAATAGCAAATAACATTAGTTTCTTTCAACACCTTTCTCATACAATTTACACCGTCCAACTATCTTTTTTCAGGTATAAAACATATTATATATATATATAGTATATATGTGGTATATATTTTTACTGTATGTATATAAGAATTATGTATATATATATTGTCTCATTTTATGCCTTCTGTAAGAAAAGTACAATTAATTCCGGTGGCTTAAACTTAAAAAAAACATGGTTCATATATGTACACAAAATTACAAAATTTCATCAAAATTAACAAACTTTAGGGCTTGTGCGGGAGACCAAAATACCATATTTTATTAAAAAAAACCGTTTCGTACTTATTTTTATGCCCTAATATTACTGTTTTTTAACTTGGAATAAACAAAAAAGTTATGAATTTATTTTTTTAAATTAAAAAAAAAATTGATATTTTTTGAAAAAAATTAAAACTTTAGGCCTTGTGCGGGAGACCTAAACATTTTTTTAAAAATCCAAAAAAAATTGTGGTAAGTTGTGGTACCTAGTAGCAACTTTATTTCAACTTGGAATTTGAAAACAAAAAAAAAGTTAAAAATCGATACACCCTACTGTGCACAGTGGGCTGAAAATCGCCTTTCATAGGTCAGTTCGATACAATTTTTTCTTAAAAAAATGATGACTCCTTCATTTGTACACGCAATTCCTTCATACAAAATTTTATAGCATAGTAATGATCAGCAGAATCCATTTCTAGCAAAAAAAAATACCCTTGAAAATTCAAGTCTCTATGTCTATGAAAGGCGATTTTCAGCCCACTGTGCGGCATGACCATTGGCAAGTTAGTCCTCACGACGTCAGAACTCATGTTAGTAATTTCGTTATATATTATCGAGGCAAATACAGATGCATGAACAGGTGTTATACTAAGAATTTACTAAAAGTTTATCAGGAAACGGCATGCATTCTAGTTCTTAACCTGATATCCGATGATTTGAAGAATTTTTTTAATAAATAAGCAATACTCATTTTTCTCCTAGTCCAATACACAATAAGCGCAAGAACAAAACCAAAATTAAACGTAGAGAAACGATTAATTGAAAGAAAATGTTTGCAGTAAACATGAACTTAGGTTTTTTGCGAATGAACAAATACAAATAAACAGTATTCATGTGAATACATATATCAAAATATCACTTGGTCAAATAAATTATTTTAAATTAGTAGAAAATTACATTTCGCTGTCGGGAAAAGAACTTTTGTTCAGTCCTATAAAATTGTGTATAGTTTAAATCGAGGAAACCACCTAAAAAAACAGAAGCTACAGTTTTTCGGACGTTACAAAATTATGGCTACATTACGCGCCTTCTTGTTTTCATACGCTAGTGTTCAGTGTCCGTAAATTGAACTGGGAACCTTCTGCGAATGGAGTTTATTGAAACAATATGATTTTATTATTTCGTCGCTTGGTTTGTGATCATATTCAGATTTAATAATTCATCAATAAATCCAACTCACTGAATTCATAAATTTGATAAAACTGTTCGCATGTTTAATAATTATTATTCACTGGTATTACATATAAATGTATTAACCAACTGGAAACATTAATGCGATGCACTACGTCTAAAATAACCCTGTGAACAATCATTTGCGCATGATTGAAAAGAATGAAAGTGTACTCTTGGAACGACAAATTGAGTGGCATACTGCTTACGCTATCACAGGAGTTATATTCTTACGAATAAGTAGTGAAAATGATTTTTTATTAACAGACTCACAAAATCGCTTTGTTGCAACAATCAATTTAAACAAAAGGCAATTTTCATGTGTGTTCTATAGACTGAAAACTATTGGACCGAATTCATTGAAAATTTCTATGTTTGTTCTTATTAGTGCCAGGAGTGATTTTAAAGTAGTTTAAATGGTAGAAGAATTCATGGACACCAAGGAATACTATCCCTGCGCCGGAATGAGATACGCAGTCAAATTAAAATCTAAATAATGCACTTTTTTAATAGTAACATTTCATTCAAATCTCTGTTTTCTTCCCTCCAAAATCTACAAAAAGATCCTATCCTTCCTATTTTCACCATCCCATTTCATTCTATCAATTATATCCCCAACGTTATAACTTCAGACTTCCGAACTGATATTTTAACCTCATCTAATCAAAATGTTGAGGAAAAATTTAAAAACATTACATTTTCTAAGTTTCCAGAATTTTCACTCATTTACACAGATGGTTCTAAGTCTGATAACAAAGATTGTGAAGCTGCGGTACACATTCTCGAATTTGATTTAGATTTGTCTTATAAATTGCCTGAAGAAATTTCTATATTTACTGCAGAATGCTTCGCAATTGAACAAGCTTTGAGTCAAATCCAGCTTTTCAATATTCGACGAGCCTTACTTTGCACTGATTCACTAAGCGCAGTGTTGAAAATTTCCTCAAATATCCATAAAGCAGAAGACTATATTATTTATAACTAGCAGTTAAAAACCCGCTCCGCGGGTTTTTTTCTGCTAGGCCCTGCGGGCGGCTCTCCGTTGGGCTTCGCCCATTTTAAGTGATATTAACAACAGTTACATTTAATAGATAGATATTAGGACATTTAAAGAGAGAGGGTGAGTATATATATTGTTAAAACACGGAACAGGAAGGAGTTAATTAATAATAACATTCTAAATTTACGCATAATAAGAATGACAGTTGTTTGAATAAATGAAATTTTACGTATTTGTGATGGATAATTTCAAATGAAACACTATTATTGACTGCATTTCTACAACTGAAATTAACTGTTATCGTACCTAATATAATTAGCTCATAGGAGACTTGCAGTGCTTAAATATGTGTTACAACCGTCAATATCTATAAGTGGAATCAATATCATTTAGTTTGTCACAATTAAAGATAGTTATAACAAAGTTGACTTAAATAATAGATTATTACATATTGATTAATTGTTCCCGTGTTTATGAATAAAAGGAGGGTAATTGTGCGATGAGATTAGCAGTCGGTTAAATTAAAAGGTGTTAATTTTACTCCAACTGGTGGTAATTCTTTACCTACAACTGTTACTGTATCTAATAAAGTTTAAAGTTAGATTATATATACAACATCATCAGGAGAGTAAAAATCTATATATAAAGGAAGATTATTACAATATAGAGCCCCTGAGGTGATATCTCACAAAAGCGGCGCTATGCAAATTGTCCAATAAATAAATAAATATAATGTTTACATTTTATTGTGTATACACCGAAGTCAAAAATTAAATATAGATTGCAATTGGGAAAGAAGAAGTGGAAGGAGGGGGGAGGGGTAAGAGTAGGCTGGGTTTATAATAATTAGGAATTACAATATCGTTAGACGGGAAAGACCAGTTGAGTGGGAAAATATTTAAAAGAGAGTTTATAAAAAAATTCTTGTTAATTATAACAACACATATAATAACACATATAATACTAATAACACATCTGCCTTGATGATGGACACTGCAATGCTGTCCAAAACGTTGGCTAAAGAAGGAGTTAGCGCAACACGGCATAACACCCCAAAAACAAATAACAAAAAAATTTTGCTAATTATATCTGCTTTTATATTAACATGTTTCCTAATTTCTAAAATTTCAAAATTATTTATAGTGAAGTATTTTAAGACCTGAAAAAAACAAATAGCATATAACCATAAAACAATATATTCATAAGACAAATAGCATTTAATAATGGTTATTCTAATAAATTTATAGTTGAAATACTAAATAAAAAAATTAAACATATTCTCTTCAAACGGTCTTTCTAAAGATAGAAAATAAACAATGGCGTAGAATTCTGTTTGTGGATAACGATACTTCTAAAATTATATATAAAAACAATCCTGGTAGTATTCAACTGGCGTTTTACACTAATAACAATGAAGAAATATATTCTTAATAATAAAGATAGCAAAATTCAAACAAAAAAATCAGGAGTTTAAAAACTCAATTGGGTTTAAAGTAATTTCTTTTACAAAGGTAGAACCAATAGAAACTTTGAAGTCAGAACTAAAGAATATCGCAGGGCTCTAAATGGAAATAGTGAATCTGAGTTTGCAAATCATCTTTTGAATAATGATCACACTTTCGATAAAAAAAAATCAGGTCTTAAAATACTTCACTCAGGATATAAAGCATCGCAAATAAATAATTTTGATATTTTAGAAATTAGAAAACATGTCAATATAAAATCAGATAAAATTAATAAACAAAAAAATATAAATAATAATGAAAAATGCTATTACAAAGTGATAAGGACAAGATGTTACGGACATTGGACTATCGGATCATCGTCTCGTCACATCCGTGTTTGCCTTCGATCCTCCAAAACTGGAGTTTAAATCTATTATCTCCAGAAATTGGAGAGAATTCGACTTCGAGACATTTTGCATCGAATTAAAAACCTCGCCTCTCTGTGATAAGGAAAAGTATTGCGAAATGCAGGTAGAAGAGTTAGTTACTCTCTATAATTCTACGCTACTGGCATTAATTGATAAAAATGCTCCTTTCACAGAAAAGATCTGCCGCATTAGAAATTGCAGTAAATGGTTCGATGTAGAATGTCTTCAAAGGAAAAGGGAAATGCGTAAATTGGAGAGGGCTTACAGACGGAACCCAACTCTCAGCAATCGGCAGCTTTGGATTGCAAAGCAAAAAGTGTATAAGGAAGAAGTGACGAAGAAAAAATCAAACTTTTGGTGTGACCAAATTGAGTCAGAAAAGGACCCTCGAAAGCTCTGGCAAAACATAAAGACTCTGTCTGGAGAGAGCAACATCAAGGTTGATTCCTCCCTTGAAGCAAACAGCCTCGCAACACACTTCAGAAATAAGGTTGAAAACATTCGGGCCCTCAGTGTAGTAGGATCGCCTTCTGTCGCAGCACCAAGTCCGCTCTCTGGTGACTTCACTACTTTCGCAGCGGTAACGGAAGAAGATGTCACGCGTGCTGTGATGTCTTGTCCTAATAAACAATGCACACAAGACCCCATACCTACCTGGCTCTTAAAGAAATGTCTTCCGGATATAACGCCTATAATTACCGCAATTATCCAGAAGTCACTAGTTAATTCACTTGTACCGGGAACACTCAAAAAATCAATTATAACTCCGATTCTAAAAAAACAAAATCTTGATACAGACAATACGGATAATTACAGGCCAATATCTAACCTACCATTTCTGTCAAAACTGCTTGAGAAAATCGTTGCCAAACAATTGGTGGGGTACTTGAACTCGGCCGGTCTATTTGCCAAAAATCAATCTGCTTATCGACAGTTTCATTCAACGGAAACTGTCCTTTTGCGGGTAATTTCAGATTTGATCATCGGGATGGAAGCAGGTAAGTTGGGTTTGGTATCTGTTCTTGATATGAGTGCGGCATTTGACACTGTAGATCATAGTATTTTATTAAATGTGCTTGAAACCGAATTTGGCGTTCGAGGTGATGTACTCCAATGGATGTCATCGTACCTGTCTGGACGAGTAGCTTCAGTAACTTTCAATAAATATACATCACCTGAAACTCCCATCGAATTTGGAGTTCCCCAGGGTTCTGTACTGGGTCCCATTCTCTTCATTCTATATACTAATCGTCTCGAACGACTCATTCACTCAGCTGGCTTTGAATCACAAGGCTACGCGGATGATCGTTTGATTTTCAAGTTTTGTTCCCCGGATGAAAAAGACGTCCTTAAAAACGAGGTGGTTAGTTTCATTGACACGGTTTCAAGTTGGATGTCTGTTAATAAACTCAAACTTAATCCGACAAAGACGGAATTTATTTGGATAGCTTCTCCTGGAAGACAAGCCCTCATCGACTCCAGTCCAATCCGTATTCAGAATACAAATATAATCCCTTCTACGGAAATAAAATTTCTAGGTTTCACTTTAGACAATTGTCTTTCTCTTGAATCGCAAATTTCAAAAACTGTAAGTGCTGGCTTTTTCCATCTAAGGCAGATAAAATCAATTAGGAGATGCCTTCCCTTTGATGGAGCAAAATCACTCATAAATTCGTTCGTTGTCTCACGTATGGACTATTGTAATAGTGCATATGCTGGCCTACCTAAAAAACAATTCAACAGAATCCAGTCCGTTTTCAATGCTGCGGCGAGAATGATTTTTGGTGAATCTAAGCATTGTCGTATAACCCCGCTTCTAAGGGATCGTCTTCATTGGCTTCGATGCCCTGAAAGAATAGAGTTCAAGATCTGCTTAATGACCTTCAAAGCATTGCAGGGAATGGCGCCAGCCTATATATCGGAATTATGTGTCCGACAAAACCTAAGCGATAGACAGCTTACTCTGAGGTCAGCAGATCTAGATGTTACCAATCGTTTAATCGAACTTTCTCGGTCAAATCGAGCTGTTTACTATGATCGCTCTTTTCGTGTAGCTGGCCCACTCATTTGGAATAAACTTCCCCCAGCCCTTACCAATATACAAAATTTGGCTGAATTTAAACGGGTTTTAAAAACAAAATTATTCAAAAAATCATATTTAATAATTTAAAATCATTTATATTCTCATTAATCTAAGCTTCTTTTTTAATATACTATAAAAAGCCAGGTTTTGAAGTTTTCAGGTAATTGTTTGGTTTCGGTTTCCTCCTTATTGTACTTTTATGTTTAATGCCCACCTATTATATAATATTTTAATGTTTTCCTGTTTTATATAATATTTTAATTTTAAAGTTTTTTTCGTGCACTGTCACTGTCTTTTATTGTTGTCCTCTACTAAAATAGCACTGTTATTGTTAAATTTTATTCTCTGCTTTTGTGTAAACCGATTATTCTTTATTTCATATTATGTAATTAATTTTTTTTTAAAGGAACACAATAGGAAATTTTATTTTAAGTTTATTATAGTTAAGCGCACTTGAAGTGAAACAACACAAAACTGCGCTATATAAATGTTATGTTATTATTATATTATTATAAGCTTCCAGAAGAAATCTTATTAATAAACGCTTGTTTATCGTAAGTAGTCAAATATTGTGAGCTGCATTTTTAAATATTCGCGCCATTAATTTGGTTCGTTTTTAAAGCGCCAGAGGTGCGCTCTGTCGGCCATCTATAGCTGTGCGTATCGGCCATTGAAGGAACGCGTGATTTTTTTATAAACGTCAAACATAATCACGTAACTGTGGATAATTTTCATTGTAATGTAATGAATCAAATGGATTTTCAACTTTCTAAAACATATTTTCTTCGATATTATCAAAAAATTATATGAGCAGAAACGATGCTTTTGAAGAAATCTGGTGATCCTATTTTAGTATGAAATCGTGTCTTAATTTTCAAGTTAGCGGAATTTAACCGAAACAGACAATTTAAATTTGACCAATCAGAGGGCATCGTCCAGACGCAAGAGTATTAATACTATCAGATATCACAAAAACCCTTAAATCTTTAAATGAATTAAATTTCGAGACAATATTGGTTTGGGTCCCTGGCCACTTAGGAATTGAGGGTAGCGAGAAAGCCGATTCTCTAGCTAAACTTGGAACAATTTCTGGCTCTAATCCTTTAGATTTTAGAATTCCTATCTCTGACGTCATCCCAATTCTAAAATCCAACATGATTCGCTCCTGGGAAGAAAATTGGACTAGTAAGAAAACCCGAACTGGTGCTTTTTATGCTGGAATACAAAATCATATTCCAAGTAAACCTTGGTTCCACGGCAAAAAAAAATCCAAAAGATTTATATCCTGTATCTCGAGAATGAGAATTGGTCATTGCTCCATTGCATCCCATTTGTTTAAAATCCGGGTCCTAGATAGTCCACTCTGCCAGTTCGGCATGGAAAATGAGACTCTTGATCATGTTTTCTTTAATTGTAAAAATCATTCATCTTTCAAAGGCATTTATCGTTTACTTATAAAAATCACTCACCAATCTCCCCTTAGTACTCCTTATTTACTTTCTCTCAACAATTCTCGCATTTTCTCAGTTATATACAAGTTCATAGACTTGAATGACTTCAATATTTGAGATTTCCTATTCTTGTATAGATTTCCCATAAAATTATAACCATCTCCCTTAAGTTTAACGGCACATAGCACTCTCTTTAGGGTGAATTGCCTAATACAAAAAAAAATAGTAACATTGTCGATTTCAGGGTAGTACATGAAGTGAATAGTAGAAAAAGAAGAAGATTTTAATCGGTGGTAAAACAAAGCTTATGTGATGAAATAAGAAAGAGGTGTAAGGAGAGTGTATGACGTGGAAGCGAATGGTAGAAGAAATTGGGGACGCTCGAGGAAGACATGGCACGACCAAGTGATTCAAATGCTTATGTGTGATAAAATAAGGGGTACGTGATGAACGAAGAAAGGGGTGTAAGGAGAACGTACTTCTGATAAGTGCATGGTAGATGAAGTCTGGGACGCCCGAGAAAGACAGGGCAGGATCAAGTGATAAAAATAATTATGTACTTGTGGTAAAAATCTTAAAAAGGAAACGTTATTTATTTATCTACAATAATATTATTTTCATCTTAAAATGTACCTAGTTTTAAAGTTGATTAGAATTCATAACCTCATAACTTTACTACGAACCATTCAAAACTCCGTGTAACGCCGGCTATACGTCAGCTGCTAATTTAAATTATTTGATTTAGTTTTCTGGCACATTATGAATATATCTAGTTGTATCTGAATAGTCAAGTTACTTTCAAACCATCCTCTTCCTCTCCTCTATTTTTCTTAGGCTCACATAAACCAAAGTCCCACTAAACCAAGATAGTTGAGCGCAGTTGGAACTCTTGTGCCATATTCATTTTTTTAAATCAGTGATTTTAAATTGTTAAAAATGGTTTCGGCAGAAGAAGAAGGTCGACTACTCGACTATTTTAATGGAAAAATTCCTCGAACATCGAAGGCAATAGATGCCTGAGCACTTCTTTACGCCCCAAGCGAAGCATGAGTGCTTTTTCGATCAACATGCTTATTTCGCAGCCAGTTTCTGGGGGCTAGAGGCCGATATGCCGGCTGAACCAATCCATAAAGTATAGTATATTCGAATCAAAGAACTGCTCTATAGGTCGTATGCACCTCGCGTGGAGTAATTGAAATCTCTGCGGTTCTTCATAATATCGCAACTGCGCTTTGTCTGAATCTGGAAGGCTGCCAGGAGTAATTAAATAAGTCGGTTTGGTTTCCAGCACTTAACCGACGAATTCAAGTTTTTATTAGGATTTTTAAGATCTCTTTTGCACTTATATCCTTACATTGTTTAAAATATGTTCATTTTGTTTTAATCCTCAAGCATGAACAAGTGTATACATGCAATCTAATTGTTGAAAGAACTGAGAGTTTTAACTCACGAGCAATATTGAATACAACTAGATGCAAATATAAACTGGAAAGAACATGTATCTAAAATTGTAGCAAAAATCAGTTTTTTGTTTTTGTTTTAGGCACCCTTAAAATATCTCAAGCATCGAGTCAGTAATCATCGCATACTATGGATACGTATACTCAATGATAAAAAACCGAACAGTTATTTGGGGAAACTCAGTAAACGCCAAAGACGTTTTTATCATCCAAAAGTAGTATATTATAAAAAATTACAAACTCTGATTACCGGAATTCATATAGACCAATTTTTAAAAATCTCAAACTTCTGACAGTGACGGACATATATGTAATGGAGTTATGCCTGTTAGTTCGATCATCTCCAGAAAAGTTCCCAAAAAAAACTCAACACGTAAACACGCTACAAGGTTCACAGAAAACGTATTAATCACAAAAGCAAACAAAACTATATTTCAAAAAGGACCACACTAGATGGCCATTAAAGTATATAAAAATCTTCCACGTAGTATCAAACAAATAACCGACATACTTAAATTTAAATCATCACTAAAAACATTTATTTTAAACAAATGTCACTACACCTTAAATGAATACCTTACATAAATTAAATACCTCTGTTTTTTTTATTTAAAATAATAATCAAAATGTATGTGGGGAGGTTAGTGCAATCCCACACATCCCATAGAGGGTATAAAAAGAGATACTATTTACATATAGGAAAATAAATAAAATAGATTAAAAATTAAAATTCAATTAAAGCAAAAAAGCACGGGAATCCATCGGATCTAAGATTATGGGAGCAAGTATCTTTCTCCAATGGTCTTCAATTTATGTAATTGTTGGGTTATGTAATATAATTGAATTAATTATTTTTTTACCATTTTTAATCGCAACTTTCCTATTTATTTTATGATTTATTTAATGATGTGATATCAGTTTTTATCCGGCTTAGTCCGAGTGTAAACAATCAACAAGAAATAAAAAGTAAAGAACAATCAAAAGGCATAATGATATTATCAATCTTTAGTAATGGACAATTCAAAGGTCTTGCGATGGAAATTTCTCTGGCACCACTTAAAGAAAACTGGATCACTATTTACACCCAGATATACGTAGATATGCACATGTTACCACCTTTAATTTGTTTAAAATTCTTAGCTTAATTTTTGCAATCCAAATATTACGCACAGCCTAACTTTATAGCTAGTAATAATAAAATAGAAACCTATATTTTAACTAAAATATTTAAAATCAATCTCTTTAAATTAAAATGGAATTCTAAAAATAATAGATTTTCAAAAAATTAAGCGGTGCTTCACAGGTGGATAAGTGAGAAGTTAAAGAAAACTAATTTCTAATATATCTCAGTACTCTCGGTCCTGCGCAAAGTGTAACCTAGACAGTACCCCGCTAAAAAAGGACGCCAAAGGACAGCGAGGGGTTCATTACCTACCCCTGCATTAACGCGCTGGGACATCATCCAGTAGGTTTCCACATCTACCTCGTAAATGAATCTATCGTAGATATATTTTGTGTTTATCGTCATTGCCATTTTAAATTTGCATATCTGCAAAATTAGATTTATGGCATTGAAAACATAAACAATGAACAGTATATATTACGAGAACCATTCGAGGCACAGTTTTTCTTCGCATATATTCGTACCTTGTTTTCAGTGGAATGCACAGTTCTAAATTGGGGCGGGCAGTAGGAAAAACAGCTAATTAACTGCCTTAAAAAACTACTTGGCAAGTTTTCGCTAAGAGTGGCAAAGCTGCTGGTTGGGATTATAGCGACATCAATTATCCAAATAATCACTTAATTTATTAATGATATAAGCCAATTACTGGATAGAGATTTTGCTGCTTCAAAACAAAAGCTATCTGCTTCGTTAGCTCTTATTTCTTCAAGGTTATATTATATGCAGGCTACAAAAATAATGTAGTAAGAATGATTATTATGTCTTTTAGTTTTGATGTTATTAATTATACCCACAACGACACACCCAACCACATATATAAGCACCAATTTTATAGTAAAGCTTTTATACTAACACGTGCTAGATATTAAAAGTCAAACAAATTAAAAATCATGAAAAGTATTAAATTTATTACAGTGTATAATTGATGTGTTTGGTGACCATTTCTGAATAGCCAGGTACTTCCCCACCTTTCTCTTCCCCTCCCCACAATCTTAAGCCTCGCAAGTGCATGAGTTGATGGTTAAATTTATGAATGATGATATTTCTAAATGCATCCGATACCGTACAATTAGAAAATCGAATATCCAACGATCTGTTTTCCTGTGACGATTAATGTAATTAGTCAAAAGTTTATTTCTACCAGAAGTCGTTTAATATACATTTACAAACTAACACCGTGACCCTCTCAGGAAAGTATACCTGCTTCTGTATTCAACCTAACACTCCGACCTTCTCAGGGAAGTATACCTGCTTCTGTTTTCAACCTAACACCGCAACCCTCTCAGGAAAGTATACCTGCTTCTGTTTTCAACCTAACGCGCCGACCACCACTGCTTTGCAGTAGATACAACCATCTGCATTGGAAAAAAAATTCCCTACCGATCAATTTCCCTCCCACCAAATTATGTGTAATATAATATTTGGTTCCACTCATCGTGTAGGCATGTACAATATTTACACTTGACATTAAGTTTTGTGTGCTCGACGATATGGGGTGTTTGATTTAGCTCATGTTTATACTCAAATATCTATTCTTATTCGTTACTTTTTATTACTTTGGTTCAGTTCCTCCTAGTTCAAAAAAAATTTTAAACTACTTGGATCATTTTATGTCATCTTTATTGAACGTGATTTAGTAAATCGGTCAACAGAATTGTCATAATTTATTGCTCCTATACCGTTTTCAAATTGATATGATTTAGTTTCTTACATTCCTTTAACGAGTTTCCAATATAAAACCTTCCAACGGTGTAAAATATTTATTATAATTTACCGTTTGCGCAATAATAAAAGCAATGGAATTCATTCTTAAATGATTATTCATAATATTCAAGGCGTGATAGGTTCCCCACCAACCAAACATTCTATTGAATACTTTAATTTACCCATTTTAAATAATATTTTTTGTAGTTTTTTTAATTTTAAAATTAATACGCATTTTATGAGCCGCCCGTATTTTAATGGCGAATAATATGTCACATTCTAACTATGTCGCCCTTTCCGAATAAAAGGTAGGCAGGGGATACATTCTTTAGTCGTAGTCGAATACCAGCATTGGATACCGGAAATGCCACTAGTTTCCTCAAAGCCGAGCATTGGGTTGTCGAGTCCTTTTGAGCATTTCCATGTTCGGTAGGTTCGGCAATTTCCGCCGCGACTCGGGCGCCTCCGTCAGACCCGGCACGGTTTAGCGCCGCCCCGTTTTACCGCATTGTCATACGGAGGTTCGTCGCTCTCCCGGTCTCCCGGTCAGTAGGCGGCGGATTTCGGGGGTGGACGGACGCCGGGCCCTCCTTTGTTCTCACATAACTACCTAACTACCATATTTCCAACATACCTACATATTAACATCGCCGGCTGGCGGCCAGAAACAAAGCAACAATTTTAGCATAATAAAACCACCCTTAGTTCGTATCAACAATCGCTAGTTAAATTAACAAAAAAAAAACAAGTTTTAAATTTCGGAATATATTTTTTGGTTTCAAGTATTCATTTTTAAGGTTCAAGTATAAAAAATGTAGTTTTTATCATATCAAAGTATTAATTATTGTGAAAACCTTAAGTAAGTATCGATGTTATAGTGCTTGACTATTATTTTGTTGAAAATAAGAAATTGCTACAAAAATCCAAAACTTCTACAAAAAGGTGAATAATTTATTTTCAATCAACTTAGATGTTAAAAATTAACATTCTTTTTTAAAGGACTTTAAGCAGTTGAATTTGCAGTGAAATTGTTGAAAATTAAAAAACAAAATATCATAAATACCGTCTTAGTCAAATTCCTTCTAACTCGAGGGTATCTCAGATATAATTTTCTTCTTATCAATTAAGCGTTCGACAGGCCCAGACCAAAATAAATAGACTCAAACAAGCCGGAAGAAAGCATTGAGCGGCTTAGCACACTGGCACCAGGGTGAATTTAACGTAAACACCATGCGGCAAAATGCGTAACGGACACGTGACAATTATAACTCCAGGTGGGTTTAGCACGTGCGTGCGATTGTCTGCATGCACGTGTCAACTTAAAATTATAATCAACTTTGAAAACTTTTTTAATAATTTTTTTTTGTTAAAAAAAAATTTCGTTTGATTTTTTAATACCTATATTATTTTGGCTCCGATCTTGCAGTAAACGTATACATACAAAAAAATTGTCAAAAAAAAACATAAACTTTTGATATTAAAATAATACATTGAAAACGTTTGACATTTATGTATGAAGATAAACATATGTCTTATAAATAGTAGTAAGAAATTTATTTTCTCGTAACATAATAAAATCTAGTGTGTCTTTGTCTACCTCCGTATCTTTTGTGTAAAATAATAGTGACATAAACTAATTTATAGCTGTAATAATGCCCTCTTCTCATTCAACCAACACATGGACATTCATGAACCAAGTTAATTGCAACGAAGACTTTGAAAGGGTTTCAGAAAATATGCCTAACTTAAATTCAAATGAACACATTCATATGCTGTTACCGAGTTAAGCCACTCGACAGAGAATTAAATTTAATTAAATTCTTTTATATCCTCAACCACATCAATTAAGAACTTTACATCTAAGCAGATGAGTTATTAATAAATATAATAAGACATTAAAGCATAACTTTGATGAACAATTCATATTTTATACATTTTACCTTGCAGCGCTTAACTATAGGATGTAAATTATGATCTTGCATTATTTTTCATGAAAAAATCAAGTGCCAAAGTTTGATGTTTTTAACAAGAATGGTATTGATTGATTTTTCATTTATTTGGAAAGGGGCCTTTACTTTGTGGGTACATTTTATTCTGATCTTAATATATGGGAGTGCGTAATTAAAATCACAAATCCGTCGATCAAATCAACATTAAATATTTAGAAAGGCGCCTTTACTTAGGGCGGGTTGTTTCTCGAAATTTGAACAATTCATCAAATTTCCAAGTTGATTTTCTTGTTCTGTGAAGGTTCTATTCAATTTCATTTATCATATCATTATTGGCCAGGGGCATCACCAAACTGAAATGATAACAGAACTTGAATAGAATCTTCGCAGGAACTTCGCAGGAAAATCAACTTTAAAAGTTGATGAATTATTCAAATTCTTTGAACTACCCGACCTTCGTAAGTACATTTTATTAAGAGCGTGACACATTGGTGTGCGTAGTTAACATCGCAAATCAGTCAATCAAATCAAAATTAAATATTTAGAAAAGCGCCTTTACTTAGTAGGTACATTTTATTCTGAGCGTGATATATGGGAGTGCGTAATTAAAATCGCAAATCAGTCAATCAAATTAACATTAAATATTTCACCTTATACCAACTGATGATAAATTAAAACTTAAGTTTTCTTAATGGTACATTAAAAACTGCACGTAACAAAAATACAATGGTTTTAGACTATATTTAGTATTTCGAAGTACGAGGAGATTTCAAAAGCGTTCCCGCTTAAAAGTAAAATTTTAACAGGACTGAACAGCATACATTCAGGATCAGCATAAAATTTATTCAAAGGTTCATTCAACAATCTGTTCGCGAACGAAGTTTACTTACAAACCATTTATAATTGCATTGCTTAAAGACGAGACGATCCGCTCCGTGCAATTTGTGAGTATTTGAAACCGTTAAATTAAACTGGATTTTATTAAAGTTTCCCTCTCACCAACTCAGCTAACTGAAGAAGATTAAGTATTTAAAAAAAACTCATGTTTTTATTTCCAGATTTTAAAAATTAATTTATTAGTTTAAACGGCTTTCAATTTGTATATATGTGACCATTGGTATCAAAACTGGTCAACTCCACTTTAGGTGAATTTTCAGGAAACACCAAAACAAGTGCTGGATTTGACTATTTTTCATACCACAGCCGCTTTTTAAACCGGTTTCTCTTACAAAATATGCGGATATGACTGCTTTTGAAAAATAAGAACTGTTCTTTTGTTAATAATGAACACAGTTCAATACTTAGTTTATTTTTTTTTAATTTTGGATCTGACCAGTTTTGATACCAAACAACTCATATATTAAGTTAATTTTTGTGACCAGCATCAATTATTCATTCGGCCCCGGTGCACTACGTTAAATGTGTGGTCAATATCTGTTATATGACATGGTCGTTTTTACGACTCGTTCATGTGCTGAACAGATCGGTTTTAGAATAATTCTCGAAAAATCCACTGTACGGTTAATAAGGCAATTTTTTACTATATTTCCTCCCTAAAGATCCTTCTTGGACCAAAGCTCACCTCTTCACATTATTGAAAAGATCTTCATAAAAGATTAATGGTACTATTGTGATAATATTTGGGGTACAATGCCGTGTTGCGCTTCCCCTTCCTTTACCCAACGTTTCGAACAGCATTGCAGCTTATATCCCAATTTAAATCATCAGGGCAAATCTCAAATCTCCATTTGTGATCTGAAATTGTGTCTCAGGATGAAAGTGTGTATGTATTGGATAAATAAAAAATGCAGAAATACCAAAATTCAGCTCAATTTTGTAAAAATAATTTGAAAATATCGTCTAAAACTAACACGTACTAAATTGTTTGATGTAATCTAAATTAATTAAAAATCATTTTTCTTGTAATTTATGAATGATATTTGGACCGTTTGTAATCCCGTTATTGTCAGCAACTTAAAATGAAAAATTAGTTAAAGTGACAGTGATACCATAACGTCACATTTCATACCATTCAACACAAGCGCCGCGCCGCTGCTGACAGTCCGTATTTATTTCTCCCGCATTGCACAAAATTATATTACACGAGCGTTCGTAGCATGATCGTGACTAGAGGTAAGATCGGGAGAGCTCGGAGAATAAACGAATAACGAATGAGTAAAGATAGTGCCTTACTTTCCGATCGTTACCAATTAAAATCCTGTTCACAATTTACTAAATGATTTATAAATAAGTATGGCAATTAAGGAATTATTTTAATAAGTTTGCTGACTCCAGCGGTAGACCAATTATTTTACGCTGTAAGAATTGTCAATAAAATAATTGATGTATTTAAAATATAAACCATGATCATTCTATGATATTTCCTACGTTTTGGATAGCTATATAGTTTTAATCGGTACATATTATAAATAAACTTTATACACCCATATATTTTTTCATATCAGAAATATATATCAGAAAATTGTAATAATCGAAAGAAAAATAATAGCATTCAACAAAAAATAAAAAAATGTGATAAAATAAACTCTTAATTCACTCGTTTTTAGGTAACCAGTTTTAAAAAAAATGTACCGTCGATTGGTTTGAAATACTTTCATTCGCACCTAAACCAGTTGGTAAGTTCGCATAAATGATGTGACATACACAATGTTGCTGTATTCTTTAATTTAGATTAGCTTTTCTTGAATACTACAAACTAAGCTAATATACGCAAGACAGGGAAATTAAACTAATATAAATATGTTTTAACTCGTTACTCTCGAAAATTGATGCATAAACAATTTCTTTAATTGTTAACAAACTATCAAAATATTTTTTTTTGTAATTTGAGAAGATTACTAAAAAGGATAATTTTAGTGAACAAATATTTCGAGAATCGTTTGAATGGTAAGAGGGATTTCAAAATTGGTTTTCAACGGAGGCTTGAAAAAATAACAGACCCGCCATGATTGATTTTTTCTTGCTCGCTGGAGCGTATGTCATGAAAAGATTGAAAACAATAACAAATTAATGCGGCAAGGGCTGAAAACAAAGGATTTCTCGAACAAAATGGAATCTTTTTGATATTCCATTTGGAAATCTTGAGATAATTTTTTATGGAACTTCATAATTAGTTCTATAAAAAGTATTCTCTCTCCGCTACGTCTAAAAATAATTCTTGAAACTTATGAGATCTCGGAGAATATATTTATTATGAGCTTTGACTTTGCAAGCATTGTATTCCGAAACATAACGTATAAATTCACTTATTATTAACTGGAAAAATGTATTTTTTCTACTATTGCCATCTATCAGTAATAGTTAGTTATTTAAAGTTCTTGTAGGTACTCTGTTCTTGATATTGCGACGTGAAATTGACTCCGAAAGTAGCGAATCTCGCAATTTATAACGACACACTTGATTGATGATAAAATGACCATGTAAATAATAATTTACACATTTCATTTACACATTTTCACAGTCACATTTTCTAGATTTTGTTTTACTATGGGAACAATCACAAATACATTTTTTGTGTGTCTATTCAGCATAGCTCATGCTAAATGAACTCAAATTTGCTTTGAATGTAAGTGTCAAAATTGGAACTCTTCGATTAAATAATACAGAAAAGCGCTAAAGGTCACTATAAAATGTAATGTTTTAACAGAAAATTATTATAGTTGTCTTTTGTACAGTTGAAATATAATATCTATAATAAAATAAAATATATAATAGTTTAAAAAAATGGATATTGACCTTTACCTCAGTAGTAAAAAAAAGTTCCAGTTTCCAGTGAGACAGAAAACACAACCATAGCGGATATAGTTTATCGTGGTTCTACATTTAGAATATTTTATTTGAAAATGTATGCATTATTCATACACATTATTCACTTTATCCATCCATAACACGTTGACATCCCGTAAAATCATGGACCATTGGCGAGTGAAACAATAAAAAAAATGTTTACTATAATTTATATTGCGTGAAAAAATAATTAACAAATGCCTTCAGTTTATCACATATAAAAAGAGCCATGCATAATTTAAATATCTACTTCGAATAAAACACGTCTTGTATAAATAGTGTCTATTTTTATTGTCAAATGAAATTGTAATAAACTCTTTTAAAAATTTAATGGCTTTAAGGTTTTAAGGCCTCGAATGAAGCCTCCGGGTGAATTTCAGCATGTCCATACACCCTGGTAAAATCATTACTTTGATAGCTTCAGTGCAACGAGAGCAAGACTTTCCATACAAACTTATTACCGAGCTCAAGATTCCAGAGATTGAATGAAAAGCTAGAGATTCACTTTGAGATTTTTTATTTTTATCTATCAGTATATTTCTATGCAGCTTACCTTCGTAAACTCTATTCATACGTTTTCCAGCAACGATTTATTTGCTAAATATAATGAAAACTCAGCTTTATCACCGAATAAAGCTCGAATGATAATCTATTTCAGTAATTTTTCCTCGAAAGAATGCAAATTTTGGAAGTGGAAAATAACTCACTTCCTGACATCCGATTCGTTGTGGCAAACACGCATACGTAAGCGGACTTACACGCATTTCTATGAAGTTAGATACTATTACAGCAGTTAATGTACGCAATGATTGTCGGTCTTAATCAATCGAGATTTGGCTCGGTTTGTAGTTTTCGACTTCAGTTCCTGGGTAGGATTTTTCAATCCTCAAACAAACCAAATAAATTTAAAACATTTGAAATTAAATAAACAAAAGTAAAAGCAGCGTTATTTTTTATGATTCAATATTCACGAAGGGTAAGCACGATGATGATTTTTAGTTACTATTATCAAAAGTTTTTATTTATTATTTATTATAAATTATCTTTAGACAAAGAAGTCTTGTAACTAATATTAGATTATTTTATTGATTCACCTTTCTCCAAATACATTTTTTCTCCAATTTCAGATACAAGCATAAATATTACCATTACATGAGATTTGGTTTTCTAATTTTCTTATCATATTTTAAGGTAAAGTTTAAATATTTACTAACAATTGCATAGAAAATAATAGATGTGCATGTGTACATGTAGGTAGCTTCCCGAAAACATACTTCTACAGGATGGGTCAAAAGTAATCACCCTATTGGAAAACGCTATTTTGCAAATGGCGCCAAATGTTAATTCGGTTTTGAAATTTGTGAAGTAAACAAACGCAGAATACAAATCGACAAGAAGTGAATTGGTTTACTGAAAAAAAAACATATTTCACAATCAGTATCAAATCTTATCACTAAAAAAAAATTACAGCAAAAAAACATCGGGTGATTACTTTTGCTCCACCCTGTATAAACGGACAGACGAAGTTCGGATAAATTTACTTAGCGAGCTGCCAGTTTCAGATTTCTTGTTTAAACCGTGTTGTATGCATATTAATTTTGTCTTTGAAAATTATGATCTTGTTCGGAGCAGGTTTTGTATTTGTATTATTTTATGAATTCAATTAAGCTTAAAATTCACAACCGTCTCATAATAATTAAGAGAAGGAACGCATTTCCAATTTTTAGTACTGTTTTATGATAAAATTTAATATTCTCAATAAATGGGTGTATCACTGCGAGACGTAAATATCACCCCAGTAATATTAAGTTTCAAGAGTTAGGAAAGTGTAACATATTTACAGCCGTGGCAGATGATACACGTCACCCACATTGCGAAGAATGTCCGATGTGTGACATCGTGCACATATCGAGCAATCCACTACATACTGAGCGTGGAAGATACAGAAATCAATATCACATGTTATATTATACCAGCTGACAAACCTGACGTTGCTCAGGGCTACTAATGATTTGGGGTAATTTAATATTTTGAATTCTAGTCTACCTAAAAACTGATTCACTCGATTGTAGCATGTCTTACTCGGGCTTCACTGACTTCTTTTACTATTCGCTTCTAGGTCATAAATTCTCGTTAAGCCCCTTTCTTTGTTTATACATACGCATTATTTTACCACGCTCACTGAGAGCATCCCTGAATTCTTCTACCATTCTCTTCTACGTCATTTCACTCCTTTCATCGTTCATCATTCAGGTGCCCCTTATTTTTCCCCAAATAATTATATGGTTCATGTCTTCCTCGGGCGACTTTCTCTACCAATAATTTTACTTAAATAAGTAGATTATGCGTAATTCTTTATCGGGCGTCCCCGAATTTTTCTACCTTTTGCTTTTGTTGAAACTATATTAAATCGACTGTAATTTGACTCCATTTGAATCAAAGGTCGATCTAATACGTTACAAAGACACAAACATACATCGTTATAAACAAGCTTTCCTCAATATACACGTTTATAAGTATTACTTTTATTAATTAGTATTACTTTTTGGTATGGAATCTATGAAGATTAACCGCGTATGGCACTGTAACGCTCTCTGGAACAAAATGAGGAAGCGCAAAACGGCATAATTACCCTAAAATTTATCACTATGGTACGTTTGGCCGTTAAATCTTTAAGTACCTACGAAGGTAAATGGGAGCAAAACAAGTCATGGATATTCCAGGAAGACAACACTTTCATAGATGGCGATTTTTATTATTTTAGGAAAAAAAATATTTTGGCAAGTAATGTTTCAAAATTGAAACATTTTAAAGCATAAATTGCTTTAATTTTTTTCACTGCAATAGTTTAATTGGCGCCATCTATGATAGCACCAAATGATTTTTTTGAAGTTAATCCTTATGTGAATTATATTACACTGAGTCTGGTCAATATCATAGAAAATAATGTATGAGACGATGGATTTTTAAATTAAGAAACAAATGCCAAGACGAAGATGCGCGGCCCTCCATTAACTCTGCATACCCTGACAGGCGTTTAGAAAGATGGGTAAAGTTGTGTGTATTACATTACTCGTACGAAGTAGGTAGATAATGACTTGTTTATGAGAACATAAATCTAACCTTAAAAATATTACCAACGCATTAAGAAATGAGGCAAACGATTTCTACAATATCCCCTCTTCCCGGTCGTACAAGTTTTTATCACGATGATTAAGTAGAGTAGAAAATTTTCAATTTTTCCGCGGGATTGATTTTGCGGGACTTATTTTTGGTGAATATTTTGTAATATCTGAGTTGTATTGACTTTTGTTGAAGAGAAAAATGAGGATTTCTCGATTACAATCAATCATTTTTCCGTCTTTGGTAGGCCAATTTTTTCTGGAACCGGTGTCAGATTAACAAGCATATTTGATTTTTAATTAGAATAGTTTGATTTTGTAATATAATATATTGTGCCAATCCTATTGGAGATGTGAATTCGGGTTTACGAAGAGTTCCGAATAAGTACGTATACTCAGACGATATTTCGAATACGAGATAAGATTTTTATTAAAATAATTAAAAAAAACCAACATCAACAATAACGAATAGAAGTGCTTTCACTGAATCAATTTTGAAGATTACCTTTGTAGCTGGTTTTTTAAAAAAAAATTATTAATTAATATTGGAGAAACATTTATCATGTGTTACATTACTATAATTATAGTATAACAGAAGTTTTTTATATTGACAGTCCTTGTCACTTGAGATTCCTCTTATTGCGATGTTGGTTTATTAACCAAGAGGTTTTTATTTCAACTTTCTCCGCAACATGCAAACATGGAAAGTAATTTATGCATCGATTTTTTTCTCATTTTTAAGTAGGGGGTAATTTTTGCTAGAGAGCACATTTAAAACGTCATAAAAATTGCAAACCTTTCTCTAAAGTAGCAAAAAGGGGAAAAGATGTCACTGGCTCCTCTGTAACCAACTAGTTTTATTTCGATATTAATTTTAGACCACTAGAGTTGGCAAACGTTCATCTTTGTTGGGGTTGTATAAAAAATATGGAACTAGAGTAACATCTGCCACCCGTCCACAAAGGCATGCAATTTCTGCAATATATTTTATGATTTATTTTCGCGTTCAAAAGAATCTGAAAGAAAACATGTTCGTCCCGCAAGAAACGAACGAACTCAAAATGAGATCAGTAAAATTACTTTTCAGGGCCTACCAGAGGTTCGACGAATAAACAAATTGTAATAATATGTTCAAAAATATTAAATAAGTGCTTATTTAATCTTACTAAAGAATATTCGAGAATCGTTTCTGGGTACACAGACAAAACATTATAATATTCTTAGGACTGGTAGTTTCACAGAATTTGAACAATTCATAAAATTTCAAAGTTAATTTACAAATTCTATTCAAGTTCTGTCATGAGTTAAATTTCTGTGAAGTATTTTTACCATTATGATACAATAACAGAACTTTCACATAACTTGAAAAACAGCTTCATAAATTAACTTCTAAATTTGATAATTTGTTAAAATTTGAAACAAACCACCCTGAGTAATAAAAAAAATGTTACTTCGAGAATAATTACTTATTATTGTGTCCATAAATATAATTTAACTCCTTAAGATTTTTTATTTGTTGCTATGATCGTCTTCTTGATGTAATATATATTGCCCAACAAATCTATAGTTTTATCCCGAGATTGATGAAATTTTGCACTCTTCACCTTCAAAACAGTATGAGTGTTGTTGTATATACGTGATTTTAATATTCCACCCCTTATAGCAGAATTACGACACTTATTGTTGAAATTTCACATGCTTGGCATTTAAAACAAGAGATAAATTACCATCTACATTCGATTTAAAAAGACTCTGCATTAGACTGGGCAACCCCAGGGACTTCAGCTAGTTGAATATAAAATGGAGTAATGCCCCATTGAACTCATTTTTGCCTTAAAGTTAAACTTTAGCAATTTCCGATATTTTGTTCATAGTTCCTAAATTACAACATTGGCAGTGTAATCTTTTATTTATCGACATCAAAAGTTTCAATATCAAAAACCAAAAATCATTGTAAAACCAATTTCCTAATTAATTTATTATGATGATACGGCCATGTGGCCCTGTGTGGATTTGAGCCGAATGTCGGTATGGGTCATATGTAGATATATTATTCCGTGTGTGTGTGTTATTTTACGTAGGCATATACATACGCGAAGCATTTTAAATGTGTGACTCAATCAATATCGGAATTCCACAATTACAAAACAGTCTTTTGTGCGTCTAACGTATTCCAGGCGGATAGTAGTTACTTGGTAAAACTCTATATTTGTAAAATAATTCAACTAGAATGCGTAATAAATCAAAAGAAAATATTTTTTAAGACAGTTTCATTTCGGAAATAAATATGAATGTTATGTTTTTTAAAAGTATCATTTGTACGTAAACCTCTATTCGTACTTGTGGTATTGCTTATTTGGTAGAAAATCCGAACAGGAACGACTCAAATATGTCATCCCAACTGGAGTAGATGTACCTAGTTTATTTCATATCTGGTCACTAAACACGACTAATTTTGAGTAATGTTTTGTTTTTAAATGGTAGAAAACGTTTGGCATAACTCAAATATTGAGTTGAAAATAAAATTATATACAATATGTGTATATATATATTTTTTTTTAAATTGTGATTTCATAATTTCGTTACGAGATTATAAAAAAACCAACTGTTAACACAATATGAAAAGATTACCATGGTCAGGCTTAATGCATAAAATAAATTCTATTCTATTATCTCTTACCTCCATAGTACTCATAAGGGTAATTCCTAGACAAAAATATGCTTTAAATAGCCACTCATATGTCCGTGAGTCACTTCTGACGAGTTGTTGAAATATTAACGTGAAAGATAAAAATGACTCGGCCCTGATGGAACGGCCAACTATTTTTTAAAGCGCTGTCAAATAATTTTACTTAATTAGCAATCATTTTTTTGAATTAATTCTTTTGGATAATTTATAAAATATATTGTATTGGTCTGAAACAATACATCAAGTAATTCGTTATTTAGGAGAAAATAGCATGTGTAGTTACGAGTATATACAACAGATTCGATTATGTTCTTACTTAAATAAATATCATAAAGTAATAAACGGACCATTTTAGAGTAAATGTTAAATTTTATAAATATTTTACGGTAATTGTGTTATTATGACATGCATATTTTTATTAATATTTGCTACACGATCAACTGGACATGATCCATTCCTCTTAATGTCTTTATTTTACATAATTGGCGTAATGTATTGGTAACGCCAAATGTGGTTCTTAAATTTATTCCGTGGCTGCGCCAAATGTAATGTATGGAGTATAGTAGCGGGTGAAGGTCTTACGCAATAATGATACTTGATCTTGTACTGATATTTATTGGGGAGCTGCTTGTAACAAAAGGGAGACAATCCTAGTATGCATCGCCTTTTATACCATCTCGCAAGCATGCTATCTCGCTTGCACTTACACACATTCATACAGACATCACAGTCTGGTAGTCCCATTCTCAAAAATTATTTGAGTGCTTCATTCAGTCAAAAAACAAACCAACATCAAAACATTGAATCGGAGTTTTCTGTCAGCAAAAGTTCTTGTAACGTTATTTCCGTCTGGAGTCTCAGGAAGATTTTCAACATCCGTTAAAATGATGAAATATTTAATATGGATATCTATATAATATGTAGATATAATTTTCTCAGTTTACCCGCGTAACGTAGTCCTTAAAAGGACTTTTTAACTCCCGACGTTACGGACAGATCTCACTGTCCATCTTCAGAGGCGTTATGTCTTGAGTTTTGTCTCAAACTGATCGCTTTTGCTTGTCTGTTCGATCTAGTAATCAAAACCTAAGTGAAAAGCGATCAGTTTGTGACAAAACTCAAGATATAAAGCCTATGAAGATGGACAGTGAGATTTGTCCGAAACAAAAGTCAGGAGTTAAAAAGTCATTTTAAGGACTACGTTACGCGGTCAAACCGAGAAAATTATTGTACATCTAACGCCCGTGAAAACCTTAACCATAACATATATAATACATGTAGACATATTATTCATACAACCATATTTTAATAATATGTAAATGAAAACTGAAAAGCACGTGGGACCCAAGTGAGAATATCATTATCTCTATTTGTTAGAAAAAGGAAAAAAAAAATATATTATTTGTACTGACCTATCGTGTAAGATGTTATACATGCATTCTAAAAACTTACAAATTCAAATCAAATAATTGACTATTAATTAGCATTTTCAGAAGAGTAATATTGTGCGAAAAAAATAACACATTATTACAGATCAGATCGAGAACTGCATTGTTAAGCTCGTTTATTACCACACTTGAAACTAGTGAACAGATTCGGCAGGAATTTATTCGCCCATTAAATTGCATTTGGTCACATAATAATAATGCTATGGCTATTCCGGATGCTGCGGAGTGCAGCACTGTCTTTGGAATATTAATGTTATCGCTCCGGCTGATGTATTTGGGCGATTCTCAAGACGTAGTAGGCAATTGTCTCGTTCGTCTGCTAAGCTGACAAACTATTAGCTTTCTGTTAGCGGAAAATGGTCAGATTGCGGAATATATTGTACAGTGACCGGATAAATCATCAAAATGATAATTCATCACATCTTTAAAAAGTTATATAAAGTCATGGAAAGTGATGAAACAAACACTTCATTAACTGGTTTAAGTAGGTTAGGTTAGGTTATTTTTTTTCATCGTTTCTAATGACTTTATATCACTTTTTAAAGGTGTGTTGAATTGTCACTGCGTTGAGTTATCATGGAACCGTTATCTATGTGAGGATACTGTGTCAGCGCTTAATTAGCAGCAGACACATACCTGGACGGATGACGAACCTCGTGCTGGCTATATCACTTTTTAAAAGTGTGTTGAGTTATCATGGAACCATATTGTAAATTTTCTAATTTTGTTTCAATCTATATCTTTGTTCGCCTATCTACTAAACTTAGGCAAAAAACGTTATCAAGTTCTTTGAAAGGAAGGTATGTTTTGGGTTTTTGCTAGGCTTAGTAAACATTGTTGTTAGTTTTTATCGATTAAAGAATATGGAAAAAAAACATTGGGAATAAAGTATTTTGTTCTAATTCTGAAAAAAATACATATACTCCTCGACTTTGCTGGAGTATCGAATACGATAAAAAAACGAAATAAATACAACATCATGGTTTAATAGTTTTTGAGAGCTGAAATCTGAAAAGGTTGCGTTCATTAACGCAATCCAAACAAAAGTGTTTTTTTTTTAATTAATGATGCCAGAGCTCACCGTTCTGATTGTTTAATGGCTTGAGTTAAACAAATATTGACAATGAATTCCAACTGATCCTTAAATGCAAAATAAAAATACACGCTGGGGTCGCATTATTCCAATAAGACGCAGTTCCGGTTCAGGTTCAAAGACAAATCTAAAAGATTTTCTTTACTCCTAACTTTAATAAAACTCGTTACTAGTAGGCTAAATTCTAAGTTAGATGTTATTTATTTTCTTAGACTAACTTTTTCAAATGCGCTGAAAAAAATTAACAAATAAAAATTCTTAAAATCTTATTTTTTTACTCAGGAATAGCTTTTTCTTTTAATTTATTTTTAAGGTTATACCCATCAATGTAATTTACTTTTATGAAGAAAATTATATTAATAAATGTAATATTATTTAGATTCATCAATATTATTTTCTTCTTTTGACAGTAAAACTGTTCGATTTTTTATAATTACTTCAGATTTCACATCATTAATTTGTGAACAGATCATTTGTCTTCCCTAAAATCAGATTATAAATTAGACTTATAATGACTTTTCGCCTTTGGAAGTTTATAACTTACCTATATCTGAAAACGTTTTAATTGGGTTATTATTAAAATGAATTTTTATTTTATACTATTTCTAATGCTTTCTTTGATATATATTCATTCCTGTGTTCTATCGGCATGCGTTCTATATACATCAAAATGACACATGTCCTGTTTCATTTGTAGTGCTCTATTGGCACGCGCTGTATTTAAATAAATATATATATATATAGATATCAAAATGACACATGTCCTGTTTCATTTCTCTATCGGCACGCGTTATATTATATATCAAAAAGACACATGTCTTGTTTAATTTGTAGTGCTATATCGGCACACGTGCCTCCAGTTGGGCACGACCTATTAATCAAATTGTGGTACCGCACTTGTGTCGTTTGTGTCCTATGGTACGTTTTGCATGGCAGTGCCACTGAAATACCGGTGACACGTAGCTACCTCCCTTCAGGAGGTCATATCGATTTTTTCACCGAACGCGTTCAGCTACCGTACTGTATGCCGTACAATCCGTGATAATCGCTCTACTGTATGCTTTGAAAGTTGAAAAGTTTTGTATAACAAGATATTATTCGTAGTAAATTGGTCATATTTTAAAACAATTATTTTAATATCAATTATTTAAAGTCGATCGAATTCGTATCAAAAAGACAAAAAAATATACCGAATGCTAATGGTTAGCATCTCGATTAAAAATAAAATATTCACCGTCCAAATTGTAATGTGGTTGCATTTCAATTTGTTCTTCCACAGATGATAGCAGCAGTTTGCAGGCTTTTTAATTAATTTTTAACTGATATCATTTCGCGTGAATTATGGGGACTGGTTTAAATTTTAATGAAAATAATGACTCGCCTTCTGTGATTGAAATTGAAACACCAAACAAGTTAACAATAGCAAATATTAGTGAGTAACAGTGAATATAACATATCGTGTTAGTGGACTAATAAGATCAGTGCCTAAATTAACGTCAACATGTTAATACTAACTCGAAAACACTTAAAAAATATCATTTACTATTAACATAAATCAGTACTATGTAGAAACATCATAAAAATTAAAACGTTTTTGATAAAAGATGCTAAGGATTTATATCAGACTTAAACCTTATGTTTAACAAAAGTAACAAACAATAATAGTTCAGTGGATAAAATTAAACATGTAATATTAATATTTTTCGAAATCATCATCTAATTCCGCTTTCTAAATGGTAACAATAATAATCAATAAGTATTTTATCATCTCTTAAAATAAAGTGTCTGATTCATATCCTTGCATATCGTTCCAAAAATCACTCGTAAAAGACTGATTCGAAACTGACCACTTGATTGTAAGCTTAAAGTAATGACTTCAATGACGTCAGAGTTAGATAGTTCCTTCTCCACAAAAAAAGGCGTTCTATTCTCTAAGAGCACAACTTTTTTGAAGTACCGTTTACCCCCAGAACACTGTAGAAAGCTACTACTTCATCTGAAACATCAACTTGACAATAATAATCTAAAGAACAATAATAAAAAAGTAAACAGTATGTTGATATCCGAAACATCTGACTGTCGGTATAAAATTATGTCCGAGTTGTGATTTAAAGCGTGGTAAAGTGACGTGCGTTTTTAAACGAGCGTCGAACTTTTAACTTTTTCAATTGATTGTGGACATGCTTCGTAATAAATGAACTACAGTAGAAATGAGTCCAGGAGCGGACTCTAAGCGTCTTTATAGTTTAAGGGTGGGAAAAGTGAACCGCCGGTGAAATGGCGGCGGTGGCGGGGTTGTATGGTTTGGGGGATGATTCTAAAACAGGAAGACATCGCAAGAAGCAAAACGCCAAGGACAGGGAAGACAGATCGCACGACTCCAGGGAGGACCGGCTGGAACAGTAAGTTACACATATTTCGTTATTATTATGAAATAATAATGTCTTGTAAGAAACCCCAAAACATCCACTGTAGTAGCAAGATAATTGACGTATTTAGCGATAGCCCCCAGAAATTTTCTTATTTCTTCTCTTGTATATTATCTACTATGGCTACCTGTCCATTAATTTTTCTTTCAGAAAACCCTAATAATGTTTTGTTTTAACTTGACCAATTTCATTGGTTTCATTTTCAAACATTGTTTTAATTTATAATTCTGTACCTACACTGTCATTTGATGGTTGGTATTTATTATTTGTAAATTTTATGCTTACCCTCTGTCTGTTATGTTGGCACAACACAAAAATCAAATATATTATATATTGTACATATAAATAATTATATATTAACTACACAATATATTATACATTTACGGATACACCTCGATAACTAATGTATGAGTAAAGATGAAACAGACGACTGGTTTTACGAGATACTTTCTTGTTTAATATCTAGTTAAGTGAGGTTATCATTTTAGAAGTAACGGTTAATCGAAAAAAATACAGCAATCATCACCAAACCCCAAAATTATTTTTCATTCTGAAAAACGATTTATTAACTAATACAATAGTTTTTTTCTTATTAAGTTCTTTCTTTTACTTATCAATCATTATTTTTTTATTTAATACAATAACTTATTTTTTAAATTATTTGAAAATGTGGGCATCATTGAATGCTTTATCTGGGCACATTTTACAGTTCCTTAAAATGCAATAAACAAAATAATAAAGGAGATAATGAAAATTCGAAACTATTTACGAGGTTATGAAATGATATGGTTGTAAATTGTGTATTATGTGTATGTTTAATAGGTTTGTTTTGAAATGCAGTTTTATTTTTGTTGAAATTTGTATTTAATATTGTTTTTCCATGTCTTAATTTTGTATTGGAAATGTTTTGATGCTTTCCTCAATTTTTTTGACGTTAAATGGACTACGCATTTGTTTAAATTTGTTTTTTTTGTCTAAATTGTACTTTAATGTGTTTTTTTGTGTATTTACTAGTACGTCAAACATGTTGAATACAATTGGTCTGTAACAGTCATTAAGTTTTACCTTTAAAAAACGTTTTTTGTGTGATTTCAATATGAACGACAGTTTATTACTAAGCTTCTCCACAAACAATTACTCCCCTCCATATTGTATTATGTACAATAATATATTGTTGACAGTTGTTTGATGATATATCCTATGTTTAATAAAATGTGTAAGATTTTTAGGAGTGTAGTTGTGATGTATTTGATATTATGTGACCATCTGAGATCAAATTATGATTCGTAGATATTTTATTTGAACTAAGCATTTATATATGTTTTATGGTGTTCGCCTAATTTTTTGGTTGTCTCGTGATATTTATTCTGAATATTGTGACATTTGTTTTACTTACGTTTAGTGTCAGTATGTTAATGGAGCATTTCGGGAGTTTTATTTCTATGTTGGAATAATTGCTTTCTATAGTTCTTGTTGTGTAGGACCAATCGTCAAATACTGTATTATTACGTTCCTACATCTATATAGGTGCTTTGTACTTTTTCATGAAGACATCTAAAATAAATATGAAAAATTGTAAAAAGGTAGTAAGTTAAGCTAAATATGTTAATTATATTTTATTATATATTAATAAGTAAAGTAAAGAAACAGCTTTTCAGTTCCATAAAATCATATTTTATTCAAATTTAAATATTTGTGAGATAGGCTAATGGCTTTTAAATGGCATAGCTTTCACAGTTAACTCGCGAAGCAAGCTGACTGTAGCTACCTATGAACGTGTGACCAAATATTTTATTTCGTATCTATTCATAACTTCATATCAGCGAAACTTCGTTGAACAACTTCGCCGCAATGCACAACGTTGACATTATTTTCGATTTCTGAAATTTGTTGTATGAACAATGAAAAAAGTTCATGAACCATTTAAATAAAAATTTAATTTTATAGTTTAACGTTTCAATTGTTTTATAGTTAGGAGATATCTAAGAGCCCGAAAGATTATTTGAATGACTTATATATGTGTAAAATAATACATAATATACATATTTTTCCAGTAACGTTAAAGAAAATATTAATTTATTAGAATATTTACAACACACAAGTAATATCATATTGAGGTTTAAATTTATTCAAAAGCACAGAATCCACATCTGCAGTCAAAGCAGATACATACTCAATAATCCAAAAGGGTGATAAAATATCATTAATTTATAGAAAACCCTATTATAAGGTAAACAATGATTATTTTGTAACAATAAACAATGAATTAGATATACATTGCTTTTCATTTAACAAGTTTTAAAATTATTTTTGATAAATATCGAATTCAATCTCTTGTTTGATTAATTTTCTAAACAATATAAGAATTCAATACATGAAGTTGTTTTAAAGGAATATTGTATGTTCCCTAATTAAATTTATAAACATTCCATGCTTGGTAAGAAATATCCAAAACAAGAGGAAATTTTCTGAAAATCACAAAATATTATTATAAAATCATACAGTTTAGGTTGAAAATAAAATGACGAGCTCCGGACAATGCTTTTTCAGAAGAAGATATATGGCAACATGTTTTTCAAATGCAAAACTGGACGGAGTTGGGGAGTTGCTGAGTTGTAACCTGTGCAACATAAAATAATGTAACTATTTTTTATTAACTAATACCAAATTCAGGCCCAGCACTTGACATTGTCATCAACAACCAACTTCCGTACATTACACCCATTACCCCGCGGATATGTCCCCTCAATTACTATTAACGCAGGGCTGATGGTCGACATTAAGCGCGCTCAGTGTCCAGTGCCCGGCGCTCAGTGTTCGCCAGCACTTAGAGGACAGGGCAGCAAGTTATTGATCAACTCCTCATGGTACTTTAACTTATGGCTCACATTCCCACCGTATAGTGATATAAGTATGTCTCACATTGAATATCAAATCGTAAAATTGCATAAACTCAACTTTATTTAATAAAATTTGTAAGTCAGCGCATTTAGATATACGAGTATGTTCAGTTGAGACTTCGAAGAAAGCTAAATTCCAGCTAAAAGCAGGTACGTTTACATATAAATTAAGCGTTGAATATTCTGAAAAAAAAGTTATACACGAGTACAAATCTGGAAATAGTGCCGCGAGATTCGCGTGGCACTATTTCGATTCGCTAAGATTATCGGTCCAGGAGGTCTAGCACGGGCGTGCCTATGCCAATACGATTATGTCACGGACTATGTCAATACGATATTGACTAAGTTTATGATGGTCAGTTAGCAACATTACTTAGCACGGTCAACGATTGATAAGAAATTCCGATAAAAAAAGCTCGCCAAATCTTCTTGTCTGCCAGTTAAATTGGGTTGACTGTTCATATACGTATTTTTTAATGTTTTTTTTATGTATTTGGGCCATATCTCGAATTATGGATAAATATCTCACTGTACAATTATCTCACTAATAAATAAAAACCTCACTAACTAATTAAATCCCCTTTTAATGCTAAAAAGTAAATACGTACGGCCAATGCATTTTTAGGTTTTTTTAAAAAAAAATTATTACAAGATAATACATTACAAAATGATAACAAAGTAATAATGTATTATTCCCAGTGAGTTTATAAAACTCATTTCGGCAAAGACAATATTAGATTAAGGACAAGACAAATAAATAAAATACATTAAAATAAATAAACGCAAATGTTATTATGGAGTTCCAGAGAAAGATTGTGTTAGTCATTAATGAAACTGCTAAGGAAATAGCTGTTAAGAGCTTTTGCCAATGGTTTTTTGTTCGTTTGCTGGAAGTTTTAAATTACTATGTAATGCGTTATATTGTTTATGTGCAATGTATTGTAAGGAGTTAATTCTAAATTTGGTCGTGTAAGTAGATGACGATAAATGTATTTGAGGTTAGTATTTCATTTCGTATGACGTTTGATGATTCGGAATGTCAAATCACTCAAGTATTGCCAGTATATCAATAACTTCACAATATCGAATCGATAGGTGAAACTACCGACGATTTTGTAGCGATTTAGCTAGCATGGTCGAACTTTTGATACGCCAAACGATATCGGTAATACAAATCGATATACGCTGGCAATACTGGCAGCTGGCAGATGAATTAACGTTACACAGCTACGTAAAAGTAAAAAATACTTATAAATTGACAATTTCGAATAAAAATAATAACTTTGATATACATTGGCAGTCCGCATATACTTGTTGACACTGAAAACGGAGTTAATTAGTTCATGAGGCCATTACTTATGCCTAATAAATTTTGTTCCTCCAAGTTGGAACGGAATCAATCGATCGCGTTTCCATCGTCCATGGATCGTGTATCCCATTTCTTTCAACTTATGGGCTTAGGTAGTTCACCTCTATTCATAAATTAGTCATAAATCAGCCATAATTTACTCAAAACGACATTATCCAAAAAGTCATGAATATTGACAGCTTATCCGACACCTTGGACACAATCAAATAATCACAAACTGACCATGGATCCCGGATTTTGTCAATATCGTATAGACATAGGGCTTTATGGATCGGTATAAAATCATCAG
Source organism: Hesperophylax consimilis (assembly GCF_061612785.1). Taxonomy (NCBI): domain Eukaryota; kingdom Metazoa; phylum Arthropoda; class Insecta; order Trichoptera; family Limnephilidae; genus Hesperophylax; species Hesperophylax consimilis. Next base: position 7,453,870 of record NC_142866.1, read on the forward strand.
TAGTTACGCCTATCGATCCGACATTGTAAGGTTATCGATTTCACTATGCTAGACCCCCAGCTCGTCAGCGCAATCTCGTGCATCGAGCGACGGTACGCATTGCACTATTTCCAGCCTTAGAACGTTTTAGATTTTTACAGATATTGCTTGTTTGAATGTTTTGTGTGAAATATCACTAACCATTGCGATTTTTCTTTTTTGGCTCTTTTTGGAATCAACACTGTTTTCACGTTAGAGCGCCTGCCGCAGAATAGGTTTACTATCGATGCTAAAGGAAATGTCCAATTATAACCACAGTCAACGAATATGTTTTTGAATAGGTACCCTTTATATTAATGTAATACATAATATTTCTGTTTAATATCTGATTTTACGGATTTAGTGATCTTTCTGTCTCTATAACAAAAAATACTCCAATGTGGAATGAGTTGATGATAAACTGCATTTATGTTCCAGTATCAAGGGTTAGGGGTTCGTCTTACTTTGACCATCAACAACAAGTCAATCTTATTTAACCCTCATTCTCGCCAGTCGTCTATTAATTATTTCTTCATTATCTGTTATCAAATTTTTTTATGACTGAAGATTTAGATCATGGTCACTGTCTTGAATCGGCTCTTGCACTGACCCGGTGCCAGTGCGGAGGTCGTAGGGCATTCTTCGTGTCTCAACCCCTCCGCCACAGATTTCTCTAGTCTATCATCTACTCTCAAAAGGCTCCCAAAGTTTTCAAATATACGTCTGGCCTATAATTGGAGGTCTGTTCTTGATTTCTCCCTATCAGAGAATGTGTAGCGCGACGCTGAATCGATTATCATAACGTAGTCACGCAAATATGTTTTTGATAATGCATTTGCCGCGCAGCGGAAACAAGAATGACATAAATTTTTCAATGTTATTCTGTGACGTTGATTTTTTTTGAAAATGGATTTACATTTGTATTACTGTTAAAAGTTTAAAAACATTAGAATTCAGTAATTCGTTCTACAGAGAAGTAAAATAAAAATTTTAATCAGCTCCGTCAAAAATTACCAAAATTATTAATCAATAAAAAAACCTTTTGTTTTCCAGCGTCGGAATACGTTGAAAGAAAATACCTTTTAAACGGCATTCGCATGGAATATTCAATGACAAAATTTGCAGAACAACCGCCTGAGTTAGGAAAAATGATATATTATTATTGTCAATGCCATCTGTCTTTTTAGATATTACTTCGCAAGAGTTATAAATTCTTCACCTACACTGTAGCAATAATTGTTAGCTAGTGGGCAATACAAAATTAGTATTGCAATCATCTGATTTAAAATTTTCAACAGTTAGTTGTTGGAGCCCACATCCATTTGGCTGCCGCGGAAAAATCAATAGGTTGTTGATAGGCGCATTTATCACGCGTTTTCGGCTATTTTTATTATATTTAAACACGTCTCAGGCAAAACGTACGGCGGCACGCACCATATCATAATGGCAGTTTACTCAAATATTTAGCCCTCGACCGGCGGAATATAGGCCAAGAGGCAAACAATCGAGTTAAAACTGTACTGGGTCTAAAGCCAAATGAACGACGACCTGCAGAATAGAACTAACTAATATTAAAAGAAACATATATTTTTTTATGATCGAGGATTGAGGTATTTACTGTACTTGAAAATATGTTTTTGTTATGTAAATACCGTGCAAGAGTCTCAATTACTCCCAGTTTTCAGCAGTCGGTAGGAATATAAATGGCAACCCTACTTAGGGTAGGTAAGAAGTGAGGCTGAAGAGAGTGGAGAAGAGAAGGAGATGGGTAAAAGGAAGGTTGGGAAGTAAAGAAAGGAGGTCCGATTGATAGGTTCTCCTACCTTAACAAACATATTTTAATCTTTAGACCGCAGGCGCAGGTGGGAATGATGTTCTATCAGTATTTCAATGGAAGATGCTCCAAGGCACTGAAGAGAATGCGTCGTTCCAACGACTTGTTCATTAGTTCAACAGCTCGAGTGAGGGACGATCTGCTGGCCTATGTTCCTCCCTTCTTCAACATGGGTCTCTTTAAGACCCGATATATGACTATGTTTTATGGTGTTCTGACATAAAAAAGATTACAAAAAAACCATATATATATTTTATATAACTTTTACATAATACGGAAACATGGTACAACATACTTATTTCAGTTGTCGTTGAATGCATGCGTGGTGTAAAATATTTCAATTTTGATGAACTTTTGAAATTGGATCTGATAGGTATTACGTCATGTCGGACAAACGATAAAGTGGGTGACCACATTATTTTATTATAATCAAAAACGATAATTGCACATTCGAAAAGTCTAAATCTTTTGCCTACATTTTTACAGATATAATATCTAATAATGTTTTTTAAAGTTTACTAACGATTTTATTTTAATTCGAATGACCAATCTTCTCTAATTTTTTTTATATGCCATGATCTTGAGGGAATTTATAAGTCATCAAAGCTGCACAAATTCTGCAATAAATTTATTTTTGATTTTTCGCTGGTCTGCACAAGTTTAAAATGAAAATTCTAAATGTTACGTATTGCACACACATATTTTGTTAAAGACAATTTTTTTAAGGTTGAACTATAAAATACTATTAATAGATCACAATTATAATTTGGCTTCTCTGTTGGTTAGCATCGTTCCATATAACTTAACTTAAATAGAGTACAGGAAACGAACAAACGGTAAAAAAGGTTGACCTTAGTTGTTTAACTGTGGGCTTTATTGTGCCGTGTGAACTTTTGAAGCGGCTTGGCTTTTATGATTTTGAATTCAAAGCATACGTTTTCAGAAAATGGGACAATTAAAAATATTAAACTGTTCTTTAGTGTGATATGATTTGCTTTTATATTGCGATCTAAGAAAAGTTTTATTAAACAAAAATACAAAATGACTCTTAAGCATATTATTTAAGACAAGTCCTCAGAGTCGTATTCAATAAAACCATTATTTAATTGAAAAAAAAATATGATGAACGAGTTCTGCTTAACATTCTTTTTCCTAGGTAACCGCTGTTTCGCATTAGGAAGAAATCATCAAACTTTCAATTTGTTTAAAATGGTTCCACGATAACACAACAGAGTGACGATTCAACACACTTTTAAAAAGTGATATAAAGTCATTAGAAACGATGAAATTTTTTTTAACCTCACCTAACCTAACCTACTTAACCCAGTTAATAAAAATTTTGTTTCATCACTTTCCATGACTTTATATAACTTTTTAAAGATGTGATGAATTATCATTGTGATGATTTATCCGGTCACCGTTTAAAATTAACTTCAATAAGCGAAATGGCTTCAATATAATCTATAATTAGGCAGCAGAACTTGTTCGCCGATTTTTTTTTATATTTAAAAAATAAATAAATTGTAACATTATTGATCAAAGATAAAAAAGGCTCTTTGGTATAATAATGTGGGGGGCTTTTATTACTCAATCTTTTAAACTACAAGTCTTACGAGTGAAAAATATAACATCGCTCCTTAGGATGATTTGGGTGACTTTTAGACTGCAATCTACGAGAAGTCTTATGAAAAATGAACATAAAATGGCTCTTTAGTATAATATGGGTGGTTCTTAGACTGCAATCTAAGAAAATTCTTATGAAAATTAATAGCTTATTTTAAATAGCTACCTTAAACAATTAAGTTATGATCAGTTTATTCATTAGTTACTTTGCTCTTATTTTGTCGTATAATTATTTAGAATTAAATATTTTTGATTCGGGTAAACAAAATCTTCCGAATAACTTCACGCCTTACTTAAGATTCACGGACTTTCAGCTTGGTGCAATATTCAGGGAACGTTCCCAATACGTGCTGTGAACCGCATCCAACGGCCTGCCAAACACGGGAGATTTCGTAACCTATTCTTGCTAAAATAAGCCTACCTTGCCTTTCTTTCCTGCATGATCCCATTATGTGTAGAGTTAACAATCTTACGGTCTACTTAATATTTAATTTCTCATTCAGCCTTAGATATTCTGACCAAGCTTACTTAAGTGCTTAATATAATCAAAAAATATCTTTGCTAGATTTATGATTTATAAAAAGACAGCGCGTTACATTCGAGTAATTCCATTATTTTTTTTTTGCTTTTTCTATCATGTATTACATAACACATTAAAACCGTGTAATTATTCCTCCTCTCCTTCTGTTTAATAATAATTGTTGTAAGGGAAAGAGGAGTTGTGTGTTTTTTACCAAATTTAAATTTCATTAAAAATATTATTATGTAGTCATATTTCCGCACTTTCTTACTGACCGCCAAAATTTGGTCCAGCTTAAATATATTGGGAAATGGAAATGTTTTGCTTGTGGTTATTTTTATATCAATATATACCTTAATGATTTTCATGAACGTTCCACGTGCAATGTTTTTGAGATGTGATCATTTTTTCAAAAGTTTCCCAGAATGGTGTATACTAATGTAGAAATTATTTATTCCATACAAAAAAATAATAATGTGAGAATTTACAGATTATTTCACTTGTCTTTACTTTCTGAAATAGCGTTCTTCTTTAGATAAGGGTTTTAATATTTCCTTGACAGTACCATTTAACGTGTGTTTTTTTAGAATTATGAGGAAAACGACAATTAAAAATTGTTGATTAAATGTAAATAGTTTGAAATGATATTTTTTCGGAGATTTGCCGAGTAATTAAACTGTACTAATTAAATACTGATTTTAGGGCAGTTTTTTTTTTATTTAAATACGTTAATTCATTTTACTCTAGTTCTTTGAAATAGATAAACATAATTTCTGTTTAAAAAACAAGACTTCGTGAAGAGCCTACTGTAAAGAAAAGTTATTAAAACTAGGATCTGAGGAAACACGAGCAAAAGATATATACATACGAACATTGACCGTGACGGAACAACATAATACAGCATCAGCGAATAAAAAGTGCCTTCGATACAAATTTGAATGGAAACGTATGCTCCATTACGCTCTCTGACACCGTAGATCAACATCTCATTTGGCTTTCATAAACATAGTTGTGTATTGAAAATTTAAGCCTCGTTTATGCAAACACTTGAATTATAAAACACGCCCACAAGGTATTTCTAGTGTTATTCGTTGTTCTATGCCCAGCAGCAAGAACTGACCGAGAGCCAGTCAACTAGAGCGGATTGGTCAGTCATGTATTATTAAACAGGGAAGACAGAATCACTACAACAGTCCTAGAATCTAAATCACAGAACCAAAAGCGAAATAATTGTTAGTTGGCTTGGAGGGATTGGGAGAAAAGCATTGGTTAAATTAAGTTAAAACTAAAATTAAATTAAAGCTTGCTACGGTAATTATTTGTTCCGTGTAAAGTAACGAATGATGCAGTTTAAATGGTAAAACATAAACATTGTTAATTTTCGAAATCAATAACTTTGTACCTGGTATTACATAACGACAATGCCTTACCTACTGAGTGATTTGAGGTGGTTTTCCTGCCCAAAGGCTGCTGACAAGATGATCTTCTGGGCAAGAGAAGCGCGTACCGGCTACTGTGTTGCTCCAACCGTTCTTTCGAGTGAACCGGAGGTCCCTGATTTGCAAGAGGCTCTTATTGCGCCTGGAGAGTCTGCCCAGCCAAGGGCTCCTGATTTATTTATTTTGTAAGAAACAAACAGCTTTTATATAATATGCAGTGATAGATATAAATATACAAGTTAATTGAAGTCAAGCCACAGAAGTTTCTTATGTTAAAGTGCATTAGAAATGAAGTTTTAGTTTCTTAAAATTAATTTGGTGTTAAAGGAAGGGGAGAGGAAGGGGAAAATAGGAAAAGGATAGGAGATGCTGCCGATACATTCCATACTCTCATATAAATAATCGATCGTACGCATTACTTCATATCGTGATGTGAAAATTATTTGGGCACAAGTAGCACGTACTGTCCACCATGTTGCTGTTCTGACCGCTGTTCTAATTGCAGCTGGAGAGTCTGTTCTGCCAGAGGCTTCGATTGCAAAGCGAGAGAATGCTGCCCAGGGCCCGTGATGTGAAGATGCTGTGGGCGGTTGTAGTAGATGCCGCCCTCTATGGAGCAGTTTCTGTTGCTGCTCCAGAATACGTTGAAAAGCTTTTGATACAGTTTGTAGAACGAGTGCTGCATGCTGCTTCCAGGACCCTTTCAGTATTTATTTTGATGAAATATAAATATAAAAGGTACTAACTACCAGCCCAAGCTGAAGTTTACTGTAATCTCTAAAACCACTGAGCTCAAACTAAGGGTGTAACTTCCCTTAGTCTATAGGTACTTTAATACCAATTAGCTCTACTATACTCAGATTAACGGTCTATTTAACCTTAATCATTAGGTTTTCTATCTATTACTTCTCACAGATTGTTCTCAAAAACACGCTGAAATAGGCCAAGCCATAAGGCGTATAGCGTAAATGTGTCGCCTGCCGTATGCATTTACAAGTCGCTCGTCAATTATATTCTATGAAACTAACTAAAATACAAAATGTGATATATTTATGATATAATGGAATGGAACTTGTGTAAATTTATATTTAACGTAATTTAATAAAACTTTTGTGAAGCAATATTTAATTCACATGCAAAATAATCAAACTGACAAAGGCTTGCAACAATAACTAACAAATAAGAACAAAGAACTTTTGGATGGTGTTTTATATATGCAAAGGAAAGGAAACACATTTCCATTTCCCACTTATTATATCAATTTGCATGGAATAATAGTCATCTTCAGCGTTTTTTTCTCATAAAACGTAGATTGGAGTATAACAAAAATATCATTTTGGGTGTAAAAACACATTTTTATAGAAAAATCTAAAAAATCGCGACACTCCATTGAAATCATTTATTTATAAAAAGAAGAAATGATATTATATTTTCTGGTAATTTTTTTATCCATTTGACAAATAATTAATTACTAGATATACGTACAATTTGTGATAATATGAATAAAATACTATGACATATTACTTTAAATGTAGCACACACCACGCTGGTTCATTGTGACCTGTAATGGCTAATATTGCTACAGTGACAAACTTTTTCACTGTAATATTATTATGACTATGTACAACATCGTTACACGGAACTGAAATATTTACCGCAAACGCAATGCAGATATCTATCATGAAAAAGGCCGATAAACATGCTTAGTTTTTTACATGTCTTCTGACACACGTTCCAGTCTGCGGAGGGCCCTGACAATGTCCTACTTTTAAATAATAAAACGTATATTTTATTTGTAAGAAAAAGCCTTGCGAAGAGAGGCTGAATAATACACTACTGAAGTAGAGCCAATACTGAGGTTTCGTGATATACAACAAGCCTACTATGGAGAGATGGGATAAGAATGCGAAATGTTCGCTTCACTCGCTTGAGTTTAATAAAAATGTACCTCGTTTATGGTAAAAAAGTCTTTTACACTCGACAAAGTTACGTTTGAGTGGTTCCGTATTTGCGCAGAGCCTTAAGAAGGGGAAAATTGTTTTAAATGCCCAGCAAAAATGTACATTGTATATGGGTACTAATGTTAATCTTGGCAAAATAATACACTTCCTAAGTTCTACTGTAACATTCCTACAGCTTTGTTGGAATTTCATCATAAAAAGGTCACTTTAGTCCCTGTTCAACAAGGACAAATCTTCTGAGCTTCAAGGTTTTAACTGAAATACATACAAATTTATTCAATTTATAGGGAAATAAACAATATAGCGTGAAAAGAATAGTCAAATTTACTATTTAATAGTGTATGTCTTTACAATGATTTTATTAATCCTTTGCAGAGAACAGTGACATGAGGTGTATGGTCAGGCGTTGACGCACAGGCATTGACGCTCGCTGTATTTTATTAATAGTGTATGTCTTTACAATGATTGCATTAATCCTTTGTGGACAACAGTGAAATGAGGTGTATGGTCAGGCATTGACGCTCGCTGTATTCTATTAATAGTGTATGTCTTTAAAATGATTTTATTAATCCTTTGCAGAGAACAGTGACATGAGGTGTATGGTCAGGCGTTGACGCACAGGCATTGACGCTCGCTGTATTTTATTAATAGTGTATGTCTTTACAATGATTGCATCAATCCTTTGTGGACAACAGTGAAATGAGTTATATGGTCAGGTGTTGAAGCCTGCTCAACGCCTTTGCCACTGAATTTTATTACAGAATATGAAATAGTTTGATAATTAATGTTGTGACATAGTAAAAAAAAACATTTAGTTTGGTAAAATTTCAGTAGTGACAAACTGAAGCTTTATATTCAATTTCGACCTTGAGCGTTCGAAAATTTTTAAGCCTATGGTTTGGCTACATGTTAGCCAGCGAATGCTCGTAAGTGTTGGCAAACCTACCAAAATGTGGCAAAAAATAAAATCTCTCATAAAATTAGAAAGTAATTAACTATTACGTATCTGTATGGATTTGAAACATTACTTCAATGCTCTTTGTGAGTAAATAATATGAAATGCGTTCGGTTGGGATGCGATCAGTGCTGAGAAACTATGTTAACAGTTTGCTACAACCTATTATTCAATTGATGTTTTTCACTTTCTGTAAAGATAAGAAATAAAGATTAGTCAGTCAGTAGTGAAATATAGAATCCAAAGTAAGGTAAAACAGCTCGCCGACTACAGATTTTAGTCTCCAAGATAGTTGGGGGCGATAAAATCCATAAGGGTATATGGAGGCGCATGTAAACGATTTTTTTATTGAAATACTTTTAATTTAAATTTGTATGAATTTTTGATTAGTTTACAACTGTCGAAGATACTCTCAGTATCGCCCTGGTGTAAGAGTACTCTTTTATTTTTATTATTATTATTTTTTTACAAAATATAAAAAAATATAATAAACACACTCTCCTACAAAAGCTGACGCTTGTGGTTAGGAGAGGACAACTTATTAATAACTTAAAATTCCTTATCAATAACTTAACAATTTAACATATTAGAGATTTAGACTTACAATATATATTAAGATTATAAAGGTAATACAAACAAGAAATGTATGTAGATGTTCATAAAACATTAGGAATACCAAAACAGTCAAGAATATATCTAAGAGAAAGATAAATTTATATGGTGGTACTACAAAAATATGATTTAATTTATATTTATGTTTGTCATATTTTTTTCTGTTCTCATATCAGCGAGTAATTGATTAAATAATTTTATTCTTTTATATACGTAGTGATTCTGTGCTGTTGTGATTTGTACGGTAGTCCACCAACAGAAGTTGTCCTTACGCTAATATTTAGCAGTGGGGTATTATTTTCATTAAAGATATCTTTTTGTAGCTGATTAAGTAGTGCAATTTTGCCGTAAATTTTTGTAAATGGGGGAACAGCGAATTTTTGGAATACATTTATTGTTGGGTAGTTATACGGTTTTGTTTAGGATAATTTTTGAGTAGGAGCAGGGATGATTTATATGCACCCCCAAGCTATGATTCCATATTGTAGTACATAGTGCGCAAGTGCAAAGTAAATTTGTTTTAATATTTTTAATGAGATAGTATATCTAAGTCTTAGTTTCCTCATTCTGTTTACTGTGGAGTTTATTTGATTATTCCTTTTTATTTTACTGTCGATAATAATTATTCCGAGATATTTTATTTGTTCTTTATTACTAATATATATACAATTTGAGTTACAGGGTGTGATTTTAAGTAGACAATTTCTGTCGTATACTTTAATGTTTACATTTATATTGATAAAAACATATATTTGATATAAACATGTAATTTTAAAACTAAATAATTACGTGAATAAATAAAATAAAACTGTGGATACCATAGTTTTACTGACTTCAAACTGTTTGGAGCAGTTGGGACTCTTGCGTGGTATTAAAAAAAATATTGGGTAATATTTTAAAAAAGCTTAAAATGGCTTTATAATAAATTTTTTTTGTGATTCAGTTATATATTATTCTTACTCGTAGAAGTTTTTAATAAAACTATACTCTGTTTTTATAAAGTCAAATAATGGATAAGTTCTACAAATCTGACATAAGTAATTACAGCAGCTACAATGATGTTAAATCAACGAGTCGACAAGCGCGGTAAAACGTTCTTAGTAGACCGATGCAATGATAGATTATTGTCGTAAAGCCTGTTCACGTTTCTCTGCCATTGTCGAGATAATATTACTTCACTCAATTGTTCCCCGATACCCGTCTCTCACTATTAATTACTATTCCTTATGGCTTCTTCCTTGCTTATTCTCTATCATACATACATTATAAGTTATACAAAACTTATTACTAGTTCAAACAAAAAAAATCAGTAATCACAATTATTACAAAAATTGTAATGATTACCAAAATACAACTACTTACAAAAAAATAATGACACAAATTCTAAATATTACAAACAACAACCAAAATAATACCTTCACTTCTTGATTTCATTTGAAGTTAAATAGGTAGGTACCATTATTTACCGTAGGTCATGATGAAAATATGTAGCGAGCTAAAACTGGTAAAATATTACACAAATTGTTATTATTACAAACAACAAAAAAATTAAATACTACCTTCATTTCTTGATTTCATTTGAAGTTAATACCATTATTTAAAAAAAAATGGAAAAAATGGTCTCTTGCCTAATTTCTTTACAGTTAAATATTTATTTTAAGTTCCATAGCTCATGATAAAAATATGTTGCGAGCTAAAACTGGCAATGTTGCACAAGAAACTTTCGACAGAAAATACTGAAGTATCCGATTTTATGACGAAATGACTCTTTATGGAATTTTTCAATTTCACAGATAATATTGAATATTTTTATAACACTAACTTAAATGAACGTTATTCTGAAGGCTGATCAAACCGCCTAAAAAAAAATTACAAAGCGCTGGCGGTCCAAGTATCGGCGATTAGCATGGGTAAAGCTTTTTATTTATATTTAGATTATTTATCAATTTAATTAAGATTGTCTTAAATGTGATTTAAGATTTAACTCCTTCTTTAGCCAATGTTTCGGACAACGTGGACAGTGTCCATTATCAGGGCTGATGTGTAATGAATAGTGGTGAAATGTGTGTTTAAGTACGTCTGTGCGATACCGTGTTGCCAGCTCACTACTCTACGAGCTGCTTTTACAGTAAAATTTAAAATGGTTTTCTGCGTTTAGCTTTGGTGTAGCCGTCAATTACCGGATACCAAGAACAATTGAGCTTAGTTCCGTCGTCTTTATTCATATTAATGGGATTTTTGTGAATTTCGATAGCTTCCGTAATTAAGCGAGCTCTGTGGGTTTTGGGTCTTCCCAAAGAAGGCTTTGGGAAGACCCAAACACACACATTTCACACCACTATCTATTGCACATCTGCCCTGATGATGGACACCGTAACGTTGTCCAAAACGTTAGCTAAAGAAGGAGTTAGCGCAACATGGCATAACACCCCAAAAACAAATAACAACAAAATATTGTGTTACATTATCACCATGAAGAAAATTGAAAAAAAAAGTTTATTTAAAAGATTGATCCTGTGACTTTCAAAAACTTTTACAAATCAATATTTCGTAGCAAATTCTTTACGCGTGTAAGATTTTAATAGGGATTCAATATAAATGATTAATTGTAGCACCTACAATTAATCATTAAAACTGTGTGAAAACAGAATGATGTGTTCAGATGCTCCCGTTTCTTAAACCGGACAGTAGTAAAGTTGTAGGCCGTGCCAACTTGTTACGGAAAAAACCCTGAAGTTTGGATAATGGTATTAAACACACTTTGCAAGTGATTCAGAAAGTTTATCAATGTCGCTGGATTAATGTATAATTCATTATTATTTAAGGGTATAATAATTATGGTAACCGGACAACTCAACACAATGGCAATTCAACACACCTTTAAAAAATGTTTTAAGGCGATGCACTACAAATCGTGTAATATTTTAAATTGAGCCGCTATCAATAACAACCCTTACGTGGATGGCGATAAGGTTTAAATTCCCGCTTAACACCATCCGCCTGTTTTGATTTATGCAAGAAAAAAAAACATGGCATAAAAGTGCTTTTTATTTTATTTTGTGGATGTTCAGGCATAGGTTTTTTTTCTATAATTTTATAAATAACTTAGTTTGCCACATTTTACAGTAAAATCATAATCGAAAATGGGTTAGTAAGTAGGAGATTTTGAACTTTAAAGCAGTTTTCATAGGATAAACATTATTTTTTCTGGGCTTATAAAAAGACTTACTAAAAAGTACTAGATTATTTCAAAGGCCAAGATGTGTTCTACTCGCAGTATTTAATTAAAGCATCTGAAACATTTTAGGCGACAAAATTTTCAAACCAAAAACACATGATTTTGCATTACTACGTATGGCATCGCCTTAAAAATAGGTTGCGTAAAACTAAGTTTAAAGCTTAATTTTTTATCATCACTTTAAATGACTTTATGTCAAATATGATTTAAGATTTTGACGGCCAAATGTATTTTTGTTATTTGTTTTTGGGGTATTATGCCGTGTTGCGCTAGCTCCTTCTTTAGCCAACGTTTCAAACAACGTTACAGTATCCATTATCAAGGCAGATGTGTAATAAAAAAAGAGTTAGAAAATAGAGAGAAAAGAGAGAGAGCACCCCAAAAACAAATAACAAAAAGGACTTTAAATCACTTTTTAAAGGTGGAACAAATAATTATAAATCTCATTAAAAAAATAGCAAGAAACATATTTTGGGAAAAACAATCATAAGAACATTTTTGAAATGGACTGATTATTACAGTAACAAAATGTGGTTGACGTTGCAAAGTAATATCAAAATTGAATCCCCCTCCCTCTTTATAAGAAATGAATCATAATTTTACTTTTGTCCAAATCTACATATACAGCAATGGTAATTTGTAGATACTAGACGCCTCAATTCATTAATAATCCAACGAATCATAATCGATGTTATAAATCCGACCAATCCGGCTTTGGAGGACAAAGCCGATTTTCCATAATACCATTAATAGTCATTGATAATATCAGTACGTTTTTAATTTACAAGTTGCTTTCTAATCATTTAAGTACTGCCTTCCAATAAAGAAACTCTTATTTTGAAACAATAAGAAAAATGTGTAATGTGCAAGCGGATTTTTTTAGTTGAGTCATTATTAGCTGCATCCACCGATATCCCGTACATTTCCAGAATATTTAAGTAATAGCGTTGTTTCAAATTTCGTCTGATAGTAGTCTTCATCTTTATTTATGCGCTATAGTAATTAAAACATTAGGATAAACCTTTTTGCTAGTGGTTTACTTAGAAATAAATAAGTATATAAAAAAATTTACAATAGCGTATTATCAGGTTCTTTTACAAAAATGACTTTTGAAACCGTCAAGGCCAGTGTCTCAGTGTCAAAATGTCTAGTAACCTAGATTAGATAGTTATCATTTAGCCTCTTGTCATTCGATGCTGCACTAGAATGTCCGTTCTGTCACGTGGAATACATAATAGGGTGTGGTGTCGACCCTGGTGGTGTCGTTCCAATTCAGGAGATATGGGTTGTCAATTAAAAAATATTATTTTAAATACTAAAGGGTTACATTACTCCTGGTATGTGAATTTCGTAGTGAGTCTCGGAGAGCAAATCCTTGTGATGCATCAAGAACCGCAGATACTCAACATTGACTATACAATATGGTACGCTCAGTAAAATACCATTTTTTACGTGATCTATAATGATACCAAAAGAAATATTCGATTAAATTAAAAGTTTTAATGCATTCCATGAACGATTATTTGTGCAATGCAATTAACGATTCGCGATGTAGAGTAGGGAAATGATTGCTGGTTAAAACCCCATTGGAATAATCGAACCAATAAAAGAATAAAGTTTCACAGATCGCATGTGTACTCCCGTTCGTTTATTAAACTTTTCATTAAGTTGTATAAAAAGAGAACGAGAAAGACAGCGGGAAAACTGGTTACTGTAACAGGTGGAACGAATTTACCAGAATACTTAAATATCAATGAAATATTGCTTCGACACTCGAGTTATAATGAAAAATACATAAAACCCGTAACATTAAATACAAGCCTAACAAGTATTCCGTATTGTTTTAAAGTGGAACGTGTACAGTGAAGTGCAGCGTGTTAGAACAAACCTCCTTTATCACGTTTGAAATCTGCAAATATATTTTTTCTATTTACATATATCTTTTAACCTCATTCATCAAAATTACGAAAGTCGGTTATTCAAACAATTTATGTCTTTTCACAAAATTTTATGTAAAAATACTTTTCATGCGATATCACAGATGAGTTCCATTTGCTAAGAGGCATTTGATTCGCGGCATCTCCATTTATGGAATATTTTATAGTAATAATGACTTTATTAAATTTCTTATATGTACCTTACAAATTCAATTTAATTTTTAAGATTTTCATAAAATCACCATTAATTTTTTTTTATAAATATTTAAAGAAAGTAAAAATGGAAAAAGATTAAAAGAAAAATAAATATAAAATATTCAGACAATGGTGAAGATCGTGTCAATGAGGAGAGATTATCTTAAAAAGCAATCGGATTTTCCCTTTGAATCTTCCCTAGCTGAGAGATTTGGTTCATGTGCAACATATTCCTCCCCACCTTAAGAACCATTGTCAGGTTGGTCTTACAGAGATGAAGAGAGAAAAATACAATATGATAATCCTTTCTAAGATAGTTAGATAGAAACTCATGCGTTCTCAAATAGCTGAGTCTCGTATTGTCTATTTATTGTGACTTAGGAGAAATACTAATACTTATATAAGGCGAAGCGAAAGAGAATGGTTATATTACCTAGCTATTTAAGGTTACAGTGCTTGGCTGTTAAGATTTAAAAATGAATGAATATTTTCAAGCAAAATCATCACAACGCCCATACTAATTCTAAAAGTAACGATCCCCTGTAAAAATTCCCGCACTAAATGAATAATGTAAACACACTTTGGAACACTAGACCTTTTTCAAGGGGCTAGATGCATGAAATTGAAAATGAACTCTAAAATTTTTCTAGCGGAAGTGATTCTGTTAAAAAATGTATGCATTTTTTTAGTGCATACAGGTTTAAATCGCATATCAAAAATTCCAGCTAGGGCGAAATTCCAATGCCACCAGCGCACAATTGGTTTGTCCGCTGGAAAAAAATCTTGTCATTGGTGCACGAACGGTTTTCCAGATGTTTCAAATTACTATATGTGGTAAATCATCGTTATGAAAGAGTTTGATTTGAATCGGTCCTCTTCCCTATACATCAATTAAAAAAAGTCAAAAGATAATTCGAATGCAGGAATGCAGTGGATTTACTGAAATTACCGAAATTTTCATATTTGACAAAGAAGCTTAGAACGGCCACTTTGTCGTGAAGAAATATTAATATCGCTACTTGGTCCTCCCAAAGAGTTTTGTAAACAAAATCAAAGCGTTCGTTTAAAAGTCGTGAACGTCGCGTTTCTCGGACTGCCTCGGACGGTAGTTGTTGGGAACTCCACTCGGGCAACTTGAAATTTTCATCCCTGGTCGTGTCGGATTGAACTCGGCACGCTTTGCTTCAGTTTTTCTTAATTAGAATTTCCGACTGCAGTGCCATGATTTGAATGTGCTTTATAAGACAGCAATAGGTTTTCAAGTGAGCTTTATGATTATTTTCAGAAAAAAATATTTTGCGAGTAGGAGTTTTAAGTTTAACGGTAGATAGTATATGTGCTTTACATAGCGTCTGATTTTGTAAGAATTTTGAAATAAACTTTTCTACAAAGTGACTTATTTTTTCTGTTGACTCAAATTTTAACACTTTGACCTTTATCATTCCACGAACATTTTCAATTATTAAGTTACTCTAAATTATATAATCGGCTATTTCCTATTATTTGTTTAAACTCTCATCACGAAGCAAAGTTCATTTATGTATTTTATTCCTCCAAAGATAATTTTTTGAAATTTAATCTCTGGCCCCGGGAAAAATTATGAGAATTTTTATTTCTGGCAGTATATTCTATTTACAGCATATTCTCTGCAAAAAATGTATTTCGGAAGTGATTTAGTATTATGATAAAGAGGAAAAAACAGAAAGGGGACACGAAAGCCGTGTAACTTATTAATATTGTAAAGTTGCAGATGTTTCTATATTATATAACCAAAAAACCTACTTAATTTATCATTTGAAATGACATTTTACTCAACAGACAATGTAAATTATATTTTGTAGTTGTGATTTCGCAATACATTACATTTTGCATTTCAAAAGGCTTTGAGTTAAGCACTAGACTTTTGTTTTATTTCGATCCGCTGATGAACTCGCCAATAGTTCTCATTTGATTTAGTAGCAATATATTATTCCTCCTTGCCGATCGACGCTACGGGCCCGGCGTAGCAATACCGTAGTCTAGTAGTAGCGGATCACTGCAGTGGGCGTTGAGAAGCGGGTCACGCGGCAAGCCTGGCCACTAGAGCCGACTGTCAACTTGCCCGAACATCTGATGCCGTACTCTAAACCGACACTATTACACCTCTTTAGCCTCTGCCCGTCTGACCTCTATGCCTCTCTGCTGCCAATAAAGGCAAACATTTCAAAAGCGGAGTCAGATCGACAACGTTTTCGTCTCTTGTGTATCGTTGTGCGATATTGCGGCCTTGTTGACGCCAGTTGAACTAAAATAACTTTTAGCAAATTTATCATTCCATGTAACATCATTTGAGAGGGTGCACTTTTTATTGAATAGCCACTGGGATCACGCAGTGATGTATTTGCCACGAAACATCAATAGCTGCTGCTACCGAGCTATATATATTTTTTTTTTTCGCTTTTATATATATTTATTTAAGGAGAAAACACAGATACAGACAGAAATTAAAAGATAATTTTGTAAAACAATAACTATTTCTCACATATTGACTGGAAGATAACAATTTCAAATATTTGTTTACATGTAAATAAGGAAAAAGTATAAAAGAAAATTATTTTGTACAAAGATAATGCTCAATGTCAAATAAAAGTGAATAAATAATTTTCATACAAGTTTAGAGATAAATCATAAAAAGTACTTAAAGAGTATAGTGAATTAAGTAAGTACACATTTTCTTTTTTTATAGGACAACAGACTTCAATTTCCTACTAAAAGTACCTACTATATGTATAAAAAAATATGTCAAAAAATACGCGTTATATATATATATATTTTTTATTATGGTCAAACACAACATTATTATATATTTAAACATTTTCTTAAGCTTTCACTTTGCATATAAAATTAATATAATTTTAAATTAAAAAATTCTTTTTAATCCACCACTTTTTTATTGAATTAATAAACAGCCAGATTTCGCCTCCCCAGCTTTATCAGAGCTACTATATTAAATTCCCCGATGAAACTTGAGATGAGCAAAACCTGGTTGGCTGTCAGTTATTAATTCAATAAAAAAATGGTGTATTTCAAAGTGTGTGTGTTTAAAAAAAATTAATATGTAATGTCACACCCAAATTAATTGCATCTTTCGAAAAAACGATATTCTATAATCTAGAAGTCTAGACTGTTGGAACTAGGCGCATTATTGAA
This sequence comes from Hesperophylax consimilis, assembly GCF_061612785.1. Classification (NCBI taxonomy): domain Eukaryota; kingdom Metazoa; phylum Arthropoda; class Insecta; order Trichoptera; family Limnephilidae; genus Hesperophylax; species Hesperophylax consimilis. The sequence goes on from NC_142866.1 coordinate 7,471,391, forward strand.
AGAAAAGCTAATATCCTGTTTCAACTCGATTATTTTGCATTTCTTCATTCTGTAAATTTGTCTGTGTGTCAATCCTGCCAAGAGGTAATCGTATTCAAAAGTACTCTTTCACAGTACGAGCTGACAAAACGGATTAATCAATATTACGTAAACCCTATAGTATACACAATTTTTGTGTAGTTGTTGTATTTGAAGAATCCAAAATAATTTTACAATTTTTGGCTATTTTATTGAAATTAGGATAGAATACAATGTTTTTATCAATTCTCAATCCTTTTTCACAAAAAACTATTTTTTGTAAATTTAATTATTTATTTTATTTAATTTTTTGACATCTTCCATGTTCGCTCATCATTATTCTCCACTTAACAGAAATTCCCATCATAGACTTCTCTTCGTCTACGAATTTACCTCAAACGGTTTTTGGGAAAAGTATCTTAAGTATCCTGTCATCTGGAATTTGTTCAACGTGGCCAGGCCGTTTCATCATTTGGCATGCTCATTGCCATTTGCTCAAACATATTTTCATGCACCTACTCAGTAAAAAAATATTGTCTTCGCTCAATATTCAAACGAAGGATTGCGAGAAAGAGTGTTCACACAATTTTAAATAATGTGTTTTATTTGTGTTGAGTTCAATACAAAGTCTCATGTATGTAAATCGCCTAACTTATTTTAACACACTTTTAATAAAATAATCGAGTAGTTGGATTTTTGGCTTAATATAACACTGTGGTCTTATGCAGGAATTTAAGTTTTTAGGAATTTTTAAGAATTAAGGTTCTAAATCCAAGCTAAATTGCTACGTCTACTAAAGCTACAACCCCCGCTCTTAACTGAAATGAAATGCAGAAGATACATGAAATGATAAAAATTTGTTTTTATGAAAAACAAATTGTCCATTTTATACACCAATGTTATTTAGTGCCTGTGCCTGGAAGTGAAGAACGTCTCCACGCCACTCCCCCTCTCCACTCCTAACCGCTTCCCAGCGGTGATGCGTCGCCCGTGGCGTAGAATGTTTGTTGTGGCATATCATATCGCTAATCGCAGATTTGTTGTTCTAGAACACATTTGTCATTTTTGCTTCACATTCCCGCAAAATACTCGTAGATTGAGCATATGTGAGAAATGCTATAAATGAAGGTTGTTTGGCTACTGAGGGCTCTGTTGTAACTTCACTTTCAAGATATGCATTGATTATGAAATTTACAGAATATTAAAATAATATGCCGGAAAAAAGTCATTTAAGTCTTAAAATTCTTGAACATATAAAGGGGTTATTTAAACATTTAAATGAAGCAGATCATTTTGCCAAAGAAGCAAAAAAAAAATATATAGACAAAGATTATAATTATCAAAATCCAAATAACATCATTTTCACTGTTCGAAAATCTGTTTTCTATCACATTAAACCCCAAATATTCTGTTACAAGTTCAGGTGTATATTGTAAATTGAATGAATTTTATACCCTCTCGAGTCTCCTAGGCGAAGATTTAAAAACATTCTCACCAAATTTCCATATCCAAAAAAAACATTTTTTTTCAAGCTACGAAATACTTCTATTTTTGAGACCGATAATTCGTGGTGGAATTCTATTATAATATATTATAATAAAACAAATAAAAAACTTTATTCCACTTAATTTTATTTTGACCGTAACCAGTTTCAGCTCGTCAAAGCCATCTTGGTACACATCTTGTACAGCCAGTCTGAAGATGGCTTTGACGAGCTGAAACCGGTTACGGTCAAAATAAAATTAAGTGGAATAAAGTTTTTTTATTTGTTTTATTATAATATACTACGAAATACTACTAATACCACCTCTTTAAAAATTGCACACAACTCAATATATTACTTAATTCCTTGTAGTATCACCCCGATAAAATGTAACGATTCTGCCTTTCCAACCTTCATTTTTATCAAGTCGCTCATCTCCCCACTCCCTTCAACATTGCGATCTACCAAAGTTGGAGTTGCCAGAGTCCCACTGGCTCGGCTGATTTGGCCGGTACTACACTAACAATAAAATGTACGCTAATTTGGTTTTGTGACCAGACTTGAATAACAAGGTATCTATTGTCTTCGGCTGCTCACAGCCTATATATCAGCTTATCTCTTTCTTTGGGGCAAAATCAGACGGTCACCGCGAGCGTGAGCGGTTGTCGAACCTCACCTGTGGACCAACCGACGTCTAATTGCACCTGTGAGGGACTGCCGACTCGGAGAATCTGATTCCACTTGTACATACTTGTTTTGCGTTTATCTGATGTGTGAAAACTAACAATGTCTCATATACACTATTAACACTTATACTAACCTGAGCATCTTGCATAGTGCTAACTAACCCCTCATGCAGGGACATTTGAGGTCTCGAATCTTTATATGACTAGAGTCTTTTATCAATATAAAAAAATAGAGTCCTGTTGTGTACCCTGAAGGAGTAACCATATGTTACTTACACCGGAGTGGGAAAGTGCTGGGAGCCTCAAATGTCCAACATTCTTTATACCCACTTTTTTCAACAATCAAATAAAAAACATTATTTTTCTTAGATTGTTTTTATAAAATTGTCAATTATCAGGTTTATCAATATTTAAAAATCTTACGAATGAATTTGTTATTCGATTACAAATGCTACATACAAGCTGACAATTTTTCAAATATCCGTGGTATCTCGCCTGAAAAAACATCTCACGCGGAATATTTCTCGACATTTCGCCATTCCCCATTCGGTTCCCAGACTGAGGAAAATCAATTTCTCTTCCAACCCCTAAGACGCCATTGATAGTGTGTTTACAAACACTTTAAGAGCGAAGCCGTTATATTTTTAAGTGTGGATACTTTGGGTCTCTGAAACTAAGATAAGAATGAACAATTCGTGGCATTGGGGATATGACCCGGATATGGGTACTATTTACTCGTAGACAATTTATATACAAATACATAAAATGTATAACTCTGCTATGATGAGATTTAACCAATTATTAATGTTTTTTTTATGAGAAGAAGCCAAAACTATAATAGTGTTCTTTTTTACCATATTGTGAGCCCCAAATATCCGAAGCCAGTGAATATGCGGGTCGTATCAACAGATAACTGAAGATTATGATGTTTGTGAAAGCGAATTAAACAATAGTTTGTGCAAGTTTTTTCCTCGCAGTCTATCCTTGTTATATCAAAAACTTCCTGATCTTTTTTCTAAAACCTCATCATTTTACGGTATTCTTAAAACCTTCTACGAATTCACGGTATACATATTGTGGTCGGTATAAAGGTCTTTTTTTGTGATCAGCAATTTTTTCATTTTATTCTCCATCGTGTCTTATATTTTTTGCAAGTTTCTAACCGTTCGTTTTGTGCAACATCTTGTCGGAGAACTGATATTTTCAAATAAGTTTTCAGTAAAATATTACTATTTCTGGCTGCTCAGTTCTCTTGGCTATGTTCCCGTGCCTCAATCCACAGATTTGGCAAAGTTTTCAATATTGTTCACATCAGCTGAGAGCTGAAGACTGAATTTTTATTTATTGCCCAGGCAAATAATCCGTACAATTTTTACTTTTACCTACAAACTACCTGCACGTTATGTAAAATCTACTTTAAATTATTTCTATTATTAGTAGTAGAAGATGAGTTTCAAGAGACAATCAACGTCATTTGGTAATGTATTTTTCATTTTTATAATTACTAACACAGACCCGTGAAAGTTCACTGGATAGTCATAGAAGCGCGTACCATATATTACCTATTTGTATCGTCGACACGTGTTCCAATATTATCGACCGGATTCGGCAGTTTCCTGTCCTTTGTAATAAGAGCGTTGGAGGTCAAATTGGAGGTAAAAAAGTGAAACCATTTTTTTCTGCTTCGTGTCTCAATTAAATACGATAGTCTGAATTCTTGACAGATTAATTCCAATTTTAAAAATGAAATGTAAATTCAATGCAATAGTTCAGGGTTCACTGAACCAGACTTACAGACAGCCTCATCCAAAATTAGAATTTATAATACAAGATGTGATGATTTTTTTGGCAGTGTGGCTTAAGTCATCTGGAGGTCGTGAGTTAAAAACCCGACGACGTGCGCAAATATTGGTTTTAAAATCTGCATGTAATTCTCGGTAAAAAAATACATTGATATGTTTTGCTTCACTTTCAATTATTGTCCTGGAGAAAGACAATCAATCGATGTGAAATATTTAAATTGTACACTACAAGGAACAACAATGCGAAATTTTAAAAGCCTTGGCAAAAGGATATTGGTGCACGAAACGTAATTCTTTTTCCTCACGCTGGTAAATTGTAATTGTAATAAGATATATCTCATCCTCGGAGCTTGTACTTTTGATTCTACCTAGAAACGCGAGGAGAAATGGGGGGTAATAAAGAAAAATGATTTATAACTCGACATTCTAGACGACTGCGTTAATTACCGTATAAATGTTTATTCATATATGTATGGAACTTCCACCAACGTTTAAAGAAATTATTTCCAACGCCGTTGTTATTTAATTTGGCAATAATCAATGAATATTGCCGAGGTATAATTTTAAAAATTTTACGAGTTTGATATAATAACATATACTAACGAATGTACTTTTGAAAGACAAATTAAATCCACATCTTTGATTATATTCAATTCTTTAATTAGAAGCTCTTTCTTGTGTATATTTTGTATGGTTTTTTTTCATTCGGAGTGAAAGATCGAATCAAAAGAATCGAATTTCATTGGAAAGTTATATGAAAAAGCTATAGTCGTATTTACTTTCCAGATATATAAAAAGCTAAGCACTTCCAATTACTTCTCCTCTCCTCTCCCCCAAGCCCCTCTTCCCTTCTATTATTTTCTCATTGGGATCATAGGGTATTGATTTCGTAGCCATTTAAAAGTCCGGTACAATTTTCCAATTATCTATTTCAGACGGTACTGTTAAAATTTGAAAAAAAAAACTTTGAACTGCGGCATTATTTTTATGTAACTTACGTATTGTAACATCTCTAATTTGTTTTTTATTGCAGCAATCATAATAATATCGATCGAGATAAATTGATATGTGCAGTGATGGATTAAGCGTATTATTTCGATTGGTTATTTGCCAATTTCAACCCTGTCCGCCGCACCTTCAAATAATCCGATTAATTTACTTGGCAATCAGCTATCCCAGCGGTTCCAAAACAATGTAATATAAGGGGCATTTGATTTCTACGGAACCTAAAAACTTTTTAGGTATTATATTCTGTAACATTAATCGTTAGTTTTGTGTGGTACCAATGAAGGCTTTTCGTTTCATGTGTTATGTTGTGGTTCTAATGGATCATATGATAATACTATTGGAAGGAACAATAAAAATTAATTTTACAGTTAATTATGTTATAAATTTTATTTATTTTACATCTTTAATTAGAGGTATAGTCCCAATGTTGAAACGTGATTTCCGAGAAAAAAAGAAAATAGAAACAAAAAAAAAATATTCAATACATACACAAAATAATGATACCTAAAATCATTTCAATTTACTCGATTTTAACAGTTGAATTGTAATCGTATAAATGAATGAAAAACATTTGTATTTAATTTTTAAAAAGGATAGTTGCTGATAGTTAGTCGTTACCCCATTAACGCTTAGTTAGGAATGATCACCTACCAAACATTTTGGTTCCGAAATCGGGCGCACACCGAGTAATCTGTTATGAGTGCTACTGCGGAAGTAATCAATTTACCATAGGAAACACGACCTGTCGTATAGGTTTTAACGCGTGTTTGGGAACTCGTCTACCTCTAGCGGGCATGTGTGTTTATAAGGGTTAAATTTGGGGCTAACTGGGAATTATCGTATTTTTATTAAGCTTTTTATACATTCATACCGATTTTACTGTATTATTTGTATTTTTGTACTGGCTTGTCGGGCGTGGTGGTGATGGTTGTAGTAGAGTTTTGTATTGTTATACTATGACGGCTTTTCTAGTGGGGTGGTGATCGTTGAAGTAGAGTTGTGTATTGTTATACTGCAACGCTTGTCTAGTGTGGTGGTTATCGTTGTAGTAGAGTATTGTATTGTTATAATGTGACGGCTTTTCTAGTGGGGTGGTGATCATTGCAGTTGGATTTTATATTGTTATTCTGCGACGGCTTGTCTGGTGTGGTGGTGATCGTTGAAGTAGAGTGTCTGTGATTTGTCGCTTGTACCAAAATGTCATCGGCAAACATACCAATTTATTAAAAAAACACGTAAAATTTTTAAACGTTTGTTTTTATAAATATCTCATTTGCCATGTAGGTAGGTACTTCATAACTCTCAATTCCCAGTACCTGCTTCTCATACTTACTTTTCCGTCACAATATTTTCAAACACACAGGTTTGCTTTGTTAGCATATTTATACTTACCAAGTAACAAAAAAAATATGCATCAGTGTTGGAAATGTAGTTTTAGTGGTTTATCTTATATGTAATATAGTACTTTGTTAAAAAATTTTGTTCTAGAAAAAAAATCAAACAAATAAAATTCTTCTATATCTTACGATTAGGATATTATTATTTTTGTATATGGTTATTTTGTATGTACTCCATAGTGAATTTACATTTCATTTTATAGTTTAGTTGTGTTTTTTTTTTTATATTTCACACTGGCATTTAGTTGCTACTTATGTTAAATTATTTCAATAAAACTTGATAATAATTAATCCATTATTTTTGTTACTGAAAAAAAATGTCTCTTAGTATTCTGCATATATTCTAATGAGTTGGAATTGTCTTTTTTGTATAACAGGTGTTTACTACACATAAAAAAATATTGTACGCTCATACAAATATACTGGCTTTTATACATGTCATATGGTTATTATATTACTGCTAATTACGTACTTACAATTTTTACATATTTAAACAAAAAAAAAATTGTAGCAAAAGCCCAACTGGCGTCTAAATAAATAACTTCTTATTCACACAAATTAGTAATTTTATTACCTACGTACTACGATAGTAATTGCTTACAAAATTATAATAAATAATATTTTTATAAAATATACCTCTAAAAGCAAACAGATAAATCGTCAGAAACAACTTTTTCACAAATGTTCAATGTAAAGTTCATTGAAGAAGAAAATAATACTAATAAATCTAAACGATTAACGAGACAGCACAAGACACAGAAAAATTCAAAGATGACGGTCACAACTAGGAATCGAACCCAAGATATCTTTTCTTACCGGGACAGGCGTCTTAAATCACTCGACATCTGCAAGGCGTCTGGTTACGGTTATATGTGAAGTATGTTTGCAAGAAAAGTGTGAACACTTTGGTAGAACTTGTTCGTGACAAGTATCAAAGACATTTTATACATCATGGATGCTTTAAAAAAATATTACTTATTTATTTATTTTCATAAGTTATTATTTCAATGGATATACGAATAGACTTGTCGATTGGTCCAAATACATTAAAATAACCAGATCGATTGTGATAAATAAAGGAATCATAACATATTAAGTAAAATTGGTACGGTGTTAAATAAATATTTTTTAAATCATGTATTAGAAAAACAATGCAAGTCTGAAGGCTGTAAAAATAGCTCAGTTGTTTGAGCAGACGTCAGAGTTTTATAAGTTCTATTTTGTTATTTTATTTTTAATTATTATTTTTTTTTGTTATTCTCTTAAGATATCGGATTTTATTTCATAAGAAAAGTTTAAAGAACGTTACAAAAGTTTTAAATAAATCAGAAATTGAAAAACCTTGGTGGATTACCCAGTTCAGTGAATGATGAATATTGCAGAAGCAACTCTGACTTCATCATCCCAAGTGCATTGTACTCCTCGTCAACAGCGCAATCTCAACTAGTCGTATGCACATCCGTATACATAAGGTAAATTGCGGCCTGCGCTTTATGAAAACGTCTGTACCTATAGTACGAACGGTTCCATACTTGAATTCTAACAACATATTTCTTTGAGAAAACTTCGCTCTCACAATACATCGCTAAATCCACTCCCAGAATAAACCTGAAGAAATATTTTTACCAACGAACTTAATAATGTTTCGACCTACCAAAACAAAAAAATTCAACAGAAAGTCACTTACGAGAAAACGCGTTTATAATTACTAGAGCATGTTTAAATTATACCCATTTGAAAATGTACATTTGACTTCGTACCTCCTCAGAGATTTCCGTTTACAGCAGTAGGTAAATGAAATACTAAAGACTACAAAATTATCAAAGGCAAATTTTTGCCTTGGAGCGACGAATTATAAGGTCGTAAGAAATGTGTTTGAGTCGCAAAGGAATCTTATTTGGGTATCCAATTCCGAAAATTTGTTAAAATATGTTTTACAATGTTTTTTTTGTACTTACGCGAAGAGTGTAGGATCGCAACCAGAGATGAGTCGAACACAGTACTCGCATTAATATTTATGGCCAACATACATCATGTTTCAAACTTTTTTTAGACTTCCGAAAAAAGATTATCTTATAATAAAAGATTGTGAGACATTAAAAAAATAAATAATTTTCAATGTGAGAACAAAGCATAACGAATTTTTTACAATATTTGATTGTGTAATGATGAGCGTAGTTTCCTTACAAGCAGTAAGTTAGTTTTGGTTTTAGTTTACATTACTATTATACTTAAATTTATTTCTTGTTATTTATCACGGGTCTACGCTAGATAAAAATAGTAATTAAAATCCAATGTAAGACATTTCGAATATCTTGAAAACCTTTGAAAGTATTCAAATTCGATGATCGTGTATACGTATTTTCACTGATAACAAATAATTATGCGTAAGCAAGATAAAAGTCTGTTTTTCCGTGATGTTTGACAAGTATGCATCAATTCACACTAGCCTATGTTTGCTTTACCTGTATTCCCTAATTGCTAGGCCTAGATACACATTACCCAAAGAGTCCCAGTTGCCTAGCAATAATAAATCAAATTCTGTAGTATTTGGTTAAACATTATCCACTGGAGCGTTCTGCTGTATAATAAATTTCAGCCTTGAGAACTCGGTGTTACTGCTTATAGTGCTAAAGAGTCATTAAATGCATCTACGTTGTATCTTTTATCGCATATTTTTAGGATTTTTGAAATTATGATGAAAAAATCGTTAAATTTATAAAGCTTGAATTCTGCTTACTATTTACTTTAAAATTGCCATTAGTAGTACCTTCTTGGAGCAATATTAAATATTATGTCAACAAATTGTCCTGCTGTTTCAAAAGGCGTAAAATAAAGTACAGATATACAACTGGTTAGTAACTCTGTGGTTTAATGAAAAATATGTATTTATTCGGGATGTACAGTGTAAAAATTATTAAGCCGTCACATTTAGTCTGGAGTATTTCCGAGTATTTTCCATTAAATATGTCCATACTGTTCCGAGATTAAGGCTGAAAAATTTCAATTATTTACACATCCGGGAAATTTAGCTCTTATTCAGGGCCATACTAATAAGTGGGTTTTTTATTTTGTTCAACAGGTAAATCAGTTGTGAAAAAAAAACGTTTATTGGTAAGGGCGGTAGTTTTCATTAGAATCAGACAAACAGTAGGGTATGTTCATTGTTCACAAACTATGAATACAGTTGAAAATATGTGTAAGATTTAAAGTTTAATTTTCAAAAACGATTTATAACCTCACATTCTGAAATGGTTCCAACTGGGTACAACGTCATCACCACGTAGAAACGCCAATGTCTGATAAGACGGCTGTCACCAAAGTCACCTGGAGTGACGTCAACGCCGCCATTTTCACGAATAAACACGAACATGTCGGTTTGTCGGCAAATTGAAATGGCATATTTTAAATCGGTATAATAATATTAATCTGGAAGTGGTCGGAATAACAGTTAGCGCCCTTCATTTTATATTGGTATATATATTGAATATACGCACTTTCGCATTCATGTAAGGCTTGAACTTCTTAAGCTTTATCGTCGAAGATACAAAGGAAGTTTTCAGTGGATGGCCAAATTATCAGTAACAAATGCAGAAATACGTTATCATCGGTTGGAAGCGGTATAATATTTTTAAACTGTTTAAATAGGGTGACTTCATTTTTTATTTGTTTTATTAGTTATATAAGGAGTTTCTTAGAAAAATAAAAATAAATTATTGTATTTTATTTGCTCTTTCATAGATGGCGTTAATTTAATAATTTCACTTAAATATATATTTTTTTAAATATGCGTTAAAATATTAAGACGAATTATTTGTTTGCGTTCGTACATACGCAATATGAATATGAATGAATAGTTTTGTCCGTATAAAAGCTCTATTCTTTCAAGAAAGTCTTTCAAACATAATATTGGTGATTCAATCCAAAATTGTATTTGCATGCCTTATTTGAAAGATTAGAGTTTTTATACGGACACAATTACTTATTTATAGTCATATTGCCTATGAAAGGGCGCAAACAAATAATTCGTCTTATAATTTTATAGCACAACTTGCCAAAATTATATTTTAATAAAATAATTAAATTAACGCCACCTACAAAATGCGTAGATCATAAGGTACGTTGCGCTTAAGCTTAAATACTACGTATTTGAAAAAAACACAATAGATAATGCTTAAAAATACTTTGTAGTAGTAGGTACCTAGTTCCCTTGGCGTCAGTTACAGCGTACACATTGTGCTCTGAATGCATTCTAGCGGAAACAGTAGTTTCCGATTCATTTATAATTTTCGCCTCTTGAACATCTAACTAGTGTATTATTTTGGGAAATGTCTCATTTAGAGGGAAGGTAATCGTTTTCCTCCTCATTATCTGGTTTTTCGACTTGCTGTAGATATCATATCATCCAACCAAGTTTATTAAAAAAAATTGCAATAAATTTATGTGTGTATTAGAAGCGGTTAATTCTTAAATAATAAGACAAAAATCTAACTGTAACTTATAATTTGGACACTCATTGTATTTCTAATCTAGGTTTTCAAACTCCTTCTTTTACATTTTGTTAACCGGTGAGGCAAAATATGAATTTAAGTTCAATTAATCTTGTCACTAAAAGCCAGTGTTTTACTTCTGTCTGCAATAGGAATATAGGTAGGTGTTAACGCATATATAGGATTGGCAGGTTCATGGTTATTCGCAAAGACTTGGTGGATAAGAAATCTCAAATCTTGCAACCATCCTACCTACTCTATGTACCCATCCCAAAATGTCACCGGTTTTTGTTGCAAGATATCAATAAAGGTGTTCGAGGCTTTAAGTTCGAGGTGTTAAGGCTCAGTGCTCGAATGGTGTAAATTGACACCTTGGACGGAAAGACTGAATGATTGAATTACTGGAGACCCTCGAATTATTAAATATGGTGTAAGTTTAAAAAGCAGACGGAACGGGCAGATGTTTGAATTACTGGAGACCGCGGATTATTAAACATAGTATAAAATAGTAACTCAGACGGGGAGGATTGACCTATAACATAACGACAACCCTTGAATAAATTATTGTGAATATAATTTATTATTAATATTTTAAGTGCATCCAGAATCTGGCAGACTGGCCCCAACTGCAAGAGTGAGTTCCTTTTTGGCCCATAATCCAACCTGGGCCTTTCTTATGTTCCAGAAGCCCAGGTTTAAACATTGAGAAATACTGTCTACCAAGCTTAGAGGGTGCATTAAAAATAAATTGTCCCATATAACATTGCAATTAACATAAGTCTGGGACCGGTCTTTCGGGTGTGTTGCGTAGGTGTAGGAGATACTTTATATTAAAAATTATAGACTGTAGCATAACGACGGTACCCTCTCCGTGACGGTTGATCCTTTAATCTATAGTCCCCTACGTAAGGCAATTATTTCAATGTAACTGGATGATCAGCTCGAAGTGCTATACGTGCAATTTACAAATGAACGTTATGCTCGAAAACAATTCAAGTTAAGAAGAATTATAAACTATTAATTCTTTTGTAAATTGTAGGTGACCATCATGATAATTTATTACAAGTCGATGACGTCGTAGGTTGTACATCAAACAAACACAATATTGTGGGTGTAACCAAAAATTGCATTTTTTTATTAATTTTAACAATACTTGGACAAAATAATGATTTATGATTTCCTATATAACCATCCCTAAATTAATATGCATCTTATTGACTTTTATTGTTATTTAGAGTCATATAATATTCCTACTGTATTAACTATGATTTTAAATTTACTGCAAACATAACCAAATTACTGTGAAATGAACTTTTGACCGTGTTTTTTTTTTCATTTGAAAAATAATACTACATTGAAAAGAAGTTTAATGAATTGTTTATTGAGAACAGAAAAATGGATTTTATAATGTCGGTGTTAAATAAAATATTCAACAAATTAGAGTGCAACATCCACCATAGTCGTCGCACATATCTCCGCAGTGCGCCAGTACATATTCACCAAAACCCTTTTCAGCCACCTATTTGATTTAGTCGGTTGGCACATTGTTGAAAGGTCACCCGTTCCGTTCACCGGCATGCATTAAGAATTAAATGGTTCACCCCTTTTAACAAGTTGGTGTCTGCAGCTAAAACGTCTGGGTCGAATATATACGAACACCCTAACGTTGACTACCTGTTAGGTGAACAGAACTATACGTGTCTCACTCGACCTTTTTATAGAGTGAGGGAGATGGTTTGATATTCAACTGAATAGTTTTCACAACCTGTTAGTCGTGGAAAGCTAGACAATTCTCGCTCAAAAATCGCTTTGGAAAGAGCGAGATGGTACGAATTTAGGCGGAATAAATTCATTCAACTTCACGACATCTACAATGTTCTTTCATAGATTTAACAGTCTTTGTGAACCGGGGCACACTTGAAAAATATCGTTTCGTGAAGAACCTTGTCGCATTATATTAATAGCCAGTTCTTGTCACAATTTAGGGAATATATCGCTACTCTTTGAGATAAGGATTTAGGGCTAGGTACCTTGTTGTGTGCTTTATAAAAAGTAAAGCTATCGATTATGTAATGCGGCAAAATAAACACACGCATAAGCTTTAATACCCTTTTGAAATACTCATTCTAAAAATGCGCCATTTCAAGAATTTCACCTTTATTTCTTGTGGCCAAATTTAAATATTTAAAAAAATACTCGAGAGGTAAAGAAAATACTAACTCACGCATTTTCCCTTATCGGTAGGAGCGTTTTATGGAACGCAGCCCAACTCTATCAGCACACACTCTCTGTTGTATTCACATTCATGTATCATTTACATATTCAGAACCACACTCAAGTAATCGATGGACCCAGGATCCTGTGCAGGTACAATTGGAGAAGTCCGCTCCCGGCGCCGACTTGCCAAGGCACCAAGGAGCAAACGAGCCAAGGCGCTGGTTATACCTAACACCTAATACAGCGCTCTTGGGGTTTTTTAATAAGCCGGCCCTGGATAGATCTTGTATCAAGACTTCTAAAACATTCCCCGAATGTTTCTTCCCGATACGTAACATCCAAAACATCTAAGCTTTCATTTTGCAATCTCATTGTTTTAGAGTATTGACTTAAATAGAAAGCGAACGAGTTTTTTCGAAATCCAGGCTCGTCTAACGGTCGATTTTAGTTTTACCTTTCTCACACCATAAGAAAACTTTTTAATGTTAATGCCTCAAATTCAAAAAATAATATATATTTGAAAATACACAATTTTTTAGCTAGATATAAATCATTTTAAAACAACTTACACTTAATTTTTCATTAATCTTTCATTTAGTGTCAATTACAACTACAATTCGTGAGCATATCATTCTAATTTTTGAAAATTCTCTATACCACTAACATTCTTTATTTTATTATTTTTATTCATAATATATTCATTCATTATTCAATGTATTGTATGGACCTACGTAATAGGTACTTTAATCATATACAATTTAACATAACTTGTCACGTAAACAAATAAACAAAACAAGGTGCACTTCAGACACAATATTAGCTTTATTATGGTGGTAATTATTATGTATAAAATTAGTTTAAATACTTTCTGTAAATCATTATTTTTGTAATACACATTTAAATAAAAAAATCTAACCCATTTTTGGTTTAGGAGAATCCCAAATAACGATTAGTTTCAGTTTTATTCTCCTTTTGCCTTCGGAAAAGGTGAGCGTTTTTAACATGATTCGGGCTAATTTTAATTTACGTGCAAAGAGTTCCGCACGTACGGGATGTATTTCTCCTGGGAAATTGCTTAGCGCGAATTTCTTACTTGACTCCCTGACCCTCGATATATTTATTAAAACTTCTGAAAGTGCCAATTTAAGGTGCGAAATAATATTTTTAACGGGATTTTTAGCCCCAGCGGTCCCCGGTGACGCACAGAGAGGATTTTACATTCCAATTCATATTAATATTGCGCAAATCAGTGGGTGGCATGTCAAAATCCATTTTGCGGTTTTCGTGATTATTAAAAGATCCTCATAATTTTTACTTAGGTGGTCAAATGAGGAACTAAAAAAATAATCAGGGAGCTTTTTTCGTCTGTTTCCGTAGCGATGCCACCGACTGCAAATTGATCGTTTAGTGCTATGAAAGGTATGACTTATTTAAAAAAAAGTCTGAATACCGAATAGAAGTAAAAATTGCATAATATTCACATACTTTTAGCACCTTATTGCAGTACTAATGGTGGATTCTAATTGAAATGATTGGATCTTTTGCTCGAGCAGAATTATAATTCCATAACTTTATATTTTGCTTTTTAACGTAATTAAAAAAAGATATAAAACAAAAATACAAAAACTACTTTCCCTGGTGATCTATTAATTGCAAATTTTCATTCTAGAAAGTTTTTAAGAAGGCTTCCATACTAAGGTTCCGCAAGTGCTGTCATATTTGTCTGTCATATTTGACTGTCGAGAAATATTCAAGTAAATTTCGTGACTCAAGGGTTGTGGCGCCAAGTGGAGTGTACATTCTGCAGATAGTTTACTGTCCGTTTCTTGTTAGTGCGCCTATGTCATCGAGCATTGTGGGGGGGGGGGGGGGGGTCAGATAAGAACTTTAAAATTCAGTTTGTGCGACCACAGAATCAGTCATAAATCTGCAAAGTAAAAGGTTATATTCGTGCAGATCTTAAAGTGCTCTAAAAAGCATGCTAAGGATAAAAGTATAAATTACGAAAGACTGACGTTTTCACGCAATAAAGTAACGGTGGTGTAGAGATACTGCCGCCCCATTTTTTATTATACTTATGAGTTAATGCATAAAAGTGACGAAGTATTCATTTTGTTGTTTTGAAAACTGCGGAAATTTAAAAAAAGCACTGCGTTGAACTGCTTTTTTTGTTCATAGTTCATGTTTTGGGCACTAAGATAACTGTAAGTTTGACTAACTGAGTAATCATGTTTTTTTATTGTTTTTCTCAGTTCTGAACTGATTGTCTTGCTTAAGTCCCCGCATACCCAATTTCTACTGATTTATAACAAGTTTATTGTTAACTATTTAAGTTTTTAAGTTAAAAAAGTGATTTTGAATATAATATTTATACATTTGTTATGCTGAAACGTTAATTATATGAAATTCCTTCTATAGAAGAAAACCTCAAAGTATGAAAATTATTGAAAACACATTTTTGTTATGTTACTTAATATGTTATAGGCATGAAAAAATTCATAGTGTATCTTTAAATCCAACTAAAGCATTTGTCAAGAGGTTTTTTCTCTATTTTATGTGGGTCGTGATTTATTAAATATTTTCACAATTTCCGCTTAATTATTATCGTTTTTTTTAATATTAGGTTGCTCCCTTTAACATTCGTATTTAAATATCTCACTTTTAAACCATCGAGGCCTTAACTCAGTGCAATAAAATATTTATACATCTCGTCCTTGGAGAACGTTGTGCGCCTCTATAAGACTCCAGAACAATGTTTTAACAACATCTAAATATCATTAGAGTCTAGTATTGCATGGACTGGTTTATCAAAACGGGCACTAGTGCACTTAAATGTATGAAAATATTCATTCAAAGACTGCAAAGTAATAGTAAGCCTTAACGTTCTGGGGACTGTACCGAGTCTAGGTACAGGCAAGGGGCTTTATTTAAAAGCAACCCAAAGGTTAAGCAGAAAAGGAAAAGCAGGATCTTATGCAGAATTTAATAGATATTATTTATAAATAATGTGTTTTCATTCACTTTTACTTTGTTGTGAATTATAAAAATTACGTTATTAGTTAATGTATGGTATTATAACAAAGGCAACAATTAACTGAAAGATTCACTAGGAATTCTGCTTAAGCTGAAAAAAGTCAAACTCGAGAAAAAGTATGGTGCGTACTTACATTTGCAAGGTTCTAACGTCAAGTCTTCAGGGACATGAGTGGAAAGCACAATCACGCTGAGTTTATCGGACAACGGCCTATCTATTGTTCAAAGTGATACATTTTTTCCGATGCGAGCAACTTTACAAAACAACAATTAATGGCTGCCTTTTACAGTACAAATAAAATGCTTTGACAGTTTTGAAGAATGAAGGCTTCAACTTATAAAATATGAATGTGAAAATTTTAAAAAAGTCTTTGAATTTCACATTTAAAGGAAAAGATTAACCCAATGTGTACACGGAGAAAACTTACTGATATAAAATATCGAAAATTTGGTAAAATTATACTTATTATTTTTAAAAGCGGGACTACATGAATGAATTGACAGGTTTCTAAAAACTCTGTCGCTAAAACTTCTATCGAGTATGTTATCAGGATGTTGCAACACGTGTTCATAAAAATTCTAATTCTATCGAATTTCGTCATTATATCAGAGAAAAAGCCGCTGCATTTACACGCGTTCCTAAACATTCCGAATGGTCTAAAATTTATTAGAAAATAGATTGTACACACGATCACATTTTTATCAGGATTTTAATAAATTAGCCATACTCTTTTTCCTCCGGGTAAGAACGTTTTTTAACCAATTATTAAAAATATGGTGATGTACGTGTTAACATTTCAAATATTTTTTTTCTTATTTTATTCATTTTTTTAGTTTGTGCGTTAAAAAGCTTTGAAATTAGTGAATAATAATATATTTTTTTACTGAAATGACGAACGATGAACTTCTGCAAATGGGATGGAAAAAAAAACACCCCAACATATAAGTTACAAAAGCTGTGAACTTTGTTAAAGGTAATGTACAAAAACAGTTTTTCAAATTAGAAGTTGAATACAAAATGTATTGCAGCAGTTATATACTTTACTCGAATAAAATTTTAAAGATAAATTATCAAAAAAATGAAAAGTAAATATTCTACTTAAGAAGCAATTTCTTCTCCGAATATAGTATACATATTAATAAAAATAAAAATAAATAATAATTGTCGTTATCCCAGAAACTAATAACATCATGTTTTTGTTTATATATTATAGCTACTAGTAGTACATTTTACTACTAGTAGCTATTTCCGGCAGCGATATCATCCCAAAAACAACAGTCAAACTTCTCGGTGTCAATTTAGATTCAGACTTTTCGTTTAAAAGTCAAATAAATAGGACTGTAAGCACCGGTTTTTTTCACCTAAGACAACTCAAGTCTGTCCGAAGAAACCTTCCTTCAGAACCTTCCTTCAGAAGCAACAAAACTACTTATCAACTCTTACGTAGTCTCACGTCTCGATTACTGCAACGGCATTTATGCCAGCCTTCCAAAATATCAAATTGACAAACTTCAATCAGTGTTTAATGCAGCAGCACGGCTCATAACCGGGGTTTCAAAATATTCGCACATTTCAGAACACCTTCGTAACCTTCACTGGCTCAAGTGCCCTGAAAGAATCCAGTACAAACTGTGCTGGATGGTGTTTAAATCCATCAATGAAATGGCCCCACCCTACATCTCTGAACTATGCTTCCCGGAAAACACTGGTCTGAGGCAGTCAACGCTTAGATCAGCAACATCAGCAGCTGTAGGCAGACTGATGGAACCTAAGCGCAAGCCAAATACTAAGTTTGGTGACCGCGCTTTCGGAGTATCTGGGCCGAAGGCTTGGAATAAACTCCCTTCGGAACTAAGATCCATAACAAGTCCAACAGAATTCAGGTCTAAACTAAAAACTTACCTTTTTAAGCTGTCGTACCCTTAAATTAAATATACCAATCCTAAGAGAAAGTCCAGTTATATTCAATTTTTCAATTAAGTCCTAAATCCTGTATCTAAATTTCACCAATAAACAATTAGATAATGTTAATTAAGTGTTAATCTCAAGTGACCTACCAGGTAAGTATTGTACTGTATATTTTCTCCATAAATAGTTAAGTAATAACACTGTAGAAATGTATTATAAGTTTGTACAGCGCCCTTGAGGTGTTTTTGCACAAAAACGGCGCTATAAAAGTCATCCAAGTATTATTATTATTATTGTTTTTTTCCTACTTCTCTTGATTCTATATGTATATCTACAATAACATAATGTACACTCCTCTTCCAACCACAAGCGAATGCTTCTCTGGAAGAGTAGTATTAAAGATTGTCATTGTAAATTGAAAATCTTATTACTTACAAGTACTTTTTCCCTTAATAAAAAAAGTGATTTTAAAATTCAAATACAAGTAACGGTTATAGAAATAGCAATGAAGGGAGATATTTATCCAACTCAACCAATCATCACTGAAACATTACCATATTATTAACCACATTATAAAGAGACAATGATAAGAAAATCGATAGTTTTTTGCTCTTTCCCTATTTTCTATTAGAACGGGACTGGTATTTTGTTGTGGTTTTTTCATGGTTTCATCATTGCGACAAAATCCTCACAGCGACATCGATGCACAGAATTATATCGACCGGGCATGTTTTCCACGAAGGTTTTGCTAATTTTAGTTTGAACGGTGTAATTTGATGGGCATGTTCATTAATCACGATAAAGGTTCATCCTTTGCTGAGCCGAAGCTCGTAATTTGTAACACCACTTCTGCGGCCACGGTTTTCCAAATCAGGAATCGTTCATCCAAACACCGCATCATAATATATTGTTGTAACATCACGACTTTGGTTACGATTTTGAGCCCGGTCTTGTTTGGTTAGCGATACAAATGGGTTTATCTGTTTTGTCTGACCATGCGTAATATGACCCATATATTACTAAATTTACAAATCGTACAGAATCTACAATTAGCTCGATAGTGGTTAATACTCTCACTGCCGCCCTGGTGAAAGACCACCATTAGTAATCGAAACGTATCGCAAAAAGTCATTAGCTTTCTTAAGTGACCAATCAGAAAAGTCTGGTAGGTACCTCCAACCTTTCTCTTTCACATCTATTTCCCCTCCCTTGGTTAGCAAGAAATATACGTAATATTTCTTTATTTCGTATTTTATTACGGTAACATTCAATCGAGAGTTTTCAGATTCGTACCCCAATTCAAACATACATTTACACGAATATTAAATTACTTTACACAAAGTCATTTTTGTCATGAGTGTTATGGTAGTAAATTTAAATTATATTATACTTCATAGTTCTGCATTCAATTATTTACTATTTATCAACTAATAGATAATTTAAAACTGCAAAATGAAGAAGGCAAATTTATATTAAAACTTAAGATAAATCTAAATTTAACAAGTGAAAAGTTTTACTGTGCAACTAAGCTAAGCATAAAGCTTTAAACTTAATAATTACATATTAATAGTGTTTACAACGATGTTGTTGGTAAACTTCACAGTTCATTGTTCATTGATTATTACTAACTCTGTCAATGTGGCTTAACTTTAGATTGGTCTGACAAGTTGTACATACAATAAACACGGACACTTTAATCTACAATACAGAATCAAAACGGCATTTGAATTAATATCAATTTGGGAGGCGGGTATGGGTACCGCCGCCCGGGGAACCATTCACTAAATAACCAACACTTCTTCCTCAGGTCACCCCAAGTGGTTCGCTACACGGGGTGATATTTGCCCAGGTCTTGGTGGTAGATACGTCTGCCCACCAACTGCATGGAGGACCGGATCGGGAGTGGCAGGTTAAGAGAGTCCCCTTTACCACTTTAGCCGAACTTTCTCGACCCAGTGAAAGGGTAAATTCATACGTCCCTCACTCTATGATACACTGAACCCAAAATTCCTACCCATCCCTCATACCTTATGTCTTCCCCAAACCTCCTCACATATCTTTCCAAAGACCTTCCACACTGTATCACTAAAGATAACATAGGCCGTGAGGAAAATCATTTTCTTCTGTGTCGAGTTTATGTAAAAACGTGGTTTTAACTGTTTTAATACCAGATCTACCTATTTCTAAACTTCATTAAGACGCTACGATTATGGACAAAATTTGGTTTGCCTTAGTCCAACTGGTTTCTGGCAGTTGAGTGTTGACAAGTGACACTCAATTGACAAATTATATTGAAAGCGTTGCTTGAAAGTAAATTGATCGGATTGAATTAAGAAACCCGACCATCTTACCTATTTTATTTGCTCTGTCTGTTTGGTTTGTTGTAGCCCACTAGCTACAAGCAGCAAATTTTCATTAATCCAACATTTGTATTGAAAGCGTTGCATGAAATGAACTGAGCTATTTTATAACTTTATCAATATTATTAAGTATTTCTCAAACATCAATTATTCGTCTAAGATAAATTTTATTTGCAATAATATTATATTTGCCTTAGCCTCACTGGCATGATGTAGTTGGAAGACTTATGCGGTGTCACGTAAAATAAAGTAATATGGATAGATAAATCATCTTGCTGTATCAAATTAATAATCTATATTGCCGTTATTTATTGACACATTATTGCAATGCCAAGCGATAACAGTGTGCAATAATAATGCATCCTCAAAGATGATGGACAGAGATGAAGCACCGCAGTAGAACATTAAAAACTTTTATTTGAAGAAGGATAAAAACTGGTTCGGTAATCAATTTTATTAAATAAAATTACTTCGACAAATAAATTGAAACCAGACAATTAAACGATTCGCGATCATTCTTGTATTTCTCTGACTTAGTGACTTTTTCTTCTTTTGTAACAATGGGTTGAAGGCAAAGATTTTTTCAATCAATTGCCCTTGAGGTGATTTTTCACAAAAACGGCGCTCTACAAATTATCCAATTATTATTATTAATAGAACTACATCAATAACCATTTAGAAACTACCTCTATAATGATATTGGACCTTCTCACGAAAATGGTGTTTGTAGAAATGTACATACTCGTATGAATTCCTTATGGCCAGAAATTGTTTTTTAATGGATTCTTATATCCGATGAAAATGACTCTGCGGACTGAGTTGTATTTAACCAGATATCAGTGTACTCAGAAAGATTTCAGGATTTTTTTTACTCCAGAGATACCGATTGAGAGAGTTTGCTGCTTCAGTAAAAATTGTAAGGGGCACTTGTTTCACAGAATTGTTCATGAAAAATTCATTAAATTTCAAAGTTCATTTTTAAGTTCTGTTAATATTTTGGTGAAGCAACTGGCCTATCATGAAAAAATATGAAAAGAACACAAATAGAACTTTCACAAAATTAGAAAATCAACTCTGGAATTTGATGAATATTGTTCAAAATCTGTGAAACATCTGGCCCTAAGAGTTTAAAAACGAATTAATAATGTTGAGTCTGGACCCGTTTCGGGTTTGTTTCCATATAAAATATAATTGTGTAAAACACAATTTTAAAATATAAAACATCATTATTTTCAAAATTGTTCGTATTTTTGTTATTTTTTATAATTGTGTAAAGTCGCTAATAAAGTGATAATATTTTACGTGAACTAAAAATATTCAATAAAACGATTTTTTTTTACGGGTTTCGTAATTGATGTCAAATGGTCTATAAAGTCAATAAATTATTATTATTTAACGTTACGTAGAATGAATCGATTCCCAAGTGCTTTACTATTGATTGACGTTGTGTCATGTTCTATGTACGAATGGGAGAAACACGCTTTTCACTCGGAGGTTTAGGATCATAGGGGTCTATCTACAAAAACCTAGTTTTGAGATAAACCTAACTAAAGTTTAAAATGTTCATATTCCTTACTGTATGCCAAACTGATAAATATAAACAAATATATTTATTTTTGAAGAAAGACAAACAATCCCGGATTACGAATAATTTGATAATATCTAAAAAAAAATTTACTACCACAACAGAAAGCGGAAATTGATTCTTGTGTTTTGATGGAGGATTTAGCCAGCCGAGAAATTGAACACACTACGCCTGGGTGGGACTCAAACGTGATGTAAACTCAGCCAACGATTTGTCTAAGCTTCGGACCAGTCTATACCCAACTGTTGTCTTAAATGGCTGTATGTATAGATAAGAGCTTCGTGTCACCAATAAATATGATTTTGGCCTTACCGAAACCAAGCTTTAGTAAAAACAACAGTTTTTGTAGTTGGGCCCCTGTGGTCCTAAGCCCCGCATTGACTTCCACACATGGAGGGATATGCAGCTTTACAGATTGAAACAATAATATGCGATTTATATAATTGAACTTCTATTTTCACAAATAATTCCCTATTTGCGTGCCTTAAAGAATTTCACGCCAATGAGGAAATCTTGGTTCTGCCAGCCGACAGATGAAATCTATGTCACGCACGACCAAACTGAGATTTTCTGAAAATATTCATAAAAAAAATTGAATTATTGAACAAAAAAAAAATTGCACTAAACAACATCAATAATGTCGTAATTTTCAAACCTCTATCACTCTCAACAGTCACAAACCGCCACTGGTGATACGATTGCGAAAGATGAATGAGCAGATATTTTATAAGCACCAAAAGAACACGGAATTTACACATTAAAAAAATGATTAGTAGTTAAAATTTTGTTTCTTTCAACCTGATCGTAAATTTTATGTAAGTATGTTTACACTGCATAATTGTTTAACTACAGTCAGTTTTTTTTTGTACATGTATATTTCTTTTGTATATTGTAATGTTTTAATTTGTATTTAAAGGTACTTGCACCGTAAATAAATATATTCATTACGTGCATAATATATTAGGGTCAAAGCCGCATACCGAGTTTCGGATCTCCGCACCCACTTTTAATAATTCTAATATCTACACATTAATAATAACTTCCTTCGAAAATTAACCCTCAAAAAAACCCAAACACTCAATAGTATTCGCCATCCGCTATTGCATATTTCGTACATGTATACAAAACATGTATAACATATAACAGCCTGAAAAACCATTACACAGGTACATTAAACTCAATTAACAAAATTCAATTGGGAACGTGCTCCACTTATCCCAGCAGTGTAGTATTATTGTAAATGCGCTCTGCCCCTTTTATGCTTATATATAAAGTTCATGTTCTGGGTTATTAAAAATTGTTGAAGAACTTGAATTGACATTGCAAAATGTTGGTTGTGGGATTCGCCATATTTGCAACAAATTTGCAACAGATTTTATGAATAAGTGAAAAAAAAAAAAAATCAGAATTAACTTCCCTATATAGAAAGCGGTGTGTGGCAGGACAACGTCTTATATTATACAACGCATTCAGTCATTTAAAAACTCAGCCAACGTATGTTTGTTCTCATAAAACTCCTAAAGTATACTGATATAGATTATTTTTTTAATGATAAACTAACGTTTATAAGACAAGGTTTTATGCATAGCATAAAGGATAACAAATAATTATAAGCAATATTAGTCATCCGAAATACTAATAAAGATTTAAAATATCTCCCGAGTAAAAATAAATGCCGGGAATAATATGCGTTCCTGATGACTAATTTTTGCTTATAATTATTTTTTTACTGATATAGATGAAAATTTCAAAGTTTTTTTTAATAAATTTTGAGTAATGAGAAACGGAGTCGAATTAAATTCGATGTAACATTTTTTTTTGTAATATTGTGGGATATAGTAGTGAAGTCGGAAGCGCTTGAGAAATTCATTAGAAATAGCGAAACATTGCGGGGATCTATTAGTGTATAAATATATAACAGATAAACGGTAATAATAAACAAATAAATACCGGTTATCGTAATGCATATGAATTCCGCACAAGAGTTCCAACTGATCTCAACCGTCTGGAACCAGTGAGTCTATGGCATAGAGGGCTATTGATGTATGTTATGAGGCTTAACCACAGACATATGAATATATAGACTAGAAATTAAAGATGAGGGGTAAAATCAACTGTTGAAGAACGAAGGGGGTAAAGCTGACTGTGATTCGTCAATAAATCAATCTGACAGTATATAGGCATCTCGAATTATAATATCACCATTTAGTTCTTAAAAGTAAAATCTGCTTTTGAATGAATAGACATTTTTACATGGGAGCGCAAATTACTCGCAACGTTATGAACAAATTTGCGAAGTCCAAATTCGGCAAAATAAATTTCTTCTATTTTCAGAGTCGAATATTTCGTTTACGTATTTAGTTAAGAGACTTTTATAAATGTTCATAATTTACTTCCCAGCAACCAACCAGCTTTGTGTTTCGCGTCCAGACGTATCTCGATGTGATAGTATATGTTTCTACAACTGATCCATATTATACGATGTGAATATGCTTAAAATAAAGTAAAATAATGCTTATATATGGAATGTAATACGACAATTGGGTTTATTCTCTTTTTCACATCTATTTTTACAAGTTTTCATACCACAAACCACCATTTTGCCGTGTTATTTCGTAAAATGAACCGATGATGCCTCGACCATAGGTCGCACAAGAATGATGATGTCACGTTTTCTAAATTCACTTGAGGCCATACGCGAGCACAGCCGGCTCCCCGGTATGGGGAGTGGGGAATAATACGCTTTTAATCACTTAGGGCAGGTCTAGTAATATTCATATGTCTATGGGCTTAACGTAGTGGAAAGAAGATGGTTGAGAGGAAGAGGAAGGTAGGGAAAAACTTGGCCATTCAGATATGGTCAACAATCGCGACTTAAGCCGTGTCATCCAATGTTTTAATTCTGAATGGTGGTCTTCCACTAGCGCGATATTGGTATTTTCCACTCTGGAACATGCAACAAATACACCATTAATTATTTTATTTCATCAAATCCGCGATATCCGCGACCACCGGATTGCTAGTCGATAGCATTACCTATCAGCCACGGATGCCGTCTAATTTAATCAGTAAATCGTTTGACAAAATGTTACTGTTTGGCCTTTGTTTCACTACCTAACTGTACCTACTTAGGCAAATACCCTGTTTATCTGCATGAGATCACGTTATAGTCAGTGGAGGTTTAGAGTGCTAATTTAGGTTGACAGCTTAATCTAAAGGTACATACGTACAATGTACATGCTCATTTTACTACATAATACAGGGTGGAACAAAAGTAATCACCCAATGTTCTCTTTCTGTAATTTTTAATAATTTATTTTATTATAATGGAAACAATTTTTTCCAAGTTTTTGCAAAGTAAACTAATTGATGTCTTGTTGATTTGTTTTCTGCGTTTATTTATTTCACAAATGTCAACCGAATTTACATTTGGCGCTTTTGCAAAAGTTTTAGCGTTTTCTAATAGGGTGATAACTTTTGCCTCATCCTGTACATTGATACAGGAACTGCAATTATTAGTGAGTTTAATACCAAACAGGTAGATGTATCTAAAACTACATTGAAAACGTTTACAGGGTAAACGTGTCCGAGGGTAAAGTGCAGAAACTTACGTGATGGTAGGAGTAAAAAAATAAATTATTTTTTCCAATTTCCATTGTTTTTTTTCTCAAGCAAACAATTCATCTTTCTCGAATATATTTCGTGTAGAATCACATATCAAATTTTGTCTACTTTATTTTTGTACCCCGAATAACTTGTGTAACGATATGTTATATTATATTACAGAAAATGTTGTAAATATAGTTATTTATTGCAAAATAATGTAACACATCAAATAATACAGTCTTTTTTCCTAATTATTCTACTACTTATCAGTTGAGCTCCAAAAGCTCGTATTTATGGGAAGATTATTAACATACAAAGAAAATAGTTCTTAAAAGGCGATTTGTGAACAATATTCAGACTTATAACATAACTATAAACTTACTTCAACATTAAAATTAACAAATTAAATTATTATGTAGTTTAGCACATAGGTAGCAGAAAGTTTAAAACAATCATAAACCAACGGAAATACTATTGTATACATACTGACTTCATTTCATAAAAATAAAAATAAATGAAAATAATGATAGTTCTGCCTTAAATGTAGAATATAGATTTGCATGATTTCGATATTACGACTTGTGGCTAATTAAAATGAATCTTTTTTTTTCACCTTACTATTAATTGGAAAGGCGTATCTAACAAATTAAAAATAAATCTCATTAAATTGTAGAACTGAACAAAGAATATCATGAATTCTTGTTGTTTACGGTAACATCAAAATCCAAAAAAAAAATTAAATTATAGAACGGAAAAAAGAAAATCATAAACATTTGTTTTTACAGTAGCATCAAAATAAAAATAAATTCTTTAACGGACCAAAGAATATCATGAATTCTAGTTGTTTATAGTAGTATCAAAAACCAAAAAAGGTAATTACATTTTATAAAGCCAGAACTTACGGTTGAAGATGTGTTACTGTTATTTTCTTTTAACTTTGGTTTTGTATTGAATCAGTTTTGAAAATGTTCATAAACGAATTTCAATATTCGCGTTTCGCCTTGTACTTACATCGTATTGATTACGTTACCAGTTTTTGCATGAAAAAAATATAGAAAACCAGCCTGCGGCCAGAAAGAGAACATTCTCGCTTTCGACAATTTTTTAAATTTATTTATTTTTGTACGTTCTAAAGCACGTATTCTTTGTTGTGCAATTGTTTCTCTTTTCACGGAATCAGAAATTCCACGGCCAACGTTCTAGAAAAATGCTATCGATTTCCCGTTTGCCGTGGCCCGTTTGAAAAATGTGCACAAACATTGTTATTATGTCCTCTTTAACTAAACTAGTGTCTGTGGTAATATTACCTGCCTGCAAACTTTGCAGCTATCATGTAAATATTTTATGTTTTTCATTAAACTTTTGTGACATCACTTTATTTACAAAATATTAATTTGCCTCTAAGCAAAAAAGAATTTTTGTCAACATGTGATATTCTTACCAAATGTTAATCATAAATCCCTTTTATAGTCAAAGACTGAGAAACTCTCGAACGGGGACTTCTGTCATTATGGTATTTGGATGGCTTATTTGTTGAAAACAACTGTTTTCAGATCGTTATGTCGTTTCCATAATGAGCTACGGAGTTTTTATATGTCAATTAGTTAAACAAAACCTTTTTTTTAAAGGAAATCTGTAGCAAAACCGAATAGTTTAGTTAAATAAATATGATATCAAAACATACCCAAGCATGGTAAAACTTTAAATTGCATTCTATAGTCTGCAATTTGTATCAAAAGCTTCAACACGAACACCGTCTATTGATTCCAGAACCTCTTTCGTGAAACTGTAGAAAATTTAATATAATTTCTTCAAAGAGATCATTCATGCCCATGAAATGATGGATCGTTCCCACAAGGATACATTAACTCATAGTGGAATATTTTTGTATGTTCAATTTATTTTACTAGGTACTAGGCTTCGGTAACAATGTTTACTATACATTTTAGATGTGTTTTAGTCTGCTCTACTATAAAATTTACAAAAAAGAAATAGCGATTTGCAATAATTATTCTGAGAACTTTCTGCCACGAATTCACTAAAACTATGTCAAGGTATAACTAATAAGAAGATACTAATTATTATTATTTTGAATAACACCTCTTATAATTGTTAGGTAGCAATTGATAGACAAACAAGTCTCCTAGTATGATTTGAGACTTTCACGTCCAATACTTTTGGACGTTAAAGTCTCATATCATACCAGGAGACTTGTTTTTTACAAAAAATATTGAAATGTATTTAATAAGACGACAACCTAATATAATAACAATCAGGTTATTTGTTACGTAGATAATGCAATTGCTACTTTGGTAAATATTCGACGACGTTTTGGTAATATTGAAGACAAAGGAATAAAATCGTAGCCGTTTCAGTAAAAAGTGTTTGTTTTTTGATACGTACTTATGCATATTTGATGAAGTTTTAACTCTTGTGTGTGCTGGCAAATGAAAATATGCACGTTTACTCAAAAACATTGTCTCTGGTTAATAGAATAAATAGAATGGCGATACGATATAACTAGAAATTAAACATGACCGAATGAAGGTATGTACACAAAATGGATCGATCACAAAATTCCGTGTTGTTAATTTTTACCGATAAATCTAACGCTCACGAAAATTCAGTAATTCGTATAAATTTATATTTCTGTTATTTTACTTAATTTGATTAACTGCGGTTAATATTTAAGAAGAGTTAAATAAATAATTTTGTCTATCTATTGCTACCTAACAATTATTTTCACTTTGCTATATCCTTCAGAAATCACTTTCGTGCTACGAAATCAATATAAACCTACAAAACCCTTTTATTTCGGTTATAGCCACCCAAAAGTCATCTCAAAACATTCACCGTAGAGAATATTCACCGACCATAGATCACCGTGGAAAATTAACACCATAAAAGGATGGTGCTAAAGACAGTTTATATTAGGTAAATTTAAAGTAACAAATAATCTAAACTTAACTATTCTAACCTAAAATAACTTAACCCAACACAACCAAAATACTATTTA